>NC_068277.1:24490453-25765453 GCF_025860055.1 Xyrauchen texanus | reverse complement strand
TCAAAAGTTGCTCTGCTATAATATTAGTTTATGTAAAAAGAGACAATATAAGAGGACTGTTTACACTAATGCCCACTATACTGCCTCTTGATGCACAGTAGAGTATGCACAACCCAACTTGCGTTTATGTAGTTATGAACTGTTTTCTGACACATTTCGTAAAGCAACAACAAGTGAAATCCAGCTAGCATAGTTTGAATCATTTGCCTTCATGTTCTTGCAAAGGGAATGGCCTTAAAGACAGGAACAAAAGAAAAGCACTGCCTTCAACACTACCTCAACACACATGTGCTAATACCAACAGACATACAAAGTGGTGTATAAGCAGCAATCTGACACAGTGGAGAGCTATTACAGTGTGTAGTGAAGCTGCTGGCTCTGAGGAAATGGGAGCTGATGGGGACCGAACACTGATGGGGTTCGAGAGAAAGAGTGAGGCTGAAAGAGAAGCAGAGAGAAAGAGAGGCAGAGATGTTGAGCTGCTCTCAGCATGTGGTTTCAGAAAGGCCTGCAGAGAAAAGGTCTGATCCACCCCAGTGGCTCAGGTAATACTGTACCTTTGTCCACTTGAGCATTAAATGACTCACTGCTATACAGCTTAGTTAGAGAGAAAAGGGCTCAGGAAATGGGGCTTTTCAATTTGCTCGCCGGCAGTCCTCACACTTCAGGCAACACACATACACACAATTCTGCTAATATCTCCTGCCTCTCTCCTATATAAGCCAAGCCCATCTCACAGACCGTGGATTCCAAATGAGTGGGATTCGGCCCAAGGTCAGGCTGTTAGCCTCTGATAATTAAAAGCAACCCCTCTGGAGACAGAAGAGGTTAAATGAGAGGGTTCGCTGTTTCTGCCTGGAACAACAGTATTTGCAGATCAGCCAGTTTAGCCGACACTTTCAGGCCACGTTCCTGGACACATCAGCACTCTGCTAATATGTCTCTGTGTCTCCTAAACCAGTTCAGAGCTCCACCTCTGTGTAGAAATATGTAAACTTGCAGGATAAACTGTTTATATACTGAAAAAAGTACGGTTAAAAAAGGCTAGGCTTTTTTATGGTCAAACATCTTATTAAATTCAAAGACTCTACTGTGTCTTACACTAACAGTGTCTTCAAAATTAACTAAGAAATTATTATTTTAATAATACATTTAATGAGCTTAAACAAGTGAAACTGAATTGAACAAGAAAAAGAAGAAAAGAAAAAGTACAATTAAAAAAGGTTAAGTTGTGCTTAGAAAAGTGTACAAAATGTGAATGAAACAAGACAAATTACACGTTTTCAATCTCTAAAAACAAATCTTAATAACTTACTTAATATTTTTGCCTGCCAGATGTATTTATCTTGTTCTAAATATAGCACTATACAAAATAATAAAAAAGGGTTAAGCAAAGATATTTTCTGAATATTTGTTTCTGAGATATAAAGTAATAAAACTCCAAACTGAAAACACTGGATTTATGCCTTGGGCGATGAGAGCACATACAACAGTCGAGACAACTTTAGTCTCCTGTTTTTTCTTAAAGTGAAGGGCTGACTGCTCTCTGGCAGATGCTGTGAAATACAGTGGCAGATTTAGCAAATTTTACTGCTTCTAGCTATAATGGTGCATGACTCTCTCTCCCCAACTTATTCGCACAGGCCCCAGTCTGAGCTCAATGAAACGAATCCATAAAGCCACAAAAACCCCACTGATACATTATCATACGTCACAACATAAGCACACTATACACACTATATTACATACACTAAGAGTCATACACTACATACACTTGTGTGTGTGTGTCCTCTCTCTGGATGGCCACAGCTGAGTGGTAACATGGGGAGAGGACTCCGTTACTGCCGCATGGGCAACTCTGCCATTTCAGTAGCATTAGGGCGCCCATGCCCGTTTGCCACAAGGCTTGTCCAGGCTCATTGCCCAAGGCAGGCGGGCTGACCCAGGCTGGCCCAGATGTCAGAAAGGGAAGCAGGGGTGTGCTAGTGCGCTGCGCCAATGCTTTCCAGTATGGCCAGACATCTGTCCCATCTGCTGGCGCCCAGCCTGCTCCCTCGTTCATTTCTCCCTACCCCCATTTCTACCCATTCTCCTTGGTGTTTCACTTTTCCCTCTCTTTCATTACATTGCCTCACTAACTTGAAAAGATGATTAAGGGATAGTTTCCCCAAAAATGAATGTTTTTATAATTTAACTTGTGTTTTTCAAAACCTGTATGACTTTCTTCTGTGGTACACAACAAGGAGATTAGAAAACAAAAGAATAGAAAATAGAAAAGATGCAATGAATGTGAATGGTGACTGAGGTTAACATTTGGCATAACATCTCTTTTTGTATTCTGCGGAATAAAAAAAAAAACAGCGGTTTTGTCTGTTGACAATAAATGTAATCGTGATTAATCGCATACTTTTTTTTTTTGTAGTTAATCGCGATTAATCGCAGATTTTGAAAGTGCTGAAATTTGACACTATATATACTTATTTTTCTGTCAAAATGCATTAATTTCCATCTCAAGAAAGAAAACAAATATCTTTATCACAGTATAAAGATAGAAATGCATAAATATTGCACAAATTCAAGTAAAATGAAAAGTGGAAGTTTGACTGACTGAAAGAACAAGTCCCCACATAGGTTGCATATTCATTGCAATGGGCAATACATCTTTTAAATCTCAAACTCCACAATATTAATCTCCATAATTTTATCATGGAAGCACTGTTATGTGTGTGTGTGTGTGTGTGTGTGTGTGTGTGTGTGTGTGTGTGTGTGTGTATATAAAGATATTATTTTATTTACTGAGATAACAACCTCTGCAGCTCTATCATAGCAGAGAGCGTAATGGTCAAGTAGCGTGACAGTACCGCCCATAGAATGTATATGTGACCACCGTGTTTTGCTATCTTACGCTAAGCTTGTGGGCTAAAATTGATAAAAGGGCTTTGGTGTGTTGTGTGTGTAAGTGTAATGAGGCCAGGCGGACACATTACAAAGGTTCTGCCCTTCCCAACATGTGTTTATGTGTATTAACTGTAAATTAATTAATCGCGATTCAGAAAATGTAACGCATTAAGCTTTTTTAATTCATTGCATGCTTGTTAATTCTAACAGCTCTAAAAAAGAAGTAATATGGGATTGGAACAATATGGTGGAGATTTAATGATGACTGAATAAAAAAGATTTGGGTGAACTATCCCTTTAACGGTACTATGTCTGATGTGTGTGTTCCTGTGGCTAAGCTGTGGTGCAGAGATTTTACTCTTTACAAGCATGTACAAATAACCATGTGCTGATGATATTAACCCATGTGCTTGAAGCATCTTGAGCTACAATCTTCACATCCAATCTCTCTGTCTATGTTTCTCTCCTTTTTGTTTACTTGCCTCTCTGTCCATCTGATCCTGTTTTACAATTATATGTGCCCATCCATCCATCCATCCAGATGTCCACCTATTCCTCCCATTAGCGCCTCTGCCCTGTGCTCACACCGCCTCTCTTCTTATGTCTATCTCTGCGGAGTCTGTCTCGCACAGCACGCGCCACTCCTTTCCTCCCTTCTTCTCTCTCTCCTCTCATCCTCAATCACACCAGCAGCTGTTCGCTCTCATTTCTACAGCTCAAAAGTACTCCACTTGCTAGCCATGGCAGAGAGCCCTGTTCCCTCCACACATCCGGAATGCAGAGACATGAGCATCCAAACAAAATATAACACAGTATTTCCTCATCCCTCATTTCTTCAACCCCGGCAGTTCAACTGAGAAGTTTCCTTGACCCTCGGCTATGCGTTGAAGAAACAGGGAATTTTTTTTATTCTGTCATCATTTACTCACATTTGTGTTGTTCCAAACCAGTACGGCTTTCTTTCTTTCTCAGAACACACAAAGGAGATGTTAGGCAGAATGTTATCCGCAGTCACCATTCACTTTCCATAAATTTTTTTTCATACAATGGCAACATTTCGGCTGTTCTTTTGTGCTCCAAGGAAGAAAGAATGACATTGACAAACGTTTGACAAATTTGAAACAACAAGAGGGATGTGTAAATTATGACAGAATTTTCTTATTTCATATTTGTTTAAATGTGTAAGTAATGAGAGCATCAACTGAGGCACGTTTGTTGAGGAGAAGGGCAACTGGAATATGAATTAAGTAGTCAATCAAATAAATACAGTTTAAAAATGTGACAAAGCTATGAAGAGAGGAGGAGGAAGAGCGGAGAGAAAGAATAGACAATGGAGAGGACAAAATAATAAAGAATTCATAAGGGAGATAGGAAAGGAAAGAGTAAAAGAAAGAGAGTGGGGGTCAGTAGGTCCTATTTGAGTTTACTCCCACTTTTATGTGACACGGGGGGCCCCAAATGTTTTGCTTTATCCATTGATGCTTTACTTTAGAACTGTTGAAACCCAAAAGCCTGCTTTCAATGATAAAAAAAACAGGCCTTTCTCAAGTTGAATTCAGATTTGTAAAGAACTCATGGTAAAACAATATATCAGGGAGAGAATGGCTTTAAGCAAATTGTTTTCCTCTAAGCAATTGATGTATGTTGGCAAATTAAATGCCAATTCAGACAGACAAAAAATAAATTCGAATTCTTTTGTAGAATTAGGATAATTTCTTTTAGACCATCTGGGCATACGGCTACAATCTCAACGCAATTTCCGCCTGGAGGTGAGAGGTGTCACTTCTAATAGGAAGGCAACACAGGGGGATGGAGCCATTGTTTGGAGCCTATGCCCAGCTCATCCTGAACCCTGAGAGGGTCTTAATGAAGAGAGGCACACGGTCTGGGGAATAGTTTGAGCGGCTTTCCTCTGGTGACTTTCAGACGAGGGCCAATCTGTCAGGGATGCATTGAGTGAAATTACTTGCTGTGTTGCGCTTAGTACTGACAAGCGTGTGTGTGCGTGTGCTGCTGGCCGAGATAAATTTATTGACAAGCAAATTACACTCTAAGATCGCCTGGCCGCTTTCATTTACACTCCCCCGGACCTGAGGCCTTTTGTTAGCCTGTGGACCGGTTTGGCTGATGGGGAAGAGACAGAGAGAAGAGAAAAAGAGAGAGAGAGATCCCATGGCTGTCACACTTACTGTTATGACATGGTAAAATTGCAAGCCGTAGCTTCGGCAACATTAAGACTGGCAGATCGGATGTCCCTCTTCCTGCATGAGCAAGCATGGCACTGTGGGAATTAATTCCTTTCCAATCAGAGCATTTTTAAAGGTTCATATATTTCCCCAGTCTAAACTGAGCAAATTAAGGAAAATGATACCTTGCCAGAATTGCTGACAAGTGAAGATATTCTAATTAGACAGGTGCACCCAGCCAGTGGCAGGGGGTGGGTGGGTCCACTGGCACAGGAAATGGGGATCTCATAGGTGAGGTCCCTCCCATTGAGGGGATCAGTGATGCATAAGCAGAACAAGCTCAGTGATACTGCCATTACAGATAATCACTCAGACATACCAGACGAATCCATACATACCTCTTATTAACACTGACCAAGTGCTGGCCCTCATTTATCAGACATATTTAGAAAGATTTGCTTCCTTTGATTTAAGACAGGAATTCAAAGCTTGTTATTCTTGCTCAAAAAAAAGGAATGGAGACGAAAGCAGCCACAATCACAAGCTAGCACATGCTAACTGCTGTACAAATCCTTCCATATCTCCCTTCCCCACAAAATTATAACCTCATCTGCATCCATATATTGTTCTTTTTATTTAAAACAATGTTTTGGATGCATTTGTGTCCTCTTTTGACTCGGTTGCCTGTGTAACCCCTTAGCCAGACTTTAAGGCACATAAGTGCTAACAGCATTATCATCATGTTTGGTATGAATTACATCTTCGTCCTTGTCATTTTTAATAATTTTCCGATGTGCTTTGTGCGCTCACATTCATGTGAAGTTTGGGACGCGTGGCGGAAAGGGTATGTTTGACTAGCCGGTCTTTCTTAGACTGAAGGGTAGGTAAAGTAAATAGCAATCTTCTCTGCTAAATATGTGGCAGACAGACAAACTTCAATTAATGTGAATGCAACCCATTTGTGTTTACTATATTTTCTAAAGGTCAGCCAAGTCATGGACTCGGAGACTTGATTTTAGCCCATTCCCAGGGTTCAATCTGTTAGCACAATGAATGACTGAGAGGTCTTGGTGCCTTCTAAAATATGACTATCCCAGACTCTAGATGACCTATCAGAACACTATAAATAGATGGGACAGGCTGGGTTACACCACCACCGCCTACTGCAGGAGGAAGGACATTTTTTAATAATCTGTTCTTTTTTCCCATTTGCTCGCTTTCTGTTTAGCTTGCTCGATTACAAACACACACACACACATTCTACACATGGTTTTTAATATGAATAGACTCATCCCACACCTTCAACACAAATGATTGTTCTCCCCAAAGTCACATGTTATAGCAGAGGCCTTTCCATCTCCAGCTGCAAGCATTGTTCCAACTTGCCAAGGCTCATTAATGCTGAGAGCGATAAGCTCCGAAGGACAAATTGTGCACATGTATCAGCAAGAAGAAAAGGTACGAAACGCTCTCCTAGCCTCTCTCTCCCCCGCACGTCCTCCTCCCTCTGATCGCCGCATTGTTTTGTAACATTCCCAGCTATCAGAGAGCTTAATGTCTAATTGCTATCAACTGCTTACCACTGTTGTTGACAAAACAACAACTGTCTATGAATAAAAGCAAGAAATAAATGAATCCACCGCTGGGCTGTAAGCTGTTTCGGCTTCTGCTCTCATTTATTTACACCTTCACGCCTCGTTCAAAAGAACTTGAAGGAACGTTTAAGAAGTTTCAAAGGACAGCATCAATTTTACTCAATCACTTGCTTATAAGACATCTAATCATTTATTTGATTAAACAGGAAGGAATAACGACATTAGTTTAACAGTGCTAATAAAGGCCCCTGCCTTCCCTATTAGGTCAAAGAAACTTGTTCTTCGTAAATGAAAGAAAGTAAACAGAGTGATACTTCAAGTAACAAAAATATGAGCTAGTCTTTTCAAAGCCTTTATTTCCAAAGAAACAATTAAAATGACAAGCATGAGAAGATAAGTTGGAATGAAGATATAGATCTATATTAAAGCATGTCGCCCAGAGATAGTATCTGACTGGGGTTCACAAGTACAGTTACGAGCCTGTGACTCTGAGAATTGCTCTTAGGACAGCCTGGAGGGTTTTGGAAGCTCTACCATCATCATGTTACGTTACTATACCACAAAGTTAATAAGAACACAGTGAACCAAGAAAGCATTTAAGGTGCAAGGGGCCCTACTACCTGAAATACACTTCATAAACAAAACTCCAATTTCCCTTGTAGGTGTAAGCATAAGCATGAAGACTGTGTTAAAAAAGGTTAGTAGGGTGGACCGGTGTGAGTGATTTAGCTCCAACTTGTTATTTAAAATACAGCTGGTTTGCTCACACGGTGCTCAGGGCTTGGCCTGCTGCCCGTAAATTCTTTTGTAGCTGTACATACCTGAAGCTGGAGAGGGTTAAGTCCTGAAGCGGCAGCAGCTGCCATTGTGGATGGAATGAACTGCACTGGGTAGTTATCACCTGTCGGAGAAAAAGGGAGGGGGAGATTGTGAACAATGCGCACAGGTTGAGACAATGAGCCAACCAAACGGCAGGCCAGACAAGTGCCAACACAGTTCCTGTGGGCCTGCCTGCACCCAGCCTCGGCACTCAGCCCAAACATCTGCACTCACAAAAGACTCAGCTGGTCAGAGCGGGCTTTGCACAGGAGCGTCTCTCTCTAGTTTCTCTAACATTGTTTTTTTCCCTTTCTTTCTTTCTTTCTTTCTTTCTTTCTTTCTTTCTTTCTTTCTTTCTTTTTCTACAAACTGTGCAGAGACACTTGCAGAGTCTTTTCCAGTCTGTCTATGCATTGTACATGTTTATGCAATTTTTATGCTGTTCTTCACAACTACCTGTGGTGTCTATAAAATTGACGATATATCATGTTCTATTAAAAGCTTTACATGGCTGTATACTTGTTGCACTATTGTTCTACATACCATTATGTTTTTTACAATGTAATCTGGCACAATGATATGTGTGTGAGAGAGAGAGGTGCTGAGGCCAACTTCAACAGGTTACAACAAGAGTTTTATCTAAATACAGCTTGAAAGACATTTTCATTATGAGATCAAATGTACCCAACAGAATAAAACACTATAGATACAATAGGATGATAAAAAATAGAACATAATAGGACATACACGTCAAAGGACCTATCAGCTTATGAAATGTGATTGCTTGGCATGTGAGCGAGCTGACTGGCTAACATATAACATATAACAAGTTCAAAGAACCTGTCAGCTTGCAACTTTCAGAGTTTCATGCCTGAACTAAGTCAATTGGCTTGAAAGAGAACTCACCATAGAGGCAGACATTTCACACTAATGTCTGCTATAACTGCCCTTGCGGCAATGTAGGGAATGCGATGTGTATTTGCGTTGTGTTATGTGTTATGAGAGTCTGACATATTCTGAAATGCAAAAACGCATAAAATCAAACTTGCACAGCTAGAAGCATCTGCATTTATGTTCTTGTGTAGGGCAAGTTTTGGCCTTAAGTATATGCTCTTGGCTCACAAACCTCAGGCCAGAAAGTCCAAGCCAGAGCCACCACTTCTTCTTGTAATTTCCCTGTGATAGCATCGCTTTATTAGAGAGGAACCTTGTCGAAGCAAGCTCTCTGCACAGAGACTAAGCAAGAAGGGGCAAACCTACCCAGCTCAGTCTTCTTTTCTTAAAAAATGGGCAGGCAGAAGAGGGGCTGTTGAATAAAGCTTAAAATGCTCTCTTTCATAAAGGCATTACTAGAGAGCTTCATAGTGTATTCTGTTTCAATCAGGTATCATGCTGCAAATCGAGGACAATATGGGCTGCCAACTTGGCACAGGGCCTCTTTAAGTGGAAGGACCCAAGTGTCTCACACAGAGCACTGCTGCCGCCGTCGTGGGCTGGTGCTCCATAAGAGGCAAAGGCCGCAAGGCTAATGAAAAGGTGGAGGAGAGCAGGAAGGAATGGATAGCAGAGTGCTCCTTCTGCAACCTCTTCACTTCTACTCCAGCTGATGCCAAGAGCTAAGTGTGTGGAATATTCTAACCGAGTGGGCCTCTTTGAAGTGAATGTTTTTTTTAAAGGGCTCAGTGTCTCGCTTACGGCTCTTCCTTTAGGCCGAAATCAGTGGCTCTTTTATATAAAAAAGCACATAGAACAATAACTGGCAACAATCCATCGAGGATCTATAGAGCAGCTCAACACGGAGATCATCAGTTGCTAATGCAGTGTATCAATGTCTAAACGCACACAGAATGAACATTCTCTGTGACATGAATGGCCCTCCAGGCAAGGTTCTGGAGAATCATTGTTTGTCAGCAGGGGTATCAATCAGGCATTGTGGGATCATTGCATTGCAAGGACCGTAAACATTCCAAGGGGCTGTTTGCAGCACCACGATCAGCAATACCTCTCTTCATATCCACACAGGGAGGATCACCACTATCCTCCTCAAGTCTGTTTGAGAAAAGGATGACCTGAGTCCTCTCTTTAGACCAAGAGCAAGCCATTAAGCACAGTGTGTGAGAAAGGGGATCTCTGCTGTTTCACTGCAGGGTTAGGACCATCAGCACTGGGCCTTGGCTACTTACATTGAGCCAGGCCAGGCCCCCCACGCTGGGTAGCAATGAGTTCTATCTCATCATCCATGGCAATATTTCGAGTCATGCGCGTTAACAGCAATGAGCTATTTCCTAAAATGTTCTCCTCTCTGCTGTTTCGTAAATTATGAATAATGCAGGTGCTTTACACACTGCAAGGATTCCATTACAGCTGCTGTTATTTGTACTAAAACACTTTCCATGTCAAACATATTAAAAATCAAGCTGGGGAAAAGAATCCCCTCAGGCTCTTTGTTCAACCTGTCATGCCTTTGTAGTTCCAAAATAGCTGACTTTATGTTCCATCGTTTACCTTTTTAGTTAATTTATTAGCTGCACTACCACACCCAGTAATATTCTGCTGACTTGTGATCCCTCACCCCCCACCCCCAGTCGCACTGTCTCGATATTTTGCTCTTTTTTTATTTTTGTCTTTTTATGAGGTGTATCAAACATGTGTGCTCAAGGCATAGTTTAAAGACAAAAGGAAACCAGGGCTTTCCCTACTTGAGCTGCATTAATTTCTTTCTTCTTTTCAAACAAATTTTTTTTTTTTTGTCTTTATTTCTCTTCTTATTTTACTGTTCTTTTCCTTGAAATTTCCCACAGGTCTACTAATGTTTCTAAAATGTAAAGTCATCACTTGAGCGTTTTTATTTTTCTCAAAAAGCAATCAACCTATAATGCCACTGATCTGCCACGATCCTGAGAGGCAGGACGTTGCTTTGAAATGTTTAATTACAGAAAATAAGAGTGTCACATCCCTAAATCTCAAAACAATGACTGGATATGAGGTTGAGGAATACTAGCCCGGCAGTGAGTCAGACTGCATGTTGCAGAGATGTTCTACAAATTTGATTTTTAAATTTAGAATGCTTGCATGAGGAGCGATTTGTTTTCACAAAAATGAAAAGAACGACATGCCAGGACAAGTATGACAGCAATCACCAGAGGCCCTTCCACCTCGAAAAGGGGAAACGCTCACTAAGTGTCACCTTACTCTTCTAAAATTAAAAAGTATACAGAAATGACCAGGGGCAAGGGACACATTATGATAAATTGTTTAAGGTATAGTTCACCCAACAATAACAATTCTGTCATCGTTCACTCACCCTCATGTTGTTTCAAATCTGTATGACTTTCTTTCTTCCATGGAACACAAAAGAATAAGTTTGGCTAAAAGTTATCCTCAGTCTCCATTCACTTTAATGGCATCTATTTGTTTTCCCATACAATGAAAGGGAATAGTGACAAGGACTGCCATTACGCCAAACATCTCTCTTTGTGTTTCATTGAAGAGAAAAAGTCATACAGGTTTGAAACCACATGTGGATAAATAAATTATGACAGAAATTTCATTTTTGGGTGAACTACTCCTTTTATGTAGTTCATTATATCCAGCCGTCATTATTGAACAACATTTTGATTAGTATCTACAAACCTGTGACACTGACACGTCCCTTCCAAAGGTGACAGTTCTAAGTGTGCATATATTGGAAGACTGGAATATTAAGCATTGTACAGGGGCATGGAGAGTGTTGTAAAAATTCCTCTGCATTTTTGTGGTCCATGAATTTGAGCGCCTTTCATGCTGACAGTGTTTATATTCCAGCCCTCATTCACACCATCCATTGTTCTGCCGGCTCGAAATGCCTCAAACTCTGCTAATATTGGCTGCTTCACTGAGGTGATACACTTAACAATGTTCAGAATTAATTGCCTTTATCCAAAGGGGTGTGTATTGTGGACTCTTTAAAAACAATACATTTGCCAGTGAACCCAAAGAAATGAAAAAAATAAAATAAAATGCTGAGGAAAAGTGAAAGACATGAAAACCATGAGGAGGATAAAGAGAGTTAAGAATAGGGGGCAGTGAGCTAAGGCTTTCCCTCTGAGGTATGATGAGTGAATGATGGTCAATTTCCACCAACTTAGATAACTAGCAATGGATGGATGGACAGACAGGTGGACAATGGATGGATGGATGGATGGATAGATAGATAAAATCTGAAGTGTGTGTTCTTACCTGGCTTATAGGACATGCCTGGGGGAAAAAGGAAGCCCTGCTGGGCTGCCGCAGCTGCTGCTAGAGTGCGCTGGTCGTGTGGAAAAATGGGGATCATGAGCGGAGGCATGTGACCCTGGACCTGCTGAACACAGAGCGAGAAGAGATCACACAGGAGTCTAACACAGGCTGACAGCAGTGCTCATACTCTGCCCCAAGTCCACCCTGCACACGCTCAACAAATACCTACACTTAATACTCGCCAATCGCACTTAAGCACTTCAAAGAAATCATCACACACACGTATACACACTAGGGTGATGTACAGAATCTTGTCTCCCTACAAGAGTGTTTATTCATACTGTATTTATATTATGATGGAAAGGCCCAATTCATTCTTTTGAGGTGATTGCGGTCTTTAAGATAATATGATAAAACCAGATGAGATTTTCCTGTGCTGACCATTTTTAAAATACACACACACACACACAGAGACGTTGTCTTTTGTTGTCAGGCTGACATTCCTTGCAAAGCTTAATCATGAGACTCGCTGTGTGGAATCTAAGAGGCTTTACAGTGCGTTCGGTTGGGGGATGCACAAATTTGATTCTTCAGATTGTTCTTAAAAAACATAAACCTTCCTCTTTTCAGACCAACAGGTGAGATTTTCTTCATCAAGTGTGCGCACCACATCACGCTGACGAACTATAAAAACAGCGTATCCTCACAGATAAACAGCATTTGTCTTATGGTCTTGTAAGATAATTTATATAGATGATAAATGCCGATGGTAAGCCAGTAATTTACTGCACCTGCTTTCAGCTGTGAAAATGATGGAAAAGCTGGTGTATTTGTAATATTTCACCAGTCATTGCATGTGGTGCCTGTTTTAATGCTTTCAACCACGTTCATCTTCATTCCTCCTTTATTGCAAAATATAAATACCTGTATTGATGTGCATAATGTCAGCTTTAGCCCTATGCATGTGTGTGAGTGGATTATGTCTCCAGGAAAGAGAGTAAGAGTAAAAACAGATACACAGAAATAGAGACAAACAAAAAGGGAGTCTGTGTGTTTTAGGGATCTGAGCAACTTCCCATAGAAGTCTAAAAACACGTGTGTGGAGTGCTGGCTGGGCCCAATGTTGCTGTAATTCTCTGCTTCCTGCCTGTGGGTAATAGGCTGCAGTGCTGCTACTGTGGGCCAGGATAGAGTTAATGCCCACCTCTGAGGTTAATAAAGGTCAGCCCCCCCAAAATAAACACATTATAGAATTTTTCTCCATTCATCCCTCTTTAAAATGAGCCTGCAATAAATACCCGTTTGGATGCAATTACTGCTGCAGCATTGGGGCATGAAATCAATGTGCTCTGAGCAACCACTTTCAACTCTGCATTTCTCCCTGAGGTTTTACACTGCTTTCGTCTTTCAAACACCTAACGCTACAGCTCGTTCAGTAGGGCCTGTTCCCCAGGTGCTAAACAAGTGTTCAGGTCCACATCATTGATTTGGACGAGTGAGTTCTTCTAAGCAAAAAAATAAAAAATATCCTGCACTTTTCCGTTTATGGAGCTATGCACTTTAAAATAGTGCATCTACAGAGTTAACACGGAGCCGCACCATGACCCACATACATAATGACAGAAACACCTGTTTTGCCTCGCCTTCTCCATCGTTTTTAAAGTATATTATCAATGTCTTCATTCTGACTGAAAGCTCTAAGCAGTTAAAAATCATTTTAAACAAACAAAGTAACTATCAATACTAATAATAACTCTGCTAATAAAACAGATTTTCCTAGAGCTATTTCAATGGGTGCAAAAAGCAAGTGAAAGAAAATGGGAAGGTAGGAACAGATAAATTGCCCTCAGTTTGAGAGGTTGTGATTTGCAGTAATGAGGCCTATACATTAAAGTTTAATTTACACACACTATGAGTGGCAAATCAAATAAGTGTCCTTAAAGTGGGGACAAATAGTGAAGGTTAGCTTTCAAGCCTATCAATTAATGTACACTGGTGGAGCTGAGCAGACAATGCTGATAAAATGTAAAGATTATTACTGGCAATTTGCTTTGACTACTAATAGACAGAGAATGGAATTAAGTGCCTGCACTTAGACAGATGGATTTTGATAAATTGCATATCGCATCCTGCATGGAAGCTTGCTTATTATATCCGTCAGTCTCTATCTGTCTCTGTCTATTTGAGTCACTGGATCTATATGTCTCTCTCTGTCTACCTCTCTTTCGATTGTGTCCATACACACGCATGTATCATGCATGTGTCCATGCATGCTTTTACAGTTTTACAGTTTACATTTTTAAGAAATAGTATGTGGGAAGTTGACATGAGATTTCAAGCAGTGACAGATGCTATACTTCATTTAAAATAATTTTAAACAAAATTTTTCTAATTCATGTATAAAGATTATACATGTAATTTTTATGATCTCACATTAAAGGAAAAATCTTGAAATCTCAGCCCCCCAAAAAATTAATTCTGTAATTTTTCATCCCTCGTGTAGTTACAAACCCATATGACTTTCTTTTTAGCATGGAACACAAAAAGGAGATGTTAGGCAGAATGTTAGCCTCAGTCACCATTCACTTTCATTGCATCTTTTTTCTAGTGAATGAGGACTGAGGCTGTCAGTCCCATACATTCTGCCTAATATCTCCTTTTGTGTTTCTCTGAAAAAATAATTATGGGTTTGGAACAACATGGGGATAATTATGTACTCACGTACATAAGAGATTACTTTTGGTTGTTTTTTTTTGGCTGAACTAACCCTTTCATGGAGATATTTATATATATACTTAGGTTATACTTAACCTAAGATCTTGATGTTATGGCAAATGTTATTTGCCAACTCCCCATGTAACAACATGCGTATGTGTGTATCTGTGCCGTGATATTTTGCCCCCTGTCCTTTGTCAGTGTGCCAGGCAATTGGCTGCATGCCGCATTAATATTTCCAGTCAGATCTTCAAGAGCGTGAAAGAATGAAGTGGAGCAGATGTGAGGAGGAAAGCAAGGGCCTCCAGAAGCTCTGAACCTTATACACTTAGCCTCATTGTAGGCCTTCCTCTGTCTGCCCTTTGTCTTATTGGCTCCTTAGGATCAGAGGATGGGATAATGCCATTTCTCACCATCTGCTCCAAAGCTTCATTAAAGATACATGAACGAGCCCCATCTTATGAGGAACAGGTGCTATTGTTTGTCCCTGAAGGCCTGCCGTGGCGAGGATGCAACTTGTGGTACTTGAGGAAGAGCATCTGTAGCAATCAGTCAGGCTGTGTAACTGGCAGTCTCTTCCTCGCTGTACACAGCAGACCGGTTTATGGGGGTGTAGAGGCACAGAGAGAGGAAAAGAAAAAAAAAACTAAGATGTAAAAAACTATAGAGAGAGAGAGAGAGAGAGAGAGAGAGAGAGAGAGAGAGAGAGAGAGAGAGAGAGAGTGAGAGTGAGAGAGAGAGAGAGTGAGAGAGAGAGAGAGAGAGGCCCCTTTACCTCCAGTCTCTCTCACATATATCATCACTCTGTACAGCTGATGAAGTCTACGGTGATACACGGCACAATCTGTCTCTCTGTCAGAGATACACACCCGGCCGTGTCTTCCTACTGTCCCCTGCCCTTAGATCAGGTATTAATTTACCCTCTGTTAAGAACACAGGGGAATCAGTGGAGGCCTGTTTAAAGACACATTGTTTGCTCGCTGGAGGTTGAATGACCGAAACAAAAGGAGGAGGGGAGAAAACCCCTGAAGTAAATAGGGAGCTATAGATTAATCAGTGTTGTTAGTGGAAATGTTGACATCAGCACTTAGCTTCAGTAATGTTTTACAGCCGCAACTAATCCGAAGGTCAGACAGCCCATCCTATATGAGGAGTGTGCACTTTGCATGGATTACAGTTAGAATGGGTCGACGTGAGTGTGTGTTTAATCATGTTTCTGATTTTGCTAAACCTGCAGGTGGGTGTGAATATATAGTATGAAATCTCACAAAAATATGCCGGTCACATTTCACCCCAATTTTTAGGACTCTCAAGGTTTTTGTTTTTATTTGTGCCTTGCAACATTATTCATGTAAATTCTAATTACCGTAATACCTCCAGACATTTTACTTTATTTTCAGTGGTGATTCTCATTGTTGTTATACATTTTTATTATTATTATTATTATTATTATTATTATTATTATTAGCAAGCAGTACAACAAATACTACCACAAATATAAATTGAATCATATTAAAATAATATGATTTTTTTTCTTCATTAAAGTTATGATAATGAGATTTATTTTTTAATTCATTTATTTACATTACAGTAATAAGAATGGAGAAGTCTGCGTAATTGTCCTGGAAATAATGTCACAATGGTTCAAAAATAAACATACTTTTCTTTAAGCAAAATCAAATTTCTAATGAGCAAATTAGCAAATCTGAACATTTTTATTGCAGAACTTTTCATATTATTGTCTTCTTAAGATTAATTAATTTGCTGTTTTCTTCATTTTAAATCTTTTCGGATAAATGTTAATGTCTTATTTTTTCCATTTTGGTCTGAAATATGAGCCAGGCAAATTCCTGACAGATTTTGTGAGATTCACCCATTTACAGTCAATATTATGTTTATGCCCACCTGTAACTGCATATGTAGCTGTAAATGTGTATTTGCTGCCATATCCTGACCCAGGCTGTCTCACAAGCACATGGAAAATGAAGATATATAAGTCATTACAGTGATCAATTGGTCCCCTGTCAGCACCCATGCTCCTCACTGTCTTTTAAAGGGTCCCGCCGGGCTCAGGAGACATGCATCCCACCTGTTCCCAACTCCCCTTAACATGAAAATAGAGATTGATCTTCAAGGAGCATCAGTCTGGGATTCTTTACCTTTTAAAAGGAAGAGAGGGAGAGTTGTTTTAACATGTCCAAAATGCCTTTCAATGTTGAAGAGATAAGACAGAATATGGGGAGGGGTGGCTAACTTCTCTTCTCTTTGAGTTTCAGAGGAAACCAGAGAGAGCAAAATCCATCAAGGCCTTAGGTTGAGCATTAAGAGTGCCATCAACAAGTAGAAGGTGAAGCCATACAGCCTTCCACTGTAATGTATTTTCATCCAAACTTCCCTACATTCCACTTGACATTACCATTTCTTGTTGAAAGAAAGGCTTTAATACAGGGCAGTTTTAATTTTAGCAAAAATAATATTAATAAAATAGCTTTCACTATTGTTTTAAGCACCAATAAATCACATGATCTTACCCTCGCTCAACACTATCACAGCCAATATGACTGTGAAAGAAAACCACCTTTTTAAAATCACCATTTTAAGGTGAAGAGATTCTAGAGGATCTAGAGAGCTCAATACACACAGCGAGCCCAGACAGCACAAACTTCACACACGCTACTTGTGAACACACTCAGCAAGTGCTTTTTGGAAACTAACCAGCAAAGAGCAAGTGTATATGAGAGAGAGAGAGAGAGAGAGAGAGAGAGAGAGAGAGAGAGAGAGAGAGCTCTTTACTGAATTAACCGCTTCTGTGCTCGGGAGTCTGCACATTATTCTATTCTGAAGAGGTCAATTTTTTAAACAATCCCATAGATCCCCGAGTACACATTACTCTCACGTCACAGGTCGTTTATCAGTTAACCACACTCCTCGAGCATACGGCGGCTGCAGCTTTGAGCTCTAATCCCACACACACACACACACACACACATAAAGCCACGCTCACGGGGCCGTTATCAAAGTGGTAGACATTCTGCTCGACAGCCCCTGATGACAATCAGGCTTCGTGGATCGATAGGGCTGAGTCAGACTTTGATCTCTGCACTTTCTGTCAGCACCGGGCCAGAATTAAGACCTGGTCTCCACCTCTGTGCCACAAACTAAACGCATTGTTCTCGTCTCTCTGCTCTGTTAGAAGAGTTCTGCAGGAGGCCCTCATCAGCCACATAGATACAGACCAGGAATAAAGAGGCTTTGTGTGGCCATGGCTTTGACCTGGACCAACCCGCCTCTTCCAATCCACTAGCCCTTAGACTCAAAGGCTTATCGGTCGATGAGCTCCATGTTTTCTTTAATTCATTCATCCTTTTGTTCTTTTTTTCAGGGAAAGGTAAAAGATTAACATTCCCGATTCTGGAAGGTGACATTTGAACAAGAGGACTGGCAAACAGTGTGGTTGTGTGTACTTGGATGTATATTATGCCACTGGCCCTGAGCTGACAGGACAAATGGATTCTGAGGACTCAATGTGTGTGTGTGCGCTGAACGGGGCAAGGTGCACAGAAACCAGACACTGGCCTTCCTCGTCTGGAGGAATAACCAATAGATGACTTCTTGTTCCACTAATTCCTTACACAGTAAAATAAGCCCTCTTGGAAAAGAGCCATTCCAATATGTCTATATTAAGACCGGGGCTGTTAAAAGAAGAACAGCCCCCTTCCCCCGCCGCCTTCCTCTTCACTTTAAGTCCACCCAAGACTCACTTGTGGCGAAAAACAAATATAGGATACACAAGCAACTAAGCTCTAATCTCTATAATGCAAATTCAACTTGACTTGAATATTGTTATGCCTTTATGACCAGAGTGTATAACACATTTCCAGTACTTTATTTGCCCAGTACCTGTATTTTTTTAATCAAAACTATTAGTGCATTGTAATTTATGAATGATCAAATGAGCTTCCTTAATATTAGGAAAGGAGAATCTAGCCTCATGCTGGGATCGAGAAATTAGTAAATTAGATCAGTACAAAGATGTTGAGAGTGAAAGCCTATTCCCATAAGAGCACCAGCAAAATGTGATCAGTGTGTGTTCAACAGAAATGTGTTCTTAAGGCAAATTATTGTTGAGCCTCTAAGAACCTAAAATGTAATTTAAGTCTGTAAATATTTCAAGCAATTAGGGTTGTATTGCATATAAAATATCAAAGACGAGCCTAAGGCTAAGTAGTCCTCTAAACTCAGCACTGCTGTATCATAGTGCACATATATTACATTCACCTCTCTCTTTCTCTTTCTCATTCTCTCTCTTTCTCTTTCTCTCTCTCTCTCTACTCATTTAATTGACTTACCGTATTCTTCACTTACGTTTACATGTTCTTGGTTGTCATGATTAACATGGGACTTTCAGTTCATATAGTGCAAGTGAGAAAGAGAGAGGGGCGAGAAAGAGGAGAAAAACTTATTTCTGTCAGTGTCTGATCATAAAAGTAAAAAGGTTTGCAGTAAACTGGCTACGCCCGAGGGGACTGGCTCAAGCAGCATGGGTAATGAGGGGAGAAAAGGACAAACATAAACAAACCCACAAATGAGTCTGAGGCCAACATAATTATTTCACATATATATGAAAACTGGCACCGACACAATACAGTTAATACCCTTTCAGACAGGGACGGTGTTTAGGGCACATGAACAGAAAAAAGGGACAATAAGATGGCCTACGTTTATTCAAGCAATAACACTGATTTTGGTTTGCATTATTCTTATTTCTTATTAATTTTATTCCTTTTCTCGTCAGTTTTAAATTATGCATGCAAATTATGCATTATGCAAGTATTTAAAGATAAATATTTATTTTATGCTTAGTCTGGCTTTCAAATTGATTAATATTTAAGATACTATTACAAGGCCTAATTTAAAAGAGAATTAGTCTACTTGAGGAATAAAAAAATCTACTAAGAAAAAAGAAAAGTCTTTGCCAAAATATTATGGACAAACATAATTCTGTAAAATAAGATGGTGCATTTGACAACCATCTACAAGTTGTTCTGCAGATATCTTTTTTTTTTATCTCCATTTGTAGATACAAACATAAATTAGATCACCTTAAGAGTGTGAAGATAGTTAAGGAGCATACATCAGGATAATGGCAGAAATATCATGCTCAACAACCCATTAACTAAAAATGGCATTGTCCAGTGAGAGAGAGAGAGAGAGAGAGAGAGAGAGAGAGAGAGAAAGGGGGGCATTTCACCCTCTTCCTGTCATCTGTGTGTAGACTGAGCCACTGTCTTCACTATAGCCTTCCAGCAGCTGGGCCCTGAGAACAACAGAGAGCACTCTGTTGTCCAGCAGAAAGCTGACATTGTTACAGCCGGGACTTTATTGCAGGCACATGAGTGTTGAGACTTTAAAACAACTCAAATGTCATGTGCACACCCAGTGATGGGGAAGAATAATTATGAAAAATAGAGAGAGGGAGAAAGAGAGAGTAAGACAACAACAATTCAGTGTCTTTGAAAAATGAACGAAAGACAAAATGGCCCATTCATTGTATTCCGTGGGGAATGCTTGGACTCTCCTCCGCCACATCTGAAAAACAAAGCGGCCCTTTTTTTGTGCTGCTACGCGCAGGGCTGAATGCTTTGCTTTGCCACCCTAGCCCTAAGAAAACACGGGCCCCCTTACTAAACTGCCGGCTGGCCGAACACAGTAGAGGCTATTAATGCTTTGCCTTCTTTCCCCTCCATGTGTGCCCACAGCGGAGGCTGAGCACCACGGTAAAAAGCCAATGCAAAGACAAAACAGTTTGTTCAACATTAACAGGGAAAACACTGGGCAAGGCAGAAGGGGAGAGGAAACTATGTCAACATCACACTGGAGGATGTGTTCTCCACCAACTGATATTTTTCCTCTCGCAGGGCCCGGGCACAATGAGTGCTAAGTATAGGTCCCTCGGCCTCATCTGGGAGGGATTGTTGAGAAGCAGTGTGTGACAGGTGCTTTCTGGTTATATTCAGGGTCTGAAGTTTTATGCCAATGTTGACTGGGCTTTGGGCTAAAACGATATTCTATAGCTCACCGCCGTAGATAACGAGTCGGCTGTGGTTTGTCATAACAATGCCTAGACCATTTGAACAATTAAGATAAGATGATCAAAAATGCCATTTGCCTCTTTAATATTTGTTTATTCAGACACTCAGGGCTCTATATTCACGAGAGCACTAAAACCAGTACAAAGTGCAATGACCGTTTTCTACATCTTATCCAATTTTCTTGAGAATAAGTGCAATTTATCTGTGGGTATATTTTATGTATATGAAGTGTTGCTAATTTGCTATTTCCCTCAGAAATATATAATTATGCTAAGACATCTAAGCACCTTGTCCATTTGTAATGCAAAATCTAGTCTTCATACCTGCATTTGCAGTTTTGGGATTCCACCAGCATATTATATCAGAAACCTATCGATGACTTTAATACTATCTATGATTTGTGTCTCAGGAGATCAAAATGATTAATTATACTTACATTCTTTATCATTTAAAGCAGCCTACATCCAATTAGTCCTGACAAGCACCACACTATCCTTATGTACATAAGGTGTGTCAATGTCATAGAAATATGACAATAAGGCTGAAACAATTTGTTGAAGTTATTGACGTTATTGACAATAAAAAATTGTGATATAGAATGGTCTTTTGATCTTATTTAATGTAAAACGTAATCATATGAAATTCTAACGATGGTGCGTGAGAGGAGCACTGCAGTTCGCGCCTGATTGAGGAGAGGAAGGAGCTCACAGTCCAGACACACTCCAAACTTTCCAAACAGCATAAATTGATGTAGATTTGCAAAGAATGAGGGGATTATACTACAAAAATATAAAATAAGTAAATACAGAAGAAGTGTTGTCCTGACGTGAAATAAAGCGAAGCCAAATCTGGCACACCGCTTGAGCAAAACTTGAATGTCAGAGCGTCTAAAAATGAAAAAGCCCAGCGTTATATGCCTAATGCATCCTTTATTCAAATTAAAATAATAAGGAAGCGGGTTGTGTAAATAAGCACAAACTCAGAAACTGGCATTTCTCTGTGCAGTCAGAGCCACTGATTTTGTTATTTTAAAATATCAAAAAATCCTTAAAACAAGATAAATTTACAGAGAAGCAACATATAAGATATTTATTCAAAGAATATATATTGAATACAAGTATATTTTGTATTTACTGCACTGGCAGAAATATGAATAAGTAAAGAAAAATACACTTTTATTCAAGATCCATTCACTAAAAGCAAGTCTAAATATCTTATGTTTCTATCATATCTTATATGATTTTTAGATAATTGTAATTGGAAAACAAGACAAAAAACCTTGATAACAGACAGATTTTTTGCAGTGAATTTTAAGATATACAATTTTACAAAGTATTACAAATACAAAACAAAGTATTGTTTCCTTGTTTTTTAAAAGATGATTTTGTCCACTTTATTGTTATATTCATGTTTAATACAACCTTTTTAGTCAAGGCACAAGATGAATTGTCGGTTAAGAGCTAATGATTACTCATTGCAATAATCGCTGAATGGTTGAATAATTGTTCTAATAATCGTTAGATTAGTTGATTATCAAAATAATCATTAGTTGCAGCCCAACCTGACATTTAACAACAAAGCAGTTAATGTGAAAAGATCATAAGACACAGATGGTCCATATATATTATCTTGTAGTGCAATGCATAAAGCCAATTTACACAAACAAGTTTTTGTGAATTGTCTTCATTTTTATTGACATTGCTTGACAGGGAATGGAATATACAATAGAACTCAGATGGCACAATAACCAGAGAAGAACCTCTGAATTAAACTGCGCAAAAGTTTGGTCTTGTTTGTCATTTTCACATAATCATCAACTAAAAGATTTTATTTTTGTTGGCTACAGTTATATGCCATTTTAGTCTGAGTAAAACTGACTAAAATGAATGAATATGACATGAAGAAATATTGAATAATTTTAAAACTATGACTAAAACAAAAAATGAATTCTGCACCTAAGGCTTAGCACATGCTTGCATGAAAATACCAAAACTTCATGGCTATTCCCAATGACTTTGCATGTAGAACATATTGCTTAGCATTGTGCTCAAGTCATAGCATTCTTAAAATATGACCCTCAGTGTTTATGCCACTCTGTATAAAACACATTTGTAATATACTAAATGGATAAATAGTACAAGCCAAACTTAGGTGCAACATTGAAGCTGTTCACACATTTTTTCTTCCTGCAGCCTTATAAATGTATAGGTATAAAGTCTTTCCATTTAATCAAGAAAAAGCATGGAGATGGTGTGCAACTAACAATAATTGGACTGTGTTTGCCTTCTATTGTGTGTCTTTTTGAGCAGTCACTTGCAATGCTCACATACAGGTGAAACTCGAAAAATTAGAATATCGTGCAAAAGTTCATTAATTTCAGTAATTCAACTTAAAAGGTGAAACTAATATATTATATAGACTCATTACAAGGAAAGTAAGATATTTCAAGCCTTTATTTGATATAATTTTTATGATTATGGCTTACAGCTTATGAAAACCCCAAATCTCAGAAAATTAGAATATTACAAGAAATCAATAATAAAAAAGGATTTTAAATACAGAAATGTCGGCCCTCTGAAAAGTATAATCATGCATATGTACTCAGTACTTGGTTTGGGCCCCTTTTGCATTAATTACTGCCTCAATGCGGCGTGGCATGGATGCTATCAGCCTGTGGCACTGCTGAGGTGTTATGGAAGACCAAGATGCTTCAATAGCGGCCTTCAGCTCTTCTGCATTGTTTGGTCTCATGTCTCTCATCTTTCTCTTGGCAATGCCCCATAGATTCTCTATGGGGCTCAGGTCAGGCGAGTTTGCTGGCCAATCAAGCACAGTAATACCATGGTCATTGAACCAGGTTTTGGTACTTTTGGCAGTGTGGGCAGGTGCCAAGTCCTGCTGGAAAATGAAGTCAGCATCCCCATAAAGCTTGTCTGCTGAAGGAAGCATGAAGTGCTCTAAAATGTCCCGGTAGACAGCTGCGTTGACTCTGGACTTAATAAAGCACAGTGGACCAACACCAGCCGATGACATGGCTCCCCAAACCAACACAGACTGTGGAAACTTCACACTGGACTTCAAGCATCTTGGATTGTGTGCCTCTCCATTCTTCCTCCAGACTCTGGGACCTTGGTTTCCAAATGAGATGCAAAATTTGCTCTCATCAGAAAAGAGGACTTTGGACCACTGAGCAACAGACCAGTTCTTTTTTTCTTTAGCCCAGGTAAGACGTTTGACAATTGAAGCCCATGTCCAGGACCCGTCTGTGTGTGGTGGCTCTTGATGCAGTAACTCCCTGTCATCCCTGCTGCTTGTGCACCTTTTTCTTCCACACTTTTCCCTTCCACTTAACTTTCTATTAATGTGCTTTGATACAGCACTTTGAGAACATACAACTTCTTTTGCAATTACCTTTTGAGGCTTTCCCTCCTTGTGGAGGGTGTCAATTATGGTTTTCTGCACAACTGTCAGGTCAGCAGTCTTCCCCATGATTGTAAATTCAACTGAACCAGACTGAGAGACCATTAAAAGGCTCAGGAACCCTTTGCAGGTGTTTAGCTGATTAGAGTGTGACACTTTGAGCCTACAATACTGAACCTTTTCACAATATTCTAATTTTCTGAGATTCTGAATTTGGGGTTTTCATAAGCTGTAAGCCATAATCATCAAAATTATATCAAATAAAGGCTTGAAATATCTTACTTTGCTTGTAATGAGTCTATATAATATATTAGTTTCACCTTTTAAGTTGAATTACTGAAATTAATGAACTTTTGCACGATATTCTAATTTTTCGAGTTTCACCTGTATGTTACAACACAAGTATATCCTTGTGTTTTGATCTCTCAACATGTTTAGGATCCTGCTGTATCCAGCTTAACACTGGAAACATGTTTTTACCTGAACATATGCAGAATGAAATGAATACTGACTGCTGTCTCTTCTATTAAATCCTACTATTAAATGGCATTCTAGCGGAGTATGCCAATCTCAGTATAATTTCTCTTTCTGTTGGCCTGGACCCAGAGAGATTTTAATGAAAAAATGGATATTATTTGATCATACAGCAAAAAGCAATACAGAAGGCACCACTAGTTGCCCTTGGACAAACTTTTAAAACGCACAGAGCTGTGAAAATTTCTGTCCAGCCAAGTGATTTGTTTATATTTTTAATATCAGGATCTGTTTGAACTGTCTTTTAACATTCTATATTCATTCATCCATTAGCTTAATATCAAAAGCATCATGGCCCATTGGTGAGGATGTAACTATTAGGCCCATTTTTATGCATCGTTAAGTTTTCAAACGGGGCCTACGAAAGCTTTATTGTTCAAACCGCACATGACTTTATTTAACGTCAGCATTTCTCCTGCTTTGTGACAAGAAGTCACATTTCATAACTAATTAAATTGATCCCCCACCCTCCAACCAAGCACACTAAATGGAATTATTTGTATCCAAGTGTCAATATATTAAATCAAAGGGGGCTAATGAGTTGGGTCACCGCTTTCTTTTATCTCCGCTCTCGCATGTTGGGCTCTTCATCAGCTAACAGTCTCGGCTAAATGGAGGATGAGGGTTTCAGGCTCCGCCGCACTGGGCACCAGCCAAGAGGATTTGATGAGACCGTTATGGCCCTCATCCTGGTGGTGGAGGAGAAGCTTGCATACCCCAAGCTGTAAAGAGAAGGGCATTTGTGTGCGGAGAGATGGACAGACACACATACGCAGACGAAAACACAGTGCACCCACGCTCATTTTCTTTCTTATTACAATCTATTTGCCTGGCAGACAATGCTAATTGGCAACACATTATTTTTTAGCATAGCTTGTTTTCAGCACTGTCTCTGCATAAATGAGACTTTAGCATGAGAGATCACAAGGATGCTGGGAGACAACCAAAACCATCTAACAAGAGGCAAATTAGGAGCATTATCTTTGTTCAATTAGACACCCCTATATTTATCTAAAAACCCGAGCTGAATTATTCACCATTATATGGCGCCTGGTGCATTTGAGGGAGCTTAATGAAATATTGGATTTAATTGTTGTTCATTGAATTAAAAAGGCAAACCAAATGGCTCTGGGCTAAAGACAAAGCTATGGTAATTAGCTTCATATGCAGGGGCTAAATAATGGTGATTGTAATATGACTATGAGGAGATGAAACTGATGTACAGTAACCGGATTACGATTCTCTTAACATAAATTCTACCGAGCCTGAGGGAAATAGAAAATATGTTAACAGGCCACAGTCTATTTTAAAATATGATCTTCTTCTTTGACACACACACACACACACACACACACACACACACACACACACACACACACACACACACACACACACACACACAGTTGTGTTTCCATGTTTTATGGGGACTTTCCATAGACATAATGGTTTTTATACTGTACAAACTTTATATTCTATCCCCTAAACCCAACCCTACCCCTAAACCTAACCCTCACAGAAAACTTTCTGCATTTTTACATTTTCAAAAAAACTAATTTAGTATGATTTATAAGCTGTTTTCCTCATGGGGACCGACAAAATGTCCCCACAAGTTCAAAAATTTCGGGTTTTACTATCCTTATTGGGACATTTGGTCCCCACAAAGTGATAAATACACGCACACACACACACACACACACACACACACACACACACACACACACACACACACAATAAAACTATAATAAATCACAAAACTTTTATTCATTTTGACTGGTTCACATAAATTAGACTGTTCTCTTACGAGAGGTTCTCTCGTATTGCGTAAGCTAGCTTACGCTACGGGAAAGATTCATCTTTTCTGAGATATTGAAGCCAAAAAATTATCCTTAATTTTGTATCCATTGTCAACGCAGTGCGGCAGCTGCAGACCTTGAGCGGGCTAGCTAGCGAGCTCATTGGTTGCTCTGCGGCAACTGCTGCAGCCTATAGACGAGCTTGGGTGAACTCGCATCCAATGAGAGGCGTCCGAGCGCTCACTGCATCAAAGCCTGCCAAAAAGGGCGTGACTAGAGTGCATATAAGCGTAGTTCGTAGGCTGGAACCCTGATTTTCATCTCTTCAGCGAAGCTCTTCGCATCTCTGAACTGGAAGCCGCGTCGCCGTTCGAGGGGCATCTAGCAAGCTTCGCCACCTTCAGCCATCCTGCGAGCTACGCCATCCGGCAACGTATCCTTTTTTAGAGCAAGCTAAGTTCCACAGCGAACTTCACAAAAAAGTATCGAGCATCTTTTTAAAGATGCCTCGCACTTCCTGCGGCTCATGCCGCGCTCCTCTCAGCGCCGGAGACCGACACATCATCTGCGCTCTCTGCCTGGGACTGGGGCATGCAGAGCTCGCCCTCGCTGACGGCGGATGCGACCTCTGCGAGGAGCTTCCGATGTCGACCCTGCGGGCTCGACACGAAGTATGCAAAAACAGGAGCTGCCGTGCCGCCTTCTGTTTCGCCGCGCCGGAAGAAGCGCCGCTCCCAAAGGCTGCCGGAACCGGTTTTAGAAGCGACTGTCTCGCCGGAGCCCCTCCCTCGAGCATCGCGTTCACCCTCCCCGCCCCCCCCCGGGACGCCGCACTGCTGCCACCTCGGAGAGCAAGGCGGAGGACAAAGGCTGCTGTTCCATCATGGCTTCGGACAGCGAGGAGTGGTCACAAGCCTCCTCAACGGCCCAGGAATCCAGCAGGACCCGCGCCGGAGTCGAAGGGAACTGATACGCCTCCTCACACAGGCCGTCGACCACCTCGGGCTCGAGTGATCACCGCCCCCTGAGCAGGCTCCCAACAGACTCGACGGCTGTTTTCTTCAAAGCCGTCACCGCGCGGCGCCCGCGGCCCAGGCCGCACCCTTCCTGCCGGAACTCCACGCCGAGCTCTCTAAATCGTGGAACGCGCCACTCTCGGCCAGGACTCGATCCCACGTCTCCACCGCTCTCGCTTCAGTGGACGGCGCCGCCGAGAAGGGCTACTCTTCTATCCCCCCGGTCGAGGATTCGGTAGCAGCACACCTTTGCCCGCCCTCCGTGAGATGGCGGTCTAAACCAGTGCTCCCGTCTAAGGCCTGCAGAACTACTTCCGCCTGTGTTGGCCGCGCCTATTCCGCCGCCGGCCAAGCCGCATCTGCTCTGCATTCCATGGCCGTCTTGCAGATCCTCCAAGCGGACCTTCTTCGGGCACCCAGAGGCTGTTACAGATCTAAGGAGCGCGACGGACCTCGCCCTTCGCGCCACCAAAGCTGCAGCCCAAGCTGCAGCCCAAGCTATAGGGAAGTGCATGGCCTCGTTGACTGTAACCGAGAGACACCTGTGGCTAACGCTAGCCGACATGGGAGAAACTGAGCACTCCACGTTCCTCAACGTGCCGCTCTCTCCGTCCGGTCTCTTCGGTTCCGCGGTAAGTGGCATTGTTGGCCGTTTTTCGGAAGTCCAGAAAGCCACCCAAGCCATGAATCTCTTCCTGCCTCGCCGCGCTAGCTCCTCTGCAGGCCGCCCACGTAACCAGCCTCCTGCACGAGCATCTTCACAGCGCCCAGCTCAACAAAGCCAGACTTCCCAGCGCTGACAGGGCGCAGCGTGCATGCTTCGTTCAGAAATAGCAAGCCTTCTGTGCAAAAGGGCCATAGAGAAAGTGCCACCCTCTCTGAGCGAGTCGGGGCTTTACAGCCGTTATTTTCTTGTTCCCAAGAAAGACGGCGGCCTCAGACCCATATTAGATCTCAGGGTTTTGAACAAGGTGCTTGCAAAAAGACTGTTCAAAATGCTTACAATCAGGAAACTCCTCGCGCATGTGCACCAGGGGGACTGGTTTATTTCTCTCAATCTGAAAGATGCATACTTTCAGATTCAGATAAATCCCCATCACAGGCCATTCTTGAGATTTGCCTTCGACGGCCAGGTTTATCAATACACCGTCCTTCCATTCGGCCTGTCCTTAGCACCCCGTACTTTCACGAAGTGCATGGATGCGGCGCTCGCACCCCTGCAGAGTCAGGGTTTGCGAATTCTGAACTATTTGGACGACTGGCTGATTATGGCTCAGTCACATATGGAGCTTCTGTCTCACAGAGCAGTTCTCCTCAGCCATCTGAACAGTTTGGGTCTTGCAGTCAATTGGACCAAGAGCTCACTACAGCCCAGTCAGACAATTTCCTTCATTGGGATAGAACTAGACTCCGTGGCAATGACGGCTCGCTTATCTACACAGAGCGCGCGCCGTGTTCAGCGACTAGCCGCATCTTTTCAGATGAACAGCCTCACGCCTCTGAAGAAATTCCAGAGAGTGCTAGGTTACATGGCCTCAGCCGCAGCAGTACTTCAGCTGGGTTTACTGCACATGCGCCCGCTTCAGCATTGGCTAAGCACCCGCGTCTCGCCGGACTTGGGCCACAGGCCGCCAGCCCATCAAGGTGACTCAGACCTGTATTTCAGCTCTGCAGCCTTGGACAGTGGCCGAGTGGTATCAGCGAGGAGTGACAATGGGAGCTGTATCTCGCCGAAAAGTCATCTCGACAGACGCGTCCAACACGGGTTGGGGCGCGGTCTGCGAGGGCTCTCCGGTTTTCGGCCTATGGTCAGTTCAGGAAAAGCTCCTTCACATAAATTGTCTGGAAATGATAGCGGTCGAGTACGCGCTCGTGCGCTTTCTCCCGGTCATTCAGGGTCACCACGTCCTGGTCCGTTCGGACAACAGATCTGTGGTATCCTACCTAAACCGTCAGGGCGGTGTCAGATCCAGGAACCTTTTCCATCTGACGGAACGCATACTAAGTTGGTCCCAGTGCCACCTGCGCTCGCTGAGGGCGACGCACGTGCCAGGCCACCTGAACGACGGCCCGGACAGACTGTCCAGAGACAATATTCCCCCAGGGAATGGTCCCTGCACGCTCAAACAGTCCAGACGTTATGGCACCTATTCGGCAGAGCAGAGATAGACCTCTTTGCGTCAGAAGAGAACTCTCACTGCCCGATATTTTTCTCGAAAGCGAGGACGCGCTGGCCCAGGACTGGCCCAGGCGCCCGCTTTACGCCTTCCCCCGTCTCGCTATTGCCACAGGTAATGCAGAGGATCAGGGAAACGCGTCACTCGGTGCTCCTCATAGCCCCGCGTTGGGAGAATCAGACATGGTTCCCGGAGCTTACGCAGCTGTCACTGACAGCGCCGTGGCCCATCCCAGTGAGAGCAGATCTCCTCTCTCAAGCTCGCGGCACAATCTGGCATCCCCACCCAGAGCGCTGGGCGCTGCATGCGTGGGTGATCAACGACTACCCGTCGCTCTGCCAGAAGGAGTAATAAATACCATTATACACGCTAGAGCCCCTTCCACAAGAAGACTCTATGCGTCAAAATGGTCTGTGTTCTCAAAATGGTGCACCGACAGAGACCTGGACCCGCGGACATGTGGGGTGTCGTCGCTGCTCGTATTTCTACAAGAGCTGCTGGATAAGGGCAGATCCCCATCCACGCTCAAAGTGTATGTGGCAGCCGTTGCGGCGTTCGCTGAACCCCTGCACGGCCAGTCATTAGGAAAAAAACGAGCTGGTCATCCGCTTCCTTAGGGGAGCTAGAAGGATGAACCCCCGCGCCCCCATCGGTTCCTATCTGGGATCTTTCTATAGTTCTCGAAACTATGAAAGCCCCCCCTTTCGAACCACTTCAATCCGTGGATTTGAAATACCTTTCACTCAAAACCGTTTTTCTGACTGCCCTGTCATCAGTCAAACATGTGGGAGACCTTCACGCGCTGTCTGTCAGCGCTGCGTGTCTTGAGTTTGGACCAAGTGACTCCAAGGTAATTTTAAAACCTAGACACGGCTATGTTCCCAAGGTGATCGGTACTCCTTTCAGAGCACAGGTCATTTCCCTATCGGCGCTACCAGCATCCGATAGCGAACGCGACGCCAATCTCCTTTGCCCAGTCAGAGCACTGAGATTGTATACCGCGCGCTCCGCCGCTTTCAGACGCTCTGAGCAGCTTTTCGTTTCGTTCGGAGGGCGCACCAAAGGTCTCGCCGCCTCGAAACAGACACTATCTAGATGGATAGTGGACGCTATTGCTGCTGCATACGCGTCAAAAGACCTGCCATGCCGTTGGGCATTAGGGCTCACTCCACTAGAGGCATGGCATCCTCGTGGGCATGGTCCAGCGGGATTCCCATTCACGACATATGTGTGGCAGCGGGATGGACTTCTCCCTCCACATTTGTCAGATTTTACAATATGGAAGTGCCCGCTCTGCAGGCAAAACTACTAGTGGTTTAATACGCTACAGCTCCCCTGGTGAGCTGCACTGATGGGACACATTCCACACAGACCGGCACCGCCGCTCTGTCGTTCCCTTCCCACTATGTGCTTATATATTACACAAACACTGACCCGCATTCTTGCCGGCCAAATCTTATTTCCCCACTCATAAGGGCTCCCCCGGGTTCCCCCTTAATTCCCTGGGGCTCATACAGTGGATTCTTGGCGTGCACGGCGTTGACAATGGGTTCCCGTAGCGTAAGCTAGCTTACGCAATACGAGAGAACCTCTCGTAAGAGAACGTATCGGTTACCTAACGTAACCTCGGTTCTCTCTAGATGAGGGAACGAGTATTGCGTAGCCGGCCGTGCTCACGCCACGAGCGACTTTTCGCTTCAGTCAATGAAAACCAGGGTTCCAGCCTACGAACTACGCTTATATGCACTCTAGTCACGCCCTTTTTGGCGGGCTTTGATGCAGTGAGCGCGCGGACGCCTATCATTGGATGCGAGTTCGCCCAAGCTCGTCTATAGGCTGCAGCAGTTGCCGTAGAGCAACCAATGAGCTCGCTAGCTAGCCCGCTCAAGGTCTGCAGCTGCCGCACTGCGTTGACAATGGATACAAAATTAAGGATAATTTTTTGGCTTCAATATCTCAGAAAAGATGAATCTTTCCCGTAGCGTAAGCTAGCTTACGCAATACTCGTTCCCTCATCTAGAGAGAACCGAGGTTACGTTAGGTAACCGATACGTTTTAAAGAGACTTTAAAAGAACTGAACACATCCCCAAAGAAAAATTGAGCGAGGTCTCTTTTCTCTCAGAAAAAATAAATAACGAATGAGTTCCTCAAAGCCTTGTGTGTTTAATTAGGAGGCTCTGTTCTGTCAGTGCAGACAGAGTTTCTTTTTGTTCAACATCCCATGTGAATCCTGTCACCAATCTGCAAAATAGCTAGAGAAGAGACCTGAACACCCTTATGCAACTTCTCAGAACAGACTGCTATATTTCTTCTATTCCTGTTTGTGAGCTCTGATGCACCAAAGGATGAGGAAAATGGGGCTTCGCAACCTGTTATTATTCTCGTCATATTCAGTAATCTTAAAAAGATGACAAACTGTTGAACTTCTTGGATGACAGGACGTATGCATCAAGTTTTATAATCAAATACAACTATTACACAATCAAAATACACATACATATCGAATTATTGAAGATTGAATTATTTTGTAGTGGTCAACAAAGCCAGAAGTGTATGCTTTGAGTTAGTGTGAGTAATGTACGGAGAAAGCTGCCTCTGATTAACCCTTTTGTCTGGCCTCCTCTCCTACTGACAACCATGCCTATGAGGGCACACTCTAGGGAAATGGCACACATATGCGATAGATCAGTCACAAACACACACACACACACTCTCTCACACACACTCTCTCACACACATGCGCGCGCACACACTTTCACACTTTCCATAGACATAATGATATTTATATATTGTACTAACTATAGATTCTGTCCCCTAACCCTCAAATAAACTTTTTTACATTTTCCAAAAAACATAGTTTAGTATGTTTTTTAAGGGATCTGAATTATGGGGACACAACAAATGTCCTCATAAACCTTGTAATTACCAGTTTGTAACCTAAAAAAATGTCCTTGCAAACCACACAAACCCAACAAACCCCCCCAAACACACACACTTAATTATATCTGCCTGTCAGTCCACAGGAAGAAAATAATGTCCTAAAGGCACACAATTCCACCTTCTGACCGGACCCTCAGACAGTTCACAACTCACACAAACACACTCGCACATTATATCTGTCATCTGCGCAGGTCGTCTGTAGTCTGTCTGGCTTTGCTATGGTGGTGGTTAGCCGTGTATAATTAAAAAGAATCTTTAATCTGGTGGCTGTATGCAGCTATTATCAGTTAACACTTAGAGGCTCCCTGCTGCTCCCCCACACCTTTTAAAACCACATGTGAGGGAACCTTTCCTGCTTTGAAGTGAATGTTGACAACAGTTTCTGCTTTAGCTGTAATAGCGCCACTCCTCTTCCACTGAGCTGGAATACAGTTTATGAAACCCAGCTTAAGTGTTGAAAATATCAGAAATGTGTAGAATTACTCATCAAAATCTCATTATATATTTAAACCCATTACAGATAAAAAAAAACATGTTATAAATGCAAAATCTAGAATTGTGTGATTATGTCATCTGTAAGTGTATTAAATTGATGATATGTCCAGAGTGAGTAAACAGAGAGGAAATGAGTAGGGCTGCCGGAAATCTGCAGAAATTGTAGAACTCAAAATGAAATTTATGCAGATTTCCACAAAATTAAAATACAGAATTCTACGCATCTCTCTTCTTTTTATTTGTGCTACTTCATTATAATGGAACACTGAAAGCATTTTGAACAAATTATGGGAGTGTATGTTCTCCTGCACCTTTTGCACTTCTTTGTGAGTGACCCAAGTTTGAATTTGGCTTGTGTAATTTACCAAACCCCCTTTGGTATATACCCCCACTATATCTCCATATAGTCTTCTGTCACTTCTATACCATCCTGTCCAATTAAAGGTAAAAGCCCACAAAAATTTACTTTTTAGTAGTTTTTTCCTCTGTTGTTCCTCTATTGTTCCCCACATTCAGTGTGGAAAAATGGAAAAAGTGTGCATGTTCTGTGTCAGTCTAAGAATGAGAAGTGGATGAGGCGCCGGTGAGCGAGTGGGAAGTAGCGCTTGCCAGAAGAGGGTGAGAGATGGAGAGCAAGAGAACTGTGTGATCCAGCCGGTGCTGGCAGAAGAAAGAGGGGAGAGAGGAGACGGGTAGGAGGAAGAGAGGAGAGAGAGAGCGAGAGAGAGAGTGAGAGAGAGAGAGAGAGAGGGAGGACAGCGGAAGACAGCCACGTGGAAGTTTCTCTCAGTAGAGCAGCAAGAGGAAGTGGAGCCCTGGGATTAGATAAGTAGAACCAGGCCTGCACAATGATAGAGTGTTTGAACCTGCGCTCTGCTTTAAAACATAGGAAGCAACAGTCAGCACAACAATGCCCCAACACAGACAAACAGCATCTCTGTCCGTTGACAAATGGAGCTCAGTGTCTATCTCTCTCTCTTTCCAATTCTGTCTCTAAGGAGGGAGAACGGGACGAGAGCTAATAAGCTCTTGTTTGCAGTGATATGAGAGACATTATATGAGCATCATAATATAATTCTCATAGAGAAACAGTTGTTTAATCTCAACTGGAATGTTTCCTCAAACACGCTGTAGCCTCGCCTCTCTCCCCAGTATCTAAAGTTCATGCTGACCTTTGAGAGAATCATTATTCTCTTGATGATTGTGCATGTGTGTGTGTGTGTGTGTGTATACAATAAGATGTGCCTGCCTCCACCTGTGTGTTCTCCTCCCTGCGTCACCTCAGCTCACACTGTACCAGCCCCAGCGTGCAGGAATGCCTGGCGCCATGCCAACTTTGAGCTAGAGATGCACGTCAGCCCCAGAACAGATTCAGCCTGGGAATTTACAGCTGCCATCACAAAACAGTGCCCAGAAAGAGACAATACTACCTAATAGACATGCACATATGATATAAATATACATAAACCTTTGAAATCTCAACTGAGCATGGCAGGCATTATCAAAAATATTAAGTGTAAGAGACATGTAGAACACAGAGAACAAAGACACCTTTGTGTGTTTGTCTTTTTGTTTCAGTTTTATATTAAACTATTATTTATATCGTCAAGCCAGTTCCCATCTCATCCTTTCCATTAATCCATTTACACTGGTGCCGAAACCCGGCGAGGAGGAGGGATGCGCTGAGGTAGAGTCTTCGCCACTACCATCCACCCCAATGGAGTAGCCATGGCCATCAGTCGGTGGACGGAGCAGCCCGGTCGCCTGGAAGTGGAGGACCGCTGCCAGGGGCAGGGGAGACCCCTTCCATCCACCAAAAACGCGACAGGGCTTTCCGTCAACTAGGGGCAGGAGATCTGCCTCCGATCCGTCTGGGGAGGCGTGGCTGTCGTCCATTAGAGGGTGGAGGAGTGGCCGAGGACCAAGCTACGATGTCCATCAACACAGACATGTCGAAAGCCTTGGCAGCTCAGGCTAAGCGAAAGAAATAGGAGTTGGAGAAAAGTGATTAATCATTTATCAATACCATAACGGTAATAAATAACTATGTTTGGTGAAAAAATTATCTGTTTCATGTATCATTTGAAAAATTTTTGTTTCTTTTTGAGCTATAAAATCAATGTGAACATCATAGCTAAGATAATTTGGTCTTGAAAGATATTGATGAGAAATCTCTCACTTTTGACAGCAGTGGCAGTCTTGTCATATCTAAGAACAGTTCGAGACATTGTTGAGATCAATTGAGGATCTTTAGAGGAGACACATTTGAGATTACTGGGGTCTTTTTCTCAGGAAAAACGTACAAAAATAACATAAGTAAACATTTGCCTCCATTTATGTCTCTTTGTGTCTCCTTAATCTCATATGTGATCTTTGTTTCTGTAGTGGAAGCTGCGTATAGTATGGGAGCTCTTTTCGGCCTCCAAAAATACAGCAGAATTTAAAGCTGTGATACAGAATAAAACAGTGAGAGGAACTATCAAGAAGACTAGCTTTTGTAAACAGGTCAGCAAAACCCAGATCTCTCTGCTTGATTAATCCCGATTCTACTAGGCCTACCCAAGATTTTGTTTTATTATTATGCATTCAGTCTCAAACATTTGGCTAATTGGTCACTTTCACCTGAGAGAGCATCTTCCTGATTTTGTATTGAACAGGAAGTTCTTGCCCATATTTTGCCATTGCAAAGCATTTCTATTAAACTAACCGGAGAAGTTAAGTCACACACTGATATGTCGCATTTGCACTTGGTATGGACAAAAGGTGTCCAGAGTGTTTTATTAGGACATTTATTTAAATGATGCCTCGAGGATATGGCTGAACATAAAATTACATATTAATAAGTCCCTTTTCTGCTGGTCAGTGTGGATTGTGAGGGAGGTTAGTATGCTCGGTGACCTACACTACCGCTAAAGTACTAAAAGTTTTGAAACACTTACTCGTTCTTTATTATCATCTTTTTCTTAACATTTTATAATAATAGAAAAAGCATCACAACTTTAACAGATCCCTTAAACTTTAAAATAAATGGAACTGTGGGAATTATGTTGTGACTAAGAAAATCCAAAATAAATAAAAAATGTGTTACATTTTAGCATCTTCAAAGTAGTCACCCTTTGCCTAGAATTTGCCTAGAATGTTCTCTTGACATTTTCTCAACCAACTTGAGGTATCCCCTGGGATGCTTTTTAAAGGAGTTGCCATCTATGTTTTATTATTATTATTCAATTTGAGTTGAAGGCAATTACTTTTTCATGGTCTTAGTTGTCCAGCTTCACTTGTCCTGCATAAGTTACACATTTTATCTTGCAGATTAAGATTTACTTTCAATGTTTGTTTTAATTGTTCCTTAGCCTTTCCTTCAATCTTTGATGGCTTTTAAGATGTACTTAAATCGCATAATGGTAATCCAGTCCCTGGATGGAATTAGTTACCATATGAAATTTCTCAACAAGAGGCTTTAGCTAAAGAAATACATAAGAGCAAAACCTTGAGCTGGAAGTTCTGATAAGCCTCCTAACGCTGTAATCTAAACATCTGCTATCTTTAAACAAGTGACATTGTAACTCAGAAAAGACAAAGACTCGATCTCTCCATCAATCGGCCCTCTTTGTAAAAAATGTGAATAGATGAAACACAGAGAAGGTTGTGTTTAAAAGTGGTCTGAGTTGGGCAACATACAGTTCCAAACAAAGCTGGCTTCCAACTCTTTTGCTTTTCCGGAGAAACCAGAATTTGGATGCCAGATCTAGCACTGTATTGGGTTACAGGCATGATCGTTTTATTTGGACCCCATTCAGTCGAGTTTAAAGAATCCAGTGATGTGATCAGTTACATCATCAATAAAGGTCTAAAATGCCACTTCACCCTGAGCCAAAACAGTAGCACTTTGATGGCGAGGCTGTTTCTTTAAACCATGCACACGCTCAACGCAACAGCAGGGAAACCTAATCCTCGCATGCTGTTTTACCACTCAACTTTTACGTCTGCTACATGAAGGCTGAAGAGCTTGTTTGGAATACTAATTAACTCAAAGCTGTTGTATATTAAGAGCACTGGGCATTTTTGTAGATCTAGCTCTAATGAAAACAGAGTACCAGTGAACTGCATTAGCAAGCCTTCTCTGGCTTACCACTGCATCCTACACTTGTTCTGATGTTCCCTTCTTCTTTATGACCAACTGTGCATTGGTAATGATATATGGAAACAAAGTCAGAGAAGATAAAAAGCATGATAAGATAGCATGGGTCCTAAGCCCAAATATCTTGGTGTCTCTCTGTTTCTGGTAGTGTTCTGGGTATAAACATTTGTGATAAGGACCCAGTGTAACCATTAACAGCAGCAGATGTGGACCATCTCTTTTGTTTTTATCATGGACGGGTAGTACCATCGAGAATGGGGATCAGGGCTGCAGTGTTGGGGAAGCTGCTTTGAATCTGTGCAGCATACCATGCTACAAGCTAGACATTCAGTCAAGCTAACATTTAACAAATAGAAACATAGAAATTACTACACTGAAGTTACTTAAGGACAATATCTTAGCACTTTGCAAAATATTTAGCTATGAATAAGAAGATCTAAAATGCCACGCAGTGACTCAAATGAGTGAACTGGTAGTGAACTTTTTTGAACTGATTCTTTTACATAAACCAACCAATTCCCTAAAACAAATCTTATTTTCAGTGCTACATATAAGTGAGAGTTTTATTATTGGCTCAGCTTGCTTGGCTGTAAAACCTTATTTGATGCAAAGCTATACAATTTTCAAAACAGCTGAGCTACTGTCATTTTAGTGAAAAAGTTAGTTAAGATAATATCGTTGCTGCTTTTGGTTAGTTAAGCCCTAGGTATACTTCTATTTTGACTCCACACAAATGTGCATGCATACACAGGCGGTTGCCACATGTGTGCTACAACCACTATGAGACACTGGACTTTCTATTCAAGAGATTAGACCCATAAAAATATATTTATATTTCTTCAGAATTGAGTTATAGGATTGCAGGTATCTCCAAACCTCCTCACACACGCATTCTTGACTTGTACATCAACTGTTGTTGTTTTTACCTTCATCTCCTGATGTTTAGCATCGATAACATCTTCTAGCAATTATTCATGACAACAATGGCTCAAATGTAAGTGTTGCCACCTTGTGGACTCACTAATTAGTGCAAATAACTCCAGGCACATGTGTATTCTGCGTGTTCCAAGACGGGCGGTTAGAAAAATCGAACTGCGTGCGTTCAGTGCTCGCGCACTCTGCTGATGATAAGATTTGTGTCACGTGTCCAGAGTGTCCGCGTCTGACCGAAATATACATTGGGCTTTACGCCTCAAGACTGCTGCTTGATATGACCGTCGCCACAAGTTATCCAAACACAGGAGACTCAAATCCTAACACAAATCCTTGCTCCACTGCTCCTGACTGAACACACAGTAAGCGTGTAGGGGCCTGTCTACTGGAAAGTAAAGAGTGGTACTTCTAAAATGCACTGAGTGTTGGAGAGCGTCAAACAGAAGGTAGTAGCACAGTGGCTATTCTGCTTGCTCTTCAACAGCAGGGGCCTTTAACAGATTGGGTCTTTCTCTTGAGAAGTGCACTTGAAAGTGGTTTTACTGCTGCGCTATAAATCTGTTATGCTCCGGGCTGTGTAAATAAGACACTGGTTTGTTTTTACCTGACACTTCTGAGTAGATTGAAAAAGAAAGGCTGATGGTTAACCTCGGAGTGATTGCTAGAGTGGTTCTCGGCACGTGAGAAGAAAACCAGCTTGGATTCCATCAGTTGGGCCTCAAGCTCAGAGGCTTTGAAGAGTAAGTCAAATTCAGAGGGATAGATGAGACATGAAAAAGAGAGTGAAAAGTGAGGACTGAGAGGTAGAGAATGGGATGAGTGTGAAAAAGAGATGAAAAATGTGAACCAAGACAATTTGACATAACGGTGTATTGGATGCAAATATGAGAATGAATGAAGGAGTGGGGAGACATGTACCTGTCTCCGATAAATGTACTAAAGGGAAAGAAAAAAAAAAAGCACGAAGGAAGGAGACAAACAGAGAATCTCCTGGCATGGGCTACTCTCTGTGCCCTTGTATTTTATGTGTGTATGGTGTATGTCTAAAGACCTTGACCACTGCCACTGTGCATGTCCGTTCTCAAGCTGGGTGGTCAAATAGGCTTGATGGAACTACACATACCGCGCACACCAAATCATCATCTGTCCATACACACACACACACACACACACACACACACACACACACACACACACACACACACACACACACACACACACACGTTGTGTTTCCATGTTTTATGGGGACTTTCCATAGACATAATGGTTTTTATACTGTACAAACTTTATATTCTATCCACTAAACCTAACCCTACCCCTAAACCTAACCCTCACAGAAAACATTCTGCATTTTTACATTTTCAAAAAACATAATTTAGTATAATTTATAAGCTGTTTTCCTCATGGGGACCGACAAAATGTCCCCACAAGGTCAACAATTTCGGGTTTTACTATCCTTATGGGGACATTTGGTACCCACAAAGTGATAAATACACGCTCACAGAGACACAGACACAGACACAGACACACACACACACACACACACACACACACACACGTTTACTTAGTTATCTGAATGCAGACATGCCATAGACTTCTATTCTTTCTGCCAATTATAATTACTATGGACTAACCCTAACCTTTCTTCGCAAATACATCAAATTTATTTATGGAGCCCTTGTAAGCTTTCTCTCTTTTTTTAACTGATGTGAATTCTCCCTCCTTCTGTATTCCAGTTTTTCACTTCACATAATTGCTTGATGGAGGAAAAAAAAGTGCAATCCACTTTGTGTCAACAAAACGGATTTGGGTGACCACTCTGTGTACTTTGCAACTAATCCAATTCCATTATTTTTTAGCAAAGAGCAAACTTTCAATGAGCCTATTCTTGAAATACTCTTATAAAGAGAGAGCTTCAAAAGATCACTCAAGCTGACTTACAGCAGCAAATATTTGTAAAAGGCATGGCTTATGCAATTTATGTGTCAACATGGTATGTTTACCGAATAGCTGGCCGCAATGCAGTCAATGCAATGCATTAAAGCAAACTAATTTTTTTTACCCGTGTCGGATACAATGAGAACTGGGGCTAACATTAGCACTTGTGCTGTTTTCTGAAGCCATTGCCACATCACTGCACTGGGACAGTGTAATTTCAGAGGCATTTACCAGCAGCTTTCATGTCCTAAACCCTTAGGGCACTTTCCCACAAAACATGCAAACAGGCACCACTTGGTGTCATTAAGCTTTCTTTCATTTTTTTGTGTTTTTTTTCCCTTTTTCTTCATTAATTAGGGAGTGATAATTATTCTACCCATCTATAGCCCTTTCCAAATTACCATTGGCCAATTATCCAGATTGGTGACAGTTGTAACTTGATTGATGACAATCGTAATAACAAAATAACAGTGTTTGTAGAACTACATGATGAGCTAAGAGCAGATGAAGATGTGAAAGTCGGCACTGACCTGGATCTGCTGTTGAAGGAGATTGATTTTGTGCTGTTGCTGCAGAAGTTGCTGCTGTTGTCTGGCAATCTGAGAAAGCAAAAAGATTTGTTTAGCTGAATGCAGTCAGAACACTTACACTCTAATAGAATTTAAAAGGCCCAAGACATTAAAGGATGTCTATGTAAGTGCAACTGGATTCATTGTACAATGTATTTATACAGACAGATAATATATGCAATCAGAGCTTGTGGATAACATCTCTCATCTACCAATTGACCCTAATAACTGTAATCAGTGAAGAGCTAATGTCAGAGCCAGTTTATTATACACAGCCGGGTCTGGCCGGGCGATCCGCAGCAGGGTGAAAGCCTGGTTGGGTCTGCCCAAGGGTGGGCCTTAATCGGTCAATGTATCCCTCCCTCCAGCCCTCCCTCTAGCCCTCCCTCTCTCCCTCTCTCCCGGCCATTCAGACTCCCCCGTTCCTCCTCCTCGGTGAGCCTGACAGCCTAGGTTTAAGTGTCATTTCATTTTCATTTTCAAATATAATTACAAAGTGTTCACTGTAAGATATCACCCATCTGCAAATGTGTCAGGATTAATTTGTGCTGGCTTCTTCACTAGTGTCAACAGTTAATTACTGTGTCGTGTCTGGATGGCTAAATGACATCCTAACTTCAGGCAGCCCCCACTCCCTCTCTCACTCCCCATCCTTTCCTTCCATTTTGCTTGTCATTAATGGAAAGGGATGCATTCTTGAGCATTTGCAAAACAGTAAATTCCTACCATAACCATTTATTAAAATCAGCTATGTATACAATGAAGATAAAATCCTCATGAACTTAGATATTAATGCGAAGAATCGGGTGAAATTAATAGGGCAAATTCAGAAATGTGAACATCTATTTCAGGTAAATGTAAAACATTAATATACTCCTATACATCTGCAAAATAAATTGACAGCAATTATGTGGTTTAGCTATAAAAACAGTGGATATGTAGATTAATCTTTTACAACATTAACAGAGCTCATGAGCTGTGCTTATCTGCTGATGCGTTCACTACGCCTCATTTGCATGATCTACACATTTTCACATTTACACATTTCATGCCAAGTCTGATCTAATAGGGATCAATTCTTCCATATTTCATCAATTATACACTGTATAATAACTGATACTGTGCATATTTCCTCACAACTGCTGAGCCTGGGTTTGTCTAGGAGTGGAACATCATAGAGTAAATGAAATAGCTAAACAGGAAGACTCATTACCTATTTAAAAGCAAATAAGAGCAATCTTGTTTTTAGTACCTCCTCTGATGAATGAGACAGTAAAGTGAAAAGAGGTGATGCATGGATAATAATGTCTTCATAAGATAGGCTTTAAAAGAAGCAACAGGATTTATAGGACATATAAAATATGAAGCCAATGAGATATGGGCCAGGTTCAGGGGTTCACATTCTCACCTGCTCTTGTTGTTGGCGTGCCAGTTCCATTTGTTGACGCTGTTTCTCCATCTGCGAGGCGGCAAGTTTCTTCTGTTCATCATGGGCAGTGAGGAGCTGCTCTCTTAGGCTGATGAGCTGAGTGATCATGGCGGAGAGCTGGTGCTCCTTTTCTGCAAGACTCTCTGGAGTACCTGCAGCCAGAACACAACGAGTCAACCACACAGGCCCATGAGCATGTGCATAAACAAGGCAAAGATTTCCAGACTCTACCTTCTGGATATGCATATGGAGCCAGTAGATAAAGGTATTCCCTCAAGTGAGTGTCCCTGACCTCATACACTCTCCCAGCATTGAGAAGAAAAAGGTTTAAGTCTAAAGTTACATCAGCCAGATGTCCCTCACCTTTTGTATAATATAGTCTCTATATCAAGGCCAGTTTTCATGGAGACAGAAGAGCAAACAAAGCAAGCAAGCCATTGAAAACAGACCCTTGTTAATTGATTTGTGCATCAGTAGCCCTCCTTGGAGATATAAAAATCACCCACAGAGGAGATCCTGGGATCAATATGTTTGTTCTTGAGAGGCCAAAACAGAGACAACAAATGCTGAGCATCCAAGACTGCTATGTCTAAGTCAAGAGAATTCCTGAACGCTACAGAAGGCAGTGAGAGAGGGAGGTAAGGTCTGTCCTCTGAAAATCTAGCTCCTTCAAAGCCAAGAATGGTATCAACCTCTGACAACAGAAAAGCTTCATTAAAAGTGCGAAGGTTGCAAGCCCCCACTCTCTCTTTCACTTCTGGTGATCACAGCTTCACTGAGAAATGTGAGGAATGAAATTGTTCCCATTAAATAAGAGGAGCTGTCACAAGACGAGTGAAGGTGGCAGATTAGTGACAGACAATACAGGGCAAGTGTGTGTGTGTGTGTGTGTTGGCGAAAGTGGCATGTTTGTCGTGACTGAGGCGCTGCTGTGTAATGTCTGCTCTCAATTCTCATTAAGGGAGGAGCCAAGACAAACACCTTGAAACTGACATGCCTCTTGCAAACAGGGTCACTGTCACCTTTGTATCCTCTCATTATCTCACACACACATGCACATAAAATATCACACTGCTTTTGATCACATAATCACACAAGACAATAAGGATGCCTCATAGACGTCTTTCCAGGAGGAAGTGCTGTACCTTTTGCTAATCAATGCTAAGTGATCCTTCCCTGAATTACAAAGTAGCCATAATTGCTTGTGAGAAGCTGGATGGTAACTAGGTCTCTCGTTGCTCTCTCTCTTTTTCCTTTTTGTGAGTAACCTCAAGAAGAGCCAGAGAGCCGTACGAACTGTATGATTCCCTTGGCTTGTGGCCAGCTCAGTGTTAAATTCTTTCCTGGGTGCCTTCCTATGTTTCTCTGGACACATCTGTCTTGAATTTCTCCATAGGTGCTCCCTGGGGCCCACTCTAGTTCAACTATTTTAATTTGACTAAACACCTGATTTATTTTATCTCTCCGATGAGGAAGGCCATTTGTCTTAATAGGGGCTGTCAACCTCCAGCCCCCATTCAAAGCAATTTAATGGTCTGCCCTGTGCTGCCGTCGCCACTGCAATGAAGAAAGAGAGAGAAAGAGGCTGCAATTCCCTATTTATCCTATCTCAAAAAAGGCACATAAAAAGCACCCATTCACTGCTTCTGCTGCATGTGGTTTCCCTGAGCCTGAATTGACTTTTTATTCAGCCAACTACACTTGTTGTGAATGGCTTATCTGTAAAATTGATACATTTGCTACAGATTTTATTAACCTTTGGCTTGAGTCATGAAGGAACACATTTAGCAGTGGCTACTGATGGGACTGACATCTGCCCCCACACGAGAGAGAGAAAGAGAGTGAGAGAGCTAGCGAGAGAGGTGAGTGCATGATAGAGGGTTGCTAGGGGTTGCGGAATATCTCTCAGTGGATGAAGGGAGAGCCACTCCACAAAGTCAGAAGGGCTTTTCGATGTCAAATAGCATTGTGACAGGGCGGAGGGCGGGGCCGGGTCGTGATTATACACACCCGGTCCCTTATCAGGCTAATTAAGCCTCCGAGAGGGATAAAGGCCGATTGCGGATGGTGGTGCGACGAGAGAGTGATCGTTTACGGACATGTCCGTCTTGTGTGTGTGTTTGTCTTTTGTTTAAGTTAATCATTAAAATATTGTTTATATCGCCAGGCCGGTTCTCGCCTCCTCCTTTCCATTGAACTGCTTTACAAGCATAACCCAGCGCTGATCGATTTTTTTCACTTATTTGACTATAAAACCCTGCCAGTACAGTAAGACAAAATACACATGTTAAAAATACATTCTCTGAAAAACCTAAATATCTTATGCAGTGTTGTTTCTAAAACAAGTTCATTCAAATTTATCTTCTTTTAAGAAGATAAATTTGATATAGATATAAGATTTTTGCCGTAATATCAAAGGTCTTACTAGAAAAAATAAATTATGATCCAACGTGAATTTTCTTGATAAAAAATATGATCATGCCTGATAACATGTGCATGTAAAATGACTAGAAATAACATTTTAGCTTAGCGTTAAACTGACAATTTACCCAAGGTTTATTTCTATTTCTTCTACTCCAAACTTACTTCAAACCTACTTCTCTGTCTCCTCGTATGAATGTAACACATCATAAGAAAGTGTTTCACTGGTGTTCAAATGCACTTTGGATCACATCATTTATTTGTATAAATGTTTTTCATCTGAAAGGACTAAATATTAAATGAAACAAATGACAATAAAATGTAGAGAAATCTCTTCAGTAATCAAAATACTTTTTGAATGTAACTGTATTCTGATTACCAATAATTTAAACTGTAACTGTAGCGGAATACAGTTACTTGTATTTTAAATACGTAATCCTGTTACATGTACTTCACTATCCACAACCCTGTATGTGTGTATATATATATATATATATATATATATATATATATATATATATATATATATATATATATATATATATATAATTTAGCACGATTACTCAAGGATAATGTGTTGGTGTGATGGCTGCTGGAAATGGGGCCTGTCTAGATTTGATAAAATATTACTTTTCTCAAATAGTGATGGTGCTTTTTTTGAATGCCACTTTGGTGAATTAAACCAATTTCCTTCCGAAACAGCAAAATCTGTACATTATTCCACCAGTGTGTGTGTGTGTGTGTGTGTGTGTGTATATATATATATATGCACACACACAAACACACACTGGCAGCCAAAAGTTTGGAATAATGTAGAGATTTTGTTCTTATGGGTTCTTATTCACCCAAAGTGGCATTCAACTGATCACAATGTATAGTCAGGACATTAATAAAGTGAAACTACATTTTTATAAAAAAAAATTCACAACTTCTTATACTACTTCAGTGTTCTCATCGAAAAATCATCCATGTGCAGCAATGATAGCTTTGCAGATTCTTGGCATTCTAGTTGTCAGTTTGTCCAGATATTCAGGTGACATTTCACCCCACATTTCCTGTAGCACTTACCATAGATGTGGCAGTCTTGTCGGGCACTTCTCACGCACCTTACAGTCTAGCTGATCCCACAAAAGCTCAATGGGGTTAAGATCCATAACACTCTTTTCCAATTATCTGTTGTCCAATGCCTGTTTTCCTTTGCCCACTCTAAACATTTCTTTTTTATTTCAGTTTCAAAAGCAGCTTTGTCTTTGCAATTCTTCCCATAAGGCCCGCACCCCTAAGTCTTCTCTTTACTGTTGTACGTGAAACTGGTGTTGAGCGGGTAGAATTCAATGAAGCTGTCAGCTGAGGACATGTCAGGCATCTGCTTCTCCATTTCTCAAACAAGAGACTCTGATGTACTTATCCACTTGTTTAGTTGTGTCTGGGCCTTCCACATCTCTTTTAGTTAGGCTGTTTCATTATTGTCAGTGATCAGACCTACCACCGTCGTATTGTCAGCAACTTAATGATGGCATTGGAGCTATGTGTTGCCTCACAGTCATGTGTGTATAGGGAATACAGGAGTGGGCTGAGAACACAGCCCTGCGGGGCTCCAGTGTTGAGGGTCAGTGATGAGGAGATGCTGCTGCCCATTCTAACCACCTGATGCCTGCCTGACAGGAAGTCCAAGATCCAGCTGCACAGTGAGCTGTCTAAGCCCAGAGCCCGGAGTTTCTCATCAAGCTTGGAGGGCACTATGGTGTTGAATGCTGAGCTGTAGTCTACAAACAGCATTCTCACATATGTTTTCCTTTTTTCCAGGTGGGAGAGAGCAGTGTGTATTGTAGATGCAATGGCATCATCAGTGGAGCGGTTGTTGCGGTAGGCAAACTGCAATAGGTTCAGAGAGGTGCGCAGCACAGAGCAGATGTGATCTCTGATTAACCTCTCAAAGCATTTGCTGATGATGGGGGTCATCATCAGCACCCCTTTCATTTGTATGAAAACTTCAGTTTTTGGCAATTTCAAGCATTGTATAGCCTTCGTTTCTCAAAACAATCATTGACTTATGAGTTTCTAAAGAAAGCCGTTTCTATTTTGCCATTTTGTTTACCTAATATTGACCTTAAGACACGCCAGTCTATTGCATACTGTGGCAACTCAAAAACATCATTCATTTAATGAACCAAATAGCTTTAAGCTGTATTTGATATAATGGAAAGTGATTTTCTAGTATCAAATTAGAAATTTAACATGATTACTCAAGGATAAGGTGTTGGAGTGATGGCTGCTGGAAATGGGACCTATCTAGATTTTATAAAATATTAATTTTTTCAAATAGTGATGGTGCTGTTTTTTACATCAGTAATGTCCTGACCTAACTTTGTGATCAGTAAAATGCCACTTTGGTGAATTAAAGTACCAATTTCCTTGGTAATTGCTACTTGGTTTGTAAATTAGTTTTGCCACCGGTCGACATGTTCAGTCCATGCCGAGTTCCAATGGATCACATAATTTTAGTTGTGCTTATTCCATATGGTTATAACAATAAGAAAATCCCTCAATCTACAAACTGCATCCTTTGTATTTTCTTTGCGTGCAGACACATTTTCCAATACAAGCAAATATACATTATTTGTATAGTAATATATTTGTATTCCCTCAGTAAAAATGGTTTTGGGGAACATTAACGAGCTATGATTTATATGGTTTTCATTCTTGAATTGTATCTGTCAAAATGACAAAATTCATTTGGAATTATCCGTCAATGTTTTTAAAATGACATTCTCTCAGTTATTTACGTAGGGTAAACACTGACTTTTCGAGTAACCGACTACTTTTCTGGGCTGTTAGTCTACTAGTAAAAATAAGCAGCCTTGTAAGACCTAGTGTGTGTGTGTGTTGGTTGGTAACCGAGCATAAATACGTGTTACAGTAGCCATGTGTTACTGAGGGTCCAGAGGCTCAGGAGGGCCCAGCACAGGGTCTGTATGTGCCGGTCCGGACAAACACCAACAGCATACTAACAGAGGACCCATTGTTTGTTCTCCGGCTTGATTGTTCAGAGCCCCCCCTCCCCCCCAATGGTGAATGCATTCCCTTGTCTCTCACTCCTCCTCAGATTTCTGCTCTGTTCTGGTACTTTCTCATTGTTTTCAGTCTGTAACAGCGCCTTTGACAACATGCAGTGGTTTATTTAATAATAATACACTAAAGTGAGCCATATTTCGCAGATTAAATTTTTTTACAGTTCATTCTGTAACTTGCATTATATTTTGGTAGCGAGAATCCTATTCTTTCTGTGTTGAATTATAGATCCCTTTTAAAAGCAGATAAAAGTTTTATTGGCAGGGGGCATGGAGAGTCTTGGCCTGTCTGCAGAGTGCTGAAAAAGAGAGCACTGGTGCATATTGCATTGCTCTGAACAGCAGTGAGTCTGGCTACTCTTGTAAAGGTGTCTCATTGCATTGCAGTTCTTGCAAGAGACAAGTCTGGCAAGAAGATGCATCTTTAGCTAAATAATGAGTGCAGGTTAGGTTTGTCTAATTCATCACGGCAGGCTGAGGACATAACATTCCACTCTGGACACTTAGCTGTGGTGAAGGGGGAAAAAGAAAGAATGAGAAAGGAAGAAATTAAGAATTAAGAGAGGTACGTGAGTTTCCTTTATCCTTAGCCGAAACTGGACGTAAACAGTATAAGCAGTGGTGGCTCAGCGGGGGCAGTGGTGGCTCAGCGGTTAAGGCTCTGGGTTACTGATCAGAAGGTCGTGGGTTCAAGCCCCAACACCACCAAGACACCACTGTTGGGCCCTTGAGCAAGGCCCTTGAACCTATCTGCTCCAGGGGCGCCGTATCATGGCTGACCCTGCACTCTGACCCCAGCTTAGCTGGGATATGTGAAAAATAAATAATTTCACCATGTATATGCAGAAATGTATGTATAATGTGTGACAATTGGTCAAATTAAATTAAATTAATTAAATTAAATTAAATTAAGCAAACATAACGAAACATTGTTCGAACATTTACCTTCCTCTCCCTTTCAGTGTCACAAACCAGATTTGATGACATTTCCCACAATGCCTAACTAGAATACTGGAGAGAAACAACTGTGACTGCAGTGAATGAGCGAGAGAGGGAGCTGTCAAAGAGATGGGCCAGCAGATAAAAGACACTTTGTAGGGGAGCGATTTGTTCTGTCCAACAGCTATTCTGCCACCCCAGGACAAGCCCACCCCCCTTTCCTCTCTAATCAAGCAGTCTCTAATTTGAGTTCCAAGTCCAGCACCAGGGAAAGAAGGGCAGCTTGTTACTTTGAAGAGTCTCATGTGAATAAGAGAGATAAAAGATCCAGGCACACACTAGAAAGAAAAAGGATGAAAAAAGGAAAGGGGCACAAGAGGGAAAGGCTCTCTATTCTCATCTCTTCCTTTGGATAGGACAGCTGAACCATTATTACTACATGTGAATGACTTTTTTCCCCACTAATGTACAAATACTGGAATTTATTTGTCTCTTCATCAGTCGGCTTTTGTGGATGCTCCTATTTGCTGCAAGCCCATCCTAAGTAAATTAAGAGGGCTCCAGAAGCAGCAATTGTGCCCAAGCTGGGTCTGGGCAAAGGTTGCAGATAGCTGGCATGGCTGAAGTGGCTGAAGGCTGTGAAAAATTTATATTCCATCATCTATATAAAAATACAGGCACTAATGATTTTCAGGCCAGCCATACTGTACAGACAAGAACTTTGAAGGTTCTATTGTGTTAAATCTCACTGTTCAAACTCTGAATATATCTATTGTCAATTATTTTCAATTTCAACACCAATAAGAAACTATTAGAGTAATAAAAGTGACCAAATTGACTTTTTTGTCAGTGACCTCATAGGTGATTACAGATTAATCACTTATTAATGGTCTTTCATCCTACAGAAGCTTGTTGCATCTAAAGACAAGACTCCAAGGGTAAAGATCAAACTAAATCAAGTACAGAGGACACACACAGGCACTTGCAAAATCCTTATAATTCTGTTCAACAGAAATTTGAATTGTATATCCAAATAAATATTACTGCATATAACTGTCAGTTAAAAGATAAAACTGTCAGTTTATCAGTTAAAACTGATACTTAAAATAATTGTTTAAAATTTATTAAATAAGAGTAAAAATTTATAAATACACAGTTAAAACACTTGTTGTAATAAAATACTTATAATTAAAAAAAAATTCAACAATTTATTTTTGCTTTCATTTTTTTACTTTCAGCAATAAAAATAAATGTTTCATTATGTTTTCAAATGTTCACATTTTTCAACAATTAATTTTTGTTTGTTTGTTTTTAAACAAAAATTAGAACATTTTGTTGAGTACAGATGACTGAGTGTTAAAAAGCACATTTGTGTTTTTGAATTACAAGCGACGTTTTAAGTGATATCATGTTAATAAAACTGTTACCCTTGCTCCTGAATTGATACGGTATGACCAACAGCTGTTTTACCTGGCCTGCTGCCTCATGTGATGATCGAAACCCTGCTGATCCTGCCAATAAAACATCATTAACTAGCATGCATAAGGACCTGCTAGCACATGTAAGCATATGGCAGCTCAAATCATCAACTAAAAAAAAAAAAACATTAAATGCTGCATTCATATTTAACATAATACAAATTTACAGCTCATTTCCAGGCTATAAAGAGGGTGACAGTCTTGTCCTCAATTTACACTAGTGCCAAACCAGATACAGCACTGTGAGTTTTTAAATGTAATTAGCTGTGTATGTTAGCATGTATGGCTAGGCCCATACTGAATCAAATGTTTATTTGTTTTTCCTTAATATAAATGAATACATTTTGTTTAAATAAGATAGAAAATTTATGTTTTGCCAATTTGATAATACCCTTATTATATAATAAAACTCTTTTATTATACAGATAATCCTCTACTGTCGATCTGTTTAACACAGGTTACAATTTAAATAATCGGTAATTAGAATACAGTTACATTCAAAAAATATTTTGATTACTGAAGAGATTACTTTATTGTAATTTGTTTAATATTTAGTCCTTTCAGATGGAAAATATTTATACATATAAATGATGCGATGGGCAGCGGTGAAACACTTTCTTATGATGTGTTACATTCATACGAGGAGACAGAGAAGTTTGAAGTAAGTTTGGAGCAGAAGAAATAGAAATAAACCTTGTGCAAATTGTCAGTTTAACGCTAAGCTAAAATGTTATTTCTAGCCATTTTACATGCACGTTATCAGGCATGATCATATTTTTATGTCAAGAAAATTCACGTTGGATCATAATTTCTTTTTTCTAGTAAGACCTTTGATATTACGGCAAAAATCTTATTCTTGATAATTATTTTTGTATTGTTTTCCTGTAAAAATATCAAAAAATCCTTAAAAGAAGATAAATTTGAATGAACTTGTTTTAGAAACAACACTGCATAAGATATTTAGGTTTTTCAGAGAATGTATTTTTAACATGTGTATTTTGTCTTACTGTACTGGCAGGGTTTTATAGTCAAATAAGTGAAAAAAATCGATCAGCGCTGCAGAAGAAATCCAAAGTATTTAGAATACGTTACTGACCTTTAGTAATCTATCGGAATACGTTACAAATTAAATTTTACAGCATATATTCTGTAATCTGTAGTGGAATACATTTCAAAAGTAACCCTCTCAACCCTGTATATGTATGCATATGAGTTTATGTACTATATGGAAAGTGTGTTAACACATACTCAATTCAATCTTACTACACACTGTCAACACATATTTTTTCCCTCCCATCTTGAAAACACCTGATTGATACCAAAAGTCAACAGAGTGGCTCTTAAGCATAGACACACTTCATGTTCTTGACGTTCATGTGGCACTTTAATGACAACTAATAATCTAATGACTACAGCAGCAATGCTCACGAGTGTAATTAAGATAATGCATGAGCCCTGCTCTTCTCCCAGCATCCTGACCATCACACAAACCTCTTCATTAAAGAGTCCTTCTGAGATAACAGCTAAACCTACCACACAATCCACACACAGACTGACACAGGACAGAGAGCTCCTGATGTGCATTTCAATGTTTCTCCTATCAAATCTGATCTGTGCCGAGGTCACCGCTGAGAATGGAGCTGTCCTTGAGCACCCACTTTTAAAATCACCCATTCATAACTCACTTAGATGCCTTGAACTTTTCTTGTTTTATTATTATTATTGTTATCATTACAGAGAATAAAAGGCCCTGATTAGCGTCAACAACCAAACTAGGCAACCATTCAAGGCCTTCCTTGTGCTTGAGTCTCAGATACATGTGTGTGTGTGTGTGTGTGTGTGTGTGTGTGTGTGTGCCTACCATAAAGGTTTCATTAGGTGTGGTGTATGTCCCTTTTGGACCTAGGGGCTTGGGCTGGAGTGGAGACAGAATCCGGAAACTCTACTGTAGTCAGAAATGCAGCATGAAACATGCTTAAGCGTCCCAGCTACGGCCCTGCCAGCTCTTAAACTGCATTACACACCCGTGAACAGAATATTAGCTCTGCAAGCCACCCTCTGATAAACATTAGCTCTCCCAACACTGCAGTGCACTGCATTAAAGCTCTGTTTGCTAGTGGCACATATCATGCAAAGATGTTTTTAATTTGTGAATAATTGTGTTAAACTGGATTTCACCACCTCAGAGAAACTGTAGGCCCGGACTGGCATATGTAACAGTGTAGGACATTGTGAATCTGCTTAATTAATGAAAATAAATGCCTAGCATGAAAGCTTAAATGCATGCTGTGTGGTTTAGTGTCCAGAGAAGTGATTTTACTCTAGTCTGAACAGTGTGGCTGTGTGCTGGACTGCCTCAGTGGCTGTCTTCCTCTAAACAAACTTCTGTTCACAAGAAACCTTCAATAACACCATGTGAGGAGAGGCAGCAAACAAGGTGTGCCTTTTTACAGCCAAACGCCACAAGCTAAATTCCTCAATTCATTAGGAGAGAAACGGAGCACAGCTCTCCCTGCATTCATCTTGCAAATGTGGCCCAAAGAATAATAATTTACAGTGGCTCATATTTCACTTGGGTACATAAGGGCAAACAGTTTGACTATCGAGGCGTTAGGGAGAGAAAATGCAGAGCGTGCCACTAGAGGATGGGGGAGATGGAGGAATATTTAAAATGGCTTGATGGCTGGAGAAGTTTTCCTCTCTCTCTAGGTAAGGAACAATGTCTCAAAAGAGTAATGGAGAATGGTTTCTTATCCACAGCCTTATGTGGCACAGATCAAATATCAATAAGGAATCAGAAATGTGTGATGTTTTGCTTAACTTTGATTACTCTGAATATGTCAAATTATTTTAGTAACATTTAAGAAAATAAAAAATAATAGTTTTTATTTTATTAGTAAACTTCCTCTTTGTTTTATCTTATTAGTAGCTATAATGTGTAATGCCATTAAACTTTGATTCATACCATTTTATGAGATGGAATAGCAACGCAAAAAAAAAAAAAGAAAAGTTGTCTAAAAGGATTAAGCATTTTCATGCTTATTCCTAAGTGTAATGTCACATATATACATTGGTATGAGCTCTCTGCATTTATTAAAGCCTATTAAGAATAAAGGTGATGTTAAATTGAATAATCATGTTTTTAAGTAAATCCAGCTGCTGGAACAATCAGAGCTCTGTACACTCACAGTCTGCTCTCTGTCCAAGAGCATCTCAGTCAGGTACAAGTCCCATTAAAATCATACTCAGTCCTGCTCCTCTCTTAAAGAGCTTCTACTTATCTACCAACCACAGGATGTTCTTTCCACAACCATGTGGATGGTTGATTAGGGGAGTGAGGGGTCTCTTATTCCAAAATCAACCATTTTTATGCGATCACACAATGCTCTGAGTTTTCTGATTTTTGTTCTTTCTTTTTCTTTTTCCTTTTTGGTCGCTGTTTGCATACTCTAATTGCATGAGTACGGTTTGAGTTCCAGTCTTTTTAATCACATGTTTTAAACAGTCAGGGACATCTGAACGTTCAAGGCGACAGAAACAAAATGGCTTTGTGCAGAAGCGCAATAGCTCTGATTGAATGAAGAATCCCATAAAAATGACAAAGCCGAATTAAAATTCCACCAGAATATGAATTCAAATTATTTTTAAGAAGTGTCCGGAAAATATCTAAAAATGAATGAGGTGCAAGGGTGGCAGTGTCTTTAATTAAAAAAATTAAATGTCGCTTAAGTGAACCATAGCTTCTCATACATAAAAAATGTCAAACGCATTAATTGCACCAGCAGCACCTCTTTGCATTAAATTTCACAATTAAATCTCTCTGGCATATATCTGATTCTTCTTTAATATTTATTTATTTCTCTCACTCTCACTCTATCTCTTCCTCCTCTCTCTCTCTCTCTCTCTCTCTCTCTCTCTCTCTCTCTCTCTCTCTGACAATCGAGCAGGCACTGCTGTGGCTTGGACGTCCTCCAGACATCCTGCTTCTCCTGCTTTGTGGTTTTGTTTTGCAGATCACATCTCTCACTTCACTGTTCCTCCTGATTGACAGCTGAGTTCAGGTATGAAAACAAACACACTGCTCCGGCGGCAGTGGTTGGAAAACGATCCATACCTAACTCTGCTTTACCCGCCGTGCCTGCTACTGCTGCCCTTCACTTTATGTCTATATCCTTCCAATGGGCTTAAAGAAACAAGCATTTCAGCACATTTTTTGCCTTCCTCATTCAAATGAATTTACTGGTTAAATTTAAACACACCTGGAACATATGAGGAATGAATCATGGAAAAAATTTACAGACAACTAATTGAGCTTCTAACGCATGGACAGACCTGAAACTGTGAACTGGTGTGAACATCTTGTTTACTTGTTGTGCAATGGGAGATAATGTTGTGTTGAGCAAGTCTAGACATGCTTCTGTGTTTTAGAAAGCAGTTCTAAGAGTTCTCTGAGGTTTTGCTTTTTTCACTCAGCACTATTGTTCGTTGTTCCCTCAAGCGTTTAGTCACCTTCTTCAGCTAGTAAACGGTGTTTCTTTCCATGGCACAGTGTCTTGACAGGTTCACAAAGCAAAAAATATGTAAAGGCTTTAAGGAACAGCTGTAGAAATCTCAAGCATCTGCATGTCACATGCTCAAAGTGGAGCTACATGCTAAAAGCGACAAGAAACTTTGTTTTAATTTCTATACACAGTTCGGTATGGGCAGAAATTCCTACCTGATTTATTTATCGAACAAAGATCAAGGCGGCTTTTTGTTGCATGGGGACAATGGCACAAAAGAGCTGAATGCACAATGCCATTGGTTCAGATATGACAGCAGAAACAGCAAGGTCAAACAGGCAACAGCTTCCTTTTCATCCTCATGTCATCTTTTATCTAGTGCTCTCCTCTACTATTTCCAAGCTAGCAGCATGTGTGGACTTTGTATTGATTTTTTAACCCAACAATTAATGCGCTCTCTGATTTATCATAATACTTTAGATCTTAATCATAAGTTGTGTATGTTTTCTCTTTTTCAGATTGGTGCCTTTGTTTGTGGATTAATAAAACAGACCTTGTGTGTCTCTAACCCTGAGCTTCCTTTTTAATTGCCTGTATTTACATCAGACCGACTTCAAACGCAAAGAGAGACATTTTGTAAGGGGGAGCACAAAGGAGGCCTTTGAAATGTCTACAGTCATATGAAATGGCAGGCTAATTAGAAACCTAAGGCTGCCAGTATGATATGAAAAGTAATTCTGTCTTTTTCCCTGCAGCCGCCCGCAGCCTCACTGGAAATCACAACGGAGGCCACCGGTGGGGTATTATCAACGCCTTCTACCTGTTTATACCTTTTAAACATGACCTCACCCAATGCCATTTATCCAACAGAAAAATACCCTGTAATTTAAAAAGATCTCCTTTAAAAAGGCTAAATCATTCCCCTCACCATTTTCTCCGCTGCACTTTGATCTACAGTGCCAAATAACAGGGACAGGTACAATGAATCTAGTTTACCAAGATGTGATTTATATTTGAGGGTTCATTAAGGTTATTGCCGATGAATGCACTAATTAGAATGTACGAATGTTTTTTTTCCCCTGTTCTCCCCCTGATTTAAACCCCTCCTCCACTCAGAGAGTAACACTACTCCAATAATTAAAACCAAGGACAAATGTTATTCATAATTCTAAATAGCAAAGGGATAAAAAGGAGAGCCATTAAGCAAGGGAACAAAAAAACAATAACACTTCTCACCAATGTTATTACCCTTGCAATCTCAATCCTGCTATTAACTGCCTCCTAAATGTCTTCTCCATTAAAACTGCTGTGACATACTGATGCTATAACATTTGATATTCTGAGTGTTATGACACCTGTACCTCACCGAACAGAAAATAATGTTATTGAAACACATGGCTGTAAAAGTGAGTTCAGTAGGTAATATAGACGTACTTCTATGTGACAAACAGATGGAGCTCTATTTCTGCCTGTGTCTGAGGGAATGGTGTGTACTTGTGTTGGTAGGTACAAGCTAAAGTAAAAAAAATGAGAGGAAATGAAGAGAGAGAAAGTGAGAGAGGTAGGAGTGTGTGGCTGGAGCCGGGGTGAACTGGTGTGTTATCAGAGAGCTGTTACAGTGCTCTCTTGCTACATAAACACTTCTCTGTAACAGCCAGTACTAAGACCTGCTCGCATTTAAAAATAAAACACAAACACAAAAGCTAATCCCATGTACACCTTCACTGGTTAAAAACAGTGCATGGGCTGTACTGTCTTCCAATACACATTCATACATGTATTCTTCTCGTCTTTTCTCTGTTTACATCAAGCCCCCTTTCCTTTTAAAGTGTTTCTAAACATTAGTAAACTGAAAAGTATCTCACCTGCCTGAATACACAGCAATTCCTGCCTCATTTTCTATTCCAAGAGATAAAAAACCCACTATAGTCCTCGTAATGCATTTCAAACCTGTATATTAATTATACTGAAAATATAGTGGTTGTGAAAAGAATTTAGACAGGAGAGATAAGAGTGACTAAAAAAAAAAAAGAACTGTTTTCTAATACTTCATATTCTGGAGCCAGGAGCAAATTCCTCACTAAAGGCCTGTTCACACCAAATCCGTGAAGAATTTGCGAGACGAACTTCCGATGAAAGGACTATTCATACAGAGACCGCAATTAATTAAAAGAAAAATTATTTAGCCCCCATACAGTAGGAGACACTGTTGCTGTTCTACAAACATATTTATAATAGTTTCCTGCCCAGACCCTTTAGCATTCAGCTGTAAATGCTAGAGGTTAATTTATTGAATGCTGTTAAAGCATTTATCTAACGAATTTGTTTCATTATGCTCTTTCAATGTTTTTGATGCATTTAGAGTAATTTAGAATTTTTCAAACAAGTGAGATGAGTAAAGAGCGCTGTTGCATAACCATCTGTACTGTGTCTTTATATTGGCACAAGTATTTTGCTATGAGTATATTCCAAACTAACTCCCGAACCCAACTTCTCATTTTATAATGCCTGGATGATATTACACAAGGTATAGTGATATAAATACACGTGAAATAATGTGCATTAAAAATAACAGAATGAAATATGATGCATGATAGCAAAAGTAATATAAAAGAAAACATTGGCTCATGGCCTTTTCTATATTTAGTTCTTGTATAATTGTATTGAATTCAGGGTTTCTTGTGCTTGGTGAGAAAAAGAGCACAGTTACAGGAATACTTTGTTTTATATATATATATATATATATATATATCAGTAAGGTTTGCAATTAATTTGTCTACAGTTGTAGTAAAATATTGCATACAAGACTTTTTATGGGATATTTTACTACAAACTTTACTACGACTTGCCGAACCTTACAGCTATTTTTAATGTCAAGGTAATATAACAGGTACAGTGATATGCATATTAAATAATGTACATTAAGACAAAACACCAGACACAATATAAAATTTGAGGTAGCAGCACAATGCATACATATTTAAAAAATTATGTGTTTTCAGCTTCTATATATTATTTATTTCCTGCATATTTGCAATGAATTCCATATTTTTGTGCATGAGACATGTAAAAGAGCACAGCACCTGTGTTTGCCAGTTGAGAAGCGCCACCAACGCATTGGATTGGGCAGCTGCAGTGACTCTGGATTAAAAGCTGATTTAAGTGATTAAAAGCTTATATCTCACTGGTCATTTCGTTTTCATCGCAGTCAAAAAAAAAAAAAAAACTCTCTGTGAAAAAACCTTCAGACTGTCGGTGGAAGATTTGCCGGACCTTGCGTCAATAGTGCTATAGGAATCTATTGATCCAGTTCAAAAGCTCATTCGGAACGAACATTCATACCAAAAAAACAAAACAAAAAATAAACAGACATGGTGTGAATAGGCCTTAACTCTTATAGGAATGGAGACTGTCTTCACTTTGATAGAAACAGATCTGTAAGTAAGTCACTGGATTTCAAAGTTTACCTTTGATTTCTCCTAACAGTTCACCTGTGTTGAGTCGCTCCATCTTCTCTTTCCAGTCTTTAGAAAGGAGTTTCTCCATGCAGGAGGATTCTGAAACAAACAGTCGATTTCTCACAATCAAACTGAATGTATCTTCAATGGGGAGAAATAATAATTTTACATTAAATTTATAGACTGTGCACAAATTCAATAGCATGTGGCAGAGTACATTTCAGGGGCTAAATTGCATACAAAGCTAAAGTATAAATACAAACACAGATTTGACTGCAAACATGGATTGAGTGTAACAGACAACTGCAGTAAATAGGCATTCAGACAGCAGTCTGCATTGAAATACATCTCTCACAAATCCACAGCTTTGACTAAGACCCACAAACCTTGAGCAAAAAAACTATTTGTGCTCATCTAAAAAAGACAAAGAAAAGATAAAGAAAAAAGGGGAAAACATTCCAATTGAAAAGGTGCGTTGAGCAAAATGAAAGAAACAAATTCCTTCTACTTCTTAGGAAAGTGAATGTAGCACGCACCTGGCTTTCAAAAGCCACGTTACAAAATAATTGTCGGACGCACGTTGTGATGGATGGACCGTGGTAATAATGTGAAATTCAAAAGAGATCAGTAGCTGGAGTGTATTAAAGTAGAAAACTGTCACAACAGTTTGAGTATTAGGGTTGATGTCTAAAGGTCAGATATTTTTTATATATATAAAAGTATAAATATAGCATAATTTTTGACTGAAAGAAATTATCGAATGCAATATTCTCAACTTAGGACAACTACATTCTGTAAAAGTGTCAAGGTGAAAATGTTTCTCCCTCAAGCTGAAAAACAAAGTGAGAGAATTTAAGGTTCTTTATAAAAGGTACTAATTGTTTTTATATATATTAAAGGGCAAGCATGGAGTTCTTTAAATTCTGAATCGAACACAAAACAAAGAACACACATATAATATGTGTATAATGTGCATTGTGGCCCCTGGTTTTCTGAAGGTCAACCAGACAGGCTGAAAGAGTGATAAGAGCGAGGTGCTACACAAAGACATTAAAGGGGAAGGTATGAGATGGGTCTGCTTGACTGGCCCCGCACAGCCAGCAATGATGAAAACAATTAACATTTGTCTGGCAGACAATGAATCAGGAGGAGGAATGGCTGGAATCCGCAGAGCCTTGGCCCCAGGGTCGTTGATAAAGAACACACTGCTCACCAGCAAGAGTCTGAATCTTGAAGCGTGGGTCATCCTGTTCCCATCACACAAAACAAGGAAAAACACACACACTGGACCGAGATACACCCAGTTGAACAGACATTAAGTGCATTTATGAGGAGAGGAATTGGGCAAAGTGACCTATATGATATCCATTTTTTGTTGATTTTTACCTTTTCGGATGATTTAAAAAATAATAATTTGCAGGCATGACCCCAGATCAGAGGTCCTGTGGGTCTCATGTTGCCATTCGATCACATAACAGACAGAAAGAGTAGAGTTTTTTCCCTGTGTGAAAGGCTAAAGGGCACCGGGCTAAAGCAGACATTCTTGCACGCCACTGGCAGCCCTCCGGCACCGTAAGCCACAGTTAAACCACTCGCGCGCACAATGGATCATTTGTGAACACACTTTGGCAAACAAAAAGGGTACGATTCATGAGCACAAAAGTGCTGGGAATAACTTTGGGTATTCTGTTTTGCATGCTTTTGTCTGCATGTATTGTATTCATATCTTGAGGTACTCCAGGCCATTGAACATTCCGGAAGATTGACATCATCACACTCATGAATGTGGTGTGATGTGATCTTCATCTCATGCCATAAAAATTATTGTCGCGATTATACCTCTATTATCATTAGCACTGCTTTATCTTTTTCAATACTTAAAACATAAGAATCCAAAATGGGTACATTGCCAAATACGAATAGATAAAACAAAACAAACAGACAGATAGACAGATAGATAGATATAATAAAATTTCATAACGAACAGTTACATGACTCCAAGTCTAACAGAGACTATAGGCATATAAATAGTTGAAAGCTTGCGGAGACTATGTTGACGGCCAATGTTGTAATACAGGGCAAAGATAGATCAAGGGGAGGTCAAATTATCTTTCATTCTCCATTTCGTCTATTTCAGTGGGACCGACAGGACGCCTCCACTTGGGTCATTCTAACATTACTTCTACTTTATTGACTTTCCTAATCCAGAACTCACAGTTTGTTTCCTTGACCTTGTGAGATGCTAAGACCCTGTGTTTTGTGTGAGTTTGTCTGTCTGTTTTTTGCGTGTGCGTATGTGTGATTGAGGTCTGTGATGCTGCTCTAACAGTGCTTTCCTTTCGAATAATATCACAAACACATACTAGCACCCAATACAGAACACACATACCATATGTATATATATATATATATATATATATATATATATATATATATATATATATATATAAAAAACAAAGAGCTGTACATTCTTTCCTCCAGGCTGAAAAAGATATTTGGAAACAGAGAAACTTCCATTTGTGGCACAGTGCTGGGGTGGAACTGTCCTAGGGGTTTAAAAGGTTTTAGGGAAGACTTTTCCCATATTCCTCCTCTCAGTCTCTCTCTCTCTCTCTCTCTCTCTCTCTCTCTCTCTCACACACACACACACACACACACACACACACACACAGAGACAGAACGCTGCACAGATGCTTCTTCAGCACTTGATCATTAAGGAATGCACCAACTGTTGTAGATAATGCGGTGCCAGCTCCCATTCTGCTCCACTCTGCCTCCCCTGAGAGTGGCCACTCCCTCACTCCTACACACACACACGCACACACTACAGCTGGAATGTGCTGGAGCTGTCCTCCAAAACATTTATTACCTGAGAGAGGTGAGGAATGTCCAGCATTTGTAGATGATGGACCAGGAACACCCACAGAAAACAACCCATCCACCCATGAAACCACAACTCCAATTGCAATGTTTTCTTGTGAGGATACTTTAGAAAAACAAGCCATTAATGAGACGGACGTCTGGGTTTTTTCAAAGTACCCTTATAAAGCTAGAACATTTGAAAGGAATTTAGATTAATAATAAGGGGATATTTTTTGCACAATTTCCAAAGTTGCATTCCATCTTCTCCGGCGAGAGTATAAATGCCAATGGAAACACTGCTTAACATCTGGATAATACTTAAGGGCATACTAACATTTTACCGTTGTAAAGAAACAAAAGTGAACCATTTATTTCCAAAAATCAAATAATGCTTCAGCCACATCCATTCATCTCGCAGCGCTGCTGCTACCATTAAACAAGGTACATTTCCTTCCCACATTTGCATTCGTATTTCAACATCCCCCAGTTCAGAGACAGTAAGATATTTATAAACTCTACAAACTGAAAAAGAAAGGGTGGAAAATATTGTATTTGTCTAAAAAATCCTGTCAGAGGCCTAGAATGACTAGATGAATAAAGCAAGCATTAACTTTGTTGTTGTCCCGTGGGGGCCCCAAAAATCTCCTTGCACCCTCTCTCATCCTCTCAGATAAAATGTGGCGTGGCTGGATGGAAACCAATTTAGCCCAGATGAGATTAGAATAAAAACAATAGCCCTTATAGCCGTCCTATTCATATTTTCCCAAGGCCCCACAATCTCAACAGACGGCTTAGCCCTGTGCAACACTGGACCCAGAGGAGCTTTCTCTGGCCCTGTCAGTCCCACAGATATGACATGGCACTGGGGAAAGTGCTTAGAGGACACTATTGATATAAAGCCTCTTGAGCACCACATCCATGGCCAGAAATGTCGAAAATGGAGAATGAAAGAAGAAACAATATGAGACAGAGAGGGAGAGGGAGAGGGAGAGAGAGAGAGAGAGAGAGAGAGAGAGAGAGAGAGAGAGAGAGAGAGAGAGAGAGAGAGAGAGCTCTTCATGAACAGCAGCCCCAGATACACATTTGTCTCAGTGCGGAGTTACTTTAAAACCTCACCCACTCTACACACTAAGGAGACAAAAAAGAGCAGGATTAGGAAGCAGCATACCCGTTTCCCCACACCAGGGGTCAAAAAAATAGCATGCCACAATCCCTTTTCTCGCCTGACAAATTAAAATGCCTCCTAAACTACAAAAGTCAGGGAGCCCATTGTAAAGTCAGAGGAGAAACTTAATGATTTCAGTGCAGTTACAGTAGGAACATTCAAGTGCCTCCTTAACATACTAATGGACCATCTACACTTGGCCTCTGTGTATCTATCAACTCATCAACACGGTTTGTTGCCAAAGAAATGTTCTCTTCTTTACAATGACAGCTCAATTAAGACACCTAAAGCAAAGACCGGCTGACAAGATTACACAGATGGTTTTAAACACATGAATAGAAGAAGCAGCAATGCTCATAAATCCTTTTTACTCCCATACTGTGATGTATCTCAGAGTGAAATAGTTTATTTAATGAGGGGGAAAAAATTGTGGGACGAGACTTTTCATTTGGATCATGAAAAGTGCCATCTACAGTATATGGCATGTGGTTGGAGAGGAGATGATCATTAATGACCTCTATGGTTGTGCATGTATCAGATGATGTGGCTGTGTCATGCCCCTGAAGATGCAGTTGTGCTGAGCAGAGAGGGTGTACTCCCTGTCCCGATGAGTCCTGCCCTGTGGCAGACACCAGAACATCTGCCAGCACACCCAGGTCTCACACCACTACTGCAATCCCCTCATCAGGAAGCTGCTCTTCCCCCAATCAATCCTTACACTCGAGAAGAGAGAGAAAGAGACTGAAAGAGACTGAAAGAGTCAGTGAGTGAGAGGAAGGAAAGTGCTCTCTCTCCAGAAACACTCCATTTCACAGTGCACACGTCATTACACCTGTTCTTAGTGAACTGCCCTATTGTCCTCATACTGTTATTGTCAATTGTCCACCAAACACTGCGTCCTTAAACTGGTTTCAATAAACTGTAGTATTTTATATCCCTTCTACTCAGCAGACCTCAAAAACATCACTATTGTGCTGAGAGAGTGCTATGATAGAGCTCTTGGGTAATTCTCATGAAACCAGTCAAGAAAATAAAAATAATGAAATGTAAATTTCGGGTTAATATAAAAAAAGAAAATGCACTGAGTTGATATTTTGACACAAACCATGTGTTGCACCTTTATGCATTCAAGACCTATTTATGTTAATCGCTTGTGGGAAGGGCACGCATATGCATTTCCGAATCTACCAATAGTGCTCGCGTCTTACGGTACTGTATATGTACATACATGAATGTGTATTTCAACCTTGCTTTCACACAAGATTCTACTCAAAGTTTCAGCTCCATACTGGAAAAACCAACATTAATATGAACTCCAGTTGAAACACTGAGCATGCATTTAGCTCTAATACAAGAAATATCTAGGTTTTCCCACACACCTTTGAGTCTGCACGCAGTGCGTGGATGTTTTTTCCATCTGCACGAGAGCTATATCAAAAGAGCACAGCCGTGAACATGCGCAGCTTAGAGGGAACATTGGTAATAAGGAGTACTACTATGATGTATAAATACTTCACCATTTCAACGATATATATAAATGTCATTTTTGTTTCTTTTGATTTTAGAATAAAATAGGAAGAGGAATTTTCTTTATAAATAGGACCAGTTTCCTTAGAATTACCCTCTTAGTGGAATGAGCAATCATGCTCCCCTTTGGTCCAGCATATCTGCAGTCCACTCTTCTGGGGAAACACGAAATTACCAAATTATATACATTTTGCCTTGCAATGATGGAGACAGCAGAGGAACTATGTTCATTCTCTGAACGGAAAGAGAAACAGCAGGAAAAAGGAAGAAGTCCCAACTGAGGAAGAAGAATTATAGTTCCACTTGAAGCCATCCAGGTTGAAGGGCACTCTTATTGCAAATGTCGCAGTTAGGTTAACAATTATTCTCTAAGCACATTCATTTCTAATAATGTTAGGAGAGAAAAGGCTTGAGAAAATAAGTAGTAGTCAAGAAGCCAAGGTCAAGAGAATATTGAGAGTTTTGTGCAATTTAGAGGGGAAAACTTATTCCAGTCATTCTCCTCGGCTCCCACTGGTAAAACCTCTCCAAAATCATATCTCAAGGCTTTTCTTGCATTAGATTTGTTTCTCACAATAGTGATGATGCAGTCAATAGAAAACTAAAAATGTACTCTTTCTTTTCCTATTTCCCTCCGTCTCCTTACAAAAACAAACTGGAGTCATAATCTACAAGCACACATACACAAAAAAGCATGCGTGCACACAACACAGAGGGAAAATCTTCTGAATGTCTTAATCACAGAGCCACTAAAACAAGACTCCATCATCACACAAAATAAGAGTATAATAATTACAAGAGGCAGACAGGAAAGTGAAACACCACAAGAAAACATGTTTGTCGTTCCCGTCGTCAGTTCCAGAGACAACAGCTGTTAGCTGGGGCGGTGGCGGCGAATGCTCCTGAAATCTCCATAATCATGCCGTTATTGAAGTGAGGACAAAAAGGGCACTAATTGCAAGGGAGCAATCTAAACGTAATAGGTTACACACCCGGGCGACGGTGCACAATGCTAACTGCTAAAAAAAAGTCGGGTAGGAAAAAAAATAACGACAGAGAGAAAATACGCACACATACACATGCATTCATGCACAGCCCTGTATAACAGTAGCATTTCCCTCATTTTCTGCCAATTACCTTTCTTCTCTGTCAACAGTTTTAATAACCTCGATCATTTCCAGAAGCTCTTTTTTCTTTTTTTTTCATGTTTTTTTTTAATTTTTATTATTCAGTTAAATAATTTTGGTTCTTTAATATGCAAATGCACCCGTTGGCATGCACGAGAGAAGAGGCCTCGGTTCCTTGAGATGTGTCAGTATATTGTCGAGCACCTGCACCTCGGGGAAGGATTGATTTAATTGACACCTAATACTATTCATTATTCCACTTAGTGAGCATATCTGCTAGTCACCTGTAGGTTGCTCGAACACCGCAATGCCATTTCCATCTGTCGACAGCTGCTGTAAATAGATTGACTAGCCTAAGAAAATCTTTTATTTCATTTTATTTATTTATTTAGTGAAATATCTAAAGGTCCAGTACATTACAGCAATAAGCCACAAGAGGCCGTATATTACAGTGGTTTCACCATGGATATTTTTTTTGTTTTTGCCACAACGCATATAATATTAATGTATTATTGTAATGATTTGGATTTTATTGTATTTATAAATTGTATTATTAGGAAGTTGTGTGAAAGTAATCAGTGCATACTACACAAACACGTGTCAATACATTCTAAACATAGATTCAAAGTTAAAAAAAGATTGAATAGATAATTTAAGAAATATATTTAAATAAATGTATAAAACATTTAGCACTAACAGTTGGCTGTTTGTTGTTGCCAAGCATCATTGCAACTTGCCGTATTTATTTGTCATGTGCGCTCACAGGAATTTGTTTATAGTCTTTTTGCAACAATTTCCAATGTGACACATCCAATCAGAATTTATCTGACTTTATCCTATACGTAAAAAAAAATAAATAAGGCAATAATGGGTCTGAGACTTGTTTGTAATTGTAAAGAAACATATTCAGGTAGCTATAAAAAGCTACCAGTTAAAAAATAGTTCATAACAGTACATGTGGATGGCTCTAGTGTGTCATTGCCTTTATCTGACAAATCTAAGGTGCTAAGCTCACCGTGCTGACCTCGTTGTCCCTGCAATCACACGATTCCTGACCTTTCTAAACAGGACACGTGTCTATCAAGCATATATGAATTAACCACTCCCAAGAGGCTTCACCTCTTGAGCAGGGCATCACATGACCTCCTCCTCAATCCATTTTACTGCAGGACTCGGCACTAATCAAGGCTGAATTATTAAAGTGAGCAGCCACCAATGATCAATTCACGCTGACCAGAGCTTCCATGACAGGGTACTTCTGCAGCACTAATGAGACAGAAGAAATTCCATCAGACAATGAAAGATGTAGAGAGAAATATATCACGCTGATTAGTAACACGATCGGGAGAGATACATTTGAAATATGTTTAAATAGATGAATTAAAGATGTAGAAGGAAAAAACAGTCAACTCAAAGCCTTGAATAAAAATGATTTTCATGGCATGTGTGGCACTAAGACAGACTGCCAGGTATCCTACTCCTCAGATGGGTTCGAGACATCCTCTGGAGAGGTAGTCTGGGCACCAAATACAAGAGCTACGAAAGAACAAAACTGAATAATAAATGTTGATAAAGCCAGGGCCAAACAGAGACACTAGCAGAGGGTCAACATCTTCTGAAGGCAGACATCCAAAGGAAGACTTCGGCAGGCGATTAAAACACACCCCTGTATTCTCCTTGCCTCACCAGGAAGTGGAGAAAGAGACCAAATTCAAGCAAAGTTGAAAGAGCAAGAGAGATCACTAGCGAGTGTAGTACAACTCAAGGATCGTACAGAGTGAGTAGAGCAGGGAGGAATAGGGGAGGAGGAGAGACACAAGATGAAAAAAAAAATCCAATCAGAACTTAGTGTGGAGAGATCAGGAGCCAAGATAAGCCCATACTCTGAGCCCCCAAAACTGCAATCTCCTCTTAAGCTGGAGAGTGGCAGCTGGCAGAACAGCTGGTGAACAGGATTAATGTCAGAAGAATGAAATAAAACTCAACATATGTCCGAGCCTGAGGTGTTGGGACTGCGCGTGATTGTGCCCCAATGGATGCCATGTGTGCAGCTGGATGGAGGTGCACTGAAGCTTGCCGGCTCTGCCTTCCCCACAAGGTCACTTTTAAGAAAACTAGGACCATTTAATGCTTGGATAGCAAAATGAACTTTTTCTCTCTCCTATACTCTTTAGACTCCTTTCAGTCTAAGCGAGCCCTCCGAGGCGGCCCACCCTGACTGCTCTGTCCTGTTGCTGCTCATTAGAATTTACTCTGAACAAGAAACATCTTCAGCAAACACAGAGAGGAAAATAATTATCTCGTTAAAGCTTCAAAATGAACACTTTGCACAATAATAATTGTTGTTATTAAATAACTATGTCACCTTTCTACACAAACATTTTGCATCCTGTACTTGTCCCTTGTGTATTTTGTGTACCTCTTTTTTTCAGTGTTTATTTATTTTTATATTCAGTTGATTGTTTTGATTTCTGTTAATCTGCAGTGAAAATAAAGCCATTTTCCTAAACTCAATTTCTACAACATTTTGATGCTTTTCGAATGTTCTGGTTTTATAAACCAACCTATAATAAATTGTTATTTATTTGTTAATAATGAAAATATTTAAAGACAGAGAGAAGATGCATCTTATAAAACGTTCTAAAATACTATTGATAGGTTTTAGCACAGATATATGGATTAATTCTTGAAGTAGGTAATCATTCGAGCCTAGATACTGTAATAAATTATAATAATTTCACACAAGAATTAAATGACTGGGTACCTTGGAGAGGAGCCATTTTTTATGCTGGCTACCCTGCAATCTAACTGTCAGATATAAACCCTTCTGCTAATCAATGTTTCAAAACATTCACTTTTATTCGTCTTCATTGAATTAATAAAAATGTGTGAATAATGATGCTTACTGTGATCATTTTGGCTCAGAGTGATTTAGTAAATTAATGGGTGCTCGGGACAAAAAGAAACTGATAGGATCCACATGAACAGATTAAAATCTTGAGTCGTCACTGAAACTTTGTTTCATCTTAAATGCCACAGCAACTTGGATGTGCTTGATAAGTTTTCTCACACTATACGCAAAGCCTTAACATAACATTAAGATTATGTGGTGCTAAAATAACAATTAAAGACATTTTAACTATTAAACAATATGGCTCAATTTTTAAGCACTCTTTGGGTAGAGAAGATATTATAATTTGATTAGACTTGATGATCTTTGGTAACCTAAGTATTTTACTGGCAGTATTTTACATCCACATGTGCAGTTTTATTTTTTGCAGTCAAGAACAATTTTATTCATAACAGTAATAAACAGTCCTGTACGTGTGCATGAGTGCATTAAAAAATGCAAGTTCAAACGAGGCATCTTCGTTCTTTTTAAATTTCGCTTGACTAATTAAGGAAACATATTTGCCGCTGCTACCACAGACATTCTCAGTTTTTATGAGGCAACAATTAAAAATGTTTATGGTCCCGTGCAGCTCACTCTGTTTACCAGCATGTCAGAGTTCAGCACTCACACACACACAGGCCTAAAAGGTCACTATTTTTAGCTGTCGTCCTCCATTCTCTTGCACACACATGTAGCAATCATGTAACAGCACACTCTCTCTGCTTCACACACATAGACCACCAGTGACTGCTGAGTTCAGCCCACACAGCAGCATACAGGAATAGAATCCGCCTATAGAGTGCCATTGAACAATAAAGACAGAATCTGACCAGTTTTGCCCATTATCAGAGGCAGGGTTACTGTGAAAAGTAAATGTTGATTTGACAGTAACTGAAAGGTATTTTCTATATCTTTTGATATTTGAGTAAGTCTGAGGAAAGGCTGTGTCGAGATGGCGCAGTTACCGGTAACTATAGTACTTCAAAAGGTTAAGAATTCCGATTCCTCGGAAGTCTACTCGCTGCTCTACAGCTAAGACTCAATGCACCATTGTTTCCTGCACAGTTCTGCAACAACGGCTGCCATATTTTCCTTTGAATAGACCTGTTCCTTTTTTTCTGGGCTGTGGGGTCGTATCCACCACTGCCTGCTGTGAGAGGATGGAAAAATGCTGCCATTTCACATGGAGCTAAGCTCATTTCTTTATCACCTCTCAAGAATGGGAAAAAGAAAGTGTGTGTGAGAGACAGAGAGACAAAGAAAACAGACGTGTGAAAATATCCCTTGTCTAAACTCGGTACAAGACCAGACCTAGACCAGTGTGGAGAATGCGTTCTCAGGCAGGGCACTCTGGAATAAAAGCGTGAGAAAAGCGTGCCTTTCTGTCCAAATCACAAATTGCACTTTATGGAATTTTATGAAAAAAATAAATAAATAAATAAATAAATATATATATATATATTAGGGCTGTCAATCGATTACAATTTTTCATCAAATTAATTACATGGTGTCCCGATTAATTAATCGCGATTCAGCCCCTCATATAAAATAATTCAATACATAATAATGAAATAATGATACATAGTTATCTTTAAACATTTAAAAATGATATGTGAAATAATTCAAATGTATTACATTCTTGTGGCAGAAGAGTTCATCATTCACAAGACAATACAAAAAGTGGCTTTAGAATAAATTTTCTCCGACCACACACTCATATACACACACACACTTTACAGGTTAAGTCCAGCTCATCTTGATCTGCCTGCTTTTAATCTACATAAAGGGTTCTGCTATTTCCACCGGCAGCGCTCAGCAGAGCAGTGACAGATTTAAGGCTAATTAATGGGGTGGTTCTCTTTTCCCGGGCATCAGCATTTTGCTTTTCGCCCTGTGCTAATCCAAATACTGAGAGGGGCATATAAAGATGCTTGCTCATTAAAACTGTTAACCACTCCAGTCCAGTGCTGCTTTACACGTGCACCACTATTCCAATACTGTTGTTAAACATGGGTCCGACTCAATGTTGTCCCTATAAACACTGTTGCTGAGACAACATTCCTAACTTCATTTCCATAACTGCCTAAATTATAATATATAGCGACAATTAAAGGGACAGTTCACCCAAAAATGTAAGTTCAGTCATCGTTTACATACCCTCATGTTGTTCCAAACCCATATGGCTTTCTTTTGTCCATGAAACACAAAAAGAGATGTTTGGCAGCGTGTCGACCTCAGTCTCCATTTACTTTGATTGTATTGTTTTTCCATACAATTGGCCTCATTGCTCATTCATGAAACACAAGCAGCACGAATTTTTGTGTAAATCGTTCATAAAGCCGTTCTGATAAATTTCGTATTCATGAAAGTTTTCGTATTTTCAAATCATTAGTTGGTGCGAAAAAAATTACACATGCTCCAGACCACGTGTAAATCGTGCAAACTGTCATGACAAAATTTTGATAGAAATTAAATTAAATAAGTAATGACAAAATTAACTAATATTTAAATAAGCGAAATTAACCTTAAATAACAAATTAGTAAAATAAAAAATAAAAAAAATTAAAAGCTTTACTTTCTTTTTAAACCGTAGCTTGGCTACTTATTTAGAAACGTTACTTTACTGCATTAATTTATTTTTCAAAGTATAATTTTTCCCCAACACTGCTTATCGTTTTTCCAGCAGAAGGGATTTTTCTCTAAAAAAATGTATGCCCTCTAACTTGACTGGTTGGGCAGTTTTATTATTTGATATTGCTCTTAAGGTTTCATAATTTAGTATAGGCACTGGTAAATTGTGTTGAGATGATAAAGTATGGTCAATGTTAATGCTGTTAAACCCATAAATAAATACTTAAATAAAAAAGTATTTATTTTAAAAAGCCTGCACACTGTCATATATAGCTTGGAAATTTGTAATATCTTACAGCATTTCAGTCAAAGGTCTTCTTCAGGCATTCTATACATTTCTCTGAAGACTCTTCCAGTTGAAAGTATATCACTATTACCATCATGATTTACCCAAGAAGTTTCACAAAAGATGCTGGCGATGCCCTGCGAACTGACCCAGAGAAGGTTAATAGTGGTGGGCCTCATCCGCCTGGTGTGAACTGAATGTTTTTTTACACTCATGTCAAACCATTTTTATTGACTTCTTGAACAGCTGAATTCATAAAAGACCGTCATATGACAACAACAACATGCGAAAACAGTAAGTCCTCACATTCTTTGAGACGCTACTATGTTTGCAAAATAAAAATGTTGCGATGTGAATGCACTTCATTCATAAAAACAATTTAATTACTGTTCCGCATAGATGTTAATAGTATTTATGTGCAAATCTGTTACCTTTCTTATATTGTGTTTTTATGGGCGTAGATTATAATAATTGTGAATGAACGTGCACACATCCTCTCATTGCTAATGTTTGGAATTCACGAACATACACACGTTTTACTAACAAATCTGGGGAGTATGATGCATATGTGAATCTGCCAAAATGTTTTCAGGAAGGTCAATTTTACATGTAAATTACTCAGAATTTACCCATATATTTACTAAAGTTTAATGAATGAGGCCCACTGAAAATAAATGGTTACTGAGGCTAACATTCTGTCAGAAATCTAATTTTGTGTTCCAGAGAATATATAAAGTTTGGAACAACATGATGGTGAGTAAATGATGATAGAAATTTCCTTTCACTTTAATGGTTATTTTTCCCAGCCTGTGCAACCTTGGTTATACTAGCAGAGGCAGAACAATTTGATATGAGATTATATTTAAAAAAAATTAGAATAGCATGCACTTATTAAATCATGCACACCAGTGGCATTTATTATCAAAGTAAATCAGGCCCATTTCTGTTTTATGTCTTTCTTAAGGTATATGAATTGCTGTGCAAGAACTTTTTATTCACAGCTGAGGTGACATACCTATGGTGCTAGAGAGGGGAAAATAGGGCTCTGTTCAAGAGACCTGGCTGTGATTTGTCTCTCTGAAACAACCATTTCCTCCAATCAGGAAAACCCAGCTCAATGATAGAGACCCGGCACAATAGAGGCGTTGTGCTTGGTCACACATAAGGGGGACAGAGTCAACAGCTGAGGCTCGAGAGAGAGAGAGAGAGAGAGAAGATGGCTCCTGGAATGCTCTGCAGCAGTTGCTACTGTTGACTAATGGGAATCTGAGAAGAGGGAAGGTGATACAGACAAAAAGAATGGCACATTGAGACAGAAGCAGCTGCTTGTTTTGTCATCTGAAAGAGGAGCACTCTATTTGGAGCAGGGACAGAATTTTGGAGGTCCATTGAGCCACACTAGGCAGTCAGGAGGGGAACGATTTCTCGTTCCTGACGCAGGCCCCTCTGGGAAACTTGTGCATTATGTGAATTTGATATGAAACATACAGGCTGCAGTGAATTACATAGCTGCCAGTGTTCTGGACTGGGGCAGTTTGTCTGTATCACTGTCTCTTTCTCTCTTCCTGTAAGTCAGTTGCATAGCTCTCGTCAAAGTAGAAAGACAGGAGTAGTAGGGGCTATTATCTTTGTTAAAGTTTGAAGATTGGCAGAATACCTGTGATGTACCGCCTAAGAAAAATAAAATCTATTTAATATTTGCCTTGCAAGGTGACAAGAGAGTTGACTGGCAAGGAGCAGAGAGCAGCAAGAGGAGCTTTTGATCATGTGTCCTAACAAGCCATTCCAGCTCATGTCTCCTCTACCCCAGCAGATTTACATTACCTATTCAAACAAAAGTGATGGGCCAGATCCTGTCTAAACTAGGAGCAGGCTGGGTATACCAACTCACTCACTTATACTGTATACTTACTTTACCTGCCAACTCTCGAGATCCACACATCAAGAGTAACTAAAATGCAAGGACATATTTTAACATCTGTGCAAGCGCACGTGGATTAATCAGATCCCTACACTTTTATTGAGACGAGAAGCCCTGGTAAAAGGTAGACAGTGGCTAGACAGTGCTACTGGCAAAAGAGAGCATGCAGAAAGTGAGAAGACTTTGAACTTCTGATGTTTGGCCTGTGTTCTCTGCCTGAGGGATCAGTTGACCAAACATTATGTTTGTAGCACAACTCTAGATCTTAGGTTCAGCCCGGATACTAGCCAAGAAATTAGTAATGCTGGGTGAGCCTTTGACTTCATTGTGTATGCATGTCAGGGCTAGAGTCACATATCATTACAACAAAGATTCTTATTAATTAGGTGGAATAAAAATCAGAAGTAGATGATAGGGCAGCTGGAGAGTGGAGAGCAAAGCTAGCCACTCTGCTATTTCAACAAGAACCCTTTCAAGAGGGTCATAAAAATGCAACCAATATGGCATGCGGTAAAACAGCTTTCTGCACTCAATTCTCTTGCTGCCCAAACTCATCAATCTCCTGATCTCGATGGGAAAAGACTTGTGCCGCCTAGAGGTATTGGGCTGGATGTTAAAGAAAAGGGGAAAAAAGGCTAATTTCAGTGATGGGGCAGCAGTGGTTGGTGTTTTTCAAAAGTGGGGAAGTACAGACTACTTTCTTTGGTGCTCCCACATGTTCAAACTATTCAAACAATGACATTTCTTAATTAAAATAATTAACTTAGCTCAAAACTTTTTTAATGAAAATATCAGATTATGATATTTAAAATTTTTACATTTCAGCTTTTACATTTCATGGGTACATTTTATATGCTTACATTGTCAATCAATCACATACATTTCAACTATGGGCTGTTTGTTTTGAAGTCCCACCCATTTGAAAGCTCAACCAATCATCATATAGAGAAGTCGGGTTTTCAGGTGGGACAAAAATAGAGTATATTGATTGAAAGCCCAATGTCAAATAAACAATCAAAACAAAAAGTAATTTTTTCCAATGCAAATAGGAAATGCAGAAAAAATGCAGATTGTGTTACTTAAACGAACAACACGATATTAATGTGTGATATTTTTCTTTTTTTTCTTTACTATTATTTGCTTTAATATTTAAATGCACAAAAAGTAATATGTAATTTATCTAGATACTGTAATTTGTACATTTAATAAACTTATCAATGCTCACCTTTCTTATGACTCAGGAATTACTTTAAGACAAACATACACTGCATACACAAGCTAGAGCAGGTAGACACATTTACAGTAGAATGGGTCTGTCAAAGGAGATTTGAGGACAGATATCTCCAAAGAGCAGATCGCTCACACACACACACACACACACACACACACACACACACACACACACACACACACACACACACACACACACACACACACACACACACACACACACACACACACACAGCTGTTATTCAAATGTACACCGGTGCTCACCTGCTGCTGAAATAAGGTCCACAGAGGGGGGTTGTGATGCTGCCCCAGAGAGCAGGCTTTACGTGAGATGGAAGCACTGAAGAATCTGCCCCCCTGCTAAACTCATTAACTCTTGACTCAATACACAACGCTCCAGGTGTATAGAGCTGTTCTCTAACTCTTCTCTGCCCCTCAGAGGGGTTAGGGTTACTACCCCAGAGAAATCCTTCATCCACGCCACATTAGCAACTGTTCCTGTTGTCACCCAGGTCACTGGTTGCGGCGAAGAAAGCGCCTCTCCTACACCTGTTGGCTGGAGAAGGCGGTTGGCATATTTCTGTGTGCGTGCTAAACATGCCTAACAACCTTGCCCTTTCACTGTTCCAGGGGAAAGGGAAAGCAGGGCGCCTGGAGTTGAGCAACTGTGCAAAAGACACTGACATAAGAAACAGCGTCTGAGAAAATCAGTGATGGTGAAGTTTTTAAGCGTCATATTTCAATACTTTTTTGGTGTATTTTACCTTTTAAACATTCCATGAAGACTCAAATCAATTTGATTATGGAAACACTATAACAAATTATCCTGACATGCAAGCTGAATTTATAAACAATATAAAACAGACCATTTAAAAAACTAAAGTTTTTTTGTAAGGGATTCCAGATTGTATGACCATGTGTGTGGTCTTCAGCAAAAACAGCACACATTACACATCACAGAGGAATGACAGCCTGCATGGACCGTCTATTTTCCAGCCACCAATCTGAACTCCAGCCACCGAACTGCCGGCAAAATGTAAAACTGTCATTCAGAAGAACAGGTCTCTAAGCATGGATTAGTAGCTAACAAGCTATTACCAGGAGCTGTGGCCAATCCTGCCAATACAAGACTGCTGACTAAGTTGGCAGACTTAGTGTCTCACTGATGGCCAAACTAGAGCAGTAGGCAGCATGCCTCCTTTACTAGGTGCGGATGCGGCATCTATATCTTTCCATCTGCAACAAAGTGCCGTGGGATTGTAAAAAGAAAGAACTATCCTAGACCGTATTGTTTGAAAAAAAATCCACTGAAAACATAGAGTAAGTCAGTGATAGAGAATGGGGCCCTTTTAAGCACGCTGCTCAATGTACACACCAGATATTTGGAATTCATTAAACCGCAAACAAACCGATTCAAGGTTGAAGAAGGGTGAGTGCAGTTCAACCAAATAAAGGTAAAAAAAATCACCCCACTTCATCAAATAAAAGGAGTGTTCCTAAACTGTGTTTGTAACTGCAACAATGAAAACAAACACCCCGGTAAAGGATTCATATATCAAAGTCCATTACTGAAGTACATTACATAAAGAAGGCCTTGATTCAGTTTTTCCAAAAGTGTGAGGCATTAAATCCTCTGCTTTTGTTAGAACAGGGTATTTCCTACATATAAAATATTCAAAATTTCGGACGGCGAAGCAAATGATATTCAAATTCATCTTGCTTTTGCCATTTTATAAGCGCTAAATATGCTTATTCATCTGGAACGTGGATAAGCGCAGGGTGCTTAAAGATGGTTGTGGCGTGAATGTTGTGCGATCCACTGAGAATCACACGCAAGTCGCACTCTGCTCCATTCTACTGTATCTCTGGAGCACACAGGTGCGGGTGCAGGTGCACACGCGTCTACCAGGATTCCCTCGATATGTGAGCTCCGGTGACAGGATAGCGTAGAACCGATCACATGACTGTCTCATTAAACTGGGCTTCTCTCAATATCATGCCACTTCAAATGACTACAGCACTGGCATTCTGACCAGCTCTGACAAGGGAAAGGGAAAACACCTGCTCTTCACCAGCATGAATTAAAAGACTTTTCACATCTACACAGCAACAACAACCTTACTAACATTTATCACAGTAAACTGAAACATGTTTTCATTACAACTGTGTGAGTTGTAATAAAAAGTGGTGTTAAATGTGTTTAGGCTGTTATTTTTAACAAATAAACATGTTTTTTTTTTTTTAAGAAAGACTAACTACCTAACTAACCACTGTAATGAGGAGCCACATATGGTCTTTCTTGTGATTATGGCATTACAAATGCAACTGTTAAACACTGAAATAACTATGGTAAACAAAAGGGCATGTACAATGTAGAATAAACGTCTGGACCTATAAAAAATTATTAACAAACACATGTGTACTATTTTAATAAATTTCCTGTCTGATGATGTTTGAGATTAGGATACAAACTGGCCTGGTTTGGCATCAGATATTCCTAATATCTAAATGTTTCCGAAATCATTAAAAGTCTGCGAAAAGGAAAACAATATCTGTTTTGGAGTAGGAAGCAAACAATTCCTCTATAAAAGCACAGTTCCCAAATCAGTAAAGTGGTTTTACTGATTTGGGAATGCTGTTGCATTCAATGCTTGTAATGAATATGATTTATTTTTGAGCATCTAGAACTTCTGAATTCAACAGAATGTTTGTACTTGAAGGTGCTGTTTGAAGTCAAAATAACTTAACACTTTATTTCTATAGGGTTAAGTTATTTTGACTTCAAACAGCACCTTTAAGTACAAACATTCTGTTGAATTCAGAAGTTCTTGATGCTCAAAAATAAATCCTATTCATTACAAGCATTGAATGCAACAGCATTTCTTAAATATTAATTGCAATAACGTAAAATACAAACTGCATCACGCAGGTGATGACCATGTACATCAGCCACCACCGAAAACCATTTTTGACCCATTAAAAAAGCAGGAGAAGCGTTTTTAAAGTGCAGCACTTTTTTTTCCCTCCCATTTTCTCCCCAGTTTGGAATGCCCAATTCCCAATGCGCTCTAAATCCTTGAGGTGGCATAAAGACTTGCCTCAATTTGGGTGGCGGAGGACGAATCTCAGTTGCCTCCGCATCTGAGGCAGTCAATCCTCGCATCTTATCACGTGGCTTGTTGAGTGTGCTACTGCGGAAACATGTGGAGGCTTCACACTATTCTCTGTGGCACACACGCACAACTCACCACATGCCCCACCAAGAGCGAGAACCACATTATGGCGACCACAAGAAGGTTACCCCATGTGACTCAACCCTCCCTAGCAACCGGGCCAATTTGGTTGCTTAGGAGGCCTGACTGGAGTCACTCAGCATGCCCTGGATTTGAACTCGCGACTCCAGGGGTGGTAGGTGCAGCCCATTTTTAACTATTTTGAAATTAGGTATTAGTAATTAGTTACAATTACATTTGAACTAAATTACATCAACATTAGTTTTATCTTTTGTATTCTTGTTTACATAGACAATAAATAGCTTTTTGTATGACTATGCAACAATTAAAACTCATTTTACTATGAAAGGTGTGAATGGAATTTTCTATTAGTAGTGGGGCTTGACCACTGACTTAATTGCTTGTGAATCCTAGGCAAGGTCACCTTGAATCTTTATAATGGATGCAAATTTTCCTTCTAGTCCTGTTCATTCCGCATTCTCTTTATTTAGCTTTTTTTCCTCTTAAGTTAGATATTTTAAACTACTGACAAGCACCGTCCAGAGAGCTCTTAATAACTTATGTTTTCACAATACCAGTTTAAAAAAACAGCAGACACAATTGAAAGGCGAGGGAGGCCCACATACTGCTTTTCCAGTGAAGGTGACTATTCAGCTTAATGCAGTCCTTTAGACTTGGGCAGGATATTTTCATTCATTAGAGCGGTCACAAGCACTTAAGGCACTTTAAGGATTGTTATTGAGAGGAGAGATAGCACCGTAATGACAGTCCGGCTTCACAGACTTACGGTCCAGTTCTGATAGGTCTGATTAGATTTGAGAGAGTGCCAATGCACATGCAATTAAGTCATCAAGAATGCCTCAATCTATCTCCCCTTTATTGAAATCAAAATAATATTGTTTTCTGAATAAAGTGTTTTTCAATGCTTCAATGCAACATGTGCAGCCTAAACAGTAAGTCAAAGCTGTATTGTAAAGCCCAAGAACACACCACACAGCAAGCGAAGCCAATTTCTTTGAGCCAATGCTTTTTAGAATAATAACGTGAGGGGGAAAAAGTGGTTAAAATGTAACTTTAAAGGGATAGTTCATCCAAAAATGGAAATGATGTTATCATTTACACATACTGTTGTGCCTAAAATCTCTTTTTGTGTTCCTCGGTAGAAAGTTATCCCAGTTTGGAACAATTTTCCTCCCTTTGAGAATAGCAGGATCTAAGACAGTGGGGCAGAGCAAACTAGATTAAGGGACACAGTTGTTCCCTTAATAATGAGATTTGATAAGCAATATTTTTAGCTTGTTCATTCTTTGTCTAAGGTAACATAACATGCTTTGTCATTAGGACATCACATGACTCTTATTGCTTTAGAGTGTAACAGAAAAGGTTAATCCTGATTTTGCACCAAACCCATATATCCTCAAGGACGAAGAACCGCTCCATTCCACGCTAACGTGCTGAACTCTGCACGTCTCTTATCTCACTCAAGTTGGAGAGCTAATTTATGTGCGACAAGGGAGTTTGTGGTGTAAGGCATGGAGGCATGAGGTATGCTCTGTCTCTATTATTAAGGGCAGATTAACACAGCTGTACACTAGAAGTGAAGCACGCTCTCCTGCCTGAACTAAACATACGGGGCTTTAGGAGTACAAGCTGCACTTGACCATTTAAATTACTGCAGCAACCGACCGTACCAGCTGGGCTCATTAGCATAGCAAGCCGTAGAGGGGTGAGAACGCATCTCAAAAACGCCCCACCAGAAACAAGAGGAACCCATGAGGACGCAGTATATAAAACGCTTGTTTATATTTCCAGAAGTGCATTTTTTAATACAGTACCTTAATTGACAGACAGGCAAATTATAGGTGGAAATAGTTTTAGAAAACAAATCTGTTAACAGAAAATGAAATTGCTGTTAAATTATTTCATTGCGCTGCTCAGTGAAAAGAAACTCCCTTTATAATAATGGATGGCCTGTCATCATTTTCTATATTATCAATTATGAATATGAGAATATTAAAAGTATATGTGTGACTGACAGCCCCCACTCAGATCCATTTAATTTATCCTTTTTTCATATTAAAAATATTTCTCTAAACCTTAGTGATAATGAAACAGACCATAAACAAATATGAATAAATTAATATGAAGACCTTCATGGAAAAGAGGAAGAAAAACTATTTGAAAACAAACCAAAAAAAACATTTTACTGAATTATACTGTAATTTATTCCTCTGATCAAGTGTTCAGGGTAAAAGCTCCCCAGATGCTTAAATGAGACTAGTATATCCCCAAAGAGCAATTCTGGCAGAGAGAGAGAGAGAGAGAGAGAGAGAGAGAGAGAGAGAGAGAGAGAGAGAGAGAGAGAGAGATGTGTGTGTGTGTGTGTGTGTGTGTGTGTGTGTGTGTGTGTGTGTGTTATTTGATTGTAAAGGTTTTATACTAATTACGAGAAGAGGAACTGTTTCAGCAGCTCTTTCCAGTATTTGTTTTTCTGTCATTTCCCCAGAGGACTGCCTCCACTGTGGCACGTCTTAGTCAAACTATTAATAAATATTACTAAACACTAAAACAAAATGAAAAGAATATACATACTGTATGGTTTTATCAATTAATTTTTTTTTTATTTCAGTCATGGGATTTTTTTTCAAACAAAAATTATTTTTGAACTTGCTCCAGAAGCTAAAACATATACCTGCCAAAATTTAAAATATAAATCTTTTGTACGATAAAAATTTTACCCTACACATATGTCTTATAAAAGAATTTATATCATAGAATTCAATTGCCAAATCCTTGGATAGTTCTGGGCTCTAAACACATGCAGGAAAAAAGTCTTCTTGGAGCTATTTGAGTTGGTCTGTAGATGAATTTCGTGGCATAAATGCTGTCGTTTGTACTGAAGAATAAAAAGGTAATGTTCTGGCGTCAGGTTGTGGCGTGTGTTTTATGGTCTGAAAGTTTGGTTTGGCATGGCCTGGAGACCACACTTAAGCTGAGGGGTAGTGCCACCCACTCTTTGTCACACTGGACTCAGTTCAGAACAAACTGGAAACATAGCCACGTCAGTCCTCCCAGGTTAAAGGTGTGTGTGTTTGTGTGTTTGTGCAGTGGACGAAGAGAGATGGATCATGTAGAATGAAAAAGAATACAGAGTTTTACAAAAAGAGCAGAGATGGCCAGGAAAATAACTACTACTACTAAGAAAGGAGGAAAGAACGAGGAAAACAGAGTGGCTGAGGAGATCAGAACACGGCCAGGTTTGTGGGTTCCTGATGCAGCCAAAAACATTTGTAAACGACACACGCATGCACACTTACAAACACACACAAATAAATTTCTCCCCAATTTGACATGCCCAATTCCCACTACTTACTAGGTCTTCATGGTGGCGCGGTTACTTAACTCAATCCGAGTGATGGAGGACAAGTCTCAGTTGCCTCCGCTTCTAATATAGTCAATCATCGCATCTTATCATGTGGCTCGCTGTACATGACACCGTGGAGGCTCACAGCATGTGGAGGCTCATACTATTCTCTGCGATCCACGCACAACTTACCACGCACCTCACTAAGGGCGAGGACCACTTAATCGCGACCATGAGGAAGTTACCCCATGTGACTCTACCCTCCCTAGCAAAACGGGCCAATTTGGTTGCTTAGGAGACCTGGCTGGAGTCACTCAGCACACTTAGGATTCAAACTTGCGACTCCAGGGATGGTAGTCAGCGTCAATACTCACTGAGCTACCTAGGATCCTTTCATATGTACATTCCTAAATCCCTGACACACATCTTCACCCACCCTCCAAATATACATGACCACATTGAAACATCTCATACCGTCTTGCTCTGTCTTTGTCATCTCTTCCAGTTTCTTCTGTTTCAGTGTGTCCACCACATCGGCCAAGCTTCCTTTGCGGCGCTCTGGCGTTCCGAAAGCTGAGCTGCTCAGCAGGTCACCGCGCTCCCTGGCTCCCTCTTCTGGCTTGTGCGGAGAGGTAGAATTATTCCGGAAGGAGTACAAGGAACACACTTTATTGCTGTCCGATTCCTGTAGGAAAACAAAAAGATTTGGGGAAAAAAGGGTGTTTACTTTTATACCATAATTAAAAAACACTAAACATAAAATTGTAAAAAGTACTAAGTTCAGAAATATGACAAACGTACTGTATAAGAATGAAAAGTGAGTTCAGGCAACATAAGTTAAATCATCAAAAGAGCAGATGAACAGTGTTTTAACAGCTCTTTTCTCTCCTACTCCTGTGATAAAGGTTATGAGTGCGTGTCAGAGCTGGGATTCAATGCAGTGTAATTTTTTTGCTTTTCAAGTGAGTGGCTTATCCTCACAGAACCCTCCATGCCATCATAAATCTGAGACTTGTCTCAAACTGCTGTTGTTTTGCAGTCCCACCTGTGTGGTTTAGTGGTTAACTGGGCTTCTGTCTGCAGCTGATAGTTTAGTGTTCCCCGAGTGCTTACGAAGAGAGGGAAAACAGAACAAAGGGGAGGAGCAATCTGTTTGTCTGATCCTACACAGCATACAGATAACTCCACATACTACTTAAATACAATGCAATTGCTGATGTAACAAACATCGTGATGGGGTGCAAGGAGGAAGCAGGAGACATTAATTCAACTCAAACTGTATTTATTTTAGAACACAAAACTTTTTGTCACAAAAGCTTTTCATCACTTCACTTAATAATCATGCTTTTCAGAGCACACAGCTCAACACAGTCTCTGGGTTCATGTGATAGCTTTCTCTCCCTTACTGGCATCTGATTCGATCTTAAATCCATCTTAAACTCTCACTGCAATGACAAACAGCTGCTAGAGACAATCATTGCCAGGTGATGTTCCTTACCATTCTCATCTCCTGATCTCCCTATCCATTCACAAGCTGGTCCTCAACCACGCCCCCACCACCACAGCTGATAAGTCAGTACTTACACTACACTGCAACATAAACTTCTCACAGGTCAAAGCATGAGAATACAGACATATAAGTGACTAGAGATGGAGACTCGACACAAACAAGAGTTTGAGGAGGTGGATATGGGCATAGCAATGATCCATTTTAGGTCTACCACTTTTTACAAAGATCTGGTGGAGGTGGAGTGTATGGCAGAAGCTCTGAAGTGAGACAGTCTCAGGATCCTGTCACCTTTGTCAGTTATTTATTGATTGGTGACAGGAACCTGACATTCCTGTTCTGTGTTTGTGTTGAGCACATGGTTCAGGGTTTATTTCCTGCCGATCTGCTTTGTCTGTCTTTGTTTGTGTTTCTGTGTGAGTGCATTATGGTTGTTTTTCCTTGCCGTGCACTCTTCTGTCCATTTTGTGTTCCACGTTCAGAGCATGGTGTCTGGATCCTGACTTCTGTGTAGTTTGGTTTCGGTTCTGGTGTCAGGATCCAGACGCTCATGCTCCATGTCTTGTCTTTGTGAGCGCATGGTTTCAGAATCGGTTCTGTTGCCATGTGCTCTTCAGTCTGTCTTTTGTGCTGTGTTTTTGTTTGAACACATGGCATATGATTGTGTTCATTCGCCATGTGCTCTTCTGTTTTTTTCAGTTGTGTTTTGTGTGAGCACATGGCTTCCGCCAGGATTGTTTGCCATGTGATCTCCTGTCTCACGTCTAGGCCCTGCCCCCTTGTTACAGTGTTATTAGTTCATTAGCCTCACCTGCCTTCCCTCGGTACCCTCCTTAGTTAGTTCCCTATATATAGCTCCTCTCATATTCAGTCCTGTGTCAGATTGTTTTGTAGATTGGTGTGTCTTCTCTGTCCATTGTTTCTTGTCTGCTTTAATTACGATGGCCTGTTTTAACCTTTGTTTGGTTTGTAGAGTTTATAGTTAGGTTTTTTGTGTTTGCTCCATAGTGAGAGGTTTTGTTTGTTTCTAAATAAAGCCCTTTAAACTTGCCTCTGTGTTTGGGTCCTGTCTCATCAAACTTCAACAGACAGGGTGCCCAGGGCACAGATAAGCATTAGGACAGTGTGATAATGTGGTAGGAGTACAGGAAAGGAGATCACACAAAGTAGCTGGCCAATACAGCGTTCTGCTAACACATTGACTTGCCCAAGCAGGTATTCCGTAATGAGATTAGAAAGTGAATCATTGTAGATATTTACTGCCTAATTCCAAACCACATTTCCTAGAAATCCTTGGATTTTTTATTTAAACTAGTACAGATTTTTTCTTGTTGCCTTTTTTATTCCTTGAAAATCTCTTCACTGACATGCCAGATCTTAAAGTGTCCTCCCTATCTATTTCTGGACTATTAATAGTATGGAGACTTTGTGGATTTAAATTAAGAATCTACTTTATTACATACAGTACATTTCTCTTTTGTTGAAAGATTTCATGAGAGAATTTTATTTTTTAAAGATTTTTAAAGGTTTAAGATTAATGTAGATAGCATAGCTCTAATAATTTGGTCTTGAAGGAATTTGATGAGAATTAAAATGTTTGATTGTAGATTTTTTATGTTGCACATAAGCATATGTAGTAACAGGATAGAGCTATAACATCAAGTGGATAGCATGGTGCAGATAATTTAGTTTAGGGAAATTTGGGGTAAAAACTTTGGGTGGGGTGTTCATATTGAATCTGAATTTAAACTGAAGACTTTGGTATCTTAGCAAACATGTGCAAAGTTTGTGTCATTGCTGAGATCTCTCCTGAAACTCTCATGAGAAATATTAGAGAAGCAGGTGACTTAAAACAATTTGCTCTAAATTTAAAATTGTTGTTGAGGAAAATTGTTTGAATTTTCTTTGGGAGAGTTTAACCTACTTCACATTAATGTTGGATAGTGAGAAACAGAGCTCAAATGAAAAAAAGACTGTCACCTACAGGATGTCCTGCTCAAGCAAGGAAAAGCGAACGAACGAGACTGCATTGTGCACATGCAAATCAAACACAAGCAGCTTCACTTGAACATCAAATGAGCACAATTAACTTTTCATATGCTTTCCCTCATTATATCAAGAGGATACTGAGAGATCATCCCGCGCACATCCAACCACAGCAGCGCATTAAAACTCTTTGAAATGCTTTTCTAATTACACCAATCATAAAAGCTCTCTGTAATCCAATTAGGAAACAGGGACCACCTGAGCAATGCTGAAGCCCTCTGCATTTGCATGTCAGAAAGAGGAGAACACCCTGTAAACATACAGAGCAAGTGCAGGACAATGAAGAAGACAAGGATAAATAGACAATTGCTCCAGGCCCTCTGGAGGAGCACGCTGATGAATACTTCAACAGCCCTCTGGGATTTCCTAAAGCCACCTGCCCGAGCTACTTCACTGCATATGTGCTGGCAGCGAGCATTCTTCACTTCTTGCTGTTTCTCACAAATAAGAAACCTTTAAGGGATAGTTCACCCCAAACTTTTTATCACCCTTGTATTTTTTTTGTATGTTGTTCTAAATCCACATAACTATCTTTCTTGTGTGGAACACAAAATGAGATGTTAAGCAGAATGTTAGAGACTGACAGCCTGTCACATTTCACTTTCCTTTTAAGGAAGAAAATATGCAATATTCTGCTTTTTGTGTTAAACTTAAAAAAAAAAAAAAATAAATAAAATAAATTAAATTGCTTTGAAAAAACTTGAGGGAATAAATGATGGCAGACTTTTTAATTTTGGGTGAACTATCCCTTTAAACTCAACGTACAAAGTCTCTTTAAGTTTATTGAGAAACATAAAACAGCAAAAGCATTTTTTCCTCTCATGACAGTTGAATTTGGAGGCTGTGTCCATGAGGGTTTCCATACTGCTGCTCTCGTTGTCCTTGTTCAGGCTAATTAGAGCCATGCTGTTGTCTGAGTGCTGCTGGGCCAGGGGAGTCCAGACCTCTGGATCTGTTGAAGTCACACAGCTCTGGGACTGCAGCAGCAGAGGGAGGGTTTATGGTGAATTCCTTTTTTTTTTTCAAGCATTGAACAATAAGTGGCTGTCAGTCCTGCGTCTGGGCTCTATGCCTTATGGTCCAGAGAGACCATAGCTGAGGATGAGGGGCTCCTTCAAGTTCCCACTCCCTCATTGTCTCTCTATTTATAGATTCATAAAATCGCTCTGACGTGAAATGCAATTTAATACTGTTCTCCTGCACTTTTACAGTGTGAGGGATCTCCAGGCACTTCAACTTCAAAGCCAAGCTTGGCAAATCGCAAAGTCTTAAGTTTTCATTCAAAAGTGTTCTGTTCTGGTACTGTGTCCTTGGGATGAGTATTCTTCTCGGCAGGAGCACAGATATTTTTTGTGTCACTCTGTGTGGGTCTTTTTAAAGAATAGACAGTGGGATATGTCTGGAGGTTTACTCACATCCAATGTCATGAAGGGCTGTTAAAGGGATAGTTCACCGAAAATGAAAATTCTGCCACTCTCATGTTGTTCCAAACCCAAACAGGACACAAAAGGGGATGTTAAGCAAAATGTTTGACTCAAGTCACCATTCATTTCATTGCATCTTGTTTCCATACAATGAAAGGAAATGGTGACTGAAACTAACATTTTGTCTAACATCTTCTTTTGTGTCCTTTTTGGTTTTGAACAACATTTGAGTGAGAAAATGATGGCAGAATTTTCCATTTTGGGTGAACTGTCACAATGTTGTAAAACCGTGATGTAAAGGATTCACCACTGGAAAATATGTGTAGCTGCAAAAGTTCTAGACGATTCATCTAGAGCAGACAGTTTTTACTCTCTGAGACCTTCCAACAATCTTTAAAAATGACTCATTAGTAAGTTAAAAAACACACATACTCTATGTTAGCACAGGTAAATGAGCTATGACTAGCTAAATGAACATAGGGCTGGCAGTGGCTCTGTGCGCAGCTCTCACCATGCGCTGCTGGGCCGAAATCAGGCTGTCCCAGTCAGATTCAGGTGGCACACTGCTGCTGATTGGCTGAAGCTCCTCCGGAGAAGGTTTGTTGTGGAGCAGATTGTGTAGGGGCAGCTGAGGGGCAGCCAGCGTCTCCAGGTTCTCCTCCTTTTCCCAACACATGCGCTCCTGATTCACTCCATCTTCGCCTCCGTCAGGGGTCAAGGCAAATGGTGAGGTGGTTTGCTTGGAAAACATGATTCTGCTGAAAGAAGAGCAGGGGACACACGCATGTCACAAAATATATTCAGCCATATAATGTAACACTGAACATTTAAACATAATTCTAAATAAACAAAAGGTCTACACATAGGAACATTTTATTACTCCGAGGTTTAAATTTCATACTTAATGTCACCAGACTTAAAAGAGTTCTCAGTTATGTTTCATTTAATTATCTACTTTGTCTGAGATATTTTCCTAAAATTTAAATAGAAACAAATGTGATAGTTGTTAAAAACACATACAAATTGTTGAGAGAGCATTATTGTGATCTCTTCTGAAACTCTAAAGAAGACAAATGTGTGTTTACTAAGATCTTTTTCTCAGGAGAAAACTCATTCATTGAAGATTCAATGAGAACCTATTGAGATATTAAAGAGACCTCATTTGTGATTTTTCTTTCCTATGGATAGAGAAAAACTAATGAAGACCTTGTCAATCACAGACAGGAAATGCTTGGAACACGGTAAGAGAACCTAATGATTTATTTCCTTTATTATCAGTAGCATGTGTACACTCATCCCAGCCTCCACTCTCACAAATATATGAACTTGGCTGCTTTCCTGAGACTCTGCATCCCATCTAACCCCAGGATTGGACCTGAATCAGAGCTGGGGAGATCCTATCAATGACTCTAGGCGCAGCTCTGCCTCAGTATGGAGAAACGGCAGGCACTGGGGTCTCTCTTAATCCTTTGTTTAATGTAAATGGACGTGCTGAGCTACGGCAGGAGAGCTGCCTGAGGCAGGCCCGATTCCCCCGCCCCATGCCTGATTACCACGCTAAGAGGGTTACCATACCATATAACATGCTCTCATTAAATTACTAACCCTGCCACCTACTAAAAAAAGAGCTGTGACGCTGAGACATTAACACTTCACAGGATTTCGATCAAATTATCGAGTCAATAAATGTCCAAATGTTGTGTGTAATTTTGCTTTTCTGTTTTTACAATTGTATTTAAGGTTTAATTGGACTAGTTTGTGATGTAGCAGAAGGGGGGCTCTGCTTTGCAAAAAATGTATTGCAAATTTCCTATTTCACTAAACAGGGTTGATAAATTAATTAATAATAATTATAAAAAAAATGCCATAGAACATAAATCTTCACCAAGTTTCCTTTTTAACCCATGGCAACCAATGAGCAAAGCACATTTTTTGTGCTACTCCAGGAAAATAAACTTTAATGTGTAGATAAATTAATGTGTAGATAAAATTCAAGCCAGACAGAAGAAAAAAAAATATTAAAATCTGTCAGCGTAAAAACAAGGGAACGTGACACAACAGGTGCAAAAAGTGCACCTTTACAAACATACACTCACTGAGAACTTTATTAGGAACACTATGATCCTAAAAAAGTGCCCGACGTGGTCTCCTCAGAGTTTGACGTGTTGTGTTTTCTGAGATGTAATTCTGCTCAATACAATGCTCTCTATGCATGGTCACTTCCGGATTTAACCTCAGTGGCAACTGCAACTTCCGGTGCAGCGCCAGAAGCGATCTTTGACTATAATTTCAATGAGTGCGGTCAACGTGACTTTTTACACTTGCTGTTTGCAAGATCTTCCACGGATTACTGTGTACGATGTCAATCGCATTGTGAGGCTGGAATCTGTATTTAAACTTCTGGAACTCATCACTAAAACGTTATGTTTTAATATAATTGTAAAGGGGTTAATGGAAAGGAGGAGGCGAGAACCGGTTTGACAATATAAATATTATTTTAATTATAAATTTAACCAAAAAGACAAACACACACACACACACATACACACACAGGTGTCGGACAGCTGTCCATAAATCTCTCTCTCTGTCTCACTGCAGTCTCCAGTCGGCCTTTATCCCTCTCTGAGGCCTGATTAGGGGCCAGGTGTGTGGAATCACGAACTCGGCCCTGCGACAATAATATACTAAAATATTATGTTTACTATAGTTTATATATATATATATATATATAATATAATTAGTTGTGTTCGATAGTTAATTAAAATATGAAAGAGTTTGCTACTACCACAGCTTGATATTGGTGAATACTATACAGGGGGTTCGAGTAGCTACTGAGATTTTTGCGGAAAAACTTTGGCAACACTTAGTACATACATGGGTCCATTGTACAGAGTTTTTATCTGAGTTACCATAGCCTTTCTATCAGCTCGAACCAGTCTGGATATTCTCCGTTGACCTCTCTCATCATTTCCAGCAGCAGAACTGCCTCTCACTTGATTCTTTTTGTTTTCGGCAACATTCTCAGTAAACTCTAGAGACCATTGTGCATGAAAATCCCAGGATATCAGCAGTTGCAGAAACACTCAAACCAGCCCATCTGGCACCAACAATCACACCACGGCTGAAATCACTAAGATCACATTTTTCACCCATGCTGATGGTTGATGTGAGCTTTAACATAAACTCCTGCTGCCACACGATTGGCTGATTACATAATCACATGAATAAGTAGGTGTACAGGTGTTCCTAATAAAGTGCTAAGTGAGTGTATATCAACAGGTAATTTGTGTTTTTATAACAATTAATGAAATCACTCTAATACCACTAAGGAAATAAATACATACCATGCTAATCTAATTAAGCTCTTTGTTTAAATACTTTAATCAAAGGCTTTCCAACTGACCTGTTGTACTCACAATGAGTCATTACTTCTCTTCTGACCTTCACAGTGTCTACTCTGAGGTAGTTATCTAGAGTAGACACCCAATACTCACCACAGGGATGGGCGTTACTGATTGTATCAAGTCTGAAACATCTGGAGTCTACAAGAGGCAGCGGCAGTAATGCTGTGGCAAAGGAAGCCAAAACACCACCGCTAGCCGCATTAAGGTGGACAAAGGACATGAGCATTCTAGGTCAAGGGCTGCAGGTGAGCTCATGTCCTTCCACTGCCCACTGAGACTGGAGGGAGATGAGAGAAATGCAGGCTGGGTAATGAAGGCAGCCCAAGGTGCCTACAGAACTCCATCTCCCAGCTCTGCCAAATATTCCAGCATGGGGCTCATCATGGGACAAAAACAAATTTGACACGAAGAGAGATTATTTTAACACCAAACTGTGAGTTAATCTGTTCACGTGCATGGCGGCCATTCACTCTTGCGCATGAGGGATGTGTGGGTTGCAATGGTCTGTCAGACCCAATTGCTCTCAGGCCCTTCAAAGTGTGACTACTTTAGCTGAAGACGTGCTATCAATTTGCACACGTGGTTGAGCACTTCAGCCAGCTTACACTCTTAATATGATCTGTTTAATACAGTTCAGTAAGTGAGATAAAAAAAAGGCTTGAGCTGCAATATTGTCTCATCCTGGTTGCAGTAATAGAAATAGCCCTTGAAATAGCACAGAATTGTTGTGATGCTTACCAAAACAAAAAAAAATAAAAACACAGTTCTGTAGCAGCAAACAGAAGTGGACAATGCAAGTCAATGGAAGATAATCAAGCAGGCTAGCGCAGTTGAAAGGCACTGGAGACCCAGACTGTTCCGCACCCCTATTTTCTTTAGCGAGACCGTGCCCTCAGTTTTAATCAGCCAATAAATAGTTTCCTGTATTTATATCAAATAGAAAATGTACAGCGTTAATTGAAAATCAAAATTAAGAGCAAAGTTCAGAGTGTGAAACGGCTTATGGAAGGGGCACGCAGGCCCCACAGTGGCAACAGGAGGAGGAGAACGGGAGAAGAAAGACACTCTCAGAGTGAAAGAAAGAGAGAAAGAGAGATTGGAGATTCTGTCTGTATTTTTTATTCATGGATCCAAAGAGTCGGAGATTCCAGCACAACCCCCATCCCACCTTCATCTTCAATGGAGTGCGAGTAAAACAAAGCACTTCTTTTGTATTACACACTAAATCAAGTAGTATTATTTTACCTCTAAAATATTCAGTCTCTCAGGCCTTTCCCTCCAGTCTCCAGCCATCAGTCAAACTGCTGAGGCATGATAGCGAGAGAGGGGGAGAGAGAGAGAAAAAGTGCGTGAGAGAGCGAGGGGCTGACTCCATCCTCCTGTAACATGTCTACAGCAATTTTATTCGAAAACGCAACAGATCTGAGCCAGAACCCCATAACAGTATTTGTCAGTTGGAGTTAATAATTCATTTGGAGAGCTGGGAGGGTGGCTCAGCCTATGTGCACAGCCAGCACAGAGTGCAGTGAGCTGGGTTCATGTGTTTTGCCCTGTTTTGACACCCCTTGTTTATTTAAATAATGAAAAAGAATTTGAGAATAAAAGCAAAAATCACAATTTAAGTAAGGCACTCGGCAATGAAAGGGAATGGGGCTAGGCCATAAACATCAAAATATAAAATGCAGTGTGCTGTTTCAAATGTACAGCAACAGGAAATATATGGTCTGGCCCCATTAATGTCAATTTAAAAAAATAAAAAAATACAGACACGTCCAATTATTTTTGTGGTAGTCAACATTATGACAAAAAAGCAGCTGATTGAGCTTAACTTGTATTCAACCTGGAACATTCATAACAAGCGCACTAATAAATTATTTAATTCCTCCCGACGAGCCATAAAACAAAAAACGGTTTCAGTTCGATGTGGCGTATGATGGAGGAGTAAAACATGTAAACTAGCCATGGCGCAGGATACGGCATCATATTTTGTAGAATTAAATTTAGTTTTACACATTGATACGATGAATGCTTTACAGATGGAGAAACACCCAAGAAACAGTCCTGTGATATGCAGCACTGCTTCCTTTTATTCTTATTAATAATTAAATCTGTTTCCCCAGTGATTAAGTCTGATCAGTTGCCCCTTGTGCATATTAAGCAGTGACTTTATCAGCTAAGCCAGAGTGGCCTCAAATGAATTTCTATCAGTACTCTCCAACTCAAGCCTGAATACACAATAACAATAGACAGCTAACAAACCAAACCAATCAATAAGTGTAGCGCACCACAGTTTCTTTTTTCCCTGTGAGCGAGAAAGAAAGAAAGAAAGAAAGAAAGGAAGGGAGAGGAGAAAGGCCCCATATATAGCTGACAATATTGCAATATGTTTATGAGGATTAGGAGTTAATTCTCACTAGGAGTTCTCATGTAGCCTGGACTCATGAATTGTTGCCACTGCTAACGTTTCATCATGCACTGAACTCTGTTTAATTGGATAGTGGCATTAGAAGACATCCCCCTGAAACAACCCCACATTGGTGTTACTTAGGAGGTCTTATGACTGGGGGCCATGTGTCTTTGGATATCCACTTTCGCCCCTCTCAATCGTAAGAAGCCCCCCACTCCTCGGTATCTGCTGTCTCTTTCTGTTGCCCTTTTATAGACAATGGTGATAAGTAACTCCTGAGGCATGGTGTCACTACTGCCCCTTTCCTCTGTCACCCCATAACCTCCCCCCCAAAAAAAAACAGCAGACCCCCCTAAATTAACAGTGACTCCTGAAAGGAAATATTAGAAGGCCAGTTTTCTCTTTGGTACCACCACCCAGGCCTATATGAAGAGAAATAATCAAATAAAAGACGATAAAACAAGAGGGCCATTGTTAAAGGAGCTAACGATGGGTACGCTGAAAAACGGCAAAAGCTGCTTTATGACAGGGCTTCCAATTTCCATAGTTAAAGACAGACATACCGGCACATGCCCAAGTACACATATGTGCACACACTCACGCTTGCACACATACATTAAAACATAGTAAGAAATTTAAAGGTAAGTCGAGACTAAAAAGTTATAGCGACTTAAAACTCCTAAACAGGAAAAGAGCATAAAAAAGAGTGTTAGCCATTACAAAACAATTCAAATGAGAGTTTAAAAGGCTAATCATAAATCTGAATGAAATTATTTCAAGGGTAAGAGGAAGCATTTTTTACTGAAAGGATATCTGTAAAAAACAAGAAAGCTGTGTATTGTGTAGTATTCCAGAGGAGAGCAATTGTGGCTAGGTTTATAATAATAAACACAGCCTTTTATGATAATTGTACCAGTCTGTGGAATATAAAAAGACATAAAGTAATAAATGACCAAGAAACCCCAAACAAGAAAACAAGTAAATAAACAAAAATGCTCTTCGAATTGGTAAGCTTCTTGTCAATATCATTGCTGAATACCGATGATTTATGTGCAATATTTTTTTTAACAACAACATCTGCCACAACTAGTAAGCATTTGATTACTGATGCAGGAATAATTGATAGTAATTTTTATAGTGAACAACACTAGAATTTTAAAACACTTAAAATGTAGATAATACTTTCACGTATTAATGCAAAAAATGACAGCAGAGATTTCTGTCAATAATTACAAAGACATAAACTCCTGTCCCACAGAGAGCGAGAACAGGAGTGCGAGACAATGCACAGATGAGTTTGCATATGTGTATCTCTGACAGCAGATCACGCAGGTGACAGAGCACAGATTCTCAGGGTCCTCACCTCCTATAATCAACCCTCTGTTACCTGTGAAACATACGCTGGAAAATCATCAGCTCCACTGTAACTGTTTAGCGCCTTTAAATTATCACCATAGTTGTGCCTGTGCAGTCTACTCATCCCTAAACTAAAAGAAAGAGAAGGAAAGAACGGTCTCTCATTTAGAAGTTCCAGAGCTTCTTATTAGGAAGTGCTAGTCAGTGGCATGATCAGGGGTGAACAACTTATGTTGATTGCTTTGCTCTTCAGAAAGAAACTCAGGATTCAGAAAGGTACATGTGACACCTCTTAATTTCATCTTAAGTAACTTCCTATTGAAATTCTAGAACTTCCAATCTTTCAAACAGCTCCCCAAAAACATGCAGTGTTTTATTTTGATATTTTCATTAATATTTTCATTATTAACTGACATATGAGTTATAAATTATAATGATAAAAACAAACAATTATTATTATTATTTTTGTTGTACTTATAATTAAACTAATTAATTAATACAAAAATGAATAAATAAATATATTCAAAATATATTTACTTTACTACTAATAATAATAATTATTATTATATTACAATAATTTAAATAATAATAACAACAATGATAATATTATTAATGATAATAATAATAATTATTATTATTATTTAAGAAAGCTATATCAAACAAATGCTAAAATATTTGTAATGCTGTACCCATGTCATTCACCACCAAATTATATAGTAAGATATAACATAAGTATAGTCAGTCTTTCACTGTCTTTATGCAGTTGTTCTGTTCCACATCCACTACAGTGTGTTCACATTAAAGAGCACTCCAAAGCAGTGGCGTGTGGTGAACTTTTGAATTGAGGAGGTAGATTCAGTCCAATTTAAGTTCATATTTTGTTCAATTTAATATTTGCATAGTTTTCAGGCAAACTCCATACAGAAATTAAAGTTTTCATGGCCATAAATCATATTTCTGTATGGGAAGGGATATGGAGAATCTTTTAACTTACACTTTTAACAAGCATACAGTACCATATTGTTTTTTATGCTCATATTTACAGAATATTTATTAACCCAAAGTGTTTATGCATTCTATTTGTTTTATGTTTTTTTACATTGCCTCCAAAAATAATATTTAAAATAATACATAAACATATTTCAAGTATCTATTACTAATAATTGTTGTCCGCTTTTTCAAGTCATTTCAAGTTCATTTTGATTCTGACGTGACCAGAAGTGGTGTTGTCCGTGTCTGTTAGTCGTTTATTTTGTAATAAGTCTGCCCGCTTCCACCAGTTCGCACGGTTACTGGCGATCTGTGGATTTTCTACGAGCATGGTTTTGTGTGTGACAGTGTAATGGCCAATCAAATCAAAGTGGAAATGTTGCCTCCTCTCAATTGACTTTTCACCTATATTCCTCGGTTACACCATTCACGCCACGCTTAAGGAGCTCAATAGATCGAAATAAGCTAAAGGGAGGCAAGAATGGTAATATACCTATCTCTGAAACTTTATCCGCTAATATCGCTGTTGGACAGTGTAATTTTAGAAATACAGTATGAATACATTACACATTATTTGAGCTCATGATATTTAATTTGTTTTATTAATTTACAGTCGATTATTTTTCTCACTTGAATTTTTTGAGGAGGCACTGCCTCCTTGCCTCCTCGGAGGAAATGCCACTGCTCCAAAATAAGTTTAAAAGGAGAAAACAAACTCAGTCTTCCCCAAAAAAATCTATTTCAGACATCAAGCATATCCTTTTGCATGGAGAATTATGAGAAAAAATATTTTATTTTTAGGTGTAGACTGACACTTTCCCTGGAATACAAGCCAAAGTCGCCTGTCACTGTGTGTCAGTGTGAGTGAGAGATACTGTATGTGTGAATGAATGTGCATGAAGTCAGAATACACTCACATACTGTCCCACTTAGCCTGTATGGCCGCTGGTGGTCTTCTCTGTTCTTCACACACCAGTTCAGAAATGGAGCGCATTACACTTCCTCAAATCCTTCTTTAAATTTTGATACACAAACACACACCAAAATGCCCAGCTACGGCAAGTCTTGTCAGTACACATACAACGGCACGCTAAACGAAGAATGCTCACTCACATACACATACACAGATCGGAGCGACCGGCAGAGCAGCTGTTAAGGTCCTCTGCTCACACAAGTTCTCACTCTCGCATGTCTCTTTATAGTCGCAGCACAGCCGGAGAAGATTCAGACACGAGAATTGCGGCTTGTTGTCCCTTACTCTCTGTGAACGTGCAGAAGTCGGGGCCTTACGGGGCTACAGTTCCCAAAGTGACTGGTGTCAGTGCTACAGTTAAGCAAACTTTACAGCCAGTGAAGTGATCAAGCAACATAGCCTATTTGCTGAGCAACAGTAGAGCTTTGTGGTCTCCCTCACAGTTGACAGTAAGTTATGAGCCCTTTCTGAGCACAGGGGAAGGAAAACAGAGATCGGAATTTGGCAAGAAAATATAATACCGAATTCTCCTGTCTTTGGAACCTGAATTCTTTTTTTCTGTCTTTCTGTCACCCCCCCCCCCCCTCCCTCCCTCTCTCTCTCTCTCTCTTTCCCTCCCTCTCTCTCTCTCTGTCCCTCTTTTTGTAGAAACAATCAAGCATTGTTGGGGGAAAGAAAAGCAACTCTGACAGTTGAAATATAGTGGGGGGCCCTTTTTAGTAAAACAGTAAACAAAGCACCATTCAGGTACAAGTCCTTTTTGTCATTTATAAAGATTTTTTTCAGAGTGGTGGACTACGCAAAAGTCAACAAATCAAGTGTAAAATCTCGAGAGAATGAATTGAGAATGCTAAAGATAGACAGTGAAGGGGGGATTGCAAAGTTCCACAATAAAAATATTAGGAAAGGTGGAGGGCAACAGAGAGAATATGAAAGAAATAATACAAGGGGGGTTGCAGAGCTTGCACAAAAGTGACTAGACAAAAAAAGTTTTTTGGACTAGCCAAAAAAGGGGACAATGGCTATTTTAGAGGGAGTAATTTTGCAGCCAGAGGACTGGAGAGAGTGAATGAAAGCTTGAAAGGTTGAGGGCTATTCAAGCCCGTGTCAACAAGAACTGTATGCCCACAGTTTTCAGCATGGAGCTCATGAGGTCATCATTGGCACCCGGTGCCCAGAAAAAAATCTTGGGCTGGTACAAATGCCGTTTGGACATCTGGAATGCCGGCACACAGTGCCCTGCTTTCTCCAGCCACTGTCCCCCTAATTCCTTTCTTTTCCAAAAATAGGAAGCTTTTTTTCGCCAGTCGCTAGTCAACCAAATTTGTGGCGTCTAATGAAAAGAAAAGCTGTTTTGTTCCCTTTCATTTTCATCTCATAAATGGGATTTGTGTGGGGGAAGAACACTAAGGAAATTACCTTCAACGCTTCTTTGATTGAGCTGTGCTATTCCGTGTGCTTTTTGTGTGCACAACAGCTCATTAGATATTACTAATCCCACCCCTTATTCTTCTGAAGGCACTAAACTGCACTGTTTTTCATGCATGCTTTTTCCATTCCAAAATAAAATCAATCTTTTATTGTGTGGAAAAAAAGATGCAATGAAAGTGAATGGTGACTAAGGCTAACATTCTGCCTAACTCTTTATGTGTCCATGAAATTTGTCCTGGTTTAGAACAACATGAAGGTGATTAAATGGTTAAAGAATTTTCAGTTTTGGGTGAACTTTCCCTTTAACAGTGTCCTCTCTCATGGTGACAAGATTAATAATTTTTCTATGACATTAGATATGTAAAGGAGGGAACAGGAAGAGAGGGAATCAGGGAGGACTGTGGAGCCAGGGGAGGGAATGAATTCTGCAAGAGACCACAATTCATGTGACACGTCATTTGGAAAATCAAAACAGGGGCGGTTCATTTGCTCCACCCAGATGAGGCCATGTAAAGATGTCTGACGAAGCACCAGGGTCAGCAAGGACACATCTACCAAGATCTACGATTAAACCTTATTATGTTGGGGCAATTGACATTGATTGCTGATTTAAACCTCTGAAAGTAATTCATTCGCCCCCATTTAATGGAAAGCATGGGCAACAATGTGTGGCCAGGGTGACAGGTCGGGCGAAGGGGGCTGAATAAAAACACCCCGCTAAAGGAACTGCTGGCACTCATGTCTGTCAGGAGGTTGTTACAAGTTCCCTACATGACTGACAGCTGATGCAAAAAACAGAGAGAGAGAACAGGGAAGATGAGAGGGCGAGAGCAAAAGTCCGTCCATCGATCTGTGTAATTGCCACGAAAATCTGGCTCAGAGAGTACATGAAGGGCTGATGTTTTAGCAATGCTAAGATGGAGCAGCCCATGGAGCGGCACAGGGAAAAAGTGGTAAAGTGAATATGAATCACGCTGAACTACGGCATAATAAAACCAGGGGCTGACAAGCATGGTTGAACAGAAAAATGTGCAGCAGTTTGTATCCAGGCCAAAAAGCAGGCACATTACTGGATTAGCCACTGACTGATACAGAAAATGTCTCACCCATCTGCTATTAAACTTTGTGTCTGACCACTCGCTTTTCAGCTCTCTGCTCAGTCACACACTCCTGTTTCAGATAAAACAGCACAGTAGTGTCTTAAAGATTTTCTCAACAAACTGGAAAAATATCTGACGGGAGTCTAATTTGAAAAAATTTACAGTATGGTCAGTGACGAGCTGCCTCAACGCTGAGCCAGTTGTAAGTAGCAGTATGAAAGTCTGTAACACAATCTGTATGGTAGCCACAAGCGGTTAGAACGTAAGTGTAGTCGTGTTGACTAACACCTTTGTCTGCATATCGTTCTCTTTCTCTCTTTCACCATGCTCTTTTTATGGCAAAGGCAGACCCATGCATCATGACGGCCTTTCAGAATGAAATCATTAACTAAATTGCTTTCTTTTAAAAAACCACAAGTGTGAGACAGGGGCAGTGTGTGTCTCTGGCTGCTGTCCATCGCTTTTTGGTTCCCTTGCAGGCCGGGCTCGTCTCTGTTGTGGTTTGCTGTCGCCACAGCCATCCCGCTCCATGCGGCCGGGACTGGGCTCTGTGACTCGCTTGGTCCTGGTATAAAATTATTGAGTGATCGTAACTGCGCTTGCCCTAAATTCACAAGCTCTGCCAGCAGCACAAAGAACTTTATGGATCATCATCACTGAATCAATCAAAAACATATTAAACAAATATACATTTGAGCTGGCGACTGAAGCCATTCAGCAGGAGGGCTTGTGGGAAGAGTGACTGAGCAGTGAGCAAATTAACAGCACTTCTATTTGTCATCAAACATAGAGCAAGCAGCAACACTAATTTATTTATGACCGAGAGCATGGCAATGTACGAGGCCATAAGAAAGAGATAATTGAAAGCAAACTATATGGCAAAGCCCAAAATAAAATGTTTTCAAAGAGCATGTGTGCTCTGACAGAGAAGAGAGGGGGGAGGATGACTATAGCATCTAGTTTTTGGTAACATTGTATCAGGCACAGAAAGCTTTAAATAAGCAAAGCAAACAGAGGGAAGGTAAATAGGTGGTGAAGGCCAGACAAATATTTGATAAGCGGATAGGTATTGTGGCCACATGGGACGTATGGCACAGCTCTTCCCTCCTCCCCCTTTCCCTTTATCCCTCTCTTTCCTCCTTTCCCTGTTTCTGTGTGCAAGACAGCAGATGTGTCTTTCACAGCCTGTGCAGTGTGCAACCGATTCGCAAACAATAGCTAGCCACTGACAAAGGTCATGTTTCTCAATACGTGCATTATCGGAGGCTGAAAAAACAGGGAGCACGCAGCTAAACCATGCTCCCCGCACACGGCCCAATATCGTACAGCACCCACTCATCTGTGCGAGTGATTCTGTGTGTTTTAACCTCTCCAGTACAATGCTACTTGAGCCTTCTTAATAAGCCAGTTACAAAATGTTAAGCCACCTTTAACCTGTGTTAAGCTAACAGTTGGTGTAAACAAGAGCAATCCTATTAACCTAATAATATACATGGAACCATGTTGCTGCGGCCTGCAGATCATGCTCTAAAGCCTCTCTGAGACTACAGCAAGCTTGGGCCATCTGAGCAACCGAGTAATGTGGCTGTGAGCTTTCAGCTAACAAATAGGGTCATAAATTAATCCACAATGCACTTCTTTAAATGAAGGTGCTATTTAGATTGCTTGCAATAAGCCTTTCCACTTAGACACCTAAAAACAAACACGTCATATATTGTTACATTAATACACATCTAAGGCAGGAAACTCCTGAAATGAACACTAATTAGAGCATAAATAGACCCCATAATCCTCCCAACTACAGAGAAACATAGACAGTGTCTATCTCTGCACTAGAGCTCCGGCAATTTATCATTGTGCTTGGTGAGCTTGTTTCATTTACAGTGGTGGCACTTAACATTCTAACTGTTCCTCTCATCATCACAGAAAGAGAAAAAAACTAATTTAGGGATTTATTTTTTATGAATTAAATTTCTAAGTGTTTCCTCTTGAAATTGTGAACTGCATTATTCATAAAAGTGCTGCATTTTAAAAGCGACAAACAACACGTTTTATGTGACGTTGTGAAAGCATATTGCCGACAGATGCTCCTTCTGTTTTGTTCTGATGTCACCTCCACAGCAAATGGAGACAGTTTTAGGGTAAATATTTAACAGTGGATATTGAGCCAGAAGCATTTTAAGCATTTGGGGAGCGTGTGTGTGTGTGTGCTTGTACTTGTGTGTGAGAAAATGCTTCTACCATTTGTCATTTCTGAGGAGATGATAAATAAGTCAGGTCCATTGCATGGACAACTCACACACCGTATTCTTTCATATTAGTTTGTGTGTGAAAATGTCCTCATAAATACAATGAAACATGTTAAAACTGACTTGTGAGGACATTTGACGTGTTTGGAAGGCTCAAAAATCAGCCAAATTATGTTTTTCAAAATCATGTCAACAGGCTTCAGTGAGGGTTAGGTGTAGGGTATATTAAACATAATTATCTTACTATGAAAAACATTGTGTCTATGTGTATAGATTCTAAGGGCTGAATGTGTGTCCTGTTTTAGCTGATTTGACTCTAATGCTGTAATGCTGAAGACATATTTACTGGATTACCTCTAAGAAAAAAAACACTGCTGTACTCATCAATGGTCTTCGCCGAGACTGTAATATGCAGTCTTAAATAGGCTGTTTGATTCCCTGTCCATCTTCCGTGTCCAGTGGGGCTGGAGTGCACCGCAAAAAATTATTTTCTAGACAAGTATTTGTGTCTTGTTTTCCTGTCAAATTATCTAAACTTTCTTAAAACATGATTTATTTACTTGTCAAGTAAAATGGGATAAGATATTAAGTCTTGTTTTAAGATAAATCTGACAAAATTTAGTGAACTTTAGACTCAAAACAAGAAAAATAAATCTGCCAATGGGGTAAGCAAAATAAATTGTTTTCTCTTTTTTCGTTTATTTTGCATGCCTGGACTTTGAATTCAGATCATGCTGGTGGATTTATTGAGGATGTTCTGCCTTCTGTTGCCCATCTTGGCCTGTTGGAGTTTTGCTGTTGGCCCTCGCCAGTTTGAACGGAGAGCTCCATGCTTGTCTGCAGGTTCATACAGTCCTCTTTTTTCTAACATGGTTTTATTTTACTCATCTCTGGATTTACGGGATTTTAATTCCTCGGCCCGCCTGTCAGACTGAGTATACAATTATTGCGTTGCACTTGGAATCGCTCGTTGCCCCCGGTATGTCCATCGAGGGACATCCCTGCAGATTACAGACTGATTCCTCTGAAAAGCATCACATACTGGCCATCTGGTCTTCACACCGTCGCATTCTGACAGGTGAAAGTGATATGAAGTGGGGTGTCAATTTTGATAAACTCATCTTGCTGAAATGCACATCTTTTATATCACAAACTGTAATCTTTTATATAAACACAGATGCCACCACTATTAAGATGGCCCTCATTAATGCCCAATCAATATCAAACAAGTCTTTTATTCTGAATTGCTTTTTTATAGACCTGGCTGAATTCTGGCAAACAAATGGATGGCCCTGGGGGATCTAACCCTGCCAGGCTGTGACTTTTTAAATTCCCCACGGACTTCAAGGTGAGGAGGGGGCATTGCCACTATTAGTAGAAAATCTTTTAAATGCAGGACACTGCCTCTGGATATATATACCAGTTTTGAGGTCCAATTATCAAAGATTGACGTCTTGGGTCCTGCTATCTGTGCACTTGTGTACAGACCTCCCAGATTCAATAAGAACTTCATCCATCAACTTTTGGACTTTCTCTCTGGACTGCTGTCTCGTTGTGATAGACTCCTGATTCATGGGGATTTTAACATTCATATATGCTGTCCATCAAAACCTCTGGTAAATTAATTTATCTCCCTCACTGAGTCTTTAAATTGTGTATGGCATGTCACTGGTCCTACTCTCAATATGGGTCATACGTTGGATCTTGTGTTACCTTATGGTCTTTCAGTATCTAACTTAGAGGTCTTAGATATTGGCATTTCTGACCATTATTCAATAATGTTTGTGTCTGTATTTACTTGTCCTCTCCCTACTTTTTATCAAATCTGAAGTCACTCCCGGTACATTCACTTGTCTACTGCCAATCTGTTTTCAGAATTTTTCTAATTTCACAGATGATGTCATAGCTGGACTCGACACTGAATCATTGGTTGAAGCTTTTAATAAATCTTGTTCTTTTACACTTGATAATGATGCTCTGCTTAAGACAAGGAAAATTAAGGGTGTTTTACAGCCTTGGCTAAATGGCATCACCCACACTCTCAGGCAAGAGTTCAGAAAAGCTGAGCACAAGTGGAAACAAGACCAACTTCAGGTATTTTATGATATTTTAAAGGAGTGTTTAACTAATTATCAGAGAGGTGTAAAGAAAGCGAAAGCCACGTTTTTCTCTACATTAATCTCTGATAATGCAAATCGACCAAAAGTATTGTTCAAAACAATTGATTCTGTTTTAAACCTAACTAAAATGCTTTTCTGGACGCCACCCAAGAGACCTGTGACATTTTTTTAAAAGTTCTTCACTCACAAAATTGAGCTCATTAAAAGTGTGATTGTACCTGCACAATTTTATCAACCATTAATTCCTTCCCCGTCCAGCACCCTGACTCACTTTGAACCAGCTACGTCAGCACAGTTAGCAGATGTAGTCTCTAAGATGAAGTGTTCCAGTTGCAAGCTGGATATTCTTTCTCTGTGCCCTCTTAAAAAGTTTTCATAACTATCAGTTCCAATGTGACAGCTATAATTAACAGCTCATTAGCAAGTGGAGGTGATTTAAACATACAATCTCCTTTGTTAAAAAAAGAAATCGGCCAATTTTGGATCGGCGAATACACAACAATTACTGACCAATCTCCAATTTGCCTTTTATTTGTGAGAGAGTTGTTTATTCGCAGCTCTACTCCTATCTAACAATTAACATTTTAGATTTTAGGATTCAGAACCTTGCACAGCACAGAATCTGCATTGTTGAAGGTCACCAAAGATATTTTACTCTCAATGGATTCAGGTTTACCTGTCGTCTTAGTTTTATTAGATCTCAGTGCTGCGTTCGACAATAATAATTTTCTTCTCAATTGTCTGGAGTGTATGGTTGGCATCCATGAAATGGCGCTCTCTGTTAATTTAGTAAAGATGTTCTTCTACCTCGGTGCAAATACAGTGTGGTTTCCCTCAAGTGTCGATTTTAGAACCCTTGTTATTTTCATTGTATATTCTTCCTCTCAGCTCTACTTTTATTATTTTTGTCTTGTTTTCCTGTCAAATTATCTAAAATTTCTTAAAACATTATTTATTTACTTGTCAAGCAAAATGGGATAAGATATTAAGTCTTGTTTTAAGATAAATCTGACAAAATTTAGTGAACTTTAGACTCAAAACAAGAAAACAAATCTGCAAATGGGGTAAGCAAAATAAACTTAATTTAAAGAGAAAACAAGTTTATTTTGTTTACCCCATTGTCAGATTTTTTTTTATTGTTTTGAGTCTAAAGTGGTCTAGCACCTCAATATATCAGTGAACTTCTCCATTACTCCCCTACCAGTGCACTTAGGTCTTCTGATCAACTTTTTTTGTGGGTTCCTCGTTGCCGCAATAGGGTAATCGTGCCTTTTCTGTGATAGGTCCTAATCTATGGAATTGTCTCCCTTTCCATTTGAGGTCAGCTTCATCACTAGCATTTTTAAATCTTGTTTTAAATCAAGGTATTCTGTAGCTTATGAATAGATCATTGAATAGTTTGAAATGGATACAAACATGATGCTGTATTTAAAGGATTTTATTTATTTTATTATGTTTTATATTTAACTTTAAATCAATCTGTTTTTATATCACTCTGTCATTATGTATGTTTGATCTGTAAAGCACTTCTGTGTCAACCTCTGTTGTTTTAAATGTGCTCTATAAATAATGGTTGACTTAACTTGACTTGACTTGATGCAATACCAATGATAACAGCGATTTGCTGCCACAGAGGTTTAAACTTTCCCGAAGCTTGAGGAGTCCTATTCGGCAACAACAGCGCGTTGTATCCAGCACAATGGCAAAAGCAGTCAGCATTCCCGTTTTGCGTGCTCGCAGTGAGAATCTTCTCACTTCAGAATCACATTAAAATAGCCTTTTGTTGCCGTTTTCTGGAGAGATGGACACCAGGCTTATGTGCATCTCAAGCTGTACAGAAACACTGGACAGTTTTTACTTTGGCAGCAAAACGCTTTTGTGGTAGGAAATTAGCCAAGGTGAGAAATTATATGACATAACATTACAATTTTTTATTCTAATAAGTATTTATAAATGAAAAGATATGTGACAAATTGCAGTTTAGTTGTTTTGTTTTGCCCCATTATTGAATTAAATTTTTTTTAATTACAAGCTAATTCCATGACAGCCATTTTGTTTGTTTTTTAATGGAAAAAGTAGCTAACATTCATTTAATAATTTTCTCATTCGTTTGACTTGATTGTGTCATTATTAGCCCATCGCGTTTACTCCGCAATATAAAAACCCAAATGAGATGACCCTTTTTATTATTATTTGTATTTTACAGGTTTGGCTATACTCGTGAGGCCCTTTATTGTTTTTAAATTACCTCAGAAATATAGTGAAGCACACTGAAAATAGATTTGTTGGGACATCTGAAGTGGTCATAAATCTGCAGAGTTGACAAGGCTCAAACACAAGGCAGAGTTGACAAGCAAATACTTTAAAGCACTTACTTTAAGCTCAAAACAGAATTTCCCACTTCAGTCTCTCTATGTTACACCATTCCCTGTCTTACCCCCACCCATTTGTCTCAGTGTTTGCATCATGGTCTCTTGTCATGGTCAGGGCCAGCTGGAGAAAATACCTTATATTGAAGCTATTCATAAACTCCCAGCATTTCAGCCAGGGAGAACTACACTGACTGTGTTTGCAGAGAAAGCACTTGTTACAATGCTTCACCAGCTGACCTGGCCAGGTACTCCCATCATATAACACACACACAAACATACACTCAGGGAATGAAACAAAGGCACCACAACAGGTGTGTTCTGACAGAGTCTTAACTGAGTTCGCCCCTTTTAAGCGTGCTATTATTCCGGCTAATGGCATCCACTGGCCATCTCTCATTACTTGAGTGGGTCTTGAACAAGTCTCTCGATTGATATAGTTAGAGTTAATGCACTATGAACAGATACACTGTTAGTCATCAGTGATCTGCATATTCAATAACTTCCGTAATTACAGGCACAATTCATCAGATCCAATTTGATTGCAGAGGGGAAGAGAGAGAGAGACAGAGAGCAAGAGAGGAACGAAGAGGCTTGATTCCTTGAGGACACAAGTGTAATCACAAAACTAACATGATAATTGAAATCTAAATTAAAAGAGTTGGTGAGCCATGTGCAACTGTGTCAAGGCAGAGAGAGCGGAAGTATTTATGGTTTGAAAAAGAGGGAAAAAGAGAGGGAGGGATGCATGAAATGGCTGGAATACAAGCTCAAGGACCAGTGAGTCATCACAGGGCAGGTTTCTTAAGCCTCATTGTGCTGGGAACTGCAAAGGCCAATCATCAAGCATTTGGCATGTCGCACCATATTACTGTGAGTCAAAAGCTGTATAGATGTTATCTGAGGCAAATTTACTTTCTAGTATGTTCAATTTGGAAGATGTCTCCTAACGTCTGTATGACTTCTTGTCAGTCAAAATGTTTCTTCTTTCTTCTTCATCTTATTACTTTTAAAAGAACTACATAGGTTTACTCTGAGACCCCTAAAAGTTTTCAGAACTCCTATTTTGGACAATAAGATCTCTTCTCTTTAATATCACATTTGTTTCTCCTAGATGAGATTCAATGAAGAGCAAATGGAGACCTTTGTTTAAGTCTCCTGTTTTCAAATGTTTCTAAGAACATTTTGCTCATCAAATTCCTCTGAGACCAAATTTTCTGGGCTATACAACCCATTTTATTATTATAACTCTATATTCTTACTGTATGCTAACATTTGTCCCACTTGTGTCTATTTGTACGTATTTTAAGTAATTATAAGAGAAACCTTTAAGACAGATGCTTAGTAATAAATTTGGTAAGTAGATCCTAAATTAAAACTTACTGAGAAACTAATTAAGTATTCTGAGCTATAAAAGACATTTTCAACTTAGAATTCAGCTTAAAAGAGAGAAAAGTATGAGAGGATGCAAATCTGCTGTGTGCCAAAAAGAAAAAGAAAATGAAAAAAGGTCCATTGTCAATGAGTCTTAAACACCTGAATTCCAGACTGGATTAACTGAGAACTGTTTCCCATGCCGAAATGATTCTATCAAATTAACGGTAATCATACACTGCCAGGCCAAAAAAAATTCTAAGCAGATACTTAAGAGCCTATGATTGCATCATTATTGCAGTGATTAATATGCTTCAGCTGGAAACAATTCTTTTAGCCCTAACTGATGCAGTGTGTAGCTTCTCATTTCTTAAACAACCATGTCGGAAGACGTACCCCATGGACGTGGAAAAGATGTTCCTCTGTTTCAGAAGAGGCAAATTATTGGCCTGCGTCAACCAAAGAAAACAACTAAGGAGATTGCTGAAATCACTGGAATCGGGTTAAGAACTTGCCAGCGCATTATTAAAACCTGGAAGGATAGATCAATCTTGAACGATCGTGATCGGAGTTCACTAAAACGCTTGATGAAGTCACATCGTAAAAGGTAAACAGCAGAACTCACAGCAGAACACACACACATGTTTAATAGTGAAAGTAAGAGCATTTCCACAAGCAAAATGCGACGAGAACTAACAGAAATTATGACCTGATGGTCCAGAATCATCCTATCAGGAAAAAAGAGCTTCTCACAATTGTCCTGCAGGTGGGTGGAGGAATTCATGATGTGCTCAGATCATTTCCTTTCCTAACCCCCTCTCAACCGTTGGCATGCAAAGCAGGCAAGCTTTACAATCTCTCCCATCTGCTGGACTTCTCCTCAGCCCTCAAGTAACAGTTATCAGTAATGCCAAATTCATTAACCTGTGCTGCTGCTACTGTGGCCCTAACCATAAATTAGGTTAATGTGAGCGGACATATTCCACCGCTAATAGGGGATATAAAATGGATGAGGGAAATGAAGGGACAGTGATTGTAGATCATAAACATATTGTCCCTGACAAAAAGTGTTAATGGCTCTTTGTTCATTTTTTACTGCATGACAAATGTTTTCTGAAGGTCATCAAAGGTTTAGGAAAAAAGAATAATGATGTTATCTTAGATAATTGCTAATGTATAAATATTTTACTGAGGCATTTTCTGATTATCTCTACTTACTCATCTATTGTCTGATTGTACTTGTCCTTCAGTGTATAAGACACACTCTGATTTAATATAATACAAGATATGACAACACTGATATCATCTGCCAGAAAGCATTATTATAGGATAATATGTGAATAATACTTAGGGTTTCAACACCTTTTGACCAATGAACTTGCATGACCTTTTTCCATTATTACTGGATAAGATTTTTAGATAAAATTTAAACAGACTGCATTTACAAAGAGCTTTTTTTTTTTGCCATTGGATCCTTTTAGAGTAAAGCATAACTAGAAAAAATTATTTTCACTACAGAATTTTCCAGGTCTGGAAATCACAAATGGCAAAATTCCCTAATATGTTCAGGTTTTGTGTGACTGTGGGAACCCTGGAATTGTTTTAGGTATGAACATATTGATGTTTGACGATTACAGTAAATACAGAAATTAGAATAACGTTGCAAGTGCAGGCAGGAAAACAGCTAAAGCCCTAGTTATCTGTGATCAAAAAGTGGCAGGAACAAACATAGCAGTGAAAAAAAACTCTTCTCCTCTTCCCTCCCTCCATTACACAGTGAATAAAGATGGGACTGATTGGAGGCTGTCCAATCATCATCTGACAACTTCTTCTAATTGTAGAAGTTATTTTACTACCAGATCTCAGGCGTAAATCTAGTTGGTGTTTATTCACAGTAAGTAAGGAACAAGTAGTTTTTGGCCATGGAGCACTTTTGTTTCTGCTTGCTATACTGCATCACTTCCTTAAAGGTCTATCTCCTTGCAAGGTCTATCTCCTTTCTCTTCTTACTTCTGCCAACAAGAAGTGTTGGGAACAGCCAATCTGCAGGTCTCACATCCACCACTGCACTGAAGAAACAGAACACCCAAAACAAACTGCTATTGTTCAAGGGGACATCGACCTTTGCTGTCCTCGGATTACATGGCGATCTCTTTTCTCTTCTATCCTCCAGCAGTCTTCCCAAACAACTCTTACAAAAGAGCCTATTAGGCCAGAATTCCACTTTGTTGTTAAAAAGCGTCTTGCCGTTTCAGAGTACTCGCTCTTTCACTTCTATTTTTCAATCAAAGGTGGTGGTGGAACACAAGTCCATTGTTCCTCTCGCAGATGGAAGCTGGAGTTACTAAGGCAACAGCTCTAATCCCTCTTTTTACCACCTTTCTTTATATTATTGGCCCATCAAGTGGTACCTTTTAACTCAGGAGCTAGAGGGGCCAGCAGGGACACTCCCTCTGTCTAATTGGCTGTGATTCTTGCTGCATGTTCATGATGAGCTAATCGAACATTAGCAAAATAACGACATACCAGGAGCAGTTATTCCTTCTCCTGAGGCCCTGCTATAAGAATAACAATAATGATTCTATTATCAAGGAGAGAAACATTAAAATGCTGCTCTGCCACAACAACAGAGAAGGTAATTATACTGGTGTTGTCCACACAATCAACAACCTATTGTTGGTGACTTGAAAAAATAAAGGCACAGAAAATGAGTGCCACAGTGATTGGTCTGCTCTTCCATTTGGGGCCCATGCAGAATTGTCTGGCAAAGAAGGCCCTTGATAGAACACTAACTGTCCTGGAAAAAAAGGGCTTGGATGAAGACAACTGACTGGCTTTTCAAAAAAATGCCCTTTTTCTCTTGTTTTTTGTATCTGGGCCTCTTTCTCTCACCACTTAAATAACCACCAATCTGCATTAGACCACAACTATTCATACAGTGAATGGGGCTGGGCCACAGAATCTTTCAGGAGGGTTAGGTAGCCTCTGTGTGCTAGACCAAGGAAGATCTTAGCCTGTTTGCACAGAAAAAAGAAAGCATATTATGTTGTATCTATTTTGATCTTAGTTTCCATATAGAAAGAGGCAAGCATGACCTAGAATCAAGCATTCACACTTCTTGGTTGGTTTACTTCACAAAAGCATAAGGTTCAAATATTCTAGCTCAGCTGTCACAAAATAAGGCTCATAAACCAAACTCAAAAAGTGACTGAAATAACTAACCATAGAGAATAATATAAATTAATCATCAGCATGCAGGGCAAATGAGCATGACACCAGAAGTGCTGGAATCTGATTAAATCACAGCGCATTAAAAACTTACATTTTTTGTCCCGCCCTTCCAGATCTAGGTCATTATGGGCCTGAAAGTTCGAGTAAAATCTGAAATGAGTGTTTCAGAGTGATGGCATTTAGTCATAAGAATCCTCATGTGCTGACTGGTGTGAGAACTGCTCTTTGTTTGTGAGAGCAGGGGCAGAGGGGAGAGGGAATGCTAAGTGGGCCCCCTTTGCCTAGTCAACCTTCAGTGTGTTTCATTTATCTTCATCTTGTTAGAGTAAATTAATTAACAATCTAGCTGTTACACACTTTCTCCTTTCATTACATCAAATAATGGCAGAGATGGAGGAGGAGGTCCTCTCCTATGGGATTAGCCTGGAACTGCTGAAGACATCTCTCTCTCTCTCTCTCTCTCTCTCTCTCTCTCTCTCTCTCTCTCTCTCTCTCCCACTTTCTCTCCCTCCCTGTCTCTTTATTTAGCCCACCCTTATGCTAAATTTCCCAGCAATCAATTTGTTGACATGATCAAAGAAAAAACGTCAGTGTCCATTATGGAACCAAACCCAAGATCCATCCATCCATCCATCGTCAACCGCTTATCCTGTATTCAGGGTCGCGGGGGGCTGGAGCCTATCCCAGCTAACATTGGGCGAAAGGCGGGGGACACCCTAGACAGGTCGCCAGTCCATCGCAGGGCCAAACCCAAGATAAATAAATTAATCTTCTTTTAAGAATGATAATTCATTTTTGATGGAAAACAGAGCTTTAACATTTCACTGTCACAAATGTCTGTGAAAATGATTTTTTAAGGTAAAAAAAAAAAAACTTAAATTTGAATACAAATTGCTGGGGAGAGGATGCAATACACAAATGATGATTGATAACTAAAGATGATTAATAGAAAGTTCTTTCTAGGGACTGAAACTAAAAACATTTGACTAATCTCTGATCACCCAATCAGAAAAGAGCTAGGGAGAAAGTTAATAATAAATCTACAAAAGATAAATCTAGATGTATCTAGATTTATAAACTGTAAACTCTTTTTACATTCTGTTATTACTAATTTACCGGAGATCCCACTCTGCTCTGCCAAATAAGAAGATACTATTACCATTGTCCAAGCAAAAGGGTGCATCCTAAGGCAACATATCTCTCAATCTAATCACATGATATTATTTTCTAATGTGACAGAAATGTGATTTTAAGAGCATAATGATGTATTTATTCCAGATTATTGTGGTAATTCAGTAAAAGAACAAAGTGACACGGAAATCTTTGGTATTACCGAATGAAAATGGGGTGATCTTTATACCATTGCTTTCTTTCTTGGTAAGAGTTCAAACATCTTGAAGGATTAGTGAGGAAGTGATAAGGTGTCACTTACTGTCCTCTCTTAACCTCCTGCCCCCTTCCTCCCCTCCAGCCCCACCCCAATGTATCTAGTTATCCTCCTTCAACAGGTGGCCACAGTCAAAGACAATCCTCCATTCTGCAGCACTAAAGAAGGAAGTTGGGTGGATAAAAGCATCATGCTGACCATAATCCAGCCTGCTTTAGCAGATCCTGCTGCCAAGGGCGATATAAGTGGGTCACATATCTGCCAACAAACTCATCAGCAAGAGCAGGGACATTTACAATTTTATAACCATAAAGAGAATTTAAACATCCTGACTGATGTTTCTGTACTGATGATCTAACTGGTAAATCGAAAAGAATGCATGCATATTTGACACAGATTTTACTGAAAGCATGTGATTATTCGGAAACGCACTGAAAGACACTTGTCTATGGTCAATGTGATCAAAGATCCTCCTTTCTGCTCTTTCAGGATCAGTGAGGGTCAATCAGTTTCAGTAATCTGTCTAAAATCACTATAGAGGGGATCTCTATGATACTTTTTTCTTCTAATAACCTCTCATTGTCAGCACTTTAAAATATACTTGAGAGCGTAGCATATACAAAAGTGTGCATATTGCAATAGGAACTAAAACCATTTGTATTAGGCCTTGCTGTGTTTTGTCAACATGAAGCAACCAATTTCACTTCTTGAATATAACATACTTATAAATGAAACAGAATATTCAAAAAGAATAAAATGCGGGTCAGCTTGATTATATCAATTGTTAATTGATTGGTTCATGAAAATTTGGTGTTCCATTCCATCTATCACAATCTATAATAACATTAACTTAAGCCAGCATTTAAGTGGCATTAAATATTTTAGAAAGACTCCTTGTAACTGGAAATAATCTCTCAATAGCTATTTGTCTATTGGTTAAAAAGAAAAATTCTGTCCACACAGTCTAGGCGACGTTAACTGAAAAAGTAATTCAGAAGCACAGCTAGTTGTTATGAACTATTAAACACATATATTTATTTATAGTGTTGTATATATAGTGTGCTCTGATGAATAATGAACTGTAAGACAAGTTATGTTCATTAAGAAAGTAAATAGAGTCAATTTTCATTTCATGCTGGCATTTAATGTTTAAACAGATATGATTACAGGTGCTTTTCTTTACTTTTATTTAAAAACGTTAGATATTAATCACTGTTAAATCAAGTAACATTCATTATTGAAAAGCATTACTGCATTTGTATAGATTCTGACAGATTGGAAAGAGAATTTTTTTTTTATAAAATAAATTATCTTTTGAAAAAGAAGAAAGGGATTCATTACCTTTAGCAAAGTTTGGCTGACAGCAGCTTTGAAAGGCAGATGCTGCTGTTTTTAATGAGAGATTACTAATTAGGCTTCCTAGCAGCTAAAGTCTGGAGAAGGTGCTTTGCACAAAGAGTGAACAGCCAATGGCTAACACACTGTTATTTACTTCCTCTGTGCAGAGACACATGGTACAAATTCTTAATTAGAAGCACAGGAAGGTGGAGGGGTGGAGGCATCTCCAAACTCACTTTGACTGCAGTTATAACACAAACATACAAAACAGGAAATGGTGAGAATCACAAATTGAGTGCCACCCCACCCAGACCTGACCGATCAGCGAGAGGGGAAGGTGACAGACGTGTATATGTAGTATGAGGGGTGAAACCTGTCTATCATCCTCTGACTGACAGGGGTTGAGGTGGGGGGCACATGGTGTATGATGGGTCTGATTCTTGGTAGGGTGGCAGTGTGAACATGTCAGGGAGTTATACTTAGGAGTCTAAAGGGATAGTTTACCCAGAATTAAAATTCTGTCATCATTTACTCACTTGCATTTCATTCCAAGCCCATGCCACTTTTTTTCTTCTGTTGAACACTAACTAGGCAGTCACCATTCACTTTGTATGATTTTTTTTTAACAAAATTAAATGGTGACATTCTGCCATCTATTGTGTTTCACAGAATAAAGAACGTCATGCAGGTTTGGAACAACACAAGATTCAGTAAATAATGACAGCATTTGGATTTTGAGGTAAACTATACCTTTAAGCATACACACAAACACAGATGTAAATAATACATCATCCCACAAGTTTGCTAATGCTAGGTGGCGTGATATCAGGAGCTGTGAAAGGAAAGATGAATTCAGCCCATTTGACCCCCCCCCCCGTGGAAACGAAAGAGAAACTAAAGCAACTAACCTCAGTAAAAAGCTGCTACGCAGAAAGCCCTCCATGTTCAGCATTTGGTTTCTGTAGCAGGAGAAATACATAGAGAGCCATTGTAACTTAGCGAATACACGTTAACACAGCAACTTTAAAACAGTAATAGAAACAGACAAAACCGCCAACACATCCTTGACTGTCCCTGAAACATTTTTTTCTTCCAAACCGAACTGAAGAACAAAGACGGAACAATCCCCACAACTCCACTAATAGCTTTTCGTCCATCTTTTCAGAGAAACAGACATTTGTCATTAGCGTACATGGTTTTCCAGTGCTGTTTTTGATGATATGTTATCGTATGACAGCGGTTCCTGGATGCTGCTCCTCCCAAAGCACAAAGTGTGGTGGTCCAGCTGTAGACCATGTGTGGCAGGGCCACAACAGCTCCTTGGAGCTGGACCACAGGGGCCCACATAGGGTAAATTCTGCACCAGTGCTGGGCTACGCACCCAACGGGGAGGCGGGAGGATGCGGTCATGATATCACCACGCACGGAGGCTGTTCCTAAAGCATAACACCGCAAATTTTGGAGCACATGTTTGGAAATTGGGTCCAAAAGGTTTCCATTAATCTCTGTTCTTGGTCTTCCCTGCTGAAAAGACCAGCTTAACCAGCATGCAAACCCCATACTGGTATAGGATGGGTTATGCTGGTTTGGTGCTGGTCTAGCTGGTTGGCCAGCATAGCCATGATTTTATTATCATCAAAACCTTGCTGGTGAAGCTGGTTGAACAGCATGGTCTTACTGATGAAGCCAGTTAAACTAGTTTAAAAGTCTGGTGTGGACACCAGCATACTAGCATTCAATAATTGGGGACCAGCACCTAAAACACAACATAAGCTGGTGACCAGCAAAACTGTTCTTTACAACAGGGTTTACAAGACATTCATATATATATATATATATATATATATATATATATATATATATATATATATATATATATATATATATATATATATATATATATGTATGTGTGTGTGTGTGTGTGTGTGTGTGTGTGTGTGTGTGTGTATGTGTGTGTCTTTTAAGTAAACTGCTAAACAAAGAAAATGTAAAGTACACAATGGGGTTAAAACTATGTTTTAACTACAGTTCTGCTAACTACAATTAAAATAAAATCACTCCCGAATACACATCAATCACAATAACGCTTGAGTCATAACAGTTCAAAGTTCCCCATCTGCTTGGATCCTCTCCCTTCATCTCACTTTCAGTCCCTCCTGAAGCGATGACTAGAGATGCGTTTTCAGAGTTGTTTTTTTTCTTCCTAAAAAATACAATACTGCAGAAGCAGAATTCATCAAGTGCTGAAACTAATTAGCAATTTCTCTCATGCTCTAACACTCCACTCCCTCACTCACATCATCATAAATAAGAGACACATCAGACTCAAAAGACATCCAGTTTTCTGCCTCTTAAATGCTTTCGCTTTCTGTGACATGGGTATAATTTTCCCCATGCCTCTCCCCTCCCTTTTCTCTCTCTCTGTGGCAAGTTGTGCTGCTGTGGCTGTGTAGAGACAAAGCCACTGAGAGAATGGAAAGAGTGAGATCAGAGAACCCCAAGGACACTTCGTCTTTCAGGCCGGTCAGCACTTAGCAGGACAGAGGACCCATAAGACCCACTGAGATTTTTCTCACAGTCAGGTGTCTAAGGGGGATGGGAAAGGAGAGTTTTCAGCAACAGGCCCTCTGCTCACATTATACCCAGTGCTGCCACACAAGTGACAACCCGAGAAAACAACAGTAAAAACGCAACAGAGGCAATCAAGTGTGTCTCCTCACCAACAATCTTGTACACACTCCTCTCACACTCTCTGCCGCTCTCTCAGCAACTTTTGCTATTGTTAGGGGCAGCAAGACGACAGCAAAAACACATGCACACTGACAATGCCTGTCTACAGTATTTGGATAGTGTACTCTTAGCAAAGAGAGAGGATAGGTTAGATTAAAGTGTGGTTTGAATGTGAGGCCTGTTTGCTCAGCTTTAATTAAATAAGCAGAATAAAGTGAAAAAATAAATATGTATATACAAATTTCATTAAATGATATTTATAAATAAAATAGCACGCTAAGTGTCCAGTGAGATAACTGGCACAGAACTTGAATACATTAATGGCCCATATAGTTTACATCTATAGCATTTAGAATAGTAAATGGTGATTGCGATTTCTCAATTTTGTTGCCATTGTATGCTGTAAATCTCAGCTCACATGTCCAGGTCACATTTCACTTCAAAATCGAAAAAGAAAAAAGATACACATTTTCTAAAAAAATAAAGCCTATATTTAGGAGCATTATTGTTAGCATTATTATTATTTTGCATTTTTCCAATTCTCAGAGGTACACCTGGACACCGTTTTTCATGGTTGTTGGCAGAGGGAATGTTCCAAGCTTCTTGGAAAATTCACCACAGTTCTTCAATCTATTTAGGATGTCTCAATTGCTTCTATCTCTTTATGTAATCCCAGACTGACTTGATGTTCAGTGGGGGGTTCTGAAGAGGTTCTGAGTCTAAAATGTATATTTCCTACTGACACACTAAAGCTGAAGATATAAATAACAATCTTAAGACAAATGTTTTTGTGAAACATCTTATGTGCCTAAGAATTTTGCACAGTACCGTATATAAAATGATATGTATATATATATATATATATATATATATATATATATATATAAATATAAGAGAAATCACTGGGACATTTTCTTGAGATTCACCCTGCTGCAGCTGGTATTCTCTATATCTGACCACTGTGTACACGCTCAGCAGTTATATATAGTGCTACATGTTATACTAGAGATAATCATTGATACATTGAAACAGTAACATTGAAGAGAAACATTGTAGAAACAGAAAAAACCTATACCTGTTTAGGAAAAAGTGACTGAGCCACACTGTTTTGTCTCAGTATATCTACATAAAATAAATAAAGCGGCAAGGCTTAAATTTATAACAGGCCGTGTTGCAAGGGAAGATCGACATCAGTTTTAAAAGTCGAGCTCCATGCGGCTTTTTCTACAAAGAGCCGAAGACCTGCCAAGAACCGCTTCTTCCCAAGTGAAGTCTCCCACCATCTGCATCAAATGTGCTCCATTAAAACAGTACCATATGGAGAACAAGCCCTCGCTATTAACACGGCTTCTGTATTGCCCCCCTCGCTAACGCAGCACACATTTCAAACTTTCAGTCAAATTGACTGGCTAAATTAATGTAGTGCTATGGAAACTGGGTGGGCTCGATCACAGAGTAGAAAATCCTAGATATACTGCTGATAGCAGTCTAAACTTATCCTACATGCTATCACAATCTGTTCTATGTGTGTTCTGCAGGCTGCAGGGGGAAACTGAGTGCCGGAGAACTTAATTTAGGATGACATAAAAGATCTTTATTCACCAACTATTTTTTTATATGGGACCTTTAGGATAGAAAATGCCACAATCAACTTTAACTTAGACTAACATCTTCAGTTTAAAGACTTATATTGTGTAAGAACTGCAGTGCACAAACTGTGTATCATTTATTCCGTGAAGAAGATGATCACGTCTTCCTCCAGCAGTCAAGACGGCACTGATTAAAACCTTGAGGGTGTGGGAAGTGATAATGTGACGCCGTGGTGTTGCAGTGGCGACACCCCTCCACAGCAAATAGGAGGGAGTCAACGCGACCCCACCCACAGACTATAAAGCGTTTCTATACTTCTTTGCACATGAAGTCATAATTTGGTTCTCTTTTCTGCTGCTCACGTATGTACACATCAAATCAATTAGGCCTTTGTGGCTTTAACCCGACCCAAAGGTTCTCTCCATTTCTGTTTCTACTATTTTTTCCCATCACAGGGCCTTCAACACTGTTCATGATTAGAGTGAGAAAAAAAGGGGGATATTTTTCCTCAGAGTGCTGCACTGTGACAGCTATTAGCGGAAAACACATGACAAATACACATTATGCGCATTTCCTCATTTAATAAATAATTCCTGCACTAATAACGCAGTAGTGCCTACAATCAGAAATCGACATGACATGGCTGCACCTTCTCATCTGGCTTAAATGAAATGATGAAATGTGCCAATAATAACAGCCCATGGTGTCATCTGATCTCCAGTGCTGGCAGGTCTGCACCTAAGCGCTCAATGAAAGCACACTGTGCAGGGGTGACACTCAATGGAGAAAGTATAATTGAGAATGTAATAGGGAGTTCAGGCTTTTGTGTCACCCACATACAAATATTCAGCATTGGCTATGCTTATTTACAAGATTTCTGCTTTCAATTCTCTTGAGTTAAACACTCTTAGGTGAAGATAATATTCAGATATTCAAATCGCATTTTTAAATATAAACAGAAAATTACAACTCAGGTATAATAATAATAATAATAATAATAATAATATATATATATATATATATATATATATATATATATATATATATATATATATATATAGGAACAAATGTGGGTTGTCTTCAGTTCAGAAATATCAATGATTTTGTGTTAAGTTTGCGAAGACAAAATCCATTAACTACACATTTTGTCAAAATTTTGTTATGACCAACTATGCTCACATTTAAAGAAAATGTAGTGAGACTACATTATAATTGATATTTGGTTGGACAGTCCAAAAACTTTGAAGCCCTTTTGTCTTTTTTACGGCAGTGCAGAGTAGATGCATAAAACATTTTGGACAGAAAAAAAAAAGACAATAGAACACTGATCCTGAAATCAGTCGCTTCTATGGTGAAGCCAATGCACTATATTTTGAAGTGACTAATGACATTGTAATTAAATTAGCATTTCATCTCCTCTCATCTGAGGTGTGAAGGAAGGTGTGAAAAGGTTTTGACAGTGCTGGAAACATTGGAGGAAAAAAAGAAATCGCTCTGTCCGCAGATCCAAACACGTCTTATGGGCGTTTCCCCCCCCCCAGAAGATGTGACTGAAAGGGGCTTCCTGAGTACCCCACCAAACTCTACGAATAAATACAGCCTTACTAATAGCAGAGGCATCCCATGCATTAGTCTCAACCCCCCTCATTCACCCCCCACTCAGTGCCGCCTGATGAGTAGTGAATTAATTTGTGTGAAGCAACCCAACATTAGGAAGGTGTGTTGAAAGGTGTCTGCTCATGTTTCAAATTAAACGCACTGCTGGTCAGCATTAGCACCTAGATGCCCGTCGAGGCTGTGCGCCTGCCTCTGACACTTAGTAGAGAGAGCGAAAGAGAAAGAGAGAGAGAGACTGGATTTGCCTGTTCACACTGGAATAATTAGAACATGTCAGGAAGAATTAATTTCCTCATTTTTCAAAAGGATACACAGAAATTACCATGTTATTATATGACAGGGTCCCTGGGAGGATTGTATTAAATTTGATTTCCAGCGCAGCCCACACAACAAATTAAAGTCATAAATAAGATGGAAAGAAGCGGGGCACAGAGCATATGTTTATGGCAATGAGTGAAGCCAGGGGACCAGAAAGAACTATCTTCATTTTATTTTATTTAAATCAGGCCGACACTCTGTGTCTGAATGACAGCAGTTGCTAATGAGGGCTCAGGGTCTCCTTTATATTAGCAAAGAGAAACAGCCACTTAGTGGGTTAGACAGTGCACACTTTTCCCCTACAACTCAACTAGCTGAACATCTGCCTCCCCTAATGGACACATTACTGCATGCTTACAAACTTACAAGCCCCGCGAAAGGTAAGATCTCTCTTAACTTACATCTGCGTGAAAATCAATTAAAGCTCGGAGGCAGTTCTTCATTTTGCAGATGGTGCGGTGGATATTTTTAGTCTTGCTGCTTTACGCTTAATTCGACATTTGGGCTTGTTGAAGGAGACAGAAAAAAGTTCAAACATAACGATGTTAATCTACTTTCGAGTCAGATGTTCGCAGGTCATTTAATGTATCCATCAGCAGGCATCATTTGAAAGTTAGATTAGTTGAGGCCATTATGTTGTATAGTGCAGGACACTTGGAATTATAAAAAATAAAACATGCTGGGTTGTAACCTGAAAACATTCTATTTATTTATTTTTTTAAATCTGTTATGTTAAAATAAAAAAAATGACTCAAGGTGAATTATACATCTCACTGACCCACTAACTGTTTGGTGTGGGCAGCACACTTGTGAATAAAAAAGAATGTGGGAAAATCTTCCCCATTATATGCAGCAGAGAAACATAAGCGCTAATTATATCCACAGTATTCCTAAGGGTCAAGTGGTAATCAGATAGCTTCAGATTCATGTGCATGTTTAATGCGTGAAGATGACCTCAGCACAGCCTGCTTTTACATTCTACATGCTCAAAAATAAACATTTTTTTTCCTCATCTTTCTAGAAGTCTTTACTATTCCCATTAGAACTCTAAAAATACATCTTAATACAGGGAGTCACATTCATACTTTGGCAATTAACAAAAAAATAGATAAGACAAGATATGTCAATGATAAACCCAGCAATGACATGCACACTGCTTCTAATACAGTTTGAAAAGTTGCTATGTGTCCAAGACAACAGAACAAGTTGCCTTTTTAGATATGTGTTTTGCAGGTGACTGTAAAGTACAAAGACCCTGCACTGCCATCTTTATATATATTCAATGTAATTAGTAGGAGGAAAAAATTAAAACAAGTGGGAGCATAGATGAAACACAGCTAAAGACATTAGCTTTTTTAGTATTTTTTTCATAAGATAATGCAGAATTTTGAGTATTAACTATAAGGACTGTCTGCGTAGCTCTGTATACTGTGTATACAATATATAATAAATAAAGATTTCTCAAATATCTTTTAGAGGGTGCATTTTGTTAATTATTAATAACACACTGAAGATTTTTGAGTGTATATACTAATATTTTAAATATAATAACAGCACTTTTCTTAGCTTAAATACATTTGCATAAAATTGAAGACTTGGTTTGGAGTGCAAAACAACAATTTATTCTATCTGTGCTAAATTATGAATATTGTTATGAATATGTTTCCCTCCCATAAAGTGCTTTAATACTTCTTCATTTATCCTTTCCCTCTTTGTGTTACTGTGCTGTAAATCTTTGATAAGGCGTATTAGCTCTTTACAATCGTTCTGAGGCAGTGGAATACAGAGAGAAAGGAACTCTTTGGGAATAGTCATCATCAGAGCCAAGCGCTCCTTTGGGCCCCACAAACTTTAAATAATTTGCAAATCAATTAACTGGCAACTCTCAACATAACAAGGATTTCACACCCATGGGTCATAGCACATTATCAGCTCCTGAGGATTCATGGCATTATGGGAGAAAAGTTCATGGCTGAAATCATTAATTTATTTTACAGGGCTTTTAGTTATGCATTACTCTCTCCAGCTGTTGATGCCAGGAGATTAATAGCATGTTCCTTAGTCTGTCTGTGGCCATATAGCCAATAGGAGACATATCTTTTGTTTTAACCTCGGAAACTATCTTTACCTTGAGATGAAGAAAGACAGCCAAGTCTATATTATGTTTAATTCTTCTGAATATTAGATAAAGCATATTGAGCTATCAAAAAGATGATATATTGAATCATCATTGGCTGAGGCCACTGCCCCATCCGTGACGGTGTGTTTGGGATGCTAGGTCACAGCGGGGTGATTGAAGACGATTGAAAATGTCATGCTCCAGATGATCAATGGGTCTCCGACAAAGCCAATCTGATCTTTAAGACCAAACTGGCCAAAAGTAGAACAAAAAACGGAGGTGTACTTCATGTTAAAAATCTTTCACCAAAGATATCTGGGATTAAGACCTCTCCTGTGCACATTCAGAAAAATTATCTATCCTCCGCTAATAACTGATGATGCTTTTGGCACCTCCCTAAAGAAACCTCATGAGAACTAATGAGAAAACAAATTGATCCTGCATCCTAAATGCTTCAGCAAGGATCTCAACCATCTCAGATGTTTGAAGACCACAGGATTTCCTATCAAGACAATAATTTAATTTCCAACAATTAAATCTGATTCTAAATTCACAGTGATGAAATGTGGACTAGCTAGTTTGCGAGAATAGGACGACATTTTCTTCGGTGGGCTGATGAAATTAAAATGCCAAACCCTATTGAACAGTGTCTCTAACAACAATCAAGAACAGGGTCAGTGAAGAAATGTAGCTGGGGAGCAATTGTTAATAGATGGGAAAATAACCACCAAAGGTTATTCATTTTCATTAGGGGTCCAGGAGAGCTGTTTATTAAATTTTTTATTTACAGAAAATCATTCCTGGAGACACCAGCCCCACAGAGACATCAACCTCGAGACATACTTAATGCAAAATGAAGGCAGACTCCAGCAGCTTTATTAGATGAATGGCACACACTGACAAAGAGTGTATTCTGCCTGTTCAAACAGATGCCGTTGCCTCATCCTCAGGTGTTTCCAAATGAGTTTGCACAAGAGTGATTAAACGCCGGGCGCATGCATGCCACACGTTCGCCAAATTACTTACTCATTTTGTGATTAATTGAACATGCAGATTAAAGTTGCATTTTAGATTAATGAGTGTGTGAGGTCTCATATGTCTTGTAAGCATCAGATACGAGCCCATCTCTTCTTTGAAATCATACTCAAACAATGTGAAATGACAAAGATATTGGACACTGTTCTAGTTGAAATCGGCAGGCCCTGCAGATTGATTTTTAACACATATTGACAGATTTAAAATGAGCCTTTGCAACAGGCTGTTAAATTACTGAAATGTGTTTTGAAATCAAGAAATTCCTGTCATATAGTCATTCAAACTCACAAGATACTTTTTTCTATTTAGATTCTGACTATACTGGTTGAAAATTTGTTTCAACAAACACCAAAATTAAATGTTTCAATCAATTTTGTAATATTCACAATATGGGAAAATAAAATGCTAGTTGCCATGAACATTCACTCTCTCACCCACTGACCCACCCACATGTACACACACTCACACACACACACACGAGCCTGAAAGTTGACACAAAGCCAACCTGATGTACATTACAAGGCTTACAGTGTTACTCTCAGTGCTGGAGCTAGGCCAGCGCAAATGCCTGATGTTTACTGTTCTAACTCAAGTGGTCCTTTCACCTTCATTCAACTTGACAATCAGTGTTTCATTCCCTAAATAGAGACCTGACCATGCGACATATCAATGCTAATATCTGTGTTCACAGGACCTAGAATGGGACAGACCGCAGCTGTGCTGTGGTGGTGGATGATTGTGCATAACACAGGACATGTAACCTCATTCCAAACAGTAAGACTACCTTAGTATAAACCAAGTGCGGCACTCCAGCCTGCTGAAACCAATAAAGTCACAACAGAAATTACAAAAAATTATAATTAATCGGTAAACAATAGTCATTTTCAATATCATATTTTTGTTACTGTACAATTTTCCGATAACATCATAGCGAATTATCTTCCTCTGTGGCACCTTCCATTGCCACCTATTTCTGGCTGACATAGAAATTCAGACTCTCGCCCAGAGTGACAAGCCAGGCAGACAAAAGCCGTAATCACTCCTAGCCCCTTTTGTTATTTCCCCATTCAGCTCAGCAGAGCGAACCTCACTGATCTGCCTCTCCTTCCTCTGACAGCTATTCACCACGGACTTAACACGTTGGTGACACGTACTATAACCGCAGCCAAAATAAAAGAGCCTGCCCCAGTGTAATAGGGCGTATTGATCTGAGATGAAGCCGTTGTTTGACTTGAAATCACAGGGATAAAGCTGCTATATTAGCGTGTGGCCCTGAACTTTATGCGTGAATATGCCCTTCTCAGTGGCCTAATTATGCAGGGCCAACAGTGGGGCTTTCTGCACACTAAATAACTCTGTCCTGCACCTCATATCGAAGTGACATTTGAAAAAAGATTAATATGAACTTAACTTTCAAGAGGCTTGTTTGCTCAACATTACCAAGAGCAACACGTTGCCAGAAATGATCTTTATTACTACGCTGGAAAGAGAGAACCCCCATTTAAGACATATTGTGGCAGAAATCTGCATCCGTACACTGACTCTTTACTAAAACCCTGTCTGTGTTTCTTTAAAAGGGGCTCTTTCTTCATTGCCCTGAAAGCTCTTATTGAGGGCAACTGGCAGTCTGAAAGTACCAATAACATAGTTGGTATTAGCATAGAGAATAGATTCCCTCTATATGCTCCAATGGAAGTGTGTGTTTGAGTGGAACTTGGAGGTAGATGCTAACAAGCAAACTGTGTTTTTTTTCTCTATAAAAGACTACTTTTGGAAAGAACTAAAATGGAATTCAAAGATTACTATCAAATTTTTCAGCTTCTTTTAATCCTTGGTACCTACATTTTAAAGACTCATAAATGAGGAATATCATTGATGTCATTGGTTGGGAGCAATATAAGTCACTCATTTGTTTGTGGGTTTTCAACAGTTTTTTAGCAAACTTAATTCTAGGAAAAGTGAGACAGAACAGAAAAACACACTCATTCATTTTAATCATTTGTGTGAGGCCACCATTTCCTGTGGTGGCGAAGCATGTACAGTGGTTTCATGAGTTTCATAGCAGACAGACAGAAGCGATGGAGAAATATAAAGCATGTCTGCAAGTCTGCGTGTGGGGGTTTGTGGAGCAATGATAAAGAGGTGATGCTGGAAAAGACACAAAATCCAACATAAAGTGTTGATTGTACTTACATAAACAGAAAGACTTGATCCCCAGCTCCCAAAGATCACTGGTGAGTTGATTTTGAATTCATGAAAATGGCCTACAAAAGAACAAAGAAAAAATGCCATGAGTGTTTAGGTTGGCATGAGTTTCTTTATATTTGTAAATTCTTTAAGAGTAACAAGGAGGCAGAAAAGAGGGAGAGAGAGAAAGGGAGGGAGAGAGAGAGCAAGAGAGAGAGAGAGAGAGAGAGAGAGAGAGAGAGAGAGAGGACATCAGATGAGTGAAGAGAGAGTGCTGGCAGGCAGTTAGAGGCCCGGCAGATGAAGTTAAACAGTCGTAGCGCTGTATGGCCCCTAGTTAGCCTCCACTCTCCCTGAGGGACTCAATCCTAGACAATGTTTAGAGTCCACTTCTCTAATACCTCATTAATCTGTCCCTGCACTGTTTGATTCTACTAATAAATGGCTTTCATACAAAGCACTTGTTTTCTCTAATTCCTTTCTCTGCGTCTATTACACTGCAGAGCACTAATGATTTATTTAGTTACACGCTTGGCTAGTTCTAGCAAGTCTTCCGAGGTCCACCAGCAACAGCAGCACCACCAAGGAAACACAAACAAACAGATGGTGACACACCCAGTTTCACCAGTATCCAACCATATGTGTATCGTTACATTTGCTTCATGTGACGGAAGATGTAGAATGCAGACAAGAAAGGAGAGAGAAAGGAAAAATTGTGCTGCACAAATCTCATTGATGTTCATTTCTCCACATTACTCTGTTTTTCACAACAAAAAGGAATCTCATTACCAACTGATTTATACAATTAGCCTGCCTCAGCATCCCCAATTAAACAAGGACACAGTGGTTTGAGGTCACAGCAAATTGATCCACCTCTAATTTGCGCCAACTCTGTTTCCGCAAGCGAGCCAGGAACCACCAAAATATGACCTCCGATTCCATATGAGCAAAGTAAATGGCTGCGTAGGAGGGTGGGTTAATAGAATAAACTGAGAGATCTTTGGTCTCCAATGGATCTGAATGTGGAAACCATGAGGCTGAAGGTGATAATCGGAGAAAAGATGCAGGAGGTCTGACCCCTGTGTGAATGGAAAGCTGTTGTCATCTTAATAGCACCTCTGAGCTGACAGTCTATTCCACGTTCTCAAAGAAACTTACCAAAGGACTTGCCTGTGTCCCCACACTGCTTCACTGTTCAAACAGCACGCACACACACACACACACACGCACTCACAGTGTGTATTTGTCTGTGTGTGTGCACTCACATGCGCTTCTCATAGAGCTCTGGGGGGTGCTTTTAAGCTGATCATTTGATTGTGAAAACTAAGACAATGATATTAGAAATCATTCAACTTTGACCTGTGATATAAACACATTAACACACCTTTATTAAGTGTGCAAGCAGGACTTTACTCACACAAACCATTTCCCTTTTCTAATTGGGTGATCATGAATTCATTCAAGAGAATTCCAATCAGCACCAGCCTGTTTTATTAGTCACACAACAGTTTTATTACTAATTCATTGTGTCCACAATAACCACTGTGGCTTTCTCACATGAAGAGCCCTGTGTTCTCTCTCCTCTTGACAAGGACTGCCATGATGAACTAACTGTGGCTGTACAAATGGAAGCTGAAATAAAGAGAAATTAAGAACGAAGTGAGGGAGGGCGGGAGAGAAAGAGAGACCTCGCCAGTCACAGAACTATATGAGTAGTCTAGCTAAGCCAAGCTTCTTGGCATATTGCTAGACAAAAAGCTAATGCCCATTAAACCCCATGAGGACAGACAGGGGGGCACCCAAAAATTAATGATGGGTTTCTTCCTATTTAATCAAACTTAAGTCATATTCTGCAATGCATCAAATGAGGAATTGAGTTCTTTTAATGAAAACAGTGCTGAATATTTCAAAGCGGTTAAGTGGGGTGCTTGAAGCCGGTGCTGTTTAAGCCAATCCATCGACCATGACAGTGAATCCAGATATCGCCTCCAACAAACACACTACCCCAAACTGACTCCAAAAGCACAAGCCAATGGCTACACACAAATTACATGGTGTAAGAGCTTGAACTGATGCTCCAGAAATTAAGGTCCTCTACAAGTCCTCCATAGTTCTCAATATCTCCTGATTCCATGATCTATATGCGCCAGAACATAAATATAATAAACAGCAATTGGGACATCAATTTGCATAAAGTCTCGATTGCATTCACCTTTGCAGATTCTGCAGGCGAAATACAGTGATCTCAATGGGAATCTGCTTGATCTGGAATTTCACCTGATGGACTTCTGTTGGTGAAGAAATTTCTGTACGTAAATTTTGCGTGTGAAGTTTAGTAAACTTTAACATGCGAATTTGCATCATTTATCAATAGGAAGTTGCTTGGTTTGACCTCTGCTTGGGTGGTGTTTCGTACACTGAATATTCACAATGGACAAGCAAATAATTGTTTTTTTACAGGCAAAATAATATTACTTTTTTATTCTAACCAATTAAACAGAAAAGAAAAACATATATGCACAGAATAAACTTTTAAATCCAATAATATTATTTTTAAATAAAATGTATTTCTTAATAACATCACTCTTCCATTTTTGCAAGTTTCACTTGTCAATTTAACATCCAGCTATGCCTTCTTCATCTGCAGAATTTCGCATACAAGGGTTATTGTGACTGAACCTTGAGCCAGCTAAATGTATTCTTTGCATTTTGCCTCTTGGAGATCAGTCCAGAGGAATCCAGAGAAAAAGTGTGTTTTCAAAAATCCTATAAACTTTTTAAAATTCCAGGCATGTGTTCATCTACAGTACGCTGATTTCAGGCTGATTTAATCAATCCTGTGCATAACAGCACTGTGTCTTTTACCATCACATGACAGCAGTTGAATCAGTTACTAAGCTCCACATTAACAGTCTAACAGAACCACGCTCTCCCACCATGGTCACTTGATTAAAGCAAGCAAATTGATTTAAATATTTTTAAGGGGGAGAAATACAGTAGCTTGCTTTACATAATATGCCACAAATGTGCTCTGGTAATTTTGGTTTTTAAGCAACTGAACTGTAAGGCAAAGTGCTTTAGATGGGTCAAATATAGATGAAATCCTTCATCTCTCTGACCGTGAACATACTGTACTCCCGGTGCTGTACAACCGAGGATGAAATATTTTCATTTGCATCAACTTTGCCTTAGCTTTCTTCTTATCCAGCAACCTTCAGAAAAAAATCACTTTAAATGTACTATTTCCTCCATTACTCTCCCCAAGTCCAGGACATGTTAAGAGGGGATTTAGAGGAAGTAGTTATTGGGACAAAAGAGGCAATATCCTCCATCAGCAGGACGGTCTGTTACCGGGTAGAGGACAGGTTATCTCTGTACTAACAGCAAGACCAGGGGTCTGGATGATGGGAGAAGGCAATAAAATAAGGCAGAATGGGGCCAAAAGCAGTGGGGGAATAGCAAAAGAAGCAAGGCGGTGTTTTATGAAAACCTCCATGCCTGCCTATTGTCTGATTCAATATTCAGCCTGACAAAAATCCACCAGTGCACAGTTGACAGTTTGGTGGGTGTAAACGCATGTTACACATCTAGCGAAAACATAGGAAAGTACTGGCTGACAGAAAGTGTGTGTGTGTGTGTGTGTGTGGGCAGGTTTGGGTGGACATTTTTTAAGGTCACAAACTGGTAATTACAAGGGTATTATGCTATAAATGTGTTTTTTGAGGACATTTCTAGTGTCCCCATAATTCAAATTGCTTAAAAAACATACTAAACTATGTTTATTTATTTTTTTTAAATTCAGAATCTTTTTTGTGAGAGTTAGGTTTAGGAGAAGGGTTAGGGGATATAATCTATAGTTTGAGTGTGTGTGTGTGTGTGTGTGTGTGTGTGTGTGTGTGTGTGTGTGTGTGTGTGTGTGTGTGTGTGTGTGTGTGTGTGTGTGATTGTCTCCCACAGTATGTATCTCACCATCCGTGCTTTGCAGAATGCAGAAATGAACACTATAAAGAGCAGCAAAACCAAAAAGACCAGCTCTCTTTCACTAGAATAAAAAAGAGATTCATTTAATTGATCTTTCTCTTTGAATCTGCCATTTGCCCAGAAATAAGCACTTGCTTTGCTTAACAGGGCCTGTTTACAGTCGAGGGTTTTCTGTTGTGTTTGTAAAGTGCATTTCACTATTGCTGTCTTGGAGAAAGTCGTGGATGGGGGAGGACTGTGCTGTTTTTAAATCAAACATCTCCTCTCCTTGCAGACAGCTCTGTGACCAAGCCAGACTTTCATGTCCGACACTGAAGATACATTACATGTGATTTACTCTGCTGTGAAATAACTACAGCGAAACACCGTATTAGGGGAAGAAAGGCTGACCGGCCACTTCAGGGCCTCAAATCCAGTCTGTGAGGAATTCGAGTCAAGTAAAATACAGCATCAGTGCTCTTCGATACAGACTACACACACTCCAGTCCATGATTAGAATACAGCAAATCCTGGTCTCATCTTCTAGTTTACGGGGCTTCCGGCCACTCTCTCTCTCTCTCTCTCTCTCTCTCTCTCTCTCTCTGTCGCTCTCTTATCGCCTATACTCTCAAGGGGCATTTTAGCTGCTAAAATCCTGTTCACCACATACCGGTTTTAGAATCTGTGAAATGAGTGCCGAAGAAGCATGGTCACAATGTCTGCCTGTGTTGCCAATGGCCTCGAAAATGGGTCTGGGAACTTTTTGTCCAGGGAATGCATAAATGGAAGTTTTTAACACCTCAAAGAAAGGCAGTGCCTTTGTGTGGCCAGACGAGAGAGAGCCTTGGCTCTCCTGAGGAGGCAGACATTCTGAGTGCTGCAGGACAAAGAAACCAGAGCTTGAAGCAGCAGGAGCACACATACACAAGCACACCTGCCACACACACAATTTTATGATATAATACACATAGACCAAACACGAAACACATATACACAGATAAAGGCACAAGGCACACACACAGTTCAAGTATGAGGTATTACACACAACAAAGTATTTTTGCATGTTTGAACATTCAAACGCAGCCTCATTGACTTGGTCAGAGAGAAAACAACTGTAAAATATGAAGACAAAATATTAAGATGGATTATGCAGATTCTGATCAAATCATATAACAACACAAAGATTAAATAAATAATGTGACTGATATGAAAACAAGTTAACAAATTTTGCACATTGATTGATATTTGTCCTACGTTTGGAAAAATAATTCAATTTAGATTATCCATTCTTGCGATACATTATAGTTTGTCTTTCAGAAATCAACACAAAATGACAGGTTGTTCAGACAATCAAGAGTGAAAATGCTTTGCCTGCTCACAATAAGCATTTAAATGCAAAGATATCTGATGCACAAAGAAGCACCTGAAACTTAAGTCAGTGGCAACATAATCAACATGCAATTATCTCCTGACTCATTTCCAGTGACAAGGTCTAGGTAGCAAGCATCTGTATTCAAAATACTATGCTATTAAAGGCCATAGTCTGTTCAGGGATATCTTTCCAATGGTAAGCCAAGCTGAAAGTCAATCATATGATGAATTAATCCAGAATGGAATCAACTGATCCAGAAAAGATCAGGTTACAACTAGGCCCATTGGTTGCTCGCAAATTATTTGTGTCGTTCTTGCTCAGAAACGGGACTGTGTGTACAATGGCAATTGAATTTAAACCTCACAGTTTTCTTTCACGATGAACAGATACAATTTAAATGAAGAGACATGGTCAAGATCACAAAGGAGAAAAATGTGTTGTGTGCAGTGCTCTCTTTCAGAAGAATAGAGGAAACATCGATAAAGCATGCCAGGAAAGGCCTTGGTTTCCCAAGGATGGCTTGAGTGGTATGTAAAATCTGAAAATATTTGGAAAAACAAAAAGGAGGTTACGACTCATTGGTACTTGCATACTTCATGCACAAATTCACTTTTAATTATTTTACCAGCAAGCAGGGAGGAACACATTGTGCTCTAGGGTTTTTGTCTGGTGGCTTCATGAAAATCCAGAAGCATTCTGCCATGTTTTTCCCAGGAAGAGAAAATGAATGAGCATAAATAATGGAAAAACTCTAAAACCTGTGTTATTTGTTACATTTTTTTTTTCAAGTTCGAGAGCATGCACATAAATTCCTGATGTAACAGTGTTTGGTACAGAGGTGATTTGTGCTGAACAAAATTGAATATTTCATAATAAATTATTTTCTTTGAGTTTCTATTCTTATGTAAGAGATTGACAAAAACACTGTTAAAACAGCAACAATGTTGCAACTTAGATCTTTATGTAAATTGTAATACATTTATGAGTACATGTTTGATGCAAAACCAATTGTTTTAACCATTTTTTAAAAGAAAATGTGTCTTTTCTTCTTTCTTTCTTTTTTAATTCTAAATAATCATGTTATTCATGTTTATCACCTCAAAATGTTCAAATCCTATTCCAATCTGGTGGAATGCAAATTAATAGAACATATTTCTGAGAGGAATAGAGAATTAATATGCATTCTTAATTTTCTAGAGAGGAAAATTATTTTAAAGATTGTCTCAAATCTCAGCTGACATGAATGGGAGTTGCCTGACCTCTGTCTCTCTCGTTCTCTCTCTGGTACTTGCCTCATTCGCTACAGCAGCTCAGAGAGTATAAGGACAAAAAAGAAAGATAGATTGCATCCAAAAGAGCTCCTCTCTTCTCCGTGGTTCCCTTTTCCCCCCTCTGAGAAAACAAATGTAATATTTGAGTTACTGATCAGTGGTGTAATTGAGTTTAACACTCTTTTTCTGCAGGAAAAGTCTGTCCTGTCTGTCTTGTGTTTCGTTGTCAGTCTTTGTGTGAGCGTGCGGTTTGCGGCCGTGCACTCTTCAGTCTGTCTTGTTTTATGGCGAGAGCAGTGTTGCCAACTATTTTCAATGGAAAGTAGCTAAAGCCTGCTCGAAAAGTAGCTAAATGTCGCCAGATGACGTCATGTGTCATTAGCATATTAATGACGTCATCGCGTCGTATTTGCATTCTGCCTAATTTGTCGGTACTGTAGCCTACTTCAGTTTATAATAACGGTTATCTCCCCTAAACCGTGCTCATACTGTTTTTATATAAGTATATAGCCGAAAAACGGTCAAATTAAATGTTTTGAATTAAAACAAAGGAGAAGGCAGCTGATATGTGATCACTGATTGGTTCCTGCTAACACAGCGTGCACATGCGCAGCTCATTCATGTCTATGTCCGCTGGCGTGCAGTCAACGGAATGTGCTGCTCCTCTCAGCCGCTCACTGAACAGAGCAGACGCAGCGGGGAAGTAAGACCTCACGCTTGCAGTACTGGCGATATTTGGAATTTGGAAAGTTGCTAAGGTTTGTCCAAAAAGTCGCTAGATTTGTCGCTAGTCGCTTTTTTGAAAAAATGTCGCTAAAGGGGTCTGAAAAGTCCCTAAAAATAGCGACAAAGTCGCTAAATTGGCAACAATGGGCGAGAGCACGGTGTCTGGATCCTGACTTCCTGTCTAGTTCGGTTTCGGTCTGTGTCGGGATCCGGACAATCGTGCTCCATGTCTGTCTGTTATTGACGTGGGTGCATCGCGCTTATGTTATCTTGGCAGCATAGTTTGTCTGTCTCTCGCAAACATGTGTGCACCTCATGCTCATGTTGCTTTGCGTGCCCAAGACACAAGCTGTATTCATGTTGTGCTGAGGTTCAGTCACTTTGGTCTAAGGTGTCGGGTATGTGTGGCCGAAGTCTCGCACAGGTGCCCTATCTTGTTTTTGTTACCTGTTGCGTGCATCACATGGCATTTGCCTCACGATGTACACTCAGATTTAATTTAGCGTGAGAATGCATGGCATCGCTTTGTTTGGCATTGCTACGCATTCTCTCACCTTGTTTGTCGGTTGACATGGACGTATATTGCGTCATTGTCTTGGCGATGTGCGCTCATGCCATTCAGGTGTTTTGTTGTCTTGTGAGAGCCTGTGGTTTTGTTTTGTTTCTGTATCGCCACATGTCTCTCTGTCTTACATCATATCCCACCTCCTTGTTTGCTAAGCATTAGTTGATTTACCTCACCTGTCCCCTGTTAACCTGTTCATTTCTCTCCCTATATTTGTCTCCTTGTGTTTTATGTCCAGTGCCAGTTTGTCTTGTGTGTCCAGTTTGCTGGTCTAATTTATTCCCTGTCTGTCCTGTTTCCCCTACCTGGTTCCTGTTTCGTTCCGGTCAGACCTGTTTCCCCATGCCCCAGCCTGGATTACCCTTTTTCCCCTTCTGGGTAGTTTGTTTATTTTTATTTTTATTTTTATTTTTATGTTTTTTTTTGTGTGTTTTTGCCCATGTGTTATTTAATAAATTCCCTTTTATTTTTTAACTTAGCCTTTGGGTCCTGCCTCTGCATTCGTTGACAATTCAATTAGTGAAAAACATGAGACATGTGCTTCTTCACTTAGCTATTAGATGTACATCCTTTCCCATGACACTTTCATTCTATGCAAGGCAAACAGTTTGGAGTATGCACTGATGGAGGACAGCTTTAAAGAAATCCACTCCATCCATTCCTTGGCGAAATTACATGTGTCACATGACAGTACAGGGAAGTTGGAGAGCAAGATCATTGTTGCTCTATCTCTGCTCTCTAGCAACCAGCAAGATCTATAATACGCTATAAGAAGCTATAATCTACTATACTTTATATTGTTAGAAAGCCATGATCAGTAACAAATAACAGTGCTGAAACTGGTGTTAAGAAGATGCTATACGTATGAAACCAGATAAGGGCACTACTGGGATCACACATTTCCATATAGAGACAGGCATAACATCTGGCAATTAGTTTTTTTTTCCATTATATGGCTACTGTACTTTTCCATTAGGAAGCCAATCTGTAGGAGCAGTTTCCATTGATTTCAGCATACGAGAAGGGAAGTGCCATGACTCAAGTCAAGTGTTGACTTGAGGGTGATTGAACAATGCATAGAACAAGGGAGTGAGAAGGGACACACAGAAAAGCACATACAACACACCCAACTGGCAACAATGTCGCCATGTGACATAATGCTCCTCGCACAGTGGATTTTGGGAAAAGAATCAAACTTTTCCTATTCTACGTATCCAGCAATAACAACTGACATCACTTCGCCAACCATATGCCCAGTGGTGGTTGTGCATGTTTAGTATTTTCTCAGCACGGGGTGGGATGGGGGTGGGGGGGTAAAGAAATACCGTAACATTGTTAATATATTCCAGTCACACCCAGGGAGACCATGTCAACCTTGAAGAACGTTTAGGAACTCCTCAACTTGAAAAGTCGAAGCTCATAACAGACTGTTGAGGAGCCAACCAATGTTGAAGAGGAAAAATTAGAGAAGAAAATAAAGGGGGAACATTATGCCTAAACAGTTCATCTTTATTTGAATGTTTGTGAGAGCTGTTTTTACTAATGCATGGCTCTTTAGAAAAACAATCTTTCGCTGCAAGGTCTCTGAATGTGTGTCAAAGCCAGGTGCCAGTCTCAAGTATAAATGGGGCACTCCTCTGGTGTTGATACACATGCTCTCACACTCTCTTGGTAGATGCTGGCGAAATAAGGATAGCAATATCGGTATTGAAAGCGCAACAGGTGGGTCACATGAAAGGTCTCTCATTTTCTCTCGCCGGCAGAACACATGGTTCAGATTATTCTCCAGCATAACTGACAACGCTCCAATGAAAATATCAGGAGGCTTCCGCCACCACTACTGTTCACCACACACTATTTTCGAATGTATCTTAGATTATGTAGCAATGTAAATTTTCCAGGCCTACTGGCCTTTGACAGGGAAATTCAGAGGAAGTAGAAACTTTAATAAATAAATGTGGGGATTTGAGGAGACATGTGGAAAGGTGTTTAAGCACAAGGCAAATACAACACAACACAAGCTAAACACATGGTGGGATAGGGCTGAGACAACTCCTGCACTTTCCACTCCAGCTTTTTCCACAGTCGAGTGTAGTGTTTACTTGATTAGCAGTCTTTCTCAGTCTCTTACGTGCTTAGGTTTTCTCTAAATCATGCAAAAGTCAGAGAACTCTGAGGAATGTGGATAATTAGAATACAAAAATTAGCCCTCACCTGAAACATCTGCATTTCCCTGTGTGTGTGTGTGTGTGTGTGTGTGTGTGTGTGTGTGTGTGTGTGTGTGTGTGTGTGTGTGTGTGTGTGTGTACATATTTATCCTACATTTTGGGGACCAAATGATAGTAAAACCTGAGACCACCTACCTTGTGGGGCCCAACCAGCGGTTCCCACAAGGGAAATGGCTTATTAAACATACTAAACAATGTTTTTTGGAAAATGTAAACATCCAAAAAAGTTTCTGTGAGGTTTAGGGGTAGGGTTAGGGGATAGAAATTATAATTAGATCTGTATAAAATCCATAAAATGCATGGAAATCTATGGAGAGTCCCCACAATGATATAAAAACAAGTTTGTGTGTGTGTGTGTGTGTGTGTGTGTGTGTGTGTGTGTGTGTGTGTGTGTGTGTGTGTGTGTGTGTGTGTGAGCGTGTATTTATCACTTTGTGGGGACCAAATGTCCCCATAAGGATAGTAAAACCCGACATTTTTGACCTTGTGGGGACATTTTGTCGGTCCCCATGAGGAAAAAAGCTTATAAATCATACTAAATTATGTTTTTTGAAAATTTAAAAATGCAGAAAGTTTTCTGTGAGGGTTAGGTTTAGGGGTAGGGTTAGGTTTTATGGGATAGAATATAAAGTTTGTACAGTATAAAAACCATTATGTCTATGGAAAGTACCCATAAAACATGGAAACCAAACATGTGTGTGTGTGTGTGTGTGTGTGTGTGTGTGTCTGTCTGTCTGTCTGTCTGTCTGTCTGTCTGTCTGTCTGTTTACATGCTTGTTGTGTCAACGCTGAAAGAATACCAACTGTAAAACCTTCCATATTAGAGAGAAATATGGCTATAAAAAAAGTTAGTGGTGCTCTGCTTCTCTTTGTGTAACTCACAACGGAGCCAAGGCTCAAATGCACAACAACACAACCGTGAATTTTTTGAAGTGGGGGGAAAATATGACTCTTTTCTAAGGTCTGTGAAAAGGCTGGAAGATAAGCAGCATTTAGCCATAAATTCAGACGGGCCTAAGCTTTTTTATGTATAGCTCACCGAGCGCAAAACCATGCCCTGCTGAAATCAAAAGCGGTAATAGTCAGGTTAGCCACTGTCATTCTAAGAGGGAAGTCGGTTGTGAAATTGTAAAATTGTGAGGTTCTCACTGTCTATTTCACAGCCTACATTTTATGAACGCTCGCTGAAATGATTTATAAAATAGAGGCTATCACATGGCAGCCAGTGTTTGAGGCTCTTAGAGGTGAGGGGAGAAAAGGCTAAAGCAATCCTAATCTTCTTGCCGAAGATGAGCCCTAATAATATGCACCTTTATCTGCTTTGCTTAAACAGTGCATACTTTGAAGTTCACAAAAACGTGTGATACCCATCGAGCTCTCCAAACGCACTAGAGTGGAGAGAGAAAAAGAGAAAGGACAAGGCCTTGTCATTTCCACCCTTCACATTCCTCACCGTTTCAAGTCCAATTTGCTCTGAAAGTCCTCTGCATTAAGCTTGCATGCCAGGTTGATAGCATATAAAAAGAAGAGTCTAACACAGTACATCCCACCCATTTCTTTTGCCTATTCATAATCTCTGATTTGCAGTGATCATACAATGGTAAATCTGACTCTGTTTCAAACCAGTGATAGAGACACAACAAGAGAAGAAATTTACTATTGCTATATTCTCAAAGAGCAGGTTAACAGATTCGGAAAGAGAGAAGGAGATGAACATTAATGGGCCGATAGCTCTAGGCACATTTTCTGCCCAATAGCCAAAGCTGAAAGGGCCCAGATGAAATCTGTGTGGTAAAGATGATATCATAGCGCTGTGGTTAAACAGCAGTCTGGCAGACACATACCTCACTCCAGAGAGAGAGAGAGAGAGAGAAAAAAAACTCCAAATCATATTTCTCCTTGCCTTCCCATTTGAATATTCATCCCGTTTCCACATCCCCAGAAACTCTTCTAATCAGAGTCACTTCCCCTTTAATCACTGGGGCTTTAATTATGATTTGATAAAGCATTTTAGCACACCCTTCAGTGTCACTCACATGTCTATGCTTGGAATACCGTATTAAGAGCTGTCAACCCTTAAGGGAAGCACTTCCCAAACAGTGCTGATCCGAATACAGCAAACACGCCCATCGTCTCTAATTGAAATTATTACAGGTTTGAACATGCTAAAGCTACGGCTAATGTTTCCCTTGAAAGCTAACAAGTCGAGGGAAAAGCAATGAGTCTAGCAGACTCAGCTATGATTCCTATGCTTCCCTCTGATGTGCAATAATTGTTTAAGTGAGTGGAAATGGCTGAGTGCCTTTTTTAATGTATGCCAATGACAAAAAAAACAGCCTTGTGTAGCACTTTCCAATTCTGCTCTTCATTTTCTAATTCTGTCCAAAAAAAAAGGCTTGAAGGAAAAGCCTTTCTGGTTCCATGTTCATCTTGGAAGAGCGAGTGTTCAGGGATGATCGGTAACCACAAGTTGATAATGATGACGATTTAATTAGAAGCTTCACTCTGGTCTGGAGTCAGCCCAAACTCTTACACCCTGCAGATGGAATAAATTTAGCAACAGTGAAGAAGAGTAGGCCCATGCCTTGCTCCTTTCCTCCACCTACCCTACAACTTCTCTTTCTTTTTGCCTAAGTACCACCGCCGATCAGAGACAGAAAACATTCTCCCCCTGCGCTATCATCACTCAAGCTTGCATCCCCTTTGCACACATACACACCTCAACACACCAAGACTCCTGTATAAACGCCAATCACTTACATGTTTCACTCTGACATTGCTCTGAAGTATTGATACTATGCTTCAATTATGTTAAAATAACATCCGTATAGTAGAAGCAGCTAAAAATGGTCCGGGAGGAGAGAACTGCTTTCAAGGTAACAGCAGGATTAGGTCCACAGCTCTCGGCTCCAGTACTAAATGGAACAAGCGGTTTAATTCTGTAAAAACCCTGGCTCTGGGACGATCAGTGCTGCACTGAGAAAATGTCTCATTTGCATCCCGACAGGCCCCATTAGTTCAGCCCTGTGTCATAGTTTCGGTTTCTTTCCTGGTAGAGAGGCTATGAGTGTGTTATGAGTGAGCTCTTTCCAGCTGCAAGACAACATGCCTGCTGGTAGAACAAGACTGGTGAAGGCTGTAAACCTGCCAGGATCACCACTTATTCCATTTTCTCTCTTTCTGTGAAGTTTGTATGTTTCTGAACACTGGCTTAAGATGAGTGGTTCAGACTCTGTGTGCGGTGTGTGCCAGTGTGGGTATACTGAAAGATTGTCAAAGAGGCTTCAAGGAGATGCATGGGATGCGAAGCCACAAGATTATCTCAGATATCAGTCAAACCATTCCAAAAAAAAAGAGAGCGAGAGAGAGAGAGAGAGAGAGAGAGCGAGAGAGAGAGAGAGAGAGAGCGCGCGTGATCACCACATTATAGTTCATTCATTCAGCTTGACTTGGCTTTAACTAACTACAAACAGCTCTCTGACACAGCCCCCTTGCCTCTAAGACTACTTACAAGAAAGATTAGTGCTACAGGCCCTTCCTGCACCATAGATTTAGCATGACAACGAATGATAAAGAGGATAATATTTTATTCAATTTCAATATTTTTACTCCTCCACAAAAAAAGATTAACTTTTTCCAGCTTGCCATTTTTCCTTTGGTGTGGTTAATGTATATTCGCAAAGCCAAAAAGAGAGGAAAATACTGCCATTTGGTACACCACATGATTAGTGAGTTCATACCATGTTTGAGAATGCATTTGCTTGTCCACTATCTTCAAGCTGCTAGTGCCATGACCCCAGGAACAATAACCCCTAAAGGAGATTCATGGGTCACTTTAAGTCCATATAGCCCTAAACAAAGAGGCCTATCTCCATGGCCGCAGCTTTGAAATAAGACTAACATAATTAACTGCTGAGTCTCTTCACATGAAGACCACTCAGAGTCAGAGAAGCTGCTCCTCCGCTCTGTCTATTTCTCTCTAAACTGTGATGGCAAGGATGGCAGATCAAGCTAACACACACACACACACACACACACACACACACACACACACACACACACACACACACACACACACACATCACATCACATCAGCTGCTGTCACCACTTCAAAGGCTGTTCATGGACACATCCATAACTGTAGTCAAGTGCTTTCTGTCAGTCTGTCTGTTTGCAGAGTTTACATCCTCATCTTACTCCACTGACAGTCAGGTAACAGAGGCTTTCACTTCTTCAGAAAGAAGAGAGAGAGACAGAGCAAGAGAGAGCAAGCCACACTTGTGGTTTGGTCTGCTGAAGTCATTTTCTTGTGACGCACATGTACTGCAAAAAGTCTTTAAAACTATGAGCGGGTGTACATAATCATGGCATAAGGAAACAAAAGGAGCTGGTTTCAGGGCGACAGAAATACTTCAGCTTAACTGCTGTCAGAAACACAGCCAAAACATTCCTCCCCTCACCTTACCTACCCCTTTCTTTGTCACTTTAATTTGTTTTTGCCATTATTTCTCCTGAGTTTCCACTAAATAACTGTGGGTTATGTGATTTTGTCAACATATCTCCTAATTTTTCCATATAATTTTCCAAAATTTCAGATGTCCTATCGCTATTGGTAAAGACTTGCATAACAACAAGTTTCCCTTGCAACTAACTACAAGCTTCTGGTTTCTGAGCAGCAAATATCCAAGACACATTCTAAACCAGTGTTTCTCAACTGGTGGGTCGCAACCCAAAAGTGGGCCTCAGGTCTATTCAGACTGGTTATTTCCCTTCGGATAGGGCTGGCAATGCAAATTTAATGATAAGCTCTCTTTCAGCTAAAGGCTTCTCATCTGCACTGCAATATTTTTGCAGTGCTATTAAAGATTTTGCACGATTGTAATGGAACCAGCTCGTGCTAATGAAGATCTGCTCCCTTGTGCGTGCAACAATTGGTCTTCCCTCATTATTGTGATGCACAGACCTTAAAACTGATGACCCATTTGAATTCTAGTGAGAATTTTCTAGTTTAAAGCACTATGGATGTACTCAAGTCAAACCTCTCAAACAGTAGCCAGGCCAGACATGCCAAATATTACTGAGGAGGAAAAGAAATAAAGTTGTTGTTATTTTTCCATTATTCATCATGACCTTTACAAAATTGTTTCACGATTTTACAGTAGTAAATGTATCTGTGATATGTTGACAAAAATGTTGTTGTTTCATATTAAATAATATATTAGGTAGAATCTTTTAGACCTAATTTTTATAACAACAGTGGCAGCTGTAGTTACCTTTTTTTTTTTTTTTTTTTAAATACCATAATTTATTATTATTATTTAAGACTAGCTACACTGACATAACCATAATAAATAGGCTCATAAACCTTTAAAAGTGGATAAAGAAAACTTCCTTTATATTTTGTTGTTGACATCAACAACAAAAATAATGGCACTTGATAAATGCCCTTATATTTGAAAACCATGAACAAAACTATGCAAGATAAAAAAAATCAAACCCAGGACACAAAATACAGGTGTTTCTTTTTTACTTTGATTTCCAATGTAAAATCCGCATCCCAAAGCAAAACCAGTTGAGAACCACTGTTCAAGACAAATCTTGTAATCAAAAAAATCCAGAGACAAAGTGATTACAATACTGTTTAAGAAGACAGTAAAAGGCATTCTTTCACAAAACAGAAAATTCCTCAACAATTCAAAGACCTTTTTGTCTGGAGATGAACTCTGCTCTGAAGTGTGGGGTGGATATTTCTTTGACACAGTTCTTAACACAAATGTTTCTCTATGTTATAAGGCAAGAGTGTCCAAATCTGGCCCGCGGGCCATCTGCGGCCCCTGACTGATCCAATGCGGCCTGCGAGAGACTTTAGAAATAGAACAGAATTAGGCCCCGCTATGGAGAAATTATATGAAATTCATATTCTGGGCACTGGATGTCACTATCATGTGTAGCCGCTATTCACAGCGCATCGTCTCTGCTAGTGCGTTCTGTGCCGTCACCAGCTTCATCCACTGTAAAACAGGAGTTTGGAATACTCCTGATTTCCAAGGATGAAGCGCCCCACCGAAAGAATGATGCATTTATTAAAGGATTGACATCAGGTTAGATACTTTACTCATGTCATACAACATCATACTGAGCATGCACAAAGATGAGCTAACTGAGCATCCTCTTCCAGAACGACCTCTTTCACACTGGGAAGTATACTGTAATTAATTGGTTTGTTCTGATATTTCATTGAAACAAGAAAAATGGTTAACAGGCTTCCCAGCACCATTTCAGTGAGGACATACTGTAGAAGAGAGCACTTAAAACTCTTGCACATCTGTTCCTGATGTGCGCTCAGCTTGCACATGCACATCCACAAAATAAAAAAGAAGCATGATCATTTTGATCAAATATTGATTAAAAATCGGGTTTGTAACGCAAGTAACAACAGAACAGAAGTTATAATTGAATAGCTGTAAAGAGTACTCCTTGAAAAATTAAGAGTAGTTCCTTGCATCCAATATAAAGATCATGCATAGTGGCAATCTAGTAGCTTCTGGCCATGCAATGCGGCCCACAGCACCTTATTTTTTCCTGCATTTGTCTCCTGACCGAAAAAGTTTGGACACCCCTGTTATGAGGTAACACAATCATGCTTTTTATCATAAGCATGCCAGAATGCACAGCTTAAATGATTTGCCTCCCACCCCCACTCCCCTCCCTCCAAAAAATCTAAATATAATTTTTATGTTATAGTATTATTGAGCTGTACTGTATATAACTGTATATACCATAGTTTGCACTAAAATGTGTTTTAAACGCCCTTGCAATAAACCCAACTGCCAGGCTTTTTATTTCTAAAAGCAACACTCAACTCAGACATGGTCATGTAGATCTCTGTGCCATGTCACATTGGATCAAGTACCAATTCATTTTGAGATTTATTACATAGGAGAGTTTCACAACATTCTAGAATAATACATATTGATCTCTGTCAGCTTCATCTAACTGGCTCATGACTAATTGCAGAGTGTTCAGAGAATGCAGAGTCTTCTGCTGTGCACCATGCAGATCCCTTTGTGAAGGCACACTTACAGTATCATCTTAGGTTAATGATCAGTTATTTTCTACCATGAAAGACCAGGATTACCGCAAATACTAAAAAAGCTCACTGCTCCTGACTGCTTCTTAATCTTTGTATAACAATTACTTAGATGATACAACACACTTCCATCACAAGACAATGTTACATGAAACTAAAATAGGTGTAACTTAAGATTTACTATATTTATTTTTATGGCAGCAGATTCAGAATCATTTAAGGAGTAAACTGATAAAACCTGGATTAAAAAGTCACTGAATTTTGATGTCAGTAGACTTTCAGACATAAAAGTTAAGGGTGATTACAAAGTCCAATTATAACAATTTAATACGTTAATGTGCACAATGATTATCCATTATGCTACAATAAGTATGATGACTCCATAACCAGCCCTTTAAATTGAACTGCCCAACAAAGAAACGACAACTGCAACAGAATGTCAGGTTATATTTATAAAGTCTTTTTGATTCCCTTAAAACAAAGCACAGGGTAATATATTAAAATAATAAAATGTGCAGTTAGATACACGGATCTGTAACAAACCAGCAATTTAACAGTAAATTTATCCACATGTTTAATAGTAAATTAAAAAAATAAATAAAAATAAGAATGCTGTAAAACCAGACACTACATAAAAATTGCTAACTGATCTACACAATTTAGCAATGTTTGCAACTAAGCCAGAAAGGAAAGTGAAAGAAATGGGAAACAAAAACACATTCCTGAGCAGAAAAGGACTAGTCCTAAACACAGAGTCCATATCAAAAGATTGATTCACATTATTTATTCATGCGCTAATTAAAGGTTAAACGTGCCAAAGCCTGTGTGTCATAGAGCAGCTGTAGCAAGACAGAGATATAGAAAAAGAAGGCCACAACAAGAAGGTTAAGGAAAAAGCAAACTAACTTTGTCTTGAAATGGTTTTGGCCAGCATGCAAGCTCTCCACAAAAGAGCATGGACTGGCATAAACATTTGTACAAAATTATAAGTGCATTTGGAGACGCATGCAGGAGTCAACCGCCTGCACACGGCTCCCCGCGCACACTCTCTCCCAGAAAACCCTCCACCCCAGAGCATGTGTGTATACGGGCTCCAAACCACTGCATTTTAATTACTGCCAGCAAGCACAGCGAACCCCTTTGAAATGGAAATGGCCGCAGAATATTCTTTTGCACAGCAGAAATGTTCTTCTGATTTAAAAAAAAAAAAACAATATGCTACATCACAGCCGAGATCTGATAATGCTGATTATAACCACAAATAAAGCCAGTGTCAAAGAACCTCACAGTTCCAGAAATCTCTACCATTAAATCTACATAGTCATGTTTGCTTATAGAAAGCTATGGGGAGAGATAAAAAAAAATAAAATATTAAAGACTGTAGAAGACATATTTGTCATACACCTAATTTCAAAGAATTGCAGACATACAACGCACCTTATTGTTGTCGAGATCAATTAAAGTTAGAATATGATGATCTGGGCAATGGTGTGTATTGATAATTAAAAGGAATATTCTGGGTTCAATAGAAGTTAGGCTCAATCGACAAAATCTGTGGCATAATATTAATTGCCACAAAAATTACTTTCGTCTCGTTCTGTGTTGGAATGAGGCACTTACAATAGAAGTGAATGGGGGCCAATGCGTAAATGATAAAATACTCACTGTTTTAAAAGTATAGCCCAAGACGTAAACAATATACATGTTGACATGTGATAAAATCACTTACTAACCTTTTCTGTGTAAAGTTATAGCCAATTTTACCTATTTGCTGCCATGACATGTAATGTCAACAAACCCTAAAACACTAAAAGGACTATAGAAATGACGGTTTAAACAACTGCACAGGTGAAATAATGCATGCGTTTTCACAGAGGAATTAATGTAAATGCTTTTATAAAATTATAAGCTTCACATTTCTGCCTTTAAACCCTCCAAAAGTTGGCCTCATTCACTTCCATTGTAAGTGCCTCACTGTAACCTCAATTTGTGCAGCACTAGGCCACAGATAAATAAGCTTTTTTAACACAGGTCAAAGAGATGCCCTTCATTTACAAAGAGTGTCTGAGACATCAAAAACATACTCAGTTTTCTATTCTTGAGCAAGTGTAATGTCTAGAACTAAAGCTGCAATAGAGCAAAACACATAAAACCACTTAAAAAAATAATTTGCTGTTTTGACTATTGCTGAAAGACAGTACTGGTATTTCACAAGACCTCCTGATCTATAGCTTCACTTTCTTTTTTTCAGAGGAAAGACTGCAATTTGGGCGTGTTGTTAAGCCACAGATAAATATAGGTTGGATAATTTGTGCTTGCACTGGAGGAAAGAAATACTTAGGTTCTAATGTTAAAGGTCTTCAAGGGACTACAAATATACTTATTTAATATCAGTCATTTGATTGTTGCACCATGATTACAGCTTTGATTTAGTTTCTGTATGCCCAGGGGCAGAATTCATGTATATGTAAATCATTAAATGATAGGAGATAATGGAAACCCTGGGGAACTCAAACAGCTGTAAGTGTGCCATCTTCATTGATGACAATGCATCTGTCTTTCTCCAAGAATGCAGTGCATAGCTCCGAGAAAAGCCTCTGCTTAAACATTATAAAATATCATTAGACGTATAAATCCAAGATTTGCAATTTAAACATGGTGAAACTCAAAAAAGAAATTAAAGCAAATGCCACCTTCCTTGTGTCTTCCTCATTTCACTAATTAGTAGCCTAACTAACTATAATTAAAAGTGCTGCATAGCTTCAATAACACATTCCAGAAACTTGAGCGATTCTGCCACAAAAGGAAAAAAAAGCCTTCTAATAAACATGTTGCCATCGGTTTTGATCATTGTTGAAATATTCCACAGCAAATTAGCTAACACTTATAAAGACAGATGTCACAACATGTGCTGCCACATTTCCTCCTCATGCATTCCTCCCCTACTGCTGGCTTGCTGCTTACCTTTACCAGGCCTGCTGTTGTTTACCTCCGGTGTTGTTTATCATTAGAATTCTGCTGGCACTGTTCTAACCCCTCCGATACAAAGCACAGCCAGACTAGAGTTGCGCCTGAGCATCTTCCACTGTTTCAACATACTTTAGTCCACTAAATACCTGTCTGCTTATGCTATGCTGGTTCTGTGTATGTGTTGGATAATGCGATAATACAGTCCGTATACAAAATAACAATAAAAAATATTCTTTTACATTTTAAACAGGAGTACATGATGAGCAGTATAAAAATGTACTTAAAATAAATATTTTTGTTCTCATTGTAATATAATTTTGAATACAAAAAAATATTCATTAATGAACTTGTTAGAAGCCTAAGTGGTCATGCGCTGTCAAAAGAAAAAAAAATCCCTCCTCTTACTTCATCCCTCACTGTATCTTTAAGATATACATTCACTTAAGGAGTATAAATATTATTTAAACATTAAAGACATCCACGTAAACTTAGCTTTACTAAGTTAAGTAATGATATTTTATAAAACAAAGCCAATGAAAATTGTGTAGATGCCTGAGTGCCAGAAATTCATCGAAAACAGATTAAACCTGAAAATAACAGTTAGGGAGATCTGAGACAATAATACACAAGTACCAAGACATATGGCAGACAACCTCTGGAAACAACAGACTGTGGCTGGCTACAAAAGCACATGAAACAGAATTATTCAAAGTTAATTTACTGTCCAGATTTTAGGAGTAATAATGCATTCGACTGATGCCAGCTATGCAATTCATGTCCCAGAAGAAGCCACCAGCAGTCCTTTTACATTACAGAGATAAACATACTATACTATAACTATACAATTTACGATCAACTATAGACAAAAATGTGATTGTCTCATTCCAGGAATATTCATTATATAAAATTTTGAGTACCCATTTAAAAAGGTTTGACACCTATCCCTGTAACTTTTCCTTAAATTTAAGAGAAACCATGAAACACCTTCTGCTTTATTTATTTTTTTCTTTATAGAATTTGCATTTAAAACTTGATTATAAAGATTTTGTGCTGACTATAAGATTCTGACCATTCTGGTTGCATGAAATTCAATCACTCAGTAACTGATTGTCTGCAATAGTGTTTAAACAACGAGCTAGAGCTGAAAAGATTAATTGCCTCAATCCTAAACATGCAAAACTATCCTCACTGCATATAATTATTTAATCGGGGCATTTTACACAAACACAAAAAAATCTACAATATCTGGAAGAGCTGACAAAATTATACAATTAAACAATTAACTATTCTTCAGATATCAAATTGACCAATGCATATTTCAGCCGTCAAATCACTACTGAGATATCAAAGAGGAGATTCAAACATAAGCGAGACTTCACGGAGCAGAATGCGGTCCAAATCTCTGAACTTACTGGCACCAAAAGCGTTCGTCTGCGATCTGTCCGTAGTCTTTATATCTGCTTGGCGGATCCAGTTAGGAAATGCTCTTTACTCTCACAAAGCCACAAGGTCCTCCACAAATCCACGGGCAGAAAGTCCTGAAAAACAAACAGAGATTATCTTTATCTCAGACTCGTGGGAAATGAAAGTGCATCGGAGGAAGATGTCGTTATAAAACTGCGCATAAACTTGGATTCACACTTAATTTTTGCTCATAAAAAAACATTTGAAAAATCTAACCTCTAGGCTCAGTAATATGTTAATGAGTAAAAACAAAACTTTAAACACCCTCCGGTGAAGTGTGGAAAAAAAAATTACTTGACACAAATGCGTACATTTGAGAGGTGTGCTCTTTATAAAAGAGGGGTTCACTATCAGCATATATGTATGTCTGGTTTTTAACTTTTTTTTTTTTTTTACATTTGCATGTTTTAGATTAAACGTTATTAATTATATGTGTTCTATATTTCGATTTTGATATTAAATATGCTCATGATTTGTCTTTTCAGTGCATGGTTTAAGGAAAACAAAATAGGCTAAATCTAAGGCACAGGGAAACATCGAATGCTGTCTATCAACAGACACCCTTTCTCAAAGGCAGTGAGTCTATCTCTTGTGAGTGCGGCATATCCCTGTATAGCAATCAGGACAATGTGCTGAACTGGCAGTCTAATTATAAATGTTCCATTGGGTTCCAGTGCCATCTTACCTTATGAGGGAACAGCTAACAGCAACTGCTCAAAACAAAATGCCATCACGGGCTCAACTTCACCCCAACAGAGGGACAAGCCAAAGGGATTGTTTTTCAAACAGCCCCCTCTCACATAAGACAAGAATGTATTATTAGACACCCGGTTATTCTTACAGACTGGACACAATTTCAGGAGAGAAAAACTTGCACAGTTAAGCTGTGTTTAATTAAGGTGTCAGGTTGCGTCCCTGCACGGGAACAACAAAGCTTTTGTGTTTCTGCTCTGGGCTTTAAAAAGCAAAAGTAGGGACAAAGTGTTTCGCTTTCTAGCATTGGTAACGGTAAAGTGAATAATTTGTAGGCTATTCCATGTATTATTTAAATTTCCCTTTTTACATGTGGTCCTCCTGGCGACCCTTTCGGAGTGTCTAAAAGCCTTTAAATACCTTCATAGGTCGGCGTGCTGTGTTGTGCTTCTTTATAAAATACTATCACATCGCGTCCAGCAGTGGAAAGGCGCTTATCTGTTTCTGTAAGGGTCTACTTTTGGGAAACACCCATGAAAAGATGGGCTATCTGTGTCTTACAGACTGAGTTCACACACTTTTAGCTCTATTTGTCCTCTCAAAACCTCTTTGCACTGTTTCTGGAAATCTCAAAAGCATAATGTAGCGCATAACTAAAAAGAAAACGAAAAAAGACATAGCCTACACACCGATGCAAAGTGTACCATCTCGTCTAAATGAAATGACTAACCATTGGAAACAAACGTTAAAAAATACTTTACTGAAATTATTGTGAAACTTTTGTAAGTCTCTCCCCAACATGTTCTTTCTTATAAAATAAAATAAAAAAACTAGATAATAGCGATAATCTGTAAAGTAGTGTGTGTAACACGAGGCAGATAATTTTAATGAGCGCCTTTACCACTCACAGATAAAATAACAATCACTCTGATCAAATAATTGCACCCATTACCTTTTCCGGACTTCACTTACTTTCAGTCTGAACGTCGTGTATTTCGTTCAACCGTTTCTCGAGCCGTGAGACTAAAAAGAGTCTGCTTGTCCAAGTTGCATATTGTCTCTAAATGGTTCAGCTTTGGATGAGGTGATCATTTTAATTTATGGCTTATGCGTTCTTCAGGGGTCAATATGCCTGACCACGAGCGAAAGTTAAGTAAGAAACAATTCCCAGTCTCACAGAGAGAACAATTTTGCCTTCCTCTTTTCTCAATACCTCATACCTGCTTAGCTATTACTTATAGGAGATGTGTCTTATCTTAAATAGACAATAGAGAGAATCTTAAAGCACGTCGAATCGGACCTGTGAGGTTCCTGAGGTGCCTCTACTGTACCTTTAGGGGCCGTTCTCCCGTTATTGTCAATGAAGAGTACCGCTCTGTGGACAAACGTGAAATTACCTCTTATGGAGGGAAGTTTCCCGTCGTCCGGATAACAACTTTACGTCTACTTCTCTAAAATAGTACGGATTAGTAGAATGGCACTGCGTCCAGAGGAATAATCGTAGCGACGTTGTTAGACATAAAACCTGCGCAGGATTATTACTCAATATAGTTGTGTTATTGTTTCAATTCGGCGCGTGCGTTCACGAGTAGACATCAATAGTTCAAAAGCAGACAAATAAGTAAAAACTAAACACTATAACTGCAGGGAATACATGGAAGAACATTCTGTGTAACGTTTGATTAACCTTTCCTTCTAATTACCATGATTTTAGCAGTTTTTGTTTTAGTCCTCGCGCCACATCATTCTAATGAGCGTAGGCTACGCATCACTTTTAGCTGAAAATGCTCGTTAAGACGTATGTAAATCCAAGACAAACCAAACATTTAAAGACATTAGATCCTTACTGTAAGGTTAAGGTAAAGTAAACAAACATACAGTCTAAACACAGTAGCTGTTCTTTGTAAAAAGTGAGGAGCGATGTTCCTACGCTAAATGGCGATCAACACACAACATGACGAAAATGCATGAAATCACGGACGGCAGGTCACCAATGATAAAAGTTTACCTTGATGTGAGCGGGGTACCAATCACAAACACTCGTCTTCGCTGTATCCCGTTTTTGTTTTGGAATAGGTTATAAATGATGAACACTGATCTGTTGTAGAGCAAAGAAAGAAGGAGAAGAAAAAAAAGCTAAAGTGTATCGCTTCCACTGACCGTAGAGGGAATCCCGCTTTGGCTATATGAAGTTGAACTGTCAAAACTGCTGAGTGGAGATTAGATGGAAGTATGTTTATCGCGTTTTCCCTCTCTATTCTAAAACAGAAGCGAGATAAAGACGATGGTTACTGCTGTCAATCTTGGCAATCAATGCAAGCGGCCATGTCGTAAGTATTCAAAGCATTTCCCGTCCTGCAACATCAGAAAGTGAGTGGCCAGGGCATTGATCTGAGGGAAGAGGCTCCCCCTCCCAGACAACACATGAGAGAGAGAGAGAGAGAGAGAGAGAGAGAGAGAGAGAGAGAGAGAGAGAGAGAGAGAGAGAGAGAGAGAGAGAGAGAGAGAGAGGGAAGAGAATGAGTCTTTAACGGGGTGGGGTATAGAGTAGTGAAAATTGTTTTTGTTTTGGGGGCTTGAGCTCAGGTGATACATTTTAACCTCAGATATCAGGAGCAAAACCTAGGTTATATATAGGTTATGAATATATAAAATATACCATATGCATATATGGTTATAGAACTTATACATTTAAATGCATTTTTGCAAATGTAAGAGAAATGTATGTTTAAGCTATTTTGGTTAAAGTTGTATATATATATATATATATATATATATATATATATATATATATATATATATATATATATATATATATATGTGTGTGTGTGTGTGTGTGTGTGTGTGTGTGTGTGTGTGTGTGTGTGGTCACAACCAAAACTATGTTCAAAGTTCACAAATTGCAGTTGCTGATTATGTCAAAGCAAAGTGACAAATTTTATCTTTTACGGATTTCTATATAATGGGCCAATTTTGTCTCATAGGTTGTGTTACTGCAGCCCATAAATACATTTGTGATGTGATGGTGAAAATGCAAGTTCGGGATATCTTCCTCTGCGTTACTCTTTTGATTATCTCTTTTACTAATTTTTCAAGAAAACTGGCGTACAGAGGCCAAGTGTAAGTGACGACACACCTTTCTTTTTTCTTCTTCTTTTTTTTTACAGATGGGTATGGATGCAGAACTCAGCCTTTATATATAAAATACTGATGTATTTTATTAGTTCGCTCCTTCAGTTTGTCTGCTGATAAGAAACTGTCTCACAGGTAGTTTGATGGAGTTTTAAGTTGCATACGTTTAAAATAGCTTAATTAAAGGGAAATCAGAACGTGACTCACAAACGCTACGTTATGTTGTAAAATCTAAAAGAGATTAGGCTAATGTATTTCCGTGAGAGAAAAAAAACCTTAAATAAGAACTTCTGATATAAAAATGTTAAGCGTCCGTTTATCTAACGCATCTTCATCTCAAATTATATAGGTTTGTAAAACAATATTTACAAACCTGGAATTATGTAGGCCTACATATTTGTTTGTCTTTTTCCAACAATGCAAAGGCCACCTAAGGTCATTCTGAAAGACTGAATGTAGAAGAATCTTGTCTGTTGAAGTACTATTGGCTACCAAGATGATTAGATCGCGAATTGTCATAGGCCTATTTATGTTCGCATATTAGTTGATGATTAATTAGTTTAATTCGTCCTGATATATCCACAGAATTTAAACATTTGACCTCCAGTATGTCTTTAAATAAGCACTGGAGAATGGTTACATTGCCACTCTAATGCAAAAGCAAACAAAATTAATTTTAAACTCTATTTTAAATTGTTATGCATTTGTTTTTAACGGATTCGATAATATTGCTCCGATTCAACTTTGAATCATGCACACATGTTTTACAACAGCTTAATAAATCTGAGCTTGATTTTGGTTTATAAGAAATGTATATATAAAACAGATATATTTGACCTGACACTATTTGATTTGTTTAGGTTGTGACACTGTTTAATTTAGACTAAAATATAAATATTTAAAGATATAGGCCTACTAATAAGGTGCACGAACCTGCACTGAATTAGATTCCTCCAAACAACTTTTTAACGATCCTCCAAATAATCCAATTTACGTTAAAACAAACGGGCCTTACTAAAACAAAGCTTCCATAAATCAGTTCCGATGGATGCCGTGAAAAGCGCACTTCAGGAATGCTGGTTATTCCAGACAAGATCAAATCCACAACACTGACAGACTGTTACTTCTGCAGATAGATCTGAAATTATAAATACAGCCCTGTTCAATGCCGCACCAATACTTACAATAAAAGCTAAAAGTAGGTAGTTACAAAAAAATAAAAGTGAACAATCAAATGTTTTATTGTTATGCCAAGTGTCGCGTTTTGAACAAAATTGTATGTATTCTATTTTTAAATGAATATTTATATTGTCCCATCAAATGATGCAAGAAAAATGCGATACAAAATAAAACAATAGCTGTATAATAGAATGTTGTACTTACAATGATAAGAACAGATGCAGAAGAAAATTCTGTTTGTTAACTGAAGAGTCACACAGGGCTAAAGAGAGGGGGGTGAGAGAGAGAGAGAGAGAGAGAGAGAGAGAGAGAGAGAGAGAGAGAGAGAGAGAGAGAGAGAGAGAGAGAGGATGTAGTGGGTATGCCAGAATAGATATCCTTTCACATCTCATCACATCTGCTTTGGCTCTTGTCTTTGTTTCATTTTCACATTCCTTTTTTCCTGAGAAAAATCATATCCACACGTCACATATTCATCTCCAGATTATATCTACACCAAAGAGAAGATTCATTATTCAAACAAAGCATAACGCTACTGTACTGAAACATTCCTCTTTTTCAGCCAGCTCAAGCCGACACCGAAAATATGTCCAAAGTAGCCTACTGTAAAACAATTTGTCTGTTAGCTATTTCTAACAGTAAAAACTATTTTACATTTCTTTTTTTTCTCTCTCTCTCATTTTAAATTCGTGTGGCTACACGAAATTTCACCTGAAAGTATACCAAGGCAACGGGGAAAAGGAAGGACACATTTCCTAACTGGCCCAGAGATGCACAATGTTGATGTCCTCGCACAAACTGAAAAACAAATAATGTAAACACTTAGCTTCAAACTGCCACAGCGCGAAACACTTAAAAAAAATGCTTCCAACACACCTTTCAGACAAGTGTCTGTTTGTCTGAAAGAACACAAATCTCTTTGTGTAGGCTGTGCCTCAAAACCTTGTGAGCTGCCTACCTAGACAGCAGGAATAACAGACGAAAAAACCCGCCAAAATGTTGTATAGGTACATTGCGCAGCTCATTTTGAGAGGCAGCCAACAATAATTTTGACATTTAGTCCATGTCTGTTAGTACTTATTTTATCATTCAATTTTTAAATGTATTTTTGGTGGTTAGGGAATTTTTAGATAATATTAATTTAAATGGAAGTCTTAGTTAGCCTTGCAAACAGAGTTGTGCTGAATAATGAATCAGCGCTCATGTCCTCGTGCAGAAAGCAGGTATAGTGTGAGCCAGGTAGGCGCTGCGCACCGATATACAGGGCTAATGCGCCACCCATTGATTACTTGTGGAATTGCACCTTTGTGTAATTCTGTGATTTAAATTTGACCCTCTCCAGTATTCATTAGCAATGGATGCTGGCAATGAATAGGGGATGGGGGGTGCAAATTAAAAAGCTGGTTAGATGGTGTTCAATAGAAAAAAATACACTAATAAAAAAACTAATAGTCATTTTTCAATCTGCAAATTTGATATAACAACATGTTAAAGACCACCTAACTTATGAAAGCATTGCAATAAAATTTATTTTAGACATAAATCTATTCATAAATAAATGATACGTTTGCTGTGTTAATCCTCTGTTTATTGCCTCAGATGTAGTTTGGCCTTGACTGTGCAAAACGTTTACTCAAATACTTATAGGTTTTAACAAGGACATGGTTAATTTTTGTGTCCCTTATAGTTTTCATGACTTAACTAATTATCTCTGAAAAAATGTCATGTTGGTTTTGGTGGTCCCTTTGACAAAATCACAAGGTCGTTTTTCAACTGAGAGACTGTAATTAAGCATTTTGCAGATGCAAGGAAGCAGGATCAAGCCTGTAGGTCTGGTCTGGACCAATGTTCTGTCCAGCTCATTAGAGAAAGAGGCAGCATTCATAACATTAGCATATCATGAAGTGCTTTGATGCATCGCAAAATTAAAGGCTACCCTATTAATATTTTAAGAAGTCCTGCATAAAAATCAACATTTTTGTTACATTAAATTAACATGTGTTCTTCTCCAGTTCTGCATGTTTAATTAGGCCGCACTCCTCTGTCAAAGGAAATATGCATGCTGCCATGTGATTTGCTATGATTACTTGAGAACTAGCAAACAACTCTTCACAAATATATGTGTCTGGTACTTTCAAATGCCTCATACAGGATTTGCTTATGAGAGGCCTCCATTAAAAACTGATTTCATACATTTGCATATTTGCAAGGGAAATATGTCTGATGTGTTTAATTAATGAGCAATACATTTTTAGCCTAAATCTACAGAACTGCGTTTGTGTTGCACCGATTAACTGTAACATGACAACTGGATTAAGATTCTCTAGAATATCTTAAAGTAAATCTTTAGTTTGAACCTGTACAATTAGTAAAAACTAGCAAAAACATAGCACCATGTCTCTTCTGTTTTCAGTTCTTTGGGTCTGTGTACAAAAGGGAAACTTACAAACTGCAAACCATTATGTGGCGAGAAACACAGGAAGAGATATTTTAAATGTCAGCAGTTGGAAAACCCAATCTGTTATTAGGTTTTTTGCAGAATTGAGGAGATTATTAACATTTTCAATTAGCGATAACATAATTGTGGAATAGACATGTGCACAGTATATTAAATCTTTCAAAATATTATAATGATCTACTTTGAAGCTGAATGGTCCATTACATCACTTGAATCTCTGATACAGTGGCATTAGTACAGAAACTTGAGGTAAGATTACAGTAACTTTTTAAAATCAACGATCTGCCTTTTTTTTTTTTTTATGTAAGCAAACCTCTCTGTAAGGTTTCAATGTAATACAACAATGCTAGAATACAAGGTCAAACATAAAACATGGTTTTGTTGCTTTGAGTTGACTTGGTGAACAGAGTCACATACTGGCACACTCCAAACTATTAGTGGCAAAATCTCTAAATGAGCATGTGTAGGAAGGGAGACGAGCCAAGGAACAATTGCACTTACAGGAGAATAAAGTTATTTAATTAATACATGCCTCATTTGCATACATACAAATCACCCTGGTCCCATTTGGATCTGCAAAGTGGGACACTCTGTTCTCATTTGCTGACCTAAATATCGCTTGTCACTCAACATTCCATCAAAGTTTTCATTATTATTATCATCTCATATTTTCTTTTAAGTTAACAAGGAACAGTTGATAAATTATGTTTAAATGAAGAAAGTTACATGCTCTTAATTAAATAATGACAGTGAGCTTCAGTTTCTTAACATTTACACTGTAGGATGATTTCTGAATATGTTCTTTCCAATTAGTGTAAAGCTACATAAATGCAAATCTAAACGATGATGTCCCAGATCCCCTGTTGAGACTTTTGGATTTGATTTGACTTTGATCAAACACACATGGTGCAAGACTTTCGTCCAAGTTTTACATGGGGACTAATCAACTCTCCCTATGTTTTTGATCTGTGAAAAAAGCAGGTTTGAATTTGCACTAAGGTTCCAAACATTATGTTTCCCCATTTATGGTATAAACATTGAAATGATTATTGTAATTCATAGTCTTAATGGATAACTGTAATACTCGAAATGTCAGGTGCAACAAATTGCTCTTCTGGTAGTGTACATGTATCTAAAGAATCATTCTTATAGTTAATTTATTTATTTTTATCTGTACTGATATTCCTAAATGTAACTGTTAAATACAGGTTTTTTTATATTGAGTTCAATACCATGAAAGATTATTTGCAATAGAGCAATCCACACTCTTTGTTAATGGAGGGTAAATATGTATGTGAACTTACTATCCTGTCTGTAAAACCTTAAGAAACATGTAGTGGTACGTTGGTGCAGACTGCTAGAAGCTTTAGGTGAGCCTCATTAAATGGTTACATCAATGATTAATTGGCAGGTTTCGCAAGCACAGCATGAAAACGAAGCCAAGGTGTTGTGTTTTTCTGCCTTAAGACAGTGCTATGCCTTGATTCGTTGAGAGAGGTGCAGGAAAAAGGCTTCCTGAAGTTAAAAGAACTGTTGGATCAACTGAAAAGCCCAAGGACATTTACCTCATTTATGTTTACAAAAAGCCCAATTCACTGTATGGATTGTAAATGTCAGGCATTTAGGGAAAATGTTTAATTGCTTTGTTGCACACAGCATTTTTACACATGCAGAGGTTATCATTTGTCTCGAGCTATTACGTTTTCACTCTCATCTTGTTTGCTTGTTTGAGTCAGAAATCCAAGATGTTGTCAAGAACAAACAAAGACAGCTTGACATTTCAGATCATGAGTAAATCTATGCTCTGACGTACAACCGAAGCCATAACAGGACTCAGAGGTATTAACCGCCTACATTCTGTTGCAGTTTCATCTATTCTTCTGTTAGATATGCAGGAATGTGTATAAAAGAACACTGAATGATGTTGAGCCGAGCTCCTCAATTATTCAGCATCTCTCTCCAAAATTATAGATAGTAAATCAATGGTGATAAAAGAGCATAAGATACCATTTTGGATTCAAAGTACCTTTTGTATTAGAATCTCAGCCTCCCTTAGGCGAATGCATAAGTAAGGCGTAGACGTTATAAGGATCCCTGCAGTGTTGGGAATGCCATGTTGAGACAACATAAAGTCTTAAAACACGGTAATTGTGTGCCTTTGAATTATTGGCAGCCAAAGAATCATGAAATAATCCATAAAGGAGAGAATATGAGATCACACTGCTTGACATCATTTGTTGGGCGCACACAATGTAAATCATAGTGAATTTGCATTTTCATTGCATTTGAGAGCCATGGGAAGAAATGAAGGAAGTCAGTTCAGCAAAGAAAGCAGAACAGGTGCAATTCATAAAGGAATTGCCCATAAGTGCAAGCCGCCTGTTTCCCAAAGCATGACTGTCTAATGTAGCACATATAAATGTTGCTTCTTCTCTTCCAGCTCAATGAGTTCTTGGTTGCAGCTATACAGGTTTGACCCTCTCTTCTCTGTAAACAGTCTGGAAGAGCTTGGAAAACCAGACAAGGGTTTGTCATCCTCAAAGAACACAGGAAGGTCTCTGTGAAGATCAATCTCTTCCTGAATGGAAAGGATCTTCCTCTGATGTTTTATTTCTTCATTTTATTTTTTTTTTTCAGATGTGAGCCGTGCATCCTTATAAAAAAAAAAACAATGGGCCAGAGAAACATTAACATCTGGTGAATGTTTACTCAATTGGTAAATACGGCACGATTTAAAGGGATAGTTCACCCAAAAATACATTGTCATAACTTACCCTCAAGTGAAACACAAAAGATGGTGTTAGGCCAATTTAAAGAAAAACGACAATGCTCTTTGCCGCTATAGGTGCAAATAATGGTATATGCTTTTTAAACCACAGTGCAAATAGTTGTAGATCTTATTTGTACCCCAACCCCAGTGCAAATAGTGCCAGATACTATTTGCACCTCAATTTAAATATAATAGGGTTATCATTGCAGCATGTTTATTGTGAGGATTGTTTGTTTTGTTTTGTGTGTGTGTGTTTATTTAGACTCATCCAGCACTTTAGTATGTACAACTACGTATTCATGCGAATATCTAATCAGCCAATCTTGTGGCAGCAGTGCAATGCATAAAATCATGCAATAAGCATCAGTAGCTTCAGTAATGTTTACATCAACCATCTGAATGGGGAACATTTTTTGATCTCAGTGATTTCGACTGTGGCATGTTTTTGGTGACAAAGAGGCTGGTTTGAGTATTTCTCTAACTGCAGATCTCCTGGGATTTTCACACACAACAGTCTCTAGAGTTTACTCAGAATGGTGTCAAAAATAAAAAACATCCAGTAAGTGGCAGTTCTGTGGGTGGAAATGCCTTGTTGATGAGAGAGGTCAACAGAGAATGGCCAGACTGGTTCAAGCTGACAGAAAGGCTACAGTAATTCAGAGAGTGTACAATTCTAGTGAGCAGATTGGATCTCAGAATGCACAACATGTAGAACCTTGAGGCAGATGAGCTACAACAGCAGAAGACCATGTTGGGCGCTTTTTTAGGACCTAGTGCTCCTAATAAAGTGCTCAGTGAGTGTTTTAGGTGTCCCACTGATACCCTACACCAAGCCCTACCCCTAAACCTAACCTACAAAAATTAGCCATGGTTTAACAGCAGTAACAAAAGTTAAAAAATTTAACCATCACCCCTTGGACCAGGAAGGGAACCGTGAGTCCCCTGTGAATGAAACAGTATGAAAAATTCTAACAAAAATAAAAAGGAGTGATTTGTTAATTATATTCACCCTTTGAAAGCACTACAACTAAACATTATATGATGTATTACCTTGTGAATTTCATTTTTTTTTTTTTTTTTTTTAAATGAATATAATATACAGTAATATCAAATCAATTGTTTGCAATAAGCTCCAAAAAAGTTGGGACAGTTGAGTGTTTACCACTGTGAAACATCATTATTTCTTCTAATAACACTTATTAAGCATTTAGACACTGAAGGCACAAGTTTGTTACGTTTAAAAGTGGAATTTTCACCAATTCACCCATTATGCTGGTCTTCAGCTGCACAATTGTGCGGCATCTTCGTTGTCGTATTGTGCACTTCATAATGCACTACACATTCTCTATTTGAGATGGACAGGACCACAGGCAGGCCAGTCTAGCACCCGCACTCTCTGCTTATTCAGCCAGTATGTGGTTTGGAGCTTTCCTGCTGAAAATTCCGGGATGTCCCTGAAAAAGACGGAGCTGTATGGCAGTATATGCTGCCCCAAAATGTTTACATATCTGTTTGCATTAATGTTGCCCTCACAGATGTGCAATTTACACATGTATGAGCACTGACACACTGAAATACAGACACTGGCTTTTGGACCTGATGCTGATAACAGCTTGGATGTTCCTTTTCCTTTTTGGCCAGGAGAACACAACGGCTATGTGTTCTTTTATTTCTGCCATTTTCTCCCAAATTTGGAATGCCCAATTCCCAATGCGCCTTGTGGTGGCGTAGTGACTTGCTACAATCCGGATGGCAGAGGACGAATCTCAGTTGCCTCCATGTCTGAGACTGTCAGACCATGTATCTTATCACGTGGCTTGCTGAGTGTGTTACCGTGGAGACATAGTGCATGGAGGCTTCACGCTATTCTCCGTGGCATCCATGCACAACTCACCATGCGCTCCACCGAGAGCGAGAACCACACATTATAGCGACCATGAGGAGGTTACCCCATGTGACTCTACCCTCCCTAGCAACTGGGTCAATTTGGTTGCTTGGGAGACCAGTCTGGAGTCACTCAGCTCACCCTGGATTCGAACTCGTGACTCTAGGGGTGGTAGTCAGCATCTTTATTCGCTGAGCTACCCAGGCCCCCCACAACGTCTGTGTTTTTCAAAAAGTATTTGAAATGTGGACTCATTGGTTCAAAAAACACAGTTCCACTGTTCTACTTTCCATCTAAGATGAAACCGAGCCCAGAGATGTCGGCAGTGCTTCTGGACAGTGTTGATGTAGGGCTTCTGCTTTGCATAGTAAAGTCTTAACTTGCATCTGTTGATGCAGCGGTGGATAGTGTTGACTAACAATGGTTTACTAAAGTTATCCCAAGCCCATGTTCATGATATCAGTTACAGATGAACGATATTTTTTAAGACAGAGATGTCTGAGGGATCAGAGATCATGTGCATTCAGAAGTGGTTTTCATCTTGCACTTTACGCACCAAGATTTGACAATATTCCTTGAATCTTTTAACTATATTGTGCTCTTTAGAAGATGAAATGCCCAAAATCCTTCCATTTTATCTTTTGGGACCATTATTCTCAATATGTGTCTATAATAATCCATTATTTGCTGAAGCCTCTGTTGGCAAATTATCCTTGCTATTGAAGGACTAGGCTGTTTTTGGAGGCTTCTTATATACTATGACACAATTGCCTCACCTGTTTAACATCTCCTGTTTCACATCATCAAATTGTTATTATTCTTAAATTACCCATGCCTCAATTTTTTTGGAGCATGTTGCAATCATCTGATTTGAAATATCTGTACATTAAAAAAACAAATAAACAAAGAAATTCACAAAGTAAAACATCATAAAATGTGAAATTGTAGTGTTTATTTTTTATAATTATTTAGCAAATCACTACTTTTAGCATTTTTCATACTGTCCCAACTTTTTTGGAAATGGGGTTGTACTTATTTTATGTAGTATTAAAGAAAATATTAAGAGTGGAGACAGGAAAGAGGATTAGCATAAGATTGACACAATCACGGTTTTGAACTCGTGTCATTCGCACATAAAAGCATAACTGCACCATCTTTCAGCCCCATTGCAACAACACAAATAATGCAATTTGTTGTAAATTTCTATGATTCCACCAGATTGTTTGGGTGAAAATAAAAGGGGTTCTGTGTGGCAGGCTCTATTAATTTTACACTTACTGAGTGTAAAATAAATTGCATGGGGATAAAAGACAAAAGAAGCAGTGAAAGTGAATGATGACTGAGGTTTGCATTCTGCCTAACATGAAATTTTGTTTTACACAGATTAATGAAAGTCATACACATTTGGAATGACATGAATGTGAGTAAATGTTGACAATATTTTCATTTTTGGGTGAACTATCCCATTAAATTATTTACAATATTTAATTTACTGAATAATTAAGTTATTAACAATATAAAATTTTCACAGACTATGATGCATTTTCGCATTCATTTAGCAGCATGTGGCAGTGATTCTACACACCCAGTCCCTTATCAGGCTAATCAAGCCTCCGAGAGGGATAAAGGCCAACTGCGGAGGATTGTGCGGGAGAGAGAGATAGTTTACGGACATGTATGTCGTGTGTGTTTGTGTCTTTTGTTTAAGTTTAAGCATTAAAATATTATTTATGTTGTCAAGCCGGTTCACTGCCTCCAATCCGCCCGGAGAGGCGCGGCTGTCGTCTGTTAGAGGGTGGAGGAGTGGCCAAGGAACAAGCTACGGCGTATCAGAGAAGTGGCGAGTAAGTGTTTTTTTTTTTCATCTCTCTCTCCTCTCTCTCTCTCTCACTGCCGCTCCGCGTTGGCCTTTTCCCTCTCGTTTAAATTTTACAGTGTTTTTTGGCGGGTACTACACTGTTACAGGTCCACCGTCGCGAACCTTGATGCTGGACACTCGCTAGAATGTGCCTTAGCGTCAACATCTTGAACGGCAGTTAAGTCCAAGCTTGTCCGGCGGTGCCATAGGCTCTAGCCGTCAGGGAAGATGTGTACCTACAGGCCTTGGATGGGAGCTTAGGGCGCGCATGCCAGGTGGTGCACTACGCGGACACAGGTGCACCACGAGCACCTTATACACTTGAGGCATGACCGAGTAACCCCTGGCCGCTCCGCCATCGAGTGTAGTGAGGGCGGGGGAGCCAAGAGATCGGGACTGGGCAGAGAAAGGTGCCTCCCACAAACTCGTCAGCTCCTCGTGCACTTCCTGGAAGAAAGGCACTAGGGCGGGGCCTTGCTGTGAGCGGCGCCAAGAGTCCAAATGGAGTCCAAATCATCCAGCCACGAGGGTTCGGGGGAGAGCGGAGGGCTCCACTTTAGTCCGACACTCGTGGTGGCCGGGGAATGTATGTCCGTCATTTACACGTCCACCTGTGACTGGGCAACCACACCTGAGGGGGGAAGCCCAGCGGAGGCTTCCATGTCAGACAGGACAAGCCCACTCTCCGATGCTGCGCTTCACCTTCATGGGCACCGAATAAGAGGTCGAACTCGCCCTGGGACGAGCCGGCACATTCATCCGAATGCCTAACCGGAGCAAACATGCGTGTCGGGGAATGGGAGGTCCGCGGGGATTTAACCGGTGGAGGTGGTCCCATTGTGGTCCCCATATCACCTCCAGTGCTCACTCTGCTGGCCTCATACCTGTAGGTAGAAGGACTGAGGTAGGGAGCTGCTGGGATGGTTTGCTTTCTTACAAAAGCGATCCACGTCTGCAACATTGCCATGGTCATTGCCACGCAATGAGGACGTGACGCATCCACAAATGATGTCTCGGCATTAAGTGAGTGACAGATAGGGAACTCGTTATAGTTTACTTCAGATTACAAAACCCAGAAAAGGGTTAATTGTCAAACCTGGCCCAGTACTGTAAAATATTTGTTTTGGTGGCACTGATTAATGGGTCCATATTCCATTAGGGTTATAATTTGTATTATGCCTTTGACCTTACAGGGGCCATCTGTGGTGTTTCACAACTAAATGTCCATTTGTTTCCAGTGTGCACTGCAGTGTTCATTTCTAAGACAAGGTCAGAATATTTCAAGATCTGCCCTTCCACTCAGATTTCACTAAGAAACTGGTGGCCCTTTAGAAAATGGAGTCATTTCAGCCACTCTATGTTTTGACAAATTTATGGAGTCTGGTGGAGAAATGCTGCACACAGTTTTGCACTAATTAATTCAGTCACTTCAAGACATTTAGTAAACAGTCGCCGCCAATTCACCAGAGAGCATTTGGAGTAGTCCTGTGGAGGGAACGCCACCCAGATTCATGTCAATATTGACAAATAGTCTATACTCAACTGAATATTTGTAAATGATTCTTGGCAATGACTAGCGCTCTTGCAATGGACATTTGGCTGAAAATTCCCACAGTGTTTTCCCTAAGAGTTTTCACATTTAGATGGGTGGTGAATACTGAGCAATATTTTTTTTCCTTTCAATCTCTTCAATCTATGATTCATTAATTCATTAATTCAAATGAAGGACATTTACAGTATTCAAATTCAAATACAGCATTTCTTCTGCATTTCCAAGGAACTTCTAATTTATTCTAAATAACCATCTATTCATCCAAGAATTTAATTACCTTTCGACACGGACACAACAGGAACTGTGATGCACTAGAACTTTGATACTGAATAACATGCTAGGTTCTTCAATGACTTGAAACGGACAAAGGTTAAATGTTTTTCAAACACTCAATGTCACAGAATCCTTGGATGACAAAGCCTCTAAATACAGCGTTGTAGGTGTGCATACATATGTGTTTAAATTCACTGAACGAGTGTGAAATATTTTGTGAAGCATAAACGCCTGAGACGTTCATGGCATTTAACAGAACAGGACAGAATTTGCATAGTGGGTCTTTACTTATTCTCATTGAAATCCACAGTATCCACATGTATATGAAATAGCAGCCAAACATCAATAAATGGAAATGCCACAATTCTCAGTGGATGGTCTTGGGTGGATTTCTGCTGGAGGAGGAAAAACAGCCAACTTATTGCAAAATAAGCAGAAAAACGGATGTGATCAAACTCATGCCCACCAGGCTTGATAACACACACACACACACACACACACACACACACACACACACACACACACACACACACACACACACACACACACACACTTCTCACTTCTTCTAATCAGATGCAGTGAGATGTGGCAGCTCCTGCTGTGGAGCTATGGGAGGAGCAGCATGTCTCACAGGTGCTTTCAAAGAACAAGATACAGCAGTGAAGAGACTGTAATTACTCTCCAATTACAGATAAAGATCTCACTTGAGGGCTGCAACACAAAGTATCCTAAGAGCCATGCAGACCTTCTCTCACTAGGACTCTAAAAAGCCTAATCAATCAAGTGTCTTAGCAAATGTCCTTTGCCAGTACCAAGACAATCACGATCATGCAAAAGTTTTTTTTATTTTATTTAAAATGTTGTGCTTTTCTATGTTACCTCAGTAACAGACAAGGAAATCAAGCACATAATGAGTCTGCAAAATGTTAAGTTGAAATAAAGGTTTAATTCTAAAAATGTAAACATGGGCAACTGTTTAAAAATGGAATATCACAACCATTCAGATGGAGTATGTATGAGTATGTAGGTATAACCGGACACTAAGTGCCTAATGTGGTCTTCTGCTGTTGTAGCCCATCCTTCTCAAAGTTTGATGTATTGTGCATTCTGGGATGCTATTCTTCTCACTACAATTTAACAGAGCGGTTATCTGAGTTACGGTAGTCTCTCTGACAGCTCAAACCAGTCTGGCCTTTCTCCGCTGACCTCTCATTAACAAGGCGTTTCTGGCTGCAGAACTACCACTCACTGGATGTTTTTGGCGCCATTTTGATTAAACTGTAGATACTGTTGTGCGTGATAATCCCCTGAGATCAGCAGTTACAGAAACACTCAAAACCAGCCCGTTTGGCACCAGCAATCATGCCACGGTTGAAATCGATGAGATCAAATGTTTTCCCCATTCTGATGATTGAGATTAAAATTAACTGAAGCTCCTGGCTCATATCTGCATGATTGTATGCACTGCAGCCTCCTGACTGGCTGATTAAAAAAAATCAAATGAAATCACATGAATCAGTAGTTGTACAGGTGTTCCTAATAAAGTGCTCAGTGAATGTATATTATATGCATTATATGCTATGTGATCAGTCTTCTCCAAAAAAGTGCAGTGATGTGGAATTTTTTTCCCACAGTTTGGCCTGATCAAAAAAGTTGAATTACAAAGAGTTAATGCACATTTTAAAGGGAAACTTTGTAGCATTGATGAGAGCAAAGTTATGGCCATTATCTTTTGTACCTCCACTCTATTTAAAAAAAATTACAATTATTATAGCACACAAGGCAAGCCAAAAGGAATTTTGAAATTAAGGTTCTCTCTTTATTTTCTTATCTTTTATTCTCTTTATTAAGCTTAACTGAATAGCTTCCAAGGGGGAAAAAAACACAAGGTGAGATCAAAAGATATTCATAAAACATGTCATTTCTGATTACCTTTGTGAGACTGGAGTTGATGACTGCTTTTTTAAAGCTATGCAAATGTAAAACTGCCAAACCTTCTATCTTAAAACATTTTAGAAATACCTTATTCATCATTCTTTCTCTACTGAAACAGAAAGACAAACAGCTTGTTAATATCTTTAATATTTACAGTTTCTTTAAAAAAAGTATGTGATATAATCCTCCCCCACCTCTTCCCCAAAAATCCTGTCTGAAAATATTATTTTGTATTATTTTCTCCCCAACTTTTTCAACAAAAATAAAAAGAATTTGGCAAGCAAACTGGAAACTGGCAGTGCTAGATACATAAAAATAATATTTCAAGTGATTTGGTGTAAGAATATCATCTGAATTGACAAAAATACAATCAATATTTGACATTTTTGTGCCCTTCATGTATATCACATGTATAATACTTTTACTTTTGTCATTACATTACATTACCATGGTTCCTTCCACATCCATCTTGTGTTGAGAAGTTAAAGATGATCTTTTAATGTTCTCTACAATACGGTGCATATTAAAAGTGCAACAGCATATATAAAATGGCTCTCTATATCTGGGTTATCATGATTAGATTTTGTAGTGTATGCACAGCAGTTTCCACAGCAAAATGTCCATATCAAATAAGTACTTCATAATAGCTCTACAAAAATGCATTTCAGAAAATAGTTCCAACGTCAGTTCAAAAGTGCGCTATTGTAATCTTTAAATGTGAGGGATGTGAATCGGTAAGCTCATCCACTGCTAGTGGGGTTTTCACAATGTGACAGCACCTCAATATCCAGACACAGCTTTGGCTGGAAAAACAAAAAACATAAAAACATTTAATATGTAAAATGCCCATTTAAAAAAACAAAATAATACTTGTATGTACAGTATATGTGTATAAAAACATGTGTTTACAATACTACTCAGCAGAGTACACATCTTCTAATCAAAGAAGCAGAACTTCAAACAAAAACTGAGTGCTAAAATTGATACTTTTAATAACCCAGATAATAAGCCTGTTGTGCAGGTGCCTGTGTCTTCAACTTCAAAAAGTATGCTAAACATTTTTGTCCAAGCCCATGGAGGTCTGTAAACATTGTTAAACATGTACAGCATGGAAGCTGCTTGAAAAAAAGTAAGTCCCCCTAATGCTCTCTAAACAGCACCAACCAGGATCTCAGAATAGTATTCTGCGATGATATTCATCTCACCACAATTGTACAGAGTGGTTATCTGAGCTACCGAAGACTTTGTTAGTTCGATGCAGTCTAATCATTATTTGTTGTGGTTTTAATGTTGTGGCTGATCTGTGTATTTTACCTTACTAAATAGTAGACAGGTAAACTCTCTCAACTCTTCTCCTCTCTGTGCAGCATGTTACAGAGGGAAGAGGTTAAGTTTAAAACACACCAAACAGTTCAACATGTATGACACATGCATCACGTAGCTCAGATGAATACGGATGTTGTGAGCAAGTGAGCAAACATATTGTAAATGCACTGGACAGCTCAGTCTCAGTCATACTGTAAATGGACAAGCATTAAATTACAGAAATCTTTCTTATAGCAGCAAGATCATATAATAGCAGATGAAAAGCACAAGGTGAAGTGGAAAGATGTGGCAGTGGGTAGATTTGGGGCATGCTGGGAAGCAGAATACACATGGCAGGTGAAGGTGGAACATACTGCAGTGTGACTGGTACAAGCATCAATTCATAGAGACAGGGTTCCCACCTTTTTTGACCAATCAACTTCCATGACCTTTCCAGTTATCCATGGATTAATGGATAAGTATTAAAAAAAAATATTTTGATTCAGAACGATTCAGTGATGAATTATTCAGACTGATATGTGAAGCAGTGTGACTGATTCACAGAAAATAACAGATTAAAAATAATGATTGCTCATAATGGCTTGTGAGCACATTTTACTTTATAAATCCTCTACATGAGAACATGAAAATTTTCATTATATTCACCATAAAATTTCTCTGTCCTTTCCAGGCCTCGAAAACTGTAAAGCTTCCCAGATATTTCTAGGTTTATCCCTAACTGTGGGAACCCTGTACCCTGCACTGAAATTGGCAGACTGACCTCATGAAAATAATGGGACTGCAGTGATTATATTATGTGGTTCCTTACACTACTATGGCAGTTGCAAGGTGAAATATCCACTGTGTGGTGCTAAAAGAGAGTCACATTTTCTCCAAAACAGAAAAGGTTTTAAAGATAAATGCTCTACTGAGTTTTATATCAACAAAACCTGCCTCCCTACCAAAAACATTGGATGAAAAACGACACTTTTGGCTAACATGTCGACTCATCCGCTCTTCTTTTTGTAAGGAACAGGGCAAAAACTAAATGTATATCATGATTTGTGTGAAAGTGAACAAAAGTCTTTGTTGATGTAGTGGCTCTAGTGTTTTATTTCACCAGGAAATTTCTGCGATACTTTTTTTTGGTTTGCTGAAATTTTGTTATTAGAACTGTAATTCTATGAGAGAAAATGTCAAAGGGTTGTGTTTGTTTTTAACAGAACCTGCTCGTTCTGTTATTTATTGTTAATGAGCCACAGGCATCAAAACACTGAAGCCCTTCGCAGTTTACAGATGGCAAAGCAAGTGTTGTTTGGCAACACAATTCCAAGTGCTGCCTCAGTGATGCCCCGATTATTTGTTAACTACACACAATTCACAAAAGGCAGCATTTGCTTATGGGTTTTTAGACTTTTTGGTGCTGGCAATGCACAAAAAGCCAATTTGCACACAATTCAAACACCTCTCCAGATGTGGAGGCATTTGACAGAGGGGGCCACTCCACCCTTCTCATGAAGTTTCTACTAGAGCATCAATCATGCACAATCATGCATCACGCAGGTGGAAAAAGTGTCAAAACACACAGGGAACAATTAGTAAATGTACATTAGTGTGCTAAACGGTTAGTGGTTAGTCCTTACATTGTTTTACTCTGATTAGACAAAGGTGTAGTGAAATCCATTGCTCAGGGGAGGGGGGGTAGACTGAGCCGTAGAGACGGCAACAGAAGTGGGGGGAGGAAGAGGTGGAGGAGGTGGAGGTTGAGGGAGCGAGGTGGGACTATTAATCTGCGGTGAGGCTGAAGAGGAGCAAAGACAGGAACAGAGGGGTTTTAATACAGAGAACTAGTCAAACAGTTAATGACTCATCTCCTCCACACAACAAACCTCCCAGGCTCTGTGAGAAAATATAATTGATTTAGAATAATGAATGATCGTAGCTGTTCCCTGCTGGAAGGTTGTCAACCAGTTGGTCAAATGGTCTTGCACAGGCCTACTCAACTGGCAGCTGGCAGGCCAAATCTGGACTGTCTGAAATTTTCAGTGACTTGTGTAAGGTTGTCAGTTATTTCTCTTAGTCTCCATTCCATATGGTAAAAAAAATATTTTTATTTTTTTTGTATGTATATGCACTATTATTTGCTAACCCTTAACGCCCACCCTGCACTGTGGAGAATGTGCATCTCAACTGTCAATCATTCAGTTTTAAAATCTTTCCTCCTTCCATTGTACAGATCTATAATATTTTTAAAGTGTCAATAAACCTGCTCTTCGGCACAGTTCAAGTTTGTATTTGACTTATTTTCTCTGCAAACTCTAAGCAGGCTATGAATTTTCAGGACACTGTTTTAGGATGCTTTAGGATGACCAGAGCAACATTTCAGATGTCATGATTGGTCCGCTGGTTATGAACGGGTATAAGTCACGTGACTTTTGTTGATGCACATCTTGTATTCCAAATAAATTAAATAGCAGTTTATTCGGTAAATGTGTTTCCATCATAATTTATGCACATTTCTTCTTGTATACACCTCAAGCGAGCGTTAAAGTTTTTTTATGCACATTTTGGAGATTTTATTCATATGTTGGTTTTCCACCCAGCAGTTTTTATGTTATATACCAAAATGTGCCTAAAAATACATGGATAGAAACCCAGCTACTGACTATTTAAGTTAATTTCTTTACTCAAACAACCCCATAAAGTAATGCAGTGAATGATCATAACCCTGATTTGCCTTCACATATGATATTTCTTGCATAAGATATTCAGACATGAGTTTTTTTTTTTCCATGTTCTCCAATGGAAAAAAATTATAATAGTTGACTACGTCCCACTGCCTTAAACATAAAGATCCATCACGTCAGGATGGATTGACTGTAAATCTGTGTGACTCAGAGAGTCACACTGCTCCCCGTCTGAAGGTTAGACCTGGCAGAGGTAGTGAGGCCTCTGTAAGAAGTGAAGATGAAAGATGGTGCGCTTTTATGCCAGTTCAGAAACATGTTCAAAGTGCTGCCACGGGATGCAGAGTGAACCAGCCCCAATGCATATTCATCTTGGTCATTGATCAGCTGTGAAAAAGTGGCCTCATCAAGAGATTCCTCCCAGGCTGATAGATCCAACATATCTCTCAATTAGCAAGCATCTTTACCCATCAGATCTGCACTAATAAGAATAATGTTCAGTTATTAACGTTGTGGCTGATAGGCTTGGCTTTGATCTTTCCTCTTCCTCATCACGCCTCCATCACAGGTGCTTGGAAGTGGGACGGACCATTTCTCCCATGTTTGCAGTTATTCAGGAGCTGTCAGTGTGATCATTTAGGAAGTTTTACTGACATTATCAGATGAACATTATTGTGATTGTTTCTGAAGTATTTCTTCATTTTTACTGTGGTCTTTTCAGAGTATTTGAACCTTAAAGGTGTTCACATGATATGTGAGAGTAGTCTTTTCAGTTGGATTTTGGCACAGTCATACAGGGGAGAAATGTTCATTGTACAGTTGTTATGGTCTTCTCCTTAGCCTCGCTTAACAAGCATTGTGTATTCTAAGCTCTTTTTTCCTGGCACTTGTCATTTTACATTATTTGTGCTTTTTACTTTGTGCTTATGCATGGGTGTCTGGACCTTAGTTTATTTTTCAACTTGAAAACAAGTGGCCTATCAATCCTACTCACCTGGGAGAATGTTAACAGATGGTCCAGAGGTCAAAAAAGTGCTACATTCAATGCTGTGGAAATTGAAGAGAACGTGGATGTTAAAAAATGCTTTATCCATCACTTCTCATCTTGAATCTACTCAAAGGGGTCAGTGGCTTGGATTCTTAGACTCAAGCAACTACTAAATCTCCATGTCAAACAAGGAAATAATTGAGAATGTGTTTAGCACAATCTGGCATGGATGGAGATCAACAGAGATGATCTTAAGAAAAGAAAATGGAAAATATCATGGCTCAATCTGGCAAAGGCTATCTTTCATTGGACGAGCTCAAGAAAGCTGAAAAAGGATTTCCTGTTGAATTCTCAGGCTTGCAAAAGGGAATTTTTTTTTTACATTTACAAGATCAATTCAATACTTGAAGATGGGTGTCTTGTGAGTTTGTGGACAGCTGAGTAGGGCAGCTATGCCTGAAGAGTCTAAGCATCATGTTATACAGGAGAAGGACTTTCACATCTCCAGTATCCTTCTCAGAACATACATCAAGAGTTCATGGCGGTAGAAACTATATGTTATCCAGGCTGCGCCAAAAATATTAGATTATTTTTTGCTAGTTTATCTATTAGGAAAATACTGTCCAAGTGTTTGATCTGTCGACATTTGTATGTAGCAAATGGAAAATGGCAGACTTTTTCTGTCCAGAAAAAGGACAGAGTTTCTCCAGACAAACCTCCATTTACTTATGTTGGACTTGACTGTTGCCTTTAAAGTTAAGAGCAGGAGAAGCATTGACAAGTCTTGCAAATACTCTCTAACTTGAGACATGCCACTTAAAGCTAGAACCATGCACAAATTAATAACACACTGCTGCATAAAGGAATCAAGTTGAGTTTTAACCCTCCAACTGGTTCACATCACGGAGGAACATGGGAAAGAGTAATCAGGTCTGTGAGAAAAGTTCTTAATTACACCTTAAAAAAGCAACACCTTGGTGAAGATGTCCCTCATACTGATCTCTGCAAAGTGGAATCAAACATCAATGGACACTAACACTAAAGCGTCTACTGATCCCAATGACTTGGAAGCACTGACACCAAACCATCTGTTACTTCTAAAGAACACACCACCTTTGCCACCTGTCAGATCTTTTTTGAAAACGATGGACAAGAGAATACTTACCTCAACTTCAAGAAAGGCCGGAAAGAAAAAGCTGTAGCTTGCAACTTAATTCCAGGTGACATTGTGCTCTTAGTTGACAATTCAGCATCTTGCAATTCGTGAATAATAGGAAAAGTAATTGAAACCTTTACAGATAGAAGTTGATTTGTTCATCAGGTCAAGATATAGACCAAAATTTACTGTTTGGATAGACCTGTGATCAAAATGTAACTTCTGCAGGAAGCAGATATTTATGTTTTTTTACAAACATTTTGATTGTTAGACATTGACCTCACAATTGACCTTGACATGACAGAGAGTTATGGTAAAGATCACTCTGTACTGGCTTAGTACTAGTACAACATTACATTGATTCACTAAAGAAGATACTGGCTTAGTACTAGTAAAACGTTACATTGATTCACTAAAGAAGATAGAAGATGTTGAACAAATGGATTGATTGTATTACAATTGATGTAATAAAAATCATATTTTTTGTTGACCTATGTATAAATCATTCAAGTTATAATTGTTAGCTGCTGTATTCAAGTTAGCTGCTACAATTTAGAATTAAAACGGTGCATCAGTCATATATTACTGCAGAGACAGTCTAGAGTATATGTGTAGTAATACATAGTGGAAGTGTTTGTTTACCTGCCACTTGTTTGCTCTTGAGTGAGGCCTCTGATGCCAAGGCATAAGACATGGTGATGATCCTCTCCTGCTCCTGTAGAGCTGAGTCTATGTCTGAGAGCACTGGTTTATCTACTGCTGCTGGAGGCGGCATATTCTGGACACTTATACACACACAAAAACACCAAAGTGAGCAATGGCAAGCTCATGGTGAACAAAATGATACACTGCCTCAGCAGGAGGATGTTCTGGTAAAGGAATAGTTGACACAAAAATGAAATTACTCACTCTCATGTCATCTCAACTCTTTCATTGTAGGATGTATAGTATGAGGTGTCCATACAATCAAGTCAATGAGTTCCAAAAACATCAAGCTCCAAAAAGGACATAAAGGCAGCATAAAAATAATCCATATCAAATCAAATAATCCAAATACAACTCGAGTGGTTTGATCCATGTCTTCTGATGCGGTACGATAGCTTTGGGTTGATACCTATATTAAGTACCTGGCAATTGCATGTAGCGTCAAAGCATCACCATCTTGAAGCCTGCATTGTGTTTCAATCTGGCCAGATGTCAAGATTTATAGTGAACAAGCACTTAAAATGTGGTCCTTTTTTTCCACCCAAAGGAATTGTTTTGCCTTCAGAAGACATACATTAAACCTCTCGAGTCATATAGATTACTTTTATAAAAAATCTCATACATCCTTCAAATAAAGATAGTCAGACGAGTTGGAGACAACATAAAGGTGAGTAAATGATGAGGGAATTATAGTTTTTGGGTGAACCATCCCTTTAAATATAGTGGCAGCCATTTATATTATAAATGTTTATTGTTCCGCATACACCTGTTAATTTAGCTGATACTCACCTGTATTTCCCCTTTAATGTCATTTATCTATATGTAATTTATGTTTTGCACAGTGGGGGGCTGGGCTTGCATGCAGAAGTTAGCATATGGTTTTCAAACCACACAAACAATTCCATTAAAGAAAAAGTATGAAACAAATAAAACAAGCAAAAGGACCTTTTTGACTCTTTTTGCATTGCAAACGTAACCTCTGTATCAAGGAAGTGGCACATTTTTTTTTATTGTTCTGGATTTAAAACTACACAACATTTTGAAAACTGTGCAGGATTTTCCATTCTGAAAGCTGTGCATTTTATGAATTAAATTCCAAACATCCAAAGCAGGCCATTTCCAACTTTACAACACATCAGAATTCCACAAGTCCGTAAGAAAAAAAAAACAAGGGAAAATCAGTGATAAGGACTCGATATATTGATTGAGAAATTCAAACAAACAAGAACATGTGAATTGATCATTGGAAAAGTGTATTTTCAGGATTCAACCATGCTTTTCATTGCACTTAATAAAGGTTTATCTGGAATGTTTTATTGTGATCTTGCTGAATGATGGATAATTTAATCAAAATGAAACGAGCCACTGACTGCTGCTAAAGCTGAAAAAAGATAAATGCATAAAATAAAAAATTACAATCTCCTGATATTGCAACTATACAGTTTATTTGCATTTACAATCGCATTAAAGGAATTTAAAGAAATGCACAAATTGGTGCAATACAGCTTAAGCGCTGATGATTCAATACCTAGACTTGGCCAGAATGCTTTTGATACGCTCCACTTTGCGTTGACGGGCCTCCATCTCCTGAGGGCTGAGGGGCTCCTCTGGCTCCAGATCTACATAGCGCTCAGGGATAGCCACCTTCTGTGGCTTAGACAGCTATACAGGAATTGAGAACATACACATTTTTAATGAATACTTTTTAAACATATTTTAGTTGTCCTATAGTGCCCTGTATTCTAGTTTTAATCTGAAAAAAAAGAGCCAAATATAATTTTCAAATGTCAACAACACAGTGGCTCCTTCAAAACGACCTAGTCAAGCAAATTTTGGGCTGGACTATCTGTTAGTAAAACAATTGTTACCCCAGGGAACTTTTGGGGAACTTGTTTGGAATCCATCATTATTTTTGCAATTCCATTTGGGCACCAATGTGTAGTTCCTGTGCTACTAGTGGCACACTAGTAGCACAAGAATTACACCCTGCATCTTTAACAACAACTCACCTAAATCCACTACAGTACTTTGCAACCGTTTGAAGATGGAAGATTATGAAAACATTCTAACCCTTTATCATCAATGTTTTCTGCATTAGTATGCCTCATACGACCCTGACACATTTCAACTGAAGGTCTCCTCTTAGAGTTGAACAGGGAGCCAAGAGCAGAATGGATACCTCTTTGCTGAGGTCCAACTGGTAGTCCAGAGTCTCTAGGTCCAACTCTCTTGGTTTGCTCTTCAGGGTAAGCCATTCATCGGAGTGAGAGCGCTGTCTCTCTGTGTGCTCAGCTGGTTTCTCCTCACCCTGCACTGCTCGTTCCAGGAGCTGCATATCAAAATCCTGCTCTCTCCTCCACTGAGGGCACACAGACACACAGCACTTAGGGCCCTGACAGGGTCAACCTACAACTCACACATACAACTCTGGTCCTGACAGAGCAAATTGTGTCAGATACAATACTTTTGGTTTTTTGTCTTGATTTGAAGGAAAGGTAAAGTGTACAAAAGTGCTTCCATTTTCACTTCTTAATGTTCAAGAGATCTTGCTGTGAGGAACATCTTAGCAACTAAGAACAAACTGATTATAGAAACACAGAGATAGCATGACAACACTTGAGTTCTCTCCAAATGCATTATGGTATTCCAAAAGTTCCAAAATCCCTCTGAAATTCTTACAAGCATATCTGATGCACCAAAAGAGTATTTGTGGCATAACCGAAATGACTTGTGTGTTTTATATGTTCATTTATAAGTATTCCATTATATCCCTACTTTATATTATATAAGTTTCAAGAGGAGACCCCCATAAATAAATACACATGCAGGACTGAGATAAACTGCAACCCAAAGCATAATTGCATATTATCAGAGCACAATTCTTGTACCACTGTAGAATGTAAAAGTGATTGGAGTGATTGTGTGTGAAGTGTCTTGTTAACAAGCTCTCAATCCGTAGAGTAAAACACTCTTACAGAGTAAGAAAGATGTATTAAAATGATCCATCTACAACTTCATTCCATGTTTTATTCCCAGACTTTACAGTGCTTACTTGACGAAAAAAAAAAGGGCCGTGAAAGACACTTCAGTTCCATTTTCAAGGTATACAGATAAAGAACAATGGCCATGTTTTCTGTTTTACTAGCAAAGTGTTTATTTGTGCAAACATCTACATAAAAAATCAAAGAAGAAAACAGAGCTATGCAACTTGTTGATAGGCAAGAATTCTCTGTTATATTGTTACGAGAATAAAAGTGATTAATAAAACATGTTCAGTAAGTAGAACAATAAACACAGCTGGAGACACAGTGTAATTGTTTTCCACTCCTTTAATTCATTCATGCTTAACCAATTAAAGCTATTCATATTGCATATACACAAATACATTTTGGTAAGATGTGTTGTAAAATTATAAACCCATCAAGGATTTCATTATGATAAAACCAGGTTAGCTAGAGTAAAGTCAGATTTTGCAGAATTAATATTAAATTGACAATAAAAAAAAATCCTTGTCTGAATCCTTCAGTTAGACTTAAATGATTAGAAAGCCAGATGTGAAAAGTGAAATTGGATGAAATTAGTAACAAAATAAAAAATAAATGAGTGAAGTAAGCACAGTAGAGTCAGGGAATGGTAGCTTCAGTTTTACGCTGTAGTTACAATGTAATTACGCTGTAATAACTCTGGCTGAGGGATGGATAGCTAAAAGGTTTGAGAGCTTGTGAGATTTAGTTGAGCAACTACAACCCAGCTGACACCTTTTCCCAAAACCTGGATCATTAGGTGAGTGTTAAAGAGAGGTTAAAAAAGCTTTCTGATATTAGTGTTAGTTAGGTTGTTTAGACCCCTTATTCCAAGACACCCAAGTAAAAGCATACTGCTTTGATTCATGATCCCAAAAGACTACTGCATGAGCTAGAAGCACAGGAGAAACTCCCTTAAGATCCACCTCCCAAGGTTTAAATTAAATACCATTAGGCATGTGAATCATTAGAGTAGTTTGAAGCTTTCATCAGTGTAAAGGTTCATTGCAACTTTCATTATTAGTCATCTAAACACATGGATCCACTTTAATTGGCATAATGTACAGTAGAACTCCTGTCTCTTCTTATACTGTTTCCCATCTGTGTGGCTCTATAACTTGTAACTTTCCTTTGCATTAAGAATCTCTCTCCTCCTACCACAAAACACTTCTCACATACCCACTTACCTGCGGTTGACACTACTTTAGTAAAATGCTGATCACATTAACGCCAAACCTTACAGTTCTCCACCAAAACAGTGTAAGTAGCTGAGTGTGCATTTATGTCAGGGCGTTAGTCCTCTCTCGAGGATTGTACTGTATGTGTCACTGTGCTCTAACGTACTGATCCCAGGTCTGCAGACACGGGTCTGGAGGCAGAGGAGGCGCGAGATGAGGAGGCCTGTCGCTCGCCTTGGCTGAGCGTCCTCTTCCGCTCTCGTACAAGAGCCTTTTGGTGACGTTTCATCCTCTCCAGCTGCTCTTCTGCACTCATGCGTCCACGCTGCTGCACGGGCTCCCCAGAGTATAGTTGCTCCAAGGCACTCTTTGGTCTCTCCTAGGAGATATCAGTGAATGTATTAATAATGCTGAAACAAACAGCACCACAGAAAAGTGTGGAGAGAGAGAGAGAGAGAGTTGAAAAAAGAGGAAGGAGAGAAATGTGGGCAATTTTCATGGAGGACAGGAAGAAAGGGTGGGGGGGGGGCATATATGTCCACTTAGAAGATAATTCTTACTGTTTATTACTGTTCATTCATGACTTCTTAAAATTAATGTAATTTTATTATTTTTATATAATGGCTGCTAAAGTTTTAATTGCCTGTTGTCCTAGTCAACTGACTTCCTACATTGATGTGCTTGTTTCATGTCTCTTGTACCACTCTATGGTCTCTTTCTTTTCATATAGTTATATCTTCTTAATTATTTAAACTCAAATCAATATTTATACTACATTTATTCATTTACTGGGTAAAATATAGCCACCTAATACAGGGTATCTGCAGGTTTAAGGGAATTAAAATAATTGTAAACTTTTTAACATCAATTTTAAAAATATGTTAAGAAACATTCATGCCAACTACACAATGAAATGTTTTTTGTCATCAAATAGGTCAATATGTATGGTTTACACATACACGTCCTTGCTCTTAATGCATGTCTCACGTGTCTAGTGCAAGAAAGTGCAATTGAGCTTCAAATCATGGAGACTGCAGATGTCAAGATTTATAGCAATAAAAGAGTTACATTTTTGTCTGTTTCTTAGCAAAAACCAATCGGTTTGCTTCAGGAGCCTTTTTGTCTTTTTTGGAGCCCACTGACTTGCATTGTATGGACAATACACATCAAATATCCATCAACATTTCTTTAAGTTCCACAGAAGAGAGAAAGTCTTATAAGTTTGAGACAGCATAAGTGAGTAAATTATGATAATATATTTTAAAAGTCCCATTTATTGTTTTTCACTAAATGAGTTTATTGAACAATAATATTTAATTACATTTATTTGTATGTAACAATTAATCAATTCATGCAAATAAAAAGCAATTTTCAATTAATAATTTTACAAATTCTTTCATTTACATGAACTGTCTAAATTAACTGATTCACTAGAATGATTCAGACTTTCCAACTCTACATTCAGAGAGAGATAGAGAGAGAGAGAGAGAGAGAGAGAGAGAGAGAGAGAGAGAGAGAGAGAGAGAGGAAAAGAAAGAGAGAGAGAGCAGTTTAAGAAGAACTAATTCCCTAGAATCAATCGGATAATCCAACGCTACATGCTGTAAATACAGTATGAGATAACTTCATCTACGGTAAAGGCATGTTTTCAACAGTCTTTTTAATGCAACTGATTACTGATTTTCATGCACATCTCAGCCAACCCCCCCAAAAAAAGAAAAACGTCTTACAATGACAAAGTTAACCGTGACTGGTGACATTTTCTTTTCTATACATACGCCACTGTATCTTTACTGTACCTCAAAGCCACTGAATTCAGCAGTGTGAAGCAGCCACAGCATTTATTGTCTTTACATCAACAAATTTAAGATTTCCACAAATGCCATTTAAGACATTTTCTTATATATATATATATATATATATATATATATAGACAGGGTTGGGAACTAACGAAATACATGTAACAGGATTATTATGTATTTAAAATACTAAATATAAGTAACTACAGTTATTTCCGCTTCAGTTACAATTTAAATCATTGGTCATTAGAATACAGTTACATTCAAAATGTATTTTGATTACTGAAGAGATTACTTTACATTTAATTGTCATTTGTTTAATTTAATATTTATTCCTTTCAGATGGAAAATATTTATACATATAAATGATGTGATCCAAAGAGCATTTGAACAGCGGTGAAACACGACCAGACAGAGAAGTAAGTTTTAAGTAAGTTTGGAGCAGAAGAATTAGAAATAAACCTTGTGTAAATTGTCAGCTTAACGCTAAGCTAAAATGCTATTTCTAGTCATTTTACATGCACATGTTACCAGACACGATCAACATTTTGTATCACGAAAATTCACTTTGGATCATAATTTCTTTTTTCTAGTAAGACCTTTGATATTAGGGCAAAAATCGTATTCTTGATAATAATCTTTGTATTGTTTTCCTGTAAAAACTCTAAAAATCCTTAAAACAAGATCAATTAGATTGATCTTGTCTTAGAAACAAGACTGCATAAGATATTTAGGTTTTTCAGAGAATGTATTTTTAACATGTGTATTTTGTCTTACTGTACTGGCAGAGTTTTATATTCAAATAGGTGAAAAAAATCTACCAGTGCTGAAGAAGTAATCCAAAATATTTAGAATATATTACTGACCTTGAGTAATCTAACGGAATACGTTACAAATGACATTTTATAGCATGTATTCTGTAATGGAATATATTTCAAAAGTAACCCTCTCAACCTTGTATATAAACCGAATTTAAGACTGGTTAACATTTTTTTAAAGATCCAAGGATACCCTGTCAGCCAGTCATTATCACAAAATAAATCCCCCTTCAAGATGATATAAGATACTGATCCAGGCCAGTATTTCTTTTTTGTGTGTGCGTGATAATGGCCATCTGACCTTTTTGTCTTGTTTTATTGTGTATAAGTAAAGAGAAAGAGAGAGAGAGAGAGAGAGAGAGAGAGAGAGAGAGAGAGAGAGAGAGAGAGAGGAAGAAATACAATAGAATATATAATACCACACAAAGAAAAGGTTGTCCTGTTTCAAATCTCTGCTGTATGTTCATTTCTGTCAATATTTTCTACATGAATCTGTCAGGGTGGGAGCAACACACAGAGATTGTTCACAGTGTGCATGGCAGCACTACAGCAGTAATTAATTCACAAAGTACAGTCTGGTTAAACCCATACTGGGTGTTTTTATTTTATAAGCTCAGTGATCTTTACTTGGTGCTGCATTTAATTAACCTGCCGCTTGTCATCTCTGCCAAAGTAAGCTATGACAACGCCTTTATTTCCCTCTGAATCTTACCAGAAAACACACTCACAGGGCCTACCTTCAAGCTTGTGGTGGTGACTCCTCTTCTGAGGGTGACAAACGATGAAATATTTGTTGACTGATTTAGTCTTGAAGATGAGGCTGCCAAACCTAACAAAGAGTTTAATTGGATTAGACAAACTTACTATCATTAAGAGCTGGAGGTTCATACCTTTCAAATAACAAGCTTAATTCTCCACCTCTATCAAAGTCCTAATAAAGCACCCACATTCACGGAAAAGATTGTTCCGTCATCATTTACTCACCCTCATGTTGTTCCAAACCTTTATGACTTTCTTTCTTCCATAGAACACAATGAGTGAATAGTGACTAAGACAATTCTGCCTACAGTAACATCTCCTTTTGAGTTCCACAGAAGAAAATATGTCATTTTAGTATGAAACAACATATATGTGACTCAAATTTGAAATTTGAGCTATCATGTTTGGGTCTGAGTGTGTGAGTACCTCTGTTTGGAAGGGTTTGGTAGCCAATGTCACGGCTCAAGCCCCCCATTTGTCCACCAACTCGCAGCAGCTCAGGCTCACTGAGAAATGCACGTATCTCAACCTAAATTCCCAGGAGACAAAATTTCAGAACCGCACTAAAATTCACTCAGTAGTACAGAACAGAACAAATGAAACTGGACTTGACAGAGGGTAGTTGAATGGAACACCTTTTGATCTCCGTTTGTGTACTGCCCAATCTCACGATCGCGCTTCCGCTCATCGGACTGTCGTTTCAGGCCACGGACTGAAGTGTGGCGGACGACTGAGGTTTCTTTGGGAAGAGGGGGCACAGCAGAGGGGTGTTCGTCAGGGCTGTAGAGCTGCGGGAGCGGGGGTCTTGGTGGCACATCTTCCCCAGGCTGCAAAGTCCATAAAATGGATATAATGTTCAACCTCTTCCAAAGTTCCAAAGCAACATAAAGTACACATGCTCTGACTCAGGTGCCACGCTAAAGGGCAAAAAGTCTTAACTTTGTGATTGTCAGATTTGAACTTAAAGGGGTCATGACACGAGGAATCAAATTTTTCTTGATCTTTTGACATATAAGAGGTCATTGTTCTATAAAACATACTGTAAGTTTCAGAACTGAAAACTTCATCCTTAATAGAAAAAGAGCATTTATTTAAACCAAGCTGCAAAAATGTCTCGTTTGGAATTCGTGGAACTTATGACGTAACAAGGACCTAATACATCTGCACATGTAATGCCTATTTTTTTGTCATTGCACCGCCCACTTGTGCTAAGTGTCAGTCACCCAAGTGAAGAGGAGAGATGGGCCTGTCATGGGAGATTCCTCCTAAGTGGACTTACACAGGGCACCTTTATGTGCCTATATGACTTTGAATGTTTTTCTACAAAAACATGCACTAGACAAACGGCTCTGACTGTTATCATACACAGTAAACCATTTTATTCATGAATATTTCATGACTGTTTAATATTTTATGGTGCTGCTTGAGAGAACAGTTTAATATATTCAGATGAAATGTGTTGGGTATATGTTATGTGTTAACCGAGAAATGTAGTGTGGAGTTTGTTCATTTTCTTTGGATTGTGTTTCAAATATAGCTGTATTGGAAGGGCTGCACGATGTTAGCCAATCAGAACAGTGGCTGGTTCCATTGAAGTCTTAAAGGGCCAGACAGCTTAAAACAGAGCATTTCAGACAGAGGGCCAGAGGCAGTGGAAAATTATTATATATGACAAAATTATAACTACTTTGGTGCAAAACAACTATGCTAAAATTATAAGTGGACCTCAGGTAAGATAATAAAATTATAAAAAAGGGTAAGTCATGATCACTCTAAGATCTGTCAATTTCAAGCAAGATAAGATAGAATTCTAGAGTTAGGATGTTTCTGTAATACGACCCCAGATGTTTTAACTGCTGCACTGCTTATCTCCAGATCTAATTATTATCAGATAATCTCCTTATTGGCTGATTATGACTTTATAAACACTTAATTAACGCACTATTACTCGCACACTGCTATGTTATGATATTGAAACAATTTTACTCTAATGCATCATTTGAAAAACTATACATATTAACACTTGTATTACAGACTCACCTACATTTACACACTTAATCCAGTGTGACTAGCTTATGTGGTAGCTCACCGCAAAGTGTTGGACTGTAAACTTGGAAGACATCGGTTCGAAAACAGTCAAGCATGCAAGCTGACACGTGAGACGAGAGTGTCATAGAAGTGACACTGGATGACATTGTTGCATCAGAATATTTGCTTTTAATTTCACTTTTTTTTGGGCGCTACTGGTTAGGTTTGGCGTTGGTTAAGGGTAGGATGCCTGTTTTGACTCTACCTCTCTTTTCATTTTATATCACTATTGGTTAGATTTACGTTAAAGTTTTAGGTTAAGGAAGTATGTTTTACTCATTAAAACCTCCATTTAAAATTTACCTTAAAAACCTTGTATGATTACGACACCATTTCACTCGCTTTTGGCACCCTTCACAGGACAATTCATGGGAAACTGCAGCCAAACATGTAATAAGGCACGTCATTTTGTTTTGCAAAAATGTTGCCTCGCTCACGTAATTTTCATGAGACCAGGCTGGCCATTAGATAGCAGCAACACAATAGTGCCCTGAGAAATTTAACAGGTGACACTTTAAAATATATAAGTTAAAGAATTAGCTTTGGCAGCTATAAATTACTTAAACTAAAAAGACTGATATAGAATACACTGTAAAAAATTATAAAGTGAAAACCAACAAAAACTAAACTTAACTGTAATAACAAATTGAAAATAAAATAGAAATAAAAACTAAATAAAAAATGTAAAATGATAATAATCCTGGTCTTGATATTTGCATTGCAATCACTCACCCATTTTGGCTTGTGAAGTGTTTGTGAGAGCTGCAGGGGACTGCGATGGGCAGCTTTTAGCTCTCCCATGGAAGGGCTTGCAGAGAGAGAAGGCACTGTGGACAATGACGCCGAAGGCACGAGTTTCCTCTCTGGGTCACACAAACATCCAACACACACACAAACACAAGTTCATGATTAGCAGTGACACCTCCATGAGGTAAGCACAGCTGCATGTAGTGATGGACCTCAGTACCTTGCTCTGAGTTCCAGTGCATGGGGGTGATGGCAGGCAGGGGCCCGCTCTCACCTGGGTTCCGCACAGAGTCAATGGTCACTTTGTAGTTTGCTTTGCTGGAGCTCAGGCCTGCCAGCACATCCTCGATCCTCCACAGCTCCTTCCTCAGCTGACACTTCTCCTGCTGTACAGTAACACAAATTACACTTCCAAGCATGTTATAGGGATATAATACTGTATAATAGCAGATTAGATTAAACAGAATAATACTGACAAAAGAATATAAAAGATTAGAACAAGGAAGGACTAGAATCGTTGTTTTTAAAAATATGCTTATTCAAGTACATATAAGGCATGTAGCAGACACTCTTATCCAAACTAACTTGGGTCATTCTTTGATTAGTTTTACAAACCATGCTGTTTTGAAGGTGGAGGTTGTCACAACAAACATTGATTTAGCTTTTTTATGTTTACTAGACATTGTATGACATTAAGTGATAAATGAAAACTATTTATGGTATTATTTCTGAAGACATCCTAACTATGAAACATTTTTCACAAGTGCCTAAAACTTTTGCACAGTACTGTATGTAATCGATTATTGATGAAAATGTTGTACATCATCGCAAATGGGAGGATCTCAGCTTTCTAATGACTGATTGAGCTTCTAGTCCACTCAGAGGCTGAGATATTCGACTATTAGACTGAAAGAAATTTGAAAATTAGACCGAATGTCTATGGACGAGCACATCTGTGAAGTCTAAAATGCATGCCACCTACATTTCAGATCTTCATTTTGTGACAGAACGAGATAAGAGGAAAAATTATTTCCTCGTCTGTCGCTCACTTCAACGTTGTTTCAAGTGAAGTGACACTAGGGGACTTCACTGAAGGCCTCGGTTACCTCTGAACTTGAGAAAAGGCCAATGAGAAATTGGCAGACAGAATTTGCATGTCCCTCCCCCGGACATACGGGTATAAAAGGAGGGAATCATGCATCTGTCCATTCAGATTTTTTCTTCGGATCGAAGTGGTTGTGTGATCAGCGAGCTGAGATCATTTACTATCCACTCACCTCTGCAGAGCTTATGCTGTTGGATCTATGGCGCATATCAGCACCTTTCTCCTTCTCTGCCCTGGGCGCTTCGATAGCGCTGCTAAAAGAGTTTATTTTCTCTAAAAAGTGCAATACACAGCTGACGTTGAACGTCCTTTTCAGGACGTGTCTTTATGATGATGCCCTTCCGCCCCTGTGTAGTTCCTGGATGCGGTCGATTTCTCTCTGCTCCTGACGGTCACAGGCGCTGCCTCGTGTGTCTGGGTAGCCATCACACCGAGGCAGCGTTTGTGGATGGTTTGTGTTCTCACTGCGAGAACCTTACCATGGCAACATTGCGGTCGCGGTTGTACAGGCTGGACAGGCCGCCTCCGCCCTGCATGCCATGGCCCTCCTGCAAGTTTACCAGGCCAAGGCACATAAAGATCTGCACTTGGGTAGTCCTGACCCCGACATGTTGCAGAAACTGCACTCTGCGACCGACCTTGCCCTCAGGGCCACGAAGGTCACAGCACGGACACTCGGGCAGGCGATGGCCATCCTCGTGGTTCAGGAGCGTCATCTATGGCTGAACCTGGTCAAGATGCGGTATGTGGACAAAGCACGCTTCCTCAACGCCCTCGTCTCCTAGTTCGGTCTATTCGGCGACGCAGTTGACGTGGTGTCCGCTTTATCTCGGTGCACTGCGAAGACGCCAACACCCTGCGTGCGGAGAACCCTTTTACTCAAAGACCCGATAGAGCCTGCCCCTCCAGCCGAGATCAAGAAGAGTTTCTACAGCCCTTACTTCATCGTACCCAAGAAAGGCAGCTTCCCAGATTACGACCGATCTTGGACCTGCGAGTTTTCAACCGCGACTTACACAAACTCCCTTTCAAAATGCACACACAAAGACACATTCTAACTTTCATCTGGCATCAAGATTGGTTTGCAGTGGTAGACCTGAAGGACGTGTACTTCCACGTCTCTGTCTTGCCTTGACACAACCCTTCCTATGGTTTGCGTTTGACGGCCAGGCATATCAGTACAAAGTCCTCCCCTTCGGCATGTCCCTGTCCTCTCGTGTCTTCATGAAGGTCGCAGAGGCAGCCCTTGCCCCGCTAAGGGAAGTGGGCATTCGCATACTCAATTACCTTGACGACTGCCTCATCCTGGCCCATTCTCAACAGTCACTATGTGCCCATAGCGACCAGGTGCTCAGGCACCTCAGCCGTCTTGGGCTTCAGGTCAACTGGGAAAAGAGCAAGCTCACCCTGGTTCAGAGCATCTCTTTTCTCGGCATGGAGTTAGACTCAGTCTCAATGACAGTGCGCCTCACCAATGAGCCCGCTAAGTCGGAGCTGAAATGCCTCACCTTATACAAGCCAGGCACAGCGGTCCCTCTAAATAAATTCCAGAGGCTCCTGGGGCATATGGCATCCTCCACAGCAGTCGCGCCACTGGGGTTGATGCATATGAGACCACTTCAGCACTGGCTTCAGACTCGAGTCCCGAGATAGGCATGGTGCCATGGCACATACCGTGTGTTCATCACCCATGCCTGCCGCCAGACTTTCAACCCCTGGACAGACCTCTATTTTGTGCGGACAGGAGTCCTCATACAGCAGGTGTCCCGATGCGTTCTATTCTATATATGAAACAGTTTTCAACACAGAAGTTAACCAGATCTCACAAAATAATATATATAGAATAGAATATTGTATGAAACTTGTTATTACTGAGATCACTATTAAAAAAATATATGATGACCTCGAGGCTTGTCTTTCTAAGAGGCAAATTTAGAACTCAAAGAAACACTGAAGAAAGGATAGGATTTTCTCTTATTTGTATTTTCAGAACAAGCCATAATTTATTGACTGTGTCTGTGTGTGCTCTCTCACAAATCAATAATGTGAGACACTGCATGCCTCGTTCATACGGCTCTATCACACTGATCAAAAACTGACATTAGATCTTCCCTCCAGTTCCAAGAGCTCCACATCTCTTTCATCACTTTGTTTTTTCTCAATCAATTACCAGACTAAGAGGTGCATGCTGAATAAAAAAGGGGGCTGACACGGTTTAATATCTTTTGCTCTAGTCTGCCACTGATGCTGTATCAATACTTCAGTTTGGAAGTATGCATTAAAAAGATAAAAGCTGAAATACATTTTTTGGCTTGAGCAGAGAAAGACCTCTGCCCTCTATTAAAGCAATAAGCCTTACAGTGATTTTACAACGGGTTAGGAGTGTTTTTAGCTTGGGATTACTGGAATGCCTAAAACACCCTTGCCCAATGTAAAATCACTGTGAAGCACAGACTCAAGCACAGACTTTTATAAAACTGCATTAACAGCACTATGATGAAAGATACCAATCTTCTATAAACATTTTAAGGTATTTTTTTCTAATATTCATCGTAATAATTCTTCCACAAAGCAAAAGGGTTCATTATCCAAATGTTGGCTGTATGTGGTTAAGGCAATGCAGCAACTTGACGCATTAATATACTGTATAATGTGGGCTCACAAATACTGTATGTGTTTAGTCATTTTATAACAGCTTCGAACAGGGCTCATACAATCAGAATTAAAATTAGAGCTATCCATTTTATAATTATTTTATCACAGATTACAAGCTGCTGTTTGTAAATTTTCACCATTAAATTACTTTCTCCTCTCCCAGCTAAAGGTGCTATAAGTAAGCCTTTTGTATGCTGATTTCCCTGAAAACTGTAAACACTGTGGTTCTGTTGGACTTTCAACATTGCTCTATTTGTTTGAAATCCCAACACAGCAATACTGTCAAAAGAGGCAGTCACACTACACTTCATGTTCCATTCATTCCCATTCAAATGCATCCGAATACAGCAGACCAGAAACGTAAGCTCATGCAAAGAAATTTCGTACTACATTGTGTATCAAAGTTCAAGTTTGGTGAACTCTGAACCGTGAATTTGTACGACAAGAGAACGCGTTACCTATAGGAGATCGAAACGTCACATGTTGACCTCTTGGCTTAATTCAGAGGAAACAAATTAGATTTATTGTTGCAGGAAAGTGAGTAGACAGTATATTTTTAAATGTTTAATATAATGTTATTTGTTATTTGTGATATATTATTTACTTGCACCAGACGTCCTCCTGCGTGACATCATATCCTGGCTTCGTAGCTTTGTCCGAAAAAAAATGTGTTTGCTCAAAGCCTAGTGTGACCATCCCTTTAACCTATAGATTAAGTTACTGTTTACAAACAAACACTCCGCCCAGACACTTTCGGGTTCTTTTGGTAGCCCAGAAAAGAACCACTGTCTATCGGCGCTTTGCTCAAATTGCACTGAATCAGCCCAAAAATTGCTGTTTGTGGGGTTGAAACACCTGTTTTCCCAAGTTTATTGGATATTAGGGCTTTTTCACATTTCCACCAGATCGCTGCATCAGGAAAAAAATTATGATATTTCACGGGCCACCGTCATCGTTATCACGTCTGCTCTATTACACACAATCCTGCGGCAGCTGTTGGTGGATATTAACCTTTTTATGAAAAAATTTAATAAATTCTGATCACAAACAGCTGGTTTTTAATCTCCAAAGTGCTGTTGCTGTGACAGATATGAGGTCATATATGATCTAATGATGATCTTATATGATCAAGAACACCATATACGATATAACAGGAGGAGCAGGGCCCATCTCCACCACCGCAGAACATGGACTACTGTTTGTGAAAGGATGAGTGAATACAAATAATGTCATACTACTAAAATGATGTCTTTACATTTATTATGAATGTTGTAAATAATACTGTTCAATCGAAATGGCTGTTATTAAGTTTTGATATGGAATATGATCATATTGAAATAAAATATTATTATTGTATGTGGATAAAATTACATTTATTAGGCAACATTTACAGCAACATTTATTTAGAAGCATGTTAAACGTGAGGATGTGTGTTCATCGACCTGTTACATGTCCGACATAATCATACAGGCTCATTGAAGCAAGTTTAAATTTGTTTTGCTGATATTTCAGAAAAGAGCCCAAATCATTTCTTCACTGTGACATATTCTTTTATAATAACTTTTATTAAAATTAAAACAATATTACATTCTATAAAGCTTAAAAGATTATTAAAACTGCAGCGCTGCCTATTTCCACCATTGAAATCTGCTGCTCGAAAGAACCCGGAAGTGCGGTTTGCTGCAGTGTGACGTCAGAGTAATTTCATCTATGGCATCAGTTTGGGGTAAGACTACCTGTTTATTCAACCAATGGAAGACATGGAGAGTGTTTAGAATATCTGATTGATAACAGTAATTATTTTTGCAATTATTGAGTGTACTGAAATGTGGTGAATTAACTGCAACCTTTATTTATTTATTTTTTATTATTTTGACTTAATATTAATAATAATATTTACTAATATTTTAACAGTTCAGATTCCAAATTTCAGTTCAGATGTAAACGTTTTTGAAGAAGCGGTTATGAAAGATGTCTCCACCAGTATACTGACCTGAGAGAGAACACTGTGGGTCATCTGGTCTTGTAGGGCTGATTGCAGTCCATTCACATCTCTCTCCAAATGGCTGTACTCTGCCCAAGCGTTCTCCATCTCCTGTTTCCAACACATGACAGAAGTGATCTTCATTACTGAAGCTGCAATGAGCTGAATTTAGTTTTGCATGGATCTTCTGTGTGTATAGGCCTGGGTAAATGTCCTCACCGTAGACACCTGTGAAATGTCTGCCCTTATGTGCACTACATCCTCCCGCAAAAGTTTCTGCTGGTAGGCGATCTTCTCTGCATGAGCCGGCTGGTCTCGGTACTGCTCCATCTGCTGATGGGAAACATCCAGAACTGACTCCAGATTATCCTAGATGGGGTGAGAATGAGAAGAGGATAAAGATAAAGGACGACATAGAGACAAAGAAAAGAAATGGCTTATCACCTAAACACCATCTACTATAACAGTTAAATTGCAAAAAAATAAATAATAATAATAATAAAAATCATATTCTTAATGAGTATCTTGGTCAAGTTTCCTTTATGCTTAACAAATCTGCTAGTGCCACAGGACAAAATACACTTATTTGTTGTGCAATGAACTATGATGATTACTTTTAATTGTGGTAGCATACGGTTTTTATTAAAATTTCTTTTCCACACCATTCAAAATAATAGACGGCAGTCACAGAATTAGTTCACAAAACAAAAAAACAAAAAGTTGTTTTAAATAAAGTTGTTTTAAATAAAAAATTATGTGAATACACAATACTAAGAAAAAAGCATCATTGTGCTTTTTTGGAACACTAACATACTGATTCTATAAAATTATTGTTTATACTTGTGAAAAAATGCTGGCAAGATTCCCTGTATTAAATTAGATTAAATAAATTACCAAATAAATTTAGCATTAAATAAAATAATTAATTACCAATATATTTTTAGACCTTTATATGCCTTTTCTTTACACAAACTTAAATTAGCCTTACCCTGTTCTGTTGACAGTCGGCTGAATGACATTTCCAGAATGTTTTGCAATTTTTTGTAGACTATACATTATCAGAACTATTTGTCCAATGCCGTGTTCACTTTCAGAAAACTAGCTTTTGAACATTTTGACATTTTTAAATATTTTAAATATAACCCTCTTTACCTCGGATTTGCTGAGCTTCTTCAGAAAATGTCAATTGTAGTATGACATTAAATTACTTTTAGATGACAATCAAGTTCAGTTGGTCGTTAAAAGTTGCTGGACAAATATGAAATAAAAATGGCGATGCTTTAGATTAGATGATTGTTTAAAAATAGCCTATTGAATATCAGAAATGTATCATATGTAAACCCTGATACTACACCTCATCAATTTTTCTTTAATAGCTATGCACACAGCATATACACATCAATGGATGGTCCTTATACACAGGGCCGTTTCAGACCCTTCTGACTGCATTTTTTTGTGAAATTAAAATGACAGTAAGCTGGCTAATTTCGATGAATTGTCTCAATACTCTCCCCATTTTACCAAAACTTCAGAGGAAAAAACATTAGGGACATCTGGGAGGCGAAAGGTACACAATTATTGTTATCGATACACACACCATTGTTATCGATACAAGGCCATTTGAATGGAAACAGGCAGAAGACTGCAAATTTTCCAAACGTTTTTTTACGCATTTACAATTTGTCGATAACAAAATAGCGTGAAAAGGAAATTAGGCTAGTGAGAATTTTTACATTTACAGATTAGCCACCATTCACTTCCATTGTAAGTGCCTCACAGTAACCCAGATCTTTGCTTTTATTAAAGAAAAGGAAGGGTAAATCAAAATACATTTGTGGTAATACATAATGTCAAAAATGTTGTCGATTGTGTTCAAATAGTATATTCCTTTAAGACTGAAGACAGAATTTATTTATGTATTTTTAGTGGTATAAGTTTTGTTTTTATTAAACCTTGTCTTCTTTGAGTGTCCGTATCCTTGTCTCCAGCTCCTGAAGGATCTTGTCTTGCTCACATAACCTACTTAGCTTTACCTGCGGATACAATCAAAAGCAGCAATAAAATATGGTCACTAAACAGAGTGCACTGGTAAGTAAAGAATCTACTGTACAAAAGCCTGCAGACAAATCAAAACAGAGGGCCAATGGAGTACATTCTTCTGCTATTCCATATTCAACATTTCCCACTATTGAAGATATTCATTAGCATAAACTCCCTGCACCCAAGACAATTTTGGTGTCATTATTCGCAGAAACAAACAGCATTTTCTCCATGAAAAATGGGTTATAGTGTATGTGTGCGTGAGTGCGAGAGACAGAAGCGGCAGAAGTTTCTTGTTTACAGTCTTCTTCACTCTGCCTGTTTATTCTCCGCTCTGTTTATCATTCCCTCCAATTAATTATTAAGCTGTTATTATTTTTTACCCACATATTGTTATTTTAACAGCATTAAATATTCATCACTTGGATAAATCCACCAACAAAATTCTTATAAATTGTTAAACTAAAACATTGTTAATGATGAAAAGCCAGGACTTCAACATTATTTACCTCCAATCAAATGAAAAACAGAGAGAGCACTGGAATACAAAAATCAAACTGAAAAATTTACAAGCTCAAAGTACAAAACTCCCATTCCATGTATTTTTCTCTTTAAATTGAGCACTGAATATAAAAACCCTCGTCAATAGTTTAAATTTTGGCTTGACACAGCAAGAGCACGCTTCTCCCCACAGTGTGTCCCGCTGTCTGTTTTTGTTTACTCATATATTCAGGCTCTAGTAATGGCTTTTTTGCCTTTTTTTGCAAAGCAAACAGAGAACGAGAACAAGTAGGGAGAAAGGGGTCAAAAAGTGAATTTTTTTTAAGAGAAACTTACATCTATGTCACTTTCAGCTATTTTAACAGGCCGAGGACGTCGATCTTTAAGGGAGTCATGTCCCGTTACCTGTTAAATTCAACACATACAAAAGCTCACACAATTTCCAAGACATTTGTATCACCATCAAGACTATGAGGCATCGATCAAGCAACTCACATCGTTTGCCAGACCAACAAGATGGTACTGTCTATTGACAAACAGGTTACTGAACTCCGACCATGTAAACAAACTTAGCTTCAATGATCCACCCAAAGTGTGGATTTTATTTGGCAAAGTATCAATAATTTTCATCAGCTGTGAACTTAACGTGAACCATGTGGGAGTGAACCCAAAGACAAGCTGCAACCCACTGAAAGACTATCATTTAGTGATAAACAGGGGTTAGCTTTAGGATACTCTATAAGTAAGAGCAGCTGTCTTTAAATGTTCACTCGTGAACAGAAAACCTCAGAATGTAAAAAAATGTTTTATGTCTTCATGGAAATAATTAGCATGGACTTCACAAATGGGCACAATTACAATGCATGTATGACAAACCCTCATCAGAGAGGTCTTGATATTTTTCCAAAGAGCAAACTTGGACATCCTTTGACAAAGAACTACACCATCCAAACATCCAAACAGAACACACAGCCAACACACCCAAGCATTGTATACCGAACAGGGGTGGACTGGGAAAAGAAATCGGCCCGGGATTTTATATAGAAACTGGCCAAAAAATTGTCGTCGCTGTCCTTTTCTGCATATTGCTGCCCCCTTCGGCATATCACGGCACCATTTTGTGGCCCGTTCTGCATAATGCAGTGTCTCATTTCAGCTTATCGCGGCCCGTTTCATGGCCGGCCCGATTCTTCCAATGGCCAGTCCACCCCTGATCGGCCCCAAAGTGCGTCGGCCCACCGGGAAAATGCCTGGTATTCCAGATTACCAATTCAGCCCTGGTACTGAATAGATGAGTGGTTCAATACTTTTGATCTGTTTGAAATTAAGATAAAAATGGTTTCTGTAAATTGGGGATAAAAATGTTGGCATCTTACATACACTCACCTAAAGGATTATTAGGAACACCTGTTCAATTTCTCATTAATGCAATTATCTAATCAACCAATCACATGGCAGTTGCTTCAATGCATTTAGGGGTGTGGTCCTGGTCAAGACAATCTCCTGAACTCCAAACTGAATGTCAGAATGGGAAAGAAAGGTGATTTAAGCAATTTTGAGCGTGGCATGGTTGTTGGTGCCAGACGGGCCAGTCTGAGTATTTCACAATCTGCTCAGTTACTGGGATTTTCACACACAACCATTTCTAGGGTTTACAAAGAATGGTGTGAAAAGGGAAAAACATCCAGTATGCAGCAGTCCTGTGGGCGAAAATGCCTTGTTGATGCTAGAGGTCAGAGGAGAATGGGCTGACTGATTCAAGCTGATAGAAGAGCAACTTTGCCTGAAATAACCACTCGTTACAACCGAGGTATGCAGCAAAGCATTTGTGAAGCCACAACACGCACAACCTTGAGGCGGATGGGCTACAACAGCAGAAGACCCCACCGGGTACCACTCATCTCCACTACAAATAGGAAAAAGAGGCTACAATTTGCAAGAACTCACCAAAATTTAACAGTTGAAGACTGGAAAAATGTTGCCTGGTCTGATGAGTCTCGATTTCTGTTGAGACATTCAGATGGTAGAGTCAGAATTTGGCGTAAACAGAATGAGAACATGGATCCATCATGCCTTGTTACCACTGTGCAGGCTGGTGGTGGTGGTGTAATGGTGTGGGGGATGTTTTCTTGGCACACTTTAGGCCCCTTAGTGCCAATTGGGCATCGTTTAAATGCCACGGCCTACCTGAGCATTGTTTCTGAAGATGTCCATCCCTTTATGGCCACCATGTACCCATCCTCTGATGGATACTTCCAGCTGGATAATGCACCATGTCACAAAGCACGAATCATTTCAAATTGGTTTCTTGAACATGACAATGAGTTCACTGTACTAAAATGGCCCCCACAGTCACCAGATCTCAACTCAATAGAGCATATTTGGGATGTGATAGAACGGGAGCTTCGTGCCCTGGATGTGCATCCCACAAATCTCCATCAACTGCAAGATGCTATCCTATCAATATGGGCCAACATTTCTAAAGAATGCTTTCAGCACCTTGTTGAATCAATGCCATGTACAATTAAGGCAGTTCTGAAGGCGAAAGGGGGTCAAACACAGTATTAGTATGGTGTTCCTGATAATCCTTTAGGTGAGTGTATTTTAAATATTAAAACATGAGGCACTACTATCAATTTCAACTCAAACACTCCACATCAAACAGGACTGAATGTTGGGGATCATGGTTTGCAAAGTTTGTGAAGCAAAACAAGAGTTATCAAGTCTACGGATGCCACTGCCATTTGGAAAGGCAATTTTGTGTAAATCAGCTAATTAGATTCTAGTCTGACCTCTGACCTCCAATCCCCATGAGCAATGACATACAGCAGAGGGCATGTCAAATTCTCCACGTGGATTCTTAAAGGTGCTGTAAGCAATGTTTGTGATTTCTAACTTCTGGCACACTTTAAACAGCCCCTCTCCACAAAATCTCGCCCTCCAAGGCATGTCAACAAACCTGATGTCAGCAAATGAGAAAAATCGAAATGCCTGATAGGCAGAGAGAGCCTTCAGGTTGGCTACAATAGTGGCCCACATTCACCAAGACAGCTTTCCAACAACATCTATTTCAGTGATATGTGTCAGATAGTAGGGTCATTTTTGTCAAGATTTTTTTTTATTTATTTTGAGTGCTATTCCATAAAAATGACTTACAGCGCCTTTAAAATGCACAGCCATCAGTAACCTGACTTTAAATCTTTACAGATTGCCAGTCACTACATCCATGCATCCACAAAGACTTTTATATCTTAATTACAGCATACAATCTTATTTTTAGCAGTAAAAGCTTAAATATCACACATGGCTCTCAGTGAGCAATTAAAAAATGGACTAATGAAAATGCATGTAATCATCAGTATATAAATTAATTCTACATGTCCTGTAGTGTTAGAGAGCAGATCAGCTATTACGGAGAATAAGCAAGAGGAAAAGAAAATTGAGGAAGAATTTATGCCTTGAGAGAGAGGAAGGGAGGAGGTGGAAGGAGGTGGAAGTTGAAGGCAGATCCACTAGAGCCCACCTTCAAGTCGAGATACTCCAGGTCCTTCTTCAGCTGCATGTAAGTGTCATCTGCCTTTAAGTGGGAAATGGAGAAAGAGGTCACATGACAAAAGGCTGAAAGCATGCGAGATTGACACTGATTTCTACTCATACCAGTTTAGCTGTACAATTAAAATGCTGGTGACTGAAATACAATTAAAAAAAAAATTGGGGACACTGCTGGCCAGTTTTGGACATTTACCTTTTTGGTTTGTTTTATGGCTTCTGTTTTGTAAAGATTTAAAGTTCCTACTGACAACAAATAAAAGACTAAGACAGACAATTTAGAGTTGCTGAGAAAATAGGTCATTGCATGCACTTACAACTTTTATTTTTTCCTTCCTTTCTTGACTATTTATTTTTACCTGTTAGAATTTTTTCCCCATTTTCCACCCTCCCCCACAAACTGTTAAGATCAGACTGAAACGATCAGTGACCAAGTAAAAAAAAAAAGAAAAAAAAAGCTTCAGACACTATACCCTTCAAAATGATATGCAGAGCAGCAAGCTCCACACACAGCCAGGAACAGCACAATTTTTGACAGACTTTTCCTCATTTTACTCTTATCATAAGTTTTTCTGGCATTTAGGAATAATATGCTTTCCCCTTATTAGCTTATCTTGACAGTATGGGCCACATTTCTGAACAACAAATAAGTATCACATGTAAACATGGAAGGCCATGTGTTGATGCATTGACAAATGAGACGTTTTTGCAGCTTAGTTCTAATAAATGGCCTTTTCAGACGGGAGGATTTCATACTTCATGAAATGATTCCTTGAAGACTGATGAACTGTGGTTGATGTGGCACAGTAATCTTAAAAAGATTGTGGTTTGCTTCTTGACTCCTCTTGAGGCCTATTCCCATAATTATTTTTACTTTCACTGCGATAAAGCAATTTTTGTTTAAAAAACTAACCAACCAGAAAGACAAACTTTTGGTTCATGTTTCCATCAAAACTAGTCAATCTAGATACTGTTAACATTGAGCTGCTTATAAAATTGGTCTCCATGTTCAAGGGTCATAAATCTGGATAATTTATACTGCATTTCAGTAATGGGCTGTAGTTTGCATCACTGTCACAGCACTTAAACTGGCCTTATAGTGATAGTTTACCCAAAAATGAAAATTATCTCATCATTTACTTACCCTTATGCTATCCCAGATGTTTATGACTTTCTTTCTTCTGCAGAACACAAATGAAAATGTTTAAACAATATCTCAGCTCTGTTGGTCCTTTCAATATATGGTAGCCATTTGTCTAAAGGCCCAAAAGGCAGCATAAAAGTCTGAAAGTGAAAGTGGAGATTTATAGTAAAAAAGTACTTAAATATTGATCTGTTTCTTTCCCACACTTATCATATAACCTTTGAATATATGGATTTAACCACTGGAGTCAAACTGATTACTTTTATGCTGCTTTTTGGGCTTTTAGACATATGGCTACCATTCACTTGCATTGAAAGGACCAACAGAGCTGAGATATTCTTCTAAACATCTTTGTTTTCGGCAGAAGAAATAAAGTTATAAACATCTGGGATGGCATGAGGGTAAGTAAATGATGAGAAAATGTTAATCTTTGGGTGAACTACCCCTTTAAGTAATGTCTTTTTTATTAATTGTTTATTCTTTTCATCTGTACTTTTAATTGACACACTTCACATGTATTCACAACTGCATATACTGCAAGTAGTATTAGTAACGTTTTCATATGTTTGCTTTTCATAGAAACATTCAATAATGTGAATGCAGGCAAGTCAACAAGTAACATGCATGAGGGTCAAAACAGCTTTTAAAAAAAAAGAAAATTTCAATGAAACAAAAGGCAAAATGCAAAGGATAAGATCTTCAAAAACACAAAACAGGTTGTTATATCAGAATCTGCAGACCAAGCTATAGCATGTTTTACAGCAGACCCCATGCTAATGGAGAACTAGCACCAAACCAATGCAATCATAACTAGAACCAACAGCGCATGACTGTACAGATGAGCACAGTATGGGGGTTAGGGAGGGAGGGGAATGATATGCTCAGATGGGGGGCTGAGGGGAGAATGTGACCCTCTGACCTGCAAACTGGGGCCTGAGAGGCCGTTGTGCTGGTTCTGCAGGTGTGTGAATGCATTGCTGTGCACGCTGGCCATCTTGGCCTGGTGTCTCCTGAGCTGGATGAGCAGCAGGGTCAACTCCTCCAGCTGCAGGACAGCGGGGAGACGGGAGAAAAAGCACTTCAGGAGGTGACCACCAGGGTGGTGCCAATATGTTATGAAATGTGGCCAATCGGAGTGGACTGAGGCAAACTGTAATTGCCAGGCTTTAATGAAATCTCTTAACTCACTGAAGTCTCTTAACTAGAAAGCAAAAAGCTCTTGGCAGAAATGTGATTTACCAAGCACATCTTCTATGTTTGCCTATAATAGCTTGAAAACAACTTGTTTTTTTGAGTTCACTGAAGAATGTTTTCTTCTGAAAGTGGTAAGCTTCTGTAGTAGTAAGTCTTACCGTTTTTCCATGCAGACTCGGTGCACTGACTGTGTGTGTGATGTATCCCATAGTTGGCATGGATCTTCTCTCTAGTTGTGACGTCTGTGAAGGCACAAATGCACACTGAACATTTGCTGTGAGGTCAACAGTTAAAAAAATTAAATAAATAGAAAACATCACAATAACCGACTACTTTGTTCATCCATCTCCCAGCCCCCACCGCCGCTTTAACGATAACTTTATTTGCCATAGTTTAAAAACTTGTCCAAATTTAGATTAATTCGATGGCCTATATTCAGCTTAAAGGTGCTGTAAGTTCCTTTTTCCTGAAAGATATCACTGAAATAAGTAATAAATAAATATCTAATTAAATAAATAATGAGATATCTCACCGGTCTCTGTGACAGCAATAAATGGTAGCAAAACAAAAATGTGACCGCGGTCCGTGTTTGACAACCGTGAGAAGAAGCCCTGCTGGTCTACTGTTAAGTGACTGTCTCAATGCTATCTTTGGAGGGCGGATTTTCAAAAGAGGGGCCATGTAAAATTCAACAGCTCTTGTCTCGTGGATGTTCCAGAATGACTAATATCACAGCACATTTATGCAAATTAAAAACTATGGAAAGGTATTGCTTTGTTATAGAGTGAATTATATATAATTGATGTCGCAAGATAGAAATGTTTTGAATAAAGATGTATCATCACTCTCATTCTTTTCTTATTGTAGATTAGTATTATTAAAGGAATAGTACACCCAAAAATTAAAATTCTCTCATTTACCCACCCTTAAGCCATCACAGATGTGTATGACTTTCTTTCTTATGCTGAACACAAATTAAGATTTTTAGAAGAATATCTCTGCTCTGTAGGTCTACACAAGACAAGTGAATGGTGACCAACATTGTGAAGCTCCAAAAAGCACTACCATACTACTCTTACTATTTCTGCCATCGACATATATGGCAAAAGTATTAAAAGTAGTAGTGGTAGAATGTCCTTCCAAACTCAACACATGTCTTCTGAAGCGATCTAATTGGTTTTGGGTGAGAATAGACCAAAATGTAACTCCATTTTTCACTGTTCATTTTGCTATTTCAATCTCTGTGCTCGATCATGATTTCAAGCTTGATTACACTTCCTAGTGCTTGACGCATGCGCAGAGCACTAGATGGCGCTATGCGAAGTATAATCGAGCTTCAAATCACAAACCCCGAGCCGATTGGACTACTTCAGAAAACATGGATTAATACACTTAAATCTTATGGATTACTTTTATGCTGCCTTTATGTGCTTTCTAGAGCTTCAAATTTGTAATCACTATTCGTTTGCATTGTATGGACCGACAGAGATGATATTCTTCAAAATGGTTCTGCAGAAGAAAGAAAGTCATACACATCTGGGATAGCATGAGAGTAAGTAATTGATGAGAAAATTATCAGTTATGGGTGAAATAGGCACAACCACCCTTACACAAAAAAAAAAAAAAAATGTAAGTGCATGGCAACTATTAGGCTATTATTTGAAATATTTGGCAACTTCCCAGCTTCATGGTTTATCGTTTCCTGACATTGTCGGTCATCATCCGTCAATGATTGTTGCGATCGCCATCAGGGCACTTGTCTCATCTGCAAAATCTGATTAAATTGCCCTATCACCTAGCCCTAATAAACCCTACATGAAGAAACAGCAGGCCTAAAATTCACTCTCAAATTCGTTTTTTACAGATTCTGCAAATTTTTGAAGTCACGTAAAAGTCAGTTTCAAAGTTTAGCACACAGAACTAATACTCAGTAGAGCACATTTTTACTCATTCATCTGTTCATTTTAGCTAAGAAAGTAGAGTGTATGCTTTATTTCAAATGCCACAGGGCTTCGGAGATTTGACAGTTTTGCTTAACATACAAAATTCTTCATCCAGGCCCACCACAGCACCTCAAAAGGACACAAACAACAAGAGATTTAATTAACTACACATAAATTATAGTCAACCTGCTTTCCTAAAATTTGTTTGCTACCAGCATAGTACTGTACACTCTGTTTCAAATGCTAATCCCAAGGCACTGCATTTTTGCTGTATAAAATGTTTTTTATTTAAATACAAGATCAGAAGAAAGAGGCCACAGCTGAGGCTGTTTATTGGGTGCTCTGATTAGCCTTTGGCTAATCTTATCAGCTAAACACAGTTAAGAGATCCTCCATGGATGTCTATAAAACAGCTCTATGAAACAAACTCCATCCTACGAGTCTCACAGTACTCGAACATTAACCTATTTAAACCTTCAAAGCTCTTTAGGGTTAGAGTTGTTCTTTGTGGTATAATGTTTCTGTCATTGAAGTTATGTTTTCTTCTTTCTGGTTTTTGACAGCTTCTGTGAATCTTTCTGTTTCAAGCACATAATTAGGAAGTTCACACGACTCCTAACGTATGCAGAGTAGCAATGATAGTGACAGTATGTTAAGTTGTAAGACACACAGGGGCTTCTCTGACTGATGCCGTGTGTGAATGTGGTGCTGGAAGGGGCGTTCTCATGTGGGGGGTGTAGCCGACAGATGCCACAATTTGTCACACAAGGAACTTCAGCTATACACACATAAACACAACAACAAAAAAACACTATTGAAACACACCCTCTCTGCACCTGGGAGTCAGACTGTGTGAATTCTGGCACAAAGTACAAATCAAAGCTTGAGTAGAGGGAAATTACAAGATGGCTATTTCACACACTCAATTTCCCATAACCCTTCTTGCCTTTGGTGGTCAATGATCCTGTGGTCTGACTAAAGCAAAGAACTCGCCACAAGTAATTCAGAATTGTGAGATTATGTGAACTTTTTCACATTCCCTACCTTTGAGATCTGGGAACACACTCCTCTTGGAGAACCCAAGCTGGGTGTGTCTATGGTGGCAAACTCATCCAGCGGGCGCACCGTCACCCTGTCGGCGGGAGTGTGAGGCCTGCGAGGGGACAGAGATTTGGAGGGGTGTCCGGGTGGGGGTATTTCACACGGTGATGGGGGCACAGATATGGACCTGGGCATCTCCAGAGTGACCCTGAAGGCTGCCGTGTCCATGTAGTCAGACCCGGAGTAGATGGGTGCTGTGGGGCTTCCGTGGCGGAACTGTTGACGCTGCTGCCACTCGTACAGCTGCCAAACCATCCCTTCTTTAGTGGCCACCCGTTCGTCAGTGGACATTCGAAAGTGACTGAGACGGTCATGGGCGTACTTGTAGTCACTGGGTAGGTTGCGGGGAACAGGGGGTGAACCCCCTCCGGAGTGGTGGCGAGTGGTCTTTGGCAATGACTGGTACGCATCCATCATGGTGGCTTTAGGCTGGAGAGGAGGGGTCCGTCTGGGAAGGGTGTACTCAGTAGTGGGATGGCTGTAATTTGGTTGATTACTGTTATTTTTAAGTTTCTTACTGTTTATTTTAAATTTGATTCCATACAGTACATGCACAATAATAACATGCATTAGTAGGGATACTAATAATAAGACAAATCCATATAGTGTTATTCTAATGTAACAAAAACACCTTTAAAAATATTAAAGGAACAGTTACCCTATCTCTTTAATCTAAGCTTTACCCTAGCTCTTTCATCTAATTTACAGTTCCGCATATTCAAACTCACTGCATTGTGATTCAGTATTCAGCATCGTTAATGATATTGATGTAAAACCTGGTAAAAAATCTCTTGACAGAGCTAGCTGAAAATGGACATTTATAAAAGAGATTTGCAGAGCCTAGGCAGACTAAATAATTTTCACCAAATAACAACTTGAGAAATCTATCAAAATCTATCATATGGCTTCAGAGGACTTGGAATATAAAGTAGTGCACAAGTTGTACAATAATTTTTTTGCCAGCCTCTGGTCACAATAGGCTTTCTTTGTATGGAAAAGAGCAACGTAAACATTCTATAGAACATCTCCTTTTGTATCCCACTGAAGAAAGTCATTCAGGTCTGGAACGACATGAGGGTTAGTAAATTATGACAGAATTTTCTTTTTTTGGTGAACTGTTCCTTTAATATTTATTGTATTCATATCATAGCCACTAGAGGGACCTCCTTCCTAAGAGGAAACTAAGTTGTAAATTGAAGCCTATACAAGAAAAAACAGCTAGTTTTCAAAGTTCCATCATGAGTAGCTGCATTTAACACCAAGTGCTATTTCCTAGCACTTGCTTTATTACAGCGCATCATAAAGACGTCTACAACAAAACTGACCTTTTGGGCTCTCCTTTCTGCACCTTCACCCAGTGTTCCACCTGAGCCAGTGCCGTTTTCCTCTGTACCTTTTTCTCTGTGTCTGTGCGGGGGACGAGACCCCTCTTATACACCACGTTCCCGTTCTGATCAGGGGGCATGCCCGACGAGGGCAGCCCGTTCCTGTTAGCGGGCACAGTAGACAGTGGACGAGATGGCTGGGACAGCCCCTCCATCTCTCCAGGGGAGATGCTTTGGACAGGATCCTCCAGGACTTCCTTGCTATAAACATAGCACTCCTCCTCATCTCTCTCCGGCCTAAGCTCTGCCACCTCCCCTCGCGGTGCCTGCTGGAGGCCCTCTGCCTGGGAGGAGCTGCTGCTGAAGTGGTTGGTCTGAGGAACTGAATGCTGCTCAGGTTTGAAGCCTCTTTCTGCCTCTCTGTGGGATGAAGGAAGGAGCGTTATTTATTGTAAGAAAGAAAAGATTAGGATTGTGGCATAATGTTGATTATCGCAAAAAATAGAAAAATGTTTAAATGTGATTCGCCACTCATTTATTTAATGTTTAAGCATTAGAGTAAGCACTTACAATGGAAGTGAACAGGGCCAGTCCATAAACATTTAAAATACACACAGTTTCAAAAGTGTAGCCACAATATGTAAACATTATACATGTTATGATGATTTTAGTGTTATAAAATTGCTTACTAACCCTATCTGTGTAAAGTTTTGTCCTAAACCAGGATTACAGGGATTTGTTGTCATGGCAGCAAAGTTGTAATATTTGATATAACTTTATATATGGATAATTCACCTTTAACCTGCCTAGTGAAACAAACCTATTTCTATCATGATTGCAGTTCAATTGCAATGATACCGATAGACATTTTTTTTGTTCTAAATAAATACTATACATGGTACACTAGGTCACATTACCTGACCCTTATTAGACCAGTTTATATAATAGTATCTAATTTATCTCAGCTAGTTATTTTATTATATTTTCGGCCCAATGATTATCTGCATAAATCTTACACCATGTGACTGACAAAGGTGACTTTGTTGGCTTTAATCATTTAGAAATTATTTTAAAAGTCAATATTCAAAGCATATTCAGGAAATTAAGATGAAAACCAAAGGGGGTTTAAAATGCATCAGATCACTTAACCCCAACTATAAAAAATACCATTCATAAAGCCGCAAGTTACAAAGTCTTGTCATGTAATGCCATGGGTTGACCACTCGATGGCGCTGTTGTATTAGGTACAGGACTCCATTGAAAGACCCCTGGCAGAAGGTCAAAGCAGTAATACAGCACTAAGAGTGAATTTTAACCCTGCACATTGTCAGACAAGTTGCCTGGCATCTGGCATCAGATTGAAAAAGCAGCATGCCAACATCCTACATGCTTGTGTAAAGCAAGTTCAACAAATACAAAACCCAAGAGGTAGCACTAAAATTGTCCAACCAACCACAAACAGCATTATAAACCACCACATTCATAGTTATAAAGCACCTTCTCTAATAGTATGTGAGCTGTAAAAGCCCAGTTATAATGAAAGCCCTAGGGACTAACCCTCTCTGCACTTATGAAAGTGATGAGCAGGGGGGGCAGTACAATAACATCATGCCCCAGGCTGAGTGCTTGGTTCTGGGCTGCTGGCCCATAGTCTGCTGGCTGCAGCATGCCGCATTGGTCCTCGTCCCAGAGCTGCAGTATCAAACTATACTCACAGCCATGGCAAAGTGCCTCTGCAACAGCAGCACATAAGTGACTATACCACACTGACCTGCTCTTATACTTTTGATATCTGGATCAGAGATGGGCTTCATAATCAATAGAAAACATCATACAGTATACAGTATATGAATGACATGAGCACTGTTAGTTATTCAGTCTGTTAGTGATTAAAAATGACCATTTTTATAAATAAATGTTTAACACACACACACACACACACACACACACACACACACACACACACACCTATATTAGCACAGCTTTTCTTATTATGTAATTTGATAGTCTCACTGAGATCAATTAAACATAAAAGTAGTGCAGAAAACCATAAAGAGCTCTTCAATTCTGTTGGGCATGAAATTCTCTAACAGGAAATTTCAATCACTACATTATTACACAAAAGCTAAGGCAAAGGAGCCTGTAATATCAGAGAATTTATAGTGGAAGTTTAAGTGACAGTAACGTTTGGTTACGTATGTAACCTCCGTTCCCCGAGGGAGGGAACGACACGTTGTGTCGGAGAAGCGACACTAGGGGTCTCTCTTGAGCGCCGATATCCACCTCTGATCTATGAAAAAAGGCCAATGAGAGTTGGCAGCCAGTATTTGCATGTCCCGCCCCCGGACATATGGGTATTTAAGCGGCGCAAATACGGGAGTTCATTCAGGATTTTTCTGAGGAGCCGGAAATGGTCCGGCCACAACAGTGGCTTGGTTCAGTGACATTGCGGAGGAAAGACACAACGTGTCGTTCCCTCCCTCGGGGAACGGAGGTTACATACGTAACCAAACGTTCCCCTTCTGTCGCTCTCTCCACGTTGTGTCTGAGAAGCGACACTAGGGGACCCATTCCAATCTTGCCATGTGCTGAACCGTGTACGTGAACTGCCGATACAGAGGCGGGCAGGGATTCATCCAGTGCCATGCATCGTCTGTACCCGGCTGCACGTACCCTTCCCCAATGCCCCATACTGAACATCGGGATCCTTCCAGTTACCCTGGGAGGGAACAAGGCGATGTTTGCCAACATGGGAACAGGCCAGCCTGGCTGGGCCTCTTTCTCTCTATGTTTCTCGCATAGAGCAATCACGGCCGGGGCCCTTACACGCATATAGGGAAGGGGTCTTACCAGACCCTGCGGAGACCACACCTGCCCTTTTTCTTGGGGAGGAAAAGTGGTAGACACGTCACACGGCCGTCTTAGGGCTCGTGTGGAAAGTATGGTGCGGTGGTAGATCCCAGCCTCGAAGGGGGGAGTTGCTACAGCACGGCGACCGGGGCAGCTGTAACTGCCTAAGGGAGACACGGGGGTCCGCTCGTAAGGGGACAGAACTGTGGAAATACGCACAGGGGGCGTCCGCGCAGGAGGCCTTCTATTTTACCTGTGGAGCACTTATACCAGTACAGGGTGGCCATCAGGATACCAGCAGTGGCTTGGGTCGGCGAGTTCCTCCGCTGAACCGTGGACCCGGAGGGCTGGGGAGGAATCAACCAGGGTCCCGACTCGGAGTGGGGCGCCCTGGGAAGAAGGCGCACTACTTTACCTTGACGTCAGGAAAGGGCGCTGAAGCATAGCGATCCACCCGGCCGGTTGGTCTACGTGTTACCGAGTTCTACGGGCTCGGACCTGAGAAAACACGAGACGCAACCGACTCAACGCGGAGGTTGTAAAACCTCGCGAAGGTGTTGGGTGTTGCCCAACACGCGGCTCTACAGATGTCTGCTAGGGAGGTGCCCTTGGCCAGTGCCCATGAGGACGCAACACCCCTTGTTGAGTGAGCTCGGACCCGTAAGGGTAGGGGCACGGCCTGGGTGTGATAAGCCAGTGTGATGGCGTCGACAACCCAGTGGGCGAGCCTCTGTTTGGAGACGGCATTCCCTTTCTGCCGTCCCCCAAAGCAGACAAAGAGCTGCTCAGAGCGTCTGGTGCTCTGTGTGCGGTCCAGGTAAATGCGCAGGGCGCACACTGGACACAGCAACGAAAGGGCTGGGTCTGCCTTCTCCCGGGGCAGCACTTGCAGGTTCACTACCTGATCTCAGAATGGTGTGGTAGGAACCTTGGGCACATAGCCCGGTCGCGGTCTTAGGATCACAGACGTATCTGCCGGACCGAACTCCAGGCAAGTGTCGCTGACAGAGAATGCTTGCAGGTCCCCGACCCTCTTAATGGAGGCGAGCGCGATCTGCAGGGCCGTCTTAAGAGAGAGGGCCCTGAGTCCAACTGATTCGAGTGGCTCGAAGGGAGGTCTCTGGAGTCCTGCCAAGACTACAGAGAGATCCCAGGAGGGAACTAGGCCTGGCCGGGAGGGATTCAAGCCTCTCAGGAACCTGAGGATCAGGTCGTGCTTACCCAAAGACTTGCCGTCTACAGGATCGTGGTGGGCGGCGATAGCGGCAAAATACACCTTGAGGGTGGACGGGGACAGCCTCCTGTCCAGCCTCTCCTGTAGGAACAGAAGCACTGACCCAATCGCGCATCTCTGTGGGTCTTCGGCTCAGGAAGAACACCAATCTGCGAACAAGTGCCACTTTAGGGCGTAAAGGTGCCTGGTAGAGGGGGCTCTGGCTTGGTTGATGGTATTCTAGCGATCGGCCGGTAAGCCAGCTAGCTCTTCCGCGTCCCGTCCAGGGACCAGACGTGGAGGTTCCAGAGGTCTGGGCGCGGGTGCCAGAGCGTGCCCCATCCCTGAGAGAGGAGGTCTTTTCTCAGGGGAATTCGCCAGGGAGGAGCTGTCGTGAGGAGCCTGAGTTCCGAGAACCAAGTCCGAGTGGGCCAGTAGGGGGCAACCAACGTGACTTGCTCCTCGTCCTCCCTGACCCAGCTCTGCGCTAGGGGCACCAAAGGGACGAGTATTTTGGACGTACCCGGTGGGGCCTCGCAGCGGGGCGGAACAGGTAATGCAGCGTCGGGCGGCTTCGTTGCGGCCCGAGGCTGAGGTGCTGAGAATAGACTCAAAGCACTTACCTTGCTCACGCGCACCCGGCAGGGGCGGGTTCGTGGACTGAGGAGGAGGTCTGATGCTGGCGTCCTCTGGACTCGTCTGAACCGGCCGGCCGGGGACAGTCGTGGGCAGGCGGAAGGCGGGATCGCCGTGTCCGGTGTACCAGGACTGTCGTAATCTGAAAGCAGATTGCCGCGAGAACGGCATTTGTGGGCCAGGTGACCCAGAGGCAAAGGAAATAGCTCTGTTAATGAGAATGTGGGTACCACAGCCCCGTCAGGGGTGTGGAAACATGAAAAAACAAAGGATTCTCTTCCCGGCCCTCCACCGGGGGACGGAGCGGTCTTACCACCTCCGGAGCTAACATCTTCGGCTCTGGGTCGGCTGTCTCAGGAATGCTTGGGAGCCTTCCGGGTCCTGGAGGGGTTCGTGAGACAGGGGGCGTGCGCCACCTGCGGGGTGCTCGACGCTGGGGCTGAGAGCTGGGCCCGGGTTGAGGCGGAGCAGGAGCTGGTTTCTTCGCAGGGGGACGCCCTCGGCGGGCAGACGGGGCAGGGCCCGTAGCGGCAGGTCTACGGCGGGGCATCATGTGAGAGATGGCCTCCGTCTGCTTCTCCACCGCGGAGAACTGTTGGGCAAAGTCCTCGACGGTGTCGCCGAAAAGGCCAATCTGGGAGGCAGGTGCGTCCAGGAAGCGGTTCTTATCAGCCTCACGCATCTCGACCAGATTGAGCGAAAGATGGCGTTCCTGGACCACTAGGGTGGCCATCGCCTGTCCGAGTGCCTGTGCTGTGGCCTTCGTCGCTCTCAAGGCGAGGTCGGTCGCTGAGCGCAGTTCCTGCAGCACATCAGGATCAGGTCCACCCCCGTGCATGTTGAGTGCTTTGGCCTGGTGGACTTGCAGGAGGGCCATCGTATGCAGGGCGGAGGCAGCGCGTCCAGCCGCACTGTAGGCCTTCGCGTTGAGCGAGGATGTTGTCCTACAGGGCTTGGATGGGAGTACAGGGCGGCCCCGCCAGGCGGTAGGGCTACCGGGGCATAGATGGTACGCAACTGCCCTATCGACCTGGGGAATCGCCCCGTATCCGTGGCGCTCTCCGCCGTCGAGGGTGGTGAGAGTGGAGCGGGTGGCACCTAGACGAGCGGAGAGCGGGGCTCTCCACGTAGACTTCAGCTCATCATGCACCTCCGGGAAGAAAGGAACGGGGGGGATGCGAGGCCGCGAACGGCGCGCCACCCCCAGGAACCAATCATCCAACCGTGAAGGCTGTGGGGAGGATGGAGGGTTCCAATCCAACCCCACGCTCATGGCGGCCCGGGCAAGCATGTCGGACATCTGAGCGTCGGCCTCAGCCTGGGCCTGCTGGCCCGAAGGCGGCAGTCCAGGGGAGTCCTCGGCATCAGACGCCGCACTGTCCGATGCAGCGGCGAGCTCATCTGCTTCGGACTCGGGAGGATAGACAGCCAGGCCGTGAGGCGAGCTGCTATCGCCGCGAGCGTAGACGGAAACCATCGAGCGTGTCGGGGAATGGGAGGTTCGCGGGGGGTTACCCGGCGAAACTGCACCCGCTGCCGCCCCCAAATCACCCCCAGCACCAACCGCACCGTCCTCAATCCCGTGGGAAGAAGGAGCAATCGCGGGTGCAGCTGGGGTGGCTTGCTTTCTGTTGAAAGCAAGCCGCGACCGCTAACGTGGTCATGGTCATGTTCTCGCAGTGAGAACATGAACCATCCACAAACGCCGCCTCGGTGTGATCGCGGCCCAAACACACGAGACAGCGCCTGTGGCCGTCTGAAGCGGAAAGCACTCTATCGCATCCAGGAGCAACACAGGGGCGGAAAGGCATCTTGAAAAGACGGCGTCCTTAAAAGGACGTTCAACGCCGCTGTGTTTGCTCTTTTAGAGAAATTACTCTTTTAATAGGAATTTACTCTTTTAATACACAGTGTGTGTGTGTGTGTCTGCGCTGTCGAAGCGCTCAGGGGCAACAATGCACGCCGTGCAATGTGAAGGAGAAAGCCGCTGTTGTGCGCCGTCAAGATCCAACAGCATGCAGATCGTCAGAGGAAACAGGAACGTTTATAGTGGTGTGTAACTCGCAGCAAACTGCAGACTTGCAAACTCGCAGCAAACTCCGACACAACGTCGAAGAGAGCGACAGACGGGGAACGTCTAGGTTACGAATGTAAGCTCCGTTCCCTGATGGAGGGAACGAGACGTTGTGTCTTCCCGGCCACGTCGCTGAGCCGAACCGCTGTAGTGGCCAGAACCATTTCTGGCTCCTCAGAAAAATCCTGAATGAACTCTAGTATTTGTAATGTATACAAATATAAATTAATTTATAATGTATCATTTTATTTTAACACGGTTGGCAGTGACTGGATGATGATGAAATAAGTATGCTAACTTCTTATATAATCTATGTAACTTCTCAAAAACATGACAAACATAAACAATATGATTAAACAAAAATCTGACTTTGTATAGCTTGGTATTATTAAACATTTCACAACTTAGTTCTGCTGTCCACATATGTGGACATCAATTTGGGAAGACTACTTGGTCTAGAATTGTATGAATTTTTTTCCTTCTTTATTATGTGCTACTAGTTACAAATCAAATAGGGAAATGTAAAATGCACACAGCGATCAGGCCCGTGTCTCAGGAGGTTAATAGCATTTGGCATTATAGTCATTTTGTCTGCTGAAGTACTCAATAGACAAATCGAGGGTGGGTAATGTTTTTAGAAGTAATGCAATTATTATTTTTTTAGCATTGATCATTGCCACTTCTGAGTACTTGGATATGCCAACATAAAAAGAGAAGATTCTGAAAGAAATCTGTTTTCTTTAAAATAACGTGCACCGATGCATCATGTACAATCAGACAAGGGACATTAATTAACAAAGTAAATTCAGAAAGCAAATAAGAGACCTCAAAGTTTTTTCACTGAAACCTGTTTGGATGTAAAGAGTAGCATCTCTAGTTTTTTTTATTCAACTTTGACTTCTTTAATAGAATATGCAGATACTAATCATACTTCTGTATCTACAGTAATCACCAGCCCTGAGAGAAGAGGAGGTGAAGCAGGAGGAGGAGTGTATGAGGAGGTGACTGACCTCTTGACGCCGTGGCTCTGCATCAGTGCGGCCTGGTTCATTGCCCGGATCCAGCCATTCATGTCCTCCTGCGTGTCAGCGCTGAAGAAGTAGGTCCTCATGCCACAGTGCTCGGCCTGCGAGCCAATCAGAGAATTCTTATTGTAAATGTATGAGCGCATTCCCGTGTGGCATGCCTGAGAGAGAAAGAGAGAAAGAGGACCATCAGCTGTGACCAGAATGCCCGTGCTTGGCCAGGCTGCACGTGCACCAGGCCCCCTGTCCAGTGGGCCCCATTATTGCTGTGACAGCATGTCTGCCTTTGTAGCAAACTCAGGAGAACAGTGGCGTTCATATAGTAAAGCACAGAGGAAACAGTCTATAAGAGGATTACCAAGCAATGATTAATTCTCTATCATTTAAAAAAAATTGTAACCATACACTTTTGTCAAATTATCTGCACGAGTGTAACTGGTACTGTGCAAGCATTTGAGGCATTTAATTATTTGTTGTACTGCAGTTAAAGTTAAAGAGCATCAACATCAGAAAAATCTACATTGAGGATCTGAGACGCTCCCTCATGTTATTGCGGATGCGTCGAGTATGAACCATGCTTAAGAGTTAAGAGATTGATGTATGCGGAGAACAGAGAATATAGGAGTATTTTGTTTAGATTATAACCCATGTGTGTGACACTACATCTGGCCAAAAGGATCACGGACCTAGACAGAAGCACGCTTGGATTTTCGGATTTATAAACTGAAAAACAGAGAACACAGAGCAACATGGTTATGCCACTGAATCTACCTCCTATCACCCTGTTTGTCATGAAGACAGACCCCGCCAGTATTGGAAACGTCAAAATTGGGCAAAATTGAGGTGACAGAGGAGGTGGACATGTCTCTGCCCATGTACTGCAACTATCTGGACACTCCTCTACCAGACAGACCATAACAGGACACCCTCAGTGCTGCAGACAAGAGCCTGAAGCAGAAGGAGAAAGGACCCTGGAACAACCTCTCTAAAAAAAAATGTTTTCCTTGTATCCCCTTATTCTCACACCCTTGATGACGAGTGGCAGGCTATTCAGGTGAAGAGGATGCTGGACATGTGGGTGAACCCTGTGGAAAGCTTCTCAGCCAGGTCAGCCAGAGGACTATGAGAAGGGCCAATGGAAATAAATGAAGAGAAGAGCTGTGAGCTTCACATGTCCAAGTCTTGCCATTTCTGCCAGTCACCTTTGGTAGTATTCATATATTACTATGATGTCCATCCCTTATGTGACCATAAGAATGTTATCCAGTGGGAAACAACGTAAATAATGTTTGATAGATTAGATCGGGACACTAAAACAATTGTCTGTGTTGAATGAATCACAACCATCTAATCTTGACTGAAGGAAGTACAACTTAAAATAATTAATATTGATGAGAGAAGAAAAACTAATTTTAATGACCAAAATATCTGATGACAAGTTTTGTGAATTCAAATGGGTCTTTATTTAAGTTAAATGATATCAGATATTTAAAAAAAAAGGACCTAAGACTTAAAACAATGAATTCAGGGATGAAGCTGTTCAAATAAACCCAAAACATTTCATGGCCAATAAGAAACATTTATGGCCTGCAAATTTTTTCTATTCACTTGCCAGTGGCTGGCTGGCAAAAAGCACATTTTGGACTATGCGACAGAGATGTAAATACAAATGCAGATCAAACTATAAGCAAATAAACACACATGCACTCTCCAAAAACAAATCTTACCACCTTGCTCTGGTGGTCTGTTTAATGAACTAAAATTTATTTGTAATTGATGACTACGAAATCATGTTTGCATCTCAATGTTCTCATTGATGCTTTCTCAATAGTGAGAAATCCTTTATAGAAGTCTTCTTTGTGGAACCACGTGATGCACTCACACAAATTCTCTGGCATGATTTCAAACAATGGTGTTCATCTACCTTATTATTTTTCTGTCCTTTTGCTTTACTGGTTGTAAAATATTTAGGGATGTCATGGAATTCTGGATCATAGGGAATCATCGATATGGGGTGTCAGTCTTGACGTGAGACATAAGTCCATCTACATAATTTACATGACTAATGCCAATATAACCAAATACACCATACTTTCATTAATTATTGCAGACTTCATAACATATTGTAGTATGGTTACTGGCATTGATATGGTTGTGATAGTGGGTGGGGCTTCAATTAGAGCAATAGGATTTTCTACTTGACGTGTGTGGGTGTGTGTGTGTGTGGGATTCCGTTACAAGTAACATTTTCATATTGGCTACTTAAAATGTGCCTAATCTTATTTTATCAAGATTTATTAAAAAAGTTCTGAAAACATTATGGTATATTCCTTAAAGTGCAGTGGTAATACATTCTGTGCAAAATCATCAGTGATTGACGTCACTTAGAATTGACACTTGAGAGAGAAAGGATGCTTTGATTTAATTCTGCACTTGCATTGCACATGCAACTATTCTGTCTAACTCTGATGCAAATGCAGGCTCTTCCAGTATTCTGCAACAAATACATATTTATCTAGCTGGGGCTGAATTATTTCTATTACCCATGCCTATAAATAGGTGGAGACTTTGAGTGGGTGGAGCTTCCACTTTTTTTTGTGACCATGTGGTCAAAATGCCTCTTGCTATTTTCAAACTAATCAACTTCTTCCTTTGAAAGTATATTCATCTATTTAAGTTATTTTGCAATTGCTTGGTGAGTTAGCCAACTTAAATTAATTTTCACATTCCACATTTATTTTTATACCCATAATTTTTAACAACCCGATCTTCATGTATAGCCGATTATTTTGACAATATTAATCAAGCAATTTTTGGTAAAAGTGAAAATTCAGTGAAAATTCAACTTTTGGACTATTAATTACACTTTTTTTAAATCAACCAGCTCTTACAAAAAACATAAGTGATCTTATGTGGATTCTCTCAATAGAATGAGGCAGAAAATATACTTTATAGACTACAAAAAGAATATATATAAAAAAAAATAATATATATATATATATATATATATATATATATATATATATATATATATATATATATATATATATATATTGTCAAAATTTGCTGCTGCCACAGACTGCACATTGACATTCATCTTATCGGCCACCCAATTCAGGTCATGTTGATCTACAATCGAGATGAGTAGAATCATTTGTGAACAATTAAGATAATTATTTTGTTCCATCGATTTTTATCTTACTGTTCTATGTCTTTGATTTAGCTAACTGAGTGTGGGAGCAGTAACTCCAGCAACAATCTTTTTCATTTTTTTAATCACTTTTATTACTTTTGTGATACAGATAAATAAACTCTACAAACTTTTAAAGTTGTTTTTATTTATATAATTGTTTTTCACCAAATTTCTTGAATCAATGTTGTTTCAGCATTACCACAGGATGCAAAAATGATGTAGAATCAACATCAGAATGTAACATTGATTCAACAACATAATCGAAATTTCAACATTGATTCAACAAGTGATGTAGATTCAACATCCCAGTGAAACATTGATTCAGTGACATTAACATAGGTTTTTTGTTGAATTTTCAACATTGTTTCAACTTTAACTGAGGGTGCAAAAGTGATTTTGAACCAACATCACCTTGTAACGTTAATTCAATGCCATTAACGTTGACGCATCAACGTTGACATAGCATTGTTACAATGGCTGCTTTCAATCTGGGAACATCGCAGCTTTTACATTATGCTGTATTTACCATAATGTTTTTTTTACGGTTCACTGGCTCACATCAGGTTATTCATCCAGTAACTGTGTTTCTTGTTCTTTTTCCTGATACAGTAAAGTTCTGTTTATCCAGGACATCCAATCATAACATTTACTATAATGATACACTGCAAAAATGGCAGTTAGAAAATAAGAAATTAAATTATAAATGTAGTTTGGTTTATGCTTAAAACAAGTGAAAACATGCCATTAAACAAGGCTCAATACAAGTCTTGCAGTATGTGACTTTGTTTCAAGATATAGTTATATATTTTTATGGTGTAACAATGACCATTCTGGTCATACAGGTTCTGTAAAGCAAAGGTTAAAGGTTCTGTGATGTTGCCTATTTCACTAACTTCCACCAAACTTAGCCAAACCACAGACAGGCCAAACTTTACAAGTGACACTTTCTGAATGTTATTCCATAAAAAATATTTTCATCTAACACAATAACACTCTCACACACACACACAGAAATGAACAAAATACATTTACTACAGCTGAATGCATTAAAGATGAAAACACATTAAAAAGAAGGCATATATTGGTTAGGTGTTATATTTGATTCCAATCTGTCCTTTGAAAATCGAATTACCAATGTTTGTAGAGCAGCATTCTTCCACCTAAGAAATATTGCAAAATTACGACACATGCTCTCAGTTGTTGATGCCGCAAAACAAATTAATCCGTTCATGACCTCAAGACTAGATTATTGTAATGCATTACTGGGAGGATGTACAGCAAGATCAATTAATAAACTTAAATTGGTTCAAAATGCAGCAGCCAGAATGCTGACGAGAACCAAGAAATATGATCATATTAACGATTTATCATCGTTACATTGGCTACCTGTTAAATTTTGTATTAATTTTAAAATTCTGTTAACTACATACAAAGTTTGAATCATCAAACTCTGCACGCTACCATGATATATTCCATCACGTTCATTATGATCGCAAAATTCTGGCCTGCTAATAGTTCCTAGAATATCAAAATACACAAAAGGAGGTATTTGGCTCCTAAACTATGGAATAGTCTCCCTAACACTGTTCGAGATACAGACACACTCAGTTAAAGTCTAGACTAAAGACTCATCTATTTAGCCAGGCATACACATAATTGATCCTTCAACTCACAATTAGGCTGCTTTAATTAGGTCTGTCGGAAACCAGAAATCAAAAACAGTCATCATGATCTATAACTCTGCAATAAATTGAATGACATCTATGCTAATATTATTTTATTTGTTTCCCTGTCTCAACCTCGGGACTCCTATCCTGAGATCACCAGAACCGGCTGGATCCAACTCCATTCCTGCTTCATGTTGGACTCCACTGCTACAAGTCTCTGAGTGATGACGACTAATAGCAGCCGGTGCCAGCCAAACATCACTTCAGTCTATTACGATGGACTTCAGAAATTGAACTGATGCCAACTCCAATCATAAGACATGGGATACTTCATATGCCATTGCCTGAACTTTGGATAGAATAAATTAACGGCCAGGTTGAACTGCGATGCACCTAACTGATCTCTGCCTGCATCATTTCGGTCTAATGATGGACAACACTCTTGAAATGGAATACATGGGCTATCAATTAATTGACAACAAAACACTTCATCAGCCAACTAACAAGGACTATTGCATCTATATGAACTTCTGCAGTTAATCCAGGATGAACTTCAAAGACATAAGTCATTCATCTTAAAGTTCTTACAAAATCTTTGTTTAAACATGGTGGTGGTGGTGGTAGTGGTCTAAAGCACTAAACTGTTAATCAGAAGGTTGCTGGTTTGATCCCCACAGCCACCACCATTGTGTCCATGAGCAAGGCACTTAACTCCAGGTTGCTCTGGGGGGATTGTCCCTGTAATAAGGGTTCTGTAAGTCTCTTTGGATAAAAGTGTCTGCCAAATGAATAAATGTAAATGTAACACTGTCCCTTAACACTTACTTATTTTAATCATTTTAAACCATGACTTGCACTCTACATAAATAATATTGGCATTATATTCATGATGTTAGCCAGAGGGGAACTGGCCCCCACAGTGAGTCTGGTTTCTCCCAAGGTTATTTTTCTTCATTAACCAACATATTATAGAGTTTTGTGTTCCTTGCCACAGTCGCCTTTGGCTTGCACACTGGGGTTATAAATACAATTATTATTTAATTATTTACTTATTTTTAAACACATTTCACAATTGTATTTTATCACACTACACAATGATGACATTATAGATATTACAATTTCATTTTCTGTTAATACCTGATCTTCGGTAAAGCTGCTTTGAAACTGTGTGTGTTTTGAAAAGCCCTATACAAATAAAAATGACTTGACTTTTTGTTGCAAACATCAATCACTTAATCAAATTACAAACACTGAAAAATATGATGACACAACCTGGAAGAACAAGGTGGTTTCAGTCTTAATATATCAGCCACAGAAATAATGGATGGCTACTGATACATTAATTTCACATTCCTGTCTTTAAGACGTTAATGACCTCAGATTACATGTCTATTCCTGGGCTTTCTTTCAGAGTTATCCCTTAAGAGTGGATACACAATAAATAATCCAAAATATTTGCTTAAATCGCTCAAACCCTTAAAGGAATAGTTCACCCAAAATTGGCATTTTAATGAATACCATGGTTCGTCTTCAGAAGGTATCAACCCATATTTTTTGTCATTTTCAGTTAAATCTTGATGTCCTTTGCACATTCATGAATGATATAAGAGATGCTTGTTCACAGTGGCTCACATTCACACTCAGAACTTGCATGTGCTAGCGGAAACCTACGTGTCTCTCTGAACATTCTCCTTTCGTATTTGGGTGAACTATTCCAAATTATAGGAATATTTCTGGCATTTAAATCTTTGGGGTGAATTCACTAACAGTTGTGCCACTTTGGCATTTCAGTGCAAAAAGCAGTGTCTTATTCACTAATCACCCATTATCTAGTTTAAAGAGTCATGATACCCCAAAATAAATCTAATTTGAGATGCTAACCGATATGTACAGGTTGCACATCATTGGAAACAATTCTTGCACTCATTATGTGTATTGTTAAGGCTAAAGCAATGTCATATTGTTGTGATTTGAATTAGTGTCATATAACTCAAAAATGTAACTGCCATATGTGACCTGTTCCTTTCTATGTGTGATGCTTGTTTGTTTGTTGACTATGTTGTATTTTGTATTTAAATTGTAACTGGTGTGCCGTCTTGGCCAGGTCTCCCTCGAAAAAGAGACTTCAGTCTCAAGGGACTTCCTGGTTAAATAAAGGTTAAAAAAAAAAAAAAAAGTGTACATTTATTCGGCAGTAGATTCTGAAAGATTCTCCACATTATTCATAAGAAGGAACGATTTCATCCAATCCCTGTGCTGCCTCATGCCTGAGCTTGCAAGCCCCACATTACAGCAGAGAAATTAATATCACACTCGGACATGACAGCGGATCCTGGTTGGCGCAATTTCAACAGCACTTACGGAACAGACACGAGAGGGGCTCCATGATAAGATTGCATAAGAGCAGATAATTCAAAATCACACGCTGACGTCGCAGTGGGTCTTGCCCCAAATATAAGAGTGATATTTAAACAGAAAACCGTGGTGAAATCTGATTCACTCTTAAGAATGTACCGCAGTCGATAACGGACTGGAGCAAGCATGTTTGTTATCCAAATTTCTTCTACTTGCGCTGCAAACATGTAGCAGCTTAGGGATGCACATATTCCATTGTGTCTTCTTCATCTGACAATGACTTGTTCAAAAACAGAAGACAAAGATGAAAACCAAAATCTCGAAATTATGAGAATTAACTCTCTTTTTGCCTGGATTTAGGCCTACAGGTTTTACCGGCACTCCGCCAAGACAACAAAGTTATACTGGATAACTTTACACAAACTGACTACCTACTTAATACTGTGCTCTATTTATTTATTTATTTTCAAATTTTAAACCGTAGTATGCCACATTCTTGCATCATCATGTACAATTCTTGAAAATAAATAGGGTTGTTTTGCATTTTATCTAAAATTTGTGTAAAAACGACCTAAATCATGGCAGTCCGATTAAATAATTAGTAAAATAGAGATGTTTAAAGTCACGACTGTAAATGCTTTTATTTGTCACATTCGAGATGGAAGGTCAAATCAATCACACTGCATTTTGTAATACAACATTCTCCACAGTGAGCTTTAAAGTATGCAGAAACAGTAAGAGTAGTCTCACCCCAAAGGGCCGATTTAGACAACTTTACAGCTTTAATTACAATCATATCTTTAAATGTTAGTGCTTAAGCAGAAAAATGAGATTCATATTTCTGCTTCGAAACACTCCGACCCCCTTTTCTGTCATTGTAAGTGTAAATGCTGATGGATGAGTCAAAATTATTGTCTGAGATAATCAATAGCACGCCACAGATGTTGTCCATAGACATTAGGTTGTAAATAACCTGGAATATTCCTCCGGTCAGCTTTAAATAAGATCCAATAAAGATGTTCTATTTAAGACCATAGGTTGAACATTCAAGAGGAAATATGGCATAAACACTTTCATTATGCATTCATGCTCATTTCCAACTTAAAACATCCTGTGGCCTTATAAATGCCAATGAGAAATACATTTGGCACACACAAAGTATATAAAAGTTAACAGTGAGGAGCAAAAATAGAGAAATATGTTAAATACAATTGCATACAAAAATGTAACAAACATAGTTAATATTGTAACAGTACTGATGAGAACTGAAAAGCAACTAAACAGCCAATGAGAATGGAGAACAGTGTGGGAGGACTCTAATATTGAACACTGGAACGACTGATGATGATTATTTTGCAGTGTGAAGAGGAATCTAGCAATGCCAGTCACAGACTTAGAAATCTACCACACTCATCTTTACTATGAGATTAAAACAGAACATATCTGCATATCCATTATTCAAATTAAGGACATGAATATGAAGATTGGAATGTCAAGCTGGCATTGCCTCTTCCCGAGGAGGTGGAATGATTCACATGCATTTAGAAATACATCAATGCACATCAGGCATGTGCATTTTTCATCAGGCTTGGAGAATGCCATACACAGCAATGGTGATGGAGTGGAGATCCGATGATAATAATGAATGGAAATTAAAATACCTATTCATGCAAGAGGAGAACTCAGGAGGCGGCCCATTCACCAGATGCACCCGGCTCAGCTCCCGTAATGCACAGGTCACAACAGGAGGCAATAGGCCAATAGAAATGAGAGAATCAGAATGAGTTGGACAAAAAACAGAGGTGGAGAACGGTCAATGTGAAAATGTTAACCAAAACTAAAGGATGTGTTAAATGTCCTCAGTTCTGAAACATTGTCAGATACAGTAAACTGGGTGAATTGTAACCCAATTAGCACTAGAGGCAGCAAAGCCAAAGCAAAATTACACCACTGGGACAGCACAGTGCAACACGAAAGAAAATTTATGTTATTAATAAACAAAACATGTCACCACTACAGCAGAATCAGTGAATCAATTAAAGATGAGCATGATTAGTTCCACCCTTACATGAGATCAAATATAGAGTAGCCCCCAAAAGTATTTACATACCTTTGGACACTGCAAGTCATTTAAAACTTTAAAAATGCATTTATGTTTATGTGCATTTGAAACAATAAAACCAAGAAACAACTGCTAACAAATTATGCTAAAGCTTTTCTTACAACTAACTTTTCTTTTTTGCAATTACACTTTACACTTTAATAACTTCTCCCAAGTAAATTTTTTGTGGATGTATTAAGTAGAGGTGGATCGATATATCTATTTAACAGATTAATCGGTGCCTATAGTTGCTTTTTGGAACTATCGGTTATCTGCAAAAATCTATGCCAATAGTTTTTTGATCCCTCCGTTTTTCTTTTTTTTATGGAAGCGAGGGCATGCAAAGACAAAAGCGAATATATGGAAACGCCACTCGTCAACACATACATAGTTTCTCTAATATTATATATTGTGGATAACAATAATATGTAGGCTATAAAAAGCTACATTTGATAAATTTAAAAAAAAGAGCATTTTAATGGTGCCAAGTCTCCATCATTTCAAAGTAAGAGCCCCTATGTGTTGTTTAGTGTTAAAAGTCTCGTGTTATGCACCCAATCTACTTTTTTCTGATTATATTGGGTTTTAGTTGAAAATAAACTACATCTTGGATTTGATTCATTTTGGAATCCGGCCTTTATGTCTGTGCAGACTAAGAAAATATTGCAACATTCAATTAATCGATTTTAAAAACTATTGGCATATTAATGGGTTATTTGCCTTTTTATTATCTTAGTTATTGGTATCGGCAAAATCAACTATCAGTTGACCTCTAGTTTGAATTAAGTTCTCCTCTGAGCTGAGTAACCACAGGTACAATTCAACACATTAACTACAGAGATGATCGACAATGATTGACAACCAAAAAGCATCCAAAAACTTTTTTTTTTCATACATTTTTTATCATTTGAAACAAAGCAAACTTATTTTTGTAGAATATTTTGCTTGAAAAGTGTGTTTGTGCTATATTTCTTTTTATATAATGCAAAGACATTTCTACATTTTCAGTGTGGCTTACTGCAAGTATACAAATACCACTAGGGGGGGCCACTATATGCCATCTCCTATACTTCATATACTCTTAATATTAAACAAAATAAATGTACTGTATGAGACTTCTTCACAGTTAAGAAAAAAACAAATATTCAATGCTGAATAAAGAGAAACCAGTTACAGTAAAAATATTAGACAAACAGCATACCTTAGGGTTTAATTCACATGAAAATAATGCAGCCAGATGTTCAAATAACTGCTGGCTAGTTTCACTAAAGTAGATCTCCTGACTAACCACCTGCTAATTAACACCTAGAACACCAAAGAGAAACAAGGCCTCTCACTTTGCACTGGTGCATTTCAGACTACTAGGCTTACAAGAGGAGGGATATTAGAAATAGTCTAGATGTATAATTAATCTGCCTGCTGGCTCAATAGTTAAACACATTCCGGTGCTGGGGAATAGGGGCAGGTTAATGCAGTTTGAACGATGCAATGTGTGCCCATAGCGTTGGCTGAGCGCAGGAAATGTATGAGCTGCAGCCATGGGATCAAACATTCCTGGAGTATTGTTCTTCAGAACAGGAGCTTTGCTTCAGGGGAACACAAGGGAAATTATGTAAACATCTTAGCTCTGTTCCACAACCTAGAGCTGCCCTTGCTTTCATCTAAGATGCCATTAACACTAACCCAAATTTTCCAACCATCTGCACTGTTTTTAATTTATTTTATATGTAAACATGTGTTAGATAGATGTCTTTGATCATTGCGCCATGTTTTAAACAGTCAGGTTAACATTTAACATTTTAAAAGAGAGAGAGAGAGAGAGGATTATCTAATAAGAATAATTATATGGCACACACATTTTGGTCAGACACAATAGTCAGTTTTATATGTTTTATTGATTCTTTTCACTATTTAATTAATTCTTTATATGAACGTCATTGCTCTTGCTTCATTAATTTTTTCACTGAGCTTGTCACAAGTTATTTTGATGCTGCCTTAAGGTAAGGTCACACAAGGCTTTGAGCATGCAAAATTATTTCATGTTATTAATAATACAGGATATTATTTCATGTGTGGGGGGTTATGGTTTTAATACATTATTTATCTCAAATAACAAATAATATTATATTCAAAATGTAAAAATATACTGTCTACTAATTGTTTTAAACAATACAAATTTGCAGGCCGAATTCATAGGTCAGAGTTCACCAAAACTAAACTTTAGTCTGCAGCAGAATGCAAAATATCTTAGCATGAGTTTGCATTTCTGGTCTCCCGAGTTCTGATGCACTTGGATGGAAGTGAATGGAGCACAAAGTGTGACCACACCTTTAGAATTTGGACATGACTATGTATTTTAGGAGGCAGCATTAAAATAAATAAAAATAGCCTTTGCTTCAGGAACACACCTATGATGCCTTTAAATGCTGCCTCTGTAGGATTAATTTTCGAGCACAGTACAGTAGCTTTAATATAAATGGTGATCTTCTGGGAGATTCTGTTTTTAAAAATGATTTCACTGGCTCAATGAAAGTTTGCTATCAATGGGCCACACTCAGAAAAGGGTTTAGATAATGATGTTCCCATTATGGCTCTGTAAAAGAAGAGAGGGCTGTGGAAAAGCTGTTGAGCGAGTTGGATGGAGTGTATTCCTGTGAGCAAACAGTGGCATCAGTGTTGACAGACTTGGAGGAGAGCACTCCCAGTCAAAAGTGAAAGATAATCACAATTTAACATTTCGAAGAATGTAATTAAAATGTAATCAATTGAAAAGACAATGATTCCTGTTTTTTTATGCATCACTAAATCTAAATATTAATCTAAATTTAAGGTGATGTGTGCAGAAAAATTTGAAAAAAACCGAATCAAATCAATACTGTTTTCATACATTTAAGGTCAGGAAATTCTCTTTTTGATAGTTTTATTATCTTCCCTAAGGCACACTGATAATGTTTAATCTTTAATTTAGAAATATATTATAATTTTCTGATTGGCTAACATTGTGCAGCCCCACAAATTCAGCTATTTTTGAAACTCAGTGTGAAGAGAATGAACAAGCTCCACAACATTATAAAACTACATTTCAGGGGTTACACATTTAACACATTGCATCTGAATACACGATCAGCTACAACATCCACCTACCTAATATCACGTAGGTCCCCCTCGTGCCGCCAAAACAGCTCTGACACATCGAAGAATGGACTCCACAAGATCTCTGAAGGTGTCCTGTGGTATCTGGCACCAAGACGTTAGCAGAAAATCTTTTAAGTCCTGTAAGTTACAAGGTGGGGTCTCCATGGATCAGACTTGTTGGTCCAGCACATCCCATAGATGCTCAATCGGATTGAGATCTGGGGAATCTGGAGGCCAAGTCAACACCTTAAACTCTTTGTCATGGTCCTCAAACCATTCCTGAACAATTTTTTCAGTGTGGCATAGTGCATTAACCTGCTGAAAGAGGCCATTGCCATCAGGGAATACCGTTGCCATGAAGGGGTGTACATGGTCAGCAACAATCTTTAGTTAATTGGTACGTCTCAAAGTAACATCCACATGAATGCCAGGACCCAAGGTTTCTCAGCAGAACATTGCTTCTGTTTCTTCCCATAGAGTATCCTGCTGCCATCTCTTCCCCAGGTAAATGATGCACAAAAACCCGGCCGTCCACATGATCTAAAAGAAAACGTGATTCATCAGACCAGGCCACCTTTTCCATTGCTCCATGGTCCAGTTGTGAAACTCACGTGCCCATTGTAGGCACTTTCACCAGTGGACAAAGCAAGCAAGCTGCGATGCAATGCATGTTCTGACACCTTTCTATCATGGCCAGCATTAAGTTTTTTAACAATTTGTGATAGTAACTCTTCTGTGGGATTGGACCAGACGGGCTAGCCTTCGATCCCCATGCGCATCAATAAGCCTTGGGCGCCCATGACCCTGTTGCCGGTTCACCGGTTGTCCTTCCTTGAACCATTTTTGGTAGGTACTAACCACTACATACCGGGAACACCCCACATGACCTGCTGTTTTGGAGATTATCTGACCCAGTCGTCTAGCCATCACAATTTGGTGTTTGTCAAAGTCGCTCAGATCCATACGCTTGCCCATTTTTCCTGCTTCCAACGCATGAAATTCAAGAACTGACTGTTCACTTGCTGCCTAATATATCCGACCCCTTTACAGGTGCCACTGTAACAAGATAATAGATGTTATACACTTCACCTGTCAGTGGTTTTAATGTTGTGGCTGATCAGTGTATATTAAACTCAAGTTAACTGTTAACACTCACACCCTGTCTACATCGAACGCGAGAGTCGCGTTGCATCAAAAGCAATAGAACCCATTATAATATGACAGAAAACTGATATTCCATAAAATGTTGCACTGCATGCGCTGGCACTACTACCACCAACAACATAACTAAACAGTTTAGAAAGTTCATGTCAAAGCACCCAGTGTAGGTTTTTTATCGGGTCCGATGTTTTTAACTGACCCATCCTTCAATAACAGTTCCTTTGCAAAGCTTGAATCGTTTTATGACTGGTTCTTAAGCAATCGACATTGATATGAGCCAAAAAAACATGCAATGAATCCACGCTGAAATAGGCTAAAGACACATCCAGTTTCCAGTATCATCCTGCACTGAAATGCACATCACCGAAAATGCATCTAAATGGTCCAGCGCATATTTACATACACCAATAATTAAAGAATAGTGCAGATGGGCAAAAGAATGTGTGCTCAAAACAGCAAGAGGCAGCAGCTGAATGACAAAGAGAATAGTTTCTCTATAAAAAATTTTTTGACATCGCGTCACTTAAAAGCAGCCCAAGATACATATCAAGTGGTCAAAGACGTCTGTCTTTAAAATAATTTAAAATAGTCCAGATGGGTCCCCTTTGGTGTTAGGAATAGTCAGGCCACAGAAGGCTTTATTTGTCCTCTCTATGTTTACAAACTGAAGCACCAGTGGACGGGGCTAAGGGTGCAATGATTTTAATTAGGCGTTAATGTTTTTGAGCTGTAGAAGCAGTCATTAATGAATGTACACCAAATGACAAAGGAAAGTCTCGGAAGTAGAGAACGAGGCGTTTTTGCAGCTTGGTTTCAATAAATGCATTACATTTCAATACATTTTTGCATTGGGGATCAAGTTTTGAATTTTGAAATTTACAGTATGTTTTATAGCAGAAAGACCTATTATATGTCAAAATATCAAGGAAAATTCGATTCCTCATGACCCCTGTGCGTAAATTCTGCAGCACTAGTGACAAAAAAAATTGGAAAAAGAATTACTGTTTTGAAAGTGTTTTCCAAATACTCCCATTGTCTTCCATAGATCATACAAACAGTCCTGACCATAACTTACACCACTGGTTGGGCAACTCAAAACAGCAATTCTGGAAGTGCCACAGAGCTACAGTGTTTACTTGTTGGGAAATTAATCAACAAATAGCTTACTTATACTTGTCTCTGCACATTAATCTGCATAGGACAACAAAAATTACACACAAAACCTTCATGTTGCAAGCATTGAACTACAGTAAACTGTTGAAAGCTACTCAAGGAGAAAGTATCAGGATAAACTGCCATTTCTCTTTTTGGCCGTTAATCAAGGGAAATGAGAGGATATGTTTACAATGTCACAGAGACATGTCACAGAGATGCAGACAGTTGCTTCAAACAAACAGCCCAATACAGTGGTTTTATGGCAGTTAAAGGGATTTGTTAGGCACAACTGCAAGTTTATTGATTTTATAAAACAACTATATGCTAAAGACACCAAAATTAAATGATTAATTTATTATTATTATTATTAATAATAATAATAATAAAACAAGTCTTTCAAGTAATATCGTTTAATAGCCAAACTGTAGGTTATTTACTGCTGCTTAGCAACACAACTGCACTAAAAACTGAACACAGAATTTAATTGATATGTGGTCACAGGTGTGAGTATATCAGCTATTTTATAATGGACACTGTAAACGCTTTTTACATGTTTTTTTATCATTCAAAGAATATAACAGCATGAGTATTTTCAATTTGTAACAAACGATTCTCTGTTAATAGGGCTTTAAAGGAAGAATTCACCCATAAATGAAAAATGTGCCAATATGTACTCACCCTCATGATGTTCCAAACCACTATGACCTTATTTCTTCTGTGTAACACAAAAGATGTTAGGCATAATGTCAGTCACTATTCACTTTCATTACACCTTTTTTCCATACAAAGCAAGTGATTGGTGACTGACATTCTGCCAAACATCGTTGTATTCCACAAAAGAAAGAAAATCATAGTGGTACGGCACAAAATGTGGGTGAGTAAATTGTGAGTGCACTGCGTTAAACGGATGTAGTTAGTGATGTGTGTGGTCAGCTGGAGACAGAATAAAGCAGAGAGAGGAGCCAAACATTGGCCACACTAATCAGCCAGCCCTCACTGCTGCCCACACAGCACCAATGATAATAAGTCGCATGACACACAATCCCTTAAGGCATAACCAGTGAAGCCAATAAAGGTGAGACTACACAGAGGAACTGATTAGTGTGCAGCATTAGAGCGCAGTGTGACACTGGAGATTACCGTAACTGTCTTACCTTAAAGGCATACTTGCGGCTGATGTGGTCCTCGGGTCCCACGGGGGAAATGACATAGCTGGGCAGAGGAATGCTGCCCAGAGCCGTTTCTTCTCGACTGTCTGCAGAGGAACAGGAGAGAAAGTTACTCCATGATGGTCAAGAGCAAAGTGCACATGTTTGGTAAAAATGTCTAAAAATGTTAGATTACATGTGTACAGCAGTACAAATAGATGGTTTCCTTCTTTGCAAGCACTCTCAAAAAGAAACTGATAGAAAGAAACTGATGACTTTGTCTACCACAATTAGGATGGTATAACAAATAATTAAAAAACTAAATTATTTACAACAACATTACTCAGTGCAAGCAATAGACATAAAAAAGGGAGAGCAACTTCTTATTACTTATTAAATTATATGTACTCCATGAAAATGGACAGTTTCCTTCAGCATGCCATCAAAGTGTTTTACGTGCAAACAAGATTACGATGCAATAAAATTAGATACTTGTGACTGCTTTAGCTAACTGCAGCTTACAGTAATTCAGCCCAGTATTATAACTCACCTTTATAATAAAAAAGGCAGTAATCAGACAACACAAACCACTTGCGCTTCCACAATCTCATGCCCGAGCTGTCCTGAGGGTAGGAGAACAATATCAGTTCAGCTTTTTCCATTTGCAGTGGAATACCACCACGAGGACCTACTAAGTAGTGGGAATTGGGCATTCCAAATTGGGGTGAAAAGGGAATACAATTTTTAAAAATGAATGAACAAAGTTGATGAGTTTGCAGGTTAGTGTATGAAACTGGTGTAACTGTGCAAACTGAACGATTAGAAATGGTGACATTTATTATGCTATTTTTCTGTATGTAGACTTGAATAGGTCTTTCATTCAAGCTACCAAACCACAAAATGACATACTTTTAACTGAAAGTACATTGAGTAGGCTATATGAAAGATACATATAAACAATATATCATCTGGTGATGGCTAGAGTAAACAATCTTTGTCCTTTGATAATGACTTGGGTCGAATTTAAAAGAAAACTATGCAAGTTGTGCTTCGTGCCACTACAGACTTTTGATGCTGAGCATTGGCAGTGTGTATGTACCTTTGTAGAATATAATTGTTTAAAATTTTAGAATGTGCTATGTCATCCACCAGATACATCCGGTGTGCCTTTAATTTATCCTGCTGTTCAAACTTTTTTATATATTTAAAAACATTAAGACTATTGTATAGCGAGTAGCCCAATTTATTTTTGAAAAAAAAAAAAAAATCCAGATACATATCGATAATCATTGGGAAAATCTTTCGATTATCGATGCATGAAAAAGGCATCACTCCCAAGCCTATTAACAAACAGTAAAAATTGTGTTTTATTTGAGTCCTATCTGTTCAGGCATAATGTTTATTTAATGTGCTGTATTGAATAACATGTTCCATTCTGTGCTAACGTACCTGTGATAAATGTATTCAGTTTAATGCCTTTGGGGTCTTAGTTAATTAAAAAGACCTCATTAGGATCTAATTAAGACATAAACACCACTCAGTTCTGATCACAACACAATCAGACTCTACTAACTCACACCAGGATTGTACTTTTGAGGGTCACACCTGTTTGTAGAGCCATCCTCTCACCACCACTGGGACATTGGGGTTCCTTTTGATGGAATGGTCACGCTTGCCAAAGCAATGCACCTTCCCACTGGTTTTTAAACTCTGTGGTATGCAAAACATTATAAAATAAGAAAACAGCAAGTTTGTTTAGATACGGTAACTTATATATGCATTGTTAAGAAACATTCAAAGTAATGAATAAAGGACTATTCACATTGGACTCGTTCTTGCATTCAGAAACATGTAGGCAGAGCACAATGGAATAAGGATGTGTTTTTAAAAGTTCTTTTAACTTGGGATAACATCTTATGAAACACTGCTCTCATGGCTCTAATGCACATATACATAGATGAACAATTAAAAACTGGGGCAAATGTGATGCAAGAATGTGTCCTGTGTGAATAGCTCCTAAGACTGTAAAATGTCCACTTCACAGCTTCTAGAAATGAAAAATGATCACAATACACAAGCGGTTTCTGGCAAGTATAAATCTTGATCTGCTTAAAGTTTAGCACAACTGATTATTTGTCAACCCAATGTTTTCAGAGAATAATAGGAAATAGCTAATATCAGTCTTACATTAAGGAAAGAAAAATATAATATAATATTTTTTGAGTTTTTCTTAAAGACAAGTAGATCAAAGTTGCAGTTTCTGTATGAGACAAACCTTTTAAAATGACTTTAAAATAAATTAAAAAAATACTTAAGGAAAGATCAAATTAGGATACTAAAGAGATCATGACTCATGGTCCCCTTGAATTATTTCAGAACAGAATAAAATAAATTTCTGTCTTGATAGCAGTCTATAAAAAAAACAACACTGTGATGATGACATGCTTTATAAAAAAAGAACAAATATTAAACAATGAATGATGTCCACTGGAAGAAACATACAGTAAAAGGTGATCCCAGTTATCTCTGCATTACCATTTATAAAGAAGAACCAAGAAAGCAGAGCCACATAGCTGTTACTGAACTGGCATGAGACCACAGGGAAAAATAAGTCTGAGCTAAAACTTTAGTACCTCTAATGACTTTGGTGACAGGAGTCTCAGATTCATTTCCTGGGTCAAGACCTGTTTTAATCAAGCCTAGAGGTCTGCACTGGCATTAAGATTAAGCCTGAACCTGGCTTGTCAATGAGACACTGTGACCTGGTCCAACTCAACCATTAAGGTCATATTGTAAGGCCAAGTCTATCTCAGAGTAGACTCCGACACACAGATTCTGACAGTAATTATTTTACAATGTTTTTGCTCAGGGGGTCAGGAATAACCCTGTTAGAAGGTCACTGTAAGCCCCTGCTCATATATGCTGAAACTACATCCTATGGTGGCAAAAAGCATGTTTCTCCATTCAATTTTTTTTTCATTTTTTCCAAGAAACATTTAAATAAAAATATTTAAATGACATTACAGTACATCTTTTTTCCAGTAACATTGTTTTTGAAAGGCTCTTAAAGCCTCAAAAGGACTTTTTCCCTATATGTTCCTATTGACAAGTAATCAGTCAAAAACACAATTAGGAAAGGAGCACCCATAAGCAAAGGTAGCATACCTCCATTTTGCACTAGCAGGGCACTGCCTTAAGGCGTTGACGACATTTACCTTCATACAGTGAAATTCCATGGACAAAAACTCAATGGGAATCTGCGTTATCATGGATTTTGCGTAACGGATTTTATATGGAGTTCAAGTTTAGTGAACTTTGAGAGGCAAATTTGCCACATTGACCAATTGGAAGTTGCTTAGGTTTGGCAGTAACCTCAGTGTGGGTGGTGCTTTGTACACAGTTACACTGAATATTCACAATGGACAAGTATATAATTTTAGCAACGAGTTTCTTAACTCTCGCAGAGTATAAAGTGCAGCATTAAAAAAACACTGCTTGGCAATTAATTTTTTGCTGGTTTCATATGCACTCACACCTTCTTTGCCTGTGGAATTTTTCAGTGCAAATGTAATAGTGATCGCGTCTTTAGAGATGAACTGTGGTGCTAACGACAGTTCTTTCCAGGTTTTTTAAAGCTCCTTACGTATATTCCCACTCAAACATTTGTGTGTATGTCATGTTTGAGTGTATATATTCTGGCTTATGAAAAAAAGCTAAAATATTTAATAACTAGACAGTGGGATAATGTGGGTAGTGCTTGACATGGCAAAAGTTTCCACCAGGATGTTTTGAAACGAGCACACCCCCATGTCTGTAGGATATTCTGGTGCTGAGTTATGGTTTGTCCCCCAAGGTTCTCTGGCGGCCCACACTAGGCCTCAGTCCACTGGCCCTCTATGATATTCTGGTGCCGAGATATGGCTGACAAATTTTGTTATACAGTTGCTAGGGTTGTGGCTAGTTGCTAGACCTTGGCTAAGCAGTTGCTATGGTGCTACATAATGGCTGCATGCAGAGATCTAGAGATATAATCATTCGGATCCCAATTCAAAGGTGGGTCTATGTCGTCCACTGGGCAAAAATTGTGAGTTTAAATTGAAAAGTCATGGCACAGCTATCCTCAATAAGATACACAATTTGAGGTATCATTCAATTACATAGCACAAATAATGCGGGATGAATTACATACCAACATTTTGCACAGAAGAAGAACAGGTTTAGGATTTGCAACAAATACTCCTGTTGGCCTAGCAATTAACCATGAAAATTAAAAATGGCACACTTGCTCTAGAGAAATAATATACTGTACTCTGGTTTATTAAGATCCATTAAAACAGCTATACATCTTAAACACCTAAAGTAGAGTGTGAATGTGCTACACAGGCTCAGATTTAATGAGCGGGAAGTAGCGTTCAGAAAGGTTCTCAAACCCCTGCAGATGTTCTATGCACTATTTCCTACTGACCTCTGCACAACACATCTGAACTGCACAGGAGATTTAATCCACTTTCTCTTGTGCTAGAAAAATCAGTAACCTATTACACCTTCCGCTTGTGTCATTTATCAAAATCAGAGGGAGAGAGCAAAAATAGATGAAGCCAATTTACTGTACCCCATTACCTTTAAAAATTGTATCAGTTTTCAATATAATTTAATACAAGACACACACACACACACATACACACACACATACACTAAAAGCACACTATAATTGGTAAAGCTGCTCTCTATGCAGTTAGCCAACTTGGCATGATTTGGTACAGGAATGACTTGATGTGAAGTTCAGAATTAGCACTTTGCTGATTTAAACTGCTCCTAGATCAGCAATGAATTAAATTTCTCACCCTGGATCCTGATGCGGTGTCAGCGGGGGAAGAGGAGATGGCGACAGATGACTCGCTGACCATGCTGGGAGGCCTCGGCTCTAGTGGTGGTTTAGACATGCGTGAATATATCCTGCAGGGGACAGACATAAACACATGATCTCAGACAGCAGGTGTAAGGTGTGGTTACTGTTATACATGGTGATGTGAAGAGTTAATACGTTTTATTTGTAGTTATACTTTAACCAACAAGGTAAAGCAGAGCCTAAATGACACATAGTATACAGGAGAGAAAGAAATTGAATTGGGGAGACATTCCAGCTCCTGTAACACTTTGTAAGACAAGTTCCCTGAAGGCAAACTATTCAAAAACCAGGACAGAATGAATAGCAAAACAGAAGAGAACACCACTTAGTGTACACATCTCTAGTGATAGTAGTTGTCTCAGGTGACCTGGATAGGATGACAATGACAAGTACTGAAAGTAACATGAGTGACATTAAAAGGTGCACTCAGTATTTAATTTAAAACAAATTTGACTTTTAAACTGAAATAAATTGTTATGGTAGGGGAGTAGTTTTGGAAAAATACCACACCAGTGATTTAGTGGTGACTAAAGAGTTGGGCATATTGTGAATGTATCAAGGTTAAAAAGCTTTATTCGACATAAGTCATGTTGAGATCATATGACAAGCCAAATATTACTTCCCTGTAACTGAACGCTTGCATTCGCAAAAGATATTAGGGCTGACAATGCAAAGTGCATTTCTACAATGGCATCAGTAACTGAGAATGTTTTTGTGAATGATGTATCTACAATGCCAGTGCAACAATAACACAAATATTATTAACTAAAAATCTCTCTACCCATCCATCACTAACTAACTAACTAACCATGCATAATTAACTAAACCACCCATCCATCCATCCATCCATCCATCCATCACTAACTAACTAACTAACTAACTAACCAACCATCCATCCATTATTCCGTCTATCTTTCCCAAGTGCTTGATTGTTCGTCAATCAGTCAGTCCGTCCAATCATTCCTCCATCCATTCATCCAATCCATTCATCCATCCATCTGTATGTAATTCTTGACTGCCTGCTTGTTCGTCAGACAGTCCGTCCAATCATCCATCCATCCCATCCATCCATCCATCCATCCATCCATCCATCCATCCATCCATCCATCCATCCATTCTTCTGTCTGTCTTTCCCGACTGCCTGCTCGTTCATCAGTCCATCCAATCATTCCTCCATCCATTTATCCATCAATATGTCCTTCCTGAATGCCTGCTCGTTCATCAGACAGTCCGTCCATCTAATCATCCATCCATCCCATCCATCCATCCACCCATCCATTCTTGTGTCGGTCTTTCCCGACTGCCTGTTTGTTCGTCAGTCAGTCCATCTGTCCTTCCATCCATCCGTCCATCCTCACATTTTTATTGTAACTAGATGAATACAAGAGCACAGTAAAGCATCAACAGAAACAACAACGCAGGGTATTTGATACTCCACCCCTTAAAAGCTTCCATAAGAATGAGTGTTATCACTGGGAGACATTCAAACCACCCCTCATACACTCTTCTACATGTCAAGCTCCTTAAAGTCTCCATCCATCAACATTACATTCTTTCAGATCACAGCAAGATTATTTTTAAAAATAACAATATCTTGTTTGAATGACAGAGTCATCCCATATTTAGCTCCGTTGGCTAGGAGTACTCTGCGGAGGAGGAAAGTGGAAGAATGCACTTCATCTGAAGAATGCAGGGCATTTACAGAGGTCAAACCCCACGGCACAGTTCAAGGACAAAGCACTCTGACACTTGCTAACAGTGTCACTGACATTACGGTGATGATAGTGTAAACACTCTCAGGTATTCAATCTCAAATTCATGACCTGTTAAATAGTCGTGTAATAATAAATTATTAACCAAATGTTTACAAAATGCCAGAGCCACAGGTACCATGATACAAATGCCTTTATGTTAAGCTGCTCCCTGAAAGTATTTGAGCACACTTTACTTTCCTAATAAGGAGAGCTGCATGAAAAGCTGCACTAAGATTCAGGTAATGCTATAGTAACATTTTGGGCACATCAGCAGAGAGAAGGGTAGACCAGCATAGAGATGAGTGAGAAGCTGGGGAAATAGACGACAGAAAATAGAGGTTAAACAAACTGTCAGTGTCATGCTGCCACTGCAGGCAACAAATAAAACACTTCTCCTAAACATGGAAGCATCAACCTCAAGGACAGCAGGGAAAGGTAAGACCTAGAGTGAAACCCAGTAGAGAATAACCATGTTTATTTTGTCTAATTGAGCGTACGACAGATAAATCAGTTTCTGAAGTACTCATAATGAGACAGGGGTGATGGAGTCTAAGTTCTGTCTGCGTTACATTTTGATTGTTGTTCTATGTACGTATGCACGTCTTTTGTGGTTGCATCCTGCAGTTTAAGCATCTTGCAAAATTTTTAGGACAGCATGTCAAGTTAAAATTGTTTTTAGAACCCTGCCTTCCATTCAGTTGAGCTCCATATAGCTTTTTAAAAGAATTTGTCCTGTGCATGCCCCAATCCTTTTGAAGGAAAGTGAATCAGATTGCAAGGTACCACCAAAAATCTATAAAAAAAATTAGACACTTTTTTGCATGTTTGTGTACAGTTTTTTTATCAACATGAAATGCTTTGAAGTTAAACAAAAATGTTTTTGTGACTTTCATGATTGATCATTTCTGCAATTTCTGAGTATGCTGGTATACAGGTACTTGTGCCCTTCCCTACCAGAGAGCTTCACTGCTCAGTCAATCTGCAAATTTTTGAATCTGCTTCAATGAAATGATCAGGCAGTTTGGACTTCCCAGGGACTGAATCATTTGTTGCTTATACAATTGTCTCTTCCCATATAGACATACAATTTATCTCTTCTTGTCACGGGCCGGTCACCTTGACAGGTTGGGTTTTTGCCAGACAGGGCTTTTGCCAATTCGGTGCCCAGTTCATGTGGAGGAGGATTCCTCAATCTCTGCCCGCGTCTCGGGGGCTTCGCTTTAAGTTTGATGAACTGTCTTGTGTTGACTAATAAATCTCGAAAAAAAATATTTATAATTTTGTGCATGCTCAAACCTGATTTTGTGCCTGCATTACATTCCTGATAACCCAAAACCCATTGACTACTCACATCAGATAGTTTCTTTTGATTATACTTTCATAATCCACTACAAATATAATCTCCAGCTATGACGCAGTTAAAATTCATTAAGCACACAACATAAACCCCCAATAAGTAATACTGCATAAGGTTTTTATAACATCACAACACTTTAATCTGAGGTAAATAACAGCTTTGTTGGCAAAAAGCTACAAGTACGAAGTTTGATGACAGAAAAAACATACCAGTGAAGAAATGCATGATGCAATTGAGCAAGGTCACCAATCCAAAAAAAAAAAAACATTTTGATTATGTTGCTAAAACTCACAAAAGCAAGCAGATTTCCCAGCCACATGTCAGGCTGACTCCATGATTTTCATGGGTGCAGGAGCTTACAGTAAAACAAAATAACCCTGCCCAAATTCTGACACACACACTCACAGACAGCCCCTCGATGTAGCACCTCCAACAACACACCAAAACGGTAAACAGTGTTTTTTTCTTAAGGAATGTGATGAGTTCCTGTAGTGTGACAGGTCAGTGGAGAAAATCATGAGGTGTCTGAGGCCAGTACACAACATCAAAAAAGCAGGAAACTACAAAAACATTACCATGGGAAGAGCTGTGGACTGGAAAAACACTGAGGTTTTCCCCCACTCATTTTTCACCTTACATACTGGCTATCATCCAACATTTTTTAAATATGTTTGCACCATGGGACATACTCCTGTTTAATCTATGCTTTCATATTATTTACCTGTCTTTTTAACAGATGGGCATAGAAAGCTTTTATTTTTTATTGGAGAGATGAGAGATTCTGGTTGAAGGCCGGCTAGAACACTAATATATATATATATATATATATATATATATATATATATATATATATATATATATATATATATATATATATATATATATATTGTTCCCATATCCACACAAATTCACAGCTATTGAGATTTAGAAACATTTAACTGGTTAGTAATATTATAATACAGTTTCTATGACATTCAGCTGTATATACATTGCGCTCCACTCATTTTACACAAAAACAAGTGACATAAGCTGCAGTGGTTTTCGGACTGCTATAGCTGCTTTTTATATAGATAATGTGTCAGTTCAATCATACTAGCCTGTGAGCTTTGCTGTTATATGTATATAGACATTTGAATTTCATTTAATGTCGTATCATGTGTCGTGTTGTTTTCAATGGTTTTTCAACCACTAAAATATAAGTGTAAGAAGTTGTATCTTTAGCACTGCTCTTTTTCTAAATTTCTTTAGCAAAAACATTTCATCAACCAACCAACCAACAATTATCTACCTATCCAAACCTCTACCATCCTGCCATATATATATATCATATATATCAGTTTTGGGTAAGATCAGCTATGCATCGCAATTCTTTCGTCAACAACCTGAATCAATTCTCAAACATGTTTAATAGATCCTGTGCTCAGTTTAAACCGCTGCAGCAAATGCACGCTTTAGACGGGCATACTAAATCAAAGCACAAAAACACGATTGTTTGCAGACAAGTAGTATACTGTAAATAAAATTTTTGTCTCCTGCTTCACAATGCCTTTCTTTCCTCTTGAGCTCTCTCCATTTCATTGTTGCACATGCCGGTTCCTTTCTTGCCATTTTTTTCTAGTCGAAGAGTAAACACAAGAGACAGATTTTTGAAGCAACAACCATACTATTTAAACTGCTTTACTATCATCTGTGCTGTTGAGGAGAAGCTGACATCCACACTCTCATACTCTCATACTGGACCAGCAACTTCTAGTTGTGGTTATAGTTAAAAATATAAATGAATAGGGTTAGCATAGATTAATTTGAATTAATAATTGTATTTCATTACTAATAAAAATGATAAACAATGCTTAACAAAAAATATTTCAAGAATCAGTTGGAGTATTTAATAGTATTTTGAGTATTTTGATAGAGACAATATTTATTTTCTTGTACATTGAAGTGATTTTTTATAATCTTCTAAAGAAAGAAACTGAAAAACTGATATACTCTACTAAACTATAGAAACATTTATTTAATTTTATGGACCTTCCATGTTTAGCTGCAAAATAAAAAGCTGAATGAAAAAAAGAGTAAGCTTTAAAAAACATTGGACGACAAGATGCATCGTGATACATCGAGAATTATTTTGTAATTTTATTGTTACCCTTTGAATCGAAAAGGGTAACAATCGAATCGTGAGGTCATTAAAGATTCACAGTTATTTCTTCAAAAAAGTAATCCTTTACAAACTACAAATCTAAAACTAATTAATTCATTACTTTTTACTTCATTGTAAAAGTAACCCAATTACTGTTAACTTATTTTTTAGTTACTTTCTAAAACAATTTCTTTTTTTTTAATTTTCACTCAACAAATTCAACACTTCTCTCTTACAATGACTTGTTATGGGGCATTCACCCTTTAGCTGTCACAGAGATACAAACAGACGTGCATATGAACATAATTCATGTTTTAAATGTGTTACACATAAATTATATTATTTTTAAAACATCTGTAATCAATGTTTGCATTACACTACTTTTGACAACATTTGATTACATAAACTAATTACTCTGATTACACTCAACACTGTATAATCCTTAACAAATCAGTACTTCATGTACAATCAAATATGAATATATGAGGGTATATGAATCAAATTTTCATGACATTCCTAACTTTTGAATGAATATTAACGTATGTACATTTTTCACCATTAAGTATTAGCCTATAAAATATACCTTCACTATGTTTGTTAATATCATTCATGAAAATTATATTAAAGTTTGACCAATAAGTGTTATGTGCAGTTTGGCCTATCCACAGAATGAATCATACAGACACAAAAGGCAGCCAGTCTGAGCGGTAAACAATGCACCATGCCACCGTGTTGTTAAGAACGACTCTCCCAGGATACTGTGCTCAGACTAGCCATTCAGATCAATAGTACTGCACTACCAGGGGATTAGAACACTTTAACAATAGTACATGCTTCCATTAACATCATGACCAATGAGATCGCACACATCTGAACTCCTCACTGAGGACGTTTGGGAGTATGCAGCAGTTTTAGGGACACTCCAATGAACTGGAATATATTTTTCATCCACTCATGCAGGGTGTCATTGTCATTAGGCCATGTTAAATCTTTATTCTCTAGAATTTGTGATCTGGCACCTGATAACTAGAAATCCACACCCTGGCAGGCATGGTAACATTTCAGTTAGGATGAATGACTTTGATATGGCTCTGCTGACATCATGACATATTTCACAATGTTTTTTTTTCCACAGCAAGTATCACAACTGTTAGGGGTTAGGCTATATTTCCATTGCTAGATTACTAAAGGAAAAGGTAGGGCTGATGGGAGAGGACTCAAAGAGGCTGGACTTGTGCTACAAATAGCACAAATTCAGCTATAGGCACTCCTCTTTAAAACATCTGGTATTCATGACCATCATCTCTTAGGAACTCTAACAAGAGGTTAGTATGCTTTTATGCTAATAACTAGATTGCTGCAGTAACACAAGATCCCTATTGTGACTTCTCTGGCTTTTTCAAATGGTGGTTAATTTGAACCTGAACTTGGCAGCTGGCCTCCACACACAGTGCCCCTAATGAGAAGCATCAATCAACCCTGTCAACAACATTTACTTCCCTGTCATCTGTATGAGAAATGGTGTTGACTGCAATGTGCGATATTCCTATGAGAGCTCAACATTCTAAATCCATGACCCCACCTCTATATGGAATAAACTGACTGATAACAGGGAAGTCGAGGCAGGCAAAATCTGATTCAGTAAGTCGTTAGACTACTCATGAGTTTGAGACTGATTCAAGATTTACACTTTATGGTTGTTGTGCATCCAGCAAGGACAACACAATAGAAAGTTTCTACTGTCTATTAAGTGTCTTTGTATTATTTGTCTTTCTCATAATATTCAATTCAGACAGCAATTTCACAAGTCAGCTAAAACTATTTTCTTTTGCCTCAGCATTGTAGATTCAGTAGCAGGTATTTTACAACAGTGTACTTTCTACATCAACAGAAGAATGCAGACGTTCAAAAATAGTTAACAGAACAGAACATTATGAAAATCATTCGGTTCAAGTATTTATTTCTTAGAATGAAACCTTGTTCTTAATACGAATCATTTATTGATTCCCAACACTATTTGGAGTAGTACGTGGAATACACTGAGTGATCATTTTCACACAAGTTTGTTTTTAGAAGGGACCAGAACATTCATAATAAACAGCAAAAACTTGGTGTTCTTTATACTGGTGTTAGTGAGGAACAGAACAAGATCTGTCTCCGCATGGAATGTACTGTAAATCTGAGCTCTCCTTACAGCACTGATGATGTAGAAATTCCAGCTCAGCTTACTGACATACTGGGAAACATAGAAATGAATGGAGAGGAGGAGGAGAAGTGGAACAGGTGCTGGGCTGAGCATTTTCATGCTATAGTAAATAAAGAACAAATTCAGACTATTATTTTTATTATGGTTTTAGTATCATTATTGATTATGATGACATTAATAACTACGTTTCCAACCAAGGGTTTCTTTGCGACAAAACAGCCATCAAAAAGTTTACCGATATGAAACGGTAAACACTGATGGAAAAGTGTCGACCTAATATATTTCCGCTAAACTCTAGCTCATAAGCTCCATGTCGATACTTCAAATCTCGTGAAAAACTGGCTTTCGAAACACTTTTTGTCTATAAAATTGTCATTAACGCAAAATTGTAGTGGCACGTGACAGAATTTACACTAATCGTTAGGCTGTGTTAATCATGAAGACAAGGTATACATCCTTGGAATTCAATTTATTGTATGAGTAGCATTACTTGCACTGTTATGGATTTATGGAGTTATGGTCTTAATGACATACCTGCACAGATCCGATGCTGCAAACACATCTGCGTCATGACATTTCCAGGAGTGCCAACACAAATATCTCTTATCATGCACCTGTCATCGACAAGTGCACGGAGAACAAATGAATGGCCACTCTTTGCGATTAATTTTATCACGATAGCCATCCGGTATTTATTAAGATTTATTTTCCACACCATTCAAAATAATAGACAGCAGTCATGGAATTAGCCCACAATACAAAAAACATAATTTCTGTGCACAAAGATGTTTTAAATTAAAAATAAATATACAATACTAGGAATAAAGCATAATTGTGTTTTTTTGGAACACTAAAATATAGCCGAATTCTATACAATTACTGTTTAGTTTACTTTTGAAAAAATGCTGGCAAAATTCCCTGTATTAATTTAAATAAATTACCAAATGAATAAAAAAATGTTTTTATAATATGTTAGGCCTATATACAGTACTTGCCTTTTCTTTACACAAACTTAAATGAACCTTACCCTGTTCTGTTGACGGAAAAAGTCGGTTGAATGACATTCTCTATCAAATTCACTATTTGTCCAATGCCGAGTTCACGTTCAGAAAACTAGCTTTTGAAAATTTTGACATTTTTTAATATTTAAAATATAAGCCTCTTTACCTCGGATGATTGTAGTATGACATTAAATTAATTTTAGATGACAATCAAGTTCAGTTGGTCATTAAAAGTTGCTGGACAAATATGTGGGATATAATGCAGTTGAGATGGCATTGCTTTAGATTAGATGATTGTTCAAAATAGCCAATTGAATATCAGAAATGTATCATATGTAAACTCTGATACTACACAGCATGCATTTTTCTTTAAGAGCTGCGCACACAGCATATACACATCAATGGATGGTCCTTATACTAAGATCGAAAGTTCCCCCACTACTTGTGCAGGTTGCCAGCTTGAACAGGGCCATGACGATTCACTTTTGGGTCGGAACCAGTGGCAAACTGTGATAGGCACAACATCAGGACTAATATTACAGTCCTTTCAGAATGGAAACTGCTCCCTTTTGATTGCGCCGATTTAAAGTTAAAAACTTCTTTCTTACATAAACCTATTGATTCGCTTCATAAGACATTCATTGATCGACTGGAGTCGCATTGATTACTTTTATGCTGTCTAAATGTGACTTTTGGACCGTCAAAGTGCTAGCACCCCTGTACATCCATTATAAGGACCTGACAGAGCTACCATCTTCTAAAAATCTTAATTTGTGTTCTGATAAAGAATGACAGTCATACACATCTGGGATGGCATCAGGGTGCCATCAAGTGAATAATGAGAGAATTCAAATTCAAAAAATCAACTATCCCTTTCATTTTTGCGCTACTAGCATCACCAAACTGAATTTCAAAAAATAATGATAGATTTCAAACTATCTTTCCCAAACACTCCCCCCATCAGCCATTGCTCAGCAAACCCTAAACTCTCGAAACTAGTTGAGCCAGTGTCAGGTTTGTCGAGATGTCAACAGAGCAGTGTTTTCATAGAGCCACAGCACCCAAAGTATTCACACTTTTTGTCGAAATCAACCTTGAAATGGCTTACTTACAGTTGTCAATGCACATTACGCAAGGATAGGAGGAAGTATTTTAACCTTCACAAGTCACACATCAGCTTTAATAACATGCCCTCAGTGAAAACAGGAAGTATGCATCCTAAAGTACAGATCATACAAATCAAAGGTATAGAAGTACTTACGGGTCCTGTAAGATGAAGTCAGTGTTTTCTGAAGAGATCTGTCCCGTCACAGGATGCCTGAACGTCGACGTCCTCTGGTTGTGGCTGCATCCGAGAAGAAAGGGTAAAGAGAGGAGAGAGATGAGGGAAAACAACAAGGGAGAAAAAAATTAATAATCCATTATAAAACATGCTTCATTTGGCATATTTGGCCTCCCCTGCTGTAGGTGTCATAGCCATTAGAGCCACATTCAACAGGAATACACTAAGTTTGAAGAAGTCTGACGACTTTCTCAGAGCAGTGCAAAATGTGTGATAGGGCTGACGCCTGGCCAAGCCCACTCATATTATTTAACACAAAGTGTAAGGCTAAGCACAAACCACCGCAGAAACTTTAGATTTCAATTACATGGGTCATTCACTGTTTTAACTAGGGCATTAAAACTTCTCACTGTCATCGGCTGGAATAAGATGGGACAGGGTTTTCTTACGGTGAGAATACTTGTGAGATAACACACATATTATTCTGGCTGTCATCGATACAGTTATTCATTTTTCTATGAATGTGTTTGGCTGAACGAGTGCCTCTCTGAGTGGTGGTAATTTGATGATTGAGAAGAGACTCCCCAGTGAGTTAATGTGCTACTACAGTACATGAGGGAAAAAGCTCAACCACAGGTCTGCCTTTCATCGTATTCATTATGTTTGAAAAAACGATTTGAAGTCACATCCCTCAATGACTCTGTGGACTTGAGGCTAAGAAACAAAGTTTTAAGAACTGCATGCAGAGTCCTGCTTCAGGTGTGCACTAGAAACCATCTAGCTGAGAGGAGCTGTCCTTCACGGAAGAGAGACAGAAGGAGATTTGAACAGATGTTGCCACAGCTTGCTTTTTACACATTTGTACACATGAGTAAGAAGTGATGACTGAAGAGCTTTAAGCAAAAGAAAGTCATATTTAGACAAGCATCACTATTACAATACTACAGCTTATACTTAGTATTTGGGACTTGAAGACACCAATATCTTTAAATATTAAACTTTGGCACATAAAGGGGCTTCCATGACTCATATTAGCATTAACTGTATAGAATGAAGCCTCAGCAGGTATAAGAACAAAAAATCAGGAAAATGTCCAGAGCAAAGACTTGCACAGCAAACAACCCCAACTCCCTCCCTGAAGCGGTCAATGCATTTTGAGGATTAGTAATCATGCAAGGCCATATCGTGATTTAAAGCTTAATTCAATCCATAATGCTGCCTTGATGGACATACTAACGTCTTAGAGGTCAAAGTCTGCAGGTTTCAAAGCATTTTGGATGGTTTTCCCTCTACATGTACTGTAAGTGCCACTTTTACAATCGTCATGCTTGACATTTTACATGTTCTTAGTAGTGCCAACCCTTCTAAGTAGAGTGGGTATTACTATTTATCGAGTTTTTACACATTGTGTGGTCTCCCAAAAAATGTATGTCCATTTTTATCACGTCCATAACGCAAGTTCATTTCCCAATCTACACTATATTTTCTATTGCCTGGACTCTGTCTGCATACAAATAAGTTATACATACAGATTACACATACAAATAGTTCAATATACTGGCACTGAGTACATAATATGTGAAATATAATTTCACATTCTCACTGCAAATATCACATCAGAAACACTTGAAATTCCGCTTAACATTAGCGATTTTTCAAACTCATTTAATTTTCAATCATTTATAAGCTTTTGTTTCTCTGGATTAATTAAAATAAACCAGACTTTCTTGAATATAAAGTGCTGCTGATGGTGAAAATCAGTAGTCTCTGTTTGCACATTCTCAACTCTAAAGTATGTGTACAATGCAGCATGACTCTGTCTGAGGGAAGGTTGAATGACAATCGTTGCGTAAAAAGTGCTTACAGAGAATGCACAGAATGCACATCTTATCGAGAATAGACTTTACTCATGCTAGCGCAATCTTTGATTTTGAATGGGAATGACAACGAGGCTGTGAGGATAGACTTACCATTTTTTCAATGGCACGCACTATGTAAAGCTATAAAAAGTTAATAGATCACATCTGATTTTCCACAACTGATGTTGTCGGGAGTTTATTGTCAACTGAATGTTCTTGGAAATATGATTTTTTTTTTCAATGTTTTGTTTACAGAATGATCCAAAAACACTTTAACTGCAGTACAGACCATTGAAGAGACTGTACGTCTATCCCTCACAGCCTTGTTGTCATTCCAGTAAAAATCAAAGATAATTCTGCTGTGAATAAGGTTTATTCACGTGGGTCACATTTTTAGGTCAGACAAAATTTAGTTCCAGGTTAATCTGGAAAAAATCACATCCCATGTCAGATTCAGACTTATCCCTGGAACCACTTTGCACTCAGGGCTGCGTTAAGGTACTCTGGGAGTTCTAAAATGCCGCATTAACTTTGACCCTGTTCCAGCTGACCCTTCGAAGTGTCAGCCCATGATTACTGTGCAATTTCTACAGTATATTAAAAAATCTTTGCATATGATGTTCACACATGTTTTTGCCACAATGCTTGTTATGTGGAGGGCATTGAGCGGTCACACTGACACCCTGATGCAACTCATGTGAAAGCCACTTAACACTTCACATAATGGGACTTCCACATGACTCTGCTGGATATATTGAATTCTATGGAGTGAAGCATTCGTTTCAGAAACCTCTGTTGCTGACTTTGACTTGATTTTGCTGCTGACCTAACTCAGATGAAATATCATTAAGTGGCTGATGTCAGCATTCAAATTAAAACAAGACGTCCTCTGCTACGCTTTTCATGTGGAAATCAAAGTCCCCTACACAAATCATGTGAAAGCCCCTTAAAACATCCATGTCATTCTGTGCTTCTGACTTTGGCCAGTAAGCAACTACCTAGAAACCACTCAGAACACTTTAGCAACCACCCAGAATACCCTGGCAAACACACTACAATGCACTAAAAAACAATCCTTCCACAGTCAAGAACCACTCACATTTTATTCAAAAAATTAAAAAATTAAATTACTTGTTACATGGTCAAACAAAAAGTGAAATTCATTGGAGCCATGGTTCTGTGGGTTTTTTATGACTTATATTCCTAGGGACACCACCCAGCAATATTTCCAAATCCCATTACTCTGTATCTCACTCTCTCCCTCTCTTTATTTCTCTCAATACTTTCTTTTCCCACTACATTTTCCAATAAATTAAATACAAATGTGGAAGTCATTGCAAGAGATCTACTTCAACATCCCAAAAAGCAGCCCCTTATGCCTTGTACACTGTTGTTGGTGGATTGTTCACCATGAAAGAAAGCTCAGGCATGCTCCTTTCACAGTGCACTGTCAAATTTAACAGGGTGTGGAAAACACTCCAGTGCCTCTGTCTCAGTAGAACGTGTCATCAAACACCCCCAGTGACAGGACAGTCAAGTTAATTCTTTTGTGAACAATCATACCAAACATGGGAATCTATGGTACAAACGTCCCCAAAGATTGTGCAGTTTTGCTGAATGCGAACATGTCTCTATCAAACACTCCACAGCCTTTTATCTCAAACTGAGATACTGATTTAGTGCATCAGCAAACTCTGCTCCATAAAAGGTTTTCAGTGGCTGCATGAGTACGCTTGACATAAAAGCATGTACTACAAAGCTTTTACTACAACAACTGCTTTATCTATCTTGTTGCAGCACAATTCAGTTTATGGATAAACACGATACTGTGTAGACACTGATCAATATCTTCACCACAAAAACAAATGAGAATTGAAATGCAAGTGATCTATAATACACCAATGGAATGTGGTAACACCTTTTCTTTGAATCTTTGAAGATATTTTACAGCCTACAAGTTATTTTTTTATAATTAATCAAATAAATAAATTATATATATATATTATTATTCATTTAAAAATATTTTTTAAATTGATTGTATTAGTGGTACTTGATATTTGATATTTATATCCTTGATGTTTTTATTATGCTAACCTTGAAACTTTAACTATAACGTATAATTTGAAAAATTATACATTTTAACACTTTTATTAAAAACTCACCTACATTTACACACATATTCCAATTTGATTAGTTTCCGCACAAGCTCACCTCATAGAATGTTGGACTTTAGGCTTGGAAGACATCGGTTCTAGACCAGTCAAGCACGCAAGCTTTCACGTGAGATGAGAGTGTCATAGAAGCAACTCAAGATGACTTGGTTGCTTTAAAAAATTTGCTTTTCGGTTAGGTTTAGGTGTTGGTTTAGAGTAATGATTTCTGTTTTGTTCACCTCTGTCTTTTTTTAAATACTTTTTGTTAGGTTTAGGAAAAGGTTTTAGTTTAGGGAGATACTTTACTCATTAAAACCCCTGATTAATAGTCACCTGAAAAAAGAATCTGATTACAACACCATTTCATTCTCTTTTGGTGCCTTCTGCTGGACATTTTACTAGGAAACTGCAGCTAAACGTGTAATGTCATTTCGTTCAGCAAAAATGTTGTCACAGTCACGTAATGTTCATGTTACCTTGAATTGTGTGGCCTTTTTGACATGGTCCAGTAAGAAACTCTTAGCAACACCCCAGCATTGTGGGCAACACCCCAGCACTTTCCTTTTGCACAGGAAAGTGCCACTCAATTAGAAGGCGACGTCTACAGGGAGTGGGATTCTTCCATCGGTGTAATGTAAGTTAAAAGCCCCTCCTCTGAAATTTTCTTCATCACTACAGGGCTCCCAGCACTTTCTTAGACACTTTGCCTGCAAGCAGGCAAATCCTTTCTTATATATGCCATCCGCATCAGTAGAGATCCGGCAGTAGGGGTGCACAGATCGATCGGCCACCGATCTAAAGCCTGGTGCACACTGTACGATTTTAGCTATGATTCTGCCATCTGAGGCAAATTTCTGGAATCCTAAAGGATTTCTGTCATTGTAGGGCAAAATCGGCAATCTTACAACGTTCAGTGTGACATGTTCACCAGCGGCCAATTAATAGCCTTTGCGATGATCTTCAGCCAGTTATCACTTTACTCAAGCACTTGCAATATTTTTTCTTCTTTTCATTTTATATTTAAAAAAAAATTATAAATAAGCAGCAAATACTTGGAAAAAATTGTAACACATCAGTAATATGAAAGCTGTATTCCATGAATTAAATAAATACAGATCTTACAAAAAGAAAATAAATTACTGCATTTTCTTAACAAGTTTTTTTTTCTTTACATTTATCATGCATTTTCTTTACAACTTTATTTTAATTACTATTTTACTTTTAAAAAATTTACTTTAAACATCTGTAAACTTCTTTAGTTAAGATTGACACCACTCCAATTTAATTTAAAAAAAAGTTTGGACACTTTATATGGGTAAGTATTTATGGGACGTTTTAATCCAAATCAGCAGATCCAATTGAATTAAATTATAGAAATCTATGTTATGTTTGTGCATTATCCATAATGAATTTGCAAGCAAGATATATTATTTGTCTCTATGAATTTTGCATGGCCGATAGGTTACTCATCTAAAAGAGACAAACTGTAACACATCTTTTATGTTTTCTCATTTGTGAACGGAAAAGTTTGTAATTTTTTGGGCCACAAGTGTTTTTATTTCCACAATGAACATTTGCTTGAGGTTGTTAATTATTACTGTAGGCTACCATCTGCACTAGAGTTCATTCTCAACATCTGTCATTTTTTGTATTTGTGATCAAGTTGTCTTATTATAGGCCTATTTGACAAAATCCACCTTTCTTTAAATATGTTTTCCCAGGGGTTTTCAACGGGGGCTTCAAAGGATGCCAAGGGGTGCTAAGAACAAATTAGTAGAGAGGGGGGTGTTAGGTTACAAATCATAATAATCAAATCTATCATCAAGTTCATCTTTGAGTTAAAACGTTTATCTATACTATTGGAGTATATCAGTTGGTTCTCAATTATACAGGTTGGTACGTATTTGCAACGCAGTTCATCTGATTTTGAAGTCATCAAATACACAGACTGAGGCTCAACCTCGGCTAATGCATCTGTAGATGGATACAGCTCAATGGAGAGAGCAGCGTGAGCGCGTTTCTTAGCGGGTTTCTCGGTCTTCTTGGGCAGCAGCACAGCCTGGATGTTGGGTAGCACACCACCCTGAGCGATGGTCACTCGACCCAAGGGTTTGTTCAACTCGTTGTTCCGCACTGCAAGCTGCAGGTGATGGATGCAAGTCTTTTTGTTGTCCCGACAACTTATTGTATGGATATATATATCCATACAATATCGTGATGGAGGTGTATTGGAGCAACGGAAATGACAGAAAAAAAAATGCTCCTCTGGGGTGGGCAAATCTCACCGTATAGTTTCTATTTCACAATGCTCCCATCATATTCACTGATCGGGACGATTGGGACCACAGTCAGCTACGATGTGTATCGTACACTCTGGCATAATGTCGCACAGTGTGTAATGGCGATATCAATGCGTTCATATCATACAGTCTGACAAGCAACAATCTTAAAGGACTGTAAAAATCCTACTGTGTATAGCGGGCTTAAATCGGCCTACTTTCATTTTAAATCCATGATCGGCGATTGGCCGATCATGCCTAGATTCAGGGCCGATCTTTTTGCAGTATGCATACACTGCTACTCTAATGCACAAGTGCTTGCTCAGCCCTTGAAGCATACAGTGTGGCCACTGGAGGGTGAGTTGTTGGCAATTCTAAGCATTCACAAATTTAAGCTTTCATACATACTGTTATTCAGATGAATATGTCGGTTTGTTTAAAACATGTGAGAATAACGTGTATGAATATTTTCTGACTCGCTGCAATAAAGCACAGAGAGGATAAAGAGACAGCAAACAGGTATACAAACAAATTAAAAAGCAAATAAACATGCATATATAAATTTGTGTATATGTGATGTAACATGAGTCGTGACAATCAGAAAGTGTGTGGAGCAATAGAGACTGCATGAGCGCTCTCTGTGTCAATCAAACAAGCGTACTCTGCAGGTGCTCTCAATATCACATCAGTCACTCATCTCAGCACTATTCCCAATGTCATCGAGGATCCCAATTTAAATCAGACTGTTGTTGGTCAATGTATGTCTGCTGTGTGAGATTCCCTCATGTTTTTTACTGGTTGCCAGTATGTCAAAATGGCCTTTGATATTGACAACAGAACTATTTACATTTACATTTACGCATTTGGCAGACGCTTTTATTCAAAGCGACTTACAGTGCACTTATTACAGGGACAATCCCACCGGAGCAACCTGGATTAAGTGTCTTGCTCAAGGACACAATGGTGGTGGCTGTGGGGATCGAACCAGCGACCTTCTGATTACCAGTTATGTGCTTTAGTCCACTATGCCACCACCACTCCATGACTGTTTTCAATACAAATAAATGTTAGCAATTCACAATTAAATACATTTTGCTGTGTGGAGCATAAACACAAAAGCAAAATATAACTTGCAAAAGTGTGGCTTAGGGTACATTTTTATCAGTTGATCTTAGTGTAAAAATAATCGGTGATCCTATCGGCCTCAGATTTCCTGACCGGAGTGGCTGTATGAGAGCTTTAAACCACAAATGCTGCTTCACTGCTTCCTGTCTAACAACACCCCTTAAACAATTGCCTCATAGACTTCCATTGTAAGTCAAAATTATTTTCCATGGTAATCGACAGCATGCCACAGATGCTGTCAGTAGAGTACATTTCACCCAGACATGCCTTTCACGCACGGCCTCTCATGGAGTATTGCTTTACTAATGAGGTATATCTGAATATTATGGGACATTAAGAGGAAACATCTTATTTTCTCTGGGGTAATTTCATGTCTGTCATGCAGACCACAAAACAACAACATTACTTACCAGAACAGTAGATTATCAGAGAGGTAGTAACACTCTAGGTCAAAGCCTACAGCAAATCCAAGTAGACCAGAAGTGCAGAGCAGACTATGCAAAAAACAGGCATATCTCCAGATTTACTCTAGCTTTCTTCCAAAAGCATCATGCACTTTGCTAAACTGCAATGGCCTTATACAATAGTTGTGTTATTTTCCACTGTTCATTAGGAATCTGCATTCATTGGGTCTTTTGTTTCCATCGTATTACTTCCGAACTACTTGCCATGGAATTCTCTGCATTAGCATTGGTGGATAAACAACAAGGCAAACAGTAGTGCTATTTGTTTTGCGATGATGCAGATCTGAGGGAAGGCACCCTATGACATTATTATAAATTAACTCTCATCTCTGTTAGATTGCTGCATTTTCCTAACTTCTGGTGACAAGAAAAATGCACATGATTTATCTAAATTTATATCTATTTAAAACTGTGAGGTCAAAGTGATTGCAGATGTAAAAAGATAGTGTCGTGATTATGACATAAGACTGTCCTGTGTCATGTGCACACCATGTTCAACTACTGTAGAAGCTTACCTTTAAAAGGATAGTTCACCCAAAAATGATAATTCTGTTGTATTTCTTCACCCTCATGTTGTTCCAAACCCATTTGACTTTCTTTCTTCTGTGGAATACAAAAGTCAGGCAGAATGTTAGGGACTGACAGCCTCGGCCATTGCTCACTTTTATTGTATGGAAACAAGAGCAGCATCAACATTCTTTAAAATTTGTCCTCTAGTGTACCACGTAACAAAGAAAATCAAATAGATTTGGAACAAAACTCTCTCTCTCTCTCTCTCTCTCTCTCTCTCATCTCTCTATATATATATAAAAAATCTCTCTCTATATATATGTTTCATTTGAGTAAATGATGACTGAATTTTCATTTTCGAATGAATTAACCCTTTAATGTAACTCTTTCACTTATTAAGGCCTGTCACATATCCACTCAAATTAATATTTTATTAAACAGCCTGTTTTTCTTGATTATACTACAGCAGAAGTATAAGGATAGTAAAAATATTTATTTAAGCTATCCTCAAATTGGAAATGTGCTTAAGACTTTAAATATGTGTATAAATATGTTATTTTAATTCTATGCTATGCTTTGACAAACAAAGTTACACGTAACATATACGTCCAGCATTATACACACAACAAGCATGCCAACATGTAACATCTAGTAAATAAAGCTTTGTTGTGGGGAAGTCTCACCTCTCCACTCTCATTTTACTATGAGAACACCTAACTGTGAGATGAACATATAATTTTAGTGTCTCTTTAGAGCATTGCAATATAAACAACAACCTTAAGGAACCTGTCAACGTAAGATGCGAACACTAGGTGTTTGCATAAAGGATGCGTGAGAAAAATGTCACCATCAGCTGAGTGCTTGTGCACTGAATGCGTGGGTCCCGATTTTCTAACTGAAAGCCAAATATGTCTGCAATAATGGAAATACTAGTGGATATACTGGGTCCACAAGGTGGTAACATTCACATTTGAGCTGTTGCTGTTACGAAGAAGCGCTAGGAGATGTAATCGCCCCAAGGAGAAAAATTTGGAAAAAACAACAGTGGATGTGCAAGTCAAGAGGATATGTGTGAGTAGGTCTGGAGATACCTGCATTTGTATAACTCCAGTCTGAAGGAATATAAAGACATCTCTATGGGTCTAAACTTCTGAAAATAACAGTCCAGTCTCTCATAGCAGTCGTAGAGTGCATACACCAGCAGCCTGTGTATGCATGCACAGTCAAATGAAGAATACTTTGAAAGGCTAGCATTTGTTGAAATTGTTTGTTTTTCTAATTGTCTGCATTTTCAAAAGATGGTCCTGGTGCACTAATTTAACGCCTAGTTATGCTTAGCTATGTACATAATAGTAATGTCTATGCAGAATCCTCTATAAGCAATCACTCTAAAAAAAACTTCCCATTTTAAATGTCAAATCAAAATACATTATCACAAGGCATTATCAAGGGGTCTTTAAGTATTCAAATGTGGTACAAAATGCCTGATTAACCAAATGTCATTCCCCACCCAACAGCAACACAAAAATAGCAATAACAAAAATAGCAGCACTTAGAAACCAGAATTCTAGCTTTGATCAGCAACACCCACTGAAAAGCCAGTTCCATTTTTCTTTATTTTTTCTACTCCATATTTTTAAGGCAGAGCCTTTTTTCTCAGCTGTAAAATTCCTCCCATAAGCAAGCAGGCTCAAACAGAGTTATTAGGTTGTTTTTTATAAGATTCACATTCTTGTTCAGTCCAAAGGTCAGCTCTACCAAATTTCACAGCAAACAACAAGCTCATGATTAATTCCTTATCAGATGTACCAAACTAAGACCTATTAGCATCACAGTTCACAAGGCAGCAGTACCATGCCATTCTTAACTACCCGAGAACCTTAATCTTGTAAAAATACCTCATCACTTCAAGTGTGCTATAAGTAGGCCATTCTACTCCACTTAAAGTTTCAAACGTCCAGTTTTAACCTTGCATTCAACTCTGTTTCTCTTTTATCTGCTGCTCTGCTGAGCATTCTGCCCTAAAGCTGTCTCACCTGTTAGAGTGCAGTAGATTATCTATGTCCTGCTTGGCTCATTCCATGAATGGGACTTGTCCTCTGAACGGTGGGAGATGAAAAGTTGATATCCTGCTGAAGTGATGAGAGTCTGCAACCAAAGATCTTCAATCTGCAAGAGTTCTCCTAGGAATGGCCTGCCAGAAGTTTCACTCACAGCAAAGTATTTGATGGCCGATCAGAGATCAAACACTTTCATGACCAGAGCAGCGATCAGCTCAGCTACACAGCTTATCAGATCTACCCTTTTTTCTCTAACTTTCCCTCCCTCTGTTTCTCTCTCTCTCTCTCTCTCTCTCTCTCTCTCTCTCTCTCTCTCTCTCTCTCTCCCTATAGCTCCCACCCTCTTTATCTCCTGCCAAACTTCAGCCCATTAATGAGGACGTCAGTGGGCAGACACTACAATAGGGAGGTGTTTCTGTCCCAAAATAAATATTTCCCTATCTGATGTTCATAAGCCAGCATCAACATGGCCAGGGTACTTTTTTGCCACACCTGCTAAAGCCGGTAGAATAGAGAACATTTTACTTCCATAAATAGGTCTTACCTCCGTTCACCACTACCAGCGAATAGTTGCAAACTCTGGCAAACATTGGCGGCGAATCAAGTTTGCTGCCTTTACGTAAGGGCGGCCATGAAACCGTATTTGGCACAATTTTCATTTAAAAAAAATTATCTATATTTTTCTAACTATGTCAATTATATTAGCACAAGATAAGCTAGTCCCTGTTGACACTGCACCAAAAACCTAAAGAACCAACATGATTTTGTACCTCAAATGTTCTTGTTTTTTTGTTTTTTTGGCGGGAAATATTTTACATATGAACTCCACTTGAATTTTGAGCTAAAAAAAATAAACCTCTGATGATAAATTATTCACTATGTTAAAATTTGCAGATGCAAATGTTTCTTTAGTAGATGTTACAAGTAAATATAACTGTAGATGTTTTGATTTGATTCGCTCAAGTCGCTCACACAATTCAATTTAAACCAGGTAATGCAGTTCTTAATAAAGTTTCCAGCCATCTAGCAAGTAGCTATTTTTAATTGAATACTGTTACATGTAAATCAAATTTATACATGTATTAGGCACTTTGCAAGACACTAACTAAAGTAGGTGCACTCCCAAAAAAAAACAAAATTTTAATTGTATTGTCACAGTTTCCTGGCAAAGCACACAGCTAAACGTGAGCCTCCTGTGCAAAATGACAGACATTTGGAGGGAAAAACGCTGATGGTTGTGTAGTCAAGTTTGACGCCACAGTGAAATGTTATTTGAGTGTTCTTCTGCTCTCCTTATTTTCACCATATATGACAGCATACAGAGGAATGTGTCTGCCCCCTGTTACCCACAACTTTGCTCAAAACAATGTACATCCCAAAGCACCTGAGTCTCTCAGACAGCTTATTTTCAACATTTCAAGTATTTTCCAGCCAGTGAGCTGTAAAGAGCAGTGATTGAGCTCTGAAGAGATAAAGAGATAAAAACATGAGCTATGCAGACCAGGAAAGAAGGTGTTATTTGCACATCACCCAAGCAAATATTGAACTTGAAACCCACAAAAAGTTTAAATTCTACAAAACAGATGCTATTATCTGTTTTCGGCCAAAAGAGAAAATTTTAACATAAACTGTTACTTTAAAATCCAGTAACAGAGTCACAGAAATTGATAAATAATAGTGTATAATGTGAAAAGATGTAAACGGCAGCTGAAGTTTAAAGATATATTTACGGTAAAAAGGTTGTGCTTACAACTGAGACAGGTACACCTATGTACAGTATATGTGCGTGCGCAACAGCGCAAAAACACTCAGTGAAGTTTATGGAAGCACCTTGTGGTAAAAATGTCAAACGCAAATGCACACTCTGTTAGTATTTCCAATTTGCATTTCCAAGTTGCCTATTTAAGTCCACATTCCCAGAAGTGATGAAGCGATCCCTCTCTTTGTTTTTAGCACTTAATAAAGTGCATTTTTCCGTGCTTCAACAGAGGATGTGAGGCTGTTCTCTTTCTACTTGTATAATATACTGTATATTCTTGAGCCATTCCAATGTTGCTTTATATATATATATATATATATATATATATATATATATATATATATATATATATATATATATATATACAGGTGAAACTCGAAAAATTAGAATATCGTGCAAAAGTTCATTCATTTCAGTAATTCAACTTAAAAGGTGAAACTAATATATTATATAGATTCATTACAAGCAAAGTAAGATATTTCAAGCCTTTATTTGATATAATTTTGATGATTATGGCTTACAGCTTATGAAAACCCCAAATTCAGAATCTCAGAAAATTAGAATATTGTGAAAAGGTTCAGTATTGTAGGCTCAAAGTGTCACACTCTAATCAGCTAAACACCTGCAAAGGGTTCCTGAGCCTTTAAATGGTCTCTCAGTCTGGTTCAGTTGAATTCACAATCATGGGGAAGACTGCTGACCTGACAGTTGTGCAGAAAACCATCATTGACACCCTCCACAAGGAGGGAAAGCCTCAAAAGGTAATTGCAAAAGAAGTTGGATGTTCTCAAAGTGCTGTATCAAAGCACATTAATAGAAAGTTAAGTGGAAGGGAAAAGTGTGGAAGAAAAAGTTGCACAAGCAGCAGGGATGACCGTAGCCTGGAGAGGATTGTCAGGAAAAGGCCATTCAAATGTGTGGGGAGCTTCACAAGGAGTGGACTGAGGCTGGAGTTACTGCATCAAGAGCCACCACACACAGACGGGTCCTGGACATGGGCTTCAAATGTCAAACATCTTACCTGGGCTAAAGAAAAAAAGAACTGGTCTGTTGCTCAGTGGTCCAAAGTCCTCTTTTCTGATGAGAGCAAATTTTGCATCTCATTTGGAAACCAAGGTCCCAGAGTCTGGAGAAAGAGAGGAGAGGCACACAATCCAAGATGCTTGAAGTCCAGTGTGAAGTTTCCACAGTCTGTGTTGGTTTGGGGAGCCATGTCATCGGCTGGTGTTGGTCCACTGTGCTTTATTAAGTCCAGAGTCAACGCAGCCATCTACCAGGACATTTTAGAGCACTTCATGCTTCCTTCAGCAGACAAGCTTTATGGAGATGCTGACTTCATTTTCCAGCAGGACTTGGCACCTGCCCACACTGCCAAAAGAACCAAAACCTGGTTCAATGACCATGGTATTACTGTGCTTGATTGGCCAGCAAACTCGCCTGACCTGAACCCCATAGAGAATCTATGGGGCATTGCCAAGAGAAAGATGAGAGACATGAGACCAAACAATGCAGAAGAGCTGAAGGCTGCTATTGAAGCATCTTGGTCTTCCATAACACCTCAGCAGTGCCACAGGCTGATAGCATCCATGCCACGCCGCATTGAGGCAGTAATTAATGCAAAAGGGGCCCAAACCAAGTACTGAGTACATATGCATGATTATACTTTTCAGAGGGCCGACATTTCTGTATTTAAAATCTTTTTTTATTGATTTCATGTAATATTCTAATTTTCTGAGATTCTGAATTTGGGGTTTTCATAAGCTGCAAGCCATAATCATCAAAATTATATCAAATAAAGGCTTGAAATATCTTACTTTGCTTGTAATGAGTCTATATAATATATTAGTTTCACCTTTTAAGTTGAATTACTGAAATGAATGAACTTTTGCACGATATTCTAATTTTTCGAGTTTCACCTGTATATATATATATATATATATATATATATATATATATATATATATATACAGTGCCTTGCAAAAGTATTCAGACTCCTGACCAATTCTCTAATTTTAACGAATTACAAATGGTATACTGAAATTTCATTCTGATTGATATTTTATTTTAAAACACTGAAACTCAAAATCAGTTATTGTAAGGTGACATTGTTTTTTTGGGGGAAATATTTTTATGAAAAACAAAAAACTGAAATATGGATAAGTATTCAACCACCACACATTAATATTTGGTCGAGCAACCTTTTGCTGCAATAACTGCTTTAAGTCTTTTGGGATACATATGTAACAGCTTTGCACACAAAGTGGTTTTGGCCCCTTCTTCTTGGCAGATTTGCTCCAAGTTGTTCAGGTTGGTTGGGTGATGCTTGTGGACTGCAATTTTCAAATAGTGCCACAGATTCTCAATAGGATTGAGATCAGGACTTTTACTGGGAAACTGTAGGACATTTATCTTTTTGTTCTTGAGCCACTCCAATGTTGCTTTGGCCTTGTGTTTGGGATCATTGTCATGCTGAAAGGTGAATTTCCTCCCAAGCTTCAGTTTTTTAGCAGCCTGAAGCAGGTTCTCTTGCAGTATTTCCTATATTTTGCTCCATCCATTCTTCCTTCAATTCTAACAAGATGCCCAGTCCCTGCTGATGAGAAGCATCCCCACAGCATGATGCTGCCACCACCATACTTCACTGTAGGGATGGTGTGTCTTGAGGCATAGGAAGTGTTAGGTTTGCACCACACATAGCGCTTTGAGTTTTGGACAAAAAGCTCTTGGTCTCATGTGACCACAAAACCTTCTCCCACATCGCAGCTGGGTCACTCACATGCTTTCTGGCAAGCTCCAGACGTGCTTTCAGATGGTAAATTTTGAGTAAAGCTTATTTTTTGCCACCCTTCCATACAGGCCACAGTTATGAAGTGCTCTTGATATGGTTGACTGGTGCACCATTACTCCACTCCGAGCCACTGAACTCTGGAGCTCCTTCAAAGTGATTGTTGGCCTCTCTCTGACTTCACTCACAAGTCTCCTTTTTGTTAGAGCACTGTGTTTAGAGGGATGGTCTATTCTTGGCAGTGCCTGGGTGGTATGGTGCAGCTTCCACTTCCTGATTATTGATCCAACTGTGAACACTGGAATATCCAAATATTTGGATATTATTTTGTACCTTTCCCTAATCTATACAGTTTTATTACTTTATCTCAAACTTCTATGGAATGCACTTTGGTCTTCATTTTCCATCAGATTCACAGCCTGACCAATGATCCTTCAGCAATGGGTTTTTTTATCCAGAAAATGGGATTGCAACTTTAATGATTCACAGGTGGAAGCCAATGGTAAAGTGTCCTCATTAGGGCAATTTCTTTCATCGGTGTAAACTGGAAGCTTCCACAGCACAGGTGTTGAATATTTATGCAAGTGAGATATTTATTTTATATCTATCTATCTATCTATCTATATATATATATATATATATATATATATATATATATATATATATATATATACACACACACACACACATATATCTATCTATCTATATATATATATATATACATTTGTTGGTATAAAAACATAATCTTGTTTCGGCCAAGAATTTTCATTTCGGTGCATCATTAGTTTCATTCTATATGTAAGTGCTGCAAATGATCTCAGGCCATCTGTATCGTCATGCGTATCATATAGTGATGTTGTTGCTGATACCCAGCCCTAGAATTCAGCCTGAACTTGTGAAAATTATGAAAACTGTGAAACGTTTCGGATCGCAAAATGCTCAGGGGGACCCGTTGGACCCATCAAGAATTGCTAAAATCACTTACAACACCTTTAACCTTAATAACCTCATCTGTTATTCTAGTTTTAAAAAAACAAAACCAATGTCCCTACCCTAAGTCCAACACCTAAACCTAACCGATAGTGTCATAAAAGCAAATGTGAGATGAAAAACGCAATAGCTAAGGTAACTACGTCATCCGTACCTCGCCTGCTTTACTGCATCCAAAGTTCAACGCTCTATCAGTTGAGCTAACATGCAACTAAGTCAAATTGGAATAACCTTGTAAATGTAGTTTGTTATGTAATGCAAGTGTTAAAATGTATATTTTAAATTATGAGAAAAGTAATATGTAAAAGTCACGTAAAACAGTTTCATTGTCATAAAATATCATTGTGTGAATAACGGAGTGAAAAATATGTGTTTAAATATTGCTGCTTTACTCATGATTTGTGTAAAAGTAAATAGCCTCTAGTATTTTTTTCACCAGAAAACTCCTGCGATACGTACAACGAGCCACGTACAACTAATTTCACTGAAATGTAGTTAGTTATAGAAACGTGATTCTATGAGACCAGGTTGCATGTATTGGAAAACTGGAGAATAGCCTGCATGCTTCTGCGATGATAAACTCTGCCAGCAACTGCTACAGCCAGTCTTTCTACAAATCATCACAATAACCAAATATTTCTCTAAAAAATATAAATCTAGACTGCAAAAAATTATTTAAGACGAACCACTGAAAATGTACACATAAACTTATTGCACTTAAAGCTGAAGTGAGTAATTTCCACACCTCAAATGACACCCAACAGAACTGCAAAAATAAGCAATGTTTTCAAACAGCTTACCCAAATACTTGCCACATCTGTCATTGGTCGAACAAACAAATAGTCTGGCCGGTTTTAAAGTCAATTAAAATTTGGTATGGTAGCACAAGGATTAAATTCTCTCTTGAATTAATTTAATCTGCTTGTATAATTCTCAATTGTAACTCGCTGTGGATAAAAGTGTCTACTAAATGAAGAAATGTAAATGTAAGAGGAAAGACTGAGACAGAAAAGATCAATTCTAAGAGAAAAGCACTGTGGGATATGGTTGCTCAGCTTTGCAGTATTTACTTTAATTATTCAGAAAAGAAACTCTTCAATTACAATATCTTTTTTTCAATCCAGCTTCACTGTTTGATTTATAAAAAAAAATAATTGTGTATTCAGAGTTACTTTACAGAGTTCAAAATAGGTCCTTTTACTCAAAGCAAGAAAATTATCTATTTTATAAGGGCAATGCAATATATGCCTATACTATATATAAACAGCAAATATGCATGATAAAACAGTGCATACAAAACAATAATAAAAAAAAAAGTATATTCTTTCATTATTTTTTTCACCATCATGTCAATGATTTTCACATGATTTTCTTTCTTCCATTTCTTAATAATACTACTACTATAATTAACATTACTCCAACATTAATAAAAAAAAAAAAAAAGCTTCCTTTTGTGTTTTAGGGAAGAGAGAACATCATACGAGTTTGTAGTGACAGTTGTAGTGGTTAAATAATGACAGAATTGTCTTTTTGGGTAAACTAATCCTTTTTTCAATTATTTATTTTCTCCCCAATTTGGAATGCCCAATTCCCAATGTGCTCTTAAGTCCTCGTGGTGGCATAGTGACTCGCCTCGTCTCGGCCGAGGATGAATCTCAGTTGCCTCCGTGTCCGAGACCATAAATCCGCATATCTCATCATGTGGCTAGTTAAGCGCATTACCGCAGCGACGTAGCACGTGTGGAGGCTTCACGCTATTCTCCGTGGCATCCATGCACAACTCACAACGCGCCCCACTGTGAGTGAGAACCACACATTATAGTGACCACGAGGAGGTTACGCCATGTTACTCTACCCTCCCTAGCTACCGGGCCAATATAGTTGCTTAGGAGACCTGGTTGGAGTCACTCAGTACACCCTGGATTTGAACTTGTGACTTCAGGGGTGTTAGTCAGAACTTCTTCCTTCCTTTAAACAATCTCTCTTTGACTGTTTTGATCTCAACCACAAACAGGGACTGCTCTCTTCCTTTCAGTGTAGAGCACATATGCCCATGTACACTGAACATCCTTTTCATTAACAGCCCACAATGCTGAGTAACATCATGATCCTGGCCCCACATGAGTGGGGCATCTCTCCAAGTGGTACATAAAAGTTTGCTTCAGGGGACTTCCATTCTGGCGCAAGAAAGTAACTCTTCAACCCTTTCTAACTTGAGCTTCTTTGTTACAAAAGACAGTTTTCCAATATAAGGACACTTGGCACATAAAAGACCACACAGGAACAAAATTAGCCTTTCAGAGGAAGGAACAACAGTCCTGAGTCCTGGTACTGGGGTTTCAGACTTTGAAAAACATTGACAGAGTCCATCCTGTTCATTAAACAGAACTTTTCAAAAGATAGTCCCCCAGCTGAAGGTCCTGCAGCAGCTCAGCACTGAGGAGCACTCCACCAGAAAGCTAATTAGCACAGAGAGAAAGGACAAGGGTCCTGTAACAAGCAAATGGGAGATTTAGGTGAACACAAAAACAAATACACTTGTCTGCCCCGCCTGGTTGCTCACAGTTTCATATGTACCCAGTCCAACGAGCAGGGTGATGGACTGACTAGGATGTAGTATACAAGCCTTGAGTCTAAAGGGATTCATTACAAGAAACAAATGTGGAGTAGGGATGGCAATCGGAAAAAGGCATGTAACAATTCCGGTTTCGATTCCGATTGCTCTTAATGATTCTGATTGCTTAACAGTCCATTAGCAACTCCTACTTTTGAGAAAGAAACAAGAATAGTAAGAATTTACGGCCTTCAGAAGTCTGTTGTCAATAATGAGATCATTTCAGATTTCAACAGTGCACATATTACAAATCAGAGTTAAATAAAATTCAATTCTTGCAAAATACTTTTTAATTACATTTCAAATACTTTTTAGAGGCATAAATGCAATCTAATAATTGGTCCAAACAATATATAAAAAATGCAATACTTATAACATTTAATTCATTCGCTTTTTTACATAAAATTCCAATGATTACAACAAAACTCTATGTGTTGGCACATCCTTAACCCAACCTGGTCTCGTAGAATCACGTTAGTATGCCTAAATGTTTGCATTTTTTTTTTTTTACATGGCTTATTGTATGTATAACAGCAGTTTCCTGGTGGAATAAACACTAAAGGGGCTACAACAACTTTTGTTAAATTTTACACAAGATTATCAGTTCATAAACACTTAATTTTTCCTTAAACAATGCTAACTTATGACATCCAAACTCTTTTATAATAGTGCATGTGGCAGGGCGGAGGGCGGGGCCGGGTCGTGATCCTACACACACATGACGTACATGTCCGCTAACGATCTCTCTCCCCCGCACGACACCCTGCAATCGACCTTTATACCTCGAAGGCTTGATTAGCCTAATACGGGACCGGGTGTGTAGGATCACGACCCGGCCCCGCCCTCCGCCCTGCCACAGTGCATGACTTGGGATTGAGTTTAACGTTTGCATTGCATAACTAAATTTACAAGTTTGTTCAAGTGTGATGAAATTTCTTGGTAGCTCAACTGATAGAGCATTTTACTTGTGATACATAAGACCTGTGTACAAGTCCTGAAGAGCAGAGTTGAAGTGTGTGCCGAAAGTATTATAGAAGCACCACGTTTTTTTCATGTCACATTTGATTTTATGACACTATCGGTTAGGTTTAGGGAAGGGAGGTCAGTTTAGTTGATTTTATAAATTATACAGCATTAACTTTAAAAATCATATCAGATTGGGAGATTATATAGCTCACTTTCAGCACCACAGAGTGGGTGTTTCCCTTCAGAATTGCTGTGATAAGTGTAATGAACCACATAATATTATTTTGCAAAAATGTTGCCACCGTCAATTTTCAAGAGATCATGCTGTAAATATCATACTTCTAATTAATGAGAGAGAGAAAAAAAACACAAGTTTTTGTTGATGACAGTTAATGTCAGATGAAACTGATAAAACAGAAAAGTGCTTTACTCCAAAACAGAGCATTGCCATGACAACATTTGCACAGATTAAGATTTCTCCTTTGATTTCAAATCTGCCTGGAGGAGAAACTTGGAAAAGTCTTTAAAGTTTGAGAAAAGCTAACAAAACAAAGTTGAAGAAGTTGAACCCAAGGTCCTGAAACAGATTGCTCCCTCCTTTTTAAGACATGGCTAGGCCTGGTCAGCACTTCTGTTAGGTATTTTTATGGCCTAATATTAACAAGCCAATCAAACACATTGTCATTAGTTGGCAAAAAGCCTTAGTTACTGATCAACACTGCGCAATGCAAATCCCCTTTTGTCCATATACTGGGATCTTCATGATGGCCTGAGGGAAAAGAGTAGTCTCTAGAATTACGGCAGCATCAGCACTTCCGTCACTTCATTGGCACAAAATTAGTCACTGTTAAATATTTATAAGAAACTATTTCAAGCAATTTATCAAAGAAATAGCTGTTTATGGCCACCCAGATAGTCAGAATGAAATAAATTTCAAAGGCACTCAGCGGATCAATAGAGACAGCAATTATCTACTGTATGGAGAAAAAAGTTCTGGAACAAAGGAGAATGAAGGATCAATCACTAGTTTTGCAAAATAAGGGAAACAATTTGTGAATACGCCCAAACCTGCTTCATCTAAATCAGTAGCACTGATCTGCGGTTCTATGTTGAACGGAGGACAGGGGTGATGGCACAAATTACACAATAATTGTGGATCAAACTTTAAATAGTGCTTAATTGAACACAAAATAAAAGTTAAACCCTTTCTAAAATATCACAAAATACCCAAGATGACATAAATACAAACTTTTTGCATTGGTTTACCATTTCCGTTATTGCACCATATAGGTTGTACAACAATAACATGTACTCAATGGCTAAAAATATTTTCCAGATTGTCAGATTCAGTTAATATTGCTGAACTCCAATATTCAACATGACTAAATATCACTAAAAAGCTAGACAATATTTAAATATAAGGTAACACCTTACAAGTGAGATGGCAGCGAGCCTGATCATTTGCCACTGACCACATGATATTGATGAAACAACTAATGTTATCAGAAGAGCAGGGGCCCCGAATAAACCCTACCTGATCTATATGTATAGCCAGAAACCTAACTCTGCAGTTAGCCAGAATTTTTGACAACATTTTTACATCTAGCTGGATCAGGGAAATTGGATGGAAACTCTTACGCTCACTTGGATCTTTGTCCTTTGTAAGAATCAGTCTGATCGTCACGGTGTCATGGTGTGTAGATGTTTACTTATCAATGTAATTACTCCCCTGCTCTTACATGAGCTAGCACTAAAGAAAGCACATCCATCAGATATCTTCCCAAATTTTCTATACTTCATTATATCATATTTCTTACATTTAAGAAAATAAATATCCTTCCTTCTTTTATGGGTTGCCCTAACCTATTCAAATTCCATGTGGAGATAGACAGTCCTCGCTAATTAACATTTGACCTTTTGACATATGAGAAAAATAGATTGTGTCAAAAATAAAAATAAAGACAACATTCCAACATTGGTGCAACAATCAACCCCTGAACATCCCCCAGGACAAAAAAAAATGGAAAAAAGAAAAACATGCACATTAATCCCACAAACAACAGTGCCAACTGCCGTCCATCCCTCTAAACTCAAATAGTCCATGTACACCTACGAGAGCCCCCGTGACAACTTTGCCATTGGACTGCTAAAGTCTGGTGCTTCTATACCAATTTTGTGAGACAGAATTACATGACAGAAAATTATCCTATAAAACAAACTCCAGACAATAGGTGGAATAAGCACAAAGAACGTATAGGTTCATCCACATAACTTTCCTGAAGTTGTGTTCCTCCACAAAACAAGTTCCAGCCTATGTCTTGCAAGAAATATTCTTGTAAATGGTCTTCCAACGTTTCCCAGACGAGCTACAAGTCAGTCTTGGTTGCTAGCGGGTTAGCAGCTAATTCCCTCGATCCGTTTCTCGACATCCCCCACTCTTGTAACCAACTCAGTGAATCAAGTCTCCATGGCAGTGATCGATCAACGTATTACAGCAAGACCCTCCAAGTCAGCAATGACCTTTGTCAGCATTGAATTCTTTTACATATTGTCTTCATAGAACAGTTATGGAACAGGTTCTATCGAATCTCACCGGTTTATTACACAAAAGTATTAAAACTAGAAAAGTGCACAGAGCTCGCCGTTCACGTGTCCGAACCTCGCATGGCGCCACGCGACTCCCCAACTGAAGACCTTTTTTAATAGTTTTAAATCTTTTAAATTTTTAAAGGCATTATATATATGTATGAGATTAATCAGCTATATCTACAACATAAATATTAGTACTAAATCTGCAATGAAGCAAATGCACAACGGAGCTTTACTTTAGAGTCCTGTCTTTCATGTTGTTTGTTGACACGTTATCATGAATAAACTTTCCTGTGCATGAGTTTGTGAAGGAAATACGGGATTGTAGCTTAACTCGGGAATAGATGGACATGTAGTTGATACACCAAATCTGCAATTAGTCCTTTAGTGTGCACATGAACACAACCGAATACAAAAAACTATGCTGAGTTGTTAGGTGAGCGCTTGGCTTGCATGCTAAATGCGTATCCCACGTTGTGAATATGCTGTTGCCATAATACGCTATGTAGCGCAAAATCAAGAAGTCTCAAAAACGGAAAAATAATAGGATGAAGAATCTACAACACAGTTCTAATGATCTAATACTTTACTAAACTTAGTAAATTACAGTATGTCAGGAATTTTAATAGGAATTAAGTTTTCGCAAGGTCTTTTACGTAAGTTGATATATTTACGTCACGTGCATACGGCCACTCTACTACCACATTGGGACGGTTGTCACAGTGATGATAGCAGCTCTACTCTCTACTCTCAGCTCCACTTCTGAAAAGCTGATGCAGTTTAGCTAGCTGCTCACATCTCATAGCAGCAGTATTACATTAGCAAAAACATCATGTAGCTTTTATAGCCATGCCAACACATATGGTGAGTTGGGGCCTAATTACAGGAGTTGTGCCCATTACAAAGAAACAGAATGAGCTCTGTACATGCGCTGCTTTCATTTGAAATTCTGAGAGAAACACCTATGAGACAGGCAGAAAATATCAATAAAAACACAAACCATAAATTCTGACAATTAACCAAACAGACATAAACAGACAGATGCAATTTGTAGTCTACTTGTAGTGCTTCAGCATCTGCAGTACCTGCAGGATAGGAGTGACGAGCCCAGAAACTGCAGCATAACAGCATACAGCATTCAATCTGCACTGTGAAAACATATCTTGAGTTCTTGAATTTTATCAGAATAGCCAACCTAATATGTGTATTTGTCAATCTTCTAACCATTATACAGACTACTGCTGATATTACTGATAAAACCACCTGCCTACCAACATTAACCATCCACTTTATCAGCAATATTGGTTCCAAAAGCATTTTTCCTATATATATTTTTTCCAAATGGTTTAAAAAATTTTTTTTTTTAATTAAAACGTTCTAAGCCATGAACCAAACCAACCAGCTCTAGGGTCAATCATAACAGTATTTGTAAAAATGGACAAAAATACAAAGGTACAAGACTGAGTACTTAACGTCTCTCACAAGGGCATGAACTACAATAAGGTATTGTGAACTGCCTAATTGAATTAAAAACTATGGAAAAATATAAAAATGTTGATTTCAGTGGGTGATTATAAGTATAGAAACAATGTATTTATTTAATTTATTGCAAAATATTCAGATTTATACAAATATCTAAGTAGTTTGAAAGTGTAGGGAGACCAACTCGATTACATCATCCACAGTGCTTCATTGAAGTGGGCAGTTGCTGATGAGCTCTTTTGCTGCACTTTGTTTGCTGCAACTGTCTGATTGGTGGATCTTGCTTCACAGGTAATGTAGTTCTTCACTGGGATTTAAAAATAATAAAAACATTAAATAATGCAGACTGATGGCTTCAACAGAAGTATATACCATAAACTAAGACTTTCTGTCTTTAAAGGTTAAGAAGTTAGTGTTAAAAATAAGTTTGGCTACAGAGCAAATGAATGGGATTTTTAGTTCCAGAACCAGACTATTGTGCTCTATCGTGGTGATTATCCAATAAATTACATGCCATTCCAAATATTTAAATATGCTTTCTAGCCTCATCCCATTTCCACACATTGCTGCCCCAATTACCAGCAGCTCTGAATCTCTCTAGGACAGTTATTAACCAACACAGGTCTGATAGAAACACAAATAAAAACACTTGCACAAGAACAAACATCTCTTCTGATTTCTCAGACAGAGCAGCACCACTTAGAAAGTTAAAACTCATTTCAGACTGGTGCAATTGAATTCACATAATAAGATGCTTGATAGTGGACTGTTTGCAGGTTTGGAATTGAGAGATTGCGGTGTTCAGAGATCTGGGGTAGCTAACCAATAATGACAGAGTGCTTGGGACCCATTTTTGTCGCAGTAATAAGCAGGCGTGCAGTCTGAAATTAGAAACATAGATACTGATTATAAAGCTTCAGTATCAATTCACAGTCGCTTCTTTAAAGAAACACAACAAAATCTAATTCTATTAAAACATAAAACACTGAAGTCCATTTTTCTTTGTAAATAGCACTGTCCTATTTAAAGATTTAAGGCCCCCTATGTCTTTTTCAATAGTCTAAGAGCATAAGTAACTTGAGCATAAGCATTGGCATTAACCAAAGAATTATTCCCATATGAAACTCAGGTATTCAACAGAAATCAGATGCATTTAATAAACATGGCTCAGCAATATGAGTACACCTAAGAATGCAATTAGGCACAAAAAAAAAAATAAAATAAATTGTATTCATTATTTACCTCAAAATACCTTGATATTGTATTCAATATCAAGTCCAAAGAGAAATATAAATGTGTATATATATACACATTTATATATATATATATATATATATATATATATATATATATATATATATATATATATATATATATATATATATTCATATACTAAATATGTAGCTACATTTTTCATGTATATTTTATTTTATGGTGGGGCAGTGAAAATGTAGTAGGGCAAGAAAAAAATCTGAACTACTTGCCCGAGCAGGCTGGCAGAAAAAAATAAATCTTATAGCTTAGCACTGCATCCCATCAAAGGATTCAGCTTGGCTCTCCAAATCCTGACATATCAGTGTAGAGAAAATGCCCAGGGTAGCCAAACTGAATGAAGCCATCACAGAAAAGAACAGCAGCTGAGACACAAATTACACACTACACTACATGCAATGTTCTGTTGTAATTTGGCCAAATACAGAATAAATATGCACTAACCACAATGTATTAAGAGACCTTTCCACATGTGATCCATCATTGCTGTTTCTGAGGTAACAGGAGTGAGAACATTAACTGATCTAAGGTGATTGATTACTCAAAGGCAGGGCCTCAGATGCAGAGAGACGTGTAATTTTCCATTTTGGCAGAGCGTTTACCTGCCTTAGTATTCTCATATGGTAGTGACCCACCAGTGACCTGTGAGTTTAGCTGTAAAAATTCCACATGAGATTTAAACTGAGATTTAATATGGCAATACAATATTTCTGACCGTGTGAGTGAAAATGAAACCATGAGATGAGACACTACATTGTCAGCAATGCAGTATTGATGGATATATTGCTGTGACAGTTGTTATTTGGGTATAAACATGTTCCAATGTCCTCCATACAGTCAGCATCAGAATATCCGCATCAAGGACACAGTTTCAGTCTGCAGGAATGCACAGTCATACAGGAAATACAAATTCCTCTCAGGTCTGTCAGCTGTCATCTGCTCATCCAGAGAGCACACAGAGAATGCTAACAGCCTACTTTAACCTTACACTCCAACTCATATTAGATGTTCTGTTTTAACCAGGGCTGAGATTTAATGTGTTAATTTAATGTGATTAATTACTAAGGCATGTCAATCGATTAACATTTTTTTATCAAATTAATGATGACATGGTGTGCCGATTAATTAATCGCAATTATTCACATATATAAATATTTGCTAAGAAAGCCCCTCAAATAACAATACTTCAATAATGAAATCATTTTAAATATTAACTTTAAGTAATTACAAATAATAATAAAAAATATACATAAATACACTACCGGTCAAAACTTTTGAAACACTTGAATGAAATGTCTCATGATCTTAAAAATCTTTTGATCTGAAGGCATATGCTTAACTGTTTGAAATTAGTTTTGTAGACAAAAATATAATTGTGCCACCATATACATATATTTCATTATAAAACAAACATTTTTATAATCAAAAATATATAATTTATAATAAAAAACAATTTTTGAAATTGATGACTTGGACCAAATAATAAAGAAAAGAAGCCAATAAGTGCCCAACACAGATGGGAACTCCTTAAATATTGTTTAAAAAGCATCCCAGGGTGATACCTCAAGAAGTTGTCAAGAGTACATGTCTGCAAATTCTAGGCAAAGGGTGACTACTTTGAAGGTATTAAAATATAACACAGTTTTGATTTATTTGGGATTTTGTTTAGTCAAAACATAATTCCCACAGTTCCATTTATGTTATTCCATAGTTTTGATGAGTTTACTATTATTCTAAAATGTGAAGAAGAAAAAAATCTATATTTTTAAGAGGTCTTTTCTAAGGATCCGCCAATGTACACCTGCTTTTGAAGTGTCTCACTTTGGTTGTGTCGTATCATAAATCTAACATTTTTAGGTCTATGTATCAAGTTAAACATAGTTTAATACTTTGAAAAACAGTTCTTGAGATCCCTAAGTTTGAAAAAACTTTAACTTAAAGCCCCATCTGGAAGCTCCATAATAGCTTAATGAGTTAACTTTAACTTTTTGAATAGCCTAGTCAGGAAATTGTTTTTGCTAAAGCAGACAGCATCTCTAAACTAATTTAATATAAGAGCAAATATTTATTATTGATTTACTGTATCTTCAATGCAATTCAAGCTGATTAACTAGGGCCCTATGATTTCCAATATGCAGAAAAACACGAACGGAATCAAGGAATCCAGTCTTAATAATGGAATTAACTATTAAATGTGGAATGTCACAGAGTTTGACATATGTGTGTATGTATAAATGCTCCATTAATCAATTAAAATCAAAATATGTCCTAGTGTGATGATTAAACCACAAAAGGCTGAGATTTAATTAAATAAATAAAACTGATTGTGCTGCGTGCTTCAAAGGGATTATGTGAAGCTGGCCATTCACATATCTAAAAAAATATGAAATAAAATAATTGTTTATTGGGTGTTGTTTTAATACACTTATAGCATATACTTTTTTTTCAAAGTCACTTTGAAGTATGTTCAGCAAGACTATTTTTGGTTACTTTTTTTGCAAGTGTGTCATACATTTATTTCACGTGATAGTGGTTTTTGGGACATGTACCATCATAATACCATTGTATTTTTGATAGTACCTTGGATAACCATGTATACCATAGTACATGTATTTCAGTACCATGACAGCATTTCAGTACAATAGTACCACCACTGTATATTTGTAAAGAAAGATTCTGCATTGTAAACCCTTGTGCATTGAAGACCTTTCCATTAAGTTTCTTTACAGATGTCCATTTCTAAATTCTTAACACTGCAGGCAATATTAATAATAAAAAATAAAAAACAAATAATGGGAAACTGAGCAGACATTTATTTTTAAACTATGTTCAGAGGCTAGCTCTATAGGGAAAATGAAAGTAACCTAACTCAAGGACAAAATTAAAGTACCCTTATCCTAAGGAAGAACATAATTCCTCAGTAAATCCTTAGGTTAGATGAAGGCACAAAATTATCTGTTTTCTATCACTTCTGACATCTTGTAATCTCACAGAAGCTCTTTGCTTCTGATAAGCACTCTGAGCAGTTTTCAGCTCATCTCCTTAGATTAGAAATGTTCCGTTTTTAACTATTTCTCAGGACACTTTGTAGTTAAGGTTTAGACAGCCGATGGCTTCATTTCAGCCAAACATTTAGCTGCATTTATCACTAATGGTCCTCTTCCAAATGTAAGCAGATTTGTCACAATATAAGGCTCTCCACTGCAATAAAACAGATTTACAGCAGGCAGAGTATACTGGTAACAGAGCCAGCTTTCATTTGTGCCATTTGTAATGATAGAGTATCTATGATAACACAAGCAATAAGAGTATTTTAAATGAAAAATAACATTTTTAAAAAGGTTTTCATCTAGAGAAGCCAAAAAATTATGGACCTCTTATATGTGGCTTTCAAAGCTAAAGTGTCCATTTTCTGTGCAACTAGCATTATCTAATGTCACTGCAAAAATAATCAGAGTTCCCCCAATGTTCCATTGGTTCTGGAAGAAAAAAAAAATTGTCCCGCCCCAAGCGTTATTAGTCAACAACCTGGATGGGTTTTGATAGCACCACTTACAGAGCCACTTACAAATGGGGTTCTCATAATTAACACTGCATATTAAGCTGGAATACGAGAAACTATTTTAAAATGCACACATCAGTAATAGTACGAGTTTTTACATTCTAACAAGTAATCGGCCATTACACTTCATTGTACAGTAGGAGTAATGATGGCCTACACAACCAATTCTCTTGTGAAAGAAGAAAATAATCCTGGTTTTGAAAGAAAAGCTGTACTTGGATAAAATTCTTAACTATAAAATGTAACAACCACTGTTATAATCACAATAATGAATAGATAGAATTCCCTTTGCAGAAAAAGAGGCTGATTGTTTATTTTTAATGCAAATATACAAGTCTCAAAGAAAAAAGGAATGACGAACTAATGGCAGCTCATTGTTCAACCTGCAGTATGTAATTCTGAGTCCTGTACATGAGCGGAATTTGCTTTCTAGCCAAATGCTCATCTTGTTTCTCAGGATTTTTTATTTTTATTTTTTCAAGTTATATTTTTGCCATTTTTACATTTCTTAGATAGTAAAGAGGAAAGGGAGACAGGAAATTAGAAAAAGGGGAACTGGATCGGGATTTAGCGGTTATTCATATGATCTCAGGTGAGACAATGTTTTCCTATGGCTGGCCAAAGGAAATGACCTGCATGTAAGTGCACTATAAAGTGTGCCTTTCATCATACAACACACACACATATATATACAAACATTAACTGCATATGTTTGAATTTGGATTATCTGTTTCATCTCTGGACTAAATCTGGGTGGGGTGGGGGTGGAGGGGATGGGGTCTAACATAATTCTGACAGAAATCATTAGTCACAACAGCTGTTGACTTTCAGAATCTTAACTAAGTCTAGAAAAATCCTTGTTATAGTCATAGATAATAAAGACATTTTCCTGCAGCAATTTCCACTAGACATAAAGGCCAGCAAAATCCATTACATATAAGAAACTGTAGCTCATTCTTAAGCCCCAGAATCCATGCTCACTGCACTGGACAATAAATAATCACTGAGTTCAAATGGAACTGGCATTAACAAGTCAATTAAAAAAATCAATACACTGCCAACTCATACTAAATTCCCAGAGCCACAGGACTCTCACAGTATCAGACACACTTTTGCTATGATATTAAAATGACCATATATGGTCATTGAAACTTTTTACAGAGTCAGGTTTGTGGAACCAGAATCTAGATTTTTCTTATTTATCATTATAAAACAGTTAGTTCCGATTCTGTAATCTGACTGGGCAAGCGCCATTACAAGAGTGCTGACATTTTGTATAACAGCACTGGGACACTGTTTGAAAGTAGACAGGCTGTCAAGATTCTGTGTTGCTTAACAACATGCAAGGGTTGATCCTGCTTTGCGTTGTTTGGATCCATTTTCATGAGTGGAAAAAATAGCCTAATTGAAAAATAGGCATATCGTGTCTAAAAAGTAGCGGTGGCAGTAGCGGTTCTAGCTTGTTTGGCACCCTGGACAAAACCTGCTTCAACATGCCCCCAAAGTTGTTGAATTGGCGTGTGCCGCCACCTCGTGCCACCCTGGGCAACCAAACCTAAATCCGCCACTGCATGGTGGGATGCTCTGAGAACAAGGCGAAAAAGACATCCGTTTGTTTCTTGTGGCTTTGTGCCTATGGCCAAATCACAGCCGTGATGATATTCAGCACAACAGCACTCTTTCTACTGTGTTATTACTTATTTAACAAACAATCAGCATATAGAGGAAGTAGTAGCAGTTTCTGAATAATCAAGAATTAACACTTATGGAGAGGGCCTGGGTAGCTTAGAGAGTATTGACGCTGACTACCACCCCTTGAGTCGCAAGTTCTCCAGTGACTCCAGCCAGGTCTCCTAAGCAACCAAATTGGCATGGGGTAACCTCCTGGTGGTCGCTTTAATGTGTGGTTCTTGCTCTCGGTGGGGCAAGTAGCGAGAGCATGGATGCCGAAAAGAATAGCCTGAGGCTCCACACACGCTACATCTCCGCGGTAATGCGCTCAACAAGCCACGTGATAAGATGCGCAGATTGACGTTTTCAGGCGCGGAGGCAACTGAGATTTTTCCTCCGTCACCCGGATTGAGGCAAGTCACTACGCCAACATGAGGACTTAGAGTGCATTGGAAATTGGTATTTCAAATTGGGGAGAAAAGGGGAGAAAATAAAATAAAAAAGAATTAACACTTATGGTATAGTGCAAGGTTCACTGCACCTACATGGACTAAAGAGCAGCAGTCTTGAGACTACAGATGAGTACGCCAGAGTTGAGTTGTAAAACAGACACAAACACTATTTAACAAGCCCTGCATGTGTTATTTTCTTCTGGTAAAGAAAGACAAATAGAAAGACTCAGCTGTCTAATGTCAGATTGATTGTGCACGTCAGTGAGAGCACCAGAGGCTTCATTGTGTACCCGCCAAACCTCTAATGGATACAGAAAACAAGGGACTACCCATCCGTGGTGGCAGGTCATTTATTTTATCTTATTTATTATTTAGACCTACTTTTTTACTTTACCCATAATAAAAAAAAAGTCTGCTGCAGTTTTACACTATGTTAGATGCACTTTTTATATCAGTAGGCTCGTGAAATATAAATATAAACAAAAAATAACTTTCTTTCAAAAAAAAAATTATATATATATATATATATATATATATATATATATATATATATAGCGAATAGGATTTGTTTTCCTCCACAAAAAAACTATGTACACAGTACATGACACGTTGCCAGCTGTATCTACACTCACCTAGAACTTTATTAGGAACACCTGTACACCTACTTATTCATTTGATTATCTAATCAGCCAATCATGTGGCAGCAATGCACTGCATAAAATCATGCAAATATGGGTCAGGAGCTTCAGTTAATGTTCACATCAACCATCACAATAGGGAAAATTGGTGGCATGATTGTTGGTGCCAGACAGGCTGGTTTGACTGGTATAACTGCTGATCTCCTTGGATTTTCATGCACAACAGACACTATAGTCTCTAGAGTTTACTCAGAATGGTGCCAAAAACAAAAAACATACAATCAGCGGCAGTTCTGTGGACAGAAACACATTGTTGATGAAAAAGGTCAACGGAGAATGGCCAGACAGGTTTGAGCTGACAGAAAGGCTACAATAACTCAGATAACCACTCTGTACATTTGTAGTGTGCAGAATAGCATCTAAGAATGCAAACACATCGAACCTTGTGGCGAATGGGTTACGACAGCAGAAGACCATATTGGGAACTATTTTTAGGACCATACTGTTCCTAATAAAGTTCTAGGTGAGTGTATATAGTCATGTAACATTGTTATTGATGCATAACAATAATGCTTGAAATTGCTTCACTGTTTATCATAAACAATCTGTCACTTTCTCAATCTCAGGTGTAGAAAAGTTAGAGAGAAGAAACAAGTAACATTGAAAACAAGATGTGAAACACACAACCTTACTTAGTTACAGCTGCTAGCTTTTGTCCTTTTGCCACCTCACAGTTAATGCTGTCATAGACAAAACACTGAGTTCTATGTACACGAATCCAGTTATGGAACTGATAGTTTGCTTTTTAAGCATTTATATGTATGAGCCTTGTACAAAACACAGACTGTAATCTGCTCAGACTAAAAACAGCAACATAGATCAGATAAGGACAGCGACAATGTAGAAAGGTCACAGAGAATAATTTTTTAGCTGAATGGGGTCTGAATGGTACAATGTAATTGTTTACTGCAAGCTTTGTAACACTTCCTGCAGGTACAATAACATCTCATATATCCACATGATACTATGAATATCAGGCATACTGTCTTTAACCAAATACACAAGTTTAGCGATGTCCATATTTGGAAAACAAAAACAATTCATAAATTAAACGATCTAAAATTCGAATCATGCAAAATGTTTTCTGTTCGGTTTGTTATAGGGTGTGGGGTAGGTTAAGTTTATAGTAAGTCTATGGTATGTCCCCATTTTGATAACTGAGCAAACATGTGTATAGATTAGGGATGTGCCAGGGTTGTCAACTAATCGACTAGACGTCTAGCAACTGACTACACAATTAAAGGTGTTGCCTACTAACATTAATATTTTTAATGAGAGACGCAATTCTCAAATTAATTAAATGCAGCTTCTTAGAGAGCATTTTTGCGTGACGATAACTTGCTGTGCTTAACAGTGAATAACAGTCAGCACAGTAAAACCCTCTACAAAAAGTTTTATCTCTTTAAAGCATTAGGTTTAGTCTTTTTATGCGGTGTTGTTACAGCAAAGCACTGCATGAACAATACATTTCAAGATGATCCCTGTCAAGATGTTAAAGGTGCCGTAAGCGATTTGTTTCATGTAAAACGTATGCAAAACATTTTTCTACTCCTTGAAAGATATTAATGAAATAAGTGTCATGAGATTTCTCACTGGTCTCTGTGATAGCTCTAGACTCTGTAAACAGCAAACAAAAATGTGTCCGCGGATCCCCGACAATGACAATAATTTTGCCAATTCTCGTAGTATTGTAGTTGCAGTGAATTATTGAGGCATAATGCATTTTTATGCCATGTTGTTCATAACAGGTGTCAGGCCACTATTTTACTACTGTTGTTTTTAACAACCGTTTCTGTTGGTATATTTGAAGTTCGGGATTTTGGAAAGAGGGGGCATGGCTCAGTCTCTTGGAAGAAGAACAGCTGAAATTGTTTACAGCACCTTTAAATATTCTGCTGTGAGTAATGTTCCTGTATTTGTCAGGTGTTGTGGAGAGATTAAAGTTTGCTGATTCTTTCTGACACTGCTTAAACAAATAGTTGCATTAAAAAAGGTTTAAACTTAGGTATGCACCTATATGAATATTTGTGGCTGATACCAATACCGATTTTAACAAAACGTTATTACCCAATACCGATATTTTGCCACTTCCATTATTTTGTCATCAAATCAGTTTTGCTCAGAAATTATGTTTTAAAACATATGTACATAAGTACAAATGCTTATATTGCTCTAAAAATAAATAATTTTGATTGACCAAGTATTGGATCTGCTTAACGCATGACATGCAACAAATTTTAAGAGAGCCACAATCAAAGATATATAAAAGATAAAAATATATATATATATATATATATATATATATATATATATATATATATATATGCCAACTAAATACCAAAGCGTGATGATTTATGTGAGATATATAATGTTGTACTTCTAAAAAAAATTTGCACTTCTGTTTTTGCAGTTCAAAACAAAATATTTTTTTTACCATATTTTACCAGTTTTTACTGTATATAACAGAACATCACTAATTCATATTATGCATATGTTGGGCAATTCCAAGGAAATGTCAACCACATCATGGGAAACGAAAAGCTACCAAAGGAACAAAAGTTTTTAAGTTCTAATGTGGCATAATGGATAATGCCATACACACCGCTAGAATGCTGACACTGACTGAATCACCCCTGAATGGAGTCTACTTTTAAGCTTTCAAGGTTTAGTAATCACTCAAGACCATATTGTGATTTCAATCTTAACTCATTCAATCATGCAGCCTTAAAGGGATAGTTCACCCAAAAATTTAAGTTTTCTGATAATTTACTCACCCTCGTGCCATCTGGAATGGGTATGACTTTCTTACTTCTGCAAAACACTTTTGAAGATTTGAAGAAAAAGATCCAGGCTCAGCTGGTCTTTAGAATGGGAGAGGAGGGTGATTAGATATTTGTAGGTCCAAAAAGCACAGAGAGTCAACACTTTGTGTGCAAAAAAGTACGATATCTAAGCAAGTACGATATCCTGTGACGCAAGCGCATTGGCATGTTCCTTCAACTCATTGGTTGTTTGTCACACATCAGTTGACGTTCCATCCCACTTACATCACAGGAGCACTCCAGTAAATTCGGCCATTTGTCAAACCTGACTGGAAGCAATATTTTATATAAATGTGTATAAATTATAAAATGTGCTTAAATTGTATTTTTAAATGTGCTCTTTTTTGCACAAAAAGTGACCGATTCTCTTTAGAAGACTTTAATGTCACTTCTTCAAATGTGTTATGAAGAAGAAATAAAGTCATACACATCTCAGATGGCATGAGGGTGAGTAACTTATCAGAGAATTTAAATTTTTGGGTGTACCATCCCTAAAATGGCTACCTTACCAATGTCAGAGTTGCTGGTTTCAAAGCGTTTTGGATGGCTTTACCTCATCATTTATAGGTAAGTACCTCTTTCATAACTGTCAAGACTGTAACAACGGTTTTTCCTCATTCATGTGAGAACAACAACGATCTTAGAAGTGCCATCCCTTTTTACCATTATTTTTGGATTGTACATTTAAATTCACAAAGTTTTAATAAAGTGTAATAATTAATTATAAATATACCATTGGTTTATCATATCAGTGTTTTCATGCTAAAAAACGATTTGCCGATGGTTTAAAGTCGGTCAATAATTGGCCTATGAATATCGGCAGCTGATACATTGGTGCATTCCTAGTTTAAACTGCTTGATATTGTGAACTAGATGTGTAACTGCAATACTATCTTGCAGTTCTGCGCTTTTGAATGAACAGCGAGGATTTGAAGCACTACGGTTACATTAAACACTTCATTCTGCGTTCAAGATGCACATAAGCGGTTTTGTGCCACTCTGTATTGGAGTCTTTATTACAGTATTTCTTACTTTGCAATAAGATGTTATAGTGCCTCTCCAAGGCTTGATGCTAAAAATAAATAAATAAATAAATAAAAACAAGATGTTATAGTTATTTAGCCTATTTATTTGTTGAAAATCCGTGAGTCACCATGTTGAAGTGCAGCAATTTGCGTCCGTATATCCCTCTAAAAAGGCATCCTGATCAGGGTCATGTGACCATAACAGAGCCTCATTTTACAGTATTATTCTAAATACCGAATAGTCAATTATGAAAATTAATAAACCAACATTTAATTATAAGTTTACAAGTTATTATACAAAAATATTTGACCACTGAGAATCAAATATTCCACACTCTCTCATCCAATGCAGTATTTTTTCAGCCCCACTCTATCTATATCATAGCTTTTTTCCTCAGGGAAACGATACAGAAATGCACACAAATATTTATTACTGTGCATCAGCAACCAGAAAGACACAATCTCCTTCTCACTAGTTTCCTCAACACTCAATCTCTCTCTCTCTCTCTCTCTCTATTTCTCTCTCTCTCTCTCTCTCTCTCTCTCTCTCTGTGCAGGATGTTTTGCGATCAGCTAATCTAAGCAGAGCATCCACCAGGATTAGTGAAATCTCCCTCATGCCTCTCTCCATATCCTCTGCTTATAGACTGCAGTGGGGAAGACATGCTCTCCTTCCCGGGGGAGCTCTAATATATACGGTTAACTCAACCTATGATTCACTAGTACAGTATAATGTTAGAGTACAATAAACAACTTCAATCAGGGATAATTAAATAACAATGACCCTGACTGCAGTGCTGAGTAAGTATAATATAAAATTATTATAAATATACCATTAAAATATCAGGTCAGTTTTATCTAAATTACCATTTAATAAAAAAATAAACAATTTCTATTGTTTATTGACATTTAATGTTAGACAAAATAAAACATATCTAAATCTTAAAGGGTAACTAAACCCTAAACCAACTTTTTTTAGTTAATGATCTGTAAGCATGGGGCTTTATTAGTACTGGTCATTGATTCAAGTAATTTTTTTGACATTTGTGTATAAAGTGTTTTAATTGTACAATATATGGTGTAAAAACGTCTGAGTGCTGCCCTCTTCAGGTTGAACGGTGGCTACTGCAGTTGAATTTTCCTATTGGCTTAAGCCAGATTCATTTACATGTCGTCTTGTGACCGTGTGAGGAATAATAATAACATAGAGTCTGACAGCAGCTGTCAATTAATCCGTCACTACGAGTCTCAGGTGCCCCACGCTCAGCCCCGCACTCGGTTCGTTCCCTCTATCCCCGCCAGGGTCTGCCTACTTTTCCTGCATTTTCAAATATTTCTAGTGGGTGGAGTCAGACTCTGAGCAGGTGTTCGGAGGAGACACAACATGTCGTTCACTCCCTCGGGGAACGGAGGTTACATACGTAACCAAACGTTCCCCTTCTGTCGCTCTCTCCACGTTCTGTCGGAGAAGCGACACTAGGGGACCCATTCCAATCTTGCCATGCGCTGAACCATGTACATGAACCGCCGATACAGAGGAGGGCAGGGATTTCATCCAGTGCCACGCATCGTCTGTACCTGGCTGCACGTACCCTTCCCCAAATGCCCCATAAGAACATCGGAATCCTTCTAGTTACCCTGGGAGGGGAACAAGGCGATGTTTGCCAACATGGGAACGGGCCAGCCTGGCTGGGCCTCTTTTCTCTCTATGTTTCTCGCATAGAGCAATCACGGCCGGGGCCCTTACACGCATATAGGGAAGGGGGTCTTACCCAGACCCTGCGGAGACCACACCTGCCCTTTTTCTTGGGGAGGAAAAGTGGTAGACACGTCACACGGCCGTCTTAGGGCTCGTGTGGAAAGTATGGTGCGGTGGTAGATCCAGCCTCGAAAGGGGGGAGTAGCAACAGCACGGCGACCGAGGCAGCTGTAACTGCCTAAGGGAGACACGGGGGTCCGCTCGTAAGGGGACAGAACTGTGGAATTACACACAGGGGGAGTCCGAGCAGGAGGCCTTACCTGTGGAGCACCTATACCAGTACAGGGTAGCCATCAGGGTACCCGCAGTGGCTTGGGTCGGCGAGTTCCTCCGCTGAACCGCGGACCCAGAAGGCTGGGGAGGAATCGTCCAGGGGCCCGACTCGGAGTGGGGCGCCCTGGGAAGAAGGCGCACTACTTTACCTTGACGTCAGGAAAAGGGCGCTGGGCGCAAGCGATCCACCCGGCCGGTCGGTCTACGTGTTACCGAGTTCTACGGGCTCGGACCTGACAAAACACGAGACGCAACCGACTCAATGCGGAGGTTGTAAAACCTCGCGAAGGTGTTGGGTGTTGCCCAACCCGCGGCTCTACAGATGTCTGCTAGGGAGGTGCCCTTGGCCAGTGCCCACGAGGACGCAACACCCCTTGTTGAGTGAGCTTGGACCAGCAAGGGTAGGGGCACGGCCTGGGTGTGATAAGCCAGTGTGATGGCGTCGACAACCCAGTGGGCGAGCCTCTGCTTGGAGACAGCATTCCCTTTCTGCCGTCCCCAAAGCAGACAAAGAGCTGCTCAGAGCGTCTGGTGCTCTGTGTGCGGTCCAGGTAAATGCGCAGGGCGTGCACTGGACACAGCAACGAAAGGGCTGGGTCTGCCTCCTCCCAGGGCAGCGCTTGCAGGTTCACTACCTGATCTCGGAATGGTGTGGTAGGAACCTTGGGCACATAGCCCGGTCGCGGTCTTAGGATCACAGACGTATCTGCCGGACCGAACTCCAGGCAAGTGTCGCCGACAGAGAACGCTTGCAGGTCCCCGACCCTCTTGATGGAGGCGAGCGCGATCAGCAGGGCCGTGTTAAGAGAGAGGGCCCTGAATCCAACTGATTCGAGCGGCTCGAAGGGAGGTCTCTGGAGTCCTGCCAAGACTACCGAGAGATCCCAGGAGGGAACTAGGCCTGGCCGGGAGGGATTCAACCTCCGGGCGCCTCTCAGGAACCTGAGGATCAGGTCGTGCTTACCCAAAGACTTGCCGTCTACAGGATCGTGGTGGGCGGCGATAGCGGCAACATACACCTTGAGGGTGGACGGGGACAGCCTCCTGTCCAGCCTCTACTGTAGGAACAGAAGCATTTTTTTTTGACATTTGTGTATGAAGTGTTTTAATTCTACAATATATGGTGTAAAAACGTCTGAGTGCTGCCCTCTTCAGGTTGAACGGTGGCTACTGCAGTTGAATTTTCCTATTGGCTTAAGCCAGATTCATGTACATGTCCTTGCGACCGTGTGAGGAATAATAATAACATAGAGTCTGACAGCAGCTGTCAATTAATCCGTCACTACGAGTCTCAGGTGCCACCCCCCAACCCCCCCCGCTCAGCCCCGCACTCGGTTCGTTCCGTCTATCCCCGCCGGGGTCTGCCCACTTTTCCTGCATTTTCAAATATTTCTAGTGGGTGGAGTCAGACTCTGAGCAGGTGTTTAGTTACCCTTTAAATATTTAAATATTCAATCTAAATCTAAATTATAAATATCTTAAAAGGTACACTATGGATGGTTGTATGTAAACACCTTTACTGGCATTCTTACTGGCTTATCCAATGCATGCAAGATATGTGTTCATGTCTCTTCGTGGTTTGTTGTCAAAAGCAGAGAATAACGTGATTATTTCAAATAATCTCAAATTATTTAAAATCTGTAAACGCATGTAAACTGTCTCAATTACCTCATTTACATGCACTTAAGAAAACGTTTGGTTACGTATGTAACCTCCGTTCCCCGAGGGAGGGAACGACACGTTGTGTCGGAGAAGCGACACTAGGGGTCTCTCTTGAGCACCGATATTCACCTCTGATCTATTGAAAAGGGCCAATGGGAGTTGGCAGTCAGTATTTGCATACCCCGCCCCCGGACATACGGGTATTTAAGCAGGGCAAATACGGGAGTTCATTCAGGATTTTTCTGAGGAGCCGGAAATGGTCCGGCCACAACAGTGGCTCGGTTCAGCGACATGGCGGAGGAAAGACACAACGTGTCGTTCCCTCCCTCGGGGAACGGAGGTTACATACGTAACCAAACGTTCCCCTTCTGTCGCTCTCTCCACGTTGTGTCGGAGAAGCGACACTAGGGGACCCATTCCAATCTTGCCATGCGCTGAACCGTGTACGTGAACCGCCGATACAGAGGAGGGCAGGGATTTCATCCAGTGCCACGCATCGTCTGTACCTGGCTGCACGTACCCTTCCCCAAATGCCCCATAAGAACATCGGAATCCTTCCAGTTACCCTGGGAGGGGAACAAGGCGATGTTTGCCAACATGGGAACGGGCCAGCCTGGCTGGGCCTCTTTTCTCTCTATGTTTCTCGCATAGAGCAATCACGGCCGGGGCCCTTACATGCATATAGGGAAGGGGGTTTTACCCAGACCCTGCGGAGACCACACCTGCCCTTTTTCTTGGGGAGGAAAAGTGGTAGACACGTCACACGGCCGTCTTAGGGCTCGTGTGGAAAGTATGGTGCGGTGGTAGATCCAGCCTCGAAAGGGGGGAGTTGCTACAGCACGGCGACCGAGGCAGCTGTAACTGCCTAAGGGAGACATGGGGGTCTGCTCTTAAGGGGACAGAACTGTGGAATTACACACAGGGGGAGTCCGAGCAGGAGGCCTTACCTGTGGAGCACCTATACCAGTACAGGGTAGCCATCAGGGTACCCGCAGTGGCTTGGGTCGGCGAGTTCCTCCGCTGAACCACAGACCCGGAGGGCTGGGGAGGAATCGACCAGGGGCCTGACTCGGAGTGGGGCGCCCTGGGAAGAAGGCGCACTACTTTACCTTGACGTCAGGAAAAGGGCGCTGGGCGCAAGCGATCCACCCGGCCGGTCGGTCTACATGTTACCGAGTTCTACGGGCTCGGACCTGACAAAACACGAGACGCAACCGACTCAACGCGGAGGTTGTAAAACCTCGCGAAGGTGTTGGGTGTTGCCCAACCCGCGGCTCTACAGATGTCTGCTAGGGAGGTGCCCTTGGCCAGTGCCCACGAGGACGCAACACCCCTTGTTGAGTGAGCTCGGACCAGCAAGGGTAGGGGCACGGCCTGGGTGTGATAAGCCAGTGTGATGGCGTCGACAACCCAGTGGGCGAGCCTCTGCTTGGAGACAGCATTCCCTTTCTGCCGTCTCCCAAAGCAGACAAAGAGCTGCTCAGAGCGTCTGGTGCTCTGTGTGCGGTCCAGGTAAATGCGCAGGGTGCGCACTGGACACAGCAACGAAAGGGCTGGGTCTGCCTCCTCCCAGGGCAGCGCTTGCAGGTTCACTACCTGATCTCGGAATGGTGTGGTAGGAACCTTGGGCACATAGCCCGGTCGCGGTCTTAGGATCACAGATGTATCTGCCGGACCGAACTCCAGGCAAGTGTCGCCGACAGAGAACGCTTGCAGGTCCCCGACCCTCTTGATGGAGGCAAGCACGATCAGCAGGGCCGTCTTAAGAGAGAGGGCCCTGAATCCAACTGATTCGAAGCGGTCTCTGGAGTCCGGCCAAGACTACCGAGAGATCCCAGGAGGGAACTAGGCCTGGCCGGGAGGGATTCAACCTCCGAGCGCTCTCAGGAACCTGAGGATCAGGTCGTGCTTACCCAAAGACTTGCCGTCTACAGGATCGTGGTGGGCGGCGATAGCGGCAACATACACCTTGAGGGTGGGCGGGGACAGCCTCCTGTCCAGCCTCTCCTGTAGGAACAGAAGCACTGACCTAATCAGCGCATCTCTGCGTGGTCTTCGGCTCGGGAAGGACACCAATCTGCGAACAAGCGCCACTTTAGGGCATAAAGGTGCCTGGTAGAGGGGGCTCTGGCTTGGTTGATGGTATTCACAACGGTCGCCGGTAAGCCGGCTAGCTCTTCCGCGTCCCGTCCAGGGACCAGACGTGGAGGTTCCAGAGGTCTGGGCGCGGGTGATAGAGCGTGCCCTGTCCCTGAGAGAGGAGGTCCATTCTCAGGGGAATTCGCCAGGGAGGAGCTGTCGCGAGGAGCCTGAGTTCCGAGAACCAAGTCTGAGTGGGCCAGTAGGGGGCCACCAACGTGACTTGCTCCTCGTCCTCCCTGACCTTGCACAGCACCGGTGCAAGAAGGCTCACTGGGGGAAATGCCCCCCGAGGGCCAGCTGTGTGCCAGCGCGTCTGTCCCGAGGGGAGCCTCTGTTAGGGCATACCAGAGCGAGCAGTGGGAGGTTTCCTGGGTGGCGAACAGGTCTACCTGGGCCTTGCCAAACCGTTCCCAAATCAGCTGGACCGACTGGGGGTGAAGCCTCCACTCCCCGCCGGGCAGGCGTTGTCGTGATAGCACGTCCGCTACGACTTGAGTCGCTGCTGGCTCCATAGGAGGAGACGGCAGGCGAGTTGTGACATGTGGAGGGAGCGTACGCCGCCTTGACGATTTCTGTACGCCACCACCGTGGTGCTGTCCGATCTCACGAGGACATGTTTGTCCCGAACTAACGGGAGGAACTTCCTGAGAGCAAGAAGGATGGTCAGCAACTCCAGGCAATTGACGTGCCAACGCAGCGGGGCCCCTTTCCAATGGCCCGCTGCTGCGTGCCCGCTGCACACGGCACCCCACCCGGACCGGGAGGTGTCGGTTGTGACCAGGACGTGTCGGGATACCTGCTGCAGGGGCACTCCTGCCCGTAAAAAGCAGAGGTCTGTCCAGGGTCAGAGTGTTTTGAGGCAGGCGGGGGTGATCCTTACCCGATGCGTGCCGTGGTGCCATGCTTGTCTCGGGACTCGAGTCTGGAGCCAGTGCTGGAGTGGTCTCATATGAATCAACCCCAGTGGCGCGACCGCCATGGAGGACGCCATATGCCCCAGGAGCCTCTGAAAAAGTTTTAGAGGGACCACTGTGCCTGGCTTGAAGGAAGCGAGGCAGTCCAGCACCGACTGAGCATGCTCGCTCGTGAGACGTGCTGTCATTGAGACTGAGTCTAACTCCAACCCGAGAAAAGAGATGCTCTGAACCGGAGTGAGCTTGCTCTTTTCCCAGTTGACCTGAAGCCCCAAGCGGCTGAGGTGCCAGAGCACCTGGTCTCTGTGTGTGCATAGTAACTCTCGAGAGTGTGCTAGGATGAGCCAGTCGTCGAGGTAGTTGAGAATGCGGATGCCGGCTACTCGTAGCAGGGCAAGCTCTGCAACTTTCGTGAAGACACGAGGGGACAGAGACAGGCCGAAGGGGAGGACTTTGTACTGAAACGCCTGGCCGTCGAACGCGAACCGTAAGAAGGGTCGGTGTCGTGGCAGAATTGAGACATGGAAGTACGCATCCTTCAGGTCCACCGCTGCGAACCAATCTAGATGCTGAACGCCAGCCAGAATATTTCTCTGCGTAAGCATTTTGAACGGGAGTTTTAACAAGGCCCGATTGAAAACTCGCAAGTCCAGGATTGGTCGTAAGCCGCCGCCTTTCTTGGGTACAATGAAGTAAGGGCTGTAGAAACCCTTCCTCATTTCGGTTGGAGGGACAGGCTCTACCGCGCCCTTGGCTAAGAGGGTCGCGATTTCCGTGCGCAGGGAACTGGCGTGCTCGCCGTGTACTGCGGAAAAGCAGACGCCCCTGAAGGGGGGCGGGAGCCGGGCAAACTGAATTGCGTAACCGAGTCGAATGGTCCGGTGCAGCCAGCGTGATGCGTTGGGAAGCCAAAGCCACACTTCCCAGCTCTGCGCTGGGGCACCAAAGGGACGAGTATTTTGGACGTACCTGGCGGGGCCTCGCAGCGGGGCGGAACAGGTAATGCAGCGTCGGGCGGGTTCGTTGAGGCCTGAGGCTGAGGTGCTGAGAATAGACTCAAAGCACTTACCTTGCTCCGCACGCCCGGCAGGGGGCGGATTCTTGACTGAGGAGGAGGTCTGATGTTGGCGTCCTCTGGACTTGTCTGAACCGGCCGGCCGGGGGACAGTCGTGGGCAGGCGGAAGGCGGGATCGCCGCGTCCGGTGTACCGGGACTGTTGTGATCTGAAAGCACATTGCCGTGAAAACGGCATTTGCGGGCCAGGTGACCCAGAGGCAAAGGAAATAGCTCTTTTATTGAGAATGTGGGTACCACAGCCCCGTCAGGGGTGTGGCAAATGAAAAAACAAAGGATTCTCCTCCCGGCCCTCCACCGGGGACGGAGCGGTCTTACCACCTCTGGAGCTAACGTCTTCGGCTCTGGGTCGGCTGTCTCAGGAACGGCTTGGGAGCCTTCCGGGTCCTGGAGGGGTTTGTGAGACAGGGGCGTCGCCGCCTGCGTGAGTGCTCGACGCTGGGGCTGAGAGCTGGGCCCGGGTTGAGGCGGAGCAGGAGCTGGTTTCCTCGCAGGGGGCGCCCTCGGCGGGCAGGCGGGGCAGGGCCCGTAGCGGCAGGTCTGCGGCGGGGCATGGTGTGCGAAATGGCCTCCGCCTGCTTCTTCACCGCGGAGAACTGTTGGGCGAAGTCCTCGACGGTGTCACCGAAAAGGCCAATCTAGGAGACAGGTGCGTCCAGGAAGCGGTTTTTGTCAGCCTCACGCATCTCGACCAGGTTGAGCCAAAGATGGCGTTCCTGGACCACTAGGGTGGCCATCGTCTGTCCGAGTGCCTGCGCTGTGGCCTTCGTCGCTCTCAGGGCGAGGTCGGTCGCTGAGCGCAGTTCCTGCAGCACATTAGGATCAGGTCCACCCCGTGCATGTTTCTGAGAGCTTTGGCCTGGTGGACTTGCAGGAAGGGCCATCGCATGCAGGGCGGAGGCAGCGCGTCCAGCCGTAGTGTAGGCCTTGCGTTAAGCGAGGATGTTGTCCTACAGGGCTTGGATGGGAGTACGGGCGACCCCGCTAGGAGGTAGGGCTACCGGGGCATAGATGGTGCGCAACTGCCCTATCGACCTGGGGAATCGCGTCGTACCCATGGCGCTCTCCGCCGTCGAGGGTGGAGAGAGTGGAGCGGGTGGCACCTAGGCGAGCGTGAAGCGGGGCTCTCCACGTAGGCGTCAGCTCATCATGCACCTCCGGGAAGAAAGGGACCGGGGGATGCGAGGCCGCGAACGGCGGCTGCCCCCAGGAACCAATCATCCAACCGAGAAGGCTGTGGGGAGGATGGAGGGTTCCAGTCCAACCCCACGCTCAAGGCGGCCCGGGCAAGCATGTCGGACATCTGAGCGTCGGCCTCAGCCTGGGCCTGCTGGCCCGAGGCGGCAGTCCAGGGGAGTCCTCGGCATCAGACACCGCACTCTCCGATGCAGCGGCGAGCTCATCTGCTTCGGACTCGGGAGGATAGACAGCCAGGCCGTGAGGCGAGCCGCTATCGCCGCTGAGCGTGGACGGAGACCAGCGAGCGTGTCGAGGAACGGGAGGTTCGAGGGGGTTACTCGGCGAAACTGCACCTGCTGCCGCCCCAAATCGCCTCCAGCGCCAACCGCACCGTCCTCAATCCCGTGGGAAGAAGGAGCAATGCGGGTGCAGCTGGGGTGGCTTGCTTTCTGTTGAAAGCAAGCCGCGACCGCTAACGTGGTCATGGTCATGTTCTCGCAGTGAGAACATGAACCATCCACAAACGCCGCCTCGGTGTGATCGCGGCCCAAACACACGAGACAGCACCTGTGGCCGTCTGAAGCGGAGAGCACTCTACCGCATCCAGGAACGACACAGGGGCGGAAAGGCATCTTGAAAAAGACACGTCCTTATAAGGATGTTCAACGCCGCTGTGTTTGCTCTTTTAGAGAAAATTACTCTTTTAGTAAAAACTCTTTTAATACACAGTGTGTGTGTGTATGTGTCTGCGCTGTCGAAGCGCTCAGGGGCAAAAATACACGCCGTGCACTGAGAAGGAGAAAGCCGCTGTTGTGCGCCGTCAAGATCCAACAGCATGCAGATCATCAGAGGAAAACAGGAACGTTTAAGTGGTGTGTAACTCGCAGCAAACTGCAGACAGACCATCGGCTCCGAAGAAATTTTCTGAATGAACTCCCGTATTTGCCCCGTTTAAATACCCGTATGTCCGGGGGCGGGGTATGCAAATACTGACTGCCAACTCCCATTGGCCCTTTTCAATAGATCAGAGGTGAATATCGGCGCTCAAGAGAGACCCCTAGTATCGCTTCTCCGACACAACGTGGAGAGAGCGACAGAAGGGGAACTGTTTATTCCAGAGTTTTGCACAAAGTGCCATTCTGAAACGTCATATAAACATGAACACTGTTATACTTAAGAAGTTTAAGGGATTAAGAGAAAGTGGTTTAACATATTCTTCCCAAGAACATGGCTTATGTGGTCATGAAAAAAACGCATATGTGGCATATGCAGCAGCAGATGCATCATCCATGTAAACAAGCTTACTGACTCTAAGAACAAAGTCCTACATGCAGAAACATGCAAGGATGAATGTTTCATGCCTGAATCATTCATCATGTTCTGAATTTGTTTATTTTTACACAAAAAAAGTTAACCAAAAAGCCTCTGTGTACCAGTAAATACCGTTTGAAATATATTCATGTTTTATATAAATTTAAACATGCAAATGAGTGCCATCTATGGCCTGTCTTTGCTAGTGACATTAAACCAGTGCTACAGGCTGTTTTTTGTAACACGCTTCATTTTAGATTAAATGTTTAAGTGACAAACCAAATATAGTGAAGGTATAGTAGCACTCTGTCACAGTTTTCAAACCATTTACTATGATTAATGCACAGTAAAGCATTGTATAAAGCTATAAGAACTCATAAATGTTCAGTCAATAAAGCCAGGATAGCAGACAAAAAAAGTATTTCAAAGTAGAATGTCATTTCTTCTCCAGCTACAGTTGAAGTCAGAAGTTTACATACACTTAGGTTGAAGTCATCTAAACTCCTTTTTTGACCACTCCACAGATTTAATATTAGCAAACTATAGTTTTGGCAAGTCGTTTAGGACATTACTACTTTGAGCATGACACGAGTCATTTTCCAACAATTGTTTACAGACAGATTGTTTCACTTTTAACTGTCTATATTACAATTCCAGTGGGTCAGACGTTTAAATAAACTAAGTTAACTGTGCTTTAAGCAGATTGAGAAATTAAAGAAAATGATATCAAGCCTTTAGGCAATTAGCCAGTTAGCTTCTGATAGGAGGTGTACTGAACTGGAGGTGTAGCTGTGGATGTATTTTAAAGCCTACCTTCAAACTTGTGGAACTTGTGAACTTCCACAAGTCTGGTTCATCCTTGGGAGCAATTCCAAATGCCTGTAGGTGCCAGTTCATCTGTACAAACAATAGTATGTAAGTATAAACACCATGGGACCACGCAGCCATCATACCGCTCAGGAAGGAGACGCATTCTGCCTCCTAGAGATTAACGTAGTTTGGTGCAAAAAATGCAAATCAATCCCAGAACAACAGCAAAGGAACTTGTGAAGATGCTGGAGGAAACAGATAGACAAGTATCTATATCTACAGTAATACTATACCGACCTATAACCGACATAACCTGAAAGGCTCAGCAATGAATAAGCCTCTGCTCCAAAACTGCCATAAAAAAACAGACTACAGTTTGCAAGTGCACATGGGGACAAAGATCTTACTTTCTGGAGAAATGTACTCTGGTCTGATGAAACAAAAATGTAACTTTCTGGCCATAATGACCATTGTTATGTTTGGAGGAAAAAGGGTGAGGCTTGCAAGCCGAAGAGCATCATCCCATCCGTGAAGCATGGGGGTGGCAGCATCATGTTGTGGGGGTACTTTGCTGCAGGAGGGACTGGTGCACTTCACAAAATAGATTGCATCATGAGGAAGGAAATGTTTGTGTATATATTGAAGCAACATCTCAAGACATAAACCAGGAAGTTAAAGCTTGGTCGCAAATGGGTCTTCCAAATGGACAATGACCCCAAGTATACCCCCAAAGTTGTGGCAAAATGGCTTAAGGACAAAGTCAAGGTATTGGAGTGGCCATCACAAAACCCTGACCACCATCCAAAAGAAAATTTGTGGGCAGAAAAAGCATGTGCGAGCAAGGAGGCCTACAGTTACAGTTACACCAGTTCTGTCAGGAGAAATGGGTCAAAATTCCAGCAACTTCTTGTGAGAAGCTTGTGGAAGGCTGCCCAAAACGTCTGACCCAAGTTAAACAATTTAAAGGCAATGCTACATTTACTAACAAACTGTAATGTAAATTCTGACTTCATCTGTAAATACTTCTTGGGGAAAAAAAACTGCTTGGGCTCTTTGTTCACAAATAATTCCCTCTCATGACCTCTGTAAAGTAGAATTCAAGACATTCTGGGTTGTTTGGCAATTTCCTGGAATCCCAGAGCATGTTCAATCACTTAAAGGAAACATGAGGTTTCATAACTCTATTCAAGGAATGTCAGATCAAAGTTTCTCTCTGAAATTCTTTGATGTTTTTCTATCTCATACAGAAATATCCATGACTGATAGACTGAACTTTCCCCAATAACAACAGTCTCTCCTTCCAAGGTCCACATTAAAACTCTGTGGCTGAACCAGATGATGGCTGGACCTTGTGGCTGTAAAATGACATGATGTTTAGCCTAGAGCTGTCAGTAGGGTGTCAGAGAGAGAAGTCAAATTTGCTAGGATAGACAAAATAGGGAATCCCATAATCCCCTTTGTGACACCATGGCACTTTTTGCATCGTAACATGCAGCAAGTCACATAATGACAGATTAGGTTAAGGATGAGAGCCAGTGATTGGAAAACTGACAATAACCCCACCTAATGTCAAGTCTTAGAAAAATGTTAATTAAGTTCAGAGTAGGGGTGTAACGGTATGACATTTTCATGGTATGATAACAGTCACAAAAAATACCACGGTATTACGGTATCACGGTATCTAGGTGTATTGGTAATATTATTAGCAGTTTAACATTTGGTTATGAAATATGTCTGATAAACACTGAGAAATATTTCAGTTATAACCTTTATTTTTTATGTCTTCAACTTTAATCCTTTATCTTTTGATCTTGAACATTAGGACACTCTAAATGGTAAAATAAACAAAAGAAAAAATTCACAAACAGGTAAAAGAATAATAATGAAAAAAATCTGAAAAGTGCACCGTAGTAAAATGATAACTAAAAAATATTTCGTTATTTTATGATTAATGAAATAATATTGTAATAATTTGTAATGATTATTGTCCAGGTCTAACACTTCAGATTTGCCTTTGTATGCATTCAGTAATTTGTTGCATTTGTGATTTAGTTTAATTAAAAAAAATACCTACTGAAAATATATTATTCATTTGCAGTTTTGTTATTGGTTTTCTGCCACAGTTTCACTGTCAATTTTCTGCATCATACTGCCAATGTCAATTTCCTCCACACCAAAGGCCATGCACTTTGTAAACCTTATTTAATACTATGTATATTTTACAAATAAAACATATTATTAGTAGTATCAAACACATTGTTGGCCTACTGTTGTGCTGCACTTAGGCAAATGAACAAACAGTTGGTACGTCGTACTGTTGAAAGGGTGCGTAAATGCGTTTGCTGCATTTTTGAATGTGACAGAAAGCATAAAATAAACTTTAGCCTACCTAATCATTACAAATCATGTAAAACTACAATTAATCTGGTGTTTTTATGAAACAGGGACTATCATTTATTTTCCTGTATACTGTATTTCCACTTACATTCATCTACTCAAATTCCGTGGGATTGGTCTCATGGAAATCGTGCAAGTGTTTCCTGCATGAGCTGATTTTTGCCACAAACTATACAGACTGGGTAACCATCAACATTGATTTGGCCTTGTGGGTCTTTAGTGTACCAAAAGTAATCCCAGACAGCAGACTTCAATGGCTATGGCGGCAGAAATAAAGGTTCAGGCTCAGACATGTCTGTATGATGCGTTCGTGCTGCAAATCTGATGTGCATATGATTCGCTGTGCTTGCAACACCAGTATGCCACCTTTAAAATTGAGTGACAGTCAAATGTAACATCAGGAATGCACAATTTAAAGATGTATTTTATCTCACCAAGTTTATATGATGCTGTGTAAATGTCTTAATTAAACTGATTTGGATTTTAAAAATCTTTATATACATGCAATACCATCAATTAGAAGATTTTAACAGTATGATAACCATCCATTTTAAAACCGAGGTATATTGTGAAACCTTGAAATGGCTACATCCCTAGTTCAGAGTGATGTTTACAATATTATATAAAAAGCCTACTCTACACAAGATAAGAATTCAGAAATGTTTGGTCCTATGTAAATGTGTCAGTGAGAAAAAGACTGCGAGTAAAGACTGGATTACAGATAACTACAGATTAGCTACAGATAAAAACTGGGAATCACACACCAGACGACTGTCAAGTTGATCACGTGTTTTGCTCTCCCTTTCACATGTAAACACATAAGGATGTACTTGAGCACTGCTGCTGTTGTTGCTGCTACACTAAGTAGCAAAGACTCCGGCCAAGCACAATTGGGTGCGGTCCAGGGAGGGAAGACAAGGCCACTCTCCTCTACTGAAACATGAGTTGGAGGTGGGTGCTGTTAAAAGTTTAGCCCCACATTGAGAGCTAGTTCGCCATCTCCATTTCTCACACGCTTTATGTATATTAGCTGCTTATTACATGAATTCCAATTTGAGTGATGTAGCATCATACACATTTCCTTTACACTGTACATTTCCTCTATAGTAGTGGATAGACAGCTCTGGAACATCAGAAATGTTTGACATCCTCCTACTAGATGGGATCACAGTCTAAGGGTAAGAAATTGCGTCTGTACCCACCATATAGCCAACTACGTAATTTTCTGTTGACTGGAGCCGAATAGCACTGACGAGAACAGAATCGCCTGACTGCAAAGCGGTGCTGTTAAAATTGTGTTTAAATTGTGTAGTTTAATCCAGCTTTAAATCTGTAGTTGACACAGATATTAGGTTAAATTATGTATGACTGCTTAAGTGAAAGTTTATATACTAGGTCCTGTAACTGCTCAAAATTGTTTTTTTTGCCTTCATTAATTAATTTGAAATGGTCCTGTGGTAAAAAAAAGTAAAGAAATATATATAATTTTTTAATTTTAAAGTACACATTTTCCATGTAGATATTCAAGGAATGAGGTCATAAAAGCTGCTTGCATAATAATAATTTGCACAATGCTGTGTACTAGTAGTAGTATTAACACTATAACAAGTCACACCGCAGGTCATGTCAACTTCCTAAAGGTATTTTCAACAACCCAAATATATGTCTGTGAGAAATTCCCAAACAAGAAACACAATCTCATCTTGACACTCACCAGAGCTGCCTGTATATCCAATATGTATCTCATGACTGTATAAACAACCAGAACCCAGATAAAACAAAGATCATTCTTCAAATGAGCCTTAAATATTTAACTTGCATAATTCAAATGATCAAAGGGCTTACAAGCAGATACAACAGCACACAGCTACAACAAGCATTAATAAACACAACCTGCATTACTGAAGGGAACCCCTTGAGTCAACATCAGCATTGATTCAAAAGCTTAAGTGTTTCATAACAGTATCAATATCTTAACCATAAGAGTTCCAACCTAACATATTTGTCTAGCCGGTCCAAATCACAGGCAAGCCATCAACTTTCCCATATAAATCAATAAACACATGCATAAGAGCATAACTCAGTAGATCCGATACAGATCTCATATCTGCTGCAGGTAAATTACAGCTGTGCTGGAGAAAAAGACCAGATACACACCTGTGCGCCACATTGTAGTAGGGGTGCCCAGTCTCAGGGATGTGCGCAGAATAGCTTGCCGGGTTCCACATGCTTGCCGCAGGTTTGCTTGCTTTTGATAAACACTCCTCTGAGCAGAGCAGAGCAAGCTGCTGCAGACAAGCACAGCCCAGCTCACGAGTTTAAGTTAAATGAGCTTCCCGCTCTTGGAATCTCCCACTCTTCAAGAGACACAAGGGTGATGGTACGGAAATATGTGTATACTTACATAAACACAAACAGATAGTATACACTTTCAAATATGCAAACAAAAGCATTTATTACCTCTGCTTCCTGTATTGATTCATGTTCAAGTTTGACAGCAAGCAAACGATGCAAGAGTCTGTAAATGCGCTGAACTTAATGTTGTATGCCTTCCGCATTCACAGAAGAAGAGATGCCGAAAACATCAGGGGATGATAGAGATGCAGAGGAAGTGGTAAAAAGAAAAAGAGAGAGAGGGAGAGAAAAGCAGTGGGAGGAGGAGAAAGGAAGGGGAACAAATGAAATGAGACAATAATAAAAGGGATGAGATACAAGACTGAAGTAGGCAGGGAGAAGAAAGGTTGAGACAAAGAGAGGACAGAACTGATTAAAATAGACAGGGAAGTAGAGAACAAGAAAGCCCCTTTTAAGAATAAAAATCCACTTTTTAAAAGCAGAGCAGAGGGGAATTGGCAGAGCTCCAACTGGCGAGACTGATTACAGGCTGTGCAAATGGCTGCTATCAGCTAATGAAAGCTGGGGCTGCAGGTGAAGAATGAGTCTCGAGCTTTGAGGTACTCCAGAGGGCTGACCAGTGTGGCCCTTCTGTCCTCATATGCTCATCATAATCCCCCTGTGAAGAAACCCTCAACCCCAGTCACTGCTGGTCCCATGGCTCAGATGAAAAATGAGATTCAATGATAATGCTCAGATATAGGGTCTGGCCACCAATTATGTCATAATTGACTGGCAAAGTGCAGAAGACTGAAGGGATGAGAGGAGGAACTCATCTGGTTGAATTGTGAAGGATGCTCAATCATGCATGTAGATATGGCACCCACCTGAGAGGGTAATTAAAATCAAACATCACATATGCAGCTCACCAAACCCATTACTGTTCCACGGCACAGCCCAAGGAGACCTTCAGCACATTAGCAAGGTCGTGGACTCCGCCATATTGGTGCTGCATATAAAATGTTAATTTATAGGTAATTAAACAGCAGTTGAGAGGTTCTGAGGTAATTACGCCAACATATTTCCAACATAAAAGTTGGATATACGTTGGATATTAATAAATCTGACAAAAAGATAAATTCAAGTGCTTTAAGACTATAAACTACATAAAACACATATGAGCAAAGTGACTCTGATGCAATACAGTCACTCCTCTGTATCTCTATCTCTTTAATTAAAGTGCTTCACAGTGAAATATATGTGTGTGACGAGGAGGAGGGCGTGGCCGGGCAGTGATGTTGCACAGCTGGTGCTGAATCAGCTAATCAGTGGGAGAAAGATATAAAGGGGAGCAGCCAGTTCAAGAGAGAGAGAGAGAGAGAGAGATGCACGTGGTCGCGCTGCATGTGTGTTCATCTTATGTTTTATGTTCCATGTTTATTTATACCATTAAACTAATCGTTGATCGTTTAGCCGGTTCCTGCCTCCTCCTTGCCCGTCCTTGAACTGTGTCTCTCTCTCTCGAACTGGCGCCTTCGGCTCCCCTTTATCTCGATCTCCCGCTGATCAGCTGATTCAGCGCAAGCCGTGCCACGCCCTCCTACTCGTCACAATATATATAAATGGATGTAGATATATAAAAATACTTTTTATTCTAAAGATGTATATTTTTGAGGAGATCTTATATCTTTTGAGCCGAACATTGAAAATGTATTAGAATTATTTCGTATTTCTTTACATCCTGTACCTGTATAAAGTGTGTGATGCCTCGCAGTATTGTTTATAAGGTGATTTTCACAATTTAAAGACATGTTCATTATGTGATGCTGTCAGAGTTTCCACCTGAACAAATATACTGGTAAAATTATACTGTAAGTGAGGCAATCACATATGAAACCAGTGTTTATTGTCCCCAGTTTTGAATCAGAACTAAAGATATCCGATTCACAACTGAATCACTCATTTGAGTCACAAATTTTACAATGAATTGGTCACACGTGATTGTAAAGCGGTCTGAATCGTTTTGCAATTGAATTCTCATGCGCACTGCTGAATTATTAGATGCGGTTTCTCAATTGCCAACACACTAATTTAATACATTACACCACTGAAAACAAAGATAATGCTGGTTGTAGTGGATATTAATCTACAATCAATGGATAGCAAACCTGCAAATATAACAAATTGTTTGCTAGTCATAAGTTTAACATTTGTGCTTGTGAATGACTACTGCAGTTTAAGACATTTTCCAACCAAAAAGTATAAAAACACTTAGTAGCCTACCTTGAAAACACATCAAAAAAGTATCATGGCATTACCATGTTTTTTGCACATGTACAATTACCTGGGAGCACCATGTAAATACAATGGTATGTGAATACACAAACCATATTTGAAAGTACCATGGTAGTGCCATGGTATATTATTAAGTACTTTGAAGCACCATGTAACTATAGAATGGTACATAAATATGGTAGTTGTATATCAAACTACCTTGGTATTACCACCTGATACCATCAGATATTGGAGTGTTATGTGCTCACACACAAGAAATTTGGCCTCTGATCAGAAGCTTTCAGTACATACAGAAATATGACAGCTAAACACAGAATTACAGGATAAGTATATTTATGTAGAGTTGTTATACAGGATTGTGTGAAGGAAATTATGTTCAAATGGGTTTCTGCTTTTCAGAGGTTTTAATATAATTATATAAAAAATTCAAAAATAGTGATGTTGAAATATGTGCACATGGCATATATCAGTAGCATATATAAATAAATATAAATATGAATTTACGTTTTATTACATGCACATACATTTTATATTGCGCAATACAGTATACTTGTTTATTACATGTTTTACTATGCTGTACAATGGCATTCAAAATACATGCATAGATACTTTGTCTATGACAGTATCCTCTGTAAATCTGGTTGAAAAAAAATAAAAAGCATAAATATAGCAAATTGCAGTGTAACTTGCTATTTTCTCTAAAGTATAGTTTTCAGCTTAGCTTAAAGGAATATTTCAGGTTAAATACAAGCTCAATCATCAGCATGTGTCGCTTAATATTAATAACCACAACATTTTATTTTTCTTAAAAGAAATTGAAAAAACTGGGTGTGATGGAATGGAAGTGAATGGGGCCAATCAGTAAACGTTAAAATACTCCATATTTCAAAGGTATAGCCACAAGGTGTGAACAATATGTGTGTTAACAAGATTTGAATGTGATAAAATCACTTGCTAACCTTTTCTGTGTAAAGTTATAGCCAAACTTCATTGCCATGAAAACGTAATGTCAACAAACTCTAAAACCCTAAAATGACTGTAAAAATTATGAATTAATCAACTTTACAGCTCAAATAATAAATACGTTTTAACACAAGAATTAATGTAAGAACATTTATAAAATTATAAGTTTCACATTTTTGCATTTAAACCACTAAAATTGGCCTTATTCACATCCATTGTAAGTGCCTCATTGTAAATTTGATTTTTGCATTTTTAAAAAGGACAGATGAGTCAAAATAATTTTTTTGAGGTTATCAACATTATGCCACAAATGCTGTCATTAGAGATTAACTTGTATTGAACCTGGAATATTCCTTTAACAAATTCTTCTGTTGAGAATTTTTTGAGTAGTTTGCCATCAGACAATGACAGTATGCAGTTTTGTTTCGGTGACACATAAAAATAAAATGATGATCTGTCAGTGCCAGAAAGTGTTTGTGCACTGACAGCAGGAGAGTGGAAATGAATCATCCATCTAGTCAATATTTTGCTAAAAGCCACTGATGTAGTCTCTTCTGAGAAACAGTAATTCCACACGGACAAGGTAACGGCAATTATTACTGAATCATTCTCACTCAATTGGAATCATTAGGGTGTTAAATTTGATACTAAGGTAGTAACCTTGGGGTTCAGACTCATGAATTTATATTTTCACATCAAAACTAAGCAACTGCTCATATTTTACTTCTTACAGAACTACAGTATGTGCAATAAAGTGCACTCGAATATATTGGAGCATGCCCAACAATCTCAGGTTCAAAGAGAAACTTCAAACCTACAAAAATTTGTTTTGAAATCACATTAGCATAATGAAGCATAATGAAGCATAAAAAAAGTTCACACTGAGAACGATATCTCAATCAATATATAAAAGATGCTACAAATGTAAAAACCAGAATATGAGAACTGATAATCATGATAACTTTTGCCAAACAGTAGAGTTTGTAACTTGCCAATACACAATTCATCTTCAAAGAACAAGCATTGTGCACTCCCAGGTGTCAAACAAATAGATAATTGCTCTCTTTAAGAATCATATAATATATTAACCATTACCATAGTCTTAATGGATTTTACTGCATAGCTTTGAAATTATGGCCATAGTCCGTTATCACTCAAGCTATATTGAGTAATAATAATAAAATATGACTTCCATCGCAACTTCTTGAGATCATCCTTGAAAAAAGTTACTTAGTCATTTAGTAATTAGATAACCTCCATTAAAAACAATATGCTGAGTCGACGTCCTTCCTGTCAATAAATCTGTTCATGAGAATTATAGATAGACTATGTGTCTAGATCATACAGTTGTATGGTACTCACCACTTATTTGGCCTTGAGGACCATAGGACACTCCACAACACAACTATTTACAAGTATTAAATTCAGTTTATCTTATGTACCTCAAGGAAGTTGAATGATGATGGTTTAAATTCACAAATTGTTGTGCCTTCTTTAGGTATCTTCTGGCAAATGCTCTCAACGTCCAACAAGACTAAAAGTTCTGAGCCTCAAAGCTACGTAGACTTACTCCGAGATAGTAAGTTCCAAAATGTTGTTGAAGGTATATGCGTGAACGTCAGCCTCAGATGCCAAATATATCTCAGTGCTAACTGCTCATATGACCTCTGTTTGCTCCAGTCTCTGCCCAACCACTTCCCACAGCCCCCCTAGCCTGTCTGTAGAGGGTATGCAGTGCAGAGCTGGATTGTTGAAATTAGTGCTGGATCAGCCTGATCGGAGCCGCCCCAGTCACCCAGAGTGAGCCCGTCAGCACCTTCTCCATCTCCCCTGTGTGCCTCTTCAGGACTGGGAGGGGGTTAGGACAGAAAAGAGGTCTAAACCCTAAATTGAGCAGAGAAAGAAGGGTCTGACCATAAGCCCCCTTACTCACCGGTCTCAGGTTACACCTGCTGCAGTGTTATCCACAGTCTCCTGCCTCAAATCAGCAATAACTGATGAGCTTGCTCTCCGGATGCAACCAGAACCTTCCTGTTCTGTGTGTCTATACTCAGGTTTAAAGAGCTGATCAATTGGTTCAGAATAGAGAGATGCAAGCTTCTGAATTAAAGCAATCCTCAGACAGGGTATGGCCCATACAGGTAATGAAATGGAAAGAATCACTTGAGAACATACAAAGAGAACATAAAGTACAAAAAAATGGGAGAAAGGAACTCATAAGATCATTTAAGAAGAGCACTGAACATGTGGGCTTTCTAATTGTGTCAATGCAATAGACCAGAGTGCAAAGCCATGGTAAGACTACCAAGGTCTTTTCAAACATGCTTTCAAGTGTGCTGTGCACTCTACTATAAGTGCTGTAAATATTGTGTGAGACATGTCTAGAAATGCTAACCAAAGAGACAAAGACATATAGGGTTGGGAACCGAGAACCTGTTCTTGTTCAGAACCGGTTCTATATTTAAAAAAATACCAGAACTTTAAGATTTTCATGACTTTTAGTTTTGTTAACGGTTCTTGACATGTAATTTTCCACCTATGCAGACAGAAGATTATACTGAAATATTCTAACACAAATTACACTAATCAACCAGTTCTTTTGAATACACAGCGTGAAACATACCACACTACCAGTGTAGTCTGATTCCCAAATGAGTCTTATAAGCCAGCTCCTTTTATTGCATCAAAAACAGCATGACCAGTCCGGTTCCCGAACGGATGAACAATTTTAAGTGAATTAAATACACTTCCACATCAGTTGGAGCAGATGTGCATTTTATGACTGTCTTCGTCTAATTTTAAATTAAATAAGAATTTGTACAGTGTTATGTATTGTTGTACTTAACGGTGCAATAAGCGATTTTAAAAGTTCTGCCACTTCCACCAGATTTAGCCGTTGAATTAGCCTAACCCCCACACTCCAAAAGACATTTGTAATCAGAGATGGAGCAGGTGGAGGGCAGAAGGGTCCCCCTGAGCATTTGACAGAAGCAGGACACCATAGCGGCACTTATAAGGATACTTTTATGAGCATATATGGGCTGCCCTGTGAACACGCACAATGATTGACAGGCAGATAGTGCAAAAGACTTCTGACTGACTAAAAGGATCATCTTATTCTCTGCTGTTTTCCAAGCCTGTGTAACAACTCTGTAACAAGCTGTCTCTATATCATGACATCTGTTTCAGTAATATCTGACAGGTAATAGGGATGTTTTCTGCTTGTAATTAAAATAAAATCACTTACAGCACCTGGCTTGTGAGACTACACAGTTACAGTGACTGGTTGTTAATATGACATGGTGTGTTTTAGGATACAAATGGGTTTTGTATTCAGTGGAATTTTATAAAAGCATACAAAAATGAACAGAATATGTAATCACATTTTTGTTTGTTTAGAAATTGTATTTAATGTATAGTTAGGTTTAATTATTGGATTGCATTCATGCCTGTAAAGTCAGTGTAAAAATTTATTTTTCTGTCTTAAAAGTAGTTAATGCTACAAAACAATAGTTAATGGAATATATATAGAACCGAAATCGGAACTGAAATCGTTAAATTCCTTACTATTCTTATTATAAACACATAAGTTTCCTATTTTGACAAAATAGGGGACAATACTTGACACAGGCTAACTCTATGTTTATTCTATTAAATTAGATATAAATAATAAATGAGAGGGGAAACAGCAGTAGGGAAAAACCTCCAAATCCATTTAAATCCTGAATGAGAGTTGGTCCATTCAAAGGAAAAAAATCCCGCCCTCTCACGCGCTGTCAACGTGTGACCTATGAAAGTCAAAGATTTAACAGCATTCCCTAGTGGTTGTCCTGAGCACAGCAGGGTGTTACTGTATTCCAAACTGCAGCTCTCAGGCTGTTCAAGCCCAGCAGAGGATCATTGACTCTGACAGAGATAACGTTCTCTTCTCACGGTAGATATTTCACCCAGACATTAATGTGGGCAAGGTGTGTTACTGCCTTAAATGGTGCTCTGGGCTATTTGTCCTTTGATCAGTCCTGGAAAAGCGAGTTAAGAATGTATGTGTGCATTAATGCTGGTGGACACGAGAGAGCTGAAGATATACAGTGCATTGCATGGATTTAATTATGCACATAAATAAATTCCAGCAATCAATCCAACCATTACAACTTGCTTTAGTACCAACAACAGGCAGACTTGATAATGTATGCATTACTTTAGTAAGCAAAACTAATATGTTATTGTTTAATGTGCACCAAAATGAGCATACATCACCTGAAACAGCATGCCATGTGGAGAAAAGAACTTCTATTAGAACTTCTGTTAAATAAAATTGAATATTCACTTAAAATCCCTCTCTGTGGCTTGTAAACAAATTAGTAATCTAAATCCATACATTATAAATAACATTTTAAAAGATAAGTGCTCTTTTTATGTACATCTGTGAAGTAATGATTTATATATGTATATATACAGTAAATTTTTTACCAATTTCAGATTGTTTTTTAATAAACATTTTTCTCAATCTGAGTGGTACAAAACTTTGTGACCTTTCATAAACTTGCAATCTGAACATACAAAATAAATTTGGACTTGATTCGATGAGTCTAAGTGGTCATAAAAAAGCAACACTTTTGCTGTTAATGGTAAAAATGGTCAAATAAAATCAATATACCAGCCACATGAGGGGGTGGGACCATAATACACCCACAATGCAGAACATGCAAATACTGTACAACTGCACACACACACACACACACACACACACACACAAATGAATGGGTGAGACTAACACAGACAGAACACAGAACACACAAATGCACACACATGCGCACACATGCACACACACACACACACACAGATCAAAGAACAAAAAACTAAGTCTGAGCCCAATGTGTATGCGTAGGTTTGGGAGCCAACCTTCCAGACAAAAAACATTCTGTTATGAAACAAAGAAACATAAAACTTATTTACTTTATTGAGTTGTTTAATTTTTAAATTTACTGTAAAATAAATGATTGGTTACAAAGATGCTTATTCTATGTCTTCTTTCTATCACCATGGTCAGGTTTAAAAACATATGGTAATGTCACATTATTGCAAAAAGAGACATTTCAAAACAATAAAAAAAAATTACAATAACAACGTTTAACAATTTGTCTAAATATATATCCAAATACATAACTTGAGATGATCTAAATCTAAAATTAGAAAATCAAAAACATTTGTTATAACAGGTGATCAGACTACACTCTGCAGTCATCTACTGGTTATCATTGTTATGACATGATTTTCAAGTCATATATGTTCTTTTTTTCCACCTGATGTCAGCTATCTGCCCCAATACATGACATAGTCTCATATTTTCTTCACGTTTCAAATTATAGAATTGTAGTTAACATAAATTAGTTCATTTGCATATGCAAATGAATGATATAATTGATACATTTACAGGTAAATAGGATCTAAATAAAATCCTAAAAGAAGGGCATCATTTTATTGTAAAGAAGACATTTTAAAAATCTTAAAAAATAAATAAATAATTTGTTCATTTGTTTCATTTCTGGTCAAAAAGGACAGTGAACAGTCTAGGAGAGTTAAACTTTGAAGGGTATCCGATCTGCTTGTGCTGCAAACAGAAATTATAACCCAAATCATGTGGCTTGCTAACAAGTTTGTGACCCTACAATCTGAATTATATTTTGAATGAAGTTTAAGTTTAATTTGTCATATATAAATATAGATATATGCAGTGCACTGAAACACTTTGCTATGCATACATCTTAAAGCCAACAAATCTACTATATACAAAGAGGACTGATCGACATTTCCAGAAAAACAATTGAATAGTAAGGTGTTAAGGCTGATGGAGAGGACAGAAATGTTTAGTCTTCCAAGGTTGTTGTTCCTACATCAAACTGCCAGAAAGGACTCTTTAAATCATGTATTTAAATCACTCCACCACATACAACACAGCAACACAAAGTGCTAACGTCCTGCCTGAACAGCGATTTGCTCGCAGGAAGATTCCGCTCTCAAATGTTAGGCCTTGTTGGATAAATCCTGGGTAGCACGACTTCCTGCAGAAGGAAATTAATGTTTGTTCTGGATGGATGACCTTCCTAAGAAAGCAAAACCATATTCACCTGCCACCACCGACAATACATTCTTCTAAGAGTGTCTATGATTTAGACTAATTACACATATACTCCATTGTAATGTTTTCTTTGTCGAGTCAAAGCGGTAGTCATCAATAGCTTTAAAAATGGCTAATGGTCACACCATTTTTAGAGAGTATTGATTTTTGTTTTTCATTAATCAGAGCACTCGAAAGTCCACATAATATTCAGTCAAATATGGTATCAAAAAGTCACTCTAATTTGGAAATGTACTTAAAAAAATGTTTAAGACAAAGGTATTATTTCACTTAGCTGACATTAAATAGCATCTGAAATTGCTTTAAATGAACCAAATATGTTATTTTCATCAAACATGTACCCTAAAGACTGTGAAGATCATCAAACAGAATCTTAGTTGTTAGCCATTGGAACTTTCTTTTCCTTTACAGAAACAAAACAGCTTCATGGTCTGAATAATGTAAATCCCTGTTCTATATCCCACAGACTGAAACATCTGGAGCAGACATTGTTTACAGGGTCAAGTCCTCTCAGCAACTCGTTTTATGTGTAAAGTGAGGAAGAACCAAAACTGCAGCTCTGCATTCATGTCAATTAGTTGGATCTCTTTTGACAGAATGCTGCAAGAGATCTGTCACCCATGTACAGTTAGGGAAAAATATGCCAGTACTCTCCAGCTTTAGGCTTTTTAGGTCCACGTCACAAGAAAGGGAGAAATGAAAATAATCATTCATAGATTCTAAAGAGGAAATTCACCGTAAATGAATTGCATCTGTTGATAGCAGCATTTATTTGAATTATGGAATTATGCAAACAAGGTAACAGCAAAATGCAAATTGCATGGAACAATTCCAGACCTTGCAGGTAGTTTCTGAAAGCTAGGTAGTGGGCGATGCATCAGACTAGCATGATCTGGCCACATATCACTCCACTGCGATGTATGCCTGGTTATAACACTCTTATCTATCATTTGATGAATAACTGCTGTCATTAGGGTTGTCATATAATATAGATATATCGATTATTGATCGGCGCATGCTTTTTTCAATAAATTCTTGAGGCATCGATATATTAACATCAGCCGACATTTAAATTAGAAGCCTAATTTGTGTGTTTTCAATTCACTGCCAGCTGCCTTCCATTCAATGTAGTCTGACGTAATAGCTTCGGGAGACAACAAGGGGCGTATCGAGGCAGAAATATTAACATAAGCCGACATTTGAATTAGAAGCCTAATTTGTGTGCTTTCAATTCATGGCGAGTTGCATTCCATTCAATATAGTCTGATGTAATAGCTCTGGGAGACCACAAGGGTGCATAACATTTATATAACACATAACATTTACTGAAGCCGGTCACAGCATTAACAAGGCAGATATCACACACACACATTACGAGCTGATTTCAGTTATGAAGGTTTTTTACTTCTTCAAGAATGAACAAAGTGACTGATGAGTTTGCAGGTAAGTGTATGAAACTAGTATAACTGTGCAAACTGAACGATTAGAAATGGCGACGTTTATTATGCAATCTCCCTGTATGTAGCATTGAAGGTCTATCAATCAAGCTATCAACCCACAAAAAGACTTACTTGTAACTGAAAATACTGAAAAATATAGGCTCTTTTAAAGACACATAAACAATACAGTATATCATCCAGTAATGACTAGAGTAAATAATCCAAAAACTCTTTATTTTTTAGAGTAAAAAATAAAAAATAGTAAATGTCCTTTGGTAATGATTTGGGTCAAATTTAATGGAAAACTATGCAAGTTGAGCTCAGTGGCGCTGTAGAATTTTAAAACCTCTGGTTCATAGAACAATTCATAGACAATAATTGTTCTGAATTTTAGAACACGGCCGTGTCGTCCACCAGACATGTCTGGCATTCGACCCATTTTAATTAACCTTGCCTCTCAAACTTTACCAAAGTTGTGTTGAGATATATATATATATAAAAAACAAAAAGACTATTGTGCAACATGCAGGCCAATTTATATATGAAAAAATCCATAAATATATATATTGATAATCATTAAGAAAATCGTCCGATTATCGATATTTGAAAACGGCATCGATCCCAAGCCTAGCAGTCATGTTTAAAAGAAAATGTACACGTTACGAAAAATCGGTTTATAGAGCAAAATAAATTGTGCCAGGCAAATATCGCCAAGTTTTATGAATAAGGCACAATCAGAAATAAGCCTAATTACCACAGAAAGGAGACATGTTTGCAGTAAAAAGAATAACAATTACTTAATTCTTACAGCGTAGCAGTATTTCAGCACCTGTTTAAACTGGATTGTGGGTGGTTAGTAACATCGGTTTTTATACTGAGATACTGTGTGCAAAAACGTTGCAACTATTTAATGCATTCACCCTCCTGAGTTCACTGTTCATTTGTCGGTTCCCCTTAAACTTACAAAAGAGCCAGCCGAACTGATACATTTTGAACCTACATCCACAGTCATAATGTAGTGCCAGTTTACTTTGCCCTGAGCATAAAAATGCCATCCAATAATAAACCCAACCAATATTCACATTACCCTTCTTCCCCAGATGCAATTTCATCCTCTTCCTCTCTGATAGTCTCCAGTTCAGTCTGCGTCTCCTCACAGCCAGTGTCCTGCCTGGTCACATGCCCCAAAGGCAGGCAGCTGCAGAAGGCACCCATCTAGGTGGTGACCGTAGCATATCCACTGCCTAGCACGCCTCTATGTCTGCTGTCTCTTATGACTGCAAACTTTCTCATGCAGTGCGACAGACATCGCTACATCTCTGCCACAAATGTTAATGAATACACTCCATGCTTGACTGTTTAATATGACAAGTCAAACTGTGTCAGAGTTGAACGGCCTTGTGACAGTAAAAGACACAGGACCCCACTGTGCCTCTGTTCAATCCCCTCATTGTTTTTCCTCCATCCTTTTCCCCTGTCAATGCTCTGTTATTACTTCCAGTCCCATTTGTTTTGACCAGCACAAACAATGTGTTTATCGCTTGGCATGGAAGATGTGATGGTACCATGTCACTTTGTATCTGGTGCATACTTCTTTCTCAAAGGAAGTAACCGAGCTAGACAATATGGATGTCTTTTGGATACAATACAATGCTTGTAAGTGGCAAATCAGCACCGGGGTCTCCAGTGTCCTAGGTCAATTCAGACCATGCTAAAAACTGCCCTCTTGCAATTATTATGTGCCATTCAGAAATGAATTAAGAATGTATTTTATATTTAATTCCAGAATATAAATGGGGGATTAACAGAAACATTAGATGTGCATTTACATGCACATTCTCAGACCGATTGTGTTAAAGCCATATGGATTACTTTTATGCTGCTTTCTCATTTTTGGAGCTTGAAAGTTTTGGACCCCATTGACTTACATTTTATGGTTAAAAAAAAAACACAAATTAACTTTGTCTGTGTTCAATATAGATTTTTGCCCATTACCCCAATTTTGAGTTGCATGTAAATGCTTTTATCTGCATTCTTACCAGCTTATCCAATGAGCGTGTGTTGTGCATATGCCAGTGTACAATTTGACATCATGATCCAAGAATAATCAGATTAATTCAAATTTCATGTAAACATGGGTTTCTTACATTGTCCTTTTTTTAAATAATTAAATTTTGTATGGTTATCGGCATAATGCTGTAAACGTGATGAAACGTCTGAAATTCCACCAATAGAATGTTGTTTTAATTTATATATATATATATATATATACACACATTTGAAGTCAGAAGTTTACATACACTTAGGCTGAAGTCATTAAAACTGATTTTTTAAGCAGCTTGAAAAATTCCAAAAACATATGTCAAGCCTTTAGGTAATTAGCCAATTAGGCTAAATGGACTCAACTGGATTTTAAAACCTTCCTTCAAACTCAGTGCCTCTTTGCTTGATATCATAGGAAAATCAAAAGAAATCAGGACCTCAGAAAATAAATTGTGGACCTCCACAAGTCTGGTTCATCCTTGGGAGCAATTTCCAAATGCCTCAAGGTACAACGTTCATATGTACAAACAATAGTACGCAAGTATAAACACCATGGGGCCACACATCCATCATACCACTCAGGAAGGAGACGCATTCTTTATCCTAGAGATGAATGTAGTTTGGTGCGAAAAGTGCAAATCAATCCCAGAACACAGAAAAGGACCTTGTGAAGATGCTGGAGGAAACGGGTAGACAGTTATCTATATCCACAGTAAAACGAGTCCTATATTTACATAACCTGAAAGGCTCCGCAAGGAAGAAGCCACTGCTCCAAAACTGCCATAAAAAAGCCAGACTACAGTTTGCAAATGCACATGGGGACAAAGATCTGAATTTTTTGAGAAATGTCCTCTGGTTTGGTTTAGTTTGGTTTGATTTTATATATATATATATATATATATATATATATATATATATATATATATATATATATATATATATCAGGGCTATCAATTTAATGCGTTAATTCAGTGCAATTAATTTGACAAAAAATTATAATGCATTAAAAAAATTTACGCAATTAATCACACCATAATAAGGACGGTCCTGAGAAATGCAAGCTTGTAGTACCACCTGTTTACTCCAGAGGGCAGTAAGTGAAATTTCAGCTGTATGAGCAACATGCAGTTTATACAGTGAAGAAAACACCTCAGCAGGAAGAACAACGCAAACATGCATTAAGTTCTTGGGTTCAAAACACTTGAAGGAGCGCAAATGCGAACTAAGGGATCTCAAGATGTGTTTAAAGATTGAGTATTAAACTATATTTAACTTGAAACAGTGAACTAAACATTTTATGTTTATGATGCAACGCAGCCGAGATGCTACACAAGCATGTCTGACACAGGTGTAGATTGACAAGCTCTTAAACAAGCCCTCATAATAAATCTCCAACTGATTGACATATTCACTTGTGAAATGCATTACTGTGAACTGTATGCCAATGATTGACTTTTGATCAATAATCTGATAGTAAACAATACATTGTATTCTAAAGCTGCTTTTTGTCTTATCAATGATTAAATCTTCTGCTACAAGAATGTAATGCATTTTAATTATTTGAATATTTTGTATTATATATATATATATATATATATATATATATATATATAATTTTTTAATATTTAAAGATAACTATGTATAATTATACATTGATATAAATATGTATAATCTTTATATATTGAATTATTGTTATATGAGGGGCTTTCTCAGCAAATATTTGTATATGCTGATTAATCGCGATTAATTAATCGGGACACACACATATATATATATATATATATATATATATATATACACACACACATACACACACACACACACACTGGCAGCCAAAAGTTTTTGTACAGATTATGCTCTTATGGAAGGAAATTGGTACTTTTATTCATCAGGACATTAAGAACATGAAAAATTACTATTACAACTTGAAAAAAATGTATGGAACATTTTAAACTACAAAGAGTTCATCAAAAAAATCTTCCACATGCAGCAATGTCAGCTTTGCTCCTTGGTATTCTGTCAGTTTGTCCAGATACTCGGGTAACATTTCACTCCACGCTTCCTGTTGCACTTGCCATAGATGTGGCTGTCTTGTGGCTGTCTTGTTTCCTTACAGTCAAGATGATCCCACAAAATCTCAATGGGATTAAGAACACTCTTTTCCAATTATCTGTTGTCCTATGTCTGTTTTTCTTTGCCCACTCTAACCTTTTCTTTTTGTTTTTCAGTATCAAAAGCGGCTTTTTCTTCGCAATTCTTCCCATAAGGCCTGCACACCTGCATCTTCTCTTTACTGTACATGAAACTGGTGTTGAGCGGGTAGAATTCAATGAAGCTGTCAGCTGAGGACATGTGAAGCATCTATTTCTCAAACAAGAGACCCTGATGTCCTTATCCTCTTGTTGGCCTTCCACTTCTCTTTCTGTCTTGTTAATGAAAGTCCTCTGTTGTATCACCATGTTGTATTTCCTTGAACTACAATTTAGTAAATTCCAATACATATTAGGGCTGGGTGATATTGCTACAAAGATATCTATATTTTCCAGCCTATTGACAATATATGTATATATAATCGATAATCATCCATTTATGTATTTGATCATTATCTGTTTTTTTCGTTTTTTTTATCAGAAGAACCATAATTTCATCCAAACAGCATTTGAAGCCCAGCAGATTCCATATATTTTTTATTTATTTACCCCCCACCCCACCCTTTTCTCCCACTTTGGAATGCCCAATTCCCGCTACTTAATAGGTCCTCATGGTGGCGCGGTTACTAACCTCAATCCGGGTGGTGGAGGACAAGTCTCAGTTGCCTCTGCTTCTGAGATGGTCAATCCACGCATCTTATCACGTGGCTCGTTGTGCATGACATCGCTGAGACTCACAGCATGTGGAGGCTCATTCTATTCTCCGTGATCCACACACAACTCACCACGCACCCCACTGAGAGTGAGAACAACTAATCGCGACCACAAGGAGGTTATCCCATGTGTGAAATATTCAATATATCACCAAGCCCTACTTCCTGTCATTCTAATTCAACATCCTGTGAGGTGTGGCCAAATCAGTTCAAATTCTAAGTCATAAAATAAAAGGGAGCCATTCTTAAATTTAGAAATTTGCCAAAGGCGTTCAGTTTTGCCTGGATACATAAAGACGCTGCTGATGGTATGATACAAATACCATGATTTCCACAAGATAAATCATTCATGCTGCAGGTAGTTCAAAATGAGCTTTTATTTTTTTTCCAGTTTCTCATGAGCAGTTTGGTCCACTGCGGCTCCACTGCGCATAGCCCCCACCGCAACAGAAAGCATTAAGCAGTCCCGTCACAGCAAAAGGCTCTTGCCTCACTGAAAAACGCAGCATAATCACTTCATCCCTTATTCTCTTCAGAGAAAGAGGTTAAGGGGGAGAGAGAGAGGTAATACTGGCACAAACATGCTGTCTCATAACGCATCATCCATATGCTGAGAAACATCTTAGGGATCAAACTGAACTAGTTAACAAGCCAAGACACCTCTGATTCTCATCAATCTACCTGAAGTGTCTGCCATGGAGTAAACATCTTATGTAAACAGTACAGGATGATACAGCCAAGAAGAGGAACTACGTGTTTCATATTTGCCATTTTTTGCTTACATTGCAATATTTTGTCTGTCGTGCTGTGACGAAGCACATCCCCTGCTAATACGGAAGTTCAGATTGAGCCAGACAATCACACCAGGGTATTACACAAAGGTAAAGAACATAATTCAGTAGAGGGGATATCAAATAAAGGTCACACACACATAGTACACATGAAAAGGGCTGAAAGAGCCATGGGCTGAAAGAGCCATGCACTACTCCAGCAATGCCCAGCCACTATGTAATCACACACACACACACACACAAAATAAATCAAGTTACTTTCTAAGTGTGTCTGCATCTGGCTGGTAATAAATTGAAGTATCAAATGCTAGAACTTGCATATTATTCTCTGCCTTTATTGACAATGTGATAAAGTGAATTTATGTATTTTTCTCAAAACACTCAGGGGGGCATTATTTTTTTAAAAGGGTCTATATCATCCCGCTCAATAAGGAAAGCTGTTAAAAGAGATAAATGCATTTATCTTTATACAAGACATTCACAAAACATTAACATATGACCGCCCTTTTAGATTTTAAAGGGATACAAAATAAAACTTCTGTGTTCATTCTAAAACCACATCACTTTCCTTCTTTCATGAAACACAAAAGAAGAAATTTGTACATTTTTAGAATTTACTGTACTGTCACTTCTTTCCATGCAACTAAAATTAATGGGGAGTTAACAGCTCAGTGGAGGTAAAGATTATCATACAAATAAATCATAATAACGACTTTTCAGTCAGTTCCTCACACAAACCTATCGTATAGCTGCAGAAGATACAAATACAGCCTGATCTTGTTAATATATGTAGCTATGTGTACGTTAATATTTGAATGATCATGTTTTTTGTATGTTTGGTTAGGCACTTAAACATAGAATGTGGATTTTAAAGCATGCAAAACATAAACCTTTTTATGTATTTACAGCTTTAGAAAAAATACAATAATTACAAATCCATTACAAATATATTTGAATACACAAATATTTTATAAATATTTTTGTACATGTTTTACTGTTTTAAAGATATTTTAGATCCCTTAACTTAACCCCAAACTCTAAACATAACGACTTTTAATCTATATAAAAACTGTATCAAGCTACAATTTTTGATACCATATATTCATTTATATATTATTATACAGCCACTTATCACACACCTACTCCTAAACCTAACCATAACCATTTATTAAGCATATAAAACACATAACAGGTAGATCAATTTAATTAAAAAAATAATACTAATAAATAAATATTCTGAAAAAGGCAAAATTCAGTACCAAAGTATACAATTGCATTGTGTGAGGTAAAAAGTGGAATTTGAATTATTAATTGCTGTAAACCTTCTCCTGATGTACATATGTACTGATGTACACTGGCGCTGTGATACCTCATTCAAACATATACATCGCAGAATATGGCATGTCGCAAACGGTCACTAGAAACTCTAGAGCCATTAGAGCATTCGGCATCACTGCCGTAAAACCATTGGTCGTATTGTTTTTGAGGTGGCAATTTTTTAATTTTGAAAACTAAACCAACACAGGTTGACTGTTACAGCGGGCGCAATGGTGGATGGAGATGGAGATCGTTGAATAAAAGGCTTAAATTTGCTCTGTTCTTCACAAAAGCAATATGAAGATTTGGATTACAGCTAACAAATTCATGTATTAATTTTATTATTATTTTATGGTGCTTTTTGTGATTTATTTAGTTTTTTCACATATTCTGAAAACTCCTTGTGTCCAAAGGAAACAATAATAAAATGTAATGCTTAATAAATGATTAAACGATGAAAGAGTTTTTGTTCATTTTAACATTTTAAAGTTTATTCTTGGTTAAAGTGATATAATCCATTTAAAACGTTGTATATGGCTTCAGAAGTCACAGAACTGAATGAAGCCATTAAAATGCCATATTACGTCAACCGCGTTAAATAAATGTGATAGCACTTAACTAATCTCATTGATTATAAATTAAATGTAATTAACGGATTAATTCAACAAATTATTAAATATTAATAAATTCAAACAGTACACGTAAACATTTGTATGTTTCTATAGGTGTTAATATGTAAAATGATGACGTTCAGATGCTGTAAATACGTCAGTATTGTACGTTTTAGTGTCTATGCAAACGTAAAGAATGTACCTTTGCTTGAACCAAAATGTATGCAAGAATACATACAAACTCATACATAGAAAATTACTTTGTATTATGTTGAGTGCATCTTTTTGTATCCACTAATGAATCAAAACGCTTGATATGCAAATAAATTCAAAATTTGCATAAAATGTAATGCGCTAGGAGGAGGTGGATTTTCTAGAGTTTTCGCATTAGTTAAAAAGTAATGGAAATAGCTTATTCATATGAACGATGATGGGTCTTGACCATTTGTAAAGGATTGTATAGGTGTGCGAGAGCTTGACGTGAATAGCTCAACAAAAGGAACGACCATAGTACACAATTCTTGAAACGTAGCCCTGGTTAGTCGAAAGTGCTTCACCCACATATCGCCGTTAAAGTGGGTCCTCAATTCACCAGAACTGTTTTGAGCGTGGGCACTGCCAGGTATATGGAGGCTGTCGCGAATGGGAAAAGCCATTTGAGCTCTCATTATGTGAGCTATTGCACTTATTCTGCGAAGTCTCCTGACAGTATTTAATAACAATGCACAATTGCTTTATTATAGCAAATACAACTCTCCCCGAAGCAAAGAGGTCGCTCAGATGCTCCGTGACATAAAAGCGGGCTCCCTTAAGATGATGCCCAATGTTTCGCATTTTCTTTAGTCAAATTTTCAGAAATGCACATTCAAAATGTGAAACATTTGATGGAAACCCATCTAGTGATACAGTCTACACTGGATGTGCAAGTCGAGGCGTGTCGCAATTCTGCGTTGGTGCTACCACTGCCACTATTTTAACTTGCAGTAGTTAGATTGATTCTCTCAAAACATATCTTCACCTCCTGCAGAAGAAATGTCTATGAATTACTCAATCCTCAGTGACTAAAAATAGTTAATTTAGAAACTTAATATGGCCCATCAGAATGTCAGTCTTAAGCCCAGTTCACACATGCAGTGACTTTATCACTTGAAGTTGCTTGTCTCTGTACTGTGAAGTCACTAGTGGGCATTCTTACTGCTGATCATCTAGACATATCTTCAAAAATCTGATCACAGATGAGACATAGTGCCAGTAAAACTAAGATATTATTCAAAACAAGGAATCAGTTTTCTAACAGTGAAAATGCTCAAAGAATCTTTAACTTTTTCTCCATCATGTCTGCACTCAACGTCATTATCTCACAGGACACAGATGACGTGAGCTCCACAGACTCAGTCATCACTCCTATTGGTTGTCGCTGTCGAAAGTCGCTCTTCATCTGCATAAAGTTAAACTTTTCTCAACTTTCTGAAGTCGCAGGACACGCCCACATTTTGTCGCCAATGGTCGCTCTCACTCGTGTCGCCGGAAGTCACCAGATCTAATTGAAAATGAATGAGATCATGCCACTTTTTGTCAAGACAAATACCACATACTGAGAGATTGTAAAAAAAATGTCTTCCAAGAATTCCTTATTCCAACTGTCGGAGAGCCAAAGTGCTGGTGTTTGTAGGTGGTCAATTTAGGGCTATAGTCTCATGGAAATACAACACTTCCACTGTGGCTCAAGCGGGATGTAAACCCAAATGACAAAAAGGATATTGTCTCAACAGTACACCATTGTCTAATTGCCTTTGGGGAGCTATGGAATTGCACAAATTTACTGCAGACTGACTTCTCTATGTATCCATTGGTGTTTTGAGAAGAAAAAACAGGAAAACCACAATTTACTCTATCATACTAGGCAAATAAACATTTCTAATCCACAGGGTCTTTTAAGTTGTGCTCAGTGCTAGTGAAGAACAAAGGGGATAAATACACATTTCAAAGTAAATGAAACTCCAAAATGTTATCAGGAGCTCTTATTCACTTACACAGGAATTCACTCATGTGTAAATATATATTCTAAAGTTGAGGTTATTCTTTTTTTTTTTAATCGGGGCACATGATTTCGGGACCATTTAATGTAAATGAGTTTGATTTTACTATGGCCGCTCACACTCAACAGTCACACCATTGTGTTCCCTCCTCTTATTTCCAAAAACCTGCTGCACAAGCAACCATCTGTTGTCACGGCAGCGACATGCAGATTTGGCCTGAGCTTAGACTGTTGGATGAGCAGTGAAGCGAGAAAAGGGGGTTAGAAGAGGGGGCTCCTCAAACAGAGTCACCATGGAACTTAGTCAGGGTAGACGCCATATTTAATTTAATGTGAATAAAAACAAGGTTGTGAGAGATGTGAAGTCCATTCAACAGGTTGCAATATTGTGTAATATGGTGTCATTCAGATATGACTTTTTCCAAAATTTCCAGAACACAAAGAACTAAGACAGTAAGATGTGACTTAAGACATTAAAACCTATTGAACAGAAAATCCATCCCTAACAGCCTTGTTTTCATCTGAGTCTACCCTGACTAGGGTCCATTACCTCAAATATTGTACCGCCACCATCCACTGAATAATTAAAACTTGCAGCTAGAACCAATTCTACTCCAAATTCCCAGGAAACCTGTTGAGATATTGAACTAACACACAGCAGAACTGACACAAGGGCCCTTCTAAGTCAGGGCAAACCTATGATATTAATAATATATTTAACTTCTGCTACTGTAAACAGCTTCTCATGGTGCTGAGTTCTATTAGAACTGCCTACCCAGAGAATTCAGCCATCTCCCAATTACTTCAGAATCTGAACAAAGTTACTGAAGCGGCTTAGCACAATTTAACAACTCGGTTCATCAGTATACTATATGCTACAATGTTAATTCTTCCTATTTGACTGATTTATTGTACTTATGTGCTCCTCAGACTTCACGTTAGCTCAAAAAAGGACATAAGTAGTCTATAAGACTATAGCTCTGTATTTCGTCTTCTGAAGTCATATGATAGTTTTGTGGGATGAACAGACTGAAACTTAAGTAATTTTGCAACCTGGAGAAAATCTTCCCCTCTACCAAATATCTACAATCTCACACAAGCTTGTGTGCATTCAAACATGGCACCAGGTTGCAAATTTCTGAAACATGGGATGGCAGGGGGAAGAATAATTTGTACCTGATTGGATGATTCAATAATATTCATCAGGAAATCACTACCTGATTGGTTGAAGAAACTATAACCTAAACAAAATCATCCCTGTAAACCTAACCCTTACAAATGAGGCAGTGCTTCCCTCATGATTAACAAAGACTTTTTCCCTGCCTGCCTACGTTTCGTAAATCCATTGCCAGATTTGACAAAATGAAGAGCAATCACAACGCAACACAATTGAATGCCTTGAATTGAATGCAAGTGTGGTTGGGGGGATGATATTGGTCAGTTCATCACTCAAAACTAACATAAAGTATAGCTTTAGAAGACTTGAAATATAGAAAGTTGTATGGATGGATAACTTTGATGGTACTATTATGGTGATTTTTGTCTTTTTCAGAGCTTCACAGTATAAATCACTGTAAAGGAGTTAAAAGGGAAAGGAGGAGGTGAGAACCGGCTTGACAATATAAATAATAATTTAAAAATAAACTGAACTAAAAAGACACAAACACACACAAGTGTCAGAATGTGGTGCGGAATCACGACCCGGCCCTGCCCTCCCATATTCCTCCCTCAATCTCTCAGGCCGGAGAGCCCCCGGCATGATGTACACCCAAACCCAAACTCATCCTCGTCTACCTGGATCAGGGAGGAGACAAGGGGAGGGAAACAATAACAAAAAAAGCACGCTACATACACACCGTAATGGTGATGATACCAACTTAAAATATACTATAAATAATATTTAAAAAGAGAGGGAAAGGCCAATGCGGAGCAGCAGTGGGAGAGAGAGAGAGAGAGAGAGAGAGAGAGAGAGAGTACAGAGAGAGAGGAAAACAATCAAATAAAAAATGTACAGACCAGTTCAATGATACGCCGTAGCTTGGTCCTCAGCCACTCCTCCACCCTCTAGTGGACAACAACCGCGCCTACCCGTGCGGATCGGAGGCAGTCCTCCAGCCCCTGGTGAACGGAACACCCGCCGCGTTTTTGGAGGACGGAAGGGGTCTCCCCCGCCCCTGAGAGCGGTTCTCCCTCTACAGGCGGTAGGCCAGGAGCCCCTCCCCACTCGAGGTCAGCGTTCTTAGACCCCGCCACATTTCAGCGGCTAGTAGGGGTTTCCTTCACCCCAGGCAGCGGCCCTGACCGCTCCGGTTAGGTGTCCATCCTCCTCTCGCGGTCGGCGGCCATTCCTCCGCTCTCAAGGGGCCGGGCTCCTCCGTCCCCTGGTGGATGGCCACTGCTGCTCCATTGGGGTGGATGGTAGTGGCAAGGACTCTACTATGGTGCATCCATCCACCTTCCCAGGTTTCGGCACCAGTGTAAAGGAGGAGGTGAAAACTGGCTTGAAAATACAAATGATAATTTAATAATAAACTGAACCAAAAAGACACAAACACACACAGGTGTCAGAAAGCTGTCCGTAACTCTCTCCCGCACTGCCGTCTCCGGTAGACCTTATCCCTCTCGGGCTTAATCAGCTTTATTAGGGGCCAGGTGTGCGGAATCACGACCAGGCCCTGCCCCCTGCCCTGCCACAATCACCATCTATTTTCAACAAAATAGAGCATTGTGAACATTCTTCAAAACATCTAATGTTGTTAACCACAGAAAAAAAGTTGCATGGCTTTGGAACGACATGAGTGAAATTAATTTTCATTTTTGGGTAAACTAACTCTTTAGCACAATTTCAACAAGATCCAGGAGGTCCCAACCTCAATTGTGTATCCTCTGAAGCAGATAAAATTCCTCCAGATTAGCCTCCAACCAAGTGTCCCATCACCATTGCAACAACTGAGACAATCAAGAGAATTTTGAAATACAGCCAATTTTCATTCAGAGGCCACCTGACCACGGCCTGGTATTGCTATGATTGGACCCCAAAATATTGCAATATGCAGTGTAATTCGGAACCGTGCCATCTGAGTGTCCTAGTAAAGATCTCTCATCTGTAAACATGCCAATATGAGCTCTTGGTGAAAGGAAGGACAGACTGTCACTCTGATGAACAACACTGACCCTGGACCCAGTTGCAAAGCTGCTGAAGTGAGACAGATGTAGTGTGGAAAGGACACTCCACACAAATGCTATTCCTCACACATCTGATCGCCCAGTCTGTGGCAGAGGCCTGCTGATACTTCCTGCCATTCACACTCTGAGACTCCAATGCAGGTTACAGAGATGAATCACCATAACTCTTTATGAGTCAGCCAAACCCTTCTGATGTCCACAGAGTTCAATTGGAATTCCAGTCACTGAACTGACCTTTCAGGATCTAAGATAATTATTCCTGAGACACAACCCATCAGTAAAGTCATAAAGTCACTTAGGAATCCAGCTTCAGTCTCCTGTACACGGTCAGACAAATTTAAATTGAATGGAAGAAATCATAACGCTTAATATCATGAAATTACTCTGACGTCATACTGCAGGCAACCACATTTCAGGGTTCTTTTTAGCAGCAAGTTTCAATTGTGGGTATGGCCAGCATTGCAGTTTTAATAATATTTTAAACATTATGTAATGTAATAATATTTGTTAATGTTAATAAAAGTTATACTAAATGGATATGTATGGTTTACAGTAAAGAAAATATGTGGGTTCATTCTGAATTATCAAAACAAGTTTTTGACATGTAACCGGTTGAGGAAAAAGCCTGAGAAATGTGGCCTATGAAAATGAAAAATATCATCAGACATGCAATATGCATCTTTACTGCTTAAATTATCAGCCCACATTGAATATTATCATATTCAATCTTAAAATTTGATAACAGGCATTTTCAATTTAATAATTGTTACTTATTGCATTCAAAATAAATGCAAAGACATCATTTTAGCTGTATGACATTATTTATATTTGTATATCTTTCAGAAACAGTGGCCTATGCTCTGCAATGGTGGAGACGTGGTCCCGCTCTTCCCATTAGATCTTCTATGGGTTTTGTTCAAATAAGATCATTGTTAGATCATGTTTGACCTCATATCTGTCATTGCACTGTAATTAAAAACAGCCATTTGCGAACAGAATTTGTGTGATTTCTTCATGAAATATTCAAATTCATCAACATCAGCTGCGGGTCAATTGGTTCTAATAGAGCAGATGCAATAGCAATGATGGCAATCTAGGGTTAGGAAAAAAATAGATTCATTTAACAATCACAATTTTTTTTTTACGATTTTGAAATCCATTTTTTTTCCAGAATCGATATAATTCATATTCAATTACTTTAATTTAGTCTTTGCTTATAGACAAAAAAAGTTACCACTTTTATTCAAAGGGGCAAATGTATTTGTTGTCATCTATGAGTATTACATGATGTCGTATCCGTTTCAAGCCGTTTGAAAAGTGCTTCTTGCTTGACACCATCCAGCGCTAAAGGTGGTGTTAGCCAAACAACCTGTAGCAGCAGCAAGCCAACGGAATCTGGAAGGGACAGTGAATAAACTACCCAGTGGTTCAGAGAAAGCAAAACGCATCACAAAGTCAATTGCTCTTTTTATCTGCAAAGACCTTCATCCATATAGCATGGTGGAAAATACAGGTTTTCGAAACATGATTTGCACATTGGTGCCACGGTACTTTATATCATCAACTGTAGCACTTTCCTTCTAAATGTATATTATTTACCAAATATACAGTACAGTACGATGCTCCTGAAATATAACTCAGAAAGATGTAATACATTGTTTTTGTAAATCTGACATATACAGTCTCTATAAGTGTATGATTCAAATGTTTCCCATGCAAACAAATAAAAATCGCGATAAATTTTAATATTGAATAGCAATACTTGTAGAATCACAATTTTTAAGAATCGCAATAAATATCGAATCAACACCCAAGTATCGTGATAGTATCGAATCGGGAGATAAGCGTATCATCCCAGCCCTACGGTGACCCATGAAATATCATAATTTATTATTTTTTCCTGATACAACAATCCTGATGAAAATTTAAGGAAGCACAAATCTCCAATAATCTGTAGGAAACATGGTGTTTCAACCCCATAAACAAACTTTTTTCAGCTCAATTTGTGTGATATCTCACACTGAACTCAGCTCTTTTCTGGGCTCCCAAAAGAACCTGAATTGGAATCATCTGTTTCAAGCAAATAGGAGCTGTGGTTGCATTAAGGCCCCGATTTATTTCTATTGAAAAACTAAGGGGTATGATGTCATTTAGAACAAAATCTGTGGTTAGTAACAGCTCACCTGGGCAAAACTTTAGGAAAACTTCTAAATGGCTGCTAAAACACCTTCTTTCTGCCATTGGTCCACGTCATCAGTGGGTGTGGCCTGAAGCTCCACCTACTGCTTTTTTAGGGTTTTAATCAGTATTCAACATGAACACACAGATGTTCAGTTATTAGCGAGCTAGTGCAAATGTACCTACATCTGTTCGATCGTTCGCATAGAGCCATTTTCCAAGACCATGTCTTGCAAAATCACATTTATTTAAATAATCTCAAGTGCCAATTCACTCATCTGCCAAAAGATAAGACTCTATCGACATTATTTTGTCTGTATTTTGAATATTAAAACTCTTTTATACATCCATCTTTGCAGTAGTATCAGTGTCATCATAGAATACAATAACAGTGTAATCGGTGCATATTATGACCACATTAGCACATTAGCACAATGAATTCACAATATAAACAAGATGAATTAAACATTTCTACTGCATATATATTACTTTAAATCATCATTGTGTGGTTAAAACAGCATCTTTTACCCAACCCGTGTGAATTCTCCTCAAAGAATGAGGCAAAAAGTCATTGATAACACATTTTTAATGTTTTATAAGTGTCCTCATTTTTAAATATACTTCTAAATGTCTCCCACAGAGGTATAGTGGGTGTCTGGATATTCGACAATAGTATACCATTGCTCAGCTGTTTAGAAATTATTTTTACCTCTAAACGAAGAATTTCTCCATTAGTATATTGGGGCCTTTACTGGAAAGAGTTGCCTGAGTAACTTGCCTTAAAGGGACTTGAATATAGTGATAGAGAACACATGCCTCTGTGAAGCTGGAAATGAGTGGGAAAATCTAGGAGCCTTTCTCCCCATTCATAGCTCTTAATTAGATAAACATAGACATGAATGGGACATATTAAATGTTTGGCATATCCCAAGTCTGCAATACATCAAATATACCTTGGATCATAATCCAGTATGCAGGATGCAGAGCCCATTAACCACAAAACTAATAATCACATCAGCAGAAATATTATGTGGTTCGAGAGTGGCTACTGTAAAGCAAATGTGCTTTGTCTTAAGGACAGATTAAGCATCACTCTTTCCCTTCAGCTGTACACACTACAACATCCCATACTCTACTGTACATAATTTACAGTCTCCTGCCATGAATTTTGATTTATAAAACTACAGAAGGATGGCAAAGAAATAAAAAGGTAATCTCTCACACCAAGTCTGAAGTGAGGGGTAAATAAAGTACACACAGCCAATAACAGTTGTCAGTCTTGGCACAAATGTTGCATAGTAACTTCTATGGTATAACTGAATCAAATAAACACATAGTAAACCATGCAATTGAAACCATAAAATGGGCAGATTACCGGATTGGAATCAAGCGCTCCCCATACCGAAAAGGGGACAAATAGGAAAACCTTTTCTAAACCTGATAAAATAATATGACACAAAGACAATGTCCAGCAATGTCCCAGATCAAAACAGGAACTATTGTGTCATTTAGCTAACAAATAAGTGCATTATTTTACAGTCTTGACATTTCGGTTCTCTAGAGTCTCAGAGCTGCACTGTTCGGAATTGAACTGTGCCCAGACGCAGCACAATGAGTCCCTTCACATGGCCCACAATAAAACTGTCAGCAATAACACATTTCTAAAATCATTTTCTTTGACCTTTAAAACACCCCCTTTCACTATAGTGGCTTTGTCTGGATGCATTTTGCTGGTCAGACACCAGTGGAGCATTGAACTAACAAATAAACAGCTTTATGGGAAAGTGGTGCTGTTTAGATGCAAAGCAGAGAGCAAGGCAGTAATGCATTCTGGATTGCATGGGCTACATGAGTGGAGCATTGAGACAGCGGGGTGATTGTCATGTTTTTCCCTCATCGTTAGATTTGTCAGACAGCATGTGCACACTGCGATTACCATTTTGGTTTGAAGAATGTCAGACTTATTTTGAATGAAATTGAATGAAATTATGAGTACTACAGAGAGTACTAGGAGCACTACTACATCTTATCAAACTTGACAACACAAATGTGCAATTGTAATAAAGACACATCTTAAGTTCACAAACTGCAGCTAAGGGAAATTCTCAACTGCACTTCTAATTCATAATCCATTACTGTAGAATGATGCTCTTTATATATACTTTGCTGAATGAATTCAGGGGCTCTCCAAAGCTAATACTGAAAATAAGACACAAGAAAAACATTCTCTTCACTGCAGTCCTGCAGCAAATCATTGCATGGCTATTGTGTGAAAGAAGGAACAAATTCTACACAATTCCAATGCACATGGATTCACTTTGAGGGGGGATCATTATATTTAGCTTCACACTGGTTCCCACTTGCTCCTGCTACCTCTATTTGTTTGTGACTACTGGTGTGTTCTTGGGCATAAAGTGCAATGTGTCTCACAAACAAATAATCTGTCAGGAAAATGTCTAACAGAAAATGTTCTAATGAAGTGTGGAGCATCTACATGTCACATGGAACAGCTCATACAGTAAAGGACAGAGAATGACCTGATACTTTGGCAATGATGATGGGTTTAGACTTCTGGTTAGTGGAGCTATATGGGTAAAGTGACTTTGGAGAGTCAAATCACAATAAATGTGAGTGTGTGATCGTGCCATACATCATGTGGGCATATGAGCGCACACACATACAGACAGAGGGGGAAAAACAGCTAAATGGGGAGGGTTATGGTCCAGCACATTGGCGTTCATAAGTGAATTTTAATGGGAAGGCCCATCCAGTCCTGCTGGGCAGTGCCCTTTATTTCCTCCATTAAGTGGGCAGAGAGGTAATGTGCTGCCTGTCTCCCATGTTGGGTGACTGTAAACAGTACAGTGTGCTCTAAAATCAACCAACTTGCTGTAGAGATGTGAATTTTTTTTCTAGCTGTCTATTCCAATTTTTTTCAGCACTCTGTTCCAGTCAAACACTTTAGATTAAATAGATTTACACGCCATTATCAAGAGTAATCTATATCTAATGTCATTTATTTGAGAAAGGAAGATAGACAAACCGCAAAGAATGCAATGCTGATGCCAGTAATAAGCAATTGTGGTATTCTGTCAGTTTCTAAATTCTACAGAATCTCTAACTATGCAAACTGGTCGATGCATTTCTATATTTTAGACAATAAAACACTACTTTTCAGAAGAAAGACGTAATTAGAATCTAAAAGGTTTCTGAGCACGAGCCAGCTCCTTAATACAAGTGTATTTAATACATATTTACAACATTATCTGGGAAAGCATTATCTATGGAACTGCTAAATTAATCTAATTGCAAAGAGCATACTGTATTTGCTTTTATTTCTGTGTTATTCAAGGAATTCTTTCACAATAATGTCTCAGATAACATTGATTAAGCCCAGTTATTCAAATTTGATCTCATAAAAACAAAGGGGACTGGATGGATGAACAATGGGTGGAGGAATTAATGGATATCAGTTGTCTGATGTCATAGCCACAGGTCCTTGCTCTCTTTTAATGACAATGTAGAGATCTATAAACACTAGCAAATCAGAAGTAAACATACGCCTCTGACTTCACGTATCAAATCTATGCATAATCTCAATACACACGTGGTGAAGAGCGCTCAGACCCTTCACTACTCTTGATCACTGAGAGAGGCGTGTGTTTGCTCGCGTTGGGGAGGGCTTTGCAGTTGCACTGGCATCCTCGCGGTCCCACAAGGACAAAACAGAAATGTACTATGGCTTACTTTATAAAGTAGCTGGCGCCGTCCTCTGTGAAACCCTCTTCCCATCCCCGCGGTAAATCTAGAGGGAGAAAAATATTTGGACAGAACTACATTAAGACGCAGCAGGTTTCTATTGAAACAGAAAGTAGCCCATCCATTATGCAGAGGACGTGTTTTCCATTCCTCACTTTAAACACACTTACATCGCACAAACAGCAAGCACTATTTATTACCCTACCTGATCGTATCATGTGTCCTGAGTTGACAGGTTCGCCAGTGCGGGGATGGAGCCAAGTAGTGCTGCGAGTTCTGTCGCTGGAAGAAAAGAAAAGAAAAACACCTGTTACGAGACCCATAGCAAAGGTGCGGATTAATGAGGAATACATTCAACTCTATATTATCGCGATTAAAGTCTTCGTTCGATTGCTCACTTGATGAAAAAGACCCTGCCATCTCCGCATACTCCGTAGGACCAGTGATCAGGTAGTGTGTCTCGCCCGAGCGGAGCCGCCATGATCCCGGTTTAAAGTGAGAGCTGCGCCGCAGAGTTTCCAGGGAATCGGACGGTCCGATAATCGCCACTAGGGTTGCACTGCTGTTAAAGGGGCAGGCCAAACTTTTTTGAGGAGAAAGTCTTTGTCCCAGACAGTTTATAAAGCCAACAGAAAAGAATGAGGGTATCATTGATCAGGCGGGATGTTGATGCTGCCAGTGCACAGATGTCGCACACGACACTCCTCCTGATATTCTGACAGAAGACAGTGCTTTAGGAGCGTTACTTCATGCTTGTGTTCACATATTTGAGTTACACTTAAACAGGGTTGGGGAGTAACTGAATACATATAATGGGATTACTTATTTAAAATTCAAAATATAAGTAGGCTAAGTGTATTCCACTACAGTTAAAAATTAAATAATTGGTCATTAGTATACAGTTACATTCAAAAAGTATTTTGATTACTGAAGAGATTACTTTGAATTTTATTGTCATTTGTTTCATTTAATATTTAGTCCTTTCAGTTGGAAAACATTTCTACATATAAATGAACACTTTCTTATTATGTGTTACATTCATACGAGCAGACAGAGAAGTAAGTTTTAAGTAAGTTTGGAGCAGAAGAATAAGAAATAAACCTTGTGTAAATTGTCAGATTTACGCTAAGCTTAAATGCTATTTCTATCCATTTTACATGCACATGTTACCAAGAACGATCATATTTTTTTATCAAGAAAATTTGATAATTTTTTCTTACTTTTTCTAGTAAGACCTTTGAAATTAGGGCAAAAAATGTATTCTTGATAATACATTTTGTATTGTTTTCCTGTAAAAAATATATTTTTTAAATCCTTAAAAAACAAGATCAATTTGATTGATCTTGTTTTAGAAATAACACTGCATAATTTAGTATTTAGGTTTTTCAGAGAATGTATTTTTAACATGTGTATTTTGTCTTACTGTACTGGCAGAGTTTTATAGTAAAAACAAGTGAAAAAAAAAATCTAAGTAATCCAAAGTGTTTAGAATACGTTACAGACCTTGAGCAAACAGAATACATTTCAAATGACATTTTACTGCATGTATTTTGTAATTTGTAGTGGAATACATTTCAAAAGTAACCCTCTCAATCAAGCAGTTACAAACCTGTAAAGATTAACATTCCTTAAGTCCACCTCGAGTCACAAGCACATTCTGAAACTCTAATGCATAATCAGGGCAGAGTTGGAACTGCTCTGTTAACACTTTGCAAAAATACAGGACTCAAGGACTTTATTCAGGTTCAGATATTATTTTAATTTTTATATATATATATATGTTTTGTTTGTTTGGCCCAACCATAATTTTTACTGATCCAACCAGAAAAATACATACAAAAGAAAAAAAACACTTTTGGCAAAGGCAAAAAGTGGTGGGGACAAAGCCCACTTGTCCCACACATAAATTATGCTTATGTTCTATCCACCTTTCCTAAATATCTTTAAAAAGTCAAGTTCTCTGAAATGTTTCCATTTGTAAATTCCCATTGCTTAGGCCTCAATTTAAGCATGACATAACACATTCATGCTGTTTGTTGTATTCATGTATTTACTGCATTGCCTAGACAGATGGAGGCCATAAACTTTGCTAATGAAAATGCAAAAGATTTTTTAGGTTTTTATTTTTTCAGAATGAACTGACCTAACTCTCCAAAGCTGGTAAATAGACACCTGAGCAAGAGCTAATTTTTGGACAAGGATGTACCCCCTTATGAAACCAAACGTGCCAGAATATCTCATAGTAAGAGATATAGTACCTCTGACACAAAACTACTGTACCTAGAGACTCTCCCATTCCTAATGATAACAACAGGAACACACCTGGCCAAAATTCTTTATAGGGCAGGGCAGAGTCACAACAAAAGAAACAATCCAACTGCAACAACAGCTGATTATCCTTCCACTTGGCCATGCTATTTATAGACAGTTGACGGTTGAGCTTATACTATAAGAAAGACGATAAGATTTACTTTATATTTACTTAGTTATAGCACAAGCACTTTTCAAGCTAAATATTTAACAAAATATAGGTTTGCTACATTATAATTATACAATATAAATGAATTGATAAACTGTTTGACAGAGACCATACATTTTTTGGACACTTCCTCTGAAACGTCCGTTGTCAGACTTTGTGGAACATGTTGAGGGAAACTGACCATACTTCCACTAAAGTTACTTTGGACCAGTTGGTTAATAGTTATTGCAACAGGTATTAAAACAGCTCACCTTTCATTGAAATTCAACATTATAAATTATAAAAACACTTGCATGACTCCCGCAGTGGCGCAGTGCTATAGCAGTAGATCACATGACTGATTACAGCAGCAGCCAATCATGTGCTATCCAACATCAGCACGTGCAAAAAAAAAATTTCTAATTTTGTTGAGGGATATGTTTGTTACTTCATAACAAACATGTCAATGATAATTGAAACTATGATAACAACATAATAGTATTATTAATGTAACAATGTGAATGTTATTTTCTGTTAGGTTGGGAGAAATGTAACATTGGTGCCATAATTTGTATTAGCCTATGTCAATGTTTTCCAAACGGGGGAACGCATACCCCTGGGGGTAAGTGAGGTGACAATGGGGGTACGCAAATAAAATTCTGAGATTTACTTTTAATTTCATCAGAGTCTATAATAACATTCAAACCCAGTTCATGTATTTCTCACTGGCAAATTGTTTTATGTGCACTCTAGTGTAGAAACACCATAATGGTTGTGACATAAAGGTCAGATAAATATGCAATGAAATAATCTTTTTTTTTTTGCGGTTAAAAAAATATCTACTCATGCATCACCCATCACACAAGGATCTTTTTCGCCAGCTCAGCACACAGCTAGGTGATGTAGCTTAGTGATATCAAGCAGGGCTGTAGCTAGTGGGGTGAAAGGTGGAAATGATTCTAGGGACCCAAAGGTCCAGGGGGCCTCACAACAAATTCTGAAGTGGATTTTTTTAATAGGAATGGGGCCCAGAGCAAGATAGAGTCAGGAGGCCCAGATTACCAGATTACCATGCTATGACCCTAATAGCAAGTCAAATTGATACTACACTTTCACATCCAAGATTTTAGTTTGCCTCAGGGTTTATTTTGCAGTTTAAAACATAATTTGTATTTAATGTTAGACGTATAGGGAGTTTAGAGTCTGATGGTAGAAGTTCATAAGCTTTGATGACAGGTGTCAGACATCCAGTGCGGCCAAATATTTTTCCACATTCACACTCAGTCATTTTCACACACATTTGCTCGAACACTAGAGACCAGTTTGTACATTGCTGCAAGATGTTCTTTTCTGCAAATGAGCTCAACTTTGCTAACAGTGTCAAAAGTGACATAAAAAGCCCCTTGAGCTGACTGCGCTATTGCACAGATACTTACCTGCAATGCTCAAAGCAGCCGGCAATGCTGTACCTGCAATGATGCGCAATTCCAGGCACAGAACTGAATGCTATTCTTGCATACTCATGGCAACACGATGAGGGGGGAGTTTTCAATTTATGCAGTTATATAATATCTAGCATACCCATTTCAATCGGTAAGCCATTTATTCGAAATGTACAGTATATGATTAATATAACATGTACAAAACATGTACAAATATAACATATTTAATACAAAGGAGTTGTTTTACAAAGATAATTGTGTTAAATATAAATCATTTCTAAATTCCTGAATGTTATCTATGAGTTAAAGAGGGGGTACATGAAAGGATTTTGAATGTTTGGAGGGGTACGCCACTGTAAAAAGTTTGGGAACCACTGGCCTATGTAATCAGATTACAAAAAACCCCACTTATTTTTAGACTACATTATATTTTACAATATAGATTACTGTCACTTTTATGAATTACATGACAAGGCTACATATTAAATACATTAACAGCAGTGCTGAGTAGATTACTTCAGAATTGCAATCTGTTACTGATTACAAATGACATAATTTTAGTCAGTTACATAGTCTCTTAGATGACATTTTTAAGGTAATCTAGTGTGATTGTTATTTTTATTACTTTTGGAATACTTCTGACCTAATACTTGTTTTTTATATGTCACATGCATTTTAATAGTATATGATCGTACCATTTTGATATAATGTTGCTTAAATCTAAAGTAACAAATTTACTTAATGGATCAAAATATGAGAGCTGAAATTATTTTGTGTGTGTGTGTGTTTTACTCACTATTTGTCTGTTGTCTGTGTAAAGAAAAAAGGCATTCAAATGTTCTAATTGCAATGTTGGCATTACAAAAGCCATAAATGCATGTAACAGATAAGACCAGTTATATTTGCAAAAGTTGTCACAAATGAACACTCATGTACATTTTTTAACCTGAGAACAAAAGCCATTTGCAAAGCTAAATCTAACATTACTGCACTAATGCTATTGGTTCTGCACTCATGCATGGATTTCCAGCTTCAGTGTATGGCTTGTGGCTAGTATCAGGTCTGTTTGTCCAATTCCACCCCAACCCCATCAATTCCAAAAATTTAAAATATTTAAAAAGAAGTAGAATCAGAGGGCTTAATAAATTATAAACAATTTACTGCCTTTTCCTAATTAATATAATAAAATTATGAGTATTTTATAATGTAATTTAATCTAATTACAAGTACTTCATTATTGTAATGTGATTATTTAATCCAAAATAAATGTAATCCGTTACTCCCCAGCACTAATTAATTCTGAAAATAATCTCTGAAAAGCAGGTAGCATTTTTAGGCAAATGTATGTACAGTATAAGCTTAATCAATGAAGGACTAAGTTATATATGGAAGCTTCTTGTTCTTCTTGTTTGTGTGCTAGGGTAAATAAAGGTGACATTGGTGTCAATCTATCAATCTATCATCTCCATCACTTGAGATGTCCAAGCAGAGTGTGAGCCATCTTAACCATGACATAACAATAATGCTTACACTGCACCAAACCAGATTTGTCCAGATTCCTGCCACCCATAAATTTCAGCCTTGTGTATGAGGCACAGTTCAAAGTCATGCCGCATGTGTCAATGTACCACAGCGTAGGGACTGTATTAGTGGAAACAGTTGACAGGCAAATATGTCTTTTATTATGGTATTTTGCATTCACAATTCTTTCATTATTCTATTTGCATATATCGTATACGTTTAATATCCTGTTCTAGATATAGATTGCATTTTAGAATGAAATAAATGTCACTGCTATTTAATTTTCAGATGTGTGGTTTTAGTTTCTTATATTAACATTATATGAATTGTTTGGAACAAATTCATGGATGGAAAGAGATTTTGTGAAACATTTCAATTGAACAAAACAAAATTAAAAGTTAAATTCCCCTTGTATCTCTGATTTACACCGTTTTTACAATCTGTTCTTGCCAAAACAGTCAGTTGATTCCAGTGGTAAATCTACATCAAACACTTCAGAGATGCATAAATATTTTAGCACAGAATGCCTTTGGAGTAAGGGGGAACTTTTGTTGGCATGCCTTTTGTTGGTTTGATGCAATGTTTCTCTGTTGATTCCCTCTAGATGTCTGAAAATCCAATGGAAGAGACATTTGATGAAGAAAAAGATGTTTAAAGCTGCAGTTATCTGCCACGCATTACTGAAATTCTACTCGCAATACAAGGCAGTACTACAAAGGCTGCCAGTTTTTTCAGTTTAATTTCTGACATCAAATAAATGTTTTTTTTTCCCCTTTTCTTTCAACTGAACTTAATAGTACAGTATTGGATTGCAAGCTAGTTTTAATCACTGTCTCCTTTATTCTCACATTTGAAATTAAAAAAAATTATTGAATATTTAGACAAAAAACAATAGCAACTATATGCTATAGCAACTCATTAGATATATTCTAAGATCATTGAAACCCTTGTTTATATAATAATATATATGTATGTATTTATATTCAAAATCAACTGAGGGCATTTTTACATTGTGTCTGCAGTTTTATAAAGCCAGACCACTTGACTTTGGCTGACAGTTCATCAGAGCAGCACAGTTGATTTGGGAGTAGGTATGATTGACAGGACTGTAACCCTACAGAGGCAAACTAGTCCTGTGGATCTTTAGTGCAGACCCCCAGTCCACATTTCATGTTATGCCCCGTTTGGTAAGTAATACACCATATGCCTCAGACAGACCACTATGCATGCCCGGCTAATACGCTTGTTTGAATTAGGGGCTTTTTGTAATACCATTACACTTAAACAGTCTTTCGTCTACACTTATCCCACACAATCAGACCCGCAGTGCACCGCTCTGCAGTGTAAGTACTGCTGCTGGTTTCTTCACTACTGTCAACAGCTCACAATGCAGCAAGGTGACTCAGTATGAACCTCTCCTAAGAGACAAAGGTAACACTGAGGCAACTTCAGTTAAATCACTGCGTGTAGAATGAGAGTGATCCGCAATCGTCAAGACGTTTTCTTCCAGTCTCTATGCATGCACCATTCATTTACTATGGTGTGCTTGATGAGGCTCTCTTAACATGCAGAAACTGGTCTAGGTTAGACTTAAACAAGGATGCATTAAACTCAAAATGCAGGCATTTTTCATCTAATATGTGCTGTGTTATTAATAATGAATACATTTGCTGATATAAGAGCATCCTAAATGCATTCTATATATCATATGACATTATGTACACATCAATTTGTGAAAGTACTACCAAGTTGAACATTTTGTGGAAAACTTTAGATCCCAATTAAATAAACGACCTAATTTCAGTTAAACTCTGAGACTGCCGATATCAAGATATGTTTTGGTCTGTTCTCACCCAAAAGCATTTAGATCACTTAAGACATTAATCAAAGCACTTGAACAACCGCTTAATTTTAGTCAACGTTCACTTGCATAGTATGGACCTACAGAGCTGTGATATTCTTCTAAAAATCTTTACGTGTTCAGCAGAAGCCATTCATTGAATATTTGGGTGAACTATCCCTTTAGACACATTTAGGCATAAATATCACAAATATGAATATTCCTGTTATAAAAAATAAAAAAAAGTAAAGGCTGGTTCATTAAAATATATTCTCTTCTACAACATATATTTGTATGATTATTTTACACTTCTGTAAGAATTTCAGCACTGTTGGTAGTGTTAGCTCAAACAGATACTGGCTAGTGAATCCTGACCTCTAGTGGAAAATTAGCTCTATAACAGTTTGGACCAGTTTTGAGAGTAGGCCTTACATGTATGAAACCAGCCTAAGAAAGGTAGGGCCTGTGAAATTTTGTACCTGAAGATAACCATTTCAATTGAATTCAAACTTAACGTAGCATTTAATAAGCCAATCTTCAAATCAAAGGTTAAAAGGTAAACAGATATGCATTATTTTGAAACTCTGTGACTACTTTTCAAAGGTTTCATAACCCAGCATATCTGCACACATAAGTTTGTCTGTCATTTTTTTTGTAAAAGAACAGATTGTTTTCCCAGGAAATGTTATTCCTTACTAAATATTTCGCCATTCACTGAAAGCAATTTCCATGTATACAGATAATAAAACCAGGTTGCTTCATTTCTATGTTGTGCTCTATAAATCCATAAATTATAATATTGCTTCTTAAATCTTTAAAACAGTGTATTTTCACAAACACCATCAAACCACAACCTGTGATGGCTGTTTCAAATGTCTTTTTACCCCTGAACGAAGACCTTCTCCGGAAGTATATCGTGGCCTATAATCCTCTAATAGTTACTTCTTAGCCATAATGTTTACTAGAGGAGCTCTTGAAATGACACTCACTCACCCATTTATAGTCTTAAAAAGCACTTTCATTGGCTGAACAGGTGCAACACTCTGAATATACAACACTTTGTGCTGGAATTAAAGCAATCTGTAATTTACTTTCCCTTAAATATCTGGAGTACAAAATAGGGAAATTACCCTAGGAGTCTGGTGTACAAAATGTGAAAAAGAAAGAAAAAGTCTGACAGCGAATTCCTAAATTGATCCAAATACTTTTTATTTGTTCAAAAATTGCAAATTTAAGCCACCAGTGCAGAAGCTGTGGAGGATTCGCTGTGGATTAGAAACAAAACAAATCAATCAATTAAATGTTCCTTCATGGAAAAAAAATATTAAAACAACTTTTAAAAGACAAAGCAGCATTTGTATGAAGGGGACTGGCAGTGGTGGCACAATGAAGCCAAACTGCTAATTTACCTCCAGTGTTTATCTAGCACATAAGAAATATCTCAGTCCTTACAGAGCAAGAATGGGACAATGAAATGTGCTCTGCATATAGGCAAGGCCTTCGGGTTTTTAAATTGCAACAAGGCACTCTGTAATCTAAACACTCACTACTTCCAGTTGGGTGCAAGTACTCTCTTGGTCTTGTAGTAGCGGGCAAGCCTGTGGATTCTGCTCTCAACCAGAATCAGACGGAACTTGGCATCCTTGTCCTGCAAAAACACAAATGTAAAACAAAACCATTTAAAACGGCCATTGTATTGATTTCTCCAGATCAAAATCTAAAAGATTTCCAACATGCAGGACATTTACCAGCCAGCCAGGAAAAGCATTAAAGCAATGGAAGAGCTGTACTGGCATAGCTTTCCTACACCTGTGCAGCAAAGATTCTTGACCTATATGAATGTGTTCCATTACCTTTCTGTTCCTTTCCAAGTGCTTCCTCACAGCAACAGCCTTCTTGATGAGATGGTAGAGATCCTCAGGCAGGTCAGGGGCAAGGCCTTTGGCCTTCAGGATCCTAAGTATCTTGTTGCCAGTGACAAAACGCACCTGGGCAACACCATGAGAGTCCCTCAAGATCACACCTAATAAGGAAAGAGCCATTACAAAGAATTCAATAACTACTGCAGAGTACACATTGATAGAAAATGTGTTATTATAAAATCATACTGTGCTTGGAGCCATCAAGCCTGTCAAAATGTATAAGCAGAACTAAAAGACACTTCAAAGAGTATTAAGGTATTCTATTCTAGTAAAATTAGTTCTACACTGGAAGTTATCAAACAAAACTCATGGTACAAATTCCCTTAATTGCAAGTCACAACTTACCAATCTGTGAGGGGGTCAGACCCTTCTTGGCAAGTTTGAATATTTGCTCTTTGACATCATCAGATGTCAGTTTAAGCCACTAAAAGGAAATACAAACTGATTAATTGTTTGGGTTGCGCAGATTTATAGCTAATGTTTAAGGCCAACAGTAGCAGAGAATATGGGATCTGAATCAAAGGACTTACTGTAGGGACACTTCGTCTATAGGGCAGTGCCGACTGGGACAAACCCTTGCTGAGGGCGAGGGAAAGTGTAATAAGTTTTCCAGAATAAAACAAACATTAATTTACAATATTGTGAATTTGTACATCTACGTGCTTCCCTCTATAAATAGCTACGTTTAACATGGTACCTGACAGCTGGTAATACCAAGAATGTGTTAAAAGAATAAAAAAAAAAAAAAAAAGGATACAAGCATTCAAAACATAAAATGTGAGATGTGCGCTTGTCTATTAAATGCTCCGATGAGTAGTCGATTTAATTCAATATCTGTACATACCCCTACCTTGCATACCACTTGCACATACGTAATATGTCCTATTACTTGTGTCTATTTATACTAATACTTCGTTTTATATTCTGTGACTCACTGTTAAGTTCTGTGTGCACTTGTTTCTCCTATCACCAAATAAAATTCCTTGAATACGTGAGAACACTTGATAATAAGGCTCATAACACTTCTAAAAAGCAGTTGATCAGAGCTTTCAGAGCCGTTAAACACATCTGATGAATCAATGTACGTTAAGTAAATGTTTTTGAAGTGATACTTGAACATTCACGTCTTATTCACAAAAACTGCCAACATCGTAAAGTTTAATGTGTGGTCGGGCTCCAGTATCGAACAAACTGAGACTAAGCATCTAGTCTGCAGCCCCAGACACATGTGCTGCCATCACGCTATTCTGAGGAAGACAACGTGGAAGCAGATTCCGACTATTTAAAACCATTTCAGCGCCATTTAAATACATATTTTAAGCATAAACAGTGTGGTAAATGGCTATCAGCATTTTGGGTTGGCCGTAGGGTCCGCAACAGTACTTTTTAAAGTAAAATAAACGCTTACCCAGGAGCGTGCATACGACCCATGATGGCGGTTTTGAGAGCGAGGAAAGAGAAAGATCGAGCTGAGGCCCACAGGAAGTGAACGAGAGAGGCGGAAGTGATGAAAAATAGCACATCCTATTTGAAGTTGAATTACATTTTAATGCAGGAACCTCGACTGCTTCACAATTTTTATTGATATTTAAACATCTATTACCATTTTTGTTTTTCGCTGTCACTTAATGTTGCGTTTGATATTTTTTCCCTGTAATTGTCAAAAATGTTATGTCGAGCCATTGTAATACAAATAAGGTCGTATATATATATACATATATATATATATATATATATACATAGACGTATACACATATATATGCATATCCTATATGATACGTACATGTATATATATCATGTCGTTCAAAGGAATGCATTATTGTGGTCGTCTTGTCAATTGAGTAATCACTTAAAAATGCAAATAGTCATAAAGACTAAACATTAAATCTGTATTGGAAGGTTTAAGCATCCATGTAGCAATCAAAGAGCCGCATTTAATTCAAGGACAAACAGATTATCCCCAGAGGGAAATTCTACTGAACTAATTTAATAGAATGTATGACTTCTATCCAAAAAGCCAGAAAAGCCTTAACATTTTACATTTAGGCTAATATATTCCAAATTATTTTTTTATTTTAAAATAATAATTCGAATTGTACTTTCAGTAACTTGATTATCTTTTCTTTGAATGTCCTCTAATTTAATTTGGGCATAGTTCCTTGCCATAAAATCTGTCATAAATGTTATTTTTCTCATTGTGATCCATGCATAGTGTAAATTGTTTCAATCAGGATCATCATCATCATAATAATAAAAATAATAATAAACATTAATATTATTTAGGTGCAAATTCAACTGAACCTAAATTTGATACTTCTCCAAATGATTTTTCGATTTTTCAATCTTTTCAAATTTACTAGAAGGCGGCGCTCTAAGAAATGCCGACGGCTCTAAATGAGAACTGAAATGTAGGTTTAGTCTACGATAGTCTGAATAATAAAATGTTTCCAGTTTTAACTCATCATTGTGTTATTTAATCCAATCGTTATTAAAGCTTTTCAGCGTCATTCATGTGTAAAATATTGTCCAGACTTCTACTGAAAATCAAGTTGACGGCTTGTCACGTGGTAACTGATTTTTTTAATTTTTTATTTTTTTTCAGCGCTGGTCAGGATTGACCAATCACAATAGACCTTTTTCACACTCAGTGTTTTGAAACGCGGAAGTAAGCGACTGCAGGGTAAACTTTGACAGCGGTGAATGGGAGTCCACAGCGAATATTAAATTCACCATTTAATAAAAACCATTTGCTCCAAAATCAAAAGAAAAAGTCCACTATTACATTTGAAGGACTTTCCAGAAGAATAAAATCATAGAGAACTGTGGATTAAGAGTCAGATGGGAGAAGATGCCACTGTCACTATCTCAGCAGCTGTAATCGAAACCCCCTCGAAGCTGTGGTTCATTTTTTTAAACTAATTCCAGGGTAATATAACACATTTTATAAATGTATACTCATTATTTAAAAAAAATTATAATAAAAAACATTTGCGAGATTTACGCTGATAAATAAGGCGGAAACGCGTCATCACGTTCTGTGAAAAAGGTCTATCGTTTGGGATTGCTGGATTCTTATTTCTGTTGAATATTATTTAGATATTGCATGGGCATATCTCTATTTGTATTTAAATGTGCCAAACAATGGAATTAACAGGTTTAAACCATTAGATGTATTTTTTGTGTACAAATATCTCAGATATCAGATAGTACAAGATATCAGTCCTGAGTTTGTAAAACAGCGCAATTTATGATTTGACTTCATGAGCCCCAATCCCCCATAAACTCCCTTGAGGAAGATCACGTCTCAAAGGAAAACATTAGCTAGTGTCACTACTCCGACCTGCGCCTGATCTACGTGGACGCGCTCTCTGTCTCCTCCTGCTGCTCTAGTCAGTCAGCTCGCCAGCAAGTCGTCAACATCAGTCTGAGATAGCGGACAGCCAGGAAACCAGCGGGAATGAAAGGAAGAAGAAAACACCCAAGATAGCTCGCTTGAAACCGACCAGACACCGTAAGTGCCATTATTTAATGTGAATATAGTTGCGGCTACCTTAACACACATAACGCATCAACTATTGAACTCCCACCCCCTTATAAAGTTGTTAGCAATGCGTTTCGCTGCTAGGTCTGGTATGAACTCGCTATCAGTGCAAAAGCTAATGATATTAGCCTCTACAGTTTGTGTCGAGATCAGCCACCCTGGCCCCAATTTGTCTTTCCAGCCATTTATATTTGCAGTGTCCCGCTAGCGGCCTGTTAACGGATTTATTGGACTGCTGATCTGTTTAAGAAGCTCTTTATCTGCCGACTGAAAAGAGCCTTATTTGGTCATCGCGAAAAATTCGAAATCACAATTTGTTCGATTCGAATTCGTTTGATGTCTTTAAAATGCAAAACCTGTTTCGATTTGATTAAGTATTTTCTAGGTAAGTAGGCAGCTCACTATTTTTTGAGACACAGCTAGTGTGTTTCAATACCTAATATGATGAGTTCTCTTTTCGGTCTAACATGTCGCCCGTGTGTGCTTATTTATCCAGATGTCCAGTTTAAAGGGACTCTTCACCAGCTGCCTTGTGCTGTTAAGCTTGCTGTCCTGTGCCAAGGCAGTGCCAATAAGTATAGACAAAACTAAGGTGAATCTCCCAGAGGAAACAGGCAAAGAGCCACCCCAGACTGCGGTAAGATAACAGCTATTTGATTAAAATAAAATGTAACAATCCCTGCTAGAAATTTATAGTGTTATTATAAGTGACAGGACATTAATAAACAGATATGCTTGTTACATATGCTTCCTTCATTATTTTTGTGTGGGCAACAACCTAAACCATTTGAAAGCATTACAACTGATCCTACTATCTGTTTGTCTTAAAAGAAAAAATGAATATGTTTGACTCTAGGACACTGGACTGCATTATGACCGTTATCTCAGGGAAGTTATTGATTTCCTTGAGAAAGATCAACATTTCAGAGAGAAGCTCCACAACACAGACATGGAAGATATAAAGGTAAGAAAGAGTTAGGCTCTGTTTGTGTTGTATAAGCAGCAATACAAAGGTCACACAGTGCTAATCTGGTGATTCCTGCTGATTTCAGCAAGGAAAGTTGGCTAAAGAGCTTGACTTTGTCAGCCACCACGTGAGAACCAAATTGGACGAACTCAAAAGGCAAGAGGTCAGTCGTCTGAGGACCCTGATCAAAGCCAAGCAAGACATTGAAGGAGGGAATGGTAAGAATAGCCATTAAAATAATACCTAAAAGCTTTTAAATTGATTTTCGATTGCTTTTGGTGTTGTGTAAACACTTGCTGATACGTTTTGTTTCTTAATTCTATTTTGTCTTATAACTGCCTGGTCCATTCAAAAATGGCCCTGTTAACCCCGATAGCACACGTACTTCACCCAGACGTCTATTTGATGTGTGTGTTTACATCTGGAAGATGTATTATGTTTTTTTTTTTTACATTGTTTGCGTGCTCTTCTGCAATACATCTATAAGACTTGTCAATAAGTATGTTTCGGATGTCAATAAGACCTTCAGCAAATGTTTTTGAGATCTTTGTGATTTAAAATGTTTGTAAATTTGATCTTTTTAAGATGTTTAGCTGATGGTAATAAGATTTTGATGCTTTCCAGACAAAAATATCTAAAACAGACATCTTGGAAATGGACGTGTCGTGTGCTATCTGGGAATGCATCCATTAAAAACTAAAGAGTAATCCCTAACAATTCAATTTTGAGAGACTCCATTTAGACTGTCATAGCAGAAGTTTTCCTTTAAAACAAAACATGATATTAATTACACTGATATTATATGTTATTACATATTAATGAATGACCATAACATTAACACTAAATAAGGCACAACTCTTTAAAGATTCAGTGTATGAAGTGCAGAGTCGGGAATCAAGAACCAGTCGTTATTCAGAGCGTCTGCATTGAATTTTGTTATTCTTCAACAAAGGGCAACTCGCCATACTAAAATTCTTGGACAATGTTTCCTGCGCTGCTATTTAGCAGCGGTGCTGGGTCACCACTGAATCGGCATTTGGCACATTACAGAAATTAGGCTATAATTAAGCTTGCAATCCAAATTTAATGGATCTCTAATGTATTATGTATGCATTTGCTTTGTGAGACTTAAATCAGTATGAATACTTACTGTGTTGTAGAAGATAAACATTCAGAGTTTTGCTGTTGATTATCCATTTAATGGAATTGTTAAGTAACCAGAATTTATTAGTGGAACTGGAATCGAAACCAGAATTGTCTTTAAAACTAAACAGATCATAATTTGAAAGTATTCTCTGAAGACAGTTCTCTCTTGTGTTTATCAGATATTGCGGTAGATCACCAGGCCTTACTCAAACAGTTTGAATATCTAAACCACATGAACCCTCACACATTTGAGGTGGAAGATCTGGACAGACTCATCAAATCGGTATGTCATTACTTGAAGTTTCCATGTTTCCCTCATCATGTTTCATTCAATGCAGTGCCTGTTACTATGAATGGCTGCATAATCCCATTGTTGAATTTTGGTCCTTGTAATCCTAAAGTCAGGATGAAGTCATCTCATGTTGATCATGATCAGTTCATTTTGAATAAAAACATGGCTAAAAGATCAAAAGATCAAAATATCAATGTGTTGAAAGAATATATAATGTGGTTGTTTCACATATAATGGTTGAAAATGTTTAGAATTACCAGTAAGTCCCAAGGACTACAGCAATCTTTCACATGCACTGTTGAAGAATATCTCAAGAAAACTGTATATGTGTGAAATTATAGATCACAATGGTGCTTTAAGGTCATCTTATACATTCTTAAAAAAAAAACCAGCATGGCCATTTTGTTCATAAAAGAGAGAAAATTGTTGCATGTTCCACAGACAAAAGGTCAATGAAAAAAAGCAGTTAGTTGAAGACTTCACATCAAGGAAATTATTTATTAGTCATACACAACTTTGTATCCTACAACATAGGCTACAAAAGATCTGGAGAATTACGACAAGGAACGTCATGAAGAATTCAAAAGGTACGAGATGTTGAAGGAGCATGACAGACGGGAGCACCTGAAGACACTTGATGAGGAGGGCAGGAGGAAAGAGGAGGAGCACTATGAGGAGATGAAGAAGAAACATGCTGATCACCCCAAAGTCAATCACCCTGTAAGTGTGCAGACATAAACTCTACTTGATGCAAGTGATTTCACTGAGGATAGGTTTGTGCTTCACTTATTATTTTGGTCCACAGGGTAGCAAGGATCAACTGAGAGAAGTGTGGGAGGAGGCTGATGGCCTTGATCCTGAAGATTTTGACCCCAAAACATTCTTCAACCTGCATGGTAAAAGACTATTCAGCTTACTGCTATCCATGCAGCTATGCTGAATCTTAGCTGAGAGAATTATATATATATATATATATATATATATATATTATATTTATATATATTTATTTATTTATTTAAAATGTGTTATTTGTATTGCAGACACAAATGGAGATGGCTTCTTTGATGAGCAAGAGTTGGAAGCCCTGTTCACTAAGGAGGTAAACCGGCTAATGATAATAACAAATATCTTCATAAGATGGGTAGTAATTTTTGGTTATAAATTGCTCTTTTGTCACTGTATATAGTATAAATCTTTTGTGATTTATTTTTTCTTACCAGCTGGAGAAGATCTATGATCCAACTAATGAAGAGGATGACATGTTGGAAATGGAAGAGGAGAGGCTGCGAATGAGAGAACATGTCATGAATGAGGTTGAGTAATAAACCAAATGGGTAGCAACATTTTAAAGCTAAACAAACAAACATAAGTCAGCATAAAAATAATCCATAAGACTTTAGTGGCCAAATCAGTATCTTCAGAAGCGATGAAATAGGTGTGGATGAGAAACAGAGAAACCGATCACTTTCACATTAATTTGTGTTTTTGGTGATTCAAATGCTCTGCATATCGCCCCCTGCTGTCTAGCAAAAAATGACAAATATTGGTCTGTTTCTCACCCACACCAATCATATCACTTCTGAAGACATTAATTAAACCACTGGAGTGTTATGTATTATATTATATACTGCATTTATGTGCTTTTTGGAGCAACACAATTTTGGCCTACAGAGCTAAAATATCCTTTTAAAAATATTAATTTGTGTTCTGCATCTGAGATGGCATGAGGGTGAGTAAATGATGAGAGAATTTTCCTTTTTTGGGTAAACTATCTCTTTAAAGTGATGGCTCAGCCAAAATTTTATTTTCTGTCATAATTTCTCTACCCTCATGTTGTTCCAAACCAGTGTGAGACTTTGTATTATATGGAACACAAAATATGTTAGACAGAATGTTAGGACTGACAGTCTCGATCACCATTCACTTTCAATATATCTATCTATCTATCTATCTATCTCTCTCTCTCTCTCTCTCTCTCTCAGTCCTGAAACTTAAACCATTTTCTGACGACCTCCAAAAAAAAAATATTTAAGTAATTCAATTATTATCATAAACGTGTAACAACTAGTCGACTAATGGCTTAAACTAACGACTACTATTCGACTAGGAAAATATTTGGTCGGGGGCAGCCCAAGTAAAAATGTTTCCATATCGGTAAACATATACGATATATCGGTGAAAGGCTAATATCGAACGGTCAGGCACTAATGTCCTAGTATAACTATTGAACCACAAAAGCTGCGATTTAATGAAATAAATATATAGTCTGCATGTGCTGCACGCTTCAAAGTGAATGTTTGAAGCTGGCTGCTCATACACTGAAAACACATCCTGGACATTAAGCACAGTCTCCGTGTGTAATAAATGACAAAGAGCAGAGCATGCATTCACCTTAAAGCGTGCAGCACATACAGGCTACATATTTATTTAATTAAATCGCAGCCTTTTGCAGTGTAATAATTACACTGTGTCATGAAGCGACCTGCTTTTCCAAAGCGACCTGCTCATCCGAAGCTAAAAATGACCTACTGTTTTTTTATAATGTCTTTTGAGTTACTGTTGCTGAAATCAATAAAGTTAGCAGGTCAGCTCTCTTGGATTTGTTTACTGTGATTTATTTTATTTTTTTCTAAATGTTTTCTTTGAAATGTTTTCTTTTTTATAATTTTGTAACCACTAAAATTCACTTTTTTTTATGTCAGTGTGTTTTTTGTGTAACAGTTGCTAAAGCATAATTAACACGCTGTCCTCAAACATCAGTCTCACAGTATTGCATTTGAAAACTGCAACATAAAAAAATTGTATCGTATCGGCGAGTACCGAAAAGGAAGTATCTAAACAATTGTATTTGGACATCCCTATCTGTGACTATCAAAATCCTTATAAAGTTTTCTAAATATGTAATCATCTGGTCTTCATAGGTTGACTCCAATAAAGACAGACTGGTGTCCTTAGATGAGTTCCTGGTTGCTACAAAGAAAAAAGAGTTTCTGGAACCGGACAGCTGGGAAGTGAGTATGGTGATATGTTTAACAAATACAGTACGTAATGAGGCCATTGCTCAATGTCCTTTCATGAGCATATGCAACAAACAACAGCTGGGTGCACACCATTTTATTTTTCCAGCACTATAGTTGCTTGTCAAATTGCACAATATGTCTTTTGTGTCAGACTGTATGATATAATCTTAGAACATAAGTCACAAAATGACAGTGAGCAGGCTCTTACTCTGATTATGCTAAATAAGCCGACAATGTTTTTGGACATGTAAACGCATTAAGCAGTTTTCTTTTATCGGTGTACAGTCATAAACTTGTTAAGAATAAATCAAATCAGCACGGGTATATTTTTGCCCATTACTCCGATTGCACATTGCATTTAAACACCTTTACTGTTGTTCTTAATGGCTTATCCATTGTGTGCAAAGTATTGTGTGCATACCTCTTCACATTTTCACATCAAAATGAAAGAATAACTATATTATTTCAATTGTCATGTAATCACGGTTTTCTTGCTTTGTCAGATTTTTTAAATAAGCTGATTTTTGGGAGCTATCAGCACATTAGTGTGCATGGGATCAGTGCTGACTGAGCAATCAATCGTGTTACATTCTGACACCCTCATTGATACACCAAATTTAAAACGGTACAACACAAACCCAAGAAAGCCACTAATGTTGAGTCACGATTGGGCATAAAAGGGAATTTGTGAACTGCTCATATTTCAGAGTGACCTAGAGGAAATTCTGATAGTATGTTCATGATGTAAAGCAAACACTGAATAACGCGATATTTATGTTGCATATCATACAGTCAAGCTTGTATAAAATTTTTAATTGAACGTCTCCCTTTTCAAACACACATCTTCAGTTGCTGCTCCTGATGGTTCAGCATTAGACGGCTGTTGTGAGAGCTGTCACACTGCATGACTGCGACTCAAAATGACAATGACAAAATGACACCATCACAACTCCATCAGAGGCTTAATTTCATCGGAGTGGCAATTAATTGACTGATGGTGAATATGTCATATAAAGCGTTCAAAGACGATTTTTTACGGTTCCCGAAATTTGTTTCTGATAGCAAAATCGTGGCCAACATTGTACAGTGTACACTGGGATTTATATGTTGGATGGTTGACAAATATACAGTGAATTATCTTGGGCCAATACTTCATCTCAGACTCTAGAACAGAACCAGGCTTACACTGAGGAAGAAATGAGAGAGTTTGAGGAGCAGTTGGCCAGGCAAGAGCAAGACATAAACCAGAAATCAGCTGACCTTCAAAAACAGAGAGAGGAACTGGAGAGACAGCAGGAACAGCTCAATGCCCAGAAAATAGAACTGCAGCAGGTAACTCAAACCATTTGTCTTTTACATCTGCACTGTGAATGAAATGTTTTGGTTAACAAATTAGTAAACCCCTATTCTGTGTGACTTATCAGGCTGTGGAGCATATGGAACGGTTAAAAACACAGCAAGTACAGCCAGAACCTGAGATGCATTGTAAGTAACACTTTCATTTGTGAATCAGAAATTATGCAACGCATGTAAAGGTTACATTGGGCAACTGTTGTTTTATTGAGCACTGATTGTGAGATTGTCTGACATGATTTCTAGTTTAACATTATTGTGGTGAAGAAGAAACATTTCAAAATAAATTTTAAGCATTAATTTAACAGGGTTAAAGTTCATTCAGCCAGATGCTTGTACACTAGGTGATTAACAGTAAAATCATGTTCTTCTGATTCCTGTTCAAACATAATTATGCTGCCAAATTGCATGGCATGTGTCCATGTGATGCATTCTTACCCACTTTTGTGAAGTACACTTTCTGAGCACATTATTAGGAACACTATGGTCCTTATTAAGTGCCCAATGTAGTCTTCTGCCATTGTAGCCCATTTGCCTCAAGGTTTTGAGATGCTATTCCGCTAACTACAATTGTACAGAGTGGTTATCCGAGTTACCGTAGCCTTTCTGTCAGCTTGAACCAGTTTGGCCATTCTCTGTTGACCTCTCTCATCAACAAGGCATTTCTGTGTACAAAACTGACACTCACTGGAGGTTTTTTGTTTATGGCACCATTCTGAGTAAACTTTAGAGACTGTTGTGCGTGAAAATCCCAGGAAATCAGCATTTACAGAAATACTCAAATCAGCCCGTCCGGCACCAAAAATCATGCCACGATCAAAATAACTGAGATCACACATTTTCCCCCTTTCTCATGGTTGATGTGAACAGTATCTTAAGCATGTTTTTATTCATTGCACTGCTGCCACATGATTGGCTGATTAGATAATCACATAAATAAGTAGGTGCACAGGTGTTCCTAATAAAGTGCTTAGTGAGTGTATGTCCTGTGTAGTTATGCCGCCTCTGTGCCACATGAAAAAAAGGGAAAACAAGCCTTTTCCTCGTATATGCAACTTCAGATTAATTTTGTGCTGCTTCTGTTCCACGTTTCAGCTGTAGAGATGGCTTTAGAAAAATAGCCTACCTACACACTTTTTAACACCTTGAAAAAATTGTAAAAAAATTATAATCTAACATTATTATATAAATTTATTAGAAGGAAATAATGATACTTATGAACTCTATCACTGTACAAAGCTGTTACTGTCAATTTAGCTTGATGTATTTGGTAATATTACAAAATTCTTTCAATCACTCTGACAGTTGAAGGAAATGCTGTTCCAGAGTCACTAGGCCAAAACCAACCACTCCCTCCTGAGCACCAGCCTTTGCCCCCTGGACATCAGGACATCCCTCCAGAGCAACAAGTACCACCCCAGAATCAACAGGATCTGGGACAAGGACACCAAAATATAGACCAAAACAACCAACCCAAAGATCCTCCGCAGATTCCCCTCGATCACAACAATGTGCTATAGGACCATCATATGGCTTTTACTGCTTAATGGCTACGTGTGATTGTGTGAAGCAACAGACCTAGCGACAGGCTCAAAGAGACTTCAACAAACAGTACCTCCTGCCCAGTATGAGTCAAAGATTACCTGCATTCATGTGTGTTGCGAGAATTGTCTGGTTTCAGTAAATGCAAACTTTGTTGTTTGACATAAACATGTTTGATTTTTTTTGTTTTTGAAAGTATCTTTTTAAATATGTTGTGGAGATTTTATTTGTGTTTAATTTGTAATGGCTACTTGTACTGGAAGTTTATGGATTCGTTTTTTTAATTGATTAGGGCTATCCTGAACTTTTAGCTACATTGGGAATTTTCAGATTGAAGTTTGTCAGACGTGTCAATAAAAGCATCTATTTGAGAAGGAAAAAAAAACCCAGTTTTTGCTTTTTGAACAAGGTTAAAAAGCAACTTCAGTTAACAAATTGAGTTTTCGTTATTCATTTTAGGTAGTAATTCATGCAAAGCGAACAGGTTTAATCTGTTGAAAATGTGTTAGTACTTACCGCAGATTGTCAAAAGCGTCAGTATTTTGTATCATGTCCTTCTGCATTGTATCAAGTACTAATAACCTATAAATGTGTGCTGTTTTTAACATTTAAACAAGCAGCATCTCTTTTGTATCTCATACAGTATGTGGGGGAAAAACTTTAAAAAGTACTTTGTCCTTCAAAAATCATTTATTTGTTAGCATTAAACCTTATCAACAGTAATTGGAAGAAATAAAACAAAGCAGTCATTCAGCCACATACAGTGCAATGCATTTTCTGTAAAACATTTTGCTAAGTCAAAAAAATTCGAAAATCAAGTTACAATACAGTTCATACAAGTAAATTCTTCATATTCACTAAATGTTCAGCCAAAATCAAAGTGCCTTTGGTATACGGTGTACTTCACATTCAGAATCTAGTGGCTGTTCCCAGCTACGTGTAACAACTAATTTCCCAACCTTGTCTAATCAAAAACAAATCACCCATAATTAAAAGGCACGTGTTCTGTCTCAAATGTTTGAAGGCTATGATATAACATATGATTGAGAGCAAGCGCTTGGAGTGCTATAGTCTCATTGATATAATTTCCCCAAATCCATTAATTGAGTCCTTTATTACCAAGATGTCATCTAACTACATGGTATGGAGGGGCACGGGTCATGTTTAGGAATCCAATGGGTGGAAGAGATTAGAGGGTTGAACAGGGCTGATAACGGCTAAAATATTGAGTTTAGTTGGTTTGTTGTGCAGCCATGGGAACCATTCCTCTGCTGGACCGATATTGTCCCCCTCGTCCTGAAACCCAAATACATAAGAAAATCAATGCGAGGTTAAATACTAGCTAGTGTCATTCAATCATTTATTTGGCAAATACAGTAATCACTCTAAATAGTGGGAGCTCTTGAGAAACCAATATTCACTACAGCTGGTATGGAGTACATCTCTCATATTATGCTACAATTAAAAAGTGCAGTTTGTAACTTCTGCATCACTAGCGATAAAATACTCTCCTGATCTTCCAATGTTAAAGGCTGACATAGAGAGGTAGCTCAAGCAAAAAGATTCCTTCGATTCTGTTAAGTGCCTTTAGTGGTGCAGAAATTACAAAGTCTAAAAATGCATAGTGTAAATGCTTCAAATTACACAAAATAGATTAATGTGCAAGACATCCAGAGATCACTAGAACCTCAATTACTCATACCACTATATTGTGGTTGAAGTGACATACATAGAACAAAGCACAGTAAATGTAATACACTTGAGGATAAATGGTTTTTAAACCCTCTTTATAATTAAAGGAAACGGTACTCTTTAAGATGAAATCACATCAGCTTCAAATGCCTGTTAAACTACAGGTCAAGTAAGATAATTTAACTTAGCAAGGTAGAGGAAAAAAGTTTGTTCAAATCAGTTGTTGCTGGATTTGGAGCAATGCCAGAGGTCACTTCCCAGACAGAAGGCAAATATAGGGCTAATGCGTTCAATCAATACTTCACACCCAATTCAGTCTTGCTGAAAAGCAGGATGCGGTACATGATGTAAGAGGCAAAGCAAACAGCAGTTGCAGAAAACTGACAAAATAAAACTGGCCAATCCCTTGTCACCCTCTTAGAAGACTAAAGGAAGCAAAGTCAATCCCCACCTCTTTAGCAAAGGTTACAAGGACAGGTGAGAGGATGTTCCGAGCACAGAGAGCAAAAAGAAAGCAGCAGCAGACAAGCAGGTAATGCAACACATCTTTATTGAAACATTCTCTCATGACATGAGCATACAAAGGGCAGGACAGCAGAAAAACTCTTCAAATGAAATGGGCTGAAAAAAATAATAAATAAAAAGTAATGCCTTCAGTACCCAAAACACAGGCAAATGTATGGGGGGCGGCCAACACAACATTAAAACACTCCTATGAATTGGAAAGACAGAGTTAACTTTTTGCATTTTATTTTATAAAAAAAATAAATGAAAATCTTTCAAGTTTACAGGAATATCTATGTTTTAAACAGGACCTGGCTGAAAAATCACAACACTGACAGTTCCAGCTCTGCACGAGTCTGTGTAAAACACATTAGTATATTAAAACTATCAAAGCAGGCTTACTTTAAGGAATAAGCCAAAAACAAATCCACAGATAGGTGTAAAAATATGGGCTGGGGAAAACATTCTCAATAACTGAATGTTCAAAGTGGCCAAAAAGAAAAAGTCTTCCCAAATCTTTTAGGATCGCATCACTTGAGCATTACCTCGAGAGCAACCTCGAGGTCCCTGGGTGGCTCCTCGCTTGAAGCTTTGCTGATATCCATCCTATAAAGATGCAAGACAGACTTTAATACATACTCAACAATCACAACCACTTTTTGTTTCATATCTGACTTCTCAAATGTTCACCAATCTACCAAGTTTTCCCAGCATTATTTTTCATGAAGTTACCCGTTGGTAGGTGCTGTTGGAGTAATCTCTTGGAGTGCTGAACTGAGTCTGCCCATATCCGGTGTTTGGGAATGGAGCGCTATACCCATCATATCCACCTAAAAATACAAGAAACCATGTTTCAACATACGTTTCAGACCAATATATCTTGCTAACAATAAAAAAAAAAAGAGAAGGGCATATCTGACCTCTAAATCCATTGGATGGTCCGCGGTAGCCATTCATAGCCCCTCTGGGATTTCTGGGTCCAGCACGTGGCATTGCTCTGTTGCTGTAAATGGACTGACCTGGCCGCCCAAAACCGGTGCCCTGCCCTGAGGGCTGCTGAGGTACAGACTGGTGCCCCCCTGCAGATGGAATACCTTGGTCTTGAGAATGGAAAGGGCTGCCTACTAAGAAAAAAAGAATACAAATAATTTACAATAGTTTGCAGTTTTGAAACAACATTAAAAAGACAGACCGCTACATCTCCTGTAAACTGTTGTTGGCACAGTCCGTGCAGACTCTCCACTGTCCATGTCGTCTGCACACGCACAGGGAGTTTACTCTACTGTAAAGAATATCACTGTGCACAAGCGACAAACATGTTCGTACAGACCTGTGGTCAAAAGAGTACAATTTGAAAGGCTAGAGCATTGACCATAATGCCATAAAAGCTTGCAGAAAAACAAAGTATACTCTAGCCTTAAGAAAAACCATACTGGAGTAATATGGTACAATTTTAGCAGCAAATCCCAGAAATGGTTTCCTCTTACCTGACTGCATGGATTCCTGAGGCATTTCCTGCTGCTCAGCTGGAAGGGTGGCCTGTGTGCTGAAACCCTGGCCATAACTACTCTGGTACTGACTGGAAATCTTTTGAGAGTCCATCTCATTGGTTGGAGGAACTGGAGCGTTCATATTGAACACCTAAGGGGGGAGAGGGAAAGAGTATCGACTTGCATGGCTTATCAAAAGAGACTTTTTAAAAGGGCTTTTCACACTGCACTTAAACTCTGGTAAAGAAACATTTAACACTTATATAATTTCAAAAGAGGGTTAGAACCCCCTTTTACCTGGGGTTTTGAAACTCTGCTCCGGAGCAGGGTTAGCACCACTTTTTCAGGGTTAACCCCACAATGAGGTGCCAAAGAGATACAGTGTGTAACGATGCAGTGTTAGAATGTTTTAGAAAGTTGATTAACATCACACAATATATCAAACGATCCATGAGCGCTAACCTCATTTAATATCAATGCGTTTTGTCCAGTCGCTGCAACTTTCACACAATGTTTACGTTCTCCATCTGAGGGAAACCGATAAAGGGTTGAACAGTGATGGCAAACACGATAACTGCCATGATGAGACAGTATTCCATGTTTGTGGCATATTTCAGAAGACGATGGATGCACAGAGTTGATTTGCTTGGCAACATTTCCACAGAAGACAGCTCCATATACAGGTTGCTTGTCCTTCACGAGCTGTATGTGTAATCATTGTTATTTCAGGGCTTGACATTAAGCAGTCATGTACTTGTCCATGGACAGGTAAATTGGTCAAAGTTGTAGGAGAAAACTTGTCCAGAGAGAGAAAAAAAGAAAAGGACATTTAAGTAATAGCTTAAGTAAAATCTCAAAGTTTTGGTTGTATGTTTTCTAAAAGTAAGGAAGGATGCCAAACCTAATAATATACCTATGAATCAAACTCAATTGTCTGCAACATAAATGTAAACTGTGCAGGGAAGGAAACTATTGTCATTTGGTAGTTATATTATTTTACAAATTGTAGTAAAATAAAAGCGTCCATCGCCATCATTTACAGCAGGGGTGCTCACTGTTCTATGGAATGAGAACTACTTTTTCATAATTGTATTGCAGTAAGATCTACCAGCACGATCGAGATTATATATATTACACATACACACACGGTCACAAAATAACAATTTCAGTGGTCAGTAGTGTTCAGACACTGGCCTTCCTGTCCTATGGTGGCAGTGTGGGACAGTTTCTGGTTGGCTCAGGGAAGTAATCGTTTAATCTTTTGTTCAGTCTGCTCTCTCTTTGGGGTAGTATCACCTCTATAGAGGAGTCACAACTCTCTGCTCAATACTCACCTGCAACCATCAGCTCCATATATTTGTATTATTTAAACCCCTCGAAAAATTCAGATATTCTTTGTTAATTTAAACTAATTTATAATAAATCTATTTCCTTAATTACGTCTTGTGTTTGAGTGCCCTTTATGTTGTGGTCTTTAACGAGCTGGCCGTAACAAATTGGGAGGCTCGTCCAGAATCATATGGAGCTGTGCTGGTATGTGATTTGAGTGCTCACCTTTGTGAATTAGTTAACTCCATTCAGTTAGTTAAAGTGCGTTTCCATCTGGATTGCCTATGCAATCCTTCCTACGGAGCACTATTTGTTGTTTTTGTTTAGTATTTTTCCTTTCTTATTTTTGATGGTTATTCTGGGCAGATGTTTACATCTCTGTCGGGGATACGCTTTCTGACTTTGTCTCAGTGACTAATTGTTAACAGAGCTTTGAGTTTAGCCGGTCACACATTTGAAGACTAGATAGGGTTTAGTTAGTTTTGTATTTTAGTTAGGAACTGGAGATTCTCATTATTCATTAATCATGGGGACACTCACTTGTGTTAATTGCGAAGTCACAATTTAGTAAGCAGGGGAAACGCTGCTCCTCCTTTGTGCCTAACTTGTTTGTTTGAAGAGGATCTTCAGTGACTTGTGGCAAGTCTTCGTAGTTCAGTGTGATTAGGTAGGATTCATAATGGGAGTGTGCTGTGGTTGTTTTTGATGCTATGGCTTATGGAACTTGTAGTCATGAGCAGTCATTTGTAGTCACGTCACATGTAGTAAGTAATTGTTTAATTGATTTTTTTTTAGGGTAGGATCACCTCTCTAGGAGTCACAACTCTACTCATCTGCAACTATCCGCTCCATATGTTATTTGTTTTTTTTTAAACTACTAGACAAATTCTGATAATTCTTTGCTCATTTAAACTCATTTATAATACATCTATTTCTTTACATCTTTATCATCTTGTGTTTGTCTCCCCTTTATGGTGCAGTCTTTAATGATCTGGCTGTAACATAGATATTTTATAATTCTTGATACCAGCTTTAATAGCACAACAAATATCAAACTAATTTATTAAGAATAAGTTCTTAAGTACTAATTTATGACTAGTAAACAGTCAGTGATGATATTATTATTTTATATATATTATTTTTATAATAATAAAAAAAAACACAATTTAAGTAAACATTCAGAATGAAATGTGATAAACTAATACTAATCTTTAAAACATGATTGTAATAGAATAATAATTTTTAAAGCTACTGAAGTTATCCAATCAAGAGCATTGAGTGCTTTTCTCTTTCTTATGGTCATTTGATTAACATTGACGACACACAATATAGCTACAGGTCTATTAGGTTACACTAACAAGTCCTACATTGACAAGTCCGCTTCTCCCCCACTGTTCACATTCACTTCAGACAACTGAAGTGTTTACATGAATGCTTTTGCAAAATTTTCAAATGTATTTGACTGTTCAGATGTGCATCCGAATTATGACGATGGTCCTTGGAGCACACACACGTTTAACGCACACCCATAAGCCGCTTGTCAATCAGTCAGCCAGTCAGTGTGCAGACAGTACTTGATTGCTAGCGAATTATATAATTACGTGCTCTGGATTTTTTTCAACAGCAGAATATGAACTACAAAATAAGTGACAGGCCTCGGCTATATCAATAATACAACCAGTTGTTTTTTTGGGTACTTGTCTAGTCTTTCATTTGCGCCTTCAAAAATCTACATGTCCCAGACAAGCGTTCATGTTGAGCCCTGTTATTGACATCGCAAATAGGCAAATAAGAACATCAACCCGGTGTTTACAAATACATACACCGTGTGTAACCTCGGAATATTAATACCCAGAGTTAACTATTATAATAAGGGTAAAGTACGAAAAGTGTGAAGAAACATGAAAACACAAGATTCCGTTTACCTGGGGTTAATTATTTCAAGTTGAAAAGCCAGACCAGAATGTCACGGGACTTGTGTGTGTGTGAGACTGATTGCTAGTCCACAAATGGTAGGCAATGGGCTTATAGCAAACAACAAACCTACTCAAAGGATAATGTTAGTAGAAAAGAGCTTAATTATCCTTTTCAAAAAACAAGCCTGATACATGTCATGAAAAACAAAACAGAAGCAAAATGGGCAGACAAACTGTGAGGGAATGAAGGTGTAGAGGGTGGGGCAAACAGGTTGAGGCCTACCGCTTGCATGGACTGGAATGGAGCTGCATTAACGTTGATGCCGCTGTGAAGGGGTTTGGAGACAGGCTGAAACACCTGGGGCTGAGAGGAAGGGGTGGGGGGCTGCTCGGACGACAGGGGCATGGAGACCTAGGGTGTGTACATTCTACATCACTCACATATCCAATCCAAAGTCTACACACAGCATCTGAAACAACAAAAAATATAGCATATAGTTTTACCTGGAGGGGGTCAATGGAGTCTGTCTGTGGTCCGGGCTCAGAGATATGAGGGGACTGGTAGACGGGGGGTGTAGAGGAATATGCCTCTTTTGGAGGGGGAATCATAGGTACCTTAGAAGGAAATCGAGAGTGATTCAGGAACACTAGCTAATTCCAGACAGAAAATATGTATAAAAGCATGTTGTTCTGCTAATGGTTAGTTGACAAAATGTACATGTTGGGGAAACTAAATAACACTTTGATGTTGTATCTGGTTAACATTTCATTAAAGTTTTTCAATCTGCTTTAGCTTTTTGGAGTTCACTTAACCTGCAATGTGATACATGTTTAAAAGGTACCAACGTTCCATGCAGTATCAATTAATTAATATGGTCCTAAAAACTATGTGCCGAAAAACCAATTGAATTAGAAAAATTCTGTTTAAAACAGTTCTAGATATAGAGCATAGCATGTCACAATGCAGGACTATGAAACAACATCTATCCAAAAGCAACTTACTTGGATGGGTTCTGGCTGCACAGCAAGTGTTTTGTGTTGGGGAAGTCTGGAATCTGTGTCAGCTAAAGAGTAGCATTGTAGAACTTTAAAATAGATGGATTGCTTGATTCATTCTACTACAGTAAACTAACTACCATCCAACAATACCAGCATTAAAGCCAAAATATATACACTAACTTGGTGGACAGACCATCTGCGCAGGTTTCATGGGTTGTGCTGAAACAATGGCAGGATCTAAAGGTGGTCCCTCAAAATCCAGCATGGAGTCCTGAATCACAAATGCATAAAAAAAATTAAAAAAATCAGAGCTGCGCTTGAAGATGATACACGAGAGGACTAAGGAATTGTGCTCCTTACCTGCATGAAGTTGAAGGTACCCTGCATTTGAGCCATGAGATCTTGGACTACCTGCTTCCTGACCACTGGGTCTGTTGAAGGGGGAGGCAGGACTGTGTTCAGCATGTGTGGTTCTGAGCTGACAAGAGATGGGCTTGTGGATGCAGGAAGCTGCTGCTGCTGGAGAGAGCTCACTGCCTGAAAAAAAAAAAAAAAAGAGGATAGCATGAAGAGTTGGAAAACATAGGCAAAGACATCTGGTATTTTAACATCCCTCTCAGGTGATCCGATTACAAAAGGACAACACTAAATATGATTGTTAACTGCACGCAATGCATCTTGGAGATACACTGCAATCAGATCACTAAAACCACATTGAGAGATGAATATGGCCACATCAAAATTTTTGTTTAAAGACTAATGCATACTGATAAATCCTGAATATATTAGCAAAGGAATGCTCAGTCGCAATCTAACGTAATCTAGGGTTCCCACACTTTTTGACAAAAGTATTTCCCATGATTTCTGAATAAAGATTTTGAATAAAGAATGCTGGGATGATTTTAATTTACTTGTCAGATACCAATCAATAGAGTTAACAGACTTAAACATACATATATTGCAGTTTGTGAGTGGTTGTTTAGAGCAGTGGAAAACTAGAAAGAAAAAACAAACAAGTGGAAATTTTCATAACGCTTTTTGTTTTTAATTTGTTTTTTAACAAATGACTTTTCCAGGCCGGGAAATCAAAAAATGTTTTCCCTCCCCTTTTTCTCCCCAAATTGGAATGACCAATTCCCAATGCACTCTAAGTCCTCGTGGTGGCGTAGTGACTTGCCTCAATCCAAGTGGCGAGGACAAATCTCAGTTGTTATCACATGGCTTGATGAGCACGGAGATGTAGCGTGTTTGGAGGCTTCACGTCATTCTCTGCGGCATTCACACACAATTTACCACACGCCTCACAGAGAGCGAACCACATTATAGCGACCAAGAGGAGGTTACCCCATGTGACGCTACCCTCCCTAGCAACTATGCCAATTTGGTTTCTTGGGAGACCTGGCTGAAGTGACTCAGCATGCTCTGGATTCGAAGTCGCGACTCCAGGTAAATAAAAAAAAAAAATTCCTGGTATTTCCACGTTTCCTTGACTATAAGGACCCCGTTCATTTTGAAAACGAATTAAAATCCAAAACCTGCTAATTTAACAGTTTCTACTTTGACAGAAGAGTAATCATCTGTTATCATCAGGTGGTAACATCATCATACCTGAGAGCTTGTGTTCCACTCTCCTCCTCGTTCTTTGTCGCTGCTGCTGTAGGTGGCTTCTGGAATGAACTGTCTGTTTACATACTAATAAAAAAAAAAAAAAAAAAAAAAAGTTTCTAAATTAACTATATAGAAAACAAGACTCAACATCAAGATTTATAGCAGGTGCATATGTAAAAAAAAGAGTGGGAATATCAGTTCATACCTCTGTTGCTTCAACCTCAGTAGTTTCAATATATTCTTGAGTGGACACCTCTGTGAAAACAAAAACAGCAACATCTTGAGCAATCAGCTGGAAGCATTTTTTTGTTCCAGTCATCTCACAGTTTAGTTCACAAGATTATTTGACATTATCGACAACGTCAACAATAACAAATTGTCGACAAAAAATTTTCATTGTCAAATAGTCATTTAATCTCATTTAATGTAACAGGAGATCATATTAACTAATGATAACGCTCAAGAGCAGCACTGCAGCTCGTATCTGACTGAGAAGAAAACACAGCTCACAGATGCACTCCAAACAGCTTAAGGTGATGTAGATCGCAAAGTATAAGTGGATTATAATGCAAAAATAAGTAAATACAGAAGCACTCTCGTTGTGGAACAAGTGGAGCAGGAGTGTCTTTAAACACCCCAGCATTACATCTAAAATGCAATTATATTTAATGCGTTATAGCTTTATTAAAGTTAAAATAATACGGAAGCAGCTCATGTAAATCACTACAAACTCTGTGTGGTCAGCACCTCTTCTATATGTTACACAAATGTCCTGATCTAAGGGGGAGAGAGATTGAAACTACACCAGGCTGATGCACACACAGTTGCGGGACGCTTGTCCCTTGAGCACGCACGTTTAATGCAGCTAGATTATAACATGATGCCTCTTGACTTATTGAATCATAATGTGTCACCGTGCAGTTCTCATAATGAAGAAAATTGGCAATAAGCAGCTTTATTAATAAGGGAGTTTGTTTTTTTGTGAGTTAAAGATGGATTGACGTGAACAGAAAAGTGAGGGATTGTAGTCTTCGCCCCATTATATACAGCAACAAAATACGATATTGATAGGTTTTTGTTTTGGCCTGTTTTCCAATGTAAATATCATTTAAAACTCTAAAACTCCTTTAAAACAAAGTACATTTACTTTTGGCATCGATACTGCAGAAGACAAGTGAGTTATCTGAGAATGTTGAATTTAATAAAATGTCTAAAAATTATTTTAAAAAGATGCATTAACCTGAGCAGCAGCATACAAGAAATGTATTCTTGCTTTTAGAGAATAGATCTTGAATAGAAGTATATTTTGTCTTTACTGCACTCACAGAAGTACACTTACACTACCAGTCAAACCTTTTGAAACACTTGACTGAAATGTTTCTCATGATCTTAAAAATCTTTTGATCTGAAGGCGTATGCTTAACTGTTTGAAATTGGTTTTGTAGACAAAAATATAATTGTCACCATATTAATTTATTTCATTATAAAACTCAAATTTAATAATAATAAAAAAAAGGGTTTTGAAATTGATGACTTGGACCAAATAATAAAGAAAAGCAGGCAATAAGTGCTCAACATAGATGGGTACTCCTCCAATACTGTTTAAAATCATCCCAGGGTGATACCTCAAGAAGTTGGTTGAGAAAATGTCAAGGGTACATGTCTGCAAATTCTAGACAAAGGGTGACTACTTTTAAGATGCTAAAATATAACAGTTTTTATTTATTTTGGATTATGTTTAGTCACAACATAATTCCCACAGTTACATTTATGTTATTCCATAGTTTTGATGACTTTACTATTATTCTAAAATGTAAAAAATAAAAAAAACGAGTAAGTGTTTCAAAACTTTTGTCTGGTAGTGTATATTTAAGATACATTCTCTTAAAGCAAGTCCAAATATCTTACAAGTTGCTTCTCAAGTAAATGTGAAGAATTTTTAGACAAATTTAAAATGGAAAACAAGACAAAAACACTTGATAACAATAGGATTTTTTGCAGTGAATTTCTTAATTAGAGGTTCTTTTCCCTTTAATTCAGTGTATTTCATATAGAGGTATTTTTAAAAGATGATTTTGTCCTCTTTATTGTTAGTAACCACATTTAATACAAACTTTTAAGTCAAGTACAAGCTGAATAATCAGTTAAGAGCTAATGATTCATCGTTGCAGTAATCGCCGAATAATCCCTAGATTAATCGATTGTCAAAATCGTTAGTTGCAGACCTATTCACGATACTGAATTTACTATTCAATACTCACAAAACTTAAAACAAAGCCTTAAATCAAGAAAGTGAAGATTGAAAGTTATCTTTGATTACTTTTAACTTATTTTACTTATGACATATGCAAAAGTTATTTTCCTTTACTAGTAAAACTAAACTAAAATAACGGCTCATTAAAATGCTTAATCATTTATCAGTGATTTATTGTGACTACAAATCTGCACAGAACAGGGCAATGATGACACCAGAACAAAAATATTTCTAATTCAGCTTAGCTGAAAATACAGAATTTTATATGCATTTATATGCACACATACTGATGCTTGCACAGGGTCATTGATTACATACATTTAAATATTGTAATTTCAAAAGACGTTTGGTCACCGATTTAATATATTTTCAGAAATAAATGAATGAAAATGCAGGCTTTTCCAGTAAAGAAAAAAAAAGGACATAAATTTACTGATGAAATAAAATCAAACATTATATTTAGCATTATTAGGATTAAATTCTCCCATAGCTTTACTAGTAGATTAATACAGAACTATTATTAAATCTCTCTCGCACAATGCAGATTTCACTCTCGCCCCTTTTCCACCATTTTATAAATAGGCCATATACTTTAGCAAAATGCACTACTCTCACAAAATATCTTTCAAAAATGTTATTTTTTGGATGGTTATTTATATCTTCAGCTTTAGTGTCCATAGGAAATATATATTTTAGACTCCAAAACATTCCTTTTGCAAATATAATAGAACAGAAAAGATGAACAGAGAACCCTCCAACAGATGGCATGACCCCAACAGAACAGAGTCAGTCAGTCATGAAGAGATGGAAGAAATTGAGACAGCCTAAATAGATAGAAGAACTGTGGCTAATTCTCCAAGAAGTTTAAACATCCTATCTACCAACTACCAAGAAACACTGTGCCCAGGTGTATCTAAGACAATGACGTTAATTCAAAAATGAAAACTATTTATGGCATTATTTTTTAAGACATCCTCACTATGCAACATTTTTCAGAAGTGCCTAAAGCTTTTGCACAGTACTGTATATGAACGATACTAGCTAAAAGTGTTAATGAGAAATAACTACTACATTTGTTTTTGTTAGAAACACAACCCAATAAATAAGCATTTAGGAGTAGACGTCTCAACGGAATTATTCAGGATAAACTTTATTACCCTTTGCGCAGAGCATACTGTGAATTTCTTTTGAGCTTTTTAAACGGGATTGACACACTCACTCGCTGACTCATGCCGAGAAGAGTGAGAGACAAGCTTGGTCAGAGTGTGCAAGTTTGAGTGGATGCAAACAAACTATCAAGGTGAGACTGACACAGCACTCATGTTACAAAGTAGCCTACGAACATATTTATATTTGCGCCTTTGTTCGATGTATTCTTTACCTCCATGTGCCATTTCTTCAATTCATCAATGGTAAGAATTACTGTAAATATTTATTAAAAAAACTGACAGCTCAAATTTCATGAAAATGCATTAACTTATTTGATGACAACATCAAGCTGGCCACAAAAAATTGTTTGAGGGCAAAATGCACAGCAATAAGAGATGGTGATTACAGTACTAATCGCAAACTGTCAAAATGATCCCACTCCAGATATAATTGCAGTAAGTATATGAATTCATAATATGTAACATCCATAGCACAGTATGGACTGCAAGTCTGCATGCCACGAAGTCATCATAGTTGGCTAAACCTGAATGGCGGTGAATGGGGGACCACAGCAAATTAACTTTTTGCGTACCCATTTGCTCCAACAGCAAAAAAAAAAAAATATCTACGATTATGTCTTCACAGCTTTACAAAAGAAGATAAAAATATACAGTGCTGATATCAATAAGAGAGAAACAGGCCAAATTTTCAGTTCCTCAGCAACTGTGTTTGTAGCTTCATCGCAGCTACGGTAACTTTAAAACATCTTCCAGGTTAATATAATAACAAAGAACAATGTTATAAATTTACACTAGATATTTTCTTAATTGGAAATAAAAATGTTTGCTAAATTTACATTGTTAAAGAAGGCGGAAATGCCTCATAACCGGTCTGTGAAAAGGGTAAATTATGATTACAAATTATGCATCATGCAGACCAATGCATAATGCACAGTCCTGAGCTGACTATGATCTCTGTTAAAATTTTTGGTCAAAATTGAGAAATGAATAAAAATAACAGTTACATCAAAATTAATTTTTAAAATCGTCACATTTTTATTTTGCAATATATCGCAGCACAATACATCATAACACCCCTAGTTCAAAGATTTGATTGGTTTTATTTATACCTGGCTCAGCAGGGCGGTCCTCACTCTCTGATGACTCTGCAGCATCGGTCCGCGTCTCCTCTTCACAAACACCATTCTGATGCGTTTGAGCATGATCAAAGTACCCACTTAGCAGCATCTTGTTTAAGGTTTCCTTAAGGGCTTTGTCTGTTACAAGACAAAATAAAAGCTATCAACTTCACTTATTCTCAACAGCCAAAAGGTGGGCATTCTTTAATGCTGTAATGTAGTAGTAACTAAATGTGTAGTAACTACACATTGTCACGTTATGACCAAAATCGGGTCTCTGTTTGGCTCACCTATGCCAAGTGAAAATGACAGCAAATATAAAATCCACACTAAAATCAGGTAAATTTGAAGCCATTTTTCTCAGTTTCAGCATTGGCTTAATTACTGCATAGTTTTACCTTGCAGTGTAAAGAGGAGAGGGAAAGCCCTGTCCATCATTGAAACCTCCAGCAGAGGGATTTTGTGCACACCACTGGCTGCCTTCCCAGTTGCTGACATGGGCCACAAGTCAGCATGAAGCACTGCTGACCCTCATGGGCCAGAGACAGAGCACAGCTTTCAAAAGCAATAGCAAGTGCAACCATTCATAGGGAGGCCAAGTAGGGGACGGTCCTGTTGGCATTCAGACTCACTGGAGAGCAAATATTGGCTTGATTACAAAGTTGATATACTTCACTGACAGATACATACATGTGGTTCCAGCCACAGCTTTATCCCTTCCTTCCAACAACTCCCACAAATGAATGGATGCGTCCTCAAACTGCTCCGCCAACCTGGAATAAATGCACTCAATTTACTTTTTGCCAACACAAATAAACAAAACATATAGGAGCTTGCAACCTAAACTTTTACATGGAGAGCAGAAGGAAGCTGTGCCCCTATGCCCTCACCTTACACTAGAGTCCCGCTCAGGGCCAATCAGCTTGTAGAACTCGTCCAGGGCAGTGAGCTCAGACTCTATGAGCAGTGGAGCTTCCACACTGGACTGAGTCAGGTCGCACCTCACGCTTTCCTCCCCCAGTTGGTCCAGAAGGTACTGAACCTCCAGCACCGCCTTCAGTCTATTGCGGTCTGCCTCCTCCCTCTTCAACTGCTCCCGCCGTGCCGCCTTTTTCACAGTTTTCTGGATCTACAAAAAGAACAAACAGCAAATATTAAATATGGACAGAAATTATAATAGAAACAAAATGTTAATTCTGAAGAAAAGTGCTAATTCGATATGAGACTAGGGATGTCCTGATACCATTTTCCTGAGTACAAGTACCGATACTTCCTTTTCGGTACTTGCAGATAATAACCATTTTTTGTTTGCGTTTTTGTAATGATCCAGTTAAGGGATCATTAAGGCAGTTAAATTGAGAAAAGCATGTTTATTATTTTTAGTAACGGTTACTCAAAAGACATCATCAAAAGAAGTAATTTTTAGTGGTCACACAATAATAATATTTTATTTGTTTATGACTTATATAAATTAAAACAAAACCAAGATAACTTGCCTGATTATTTTATTGGTTTCAGCAACTCATAAGACATCATACAAATTTTTGTAATTTTTTTTGTCAAAAATAGTTACAAATGTATAATGTCACAGACAAAAACAAATATAATTGGCAGATAAATTTATGAACAGAAGCATCTCTACATGCTAAAATGTAGGGCCCCAAGAATGTTTTATCTGAATAACGTTTTGGACAGCTTAACTTAATTTTATCATGAAGGCTATCATGTATATGAATTCATAAAAAATGTAATAAAATGAAAATAGAACAATTAATTATCAACATAACATTGCATTTTTTTATCATATGAAGTAAATTATACAGATCCTCACAACACAAGCCATAATAAAACATTTTAATTTGTTTGACAGAGCATCACAGATTTATTACAAATTATATATAATTATTGATTTATTATTATCAGTAGTAGTACACTGAATTGTACATAACTATACAGTAGTGATATATTTTTGTCATATTGCCGAGTGAAACGCTTTCAGTTTTCTAGACGATCTTCACACCTCCAGAAAAAGCAGGTCACTACATGACCCAGTGTGATAAAAGGAATGTTCTGGGTTCAATACAAGTTAAGCTCATTAATTAATACAGCATTTGTGGCATAATGTTGATTACCACAAATTTATTTCAACCCGATCCTCCTTTTCTTAAAAAAAAAGAAAAAGCTACTATTGTGACTACTATCAGCGAGTATTGACCCCGACTACCACCTCCTGAGTCACGAGTTTGAACCCAGGGTGTGCTGAGTGGCTCCAGACAGGACTACTAAGCAACTGAATTGGCCCGGTTGCTAGGGAGAGTAATCACATGGGGTAACCATGTGTCGCATGGATCACAGAGAGTAGCATGAGCCTTTACATGCTGCGAGTCTCCGTGGTGTCATCCACAGCGAGCCACATAAGATGCCCTCTGCCACCCGGCTTGAGGCGAGTAACCGCGCCACCATGAGGACCTACTAAGTAGTGGGAATTTGGCATTCCAAATTTGGAGAAAAGAGGACCAAAAAAAAAAAAAAGCTACTATCGAAGATACAATGAGGCACTTACAATGGAAGTGAATTGGGCCAATTTTTGGAGGATTTAAAACCAGCACTGTGAAGCTTATAATTTTATATAAGCACACAAGCTGTTAAGTTGTTTAAACCGTAATTTGTACATTCGTTTTATGTTTTGTTGACATTACATCATCATGGCAACAACGTTATAAAATTGGCTATAACTTTACACAGAAAAGGTTAGTAAGGGATTATATCACACTTTTTTTTGAAACATTGAGTATTTTAATGTTTACAGATTGGCCCCATTAACTTCCATTGTAAGTTTGTTCCATTTTTTTTTATTTAAAAAGAAAAATGACGAACAAGTTGAAATACATTTTTGTGCTAATCAATATTATGTTACAAATGCTGTCAATTGAACCCAGAACATTCCTTTAACCAAAAAAGGCTGCAACTAAGAACAAACATGTAGTTTGTATATGCTGCATGCTTCAAGGTGAATGCGTGTAGTGATAGAAGAGAGCGCAGAGTGTGCTTGATGCTCAGATGTGTTTTCAGTGTATGAGCAGCCGGCTTCACACATTCACTTTGAAGCGCGCAGCACATGTAGACATATTTCATATAGATTTATTTTATTTAATAAGACAAATGATTTTCATTTGTATGCTGAATGACAATGAATGTAGGCAATGGCATTTGTACGTCAGACAGTTTTTCAATATCAGTTTTTGTTATTTGAGCTTTTTTTAAGAGTATATGTACAGTACGCGAGAGCAGTATTGGACCCAATATCGATACCTGTATCAGAACATCCCTAGATAAGGCGGACTAAAGGCTGGAGTTGAGATAAGACAAAAAAGTGCTGAGATTGAAATGAGACTGAGGCGTAAGTTAAAAATGACTATCCATTATGAGATCATGATGAGACTGAGGCTAGATTCTGAGGCCAAAAGCTTAAGAGCAAAAAGTGAAGTTAGCCGTTTGGCTTTAAAAACACCAATGACAACAGAACATACCTCCACATTTAAAGCCATAAAGTTCTTCTGCAGCTCACGAGCAAACTCCAAGTTGTGAGCCACCTCCTGAGCTTTAGACAAAGCCTCCTACAAACATCACACATAAAAGAAAAAGCATTTAATCCAAAATACAACATCTGATGTAATACTTGATCTACTGAGGAATCGTACCAGCTGATCCTGGTTAAGCCGTTCTCCTTTATTCTTCCTTGTCTGGTAATCATCCAGCTTGCCCTGAACAGAAGAATTGGGTCCTATTAATGGTGAGAAGTGAAATGCATATTTTCTAGTGCAAATTAAAAAGTAATCTGAAAACAAACATCAGCTGACACCATATAAACATCCTCTCACTTTCAACTGCTTTTATTTTCAGCAAAATTATGTGACAAATAGACATGTGACTAACAGAAATGGAATGTGTCCCAGAACAAAGGGGGGTCAAAATCAAAAGTAACAATCAGTATCTGGTGTGGCAACCAGCAGCATTAATTACTGCAGTGCATCTCATCCTCAAGGACTGCACCAGATTTCTTCTCATTCCTTCAACAATAAATGTGAGTCCGACCATCACACCTGGTGAGACAAAACCGCGACTCGTCAGTGAAGAACACTTTTTCCAGTCCTGTCTGGTCCAGCTAAGGTGGGATTGTGCCTATAGGTGACGTTGTTGCTGGTGATGTCTGGTAAGGATCGGCCTTACAATAGGCCTACAAGCCCTCAGTCAAGCCTCTCTCAGCCTATTGTGGACAGTCTGAGCACTGATGGAGGGATTGAGCGTTCCTGGCTTAACTCGGGCAGTTGTTGCCATCCAGTACCTGTCCCGCCTTTGTTACATTCAGATGTACTGATCCTGTGCAGGTGTTGTTACATGTGGTCTGCTACTGTGAGGACGATCAGCTGTCCTTCCTGCCTCCCTGTAGTGCTGTCTTAGGCATCTCACAGTACAGACATTGCAATTTATTTCCTTGAAGTCCTCATGCCTCCATACAGCATGCCTAAGGCACATTCACGCAGATGAGCAGGGACCATGGGCATCTTTCTTTTGGTGTTTTTCTGAGTTAGTAGAAAGGTCTCTTTAGTGTCCTAAGTTTTTATAGAACTATGACCTTAATTGCCTACCATCAATTGTAAGCTGTAAGTGTCTTAATGACCGTTCCACAGGTGCATGTTAATCCATTGTTTATGGTTCATTGAACAAGCAAGGAAAACATTGTTTAAACCCTTTACAATAAAAATATGTAAAGTTATTTGGATTTTTACAAAATTATCTTTAAAATACAGGGTCCTGAAGAAAGGAACGTTTATTACACCACTGAGTCAGTCTCCACATTTTGTTATTTGTTGGGAGTTCTTGATAAGATTAAACACTATCGTAATCTAACACTCTCTGGTTTGCTTTCACTAAACATTTCTATGAGCTTCACTATAAAAAAAATAAATCAGGGCTCCGGACAGACAAATTTTTCCTAACATTGCGATTAAACTTTGCAAGAGGTCGCACTGGTGCGACTACAAAGTTGGCTGACAACTTTCTGATTGTGCTCTGCCCTGTTTTGTTCCGTATGAGAAATATAAAATATCCAAATGCGAAAGGGAACAGCTTTACCCAGATCAGTCAGCATTGCTCAATGGATAGATCAGCGCAGAGATGTGCATTTACACGCGGCTCGAGCGCTCAGCCGCACAGATCATCATAAACAGTGCTGCGAGAAGCACTGGCTGGGTTGCGAATTCAGTACTGACTATTTGTTTAAAACATTTTCTTTTACAAGAACTTCCATGATTTCTGTCCATTTTAGTTGCATGTTAACTTGTACTGTTTGAAATTCGGCTATGCAAAAATGCAAGTCGGGTAGGTATGGTGTATTATGAGATCACAGGTGGCAAGAGTGCTAATTCGGTAATGAATAAAACAACAAATTTGCATCCTTTCTTATTTTTAGATTTGTTCTCGCACATTAATTCTGGTTTTCCACCGTTAAAAGTTTCCCCTGAACTAGTATAGCAGAATACAGTGTAGCACTGTTACCACTCTTTATCTTCTCCCAGGTGTAAATGCTTCTTGTTTTGTAACCTGCCCTTAACTGACTGGCAGTATTAAAATAGTCAGCATTTGATGGATACTAAACTGTACTACTTTATTTATCCATTTATTTGAATCTTTATTTAAATGGAAAGCAACTGACTGATACTGAACATACAGTACTAATGTTTATTTAGCTATTTATATATATTCTTTATTTTCTCAGTGTTCATTTCTAGAATTGGTTGACCGTGTATAATAATGTCAAATATTCTTTGATAAAAATATTTAAGAAAGCAGCATTCGGAGTGCCTTTGTTTAGTCATATCAGTGCAAAATCCACATAGAAAAGGTCAGTTTTCATTTCAGCTCAAACATTTAATATATCGGCCACCATATCGGTAAATCCCACCCTAAAACTGATATCGGTCTCAAAAATACCATATAGGAAGGGCTCTACTTTCCATGTCAGTCTTATAGTGTTACACATGTGATTCTTTAAAACCAATCCAACACCACCATCAATGTATTAAAAAAAAATGATTAAAAAACAATATTATTTTTATAGTGTGTTCAGTTCGCACAGGTTTAGATGTACTGTGCAACACAGTACAACATAAAGCTAGTTGTATTTAGTTGGTCAGTCAACAAGGTGGGTATGAAAATATGTCATTACTAGTTTCAAACATAGACCTCAATGCACACGTGCCAACATTTGCAATCTGTAATTACCATACTGTATCTAGGGCAATTCTGTGTCTTTTCTCAATTCACAAGTATTCAAAATGCCTAGGTTACCTTTTTCTTTTCCATGTTGCGAACCTTCTTGTCAATTACACCAAGAACTTGCTTGAGGGCTTCAGATGGCGGGGAGCCCAAATCTGGACTGGAGGACTGAACAGCATTGTCGCCAATGGTCACTGATGGCATCTGTAGAGAGAAAGTTCAGAAGCATAAAAAAAACGACAAAGCATAAAACCTTCACCTAAACTGCATAAGAGCGCAAATACAAACTAAAGATCACTTTAATAATAACAATAAACCATTCACAAGAGCTACACTAGTCAAGACAAACAGTCCCAGGTATAAATTAAATTATCATGTCTTTGTCTACGTCTGTATTTTAATCCAGAGACCTAACAAAGGTCTATAAGCCATCCCTACAGAACTGAAACCCTTATTTTGTCCGGTGAATCCTGACTTTAGCTTTCCATGAATTCTGATGTCACTGATCAACATAAGAACAGAGAGAAAACTTGCATTACATATCCACGGAAAGCATGTAATTAAAACGTAATTATTCTGATATTTTTAAGTCAAGCAGACTCAATTCTTCTCGGCCGGATTGTCAGACTGTTGGTCGTCTTCATCTCTAGGAGTTACACGTAGTAACTTACACAATACCTGGACACATATAGGTAAACATCAAATAACAAAAGACCTATTACAGGATCAGATTTACGATTATTTGAGTTTGCGAATTGTGTGCGTTAGCTGCTAGCTCGAGCTGGACGTCGCTTTCGTGACTCAGGACTGGAGCAATGCTTGTGGTAACGGCGTCTTACCTTTACTTTCACTGTATTGAAAGATATATTTGTATGAGGCAGTTGGGTTTCAGTGTTTTTAGATGTTATTTCCTGGTAAAACAGACGCTCCCCAGCAACTCCAGCAGCAGCTCCGCGAGTTTCGATTCGTCTTAGCAATGCAGAGGCGCTGAAGGACCCTTATAGGTGTCTGCATTTGTGCCTGATCTAATCTATACACGCAGGTGTAATGCAGAATAACGCTTAATAAAATATTCTGGCTTCTTTTCTTCCTCATATTTTTCTCATATTTTCTTTAATATATTTTCTTAAAAGAAAAAAAAGCAAAGGAAAAGGAAAAACAGTGCGGCACTTACAATGGAAGTGAATGGGCCCAATTCAGAAAGCGAATCATTTTATAAAAACCCCTTACATTAATTTTTCTGTTAAAATTGTGTATTAACTGAGCTGAAAAGTTGTTTAAATGGACATTTTTGTGGTCTTTTTTGGTTTTACGCAATTACGTCGTCATGGCAACTATAAAATTGAACGTAACTTCATACAGAACTTTTGAAGCAGTGAGTATTTTAACGTTTACAGATTTGCCCTATTCACTTCCATTATAAGTGCCTCATTATAACCCAGATTTTTGCTTTTTTAAAAGAAAAGGAGGGACAAGTTTAAATACATTTTGTGATTATCAATATTATGTCACAAATACTTTCGAATGAACTTTACTTGTATTGAATGCAACTTGATTTTTCCTTAAAGGGATAGTTCACCCAAATTCGACTCCAATTGTTAAATCCATATTTATATGCGATTGGAAATGTCTGGATGAGAAACGGATCAATATTTAAGTCCTACTATAAATTTCCACTTTCAAATTTTTTTTGCGATTCACATTCTTTGCCCATATCTCCACCTACTGGGCAGGGGGGAGAATTTATAGTAAACAAGGACTTAAATATTGATCTGTTTCTCACCAACATTTATATCCCTTCTGAAGACATTGATTTAACCACTGGGGTCTTATGGATTAATTTGATGCTGTATGTATGAGCTTTTTGGAGCTTCAGAATTCTGGCCACCATTTATTTGCATTGTATGGACCTACAGAGCTGAGATCGTAATTTGTGTTCAGCAGAAGAAAGTTGAGTACATCTGGGATGGGATGAGGGTGTATAAAAGATGATTAAATTTTCATTTTTGGGTGAAGGAATAGTTTATCCAAAAAGGAAAATTCTGACATAATTTACTCACTCATGTTGTTTTAAACCTGTATGACTTTCTTTATCCCATTTCTTTATTCCGTGGAACACAAAATATGTTAATTAGAATGACAATCCGTCACCATTCACCCTCATTTTCTGGGAAAAAAAAAAGATGAAAGTAATGGTGAGTGAATCAAACATACTGCCTAACATCTCCTTTTGTGTTCCACTGAAGAAAGAAAGTCAGATTTGGAACAAATTATGACAGAATTTTCCTTTTTAGATGAATTATTCCTTTAATAACAGTAAAGGATGTAACAAAAAAAAAAAAAAAAAAAAGCCAAAATAATTTATTATTGTGAATTATTATGCATAAAATGGATGAAAGTAACAGCCTACATTTAAAAACAGAAAACTAGAAGTTAAAGAAAGATTAAAACACGAATAGATCTGTTAATAAATTATGTAAACAATCTCAAGCATTTGGAATAAAAACTAAACCATCCCAAAAAGATTTGTAGAAATTTAAATTAGAAAATACATCTAAAATTAAAATAAATTTGCATCATCCTTATTCGACCCTGTGGTACAAATGTCCTCCAATAGAGGCCAGAAGCACACAGGAACTGTACTGTGATGTGAGCGGAACTACTGTGTGCTTCAAGCAAGAGCTCTTAATGAATATCTTTCATTGATATTGTGACAAGCTTCAAAGTGAATCAGGGTATACTCTCATTTTCCAACAAAGCAATCTTCTCCTCATTGGCACTAATATTAAATATATATTATAAGAATGTCAATGTCTTTGAATAACATTACACATGTATTCTTGTAATATCAGTGTTCAGAGATGGTATAGTTTAGTGGCTTGAAATATTAGATACTTTCTGTGAAAACCATGTCTTACTTTATATGCAGGGATATTCTCTTTCTTGATTCAGTATATCTGCTGCCTACAAGCTTAAGTTGCCCAACCATTTAGTGTGCTACAGTCCCACCGCAATGTAGAGTGGTAAGAGAAGCCTCCTACCCACAAACAAGCAACACTGCATTAATCTTGTGGGTATTGCCTTCTTAAAAGGCTCTATCAAATGATATTTATATTTTATGTGTACATATTTTCACAGAATACATTGTTGAGGACACACTCTATCTTGATTCATCAGTGAAAAGTATCTGCACTACATCTGCCAGCCCTTAGTTTTTTGCCTGCATTGGGCTGACCTCATGCCATGTCCTACCACCCCTGTCTGACTCATCAAGATTAAGATGAAGGGTGTTTTGTTGAGTGTAGTGATATTGCTGGACCCTATTTAGTACAAAAATATCACTCGACTTACTCTTTATAGCAATATTACTTATAGATTTTGTCAGTGGAGGGGTATATGAACTGAAACTGTGCGGAAATATTCTGACATACAAATTTAATGTCTGCAATGCTTGCTAATCATTCTCCATAGAGCTCAAATCAAGCTCACGAGAAGCTGTTGATGCTCCTGTCACAGGGGATTTGAACAACTCTGTGTCTCTTCCATGTTTCAGTAATTTATGTATTTGTTGTTCATCAGTATGGTCTGGTTTTGGCTCACTATTTCTTTCTGTCTCATCTCTAGAGAAGATTGCTGTGAGACAAGAAGAGCTGTGTGTGGGATTTTCTGCCGTTATTGACATTACCGCATTATTTATGGTAAAAATCTACACAAAACATTTGTTGACAAACAGGGATTTATTAGAGAAGAGTATTTTGATTAAAATTTTGACATATTGCTGGCAAAAATAATGTGTGTGTTGAAGAAAACTGTCTCTACCAATGCTTACACTGGGATAGGAAGGTTATTTTTCAAAAGTATTCTGCTACAGGTTACAGAATGCATGCTGTAAAATGTCATTTGTAACGTATTCCATTAGATTACTCAAGGTCAGTAATGTAATGTAATGTAAATACTTTGGATTACTTTACTAGATTTTTTCACTTTACATTCTCATTAAGAATAAAATTTTGCGGGGGCCTGGGTAGCTCAGCAAGTAAATACGCTGACTACCACACCTGAAGTCCCGAGTTCAAATCCAGGGCGTGCTGAGTGACTCCAGTCAGGCTTCTTAAGCAACTAATTGGCCCGATTACTACGTTGGGTAGAGTCACATTGGGTTAACCTCCTCGTGGTCGCTATAATGTGGCTCCTGCACACCTGCTACGTCTCCACGGTAACACGCTCAACAAGAGGTGTGGATTGATGATCCACAAAACATTTCACAAAAAGATGTTTGTCTGGTTTCAAAATGTAAAACAATATGTATTGTTCAAAAAGATAACAACATATTTGGACAATTTCTAGTTGTCAAACAGGTCTATTCCAAACAGTTGATGTTTTCAACTATTTCTGTGGTTACTCTGATAGGGCACCTGAGGGGGACTTAATAGTAAACTTGATTACTATTCTATATCTATAATATTACTATATCTTGAAGAGATTTCAGCAGTCACCGTGAGACCTTGAGACTTTGGTCTCAGAAAAGTTAAGTTAGATAAGATATGTGAAAAGCTCTGGCATCATTGGTTATTTCACATCTAATGCTACACGTTTTAAAATGTAACTCTTTTCCAATCAGGCAGATGTCAAGATGTATTGTTAATATGGAATTTAATTTGGGTCTTTATCAAACCTAAAGTGGTAATATCCTTTCAGAAGACATGGATTAAACCACGTGAGTTGTATGGATTACTTTTATGTAGCCTTTATGTTCTTTTTGGACCCTATTGACTTACATTGTATGTACAAAAAACATCACTCGTCCTTCAAAATATCTTTGAGTTCCACAAAGGAAAGCAAGTCATGTGAGTCAGCATGAGGGTGAGTAAATGATAAGAAAATTATCATTTTTGGCTGAACTATAACTTTAGTTGTCCAAAAGTGTTCAAGGACACTTTGGCATCACTGTATTTTGTAAGTTATGGTGAGTATGTTTTAAAATAAGAGAGTGGCCCTTTGACACCTAAAGAAACAAAGACAAACTCTGTTAGTCTTTCTTCTTTTACTCAGTTATCTCATCTTCACTAATCCTAACAGACAGGAAAGGTCTCCAGACTGGAAGACTAAAGAGGAGGATAATTGCATTCATGGCTGCTGCTGCCATGTTATTTCATTTGCGTGTGAGGTCCCATAGAGCACTTAAATCTATCGTAGTCAAGAGTGGGAGAGATGGCAGCAACAGACACAAACAAATGGTAAGCGTTTGGATTGTGAAAGGATCCTGACCACATGAGAGAGTGAGATTACTGGCCTCTCTTCACAGTTGAGGAGCCCCAAAAAAGAAATGCGGAGAAACTTCTTCTAGCAAGCGTCTTGCACATAAGACTTGATGATGGCTCACAAATCTGCAGGCAACAGTGACATATGGCACACTACAAACAGGCTGACTCTGAGCCTGAGCCAAGAGCAGCGTCTCAGACAGTGAGTTATTATGGCAATCAGCACCATCATAAATGTGTCCAAAAATGTTTGCGTCATGTTTCACATGTGAGAAGAGAGATACAAAGACACTGTAGCGAGTTTCTTTATAATCATAAACCTATTTGGTACCATACTCTGTTGTGATTGCACTGTCATGCCTACTATTGTGTCAACCTGTGATGACATGATATTTCAGCATGTCCTTGCCTCAAATCTGAGCAAAACAATTGCACAAGCCAAACAAAAATTGGTTTGAATACAATTATTACTGGAGTTAATATGCATACACGTGAGAGCTGTTTTCAAAAAAACTTCTAATATACAGCATGAACATGTGTTGTTTCATTGCCTGTTCTATTCACCTGCTCCCCTTAATCATATCAAAGCATTTCAAACATAGACTTTATGTAGTACCAGTCCCATTACAGTATCTATCAATTGATGAGGAAGATGTGTTTTCTGAAACAGAAGATGGCACCAATCTCTTAAAACTTGATGAATAACAAAGAGGTAAAAATGATAATAATCATTACCAGTCAATTGATGTACAAATGACTTGAGTGAATTCTTGACTTCAACAATAAACTTTAGATTCAAGAGACTTATCTATCTTAATCTATGAATTAAGAGCTCTGGAGAAAGAGGTTCTAGCAATCCAACAACCCATTTGATAAAACAGAAATGTCTTCCTCCTCGATTTTAGCACCACTCAGAAAACACACTGTGAGCACTGTCTGATGCCTGGCTGTCATACAGTTCATAGTTCAGTGGCCTGAGCTTCAGGAGATTCGTTCCTTTTCACACCTCGGCAGAGCTGCGGCCGTCTGTTCACAAACTGAGGAGGAGGGAGTTTACTGCACCGTCCCAGGCCAGGCTTCTTTCTTCAGATGTGGGCCGCTGAGTAATGGCCATACATCCTTCAGCACTCCTCTCCCTGAACATTCTGCCCGTATTAAAGACATGCAGTGGATTTATTGCTTGAGAAACCACAGGGGCCTCACAAACACTTAAGCTGAAGCCTCGCTCTTGCTGCACTGAGGACCAGTGCTGGAATTCACCAGATGCCCCTCTAGATTTCTGCACTCTCTTCTTTATCCGTTCTCTCTCTCACACAATGTCCCGCCATGTCTTACTCCCCCTTTACATCTATCCTCTTTGTCTGTCCACTTCACCCCCATTGACCTGCTATCCATTTGTGCCTGCCTTCTTATCTGTGCACATCACTGCACAGGTTGATTGGTTTTTCGCTACACATTTACTGTATATTATCTCTTAGTTATCTAGTTTTTATGATGTGATTTAATCTGCTTTGTTTTTTATTTGTATTTTTTAGTTTCCTCTCTTACATAAAACAGTCTTACATCTAGACAGTCTCTTACATAAAATTACATAATTTTTTGGTGGGGGTGCTTTTTGTCCTTTTGTTCCTACTGCACTTTTGAGTTGAGGGATGACAGGAAATGATGGAGAGAAGAGAGGAATGGGATATGAAAAAAGGCTGGATTTGAACCCAAGACATTATCCAATAATTAGGGAAATGTTTTTTAACATGGCCAATGTTTCTTATTGTGTCATTTTAGGCTGGAACATAATAATGTTCATGTTTACAGAGGGACAGTACATTAATCATTCATACAACAGAAAGTGAAGACAGACCTGTCCCTGTATGACTTTATCTAATCATTACCACAGATGATATGCATTATCAGGACAGTTTGATGAGGATTCAGTGAGACACTTGTCTTATTGCTTATATACTGTATCAGGCCACACTCTTATGTTGTCTAAATGAAAACTAAGATGTATAGTTTTATAGTGCTGGAAATGAGGTTCAACACTCTAATCAACTTAAACTTGTATGATGCTAGATTATTATCATCAACATAACAGTGAATAAACCAAGGCTGGTAAGGTTAAGGCCATAAGGTTGCTAGTTCGATCCCCTCAAGAAAGAAAGGTGACATAAGCCATGCCTTTGACAAAGCTGCTAACCACAGGTTGGTCTAGGAAGACTGGCGCTGCAGTGAGTCACTTTGGATAAACAGGGCATGATAACTTAAACTGCTGGTCACCCATATCTGAACTGTTTCCTCCTAGTCAACAATACAATTAAATGGAGATCAAATGGAGAATTTTGCTTAAGTCTATTGATTATCAGATTTTTTTCCAGAGAAAAAAACTCTCACACATGTCTCATCTCAAAAATGTCTCAAACAGTGCTCAGACTCGCAGAGATCCTAAAGACTGCAATCAAAAGTCATGGAGGCTGGAATATAAACACAAACATTTCTCATCAAATTCTTCCAAGGTCAAAATAACTATGCTAACCACATTAATTTCATAGCTCTACATTCGCACATGTCAACAATTGTTTTTCTCCCTGGGATTTTAAGAAACATCTTGAGACAAAGTTTATACTTGAATGAAAAATGTCTCCAACAAGTCTTGTGTCCTTTGAAACAGCAATTTAAAGACAATAAAATGTTCCTCTGGATGGTCAAACCACTGAAATACAAAATATTACCTAAAAACCTAACCTTGAGTAGTAAATATTTTTAACACCAATGAATCAAACTGAACATATTGGTTTGAACATAAAAAAACGAATTTTAGGAGTTATATCAGGTAAGGTAGAAGGTATCGCAGGGCTGCCACTTTTTATAGTGTAGCAGTTGTCAGCTCTGTTTAGGCAGTGCATCATCCTATTGAGATCTAAATGTGCGTTCAGACCATAGACTGTAAAAAAAGATGGACGACGCCCCTTTGCTCTTTTCCATTGGTGAGAACTGAAGCCGCCAGTGTCCCGATATAGATCTGACATCTTGGGACTTGAGTCCGCGCAGTTGCGATTTCGGGACCAGACCTGCGCAGTAGTGATCGCTGAATCAATCGCAAGCACACGCCCCTGCACTTTTGACTTTAGACTTATGATGGTGTGAAATAATTAATTATAGAAATTTAGATATTAAATTTAAAGCTCCAATCTCCTCAGTCCTCCGAAGATCCCGAAAAAAAGTCTGTTGGTGCTTCAGTGACTTCAGTGACTACCTGTCAATCACAGCTGTCAATCATGATGTCACAGCACAGTTTTTATAAAAACAAACTTATTTTGAAAACAAACACTTGAAATTACATCAACATGATAGAAACTACAGTAAATGACAGAAACTATATTTGGAAAAAAGATATGTGAAGTGTAATTGAATTGTTTAGTTGGTCTCACGTCCCGTTCAATAACATGGGGAGGCGGGGTTTATGACCTATACTAGGACCAGTCACCGGGGGGGCAATCGAGACATTTTGGCTTCACTTTTGAGGGCTTGTGAGAAGCGGCGTGGCGAGTCTTTGGCGGTGTGGGCGTCAGAGGAGAGTTCAAGTGCAGCCAACATTATGGTAATGAGCTTTGACGCGGTTCGGCAGCAACCTATTGGAATATAGAAGTGCTCCGCTCTAGCAAAGTCTAGAGAACACAACCGTGTAAACTTTAGTTCCCACCAAACATTAGTTTCCGGAGACAAAATGGAGGAGAAACTGATTATTGCCGTGGCGGCTTTTCCCATGATATTTGATCTGTCCCTGTTTGCTTACAGGGTTATAAATAATAGAAAAAAACCGATGCATGGACAAAGGTGTCTGAAATTGTTAGTGTGCCAGGTGTGCTGAAGTGGATATTATGGTTTATATAATATTATCTAATAATATATTAAAATATTTCATGAGGATATACGCTACTTGTGATATGTCGTCAAAAAGATACCGGTCGACATGTCTGGATGTTTTGTGGCCCCTCTAAATATAGTTCACAAAACCAAGCATTCTCAATGAACATTGCCGCCTATTTCAAATACGTCAGAGCGTCCACGAATTTTCGATAGCGTTGTTGGCAGGGCAGCCAGAGCGAATTTTGACGCTCTCGCCGCCTCTGGTCTGAGCGCACGGTAAGGGTGTTTTCACACCAGGCTTGTTTGAAGCATTTATTTCGGAACCTGGTGCTTTTTAAGAGTCTGCAATTAAGAAGATGGCACTGCATCAAGTCTTGGGGTCATGTCCACTCCTATTTACTATTGACATCCATCAGATGCACATCTGTCCATGTGCGGGTAAAAAGAAGCCTCCAATTTTTTATTCTTTTTGGTCTTTACTCATTTTCCCTTTCTCTTTTTCTGTGAGGATGCTAATCCATATGGGAGAGCGGGGCTGCATTTGGTGCCAAGATTGAAATCAAAGAGAGAAATATTCTTTTCCCCAGGAGAGAACCGAAAGAGAGACAGAACGGCAAATGAGAAAGAGAGAGAGAGAGGCAGAAATGAGGCGCTAGCTGGAGCTTTGACAGAAGGGGGCCGGGGCTAGACGTCTGCTCGCCAGCTGCAGTGAATGCAGATCTTCTCTTCAACACTACTCAGGGGTCTTCTAACACCTCAACAATCTGGTCAGAACTCTTGCCTTGGTGGCCCTATTTGTCACTCATATAGACTTGCATACCCACCAACTGCAGGACTTCTATGGCCATTTTCCATTTTCAGAAATGCCTACTGGAACTTAATTGATCTGATTAAAGCCATGATTCATAACATGTGTCATGTAAACTTCAATGACACTTTATTTCCTTGAGGTGCGCACATGATGCAGACATCCGTCTTCTTATTATCTCCATTACCCTGGGAGAGGATGAGAAGTATAATACATTTCACTCTGAATAGAAGCACCTATTTTATAATAGATGGGTAATTTTCTTTATTACTGTGAAAAATGCTGTTGAAGACTTGAAAAGTAATTTGGGACTTTTGATATGCATGGATCCCAGGCCTAAATAAAAGTTATATGGTGCTTTAAAAGTGCTCATCTCTATAAGGCTGTTAAGACACTCAAGGTTTGCCAGATGAGTTGGCTGAGTGTGGTTTGCGAGTATACTGTAGTCCTCCCATGTGCCGTACAATCTTCGTCACCAGCTCTTGAGTGCATACTTTCCACTGGCAGTAAAAGTTGAATGACTGACATTAAAGAATAGAACACTTCATTGGTGAGCACATGCATGAAAGCATGGTTTTCTTGCTTTCCAACTTTATGGCCTGTATGGCACTAACAATGCTGTGGTCATAGGTTAGACTGCCACAGAACACACATACACAAAAAATATATACCTTTGAATAAAAAACAAAACAAAAACAAATGTACACCTTAAATGCATTGAAAGCCACTTTGGATAAAACCATCTGCCAAATAAATAAATAAATATAATAAGGGCCGAGTCGCATGCAGTGTTGTGCAAAACATTTTAGTTTATTTATAGAACACATATGACATTAAATTACAACAGATCTCAGGAAGCTATATTTGACAATTCATATTCAACCCACTGTTATAATGAGCTCAAACATGCTAAAATGCTGATCAATCATGAAGAAAGGATATTTCTCATATCTTAGTAATAAACACATCACTCAGTGCCTGACACATTGTAGGAGTCAAACTGTCATTGCTGTTACGCACATTATGATTCCTGGTTCAGTGAGCCACCGAAGAGCCGTGGAGCTGATTCATGCTGGAGATGGAAGTCCCTAGTGCGTGTGCACATGTGTGAGAGAGAGAGCACTGTGCTCATGACCTTCCCCTCCCTCTCCTCTCCAGCACACCTCTCATCTGGAGAAAGAGCCTCAGAGGCCCACACCCACTCCCTCACTGTACTCGTTCCTGCCTCGTTCTGTCTTTCAGTTCCAGCAGCTGATCTTCTTCCTTTGAAGCAGTCTCGCAGGACTGTGACTGACAGAAAGCAGACTTATTTTTTTCTGTGATCCTGCAGAGTTACAGCAGCAGTGCATCCATCTCCTCTTGACCCAGATAGAGTAAGAGAAAGTGCTCTTGATTCATCACCTACAAGCATGGCAGGGCCATTTAGATGCTGCCCATCAAATTGGACATAAATACTGAAAATTATGATTTATATAAAATTTACGTTTAATAATTTTCATCAAAATATTAGTAGTACCACAGTGCTGAAATTCAGCAGTAATCCTGAGTAAATATAGAGAAAAGAGATACATCATCACACAGGAAATCAACGTGTTGCTTCCGAAAGTTCATGTACAGTGAAATCAACCACTTCATTCAAATTACAGACAAGCTGACCAGCGGTTGCTGTAAAGAATTTACACAGACTTGATCTTATCTCGCAGTACGAAACCTGAGCACACCAGTCACACTGCTAAAACAGAGCCAGGCACATGGGGCATTCTGGGAACTCCTGGGATGCTTTCTCTTCAGCAAGAAGCGTCCCAGATGTCTAGAGTCGAGTTTTTACAATCAACTGTCACTCATGATCGCAATGTACTTCAAGGCTGGGCTACTCACATAAAGACTTCTAGGTGTCATTGGCTTTCCCTGCACTTAGGCGTGCATGTTTTGTTTTTAGTTTTTTACCTGTGATACTTCATAGTTTCTGACATCTGATTTTGGGTTATACCTCTTTCTTTCTTAAAAATGTTCACGATTTGGAAAAGAGCACATTTCTTTCTGCCAGAAAGTATATAGCATAACCTGGATGCATTGCATTAGGTTTGATCTTTACTCTAGATCCTTGCTCAGCTCTACTATGGTCTTGGTCTCTGAACCCACATTTAATCTTTACTGAGACTTCAGATCATAACCTAATAATAAATAAGAAAAAGAGTGTCTGAAAAATGGCAAACAGTTAAAATAGGCACTTTCAGAAAAGCATTGAAGTTAAACATGATACAGTCTTTTGTGAAATGATCAAAGTGTATGCAAGTCAATGGAAAAAGCTCAGACTCCCCTATCGATGGTGAGAGGATCACGTTTAACTAGTGATAAGTTGCAATCATGTCTAACTAACTTAGAGGGCCAACATTAAGGAGCTCTATAGGGCCTCTGGATCCAATTCTCAACTTTCAGCTCTGGTTCCCTTTTTGTTTAACCCCTGACTTCTCACCTAGCTGTCCTCCAAGAATCAATGTGCAAATACCTAAACTAGAATCTATGCAGTATAGAAGACATTTCCAATTCAAACATTTCCTTTAAAGATTACTTTCTGCCCACTGCCATTGAAACATTGAAGTCCACATGCATAAGAAGTTTTGAAATAAAATGAGGAGCCTCACAAAAGGATCTGCGCTTGTGAGGACAGGATACATTTAAATAAAAGTTGTTAACAGAGAAGTTTTTTTTAAAGCCTTCAAGAATTTCATCAAACTCTTTCCACTTTACATAGAAACAGATGGCATCCACCATGTTTACTCTGAATTCAGATGGAAATCAGTTTAGATGGAAACCTAAACCCAAACTTGGAGCAGAATTGCTTGCTCTACAGGTCTATGTTTGTCTTTTGGCTTTATGGAGGGTTTTAAGCTCCCACTGTTTCCTAAGGTGAAATCTATCCATATTTTAAAAGCAAAATAGGAAATGATGAAGAGATAACAGAAATGGACATTTCATCCAAACAACACAAACTGGAAACATGTTTGGATGTCTCCTCCTTCCTGCTGAATGTGATGGTATCAGCCAATCAGAATTACGCCAGGATAAGGATTTAGCCAAAATTCCGCTCTATCTTTGTAAATAAACCTAGGAGAAATGGAAAATGGATGAACACAAAATGATTGGATTCAAAAATGTGCTAAAATTGTAAAAAAAAGTTGATCACTCTGCAATGACAGTAGGTAGTGGTAGGTAGAAATATCATATGTAGAGGATAACTGCTAAGGTTTACAATTAAGAGAAATAAACTTAGGGGAATGAGGGATTTAAAATTTGCCCTTGTGATTAAAGGAATACTTCACCCAAAAATGAAAATTCTGTCATTATTGACGCTCTTGTCACGAGATGCAATAAGAACCAATGTGGTTTGATGTTATCAATTTATCCGCCATATTTGATTTAAGTGCTTGTGGCAGGGCTTCTACACACCCGGTCCCTTATCAGGCTAATCAAGCCTCCGAGAGGGCTAAAGGCCGATTGCGGAGGATGGTGCGGGAGAGAGAGATCGTTTACGGACATGTCGTCATGTGTGTTTGTCTTTTGTTTAAGTTTCTCATTAAACTATTATTTATATTGTCAAGCTAGTTCTTGCCTCCTCCTTACCCATTTAAATCGCTTTACAAAAAAAAGTAATCTGTTAAGCCGATTGATAATGAACAGTTAAAAACAGCTTTACTAGTGCTTTACTAATGATTTGAGTTAACTTGAGAGGGAGTAATGAATAAAAGTTTGTTTGGTTGATCACACAACGTGATCTTATGCTTTCAGAAGACATGGAATTTAGTGCACGATTTGTATCAGTTATGTTTATTGTGGTTAAATGGTGTTTTTTTTTTCGGTCAGTGAACAGCTTTTTCCACAGTAATGTAATTTCCCTGCGACGCTTGTGTAAAAAACAAACATGGCATCTGAGGAAGACTTTGCTATTTTATTCTACGTTGCTCCACTTTATTTCCATAGTTGCTGCTGTTTTTGTTTCCTTGACTTTCTATGGCGACCTGCAGTGGAATTGTGCAGCAATAGTGGGGTTTCCCTCTTACCTGAAACTCTGGGATTACCCCAATGTAGGAGCTCATATAAGCAAATTTGAGGGACAGTCAGTTTTTACATTGGTGTGTATTAATGGGTATAATGTATAGTGTATGTGTTTTTCCCACTGTACTCACAGAAATGTTGAATTATTTCTGCTGTGTTGACTTGTTGTTGGGCTTCATCCTATGATGTTTGTTATCCTGTTCACGCACATGTGCACACTTCAAACACCCATCACATTCTCGAGGTGAAACCTAGTTTCCTTTGGTCACTAATAAACATAATGAAGACTTTAAAAATTCACTGTTTGTGTTACACAGAGAAAAGACAGTTGGTTAGGAGAGATATCAAGGTGAGAAACTCATGACAGAATTTTCATTTTATGTGAATTATTCCTTTAAGATTTCCAATTTCCATCACAATTATTGTGAGCTCAAGCTCAAGTCCAAACTCTTTCTCTAGAAAAGTCACACAGAGTGTCAAAGGGACAGAGTGCCCTGTAAATACATTTCATTATCAGTGTTTTCTTGACTTTCTGCTGAAGAAAGCAATGGAACTGCGTACCATACACAGTAGATGCCTTATGTTGTGTCTGTTGGGTAAGAGAGCGTCCACGTAGATCGGCACAATTGCATGTCTGGAGGCTGTCCCACAGGTTAATAAAAGACACATCCACTGTCTTCTATGGTATCTGTGAATAAAAAGGTTTATTTTTTTACCAAGAAACCTTTCAATCAACTGGGCTCAGCTCCTGCCATAACATAAACCCTTCACCCTCCTAGTAGCTTCAGGGTGAAATGTCCTCCTCCACCCAGTACAGGCAAAAGAGGGTAGCAGACTGTGGCTTGGTAATGGGGATGTGGGTTGACATGCTCGAGCTCTGTAGACGATCTGGGGTCAACTGCCCGATTGAGTGTGATGATTCAAACAGAGCTCTGCATTACAGCATGGTATGAGAGACAAGCGATCCAGACGTGGAGAACACTCCCACAGGCCACAGGGGTCACCGAGTACGTTATGACATTGGAGGTCTAGGGAGACGCCTTGTCAAAAATACTTCACATTGATATTATTGAAATGAACACGACACCACACAGTGCAGCAGGCTTCAAGGTTTACCGCAGCAATGGTCTACATGGTGAGGGTAATCTGACGAATCTAATGAAAAAAGCAGTTTACGTGGATGTCACGGAAGGTCTGTTTGTTTGGAGCAAGCACTGTGAGAACTGTGCACTTACGCATGTTTGTGTGCATGTTTAAAGACTGTATGGCTTAACATCAGAGGTCTTCTCCTCTATTATGTCATCATGGCTTTGGTTAGAGCCCTGCTGCTCTTCTGTGACTGTGTCTGTGCATTCATTGCACTCTGCTGTTCCAACCAGGTAAATTAGCCATTTAAACCCCAGTCCTTTTCACTACGGAACAGCAAATATCCATGATTCAGCCTTGGTTTTTTCAGCTGGCTCTTTCTTTTCTCTAGTAAGTGAATTTTTATAACATCAACATTTATAGTATTTCAAATAATTTACCATCATGACAAATCTCATGATAATTCAAAAAAAATTATTATTAATTAGCTGTAATGTTTTCATGTTCTAGTCCGTAAGAACTTGTGAGGAAAATTACAAAATGAAAAGAACTTGTAAGATAAATTATGGAAAAAAAGCTAAATGATCGTTCAAAATATTATAAAAGTTCTACACTGTAAAAAACGTCCTGGTTACTTCCGTGACCTCCGTTCCCTGATGGAGGGAACGAGACGTTGTGTCAGTGAAGTGACACTAGGAGTCACTCTTGGGAGCCCGAGACACCTTCTGATCTTTGATAAAAGGACAATGGTATTTGCATGCCACTCCCCCGCACATACGGGTATAAAGGAGCTGGCGTGCAAACAGCTCATTCAGGTTTTGTGCTGAGGAGCCAAGAGAAGTCCCGGCCATTTCAGCGGGTAGTCCAGCATTGTGGCAGGAGGGGCACAACGTCTCGTTCCCTCCATCAGGGAACGGAGGTTATGGAAGTAACCAAGATGTTCCCTATCTGTCATTCACTCAACATTGTGTTGTTGAGGTTACACTACGGGTACCCTACAAAAATGTCACAACTAGCTGTACTGTGTTACGTGAACTGGCGATGCGAGACGGGCAGACTACTGTGTGCCTCGTAGCCAGTGCACCAGGCCAACACGTAACCTCCCCCGATGCTGTTATGACTGTCGAACAGCCATTCGGGGACAAGTGGACTACCCAAAGAAAGAATAGAGGCAGGCTAGCCCAGTCGTGCCTTTTCCCTCTTTTTCATTTTTCTCCTAGAAAAGAGTGACATTTTTTCAACCGAATGGGACCACAAGTGTCCACGGGGGGCAGGGGGAGGGGGTGTCACTCCCAAGGGGAAGACACCGTGGAGGCCACACCCCGCCCAGAGAGAAGGGGCATATTTTCAGTGGAAATATGTCAAATGGTCTTGCCGACTCTTTTTAGTCAGAAGTGAGTCATGTGGAGAAGTCCAATGGGGGAGGAGTTTCTACAAACATGGTGAATGGAATGGAAACAAGGAAGACGCAGTTTACCAACAAGGAAATTATTTAGCAGAAGATATACATTGGGATATACATTGGGGAGCACATGCGGAGAACCTACCCCAGTACAGGGCTTAGTAAGCACATGTACTGAGCCGGCAGTGAGTTTCTCCGCAAACACACCTGCCACAGGGCTAGGAGGAAGTCAACCAGGTAACACATCTTGTGAACACTACTGGGAGTCAACAGCGCACGTCTTCAGCTCAGTGGAGGTGAAAGGCACTATGCGCAAGCTATACACCCGGCCAACTGTCCCGGACTTACCTGTTTGTTCCTGCTAAGACCCGGGACGAAACTGCCTCAACGCGGAGATTGTAGAACCTCGCAAAGGTGTTGGGTGTTGCCCAGCCCGCTTCTCTGCAACTGTCTGTTAGAGAGGTGCCACTGGTCAGGGCCCAGGAGGCCGCCACACTTCTGGTAGAATGGACTCGTAGCCCTGCGGGAGGCGGCACGTGTTGGGCGTGGTATGCCACAGATATGGCATCAATTATCCAGTGGGTGATCCTCTGCTTGGAGACAGCGCTTTCTTTCCGCTGTCCACCAAAGCAGACAAAGAGCTGCTCAGAGACTCTGCTTGTGATCCAAATAGATGCGTAAAGCATGCACCGGACACAGCAACGTCAAGGATGGGTCTGCTTTCTCCTGGGGCAGCACTTGCAGGTTCACCACCTGATCCCTGAATGGGTTCGTGGGAATCTTGGGCACTTAGCCCAGTCGGGGTCCCCATCTCTGGGGTCTTTGTGTTGGGAAAAACATCACTTAGCCCTAGCCTGAGTGATTGTGTCTACCATGGTGGGTGGTAGGCCACCTATGTCTTCTGCATCCTGTCCAGGGGCAAGACATGGAGATTCCAGAGTTTCTCCATGTCTTTCTCCATGTCAGAGAACCAAATCTGGGTGGGCCAGTGGGGTGCTACTAGGACGGCCTGCTCCTCGTCCTCCCTGACCTTGCACAGTGTGTGTGGGCAAGTAGGCTCACTGGGGAAAATGCATATTTGTGTAGTGCAGGGGGCCAGCTTTGTGCCAGTGCCTATATACCAGGGGTGCCTCGGTCAGGGCATACCAAAGTGGGCAGTGAGATGCCCCAGACCTGCCAAAAAGGAATGGGTCGGAGTGAAGGCCACGCACACCGGATCTGTGACCCAGGGAATAAGGAAACTGCTCTTTTGTTAAACTTTTGGGTACAGCAGCTACTTGAGCATGCTGCAAAATTAAATGAAAAGAGAACAAAAGATTCTCCTGCCAGCCTTCTTCTTGGTAGCTGGCCATGAGATGGGTGGTGTCGGCTTCCTGCATGGGACTCGACACGGGGGCGGTCCGCAGCGGAGCCGGTGCAGCCACTGCAGGGGGACGCACTTGGCAATGTGTAGACGGGGTGCGTGGTCTTGAGCCGCGCCGCTTTCTGGGCAGGATGTGTTGGAGTCTCAGTCTGCTGCTTCACTGCCAAGAACTGCTGGACAAAGTCCTTGATGGTGTCGACGAATAGGCCAGCCTGGGATATGGGGGCATTAAGGAACCGCGCCTTGTCGGCCTCGACCAGGTTGAGCCAAAGGTGCTGCTTCTGGAACAACAAGGTGGACATTGCCCACCGTGACCTTTGTCGCCCGGAGGGTGAACTCAGTCACTGAGTGCAGCTCCTGCATCAATCCCGGGGCGGAACAACCCTCGTGCAGCTCTTTCAGAGCCTTGGCTAGGTGGACTTGCAGGAGAGCCATGGTTTGCAGGGTGGAGGCGGCTTGTACAGCGGCACCGTAGGCTTTGGCTTCCAGGGACAACATAAACCTATAGGTGCTAGACGGGAGCTTCAGGCCCCAGCACCAGGTGGCGGTGCTCTGCGGGCATAGGATGCACCGCTAGCACCTTATCCACTGGGGGCATCGTCAAGTAGCCCTTGGCTGCCCCACCATCGAGGGTAGTGAGGGCGGGGGACCCAAAAGATCGGGACCGGGCAGTAAAAAGTTAAATCTTGTCAGTTCCTCATGCACTTCCGGGAAGAAAGGAACTGGGGAGGGGCATGGCTGTGAGCGGCACTGCGGGCCCAGGAACCAATCATTGAGCATCGAGGGGGAGAAGCCACTATAATGCGCCGTCAGAATCCAGGTGAATGGAAGCCGTGGGAATTCAGCTCGCTTATTTCTCAATTAAATAGCGACCGCTCGGCTCCGAAGAGAAAATCTGAATAAGAGGTTTGCACGCAAGCTCCTTTATACCCGTATTTGCGGTGGAGTGGAATGCAAATACCACTCGCCATTTCCCATTGGCCTCTTATCAAAGATCAGAAGGTGTCTCGGGCTACCAAGAGTGACCCCTAGTGTCACTTCATCGACACAATGTCGAGTGAGTGACAGATAGGGAACTGATTTAAAGGTTGAGCTTTTTTGAGTTAACACAACTAAAATTTCATGCTAACTCAACTTGTTAAGTATTAATTCTCTTAAATGAAGTTCTAAATGAAAGTTCATGAGGAGCCTAAACATTTTATCCTGTCAATCAAACTACTAGTGTATATAAACAGCTACTTACCACTCTATGACAGTTTTTTCCGCCATCTGGCCCCACCCTAAGCCGAGAACCATGTCTTCTCCAGTAGAGTTAGAGCTCTTCACATCTGTTGAAGAACACTCTATTCCTCCAGAAAGCCACCCTCAGATGGCAACAACCAATCCAGGACCTACTAACATAAGTTAATCTTCTGATCCCAAAGACGGTGACAGAGGCCGCTAAGTCCAGTGCTCCCCTTCGGATTGCCTGAGGCGCCGCTCCAGAAACTGCTCCTCTCCACCACCATCAAGGCCTCCACATTCCAAAGTTACTCCGAGGACTTCAGCTACCTCATCACCATCTTCAATCCCTTCCATACCGCCAATATCAAAATGAACTATTAACAGCCTGCGTCACGCTATCGCCATTGCGAACGTCCCCTTCTCACTGAAATAAAATAAAGTCCAACTCTAAAGTCCAGTCTCATGAGACCGCCTTCACACATAACAACCACTCCAGGTTTGACCTCCTGCAGCCCAGTTCTTAACATTCCTCCTCCACTCTCTGGTCTCCCTCATGCAGGGGCCTATCATAGTGCACAGTTACCTCCACAAGCGGTGACCGCCACCGCTTTCCCCTGCAGCAGCAATATCTGACAAAACCCAATGATGCTTCCATCCTACACTCTATTTACAGCTACTCCGGTAGTAGTTCCCTACCACGCCATTGCCATACAGCCACTGCCTGTCTCTAACACCCTACAAGAGGTATCCCCCAGAACAATACAGTCTTATTTCACAGCATGGAAAAGCTTCAAATATTTCCACTAATCCATAAACTCCCCTTCCCCGATGTTTCCCTTTTATCGGTCTCCTCTTTCACAACCTACTTCTATAAAATAAAACACAACCAATCCGGAACCATCAAAGCTTACATTAGCGGCATTCACTTTAATTCACTTTAATTCAATTAAATTTTTGGCCAGCCATTACCTCTTGATAAAAGTTATCCAAAAATCCCAACCCTGTCAATTCTATTCCAGATTACCACTTACCTTGGATCTGTTTAGTAGATACTTAATCACTCTCCGCTCATGGTACCACTCAGGAAACACAGCCAGAACTCTCGACGCCCTATTTATCCTGGCTTTTTTGGGGTTTCTCAGATGTGCAGAATTCACATGTAATTCTACCCAATCATACACCCCACTTTTTCCGCCCTCCAGGTAGTGGATAATTACACCATCAGTTTCAACATTAAACGAAGTAAAACAGATCAAAACAAGCGTGGCTATGCTCTCTTTGCTTTTAAATTAACTTCACCCATCCAGCCTTGCAGTCACTTTCCTCATATTTAGACTACAGAAGAACACAAATCAAAGCCATTTCCAATCTGCTCTTCGTAGACAACTCCAATAATCCAGTTTCTAGACACTGGCTCCAAAAACATCTAAAAAACATCCTTATATAAGGTATCCAGGAAAATCTTCCAACCATTCCTTCCTTATCGTGCAGCAACTTAATTTCATTTAATTCATACATAAGAACCAATTTATCGCACATTAAGCAAGCACACCAGGCTCTCATCTGCTAAAATCGGTAGGTTCCTTCCAAGCTCCTGCAGGAGTCTTTCTCGTATATCCCTAAAATTTCTGCCGCAACAGTAAGCTCACCCAGGTCCCACAAGAGCCTATAACTTTCATTCCTCAGAAACCTATTATTCCGAATATTTAACTGCTGAAGCAGTAAAGTTTACCCCAGCTTCCACAGAAGCCCTCTCCCTTACTAAAACTTTTGGGGAGTAATGCTAAATTAATCCAAGTCCAATTTAAACAACCAGGTTGCTGTCTCCTTTTCACTTGAACTTGTACTTAAGTTGGATTAACAATCGTATTTGCCATTTTTTCTCACTTAACAAAGCTGACTGAAAAATCAAAAAATTTGCAAGCTCCCATGCATGCATTTTCAGCATGAATAAATAATGAGGTTAGTGCTGTGGGCTTTTTTTTTTTTCGTTTTGTTTTTTGTGGACTTTATTTATGCTGTTTTTGTCATTACTGTTAGTTAATAGTTGTGTGGTGATGTTAATTGCTTATATTTTATTCAATGATATTTGTTGAGAGTCACCATTACAAAGCTTCGTTCAAACCACTAATGTCCAGCTTCAAAAAAATGCTTTAATCAGAACTTAAATATCTCAACTGTAGGTGCTGCAATGAATCCTGGATAGCCTTGTGTGACACAATTGTGACGAAACTGGACGAGATGGATTCAGTTGCAGAAAACAGGTTTAATCACAGACTGGTCATAGTACAGAGGGCAAATCCAGAGGAGTGTAGTTGAGACGAGAGCAAAGTCCAAGCCAGGAGATCAGTATACAAAAACAAAGCACGAGAACAAACAAACAGGTAGACTAAGCGAAACACTGGTGTTAGCAAAGCAAAGATTAACAAGCAATAACCAACAAAGCTAAAGTGAAAGGGTAGGGTATAAATAGAGAATACAAACAGTACAGGTGAAACTAATACTCGGGTGATTGGGAACGAGTGTGAGAGCTGGAAGTGGCGGGGTGGATTCGGGAACTGGAGTTCGTGACAACAATATTAATGTTATTTGAACACACACATAAACTGATACATGGCCATATATGAACAGTATATACAATTATAGTTCAGATATGTGGGCATATACAATACTGTGCAAAATTTTAGGCACTTGTGAAAATGTTGAAGAGTAGGATTTTTTTTTTCCTATTAACACACTAAAGCTGAAGATTTAAATATCCATCTTAAGAAATCTGTTTTTGCGAAACAAGTACCTAATACTTTTGCACAGTACTGTATGTGCATATTGAAATTCCACTGATCAGGGAAAATATGTTACACACTGTATATGAACATTTTCGTTTTTTGTTGTATTTTGTAATACCGATAATAAACGTATATGTATCTGATAATTTTTTATATCTGTGAAAACAAAAAGTAAACTTATATACTGTGTGTTTTACATATATTACCATATAATAAGATTTCTGTATGGGCAAGTTACTTTATCTGAGTAAGCCATTTTTCCCAATCCCACAAAATATTTAGGAAAGAAAATTAGTAAAAAACTACAATATGATCATTAAATATGTAATACAACTACTAGTATATGAGTGAGACATTTTTCCATTCCATAAGAACTTGTATGAAAGAAACGCAACAAAGTGACATCTCCAAGCAGACAAATTAATGATGCGTCATGGCACTGTCATGGCGACACAAACTAACGAAAAGCAAACAAACATATGTGCAGTCTCCCAGATCATGCTGCAAGAGAGGGATAAAAAGTGCATCATCTAGGAAAGAAAAAATTCCAGCAAGAATACTACACTCTCACACAGTCTGCTCACATTAATCTGTGTTATACATATGGGACCAGCAAAAACATCGTCACCATGAGTTCATTTTGGCTTTATGCCCTCATTGTTTTGTCTGAGCTATTGCTCTGAGGCTTTATGACTTATGATCTAATTGTTATGAAAATATTGTTTATATGCAGATTTCATTTACACATTAATCAGTGTATTACTATGAGGCCACTAACTAACACATATTTGAGAATCCAGGTTAATCGATAACAACATAATAACAACCTTTCCAATTTCTATGGTCTGGATGACGAGTGAATTGAGTGGTAGGGTGAGTATGAAATGAAAGGGACGAAGAATAATGTAAAGTTGAGATCAAACTATTGGTGATCATTATTATGTGTGTGTTTTTCTAAGTGTTTGTATGTCCATTTAAAAATGGGGAAATTATACTGCTTCATTCAATGATGTGTGTGGCAAAACTGCAGACACCTAAATGTAAATTATGACAATATTAAATATGCATGTTTAATTCAAGGTTGAAATACTTCACATTCTTTATTATAAAGCCTGTTTGATTTAGTTTATTCCCTAATGTTAATTAATGCATTAACTATCAAACATGTACTAACATGTAATTAAGGTGGCTATTATTAAAGCATGAATTCATATGAATCATGTTGTAGTTAATGTTAGCTCTACATTAGTTCCTGATTATTCCATGCCTTATCTCATCATTAATTTATGTGGAAGTAACTATTAATTCAGGTATTAATGAATGATTATTCATGTATTATTTTTATAAAGTGCTAGTTAATCTGCACATAAATGTCTAATCACTACACTTTCAGCTCAGGCTATAGCTTTCTCCAGACATCAAGATAAAATTGAGAGGGCCCCCAAGTTGAGACCCTAAGGAGTAGATGAGAGTTAATGCTAGTGGCAATCTGTGCAGCGTAGAGAATGCACAGGCTGACCCATTTGCAAGTAGGGCTTCCTTTCTTTGAAAGCGAAGAGAAGCTCTATGAAAAGCATAAACAGAGAACTTCCTCCCTCACTCTGGTTTTGATTCTCAATGCAGCTAGTCCCCTGACATATGGATCAGTTTAAGGGCATACTGAAGTTAAGTGACCTCTGACACATGAATACACAAATACACACCCTTGTGGTGGCCTTATGATGGCCCTATTGTGAACAAACAGAATGGAGAAGACAGACATGTGTCCCCAGACAAGAGCTTTAAAAATTGTGTTTTGTGCTTTCGAATGCCTAAAAAATTTCAGTACTATTCAGGATAAAACCACTAGTAAGCACATAACCACAAAAAACATTTTAATACGTAGATTAGCAAATGGCCTTTATTTTCCTGTACATATAAGCAACTCAAATCGAGGTTGCTGGTTGTTTTTCAATACAAATAGAGCATTGCAGGGCAGGGACATGAATTAAAGTTCCCAAACAAATCAGACACAGGAAGTGATGGCATGGGCTTCTGGGCCAGATCATGTTTTTGGGAAAGTGAGTTAGGCAGTGAGGTTTTCTGCTGAGGGAGAAAGAGGTTTGGCAAGTGATGTTGAGGGCTCCAAGACTAAGAGGTGTGAACTCAAGACTGCAGTGCGGCCCGGCACCATTTGCTATCCCATATCCGTCATGGGAACATCATCTCTATTTTCTTTTCATTACAATACCAATCCCTCCTCAAGCCTTTCAAACAACAGTGAAATAACAGCTTATTTGTTTTGTGTGGCCTCTGCTGAGGGCGGAGGGATTGTAGCGGAGCGCTAAGGTCCTGCCGGATCCACTTTGGTGTGCTGTTGCCTCATCCCTCGCTGAAGGTGAACACAATCTTTCCTCTTAGTGTAAACTCAATCAGTGCAGAATCAGTGAACCATTACAAGATGTAATTTTTTTCCCACGTTAATAATCCAAAAAGACTGGAGACTTTCAAGGCCAAATTTATGCTGATTTAACCTCAGCTGTCCGATTTAACTTGATATGAGTGTAATTATTTTTGAAGGAAGTTAAAGAGAAAATATGTTTTTAAAGTCAACAGAAACAATGTTGGTTTCTGAGCTCTTTCTATGAAGAAAGATGACACAGCAACACCTGTCTTTTGATTTTGAGGCCATCTATATGCTAGTGGACTCTTAAAAAGTTAACCTAATAACTGTTTCTAGCAGATAAGCATGTATTTACAATCTCAGTACAGTTACTGTAAATTTACAGTTTTTCTCTTCTGGGAAAACTAACCAAAACTATTAAAGGCTGATCTTGGACTCACAGGCGTATCCAAAGCTTTTCAAATAAAATGTTCTCTAAAATGAAAATGTCCCTCCCTTTAAAGGAATATTCTATTTGTGTTCAATACAAGTTAAGCTCAATCAATAGCATTTGAGGCATAATTTTGAATAAAATTAGACTTGTCCCTCCTTTTCTTTAAAAACAGCAAAAAAGGTTGTTTAAATCACAATTTTTATAGTCATTTTTGGGTTTTAGGACTTTAATGAAGTTATAAATTTAGATATAATTTTGCCCAAAAAAAAAGGTCAGTGAGCAATTTTTATGTTAATATTATGTTAACACTAGTGCTGTCAGAATTAACGGGTTAATCGCATGGGGTTAATTAAAGTTTAACTCACTCATTTTGCTTAATCATGATTAATGCATTTACTTTTAATACAGCATAAACCAACATAAACACTGGTTTGGAGGGTGGAATCTTTGTAATGTGTCTGCCCAGAGTGATTACAGTGATGAACACACCACAACAGCGCTTCCCTGTCAGTGATAAAATGATGGAGAAAGGACCTCTTAGCGCTATTATTTGATGTACAAAACAATTATTTTCAGCACATTTTAATTACCACAGAAGCATACAATCTTAACTATCACTCTTGTTTTTCTGTTGAGTTCAAAGCGGCAATGGATGCTTGTGTTGATGCTCTGAATCGAATCATGAATGCAGCTTCACGATTGCTGTAGGAAACAGATAGCCACAGTCTGCTGGAAGATTAATATTGTGGAAGGTGAGAGTTTAAGAGATTGCAATTAATACTAATCCAATGGGGACTGAAGCCATTTTTACACAGTAAATTCTTTCAAGTCAACCTTACAATTATACTTTGGGAATAGTTTAAATTTAGATGAATTGATGCTATTTTAGTGCATTCCTGTCTTAATACTGTGGAAGGTTTTGTTTGGAAAATATTAATAATGCATTATATTGTTGCATATTGTTTTGTTTTCTTTCCTAAGATGGGACTAAAAGCATTTTGTCAGGAATATATATATATATATATATATATATGGTGTCAAATTTCAGCATTTTCAAAATAAACGATTAATCGCAATTAAAATTGTAATTGACTGACAGACCTAGTTAACACGCATATTATTTAGATCTTGTGACTACACTTTTGAAACATTGAGTATTTTAACATTTGCAGATTTGCCCCATTCAATTCCATTGTAAGTACATCCCTGTCACCCAGATTTTTGCTATTTTAAAGAAAAGGAGGCACAAGTCAAAATTTTTGTGGTTGTGATAGGGACCAAGTCAGTCACAAGGAGAGATCACACCAGGAAGCAGGAATGGTGTTCCAAAGATGGTCTTACTTCATAAGAGGTGCAAATAATTAAGTGTTTAAAAGCAAGCATAAAACCAAGGTTACATTTTTAAAAAGAGTCTAAAAACTATACCTGTTTTGGGTACTAAAAGCAGTACCTACTCTCCTTCTTCAACAATGGAGGCCAGAGTATATTGCGCTCATGTAGCACTAACAAATAACCCTGGCCATGTGCTTTAAACACACCTTGTCCATCTAGTTCTCCCCCTAGTGGCAGCTGGTTTAAATTTGGACCATACCATTTCATAAATAAAATTAACCCTCACCTTCTCATTCTTAAATGCAATATCACTGAATAAATACTTAAGAACAAGAGATAAATCTACCACCCCTGGAGTCATGAGTTTGAATACACAGCATGCTGAGTGACTCCAGCCAGGTCTCTTAAGCAACCAAATTGGCCTGTTGGTAGGGAGGGTAGAGCCACATGGGTTAACCTCCTCGTGGTCGCGATTTGGGGTTCTCGCTCTCAACGTGGCGCATGGCAATTTGTGTGTGTGGATAGTGGAGAGTAGCATGAGCCTCCACATGATAAGCCATGCGATAAGATGTGTGGATTGACTGTCTCAGAAGCGGAGGCAACTGAGACTTATCCTTCGCCACCCGGATTGAGGTGAATAACCGCGCCACCACGAGGACCTACTAAGTAGTGGGATTTGGGCATTCCAAATTGGAAAATATAGTCTAGAATAAATAGCATAAATAAGAGACAAATGAGAGGTAAAACACCAATAAATACAAAAAATTGGATGGATAAAAACTTTTACAAAAACTCCAATAAATATAGAAAACAAATGTGAATAAACAATAAATAAGTCCTTGGACACATTCATCTTCCATGAAGGAGACTGACTTACAGGCTCTAAATCACAGTGGTAATCAACATTATGCCATAAATGCTGTCGATTGAACTTAACTTGTATTGAACCTGAAATACCTACCTCTGACAAGCAATAACAGGCGGCACATGGCTTTGACGTTAACTTAAGTCTGTTGGTTAAAAAAGGGACAAACCTTTTGATATATCATGCCTTTACTTTCTGTTTCAATAGGAAATACATCGATAAAGAAAAGAAAATGTGCTTGTCAAACAATTTCATGGGGTCTTTAATTTGTTTTAGCAAAACTCATTACTTGTTTTAGATTCAATTTAAGTGATGACAAATTAATTAATGATTTGTTAATATTATATGGTTTAGATGTAGTGTAGTGAACCACAGAAGCCCAATTGAATGAAGGTGAAGGGCAGGTCTTTGTAAACTCTGTTGCACTTGACACAGTGCTGTTATGAACATGTCTCACACCACTGACCTGCTTTAGATCAGCCTGACATGATGAATAAGCAACGGCTGCCACAGAAGCCTGTCTCCTCATGTTCAGTGTGCAAGGCCTTTGGAGATCTGCACAGTGTTACAGTGAGAACTGGTTTATGATGCGTTTAACTGTGCAGGTGAATAAGGCTTGAGCAGCACTAGTCTATTGAAAGAAGATGATCGCTGGAAGTGTTTCGCAGTAGAAGCAATAACTTAAAGTGATGTCTGCTGAACATATTTCACGAGACAGACATGGGGTTTGAAAGTTATGATGAAGAACAAGCAGAGAAGCATTATAATTTAATAATCCTGTATATTGTCCTGTATTTTTCAAATTACATACATTTTTGGCTTACTACTAAATAAAATGATACATTTTCCTCAGAAAGAGAAAATTAAAATAAATGATTAAGTTCTCGATTATCTAAGTTATATTTGAAAGCTCTTTCTCTCTTACTTAGTCACAGCTGTGATAATAATAACATGACTTACATTTCTGTTTGTTTCTCACCCAAACCTATTGTATGCATTCAGAAGACTTAAAATATGATGCACAAGTAGCATGGACTGCTCCTAAGACCATCTTGTGTGCATTTTTGAGCTTTAAATTGAGTCACAATCATCTGCCATTGTTAAAAGAATCATAGCAAACCAGCAGTCTGACATCATTACCATATATGTTGTTGTTTTTTAGCAGATTGTATGACTACAATCATAACAATTGTCATCTGCCAGGAACCACTCATCATATTCTCAACATGGGAAAAAAGTACAATGAAAATAAAGAGCAGATCTGGAAAATATCTTTTCAGAAGTACCACAGGGACAAACAGAGGCTATTTACCACGCTTTTAAAACTCCCCTCAGCATGCTTAGGTTTTAATATGTAGGCAATTACCACAACAAGATTTTTGGGGCCCAGCCTTCATCCTTTCAAATCCCGCCAAACGTGAGTAGTTTTGGAATTGTGGAATGCCATCCCAACCGTGAAGCCTCTGTGCCTCTCACCCGGCACTTCGCGGAGGGCAATTTTCCTCTGGCTGAGCTTCCCAAAGCTGCCTCACCTGGAACCAATCTGTAACACAATCGAAGTGTCCTAACTTGAAAGCCTGCTCCCTTCCTTTGATAGTCTCCTCCTGGTAGTCTGCATGGCGCTTCAAATAGTCCCTTTGTAATCTTTATATGCGAAAGACAGCAAAGATGGAGAGTTAATATCTTGCCATCAAAGTGAATTATGCAAATGGTAATGCTACAAAGCCCAGACACTCTCTATTTTTCCTGTGAGAGAACAGGAAATTGGGCTGACTGTGGAAATTCTCAAATTTGTTGTCATCCACAATGTTCTCTGAAAAACATCAGGGCTTTGCCTGGTAATTGCTGAAGTTACAGTCAAGGACGAGTCTCTATGATCTTGAATGCACTTTACAGACAGGTGTCAGTGCTCACATGCTAGGCCACTTTTTTAGTTTGTCCCCCTAGATAGTCTCTGCTATTTAGCCACAAGTGAACACGTGACAAATTTCAAGACAGGCGGCAATTAAACTTTACTAGCTGTCCATTGAGGGGTCCTGGGGGATTTTTTCCTGAGTCAACATGCCAAGCCCCATTTCCTTTTCCTCTCCTCGTTTTCTCCCAGCAACCTCCCACTAGAACTGTAGGATGCAGTGCTGTGGTTTTCAGTGTTTTCTGCTTTTCGTGAGCTTGATGTCCTCAGAGAGGATTTCTCAGTCATGCTTATATGTATAAAACATTTGTGAATTAGCATAAGCACAAGGTCAATTCATAAAGCTAGATAAAAAGGTGCAGGCGATAAGAGCATCAGAAATATGTTTTGTATTTTGTGTTAATTTTGCACTTATCTCTCTCTTACATGAAAAAACATAAAAAGGAATATTCTGGATTCCAGATTCAATACAAGTTTTTGGCATAATGTTGATTAACACAAAAAATTATTTTGATTTGTCCGTTCTATTCTTTTCTAATTGTTGGAGAGTTTAAAGGTAAAAATTGTGAAACATATAATTTAGCTTAGATTATTAACTATTAACTATTAACATTTGCATTGTAAAGTTTTTTAAATTTTAAATTTATGGTCGTTTTAGGGTTTTATTGTTTACAGTGTTGTGTTGTCATGGCAATTAAGTTGTAAAAATTGGATATAACTTTACCTAGAAAAGGTTTGTAAGAGATGTTATCACATTCAAATCATGTTAACATGCATTGTGTTTACATCTTGTGGCTATACTATGAAACAGTGAGTATTTTAATGTTTATGAATTGATTACAATCACTTCCATTGTACTGTAAGTGCTTTGTTGTTGCCCAAATTTTTGCTTTTTTTTTAAACAAACGTGGTAAGCATTTAGGGGAGCATTTATGTCACGATTCCCCGTTGTCTGCTCTGTCCCCTGTCACTTGTCATCCTGAACTACACTTCCCATAATCCCCTGCCCTCATCACTGCCAGTGTCATTGTTCTCACCTGTGTGTAATTTAGTCATCAACCCTGTGTATTTAAGCCTTGTTGTTTGTTCATTCGTTGTCGGTCGTTAAATGGTCATGTCTGTTTCTGAATGTGTTCCTGCCTGTGCTCTTCATGGATGTTTCTCTTGTTTATATTTTGGTTATCCCCTGGTGGATGTCTTATTTTTGTTCCCTATGTTTTTGTATATTCTGAGTTACCCAGTTCATCTTTTGTTTTCCCATTAAACTGCATGTAGATCCTCACTCCTCGTCTGATTTGTAACAATTTAACCTTTGTGCGTCAATTAAAAGAAGTTACTCAGAGGTACTTAGAGGACAAAATGGCAACATCAAAAAACTGCCATAATAATATTATATATTAATATTATTTTCCACTTTCAATTAGTACATTTTTTAACCAACTTCTGTCCTGATCATAACTACCATATATTAATTAATTTTCAGGATTCTAACCCTATAAATGCCAGTTTGTTTACATAAAGCCACTGTTGTTTTTAAACACACACACACCGTCAATGCGCGCATCTTATCTCGTGGCTTGTTGTGCGTGTTACCGCGGAGACATAGCGCATTGTCGAGGCTCACACCATTCTCTGCAGCATCCATGCACAACTCACCACGTGCCCCACTGAGAGCGAGAACCACATTATAGCAACCGCAAGGAGGTTAACCCAATGTGACCCTACCCACTCTAGTTGGTTGGTCCGGGCCAATTGGTTGCTTAGGAAGTTGCTTAGGAATGGAGTGGTGGTGGCATAGTGGACTAAAGCACATAACTGGTAATCAGAACGTCGCTGGTTCGATCCCCACAGCCATGACCATTGTGTCCTTGAGCAAGACACTTAATCCAGGTTGATCTGGGAGATTGTCCCTGTAATAAGTGCACTGTAAGTCACTTTGGATGAAAGCGTCTGCTAAATGCATAAATGTAAATGTAAGACTGGAGTCTCTCAGCACACTTTGGATTCGAACATGCGACTCCAGGTGTGATAGTCAGCATCTTTACTTGCTGAGCTACCCAGGCGCCCAAATATTGGGAAATTTTTGTCCTTAAGGTCCTGAGTGTAACTATTTTGTGTACACAGTGCATTATAGATGCATTATAGGAACTGAGGTTGAAATATCAAAATTCCCTCAAAAAGACACCTTTGGCAAAATGTATGCCGTTGGCATTAACACGGTATCCTGGCAAGGATTAAATATGAGGGCTAATGAGAATACATGTAAAACCTTAACAAAAGTGACAATAAACTGTGTTATCAATGACTTAACCACTCACTGATGATTTACTGTAAAGTATATATGCAGTAGATAATGTGTAATTTTTCATATTTACATTCTACATTCATGGCGCTAATGTGCTAACACGATGTATGTGGTCATAATAGGCGCCCCTTTCACACTGTTATTGTAATTTATGATGACACTGATACTACTGCAAAGATGGGTGTATAAAAGAGAGTTAGGTGGCAGAATACAGACAAAAGATCGATGAAAAGAGAGGGCAGAGTTAATTGGCATTGATGTAGGTAAGTACCAGATTGTTAATAAAGTTTATGTTGACTGATCTTAACTAACTGTACAATGTAACTGAAAAATCTGTTGGCCTCAAAACTGTTGGAGCTCTGTCACATCTACCACTGAAATGGACCAATGGAAAATGTGTTTAGCTGTTTACCTGAAAGTTTGCCCTGCATGCACCTGAGAGAAGCTACATAATATATGCCAGGTAAAAATGGATCAAATTAAAGTGTATATTCTACATTTAAATGGTTTAAACACCTAAATGTTTCTCATTTTTCAAACTGGTCTTAGAAGCACCATGCATAGCATGTGCAACCACATCATTATGTTATGTACTTGTACTCAGAAATATGAAATGATTACAAGGATTTACCCTCAGTAATGGCCCGATACGAGTACTACTGAGAGTAGCATCGGTGTATCTCTAATAAATATATATGTGCGTATATACTGTATATACACAGTGTATATATATATATATATATATATATATATATATATATATATATATATATATATATATATATATACTGAGATGTCTCGAATCAGCAGTGATGCAGAGAATAAGAGATGCTCCGGACCCAAGCGCAGAGATTAAAAAAACAAGGAATTAATTTATATACAAAAATAACAAAAAAAAAACCTAAAACTCCCACAAGGGGAAACAAACATAAACAACCCGTAGGGGAAAATTAATAATCCAGGGCTGGGGCAGAAGGCAGTGGGGATCAGGACTGACTGGACTGGGTTGGGAATAACAGGATCAAAGTGAGACAGGCAAGACCAACTGGACAGCAAACACGAGGAGACTAAAATAGAGACAGGTTAGCAAGACCAGGTCAGGTGTAACTAATAAACTAATAATGGGGAAACAAGGAGGTGGGGTATGATCTAAGATAGAGAGACACGTGCCGATACAGAAACAAAACAAAGCCACGTGCTCTCACTAGACAAAACACCTGAATGGCATGAGCGCACATCACCATGGCAATATACGCTCATGCCAACCGACAAAAAATAGGATAGAATGTGTAGCAATGCCAAACAAAGCAGTGCCATGCATTCTCACGCTAAACGAATTCTGGCAAACGCCATAGGTGACAAAAACAAGACAGGAACAGACATTAACAGGAACAGAATTGCACCGTTTCGGACCACAAAGCCCTGCAGAGGATAGTGAGGACAGCTGAGAAGGTCATCGTGGTCTTTCTTCCCTCCATCAAAGACATTTACAAAAAACACTGTATCCGCAAAGCAACCAGCATTGTGGACGACCCCACACACCCCTCACACAAACTCTTTACCATCCTGCCGTCTGGCAAGAGGTACTGAAGCATTCGGGCCCTCACGGCCAGACTGTGTAACAGCTTCTTCCCCCAAGCCATCAGACTCCTCAGTACTCAGAGACTGGTTTGACACACACACACATGTGTCCTGAGTTGCACTTTAATTACTGTCACTTTATAACTGTCTGCTACCTCAATAACTGCTATGTGCATAGAACACTATCTCATAGTATGTTATGTTTACGTTTTTAGAAACTGTCATCTTTTTGCATTACTGTGTACTGGTCGGCGCTGCACTGTCTCTCACTGTGCCTATTGTCCTGTTCATTGTCAGAAATTTCTTGTACTGTCCCGTACTTTTTGCACATGTTTGCACGTGCACTTTATATAGGTATATATATATATATATAGGTATTTTATTTAGTCATGTGTAGTCTCATGTGTTCCTATGTTGTTTTTATGTAGCACCATGGTCCTGGAGGAACATTGTCTTGTTTCTCTGTGTACTGCAATAACTGTATATGGTTGAAACGACAATAAAAAAAAACACTTGACTTGACTTGACATTAACAGACAGAACATGGAGCATGAGTGTCCGGACCCCGACACAGACAGAAACCGAACAAGACAGGAAGTCATGATGCAGATACCATGCTCCCGACATAAAACAAGACAGAGTGCATAGCAGGGAATACAACCGAAACTGTGCACTCACACAAAGACAGACCATGAAAAACAAGACAGACATGGAACAATGATGCCATGGTCCTGTCAGACAAAACCCCACACTGACAGAGTTACAGGACAGTGACAATAGATAGAACAATGACTTGAAGCTGTTCCCCTCACATTCCACTGACAGAATGTTTCAGAGGAAAACAACACAGTTTTCAGTCTGTGGGTTTGTGGCCAATCGAGAGGCCTTATTTACTGTACTATCTTGGTGCATGTGATTTTAATTGAGTGATTAGTGGTTATTGAATTAGCAATTGAAGGGCAGAGTGCATAGATGTAAGGCAGAAAATAGCAGAGCGCTGAGTGCAACCTTTGTCTCTCAACCCCAGTCAAAATCGTTACCTTTGAGTTCAAGTCACAAGTCCTGATTGGCACATGGCGAGGACATGTGCCAATCACATTCCTTCTACTACACACACACATGGCCAGAATCTCACATCTAAGCATGTCTTCTGTAATTGTGTTTCACACTCACAGGTCCAATTAACTTTGCGCAATGTATCAAGTAAATAGTTGACCAATCCTTGAACTCGCTAACGATCTTAGGCTTTTTTCCACACGGTCTCACATACAAATTCTCACAAATGCAAATTATGCCATTAAGATAATCTATAAGCCTTTATATTGGAAAAGAATAAACATGTTGACTTAAGGAGATTTTAAGAATTCAGAATTTATTTTAAAAAGGCATTAAGCGGAGTTAATTAGTGTGAGCACAAGCACCAATTCATTAATAACAGAATGTGTCTAATAAAATAAAACACTGAAAGACCATATTTTCTGGCCAAAAGTATTATTACAATATACATGGCAATTATTACTGTTTTGCTAAATAATAAATGTGTACAGTGAAAACATGTGTTTCTAGATACAGTATTACCTCATTACAGTAACAGGCAGCAAATAAAGTACAGCCCATTGTGTGTGAGTTCATAGGGCTAAGGCTTGCTATTTCTGATTGGCAGTAAAAATTTAATTTCAAATTACTGCTACTGATTTGCAAGCAGGAAGTGGGAATCATTTTTATAACAGTCAGAGGAGGAAGAGAGAACTTGTGCTGGGGCACCACATATTGTTTTTGTTATTTTCCTTGTTGCTGCAGACATGCGTAGACTGAAATTAACTCAGTATAAAATGTTTGTTGTTTAATGATGAAGACGTGACACACTCAATCATGTAACAACTGCAGGTATAAGCAAACACTGCAAAAACCTATACAAACACAGAATGAAGATTCTTTCTAAAAATGTCCTTAAGGGAAAAGATAACACATCACATACATCTCATATCATAAAACAACAGTAAAAACTATACAGCAATGTTCATTCTGGCAGTTAAACACAGGATAAGCTCGAGGCAGCTTTGCAAACTCTGCTGCTGAAATGCCTCGGGTGCGTGTGCGACTGCCACATCATATTCTGTTGTTGACAGGAAAGCATGTAGCCTTCAGCAACAGCAGACCCTCACCATGGCTTCCTCTCTCTGGCTATCCCACATCTCCCGCCTCACTAACGGAACTATGCTTGCTAAAACAAATTGATTTTTCTTGCCTCTTGTGCTCCAAGGTTCCATATTAATGTGATTAATTGGTCGACATTGTTCTGGTGATGTTTGGGAATGTTGGTTATATTTCAGCATGCTTGGAGGAGGATGTGGGTTTCGGAGCTCTTTGGGGAAGCAGGGGTGAAAGGTCAACTGAATATGGTTATCAGAAACTTTCCATTCAATGATGTTCTGGAGGATGTGGTTTGATCAACTAGATTTTTTTAATTTTTTTAAGTTTGAAAAGGATATTAAATAACATTAGTACAGAAATACTTTTATTAAGAAATTAATATTTATGATATGAAATGGAAATCTGATTGCAGAATCTATCTATCTATCTATCTATCTATCTATCTATCTATCTATCTATCTATCTATCTATCTATCTATCTATCTATCTATCTATCTCACAATAATCACAACAGCTTGCTATAATTCATACAAGATCGCAAAATTAGATTTTGCTCATGCAAAAAGGTATGACTTATAGACCAACCAATCAACAAACATAATGTATAATCAATACAATAAAGAAAACTAGTTTTAGCTATAGACTCCTTTCCAACACTTTGTTTTACTGTCAGAAAGTGCACATCTGGGAACAAATTTGGTTACTCGTTCCACATTTATTTATTCAATATTAATGACTAATCAATGTCAGTAACCTTTAAGATGCTTCACTCATCTTGTTCCAAACCCTGATATTTTCTGTCTTTCATGGTACACAAAAGTTGTTTTCCTATTAAAATCATGGTTAGGTTTAGTGTAGGATTGTCATGATGACACATTTTCAGTAGTTGGTACCAATACCAGTAAAATGTCATGATTTTTTTATACCCATTCTGATACTACAGCAAAAATGAATAATATGCTATCAAACACACTGCTTTAACCTATTTAAAAAGTTGATCAAAAATTTAAATTAAATATCAATGTAAATAACTATTTCAATGTACTATCAATGTAAATAAATACTATTTCCTCCAAGTGCTTTTCAATTAAGTAAACATTGCTTTTCAGTTTTCAATAGGGCCATTACGAAACGTAAAATTATTTCCTAAACCTAGTGTTTTCCATTTTAATTTTTTCTAAATTCCATGTTTTGAAGTTTAATTCAACATCAGCATCAAAATGGTGTTTAATCAAATTAATTCATAACATTTTAACAAAATGAAAATAGAACAATTGCTTTTTTAACATACCATTCCATTTATTTTATTTTTTTTATCAAATAAAGTGCTTCTGTAAAGAACCTCACAGCCTAATTTAGTGCTGCACAACAGAGCACAACATTATAAATGAATACAAATGTTTATTCAGTACAACAGCACTCTTGCTTGTGAGATATTGCTTATTCATGTGAATATACTTTTTTAGTGACTATTATTTTTTACATCCCACTCACAATTTGAATAGAGCTTTATTTTGACATGAAGGCTTCACATTTTGTGTGTTGTTGATGGTAGCTTCACACCTCCGGATGCAGTTGTTTAAACGGCCCAGTGTGGTTATTCAAGTAAAAAATTCTGCAAATGAATTATATTAGCATACAGTGCATTCAGAAAGTACACACAGTCATTACTTTTTTTCACATTTTGTTCTGTTGCAGTCTTATGATAAAATACTTTAAAAAATTACTTTTTCACATGAATCTACACTCCATACCCCCATAATGTCAATGCAAAAACCTGATTTGTTATAACTTTGCAAATGTTTTTAAAAGAAAAAAACATAAGTATTCAGACCCTTTACTATGACACTTAAAATTTAGCTCAGGTGCATCCTATCTCTCTGGATCATCTTTTAAATGTTTCTACACTTTGACTGAAGTCCACCTGTGACAATTGATGAAAGAGCCTACAGAGAGGAGGTGCACACTCTCCTGGTGTCAGGAGCACAACCTCTCCCTCAACGTCAGTAAAACCAAGGAGCTTGTTGTGGACTTCAGGAAGAAAGACGGAGAACACAGCCCCATCACCATCAATGGAGCACCGGTGGAGAGAGTCAGCAGCTTCAAGTTCCTCGGTGTCCACATTACTGAGGAACTCACATGGTCCGTCCACACTGAGGCCGTTGTGAAGAAGGCTCACCAGCGCCTCTTCTTCCTGAGACGGCTGAGGAAGTTTGGAATGAACCACCACATCCTCACACGGTTCTACACCAGCACTGTAGAGAGCATCCTGACTGGCTGCATCACCGCCTGGTACGGCAATAGCACCGCGTACAACTGCAAAGCCCTGCAAAGGGTGGTGCTAACTGCCAGGAACATCATCGGAGGTGAGCTTCCCTCCCTCCAGGACATATACACCAGGTGTGTGAAAGAAAAAGCTCGGAGGATCATCAGAGACTCCAGTCACCCAAGTCATGGGCTGTTCTCACTGCTACCATCAGGCAGGCGGTATCGCAGCATCAGGACCCGCACCAGCCGACTACATGATAGCTTTTTCCCCAAGCAATCAGACTGTTGAACTCTTGATCTATCAGGATCAATAATTAGCACTGCACTTTATTAATCTATAATCTCACACTGGACTGTCAACATATTCTCCTCAATACAACTGCTATATATATATATATACACATATATATTTCATATACTCCCACTTATTGTATTGTATTGTATATTCTGTTCTATATTCTGCATTGTATATAATTATTGTGTTGTGTAAGTATGTGTACATCTGATTTGTAAATTGTTTTGTGTAAGTATGTGTACATTTGATATGTAAATTGTTTTGTGTAAGTATGTTGTTTATTGTAATTGGTATATGTCTCGTCACTGTCATGACTGCTATGTTGCTCGGAACTGCACACAAGAATTTCACCTACTGTTGCACTTGTGTACATGGTAGTGTGACAATAAAGTGATTTGATTTGATTTGATTTGATTTGAATTGATTATTGATTAAATTGATTATATGTGACTTGGGCAAGCTATATTAGGTCTCACAGCTGAAAATGCATATCAGAGCAAAAACCAAGCCATGAGGTCAAAGTAACTGCATGCAGAGCTCTTAGACATAATTGTGTCAAGGCACAGATCTAGGGAAGGCTACAAAACATTTTTGGCTGCATTGAAGGTTCCCATGAGCACTGTGGCCTCCATAATTCTTAAATGGAAGAAGTTTGGAACAACCAGGACTTTTCCTAGAGCCAGCCAACTTGCCAAACTGAACAATCTGGGAAGAAGGGCCTTGGTAAGAGAGTTGACCAAGAACCCAATCGTCACTCTGTTTGAGCTCCAGAGATTATGTGTGGAGATGGGAGAAATTTGCAGAAGGACAACCGTCACTGCAACACTCCACCTATCTGGGCTTTATAGTAGAGTGGCCAGATGGAACCCTCTCCTCAGTGCAAGAGACATTAAAGCACACTTGGAAGGACTCTCAGACTGTGAGAAACAAGATTCTCTGTTGTGATGAAATGAAGATTGAACTGTTTGGCATCAATTTCAAGCATAATGTCTGGAGGAAACCAGGCACCGCTCATCACCTGCACAATATCATCCCAACGTTGAAGCATGGTGGTGGTAGCATCATGCTGTGGGGTGTTTTTCAGCGGCCGGGATTGGGGGACTGGTCATGGTTGAAGGAAAGCTGATTGCAGAAAAATACAGAGATATCCTTAATGAAAACCTGGTCCAGAGTACTCAGGACCTCAATCTGGGCCAAAGGTTCACCTTCCAACAGGACAATGACCCTAAGCACATAGTCAAGACAACACAAGAGTGGTTTGGGGACAACTCTGTGAATGTTCTTGAGTGGCCCAGCCAGAGACGTGACTTGAACCCAATCGAACATCTCTGGAGAGACCTGAAAATGGCTGTACACCGATGGTCCCCATCCAACCTGACAGAGAGGATCTGCAGAGAAGAATTGCAGAAAATCCCCAAATCCAAGTGTGCAAAGCTTGTCGCATCATACCCAAAAAGACTTAAGGCTGTAGTCACTGCCAAAGGTGCTTAGGGGTCTGAATACTTATGTCAATGTGACGTTTCAGTTTATCCTTTTTAATACATTTGCTAAGTTATCAAAAATCTAGTTTTTGCTTTGTCATTATGGGGTATGGAGTGTATATTGATGTTGGGAAAAAAATTATAATTTAAAGCATTTTAGCATAAGGCTGCAAAATAACAAAATGTGAAACAATTAAGGGGATTGAATACTTTCTAAATAAGTGAATAAGTACTCTGTTCTGTCATAAGTTACAACACGCACACCGCATGTGATGCTCTTAATACTGTGATTTTAGCATGGAGCGGCTTCACACATTCACATTAAAGCACACATCACATTCAAACAGTATATTTCTGTAATTAAATTGCATCCTCTTGCAGTTAATACTTGCAGTAGGACCTATAAGAGTTTAATTAGATTAATAATGCATTGATTTTTCCACCAAATATGTCAAATTGTTGTGTGAGCATTTGAAAATAGTCTTGTGTCAGTCAGACTGCGTGCTGTATCAAATTGAGTCAGTGTTCGGTACTGCATAAACAATGGTATTGTGACATCTTTTTTTTTTTAGTAACAACTTGGTACCAAAGTACTGGTCCTTTTCACTTTCCTAGTTTAGGGTTTTGGTCAGTGGATAAACATAAAAAACAAAAAATTAAGCACAAAACGCTTGTTCAAAACCCCAATAATTCTCTTCCATGATACACAACTGAAATTTTCCTATTAAAGTCATACCGGTAGTTAGATTTAGAATTTGGGGTAAGGAGTTAGTCTTTATGGTTAGGTTTTGGTTTGGATTAGGCTAAACTTAAGAAAAATAACATTGTTTGTTGGTTCATTTTCCTCTATGGGAGTAAAAGTTGTATGTTTTTGTACAAGCCAGCTCATAAGATTTCTTATGATTTTGCCTTAACTAAATATTATTACACCTAGTCATGAGACCAGATTGCACTATCTGTCTGTCACATTATATAATCATAATGATATTGCTGGCTTTTAGGAAAACTCAACAAAATAAGTTTCACATTCAGTGAGAGGGCAGACAGAGATTCCCAGTGTTCTTTGCTACTTTGTGGATCACACACTCACAAACGACCCTTTGACCTCAACCAGTAAACAGCACTCGTAGCTGTAATTGCATTCACTTACACCTAAGCAAGATGAAGAGAGCTTTATTGAAAGCAAGCCCTCTTTTAAATACCTGCATTATTTCAGCATGCAGATGCACCAGTCAAGGATTATTTTTAGCATATCAAAAACAACATCATCGTTCACTGAAAAAAGGAAAGATAACTGTAACTTCATACATTTCAGATTCTTGTTCTTGCATGTTTAAAATTCTGGCCCAGATCCTGTTTGATGCTTCTTCTGAAAAATATACAACAAGCACTCCCTTATACCCTTAACTCAATTCAACTTAAAAAAAAAAAAAAAAAAAGGAAATTATTTGGTATGAAATAAATCAATGACTGAAATGTCTGATGATGAACTGGTTATCATTTATGTGTGTAGAATAGCATGCGTAGGATATGTGTAATCATGTGGAATTCGTGGCAGCATCAGGGTAAATGGGCAGTTTTCAAATCAACTGACATTATTACTGTCCTCCCTTCTCAGCTTTATGAATGAATGGAGCTGTGAAGAAAGGACACGTTCTTCCATGCAAGTGTCCCACTAAATTAAATAAGGAACATGACTCTGATTAGGACCCCATTTGAAAGAGCTTCTTTCTGTCCATTCCAGGACATTCTGAGATGTTAGTGGTCTGACAGACTCTCTTTGTTTCTTGCTTTGGGTGACCTCTGCCATTGGAGTTGGAGCTTTTGCAAACTTGACAGCTCTGGTAAAATCCTGGCAACCAGGCACACAATAACTGCTTGAACAGTGTGGTCTGGGAGAGATAGGCATGGGAGCTTACAAACAACATAATTTCAAAACATTCAGGGTTAACTTGATGCAGGTGCAGATGATCCATGAAGCACAGTCTAACATTTAGAGCAGAGACTGAATTTCCTGAAATCTTAAAAAATAAATAAATAATGTTATCTACATTTTTCTCTAAAAAAACAGCTCTAAGTTCTAGATACTGTGATGTTTGAAAATCCCAGGAGATCAACCTTTACAGCAATACTCAAACTAGCCCATCTGGCACCAACAATCGTGCCATAGTCAGAATCACTGAGATATCATTTATTCCGCATTATGATGGTTGATGTGGACATTAACTGAAGCTCCTGACCCATATCTGCATGATTTTATGTGCTGCACTGCTGCCACACAATTGGCCGATAATGATGGTGCCAGACGGGCTGGTTTGAGTATTTCTGTAACTGCTGATCTCCTGGGATTTTCACACACATCAGTCTCTAGATTTTACTCAGAATGGTGCCAAAAACAAATAACATCCAGTGAGTAGCAGTTCTGCTGATGGAAACGCCTTGTTGATAAGAGAGGTCAAAAGAGAATGGCCCGTCTGGTTAAGTCTATGGTAACTTAGATAACCGCTCTGTACAATATTGTGGTGAGAAGAAAAGGATCTCAGAATACTATTCTGAGATGCAGGTTTTAATGTTGTGGCTGCTCTGTGTATATTGTAGTTTGTAGTGCATATGTAGCCTATACAAAAAACATTACTAACAGTCTGATAGAGACCTGGCTGCTTTTTAAAGGTTTTATTCATAGGAACATTTTTGTCAAAATTAAATACATTTTAGCTGATTTTTGCAATTGAGTGGCTCCTCAAAAGGTATTTGGACACTTTATACATTTACAATTAATTAAAATGCTACAATTAATTTGCGGTTTCTATTAACCAACTGATCCCAAGGTAATTTTTAGTGGTGGTATGAAGTCAGTTCCCCTCAAGTTCACACAGGTGTCGTAGCAGAGTGTAGTTCTAGTGCTATCTCAATCTTTCTTAACAGTAAATGCCACTTGGTTTCATATTTTGTAAACAAATGCAATGACATCCATACATGTTTAAGTGTGGACTAAGTGTCTAAATACTTCTTTCGTTTCTGTATGTGTTACGCACACTCGTGTGCCTTGTATACCATTTTATCTGCTGAATGGCTAACTAAGTCTGAAACATGAGAGACCCAAAGAGTATCCAGACAGTGTTTTGCTTAGTCTCAGAAATTTGTGTTGACATGATGGCAAGAAGATGTCAGCTCCATTTGCAGTGGATGACCAAAAAAGACTTGTGGTCCATTTTTTGTCACCAGACAACCTTGATGTCAGACACTAAACTCCCAACAAACAACAACAATTTAATTTTGAATTGTGAAATTTAACTGCTTTTGTTTAAGAAGGCAAGAGATAAACTGCAGCTAACCATGGCCAACAGCTTCTACCATCATGAAGATTTAAAAAGTACTTTTTTTTGTCAGAAACACACCCTCTATCATTAAATCACAGGCAAAGATATCCATAAAATTTGCAGCTTGTTGGGCTTCCTACAGATCCTAAAATTGTCACTCTGTCCGAGACCAACGCCTTCATCAAGGAGGAGCTGTTTTCTCTGCTTCACTCAGTCTTATCCCAATAATACCATTGCATTTGGTCCCCTGCAAACTGAGTGATGTGGTCTAATGCTTGTTAAACTAGTGAGTGACGTGAACAACACAGTGTTAAAGTACCGCAGTGTGATTCCACTTGGCCAAATCTTCATCTCCAACCCCTCACCAAGTACTGTAACCCCTTCCATGTGGCATCACGTTTGAAATGTTTAATGTGGAAAGTCATGTAAAATGAGACTGTCATTGAAAGCTTTTAACAACTGCTTCTCTTTTTCCAAATAAATGACTCTTGTTCTTTTTGTCATGGTAATTATCCAATATAGAATAGCAGGAGCAAAAGAGGGAGTCTGCAAGCCTTCAGTGTCACTACAAATGCAAGACAGCGTCTCTTTCCAGAGTCACCACCACACAAAATCAGATTTTTAAGCTTAAGCTGAACATTGACAAGGATCCTGTTTTAGCATCAGATATTTTTTGCTCTTTTACAATTTGTTATCTTAAAAATAGGATATGGCTTAATTCATAAGAAAATATAATTTTTGTGTAGGAATGCCAAGACTTAAAATATAAACGGTAGAAACTAAGAACACAAAAAATGTAAAATTTTTGACATGGTTTATGTGAAATGATACAGATAGATAAAAAGAAAAGTAAAGTAGACTTTTCTTTTGTAAATTGTATTATAAATATAATACAATTTAATTAGAATTAAAAAAAAATTTTGTGCGTAGACTAATAACAACAATAATGCAAGACATACTACTATAATGAGGAGACTATTGAAAGAAATCCAAAAGGTAATATTGAAATGGATCCATAATATAAATGCTATTCTCCAAAACTATTGAGGTCAATGGAATACCTACTAGGGGCATGAGCAAGGAAAATACCCTAACCATCATAGATGGATTGCCAGGATTCCCTGAAAAAAATTCAATAAAATCTGATTTTAGTAAAGATTCCAAAAAATGACAGAATTTCAAAGATAGACCATACTCTGACCTCCCGCCATAAGAGTAAAGCCAGGAAGACTGAGCTAGAAATTGATACCTAATTGGCTTCACTGTTACAATGTTTTAGATAGTACATTACCATATTATAGATACATAGAGAGGTATAGAAAATAAATGTAACTGGTTGTTCTAAACATATCTAAGAGATCATTTCAAATATAAGTTTTAACTTTCCACAATTTACAGAACATATTTTTCTGGGTTGAAGAATATTTGGTGAATTTAAAGAAGAAGGAAGAATCCTTATTGTTAATTTTATAGCTTAAAAAAGGCTCTTCAATTTCAGTTTGTTTCTATAGCCTGTAATGACAGCTGTCGCAAAGGAAGACCTCTACCACATAGACCTACTCCACCAGTAACAAGCATATCTTTTAACTATCAAACCAAAGTAACAAACAAAGGCTATCATTCTTCACAAAACAGCTGCAAAAATATAAATTTTATTTACAAAAATGCAATCTCAGTACACAATACATATTATTTACAGTTTGATAAAATACTGTGCACTTGCAAAAGAAGCTTTATTCCTCTACCAGAGGAATAAATTGAACCCAGAGGCTGTTCGTTTGACTGCATTCTTTTGCCCTGACCTGTCTGTGACCATTTGCTCTCTTCCAGTATGATCCTCTTAAGCGAATGTTTAATTAAATTATGACTGAGAGCCCAGGGGGAAAGCAAGGACAAAGGGGAGACAAAAACCCCAATGATAACGTTTCCACTTGCAGCCACAGTGATGGTGGCGGTTGGGGCATAGGAAGGGCATGGAAGGGAAGAGAAAGTGTAACCTGGTGTGTATTAATGCCACAGGGCAGGTGAGTGACCTGGCGTTCGTATAAGCAACCATGTGTTTATTTGTATGTATGGGTGCACTTATGTGTCTGTTCATTGGCCTGAGGCTATGTGACTGAATTGACAGTGCTGTGCACATTCGACAAATGTTTAACTCAGTTGTACAGGGGGTGCAGGAGGTAAGATCCTGCATAAACACAGGTGTAGCACAGATCTTCTGATGGGGAAAGCTCAGGGCTCAGTTTGATACTCTCTAGCACAACCTCTTCCCCTGATTCACTCTTTAACATGAGAGATTGCTATTACTGATCTACACTGGGAAATATATTTTAAGTTGGATTTACTTAAAATATATATGAAGCATTTATGCATCACACCTTTTAAGTCAATTCAACTTATGGTCATCTTGTACTAGCTTAACTAGAAAACCTTTGTTAGATATTTGCAAATCAGTTAATTTATTTACTTAAAAAGGCATGTCAGACAAATAGGATTTAACAACTAGTAAAAAAAAATCCAATTATCTTCAATAGTATTGTTTCTACCTAATTTAATTTGCTCATAAGATAATAATGACTGAGGTCAGCCATTAAACAACTGATTCCTCAAAGAAGTGCAGATAAAACTGCTCTTCTCTTTCACACGTTTACACAAGGAAAAATAACATAGATTGAACAGGATCCAACTTCACCAAAGGGAATACAGTAATCACCCTGATGGTGACTTTACACATAATGACTAATTACAATGAATCTGTATCGAATGTACCTAAAGGCAAAGACACTAGCACAACTGACCAATGATACACATTTGTTTTCCTAATAGAAGATACAGAGACCTAAAAATAAAAGTAAATAAATATAGACCATGTCCACTGCTCTTGATCTTTGACCTCACTACGAATTTCAGTCCTTGGTCATCTGCAGCACTGTTTCAGTCTTGGGAGTCCTGGGTCTAGCCATCAGCCAGTTCAGAGGTCACAGGGATGACAGCAGGCACCTTACTGTGAGAGTGTGACCCACCTCACTAAGACAACAGCAGCCGATCTGCTAACCAACTTCCAAGAGCAGAACTGAGGATCAGGCTTCCGCTTGTGAAAACAGAGACAGGGTCACAAGATGACCTTTGGGTTCACACTGAGCTTTCATCCTTTCCAAATACACTGAAAGGGAATGCTGCCTTAGCCTTAGCCTGTTTTTCTTGCAATGGAATCATGTTTGACAATGGCAAACATAATTATTTATCCTACAACTTAATTTGCATAGACCAAAAAACCCTGTTGAGGGCAGTGGTTAAAGTTAGCATGTTCCAAATTCATGAAAATCCCTTACAAAAAACGATAAATATGAATAATCATGTGAATGTTCAAGCCTCAAAAATCCAAGTAGGTATAGCTGTAGGCCAGAGATCTCCAAATGGGGGTGGAATCTCCAAAAGAGGGCAGGGTTACTCTAGAAGGGTCCAGGGTTACTCCAAAAGAAGGTTGCGCCAACTCCAAAGGGTTTTCGCCAACTACAAAAGGGGGTGTCACTTCTACACACAGTGAGGGTTAGGGAAAGGGTTAGGTTTGTGGCTCCCTATACCTTTACTGGTGGTTTGGAGCTACCGCCCCTTTTTGGAGCACTGTCTGCAGCTATTTCCCTATTTGAAAATCACCAGCGTTGCACCTTTAACATCACATCCCTTTTGATCTCCAGCTAGCAAGATACTACTTGTGCAAACAAGTAAAAACAAAATATGCAGTTTTGGTGATAATACTGTTAGGGTCAGGTATAGGGTTTGGGTTAGGAGTATATTACATTTACATTTAGTCATTCAGCAGACGTTTTCCAAAGTGACTTACAAATGAGGAACATAGCAAACAATTTGTCATAAAAAAGTAAACAATATCTGCAGTATTGCACTGCCAAGTTCTCAAACTGGCTGGAGTAGTGTAGAAGCATACGTAGAAGGAAGAGACAGACAAGATTTTATTATATATACCATTTATATTTTATTAAGATAATAATGTTTTAACTACTAAAATAAATGTTTATTTCGAATAATGTTTACTAATGTCTTATGCTTGCGCTGTACATTGCGCAGAAGGTGCGCATGCATTCAACTGTTGTTCCAGCTTTGGCCATCGGGCAGTTTTAACTGACAAAAAATTCTGCCTCCAAGGTTAGCCTGATTAATATTATAATTTAGATGAGTCCTTCATTAAATTAAATGGACATCACATTCAGGAAATGTAATCCACCAACAGTCTCTGAAATGGTTTGCTTGGTAATTTAAACAGAACATTCACTGGCAGCCAACAGTTTGGAATAATGTACAGATTTTGCTCTTATGGAAAGAAATGGGTACTTTTATTCATCAAAGTGGCATTCAACTGATCACAATATATAGTCAGGACATTAATAATGTGAAAAATTACTAGTACAACTTGATAGCTTTGCAGATCATTGGCATTCTAGCTGTCAGTTTGTCCAGATACTCAGGTGACATTTCACCCCACACTTGTAGCACTTGCCATAGATGTGGCTGTCTTGTCGGGCACTTCTCACTCACCTTACAGTCTAGCTGATCCCACAAAAACTCAATGGGGTTAAGATCCACAACACTCTTTAGCAATTATCTGTTGTCCAATGTCTGTGTTTCTTTGCCCATTCTAACCTTTTATTTCTTTGCAATTCTTCCCATAAGAACTGCACCCCTGAGTCTTCTCTTTACTGTTGTACATGAAACTGGTGTTGAGCAGGTCAGCTGAGGACATGTGAGGTGTCTATTTCTCAAACTAGAGACTCTCCGATGTACTTATCCTCTTGTTTAGTTGTACATCTGACCTTCCACATCTCTTTCTGTTCTTGTTAGAACCAGTTGTCTTTTGTCTTTGAAGACTGTAGTGTACACTTTTGTATGAAATCTTCAGTTTTTTGGCAATTTCAAGCTTTGTATAGCCTTCATTCCTCAAAACAATGATTGACTGACGAGTTTCTAGAGAAAGCGGTTTCTTTTTTGCCATTTTTGAGCTAATATTGACCTTCAGACATGCCAGTCTATTGCATAATGTGGCAACTCAAAAACAAACACAAAAACAATGTTAATCTTAATTTATCGAACCAAATTGCTTTCAACTGTTTGTTATAATGGCAAATTATTTTCTAGGGCCAAATTAGCAATTTAGCATGATTACTCAAGGATAAGCTGTTGGAGTGTTGGCTGCTGGAAATGGGGCATGTCTAGATTTTATCAAAAATGACTTTTTTCAAATAGTGATGGTGCTGTTTTTTTACATCAGTAATATCCTGACTATACTTTGTGATAAGTTGAATGCCACTTTGGTGAATTAAATTACCAATTTTCTTCAGAAACAGCAAAATCTGTACATTATTCCAAACTTTTGGCTGCCAGTGTATAAAAATAGATTTTATCTCGAGTGTCCTCCCACAACTGTAAAATTATGTAGCCTATGTTTGTATCATTCGTGTTTTCCAAAGGATGGAAGACAAGAAGTCTTCCAAAGATTTAAAATGGTTAGATGGGCAAGATTGTGTGGTGAGAAGGTTACAAAGACAAGATAGAATATGGTTGCTTTTACAGTTTTGGGATAAAAAAATAAAAAAAATAACTCTAAAAAAGAGCCTATAGTCTAAAACTCTGGACCTCAAGTGGATTTTCCACAGCAAGCTTTCAAAGTCAAATCCATGAAAGAGTTGTTCAAGACTGAAACAGTTCACATAATATATACAGTGGGTACGGAAAGTATTCAGACCCCCTTAAATTTTTCACTCATTTTTATATTGCAGCCATTTGCTAAAATCATTTAAGTTCATTTTTTTCCTCATTATTGTACACACAGCACCCCATATTGACAGAAAAACACAGAATTGTTGACATTTTTGCACATTTATTAAAAAATTGAAACTGAAATATCACATGGTCCTAAGTATTCAGACCCTTTGTTCAGTATTTAGTAGAAGCACCCTTTTGATCTAATACAGCCATGAGTCTTTTTGGGAAAGATGCAACAAGTTTTTCACATCTGGATTTGGGTATCCTCTGCCATTCATCCTTGCAGATCCTCTCCAGTTCTGTCAGGTTGGATGGTAAACGTTGGTGGACAGCCATTTTCAGGTCTCTCCAGAGATGCTCAATTGGGTTTAAGTCAGGGCTCTGGCTGGGCCATTCAAGAACAGTCACGGAGTTGTTGTGAAGCCACTCCTTCATTATTTTTGCAGTGTGCTTAGGGTCATTGTCTTGTTGGAAGGTGAACCTTCGGCCCAGTCTGAGGTCCAGAGCACTCTGGAGAAGGTTTTCGTCCAGGATATCCCTGTACTTGGCCGCATTCATCTTTCCCTTGATTGCAACCAGTCGTCCTGTCCCTACACCCCCACAGCATGATGCTGCCACCACCATGCTTCACTGTTGAGACTGTATTGGACAGGTGATGAGCAGTGCCTGGTTTTCTCCACACATACCGCTTAGAATTAAGGCCAAAAAGTTCTATCTTGGTCTCATCAGAACAGAGAATCTTATTTATCACCATCTTGGAGTCCTTCAGGTGTTTTCATGTGTCTTGCACTGAGGAGAGGCTTCCGTCAGCCACTCTGCCATAAAGCCCCAACTGGTGGATGGCTGCAGTGATGGTTGACTTACTACAACTTTCTCCCGTCTCCCTACTGCATCTCTGGAGCTCAGCCACATGATCTTTGGGTTCTTCTTTACCTCTCACCAAGGCTCTTCTCCCCCGATTGCTCAGTTTGGCTGGACGGCCAGCTCTAGGAAGGGTTCTGGTCGTCCCAAACGTCTTCCATTTAAGGATTATGGAGACCACTGTGCTCTTATGAACCTTAACGGCAGCAGAAATTTTTTTGTAACCTTGGCCAGATCTGTGCCTTGCCACAATTCTGTCTCTGAGCTCTTCAGGCAGTTCCTTTGACCTCATGATTCTCATTTGCTCTGACATGCACTGTGAGCTGTAAGGTCTTATATAGACAGGTGTGTGGCTTTCCTAATCAAGTCCAATCAGTATAATCAAACACAGCTGGACTCAATTGAAGCTGTAGAACCATCTCAAGGATGATCAGAAGAAATGGACAGCACCTGAGTTAAATATATGAGTGTCACAGCAAAGGGTCTGAATACTTAGGACCATGTGATATTTCAGTTTTTCTTTTTTAATAAATGTGCAAAAATGTCAACAATTCTGTGTTTTTCTGTCAATATGGGGTGCTGTGTGTACAATAATGAGGAACAAAAATGAACTTAAATGATTTTAGCAAATGGCTGCATTATAACAAAGAGTGAAAAATGTAAGGGGGTCTGAATACTTTCCGTACCCACTGTATATATTTTTTTACATTAGGTTGAGTGAACTAGCCTTGGAAAGTGTGAGGGTAAGACCCCAATCATGACAGTTTAGGGCACTGAACATCTGGAGTCAAAAGCAGTGCCAGTTCTAGACTGGGATGTGTCTTAAAAACATTGGCCTTCTAGCTTGAGCCTGACACAAATGCACTTGGGTTTTAAGCATGTCGTTGTGCACCCATCATTACTTGCAGATCAATAGGAATTTTTATGAGGACAGTTTCATACCGTGATACCACTGTAATTGTAGCGTGTATTAGACTTGCGATGGTTATGAATATGGTAAATGAAAATTAAAGAAAGAAGGAAAAGAGTAATCCTGAACATAGTCAACGTTGTTCATGACTGATGTGAAGTTGTTGAAAGGCAATTCCATAATGATGCTCATGACCCAAGGACAAATTCATTCCAACCAAAAAGAAAGCCCTTTTAGTGGTCATGGAAATAGCAGGGTAATATAATTTTGTGCCAGAATTCCTCTTCTCCACATTGTGGGTTTTTATTGAGCAGATGTGAAGGAATGTCAGAGCAGCCTGGGAATTATATAATTTCTCTGTTCAATATGCTCCAATGTATAACAACTCCTTTTTTAATTTTGACAAACAGAAAATACAATTTATAAATGTGTATTTTTATTTTAGAAATTTAGAAATAGTTTAGAAATACACAAATAATAATAAATGTTTTTTAACCAAAAATGTAATATTTTACAGATATTGTACAGTCTAACATGTTACTATTCTGAATAGAGTGGAGGGGTGAGTTTGTTTTTTCCGAACAAATCTTTCCACATGGCAGCCACACATCCACAAGAGAGGGGAGATGTATTTGTTTTACTATTTATAGAAAATACAATTTTTTAGGACACATTTAGGACCTAATATTTCACAGAGAGAGGACTAGTAAACCTAATGAAACAAATTGTCATGTTATTCTTCAGTGTTCAACAGAGGCTCTTAATGATATTTTCTCTCTTGCTTGACTCTCTTGTTTTTGTCTAGTGAAAAAAAAAACATTAGGCTACTTGCATCACCTAAAAAAATCTAATTCATGTGCTGTTTTCATAGGCTCATAGGCTTCAATGGCTTCAAGCCAGTTCAACATAAATAATTCATGAGAGTAAATTAAGTTTACTGAAATATTTAGGATGATCTTGGTTCCAATAAACCAATTTTCCAATAAACCATTATTCCATCTTTTCAGACTGAAAAAAGTTTATTTACCTGATTCCCAGCTATTTGAAACAAATTCATACTTATCTGAACATTATGGGCTTGTTTTTCTTTCTTAGACAGAAGAGAATTGGCAAATTGTTTTAAACAGTAACATCCTAATATAAGCTCAATGACAACCACTTTTTGCATTATTTCATAATCCATGCTTTCAGAATGATCTTTCAACAAAAGCAAGGGTAACAAGTATAATAAAGATTTTGCCTCAAATATAAAAATAATTGCTCTGAATAGTTGACAATTTCATTGGAGATTTTCAAGATTGAAACTCTCTGGGTGAAAACTTGTTGATTCATTGCAGTTGTCAACATGTTATATGTCACATCATACCAAATGCATTTCCATTCTTCTTATTGCAGGCCAAGTGTAGAAAAAATATAAATTATAATTCTTCCTGAACCACAGCTAAATGTATAACGAGACAGCAACTCTGGCAGCTGTCTGCACTAGACATAACAACAAACAATAAATACGAAGCTTAATAAATACAGACAGCAAAAAATGACATGTAGAGTGAAAATACGTGAAATTATAAAAGCCATCAACTGTTTATCCACGAATCAGATTTCAATTAGTGTTCAGTCAATGTTACTAAAAGATACAATATTGTAAGAAAGGTAACAGATGGATTTTTAACTTTTAGTGCTCAAAATTTTTTATCATGTTTAGAGAAGGCTGGGAAAGCCACATATGACATTTTCAGACTGAAAGCAGTTTGTCGCCAAAAAATTAGTTGTCCTTGAGATTGAATCTGTTTTTAAAGAAAATTCTAAGTGTTGGTGCTGCAGTTTGCAAAGCCTTGTCTTTTGACTACCCTCATGAAGGAATACTTTACTATTATTCTGAACAAAATTTATAATATATTCCAAAACTTCAAATGTTCCAGATAACACTGGTTCTGATTGGTTATATATAACAGATAACTCATGTAATTCTGGCCCCGGACATAGTTTTTTTACTATCACAAATTCAAACATAATATAAGCAACCACAGCACCCAACACCTCACATCTGGCTTTTACCAAACGAATGAGGGAAAGAGAAAAAAAGAACAAAATTGCTGGATATTTGAGTAATTTATTCAGAATAAATTGCTACCAAAATTGCTGTCTGCAAGGCATTTGCACAGCATTATCTGCAAGAGTTTCGCTTGTATGCTCAGAATGGCCTTGGAGTGTTACTGTACATGGTACTCATGTACACTACATATCAATTTTATTTTATCCAAGAACTTTCCAAGAGACTCTTCAAAAGAGGTTAAAAAAAAGTAAATGTACCATGTGTGTTCCTACAATCTGAGATTGTAGTTTACATTTCAAGACTTTAAACAAAAATGTGTTCGTTAATATTTTAAATTATAAAACAAAAGATATACTGCTCAAAATTAAGACAAAATTATTAATAGTTAATGTGATGAATTGTGGTTACCCTGTTAGGGAACTTGAGGGAAACCACCTTCTCACCTACTGGTTTTTCCTAGTGCAAAAATACCTCAGAAATTAGATCTGAGAAAAGGTCTAGCATTATTTGTTTGATTTGGTTTTATAAAATAATAATAATAATACAGTTTGAAAGGAATAGTTCACCCAAAAATGAAAAATCCTCATCATTTACTCACCCTCATGCCATCCCAGATGTGTATGACTATCAGAACACAATCAAAGAATATTTCACGTCTGTAGGTCCATACAATGAAAGTGAATGGGTGCCAAATTTTTAATCTCCAAAATGCACATATAGCCATCATAAGTGCAATCCATACTAATCCAGTGTATTAATTTATGTCTTCTGGAGCAAAATGCTAGGTGTCTGTAAGGAACAGATCAATATTTAAAACTTTTTTTATTGAAAATTCACTAGGGTCGAGGTCATGAAGCCTCTCGCGTGACGTAAGCACGACGGCAAGTTCACACAAGAACTGAAACGTGAAATATGGAAAATATGGAAGTGCAGTGTTTTTTACAACAGAGGAGTATAGATATTCAGACTAGATGCCTCATTCGGCTGGTTTGGATACGATAACTGCGGCACCATCTTGGAATGGTCAACAAGGAGAGCTGTTTGAATGCAACTGAATGGAGTAGATGCCTCAGACCAAGCTCCTTGCTCAGACCACTGCATAAACTGCATTTGTTTGGAAACAGTATCACGGTTCATAGGAACAGCTGCTAATAAGTTATCTACGTATGAATATCTATTCAGAGGAGACTTATGCGCTTACATCAAGCGAGAGGTGGCCGAAAGTGAACATTTTTAATACAAAAAGTTATAATATTGATCTGTTTCTTACACACACCTAGCGTTTCACTTCAGAAGACATTCATCCACTGGAGTTGTATGGATTACTTTTATTATGGCTATATGTTCTTTTTGGAGCTTAAAATATTTGGCACCCATTAACTTGCATTTTATGGACCTACGTCTTTATTAAATCTTTATTTGTTTTCTGCTAAAGAAGAGAGTTATACACATCTGGCATGGCATGAGGGTGAGTAAATGATGAGAGAATTTTCAATTGTGGGTGATTTATTCCTTTAAGTCTGGTTTAGTGTCAAAATTTCAAAATACTTTTTGGGATCATTTTATACTTCAGTCTTTCAGTTTGACATTATATTAATAAATGTAATCCTCCCTGATAACAAGGCTGGTAACATATCACATCTCAGAGAAAATAAGAACCAGCATATTAACCCACATAGAAATGTACCAGGATGCTCAGAACTCTTCTGTTTTCACAGACTAAAACTCTAACCCATGGTACTGGAGTGACTGCCATGGGATAAAAATTAAATGTGAGAATGCTCACATTGCTCATAACTATGCCAAAGCATGAGAAGCATTAGTTTTTTACATAACAGTGGCCAATTGTTAAATACTGTTGGTATGTTTGGTGTTTCTAGATTATAACTGGAGTCTTTTTGTGCATCTCTGCATTTCGCAAGAGAACAGCTGACACAATGACTCATTCAAAGTCCAGAAGAACAGCTTTCCTGTGTGTTTTCCCTTGTTTCGCTATTGACAAATAATTGAGTTGACACCAATGCATGGAATGTCCCAGGTTTTCATATTGCACTGAGGACTCCTCTTCCTGCCTAATGCAGAATATGGATCATAACTGTGCTGTGTTTCTGTGGAACACTCAAAATCTACCTTTTTATCAACAATCCAGAAAACAACACATCATTCTTTTCCTGCTTCAGGATGATTCCAGCATTCTAAAGAGTATAATCATAGACTATTTAGCGGAGACCGGACACTTCTATTACAATGAATGGGAGAAATTGGAATGCCTAACAGTCAACGAATGTAGAAAGGAAGTCTCGTCTTACAGGTAAAAGAGCCAATCGCATTTTAGATTCAGACATCGCCTGTCCATCAACTCAAGTATGCACATGTGAATTAGCTGTACAAGGAGGGAAATTAGATTTTTTTTTTGGCATAATCTGAGGTAAAGCAGCACAATTTATTATACCTGCCTTGTCAGATTTTCCTGCTGATTTGAAATATGTTCTTTGATCGTAATCTTGACCAACCGTTTCAGAGATTTTTGGTCTTACCCAATTCAATTATATAGGAGCTGCACTCATATGTCGCTTGTTTACATAGAAAAAACTGCTCCAGAGCGTTCCAAATATGGCCGCCAGTGGACTGACTTGCTAGAAAGACTTTGGTATAATTCCTCTCTGTATCTCTTGTTTTTTCTAATACTGTATCTCCATCTCTTCTTTTCTTTTATTCTTTTTTCCTGCTTCTCTTTCGCTTTTTTCCTTTCGCTCTGTGCCTCCTCTTAACTGCCACACAGCTCAAGCCGGGTGTGCTCTGAATTTGATATAGTGGCATAATTCACCCAAGTGATCATATCACTAAATGAGCAATCATTAGATCAAGACCAGACTCCAGAATCAGTCACATATGGAAAGCATTTTTATTCATCTTAATAAACTTTTTTCTGTAGTTTAAATGGGTTCTGGATTCAAGCATCAGACCTCTAATGTGATGTGGTGTAAAAAACAAAAACAAAACAAAAAAAACAAACCTGGCTGTCGATAAAGGATCAGAGAATCACAATTGTACAGTTCTTGTTTTACTACAGTCCAGTATTCTATTGCACCAAAATGATATTTCACAGACAGCTCTGTTACAGCATGTGAAAGGGTTTAAAGAAAAGAAAAATGAAAGATGATACTTATCGTGTGCACATCTGAAAGCTCTTTTGTCTTAACCACAACTTTATAGAGTCTGGATCAAGAGCAAGTCAGGGCAGGGTGCTGCAGAGCTGTGTCGAGAGCGGCAGGCTGATCTGCTGCTGGGGGTGAAACTATCTCTGACCATGAGGAGGCTGGAGAGTGGTGATGAGAACAAGTTCTGATGACTCTTTCGCCTCCCTTCCTTGAGTCCTGTTTATTGAATTAAAGATCAGTACAACCGCTGCCTCTTTTCCCCCTTTCTCTGTTTAATTTGATCAGAAAATTTGATGATGTAGGCTGCCCCCAAATCATGTGAAACCAATTTTAGCTACACATAAAAATCTGGAGCAGACCTCCAAATAGACCTGGCTCATCTTCATCCAGGAGACATTCTCATGTCTGGGCATGTCTCAAAACTCTGTTGGGGCTAGGCTGAATACCCACATGCCCATGCAGAGGTCAGGAGCTGGACTAGAACTGGTGGTCTTTTATCTTAGGGTGCACAGACAGCACCACAAAACACACACACACACAGCAGAATAAACAAGCCAACAGCCAAGTGTGTGCGTCATGTTTCATATGAGGACAGCCTGACTGTGGTGGAGGCACACCATCTGGTTACCGTGGTGAGGCGATGGCAGTGATTCCTCTCCCAAGCATTCGCCTCGCCCCACACGTAGGAATCATTTTGATGGGAAAAGGATTGCCTTTCAAATGATTCCAGCTTATGATCATAGCCATTGTCCCTATGTGTCTAAAGATGTTAAATCTTGCTGCAGAGGTTGGTCTACCAGGGTGATAGGAAAACAGGTTAATAATTTTACAATTTCAAAAATGCAGTACGATTTGATTGATTTGTACCCTCTAGATTGCATTGTGGAGAAATGGAGCAGATATACAGACTACTGTACGTATGGTTGCTTTAACCCATGCAGCTCTTGGATTTAAGCTTGCTTTAACCAATGAAGCTGATTTTAACTTTAACCCTCATGTTCTGCTGAGACTGACTTTATGTTCTTAATGTTTGGGGTCCCAGAGACCTTAATGCTGTACATGTTAAAACTAATAAAATAAATTTTGAAATTATTCTTAATTTTCCCTTTTAAGTTCCTTTTATATGTTCCCCTGACTTATTTAAAATCCAGTAGGCAGATCAGAGGATCTTAGCATAAGTGATTGCATTTCCAGTGTTACAAGGGCTGTTGACTGTACATTGTGATAAAAGTGAAAATATGAATTGATATTTTTTATGGAGTGGTGGTGGTGTATTGGTCTAAACCACATAACTGGTAAACTGGTAATCAGAAGGTTGCTGGTTCGATCCCCACAGCCACCACCATTGTGTCCTTGAGTAAGGCACTTAACTCCAGGTTGCTCCGGGGGGATTGTTCCTGTAATAAGGACTCTGTATTAGAGGAATGTTTTGGGTTCAATACAAGTTCAGCTTAATCAGCAGCATTTGTGGTGTAATGCTGATTACCACAAAAACTAATTTAAACTTGTCTTTTTTCATTTTTTAGAAAAAAAAAATTATCAAAAATCGAATTGTTTTGAACCCGGAATATTCCTTTAAATTTCATCTCTCTTAAGACATAAAACATGTCAATGATTGGATTTAAAGTTTTCTTAATCTTTTGTCTGGATTTATTGCTTTAAGATCTTTCTCTGTTAAAGCTGAAATAAAAAGCCCAGAAATAGTGAAATTGAAAAATCAATAGTGAAATACTGTAAGTTTAAAATTTGTATATGATTAATTCTCCTCTTTAATTTTATCCATTATACTTTGACATAAAGAGATTAATGACACAATGATATTACAGTTGTGTTAAAAACACATTACTGTGTAGACAGTGTAACTGTGAAACCTGTGATATATAACAAATATATTACACAGCAGTACGGCAAAACATTTTTTGGCTGTTACTGTACAGCTATAATGCCGCACAAGCTATGAAAAATGGCAAAACAATCATAAAGCAAATCTGGACCATGTTCAGAATTAACATTGAGCATGAATGCATGATGTATATTGCACATCTACTGATGCAAAACTGAACTCTGGTGGGGCCTGCACTTCATCTGAACATTGTAAGACATGTCAAGTTTGTTTGAAGGGCAATTAGAGTTGTTTATTGCCTTGAAAGACCTGTTTGGATGTAGAGATGCACTTCATACTTTATGCAGCCCATTGAAATAGAACAGGGCCATAGGGGCTATTTAATTACAGTGGCATCCTATTTCCTATGCCCGGGGCTATTTTCTCAAGGACTAAGATCTGGCATAGAAGTACCAAAATAAAGAGGGGTACTGCTTTAATTTTATTAACAAAATTGATCATTAAAGCATGAAGTGACTTTTCAAATAAATGTGAAATATTGTTTCCTTGTTTTTTCCTGCTGTCTGTCTGTGCTCCGTCTGCTCTTTGAGTTATTGTGAGCCACTGTTTCTGAACAATACCGTCAATTATGACTCACTTGTCATGCTGCATTATCGCCTTCAAAAGGAAGCATCCACTAACTATGCCACAGGCCAGGAGATCCGTGTGACCAACAATGTAGTTTCATTAATAGTTTGCTTAGAATTACTTCAGTATCCTTTAAATTGGTTTTTAAGTGTACATAAATAGATGACCCCCACATTTGCTGGAATAAGCGCTGCAAAAAAAAAAAAAAGAAAACACCTCAGGCATGAAAAGAGGCCATTTGACATACAATAATCGGATCTCTCATATCAGAATGAGACAAAATGACACTAATTACAGAGGTAATGCATAAATGGTAACAATCAATCCTTGGGAAAAGTCCTTTTTATTTGACAAATAAAAAATAGGTGTAACAAATTTAGAGGAGAGTTACATTAGACAAATATCTGTGAGTACATCTGTCATAAATCTACTGCTGTAAATAGTCAAAATATGAGATGTTTAGATGAGGGTAGAGCATATCATAAAATAATCAACCCATGACATCTCAACATACAAAGCTATTTTACCTCAATGCAAACCACAAACAATATGAAACAAAACTGTTATGTTTTATATTTAAGCTGAAATCTTCTATTACACATATGGTAAAGTTTTCCTCTCTTTGTCTAAAAATACAAGATTAATAACATGGCCCAAATCTATTATTTATATATCATTACGTCACAAGGCTACCTTTTTATTTTAAAATTCTCACCTTGGCTGAGCAAACCACCTTTATCAACTTGGGTGTTTTGTTTTGTTTTTGATTAATTAAAACAGGAAAAATGTATTTTGTGGTTGCATGATTGTGAACAGTTGAAATTATGACCAGTAATCATGTTACATACTGAAAATACAGTACCCCCTAGATCACCTCAATTTTTCTGTAGATTTTGTGTGGAGAAAAATATGCTGTGATGTCCAAATATGTCTGTCTGGCAGAATAAATGTTAAATAATTTATTGTCTCAGTGATTTAAATATTTCAGTCATGATTTATTAATGGAAAGCTAAAAATATAGCATACATGGCTGACCTCACAGTGATTAAATGTATCTAATAAAAATATGGTCTCACTCCCTTTGGCAGAGCTGATAAAATGTCACACACCTCTTTGTCATAAAGTCCTCTGCAGAAAACAGAATGATTGAGGATTAAGGCTTTAATGAGAGTTTGGGCTCTGTGTGCTACCACAGGGATATGCCATTTGTTTGGTGGTATTTTGCATGTGTAAGAAGTAAAAAATAAGTTTCAAGTTTTACTATATCAGCAAATTTGATATCAGCAAACATTCCTTTTGATGCATATGCTTATGCATCTTGTTATTGAGCATATACAGTCATTTAACACTAGCAACAGATGTTGTTAATGAAAGGCAATCTGAGGAAATAAAAAATAAAAATGTGTTTTTAACAATGCTAACAATTTTTTTTTAATTAAAGCAGCAAATGTTAGCTGCAAACCTGTGCATGGACCCGTGTTACATACAAGAGGTTTAAGATGAATCTTAGTTTCATATTTCATTTAAGCAACAGAGATTTTATATGACTGTTATTTGGTTGAAATAAGGTCATTACATTATTCAAGTAAACATTTCACACATAAATCAAAGGTTTAATCATTTAGCAGATGCTTTCATCCAAAGCAATTTACAAATGAGGCAAAGCACAAGCAAATTATCACACAGGAGCCAATAATATTAGCAGCATTGCAATAATGCATTTCAAGAGTAAACCAGAGTAGATAGTAAGTATTCTATTTAGACAAACAAAACGAACACCAAACATTTTAGTTTAGATTTTGTTAGTTTTAATATTTCTGTAGGAAAAACAGTTTTAAATGATTCATGCCAGTTGTACCTACCTTACATTTTCCATTCAATGCTATTAAATTACTGTTGGAAATAAGATTTAGCCTTATATGTATTTTGTGTCATTATAATGCCATACTCAATGTACTCACTTATTAAAGACAGGTGGATGTGTTGCTTAGTATAAGCTTTCAATAGCCTTCCAGAAATATGACACTTTTTAAAAGACAAGGATGTTATTTTTCACTGCAGCCACTTACATCTGTCACATATCTTTATAGGGCTACAGCCCGATTTGATGGACCATGGTACAACACATACAGAGAGTTAGGCTGGGGTGGAAGTGAAAAGTACATCATTTTCCCTTCTTCATTTCAAATAATATATTTTATTTAGCTTAGCGTAATGCTGACAATTTACCCAAGGTTTATTTCAATTTCTTATGCTCCAAACTTACTTCAAACGTACTTCTCTGTCTGCTCGTATGAATGTAACACATCATAATAAAGTGTTTCACCGCTGTTCAAATTCACTTTGGATCGCATCATTTATATGTATAAATGTTTTCCATCTGAAAGGACTAAATATTAAATTAAACAAATGACAATTAAATGCAAAGTAATCTCTTCAGTAATCAAAATACTTTTTGAAAGTAACTGTATTCTAATGACCAATGTAAATTAAATTGTAACTATAGTGGAATATATATATATATATTTAGGGAGAGAGAGAGAGAGAGAGAGAGAGTATATACAGTATACCTGAATACACACACACACACACACACACACACACACACACACACACACACTCCTGTGTGTGCGTATATATATATATATATGCAGTAAAGAATTGTACATTTGTAGCAACTGCTCTCCAGCAAAAAGATAAGTGTTCTGCTTACAGACAGGAAAAACATACATCAGAAATAATATATATCTGATTCACTCATTTGAATACATTTCCTTACTCTGTGCAGTTAATTCCACATTTCTTAAGTGGAATTGAATAGTAATCATAACAAAGTATCAGTGTTGAGGAAAATGTTGGAAATGTAATGTAGACAAAGTTAAAATTGTGTCAAGTCCTATCCGAAATAGAGTCTAGTCATTTCCATTTTTACTTTTTATCAAATGTTTTATTTTTCCCTTAATTGAAACATGAGGAGATAAGTGTTTGTAAGATGTTACAGATTAGATGATGAATAGAAATGAAACCAGAAGTTTTTGTCACTCACATACTCTCCAATTAAAAGTGAAAACGATCACATTAATCATCCTTAAATGTTGCTTGTTTGTAAACTCTGAAATAACTGACCATCACTGGAGTGATTTATGAAAGGTGAGGGCATACAGTGCTGAGAATAATCTGTCCTGACATATGGAGACAGTGATGTATAAATTTACAGGCACCTTTTTCAGTGGACTAACTGCCCTTCATATCCAATTAGATGGAGAAAGGACTGGAAAGAGACTGTGGCTGGTTTGCATTTGTTCTGCTGTTGCATGTGCCCTACATGCAGGATTCTCATGCTGTACAGGAGAAACAGCTCAGCCAAGTGACTGCTCTCTACCACAGTGAAAGTTGAGTCACTGTAGAACAAAACTGTGTAAAAATACACATTTGACATCATGTCTTCCGATAATACCTGTCCACAGCGGCAGCCACATCCAGAAAGCCACCATGAGTAGCATCCCTGCATGCCCTCCACTTAGACCCAATATGTCTAGTTCATTTGACCAAATAGTGCTTACTGCACCCATCTATTGAGGCAGATTTTGAGAGATGCTTGACTGACTTGAGGGGACTGTAATATTCACCATCTGAGAGGTATTGATGCCAGTTTTGTTAGTGACTCTTGTGCTTTTTCTGCAGGGTATGAGATACTACATAATGTTTAAAGCATGCTAAATCTGTTGTGCTTTATTCCGCATGTAAAATATTATTAACATGAGGTGTGGACAATCTACAAAAACAAAGTAGGCCTACCTCAGTACCCGCAGAGACATGGCGTTTAGTTCCCTGAACGTTATATGTTTAACTAGGATACACTTTTTATAAGAAGAATGGTTGAGTAGATAAATGAATTAGGCTGAATACCTAGAGTTTCATAAAAGTAAACTTGGACTGGGGATTTTAGTGCATTGTTAGTTAAAATGCACGTTGCAATTAATTACATTTTCTTTTTAAAGAACACCAGCACATCATCAGTCGTTTAGACTATACACCAAAAGAGGGGTGCTCTAATGAAATAATCCTAGACACATGCATAAGTGTTGAGATTGTGACATCTGACCGCCATATATAACACGAAACATAATAGCCCAAACACGTTAAAAAATGTCAATGCGTGTACGAAAAAATGACAAGGTAAATACCAATGGAGCAGTCTGAAAACCGGGACCCAAACGTTAAACTGAGCTAATTTAATTCAATTTTGCCCTGGGTTAAAACGAATCTAATCTATGCACTTTTCCGTGAAAGCGAAATTTTGGGACAAGCCATTTGCAGTGCAAATTGTGCGCACGAACTGACCTCAGAACATTTTTAACATTTTTAAAATATGTAAAAATATATATATATACTGAAAACTATTATTGTGTGCATGTTGCACACTGCATGGTTAAACTAACATCTCTAAATTTCGTGCTTTAAATTACGCAAAATCTGACAAGTGATTTATGAATTTAAAAAAAGCCTCGCAATTATCAGCAGTGTAAAAAAAAAAAAAAAACATTAACGTGATAAAAGACATTCCTGTATCATTGCACAGGGAAAAATAAGCACATTATTGACCATTGAGAGATTCAACTGAAAACAAAAATCAAAACAATAATTATAAAAATATTTAAATAAAGTAAAATCTTTGTTTTTTCTTTAAACAGACGCATGCGTAGATCGTCACACCAGTTGAAGCTTGACTCTAGCCAGCATATGCACATTTCCTTGGTAAATCAGTGAGGAACTCGCAAACATAACAACAGCAATAATAACAATAACTACAGTAACAAAAAATATTTTGTAATTATATATATATTTAATTGGCCTTGCGATGGACTGGCGACCTGTCCAGGGTGTCCCCCGCCTTTCGCCCAATGTTAGCTGGGATAGGCTCCAGCCCCCCGCGACCCTGTACACAGGATAAGCGGTTGACGATGGATGGATGGATGGATAGGCCTATATATTTAATTTAACAGACCTATGCAAACCAATATATAATGTATTTACTTTTTGAAATCAAGAATTGAATTGTGCTGAAAAGAATGATCTCTTCTTTTGTAGAAGATATTGATATGGAAGGATTTAGGTAGAAGAGAACTTCAATAAACAGCATCAGGAATATGTGCTCTATTGATATTTAGCTAACCCTGTTTTATTACGCTTTTTATTTTCCTTACTGACGATTTCAACAAAGCTATAAAGCGCCGTCTAGTTTTCTACACTTCTGTCGATCATTTAAAATAATTAAGGCGCCCGCAAAAGGCTTAAATAATTGTTTAGATAAACCATGACAAAAAAAAATCTAAATAACATTGGTATTATCTGGCCTAATATTTCTTATAAATAATGTTTAGACCCAGAGAGCTGTAAAATAATGCACTTTTATCGAATTATTAATAGATGTGTCCCTTTGCTGTAGCAGTTTTACAAGCCATCTTATTGGACAGGGCCTTATCTTGCGTTTGCTGGATCCGTTTTTCGGATGTGCCATTCTGGAAGGTTTTTTCTTTTGCCCAAGTTTCGCCCTCTGCTTTCATATTCCGAACCAATGAAGTTGTGTTTTGGCATGTCACTATTTTTAAACCACCACCATAGTGAGTTTTTTTGGCCATGCATACAGTCATCAATACATGGACGGTGTAAAAGCAATAAATCAGATATCACACGTTGTGCTCCCCATTTAATCATCCAAGAGACTGCTTGAATAATCGGCTGTCGTTTGTGAATGCGGAACGAAATGTCGATCTCAGTCAATTTAAATGCCTATCTATGTAATTAACAAAATGTTATCCAATTCATGTTTGTTGGTTACATGCAAAATAACAGATATGACTCATAAAGGATGCTGACCATGAATAGCTTGATTTATTGGACACCTTTCTTCTCCTTCTGTGCATTAGGCTTAACATTGAAGCGGTGTTCCTGAAAAAACGTTTAACAAAGATTAAGAGTAAATCAAAGACCGAACTGGCAAATGGCTTTGATGCAAATGTTCGATTGGTGGCCACTTAAAATAAACAACTATTTTATTGAGAGAATTAGAAACAGGATTTTAGAAACAGCCTTCTTGACAACTTGTGTCTACACTTAACAAAAACGAAGAGAGGTTTTATGAGGTGGCATAAAGATTTCCTTCCGAACAAGCCCTTATTAAATACACTTGCACAATTAAATGCTGACGAAAAGTGGATGTGCTTTATATGAGAAAAGACCAAAAATGTTTGTCACCCCAACTTGCTCGTTATCATAACTAAATCTTCATAAAAGTGTTTCTGTCACTTTAAGACCAAATAAGTAATAATACACGTAATATTACATAGAATGAGCAACATGCTGCTTCAACATTAGTAAATAGAATTATTCAATAGAATGTAAAAAATATCTATTTATTTTTTATTTTTGAAGCACTGAATATTTTTGGTTGATTTCTTTGAACACCAAATTCAAAGATTGAATTGGCTGACAAAACAATGGAACATAACAGTGTTCGGACATCAATGACTTCCAGTAAATGTTAAATCAGTGTGAAGTTCTTCTCTCGTTTTTCCTATATATTTCATCTAGAATATACAGTACTATGTAAAAGTTTTAGGCACTTGTGAAAGATTTTGCATAGTGAGGATGTCTTTAAATATAATGACATAAATTGTTTTCGTTTATCACTTGATGTCATACAAATTCCAGTAAATTTTAAAAAGCTAAATCAACATTCAGTGTGACCCTTTGCCTTTAAAACAGCACCAATTCTCAGAGGTACACCTGGACACAGTTTTTCTTGGTTGTTGGCAAATAGGATGTTCTTCTATCTATTTCGGCTGTCTCAACTGCTTCTGTCTCTTTATGTAATCCCAGACTGATTCGTTATTCAGTGGGGGGCTTTGAGCAGGCCATAACATGTTGCAGGGCTCCTTGTTCTTCTATTCTAATCTTTTCTATTTGCAAAAGTAATGTTTGGGAGTCTAACATTTATATTTCCTATTGACACACTAAAGCTGAAAATATAAATAACCATTTTAAGACAAATGCTTTTGTTAAACATCTTATGTATTTTGCAAAGTACTGTATTCTGTATATATGGATTTTTAAAGTAGGTTAAATTGATATAATGAATGAATATTGAAGAATGAATAGCCTATAGATTTGAATACATGGGTTCTCTCTCAAATTACATTAAAGCTGGTTTTAAATGTAGCCTACTAAAACTGCATCTTAAATGTGATGGCAATATGTGAGAGTGGCCAAATTGAATCCCACCAAAGTGTCATCTGAGCAGAATAATAACCACAGACCTGTTGAAACGTCAATCAAAATGTACAAATATACTCAGCTGAAAACATTTTATCATCATAAAAGTAGGCTACAAGTTAAAACAATTCACTTCAAACCCGTATAGGGCTCTAGTCCGGTTCTTTGTTGTCAGTGTAAAGTCCTCGGTTAAAACCCATTGCGAATCAACCATTAAATTGCACTCTCTGTGTTGCCCTTCACATTCAATCAGTTATATGTGAATGTCCTAATTACATTAAAGTCATGTGTTAAGTCCCTCCACATATTTCCAACAAAACATTATTTCTTCTGAGCAAAGGTCTGACCTCACCCATTCATTCATTCAAATCTACATAATAACATAGGCGAGGTCTTAACTTAGAGTCCGAATGCACCGAGGAGATCTGGGCTGCATATTCAGAAGACGCGTTATTTTTTGTTACTCCTCTAACCTTACGGGTGCTTTTTAGCATTTGCTTAGCTATCCTTTTCTGGAAAACATCTGAATCCTTTTTTTTATAACCAAACCCAGCTGCCGCGCAAGTCTGTGTGTGTGTGTGCGTGTGTGTGCGTGTGTATTCGTTTGCATCAGGAAGAGGGAGAGAGTGTGAGAGTGTCTGTTCACTTTACTCTCCAGAAAGGAAAGAGAGAAAAAAGTCTAGACGTCTTTTTCGTCTCCAAACTTTTTTTTTTTTGTAGGATTGAACGCCGAGACGTGCGTTTCATTCTGCGAGATGACATCCATGGATTCATATTATAGCCCATCTGCACCGCAAGGTAGGGATCACCAAGCGAATCCGTTCACGACATTCCAGGCGAGTGACACCAAATACAGCCCCGCTTTCTTGACCAACAAAGGTCAGACGTACGGGGAAAAATCTCGGAGCACGTTCCAGCAAGAATGCCAGTCATTGGATGCCACTGCTGAGGAAGGCACCTTTAACAAATACCACCTCTTCATGCAAAGGTCCTCCTGCAAAACTCCCCCAGACAGCAGCAAACTCCAACAGGGAAGTGGACACAGCGGAGGGCTCATCGCTTGTTATGGTGAGTTTACAATAAAGTATTTGTGAAATATTCTTAGTAGTATGCGGCGAGAAGCAACTCAAGATGTCTTCCACTCTCTCGTATTATTCAGAAGTAGAGCAATAAAACAGTTCTAGATTCTAGAAAGCGCTCTGTTCTACAGGAATGACATGAATGCTTTCCTGACTCTGTGAAGACAATCTGCAAAGCCCTTGAGCAAAATGCTACAATTAGACACAGAACTGAGATCTAGCTCCCCTTATGCGGTTAATCAGAGTAAAGTCTCTGTAATATTTACAAAGCAAATGCAATGGACTTCACAACTTACTGCCAATATAACTGGCCCCGCTATCACAGTAACACAATTAGGAGGCATAACTTCCCCGATTATTACATTTTACCTTTGAAGGCTGAATTAAATTATATTTAATGCGATAATCTGAAGTACAATCCTTAATTTATTTGATCTGCATCGGACAATTAAATTAACACATTTTCGGAAGAAAAAATAACAACTCATTTATATTGTTTCACATGTTGTCGGGCAGCACATAATTTTTTTCAAATATCATTAGCCTGTTATTGTTATTGATATTTTACTTCAGCGGGGCTTTCATAGATCCGAGCCTGCAATCACTTGGTCTATAAAAGGCAAGGTTAGGGGAACATGTCGCACAACTGTACACACACAGGAAATGAAGTGATGGGCTTTTCTTTTGGAATTATATGCTATTATAACTGAAGACACTGCCGTGAGAGTCGAGCATTCACAAAGACTGATTAAAAAAACGTTATAAAAGGTTAATTACAGAAATGTCAAAATGGGATACCGAGAGACTGCACTGAAAATGTAGCTATAGTAATTAAAAACACTTCTTGAAGCAACAGTGTAAACTTAGAATATGGGCACAAACAGGTTGTAGCCTACATAGTTTTTTTTTTTTTTTTTTCAGTAACCTACCTTAAATTTACATTTCTGTTTCAAGAATAAACTCTATTGAGTCATCCCTAGGCTATAGCTATTCATTTATCACACAACATTAAAAATAAATAAATAAATAAATTCAACTCAATTCGAAAGCATTGAGGGAAATAAGGAACATTCCTTCTTTTGACATCAATCTTCACTATTTAAGCAAAAATATAGTCAAAAATATATTTTAAAATATATTTTTATCATACAAATTATAGAGAAATCCAAAAAGACGAAATGGAAAAACAAGAATTTTACTATTTCCCGATATGAAAACTAAAGGGTTTGTTGGTAACGCAGAATGACATTGAATAATGCTTCAAGGTGTTTATAAAAGTTTGTTGCGTTTGTGTTAATGCACATTTAACAAATCACGTCGTTTAAACGGACACTATTTGTTTGAGAGTTTCCCTGTATATTAAGAACACAATTCTGTGTAAATGTGGTGTGCGGCCATATATTAGCCAACCATGCTTCTCTGGAATTATAGCTAATTATGGAATTATATAGAACTAAAACAGGTTTATATGCAAGACGCCTTTCAGGTGTTACAGCACTTTTAGCAGTTTACCGCAATGCATCTTTACCATATAAACTTGTTTAAATAAAATAGCCTGAAACAATATAGCCTAGGCCTATGGGACATTAGCATTGTAGCCTATATATATATATATATATATATATATATATATATATATATATATATATAAATCACCCTGTATCTCAATTTGATATGGCATATGAAGCCTGTGGTAGGCTACAGGGTTGGTATAAAAACCGATATCGTCTCCTGTGGAAGCCGCTCGATTCACGCAAACAACAACAAAATACTGAACATCGCCGAGATGACATGAAATGAAAAGAAAGTCGTACACATGTTTTTAACAAGTGCAAACAGCGAACCTATCAAAAATCAACAAAATCACCAGCAATACTGTAAAAACGACAGTGACAGTAGCACAACGAGAGATTTGAGAATTAAGAAATTAACGGAGATCGGATTAACTTTTAACGACCAAACACAGCGCGTCATCCGGTTAATAAGAGACAGCGTTCGTGAACGAGCTGCATAATAAACGGGTGACGCAACAAGATGTTGACATATGTTAGGCTACATTAAATAGTCTAATGTTCTGTTGTGCAGATGTTATCAAATATACGTCGAGTTTCCCATGCGAATCTAAATTTATCTGACGAAAACAACGGCCACCATAGCCATAGAAGAAATTTAGTGCAAAGTAGCCTAAAATACCTGACCACTGAGATATACAAATTTTAAATTAGTCAGCAGTACCGTATTAATTTATTTTCATGCTGTTTTTTGTTTACTGAAAAAAAAATATACATCAATTAAAATAAATGAACAAATACAAACCCTCTATCGTAATAAAACACTCGTTTATGCTAAATAATATGTGACGTCTTTCTATTCAACGCAGTTTATAGCTTATGCATCCCAAATCAGAATTATAAAAGAAAAGCCTCATTGGGGAGTGTTGAAATACCTGGAACATGTATATAATGACAATATCCAGATCTTTTTTCATTTGTCAACAACTAGTAAACGGGTCTAATGCCTAATGCGTGCCTTTCGTTACATCCTGACGTTTTTCTATCCATTGTCTCAGTTCAAAGCGATAACATATTTTAAAATAACAGATGAATGAATGGATTCTTGCAACATCCTGGGCAACTGCCTTAACTCATATTTATATATATAATATATATTTTTTAAGTTAGTGAAGAGAATTATTCTTGGTCACAATTGTAACTGGTGGGAACCTTCAATGTATTGTTGTAATGTAAATTATACAGTATATATGCATTTTAATTTGTTTCATTTAATGTAGCAATACTTTGAAATCTGCAATTTAATAATGAAAAAAATCAGTCAATCAGTCGCCTGTTCAAAAATGGGACTCTGTGTTTTCCCACTGGTCACAGTTTACACCGTTTGACCGCTTACATGTTTACTTGACCTGTGAGCATGATTTATATGAGCCAGAGTAATCATATTAATAAATCAATAACAGACTCTTTATAAAACATTATATGTATGGTAGTTGAACCTGTATTATGACATGTTTTACTTGCTTCCTTTAATGGAGCTTCGACTCATCTTTCATGTTTTGCTTGTCCATTGCCCTGGTCATGTGTCCATTTGTAACACTCATGTAAAAATCTTCACATGACATCAAAACAGTCTGCACATTTATTCATTTATTATTAACAACTCTGTGTAAAATACATGGACAAATCTTAGACCCTTTAAATTTCAAACTAAATTTCAGTCATAATTGTAACCAGTGGGAATAAATGTTACATTGAAAACACATTCCATTTGATTTATTCATAAGGAGATTGAGTTTATGATTGCTGGTCTGAATTTATTATAGGCTACTAATACATTTGCAGTGGACATAATATGTATCTGTTTGACATAGTAACAAATATAACTTTATAGATCCATAATTCATTACTTAGACTTGCATTTAATTTACAAAAGCTTGTTCATAATTCATTCTGAAAAAATGAATTATGAACAAGCTTCAAACAAGCATCAAAAAGTGCAAAATGTTCTGCCAAAGGAATTTGTAAGCCAAAAATGAATTTTGTTGAGGCATATTTTGTGCATTGTGATTTTAAGTTTTTAAACTTTTAAATGGGACTGCAATTTGAATCACCACCATATTTCCCCATGGGCATGAAAAATTTAGGTTGAAGAGGGCATGTGGTCTTTTAAAAAAGCTTTTGACTAATTCCTTTTGTGGTCTGTGTCAATAACAAAAGAAGAATGACACTCTGAATGGGGAGCCCTTGATTACCTCTCCAGTGAAACCCCAATTTGACCACAGCACTGAATTAAGTGCTCCATTAGCTAAAATAGTTCTTATACAGAAGATTAATTTGGGTCAGATGAACATTGACATGGTCTCGATTTATTTTTCATTCAGAGAAAGCTCAAAACCAAAAGAAGTCCATGAAATGTCAAAAGATGACGACTTTGTAAAACTTAGTTAAAAAATGCCTTGGACAAATATTTAGATTTGACTTGCCTTTTGTAAATAACATCAAGGGCGCATGCGCTTTACCCATGCACTTACAGTCCGAAGGCCTGTTTTAGATGAAGTCATTATGAACAACGTATTGAAGGCATTCAATCCTTTTGGATACACAACATGTACCAACAGGCTAGACACTGTTCATCAGCTAGAATATTTAGTAACCTCTTTGAGTTTACATTTAATAAGAAATCATTGTAAGTTATACATGTGGCTGTAGTCTAAAGTTAATAGTTCCATATATAGTTTGCAAACTATATATCTATGGTTTAAAGTTTACATAACAGTGGATTTACTGACATCAACTCATGCCTATGATAGCTTAATCAAAAAATAAGAGGTAGTCTTGTGAAACAGACTGCTCGTGACTTTTTTTTTGTTTGTCGTTTGTATTATGTATTTCGGTAGTTGCATAAATCTCAAATACTTAAGCTTGCTCATAGTTTGTATCTACTTGCTGAGAGCAACTACAAGACACATAGCAAGTGGGGGATAGCAATATTTATAGTCTTTGATTTAATCAGATTTTGGGAGTAATCCAAAAACTACAAAGCAAATAAGACAAAACGTGTTGTTTTATCAGGACCACAAGTACATTATGGATTTTATGGACATTGTGGAAAATTATCATCATCTTAATCACTATGGTTGTGCCTGTTATAAAGTTAAAAGTCTGAATTAACTTTTAATAATTATGACTTTACAGTTGTAGAGCTGTAATTTGGTGGATATTTTTCCTTAAAGCAAACGCTCTCAATTAATCTAGCTAACTATGTTTTCATGAGCATATGGCCAGTAAGATGAGTAACTACATGAAAGGAAGTAGTTCAGTTCTGCATTTCTATAATGAGCTTTGACTTATAGGTGATAACGGAGCAAGAACATTTTCTTGTTTCAAAGCTAATGAAATACTTCAGGTTGTGTTAAAAAAACGTGAGTGATTAAAAGTGCTCTGTAAATGATCAGAATTACTTTGAGCCCTGACCTTTGTTATACACATAAATAAAAGTGGGGAAAAAAGATAAAAAGCTGTGAAATATGAGATATGTTGAAGATATGTTGATATATTTAGATATGTAAAAAAAAAAAATAACTTTAGTAATTTAGTTATAACTTACACAAGAATGTAAAAAAAAGTAGTATTACAAGGATGCAAATCTAATGATAAAATAACTACATGAATAATCACTATTAAATCAATTTCATTTTTAAATTTCACTCACATAATATTTTTTTAGTTTTTTTTGGAACAACACTTTTGAACAAAGCTACACAAACATATCCAGCATTAAGTCTAATTATTGTACCTGATTATATTGAAATATGGAAGCATCAGTGGTGTGGTGGTGACTGCAGAGGTGGGTATGCTGTGAATTTGTCAGTGCGCATGAGCCAGACGGCACCACTGGGAAGCAGGTTCAAAACAAGTTAAGCTCTATCAACACCATTTGTGGCATAATGTTGATTAGCACATAAATTAAGTTTGACTCAAAGCAAAAATCAAGGTTACAGTGAGGCACTTACAATGGAAGTGAACTGGGCCAATTTTTGGAGGGTTTAAAAAGGCAGAAATGTGAAGATTATAATTTTATAAAAGCACATATATTAATTCTTCTGTTAAAACTCATGTATTTTTTGAGCTGTAAAATTTTTTACATTTTCATTTTTAGTCATTCTAGGCTTTGTTTACATTACATTGTCATGGCAATGAAATCATACAATTGGCTATAACTTTAAACAAAAAAGGTTAGTATGTGATTTTATCACACTCAAATCATGTTAACACGCATATTGTTTACGCCTTGTGACTATATGTTTGAAAAAGTATTTTAATGTTCACAAATTCGCCCCATTCGTTTTTTTTGTTTTAAAGAAAATGAGGGGAAATTCACAATAAAATCAATATTATGCCACAAATGCTGTCGAATGAGCTTAACTTGTATTGAACCCGGAATATTCCTTCAAAGGTGCTGCAGCGTTTTTTTTTTTTTTCATATATAGGTATGCAAAAATGTTCTTACTCCTTGAAAGATATTAATGAAATAAGTGTCATTAGATTTCCCAAAATATGTCCGCGGACCCTGGACATTGACGCTTTCGACTGGTCAATAATTTTGCCTATTCTCATAGTATTGTAGTTGCAGCAAATTATTGAGACATAATGCATTTTTATGACATGTTGTTCATAACAGTTGTCAGTTGAGGGAACTGTTTTACTACTGTTGTTTTTAACAACCATTTCTGCTCTCAATAAAGCTAATTTTGGTCTCTTTGGAGTTCTGGGTTTTGAAAAGAGGGGGCGTGGCTAATCCAACAGCTCAGTGTCCTGGAAGTAGAACGGCTTTCATTCAGAAAGGAGTCATATTTGAATCCTGAAACTAATCCACCATAAATTTAGAAATCACCCTTGTCGTGCAGCTTCAAAAAGTTACAAATAAGAACAACCACTTCAATCATTCATAAACTATCATTGGACCGTGAAGTCACAGAGGTACTCTACAACCTGAGGAAAAGGCATATTGCTGTAGTCTGTTGATCTAAGGAGCGGTGACAAGGTCTTGGGATCATTTTACCAGTTAGCTCAAAATTTGGCTTTACTATTAACATTAGTCTCAGTCTCCTAAAAGCGGCAGGTCGTCAGTATGCTTTAAAGACGAGGGGTCCATAATCAAATCCAAGTAGAATCCCTCTAATGGGTCCTCAACTATGAGCGATGGAGCAGAGATGAAAGCTAATTCTTTAAGCAAATCTATGTAGATTTGTTGCATAAATTCTCCACCATTCAGTGGCACATACTGTATTTAAAATGTGAACAGGAGGAAATTAATTTATACATATGCATTACATCCTCTCTTCTTTTAGCAAAATAAAATATTATAAAGATGGTAAGACAGGAGTTTTCAGAAACTTTTTATGCCATGTTAGCTTTTGGTGATTTATTTTAACCTTTATCTTGAATTATACTTGTGATTAAAGACAATGATCCATTTTTTTTCTTTTTCTTTTTCTTTTTTTTTTTTTTGCAGCATTCCATAAAGCTCGTTAAATACAGCACTACTTCAATGTGGTTTCTAATGCCATCCAGGAGATTTCGGATTTTACTAAGGGTTTTGCAAATGCAATGTCAGCTGCTAAACAAAACTGAACAAGGAATAGAACAAGGGGAGATTTTGCAACATATAGAAAGAGGGTTTGATTTAATAACGCCTGCGTCAGACATGATCTCTGTGTTTAGAAAACAGTGATATGTATTTGCATAAGAATATTTCAAAAGAAAAGCCACAGCCGAAAGTACTTTACCCACTATATTTTATCCAAAACCACCAAATCCGATCTCTCCACAATCATAATCATGGGAAAGAAAAGTTGTGTTTGTAAAACCAGCAAACATTTTTGCATATATAGACTGACACCATCTGCTTCCTGTTTGAGAGTGCTTGTGGATTCAAACTGCTATCGACAAACATGGGTTTGAGCAACCTTATCTTAACTGTGATTTATCGTGATAGAAGGTTTAAGGAAATGCTGTGTTTTCTTGCCCAGCATGTGCTCTTTGCTGCAGCCTGCTGGGATAAATCGTCCTTCAGGGCTAGCGGTGTGTTTGGACTTCTCTGCGGATACCTATCAGATTCTCACTACTGGGCTTTTTTTTCAGCCCGCACCAGCTGAGACACAAATATCCCTCTGAAACAGCTGCTGTTTTTTGAGTTGTTTTGCATAGAATCAAATACTTTACTCTAAAGGCTAAATCTAACGCAAGAATGTGAGGTGACCCCTAAAACATAAAATGGGAAAATGAGAAGAGAGACCTTTTTGGTTTGGTCAGGTTATGCTCAGAATTGTGTCCCAATAAGCAGAGCTGCTGTTGGCACATCTGCCTTCACGTATGCGATTTGCTCTGGTTTTGCAAATGGCTGCGACTGCAGACGTTTACTAATGAGGCCCACTCTTTACTAATATCTCATTGTGTCACGATCACAATCACCAATATAAAAAAATCTTTAACCACTTCCATATGCCGCCAACCAGAGCCTGTCTTCATATCACTTCAATCTTGAGCAAATGTTGCCGTGTCCGTCTGTAAGAGCCTGAAATAATTAGATAGTGGAAGGGAAGTTCAGACTGTTGGCCTGGCTTTAGAGCACTAAGCTATCTATTACAATTCAATACATATTTTAAGGAGAGAAAACAATCCTAATTACAGATAGAAATAAAAGCTTAGATGAGCAAACAGTCTTCCCACATTTCCTTTATCCTTTGCCTTCAGTCACAATAAAGACTTACTACACATGCATATTTCATATTTCACATCATATTTGTGTGCTTTACTTTTTACACATTTTGGGGGCTTTGGCATATTTAACCATTAACCCTTCACACAGACCCCAGGTAGCCTAATTTATAGTGTTTCTTTTATTGTCTGGTGCTGACCCTCACAATCAGATTCCATAAAAAGCATAGGGTATGCCCTGCCGCTTTACAGCTAGTTAAATTACACTTTGATGTGTTCCCCGTTTTCAGCTGGTACTAAATGACTGCCCCTTGTAAAGATGTAACCCATGCTAACTCACAGGGTCGAGCACTAACATCCTACAAAGTCCGGAACCACTGGCGTCTCCTACCGCAGGCAAAGCAGCTTTTTAGAGCAAGTTGGTCTGGAACCACTGTGTTAACCATTCATGCATATTTTATGAAAATATATAGTGGTGCCCTTTCCTGACGATTTATAGGATATATCAAATGGCAACCCATTTGAAGATATTTGACTCTGGAGTCAGAGGTAAAAGTAGATGTTGTAAAATAGGTTTACAAGCCCCATTCTTGCTATGCATACAGGTGTGAATCCACTCAGGTTAAAAAGCCAATTAGTCCTTCGCCTGAACCTCACCATCTCATAACCCACAGCTGAACTACTTTTCCTGTCCTTTCACCGTCCAAAGTGACAAAATTCCTTGAATTGGCATGCCACCGCTGTTATAATACTTTATAGCCACTTTTCTACAGTTGGGCCAAATGTTTACTGTTGCCGTTCTGTACCGATCATGCCATTCTGTACCGATCCAAACTGGTTGATATGGTTATGACTTTTTCCATTGAGACTGCTAAATCAGGATTAGAATAGACTGACTGGGCAAGTGATCAGTTGTGGTTTTCCAAGTCAGTAAAGGTGTTCCTCCAGAACAGTTCAAACTTCTCTGCCCTGAGTACGGTTAGCTTACCGTGCTGAGAAATCTAAGCCAGGAGTGATTTGCAATCATATTGCTCCGAACTGTGTTGAAGTGGAAATGCTACTGCCATTACTCAACATGCTCAGCACTGTTCAGCACTGCACAATTACTAGCACTCCACCGTTTATCGATACAGAATAAACACTACAGGCAAACTTCGTAAAGGTAATGCACAGAAATACTGAGGCACTGACATATCGTTATTGCAGGCAGAAACAAAAAGTCACTTTGGGCAATATTCTAAGCATTTTACTTTAATGCAAGTTATCCAACAAATGCTGCTAAAATAATGTTCTCATTTGCATTCATTGCAAAAGAAAGAGATTATGTCTGGTCTGTGGTATAAGCTTTTCCTATAAGCCATAAACAAGCTCATGAGTCTCCAGTGTGTCTAATACAGGGTTAAATAGCAGGACCATGTTCAGCTTTGCCCTTTTGTTGCAATCTTCAACCACAACCCCTTCAGAGCTCATGTCCAAAACTTTTCCACTCTGACAGAAACGGTTTGCTGTGAGATTTCTTTAAAAAGCAGGTCATGTTACTCATCCATATGGAGAAGCAACAGGGGCAGCCAACTCTCTGTTCACCTTGAGCAACAGAGAGACCGGGTTGAACCCTTGCTGGACTACAAGACTGTCACAATACCCCAGGTCTGCCAAAAAGTCATCAGTGACACAGGGTATAAACAAGAGCCTTTGATTGGTTGGCCTTGATTTCAAACAGGCTGTCAGCTTTTCCATGTGGGGGCAAGAGGCATCTGAAGGTACAAGCTGAAAATATTTATGTTTGAGTAAATATGCTGCTCCTACTTGCTTAACACGATGTGTCAGTCCTGGGCAAGAGGCAATGTGGGAGCCATTAGACCCCCAGGCCTGGCTCCATGTCTGTCATGTCTGAGCCCACAGTGCCTGAACAAGCAGGGGGACAACCAAAAGGGTGGAAGGATATATAACCTGCAGTTCAGTCAGGATAAAGAGCATTCTCTAAGGTATACATATTGAAAAAAGCAAAAAACTGCTATTTTTACTAACTTGAAGTCAGGAGCCTCATTTAAAGGAAAGTGTATTTCAATTCATGACAAAGAAATGCTGTCTCAGATTTGCAGAGTATGAAATGTCATAATATTTTTTTCCCAGAGGGCAAGTAAATTTTTAGAATAATTGACAGCAAATAATTTTCACAAAGTCACATTCAAAGCCACATTAGTCGCTTTCCTGAAGATCAGAGTTAACATTTATGGATATTAGTCAGGGTAGATGCCATATTTAATTTTTCATATTTGAAAACGAGGCTTTGAGGAATAGACATACAATCTCTGTTCAATGGGTTCCACTATCAAAATATTCAAGATTGTCAAGTCAAGTCAATTTTATTTGTATAGTGCTAAGGTCATTGGCAGCTGGAAGAGAAGTACTTGGAGGAGGTAAAGACCGGTTGTGCTAACTTGTCCTTCCATGTAGCCCACGTTACCCAACATGGCTCTGTGAGATGGCCAACAGTGCTGAGAAAAGCATGTGTGCCAATAGCTTTTTACACATTAGCTTTTCAGTTCAAACTCGAGAAGGCTTTAATCAAAGGCCACATGAGAAAATGAACACATCTCAGCACTGCATTACTTAAAATAACTTTGTGTCTCTGTGTGCAGTGCTAAAGTAAGACATACTGCTCAGGGTCGCCTCTGGATCACATAATTAGGAATGTCCCCAAAGCAACTCTAATCCAGCTTTACACCCAATTCCTCCAAGAGTCCAAGTAGATAGATGAAAAAAGCTAAAAGTCTGCCAAAACACCTATTAATTTTGGAAAACATTATGATTTCATTGAGCATTCAGTTCCTTGTAGAATAGCTTCCACTGAGCACAGACAGGTAATGAACTGAGAGTGCAGGAGGAATGACCTAATGTACTGAAACCTTCCAATTCATTTTCAGAGTAAATTTATGACCGGCACACTGACTGGGGTTTCACAGCTGAGCTGCTGTGTGTTTCCAGTGGCTTGACGCAGAAAATTACCCCTCTAGAGTCTTGTGTAGTTGCTGGCCTAGTGCAGCCTCATTATAAGCCAATCTCCATTTTGCACCCTTGCCACAAACCGTGTGTGTGTTAGTCTTCAGATCGTGACTATGCACAGAGGCGGGAAACCTGTAATTTTCTATCAGTCTGCAATTACGGCTGCTATGTCTGTTTCACATGAGCAGCTGATTTATGAGAGGAGACTGGGCTGCCATTACTGTTGTGAAGCCACAGGCCTTAGAGACTCTCTCGTTCCTCACACTAGGGATGTTAAAAGCACCGTTACTTTGGTACCAAGTCGATAGTAAAATAAAAAAGATGACACGATACCAGTGGTTCTGCAGTACTGGTTGTACCAACTCAATTCGATAGCCGCTGCAGTGAAACCTGCTTACTTGCAAATTTAAATGTTATGCAAAGAAAAATACGCAAGTTGATTGGCTACCCAAGTACGTCAAAAAAGTTTTAAATAAGTTTACACCATTTGAGCCGATTTGCTTGACATATCACATGTGAGCAAGCTAATTGGCTAACAGATAACAAGTTCAAAGAACCCATCAGCTTGCACCATTTAGAGTTTCATTCCTGAACTTAGTCATTAAATTCCTGAAGGAAAACACTACATGTTACCCTTGAGGAAAATTTCTTTATACTCAGTCACTTAGAAAATGGCTAGAAAATGTGTAATGAACTGCACATTTTCCCTCCCCTAAGTGTTACTATACAATAAATTCCATAATGGAAGAGATTTTCTTTCTTGTAATTATAAACTTTATCAAAAAACTTGAAGTAGCTATCATATAATTTGTAAAAGCTATTATTAATTTAACATTAACACATTTTAGGTAATGCTCAAAAGATCAGTAGTTTGTGTTAATTGACAGTGGGTTGAGAGGTGTAGTCGTCAAAGCATAAGTCTTAAGATTTCTGGTTTGACCCTCACAAAAAGCAAATCAGAAGTTCATCATTGTGCCCTTCTGTAGATAAACTTGGATTGTTTATAAGTCACTTTTTCAATTAATCTACAGACTCTCTCTACACAATGGTGATAGGAGAAGAGGTACTAACAACTGTTAAGTTTAAGCTCATAGTGATGCACTGAGCTTTTATATACACTCACCTAGAATTTCATTAGGAAAACCTGTACACCTACTTCATGCAATTATCTAATCAGCAGTAGTTCAATGCTTAAATCATGCAGATACATGTCAGTAAATGTTCACATCAACCATTAGTATGGGGAAAACATTTGATCTCAGTGATTTTGACTGTGGCATGATTGTAGGAGCCAGACGGGCTGGTTCGTGTATTTTTTTATCTGCTGATCTCATGGGATTTTCATGCACATCAGTCTCTATAATTTACTCTGAATGGTGCCAAAAACAAAATACATCCAGTTAGTGGCAGTTCTGTGGATGAAAATGCCTTGCTGATGAGAGAAGTCAATGGAGAATGGCCAGACTGATTCAAGCGGACAAAAAGGCTACGGTACAATTGTAGTGAGCAGAATAACATCCCAGAATGCACATCACGTCGAACTTTGAGACAGATGGGTTACAACAGCAGAAGACCATGCCAGGCACTTTATTAGTACCATAGTGTTCCTAATAAGGTGCTCAGTGTGTGTGTGTGTGTGTGTATATATATATATATATACACACACACACACACACACACACACACACACACACACACACACACACACACACTCACCTAAAGGATTATTAGGAACACCATACTAATACTGTGTTTGACCCCCTTTCGCCTTCAGAACTGCCTTAATTCTATGTGGCAGTGATTCAACAAGTTGCTGAAAGCATTCATTAGAAATGTTGGCCCATATTGATAGGATAGCATCTTGCAGTTGATGGAGATTTGTGGGATGCACATCCAGGGCACGAAGCTCCCCTTCCACCACATCCCAAAGATGCTCTATTGGGTTGAGATCTGGTGACTGTGGGGGCCATTTTAGTACAGTGAACTCATTGTCATGTTCAAGAAACCAATTTGAAATTATTCGAGCTTTGTGACATGGTGCATTATCCTGCTGGAAGTATCCATCAGAGGATGGGTACATGGTGGCCATAAAGGGATGGACATGGTCAGAAACAATGCTCAGGTAGGCCGTGGCATTTAAACGATGCCCAATTGGCACTAAGGAGCCTAAAGTGTGCCAAGAAAACATCCCCCACACCATTACACCACCACCACCACCACCAGCCTGCACAGTGGTAACAAGGCATGATGGATCCATGTTCTCATTCTGTTTACGCCAAATTCTGACTCTACCATCTGAATGTCTCAACAGAAATCGAGACTCATCAGACCAGGCAACATATTTCCAGTCTTCAACTGTCCAATTTTGGTGAGCTCTTGCAAATTGTAGCCTCTTTTTCCTATTTGTAGTGGAGATGAGTGGTACCCGGTGGGGTCTTCTGCTGTTGTAGCCCATCCGCCTCAAGGTTGTGCGTGTTGTGGCTTCACAAATGCTTTGCTGCATACCTCGGTTGTAACGAGTGGTTATTTCAGGCAAAGTTGCTCTTCTATCAGCTTGAATCAGTCGGCCCATTCTCCTCTGACCTCTAGCATCAACAAGGCATTTTCAGCCCACAGGACTGCCGCATACTGGATGTTTTTCCCTTTTCACACCATTCTTTGTAAACCCTAGAAATGGTTGTGCGTGAAAATCCCAGTAACTGAGCAGATTGTGAAATACTCAGACCGGCCCGTCTGGCACCAACAACCATGCCACGCTCAAAATTGCTTAAATCATCTTTCTTTCCCATTCTGACATTCAGTTTGGAGTTCAGGAGATTATCTTGACCAGGACCACACCCCTAAATGCATTGAAGCAACTGCCATGTGATTGGTTGATTAGATAATTGCATTAATGAGAAATTGAACAGGTGTTCCTAATAATCCTTTAGGTGAGTGTATATATATATATATATATTAGGGCTGTCAATCGATTAAAATCTGTAATTGAATAAATTACACTGTGTCCCAGTTAATTCATCACAATTAATTGCATAAACAAATATTTGCTGAGAAAGCCCCTCATATAACAATAATTCAATATATAATGATGAAATAATTATACATGGTTATCGTTAAATATTGAAAATATTTATTTACATATAAAATACAAAATATTCAGATAATTAAAATGCATTACATTCTTATGGCAGAAGAGTTGATGAGTTAATCATTGATAAGACAATACAAAAAGCGGCTTTAGAATACAATGTATTGTTTACTACCATATTATTCAACATAAGCCAATCATTGGCATACAGTTCACAGCAATCCATTTCAAAAGGGAATTTTTCAATCAGTTTAAGATTTATTATGAGGGCTTGTTTAAGGACCCGTCAATTTACACCTGCGTCAGCCGTGCTTGTGTAGCGTCCAGGGTGCGTTGCGTCATAAACATAAAATTTTTAGGTCACTGTGTCAAGTTAAATATAGTTTAATACTTATCTTGAGATCCCCTAGTTTTGAACGCAAGAACTTAACGCATGTTTGAAGGGTTGTTTTGTTCACTATATAAACTGCACGTTGCCATACAGCTGAAGTTTCACTTACTGCTCTCTGGAGTAAACAGGTGGCACTACAAGCTTGCATTTCTCAGGAATCTTCCATATTACAGTTTGGGGGCATTATGATTCATTGTGTGAAATAATCGCAATTCGAAGTGCGCACGCACACATTCAGAAAGTATTCAAACATTCAGTATTCATTCCTATGTTGCAGCCTTATGCTAAAATACTTTAAATAATTTTTTTCACATCAATCTACACTCCACACCCCACAATGACGAAGCAAAAACCAGATTTTTGTTAACTTTGCAAATAATATATATATATTTGCAAAGTTATCATATATATGAAATATCACATTGACAAGTATTCAAACACTTAACTCATTACTTTGTTGAAGCACCTTTGGCAGAGATTACAAGTCAAGTAAATTTTATTTGTATAGCGCCTTTCACAATCGTTTCAAGGCAGCTTTACAGAAAATCATGCAATAACAGAAAATTAAACCATAACATCTATAAAAGTCTTAGAGTAATCATTGTGTAGTTCAATTAAATACTATTGTGTGCATAAAAATAAGGTATTAAATAATAATTGTATTTATAACCCCAGTGAGCAAGCTGAAGGTGACTGTGGCAAGGAACACGAAACTCCATAAGATTTTGGTTAATGGGGAAAAATAACCTTGAGAGAAACCAGGCTCACTGTGGGGGCCAGTTCCCCTCTGGCTAACATCATGAATATAATGCCAATATTACTTATGTGCAGAGCAAGACATTGTTTAAAATTATTAAACTAAGTGTTAAGGGCCAGTGTTTAAACAAATATTTTGTAAGAACTTTAAGATTAATGACTTATGTCTTTGAAGTTCATCCTGGATTAACTGCAGAAGTTCATATAGATGCAATTGTCCTTGTTAGTTGACTGATGAAGGCTTTTGTTGGCAAGTTATTGGTAGTCCATGTATTCCATTTCAAGAGTGTATTCCATCATTAGACCAAAGTGATGCAGGCCAAGATCAGTGAGGTTTCAGTGAGGTCCATCCTAAATCCAAGGTTCAGGCAATGGCATATGAAGTATCTCATGTCTTATGTTTGGAGTTGGCATTAGTTCATCCTCGGAGGTCCATCATAATAGACTGAAGTGATGTCTGGCTGTCACCGGCTGCATTACAGCCTCAAGTCTTTTTGGGTATGAAGCGACAAACTTTGTACACCTGGATTTGGGGATTGTCTGCTATTCTTCTCTGCAGATCCTCTCAAGCTCTGTCAGCTTGGATAGGGACCATCGGTACACAGCCATTTTCAGGTCTCTCCAGAGATGTTCGACTGAGTTCAAGTCAGGGCTTTGGCTGGGCCACTCAAGGACATTCACAGAGTAGTTCCTGAGCCACTCTTGCATTGTCTTGTTTGTGTGTTTAGGGTCATTGTCCTGTTGAAAGGTGAACCTTCAGCCCAGTCGGAGGCCCTGAAGGCTCTGGACCAGGTTTTCATTAAGGATATCTCTGTATTTTGCTGTGTTCAGCTTTCCTTCAACCCTGACCAGTTCCCCAGGCCCTGCCGCTCAAAAACACCCCACAGCATGATGCTACCACCACCATACTTCACCGTTGGGATGGTATTGGGCAGGTGATGAGCGGTGCCTGGTTTCCTCTAGACATGACGCTTGCAATTGAGGCCAAACAGTTCAATCTTCATTTCATCAACCCAGAGAATTTTGTTTATCACAATCTGAGAGTACTTCAGGTGATGTTTTATGTCTCTTGCACTGAGAAGAGGCTTCCGTCTGGCCACTGCTGTAAAGCCCAGATCGGTGGAGTGTTGCAATGTTGGTTGTCCTTCTGCAAGTTTCTCTCATCTCCACACATGATCTTTGGATCTCAACCAGAGTAACCATCGGATACTTGGTCTCCTCTCTTACCAAAGCCCTTCTTGCCCTATTGCTCAGTTTGTGCAGGTGGCTAGCTATAGGAAGATTCCTGGTTGTTCCAAACTTCTGTCATATAAGAATTATGGAGGCACTGTGCTCTTGGGAACCTTCAGTGCAGCCAAAAAAAATTTGTAGCCCTCCCCAGATCTGTGCCTTGACACAATCCTGTATCTGAGCTCTGCAGGCAGTTCATCTGACCTCATGGCTTGGTTTTTATCCTGATATGCATTTCCAGCTATGAGACCTTATATAAACAGGTATGTTTCTTTCCAAATCAAGTCCAATCAATTTAATTTGCCAGAGGTTGACTCCAATCAAAGTGTGAAACATCTCAAATATGATCCAGAGAAATCGGATTTCAAGTGTCATAGCAAAGGGTCTGACTACTTATTTCAATGTGATATTTCAGTTTTTTCTTTTGAATAAATTTGCAAAGTTATAAAAAATCTGGTTTTTGGTTTGTCATTATGTGGTATAAGAGATGTTTTCATATTTTGTTATGTTGCAGCCTTATGCTTTCTGAAAGCACTATATAAAGTACATGTGTTTTGCTAAAAAAAAATTAGGCATAGTCCTTGAAATTTCGAGAGCATTGTTTCTCTTATATCACTTCTGTATTAAACTGATGCAAATACTCCCTCACCTTTTCTGTTTAAAGGTAAAGACAGCACAGGGCTGACAGATTCTGAATTGACCCCAAACAGTGATCCCACAGGAATGGATGGCAGCTACCTCAGCGTAAAGGAGTCAGGAGTGAAGAGCCCCCAGGAGCTGCCAAATTCAGAACTGGCCTCTCCACTGGATAAGGGTGAAGGAGAGAGCAACAAGGGCAAGAAACGGCGCAACCGTACCACCTTCACAAGCTATCAGCTAGAGGAGCTGGAGAAAGTTTTCCAGAAAACACACTACCCTGATGTGTATGCCCGAGAACAACTCGCACTGAGGACTGACCTGACAGAAGCTCGAGTCCAGGTGAGTGAGCCCCCTTAAATTCCACATATCCATTACCGAGTTCTACCCCATGTTTTGAATGACCTTTAAATGAGGCTAGATCCACACCAAAGTCTTTACTAATTTTAATCCTGCTTAGTTTTGAGAAATGAGGGATGGGATTCATTTTAAATGAATAAGCAACACAACATTTAAAAGTTTGTAAAAGAACAATGACACAAGATGTGAAAGATTACTCAGTGCAAAGATTATTAAATGTAAATGGACAGACCAAGCTGGCTGTCACGAGAGAGAGAGAGCATAAAGGGAAAGGAGGTTTCAGAATAGACATCTGCTTTTATATACAGCCTCTACCTAAACCTCTGAGCTTAGCTGCATTACACTGAGCCTGGGTCTGGAAAACCAGAACCTCTCTTTGACCCCACCCCCATCCTTACATTTGCATATAATCCTTCCAACACTACTGCAGCATTCCTGCACTGACAGACAGACTGGGAGATCCCTTTACCCAATCCCAAATGCAGGCTTTACTTAGAAGCCTCGGATTTACACTGTTTGTCTTTCATTAATGTCCCAATCAGGAAAGAATGTGTCCCTATCTGCTCTCAAGGGTAGGTGAGAGAACCTGGCCTGAAGCTCCTTCATGTGGTGAGGTTTGCTTACAGCCTCTTTCACTGTAAAGGGCTCAGTTACTCTGGAAAAAAACTAGGCCCACACAAAATCTACTTTTTGATTGAGATTTTTTTGTTCTCATTTTTTTAAGCTGATTTTGGCAGAAAATCTGTCAAATTTTTTGCTAATATTGCACAAACAATATAGATCATATGATAAATAAAATTTTCAGTTCCCCTAACCTAGAGTTTGGTACAGCAGCATGAAAAAAATGTATTACCTAGTTGGTGAAATGTTAGCTATTTATCCAGCAACTTATCTTGCTTGTTAGCTGTCTTGTGCTACACAGGTTAATGGGTGAAATGGTTTACACACGTATCAACAAAAATGTTTGATGAAGGGTTTTTGGAAATCACCAACGATAATGATGAGATTAATCAGGTTTATCCACAACATAACATTAATATTACAACTTTCATTTGCACAGACAATGAGGTTACTTCTAACTTCAAAAGTATTGAATAATTCAGTATATTTATTATATGGTATTATTTCAGGACCTTGGGTTTTCACATGCTGTAATTTGTTGATACATGTTAAATACATGTACAGTATGAATTAATAAATTACACATTTATCAGAATGTTTGAAAAAAATATATATTTTACTAACTAAAATGACATAAAAGGACTAAAACAAATAAATATGAAAATGTATTATATTTTAAGGACATTTTCATCAGATTTTAACATCTGAATATTCAGGACACATCTGGTCAAAGGTTAAGAGGTTAAAATTAGGGATGCACCGATACCACTTTTTTGGAAAACGAGTACGAGTACTTGCATTTCAGTACTCGCCGATACCGATACAGAGTACTTAATAAAAAAAACATGATTTAAATTTACAGGTAACAGCTTTAGTCATATAATTTAACAAAAAAACAAGGGACTAGTTTGGAATTAAGAACATTTATTTAAAATGAAAAGCATGTTGTATGCAACATATTACAGAATAAATAATTATAAAAATAAATTTAAACAGTGACAGTGCAACTCAAGTATTTTTTTCAGTTTGTTGTAAACTCTGCCGCTTTGGACAACACTGTGGTATCAGTCCCCGGTATCAGGGGGCCTTTTAACGAGTACGAGTACTTTAGAAAATGTGGTATCAAGGCCGATACCAGATACCGGTATCGGTATCGGTGCATCCCTAGTTAAAATGATTTAATTTGTATGGCTAATTATTTAATTTATCACTGTAAACAAATGTGTCAAGTAAATATCAGTACTTCAGTGATGATCTGGACATAAGGGCCACCCCAAAAACAAAAGCTTAAACCACAAAAGTATAAATAATAATAATTCAATCTTGAAGTTAGAGGGGGAACATTTTTGATTTTGAAGCAGAAGAGGTGAGCTCGAGTGACAGCAGTGGCAGGCCACCAATCCTCAAAGCTACTCTTGACTTCAAAGCTGCCCTTTCCCTTTTTCTGTCTGTTTTTTTCCCCCCAGTGTTTCTGTTCTCTATCCCCTGGTGCTGGAACATAAATAAAGCTTCATAATAAGCCTCTAAGCTGCTTTAGCTGTCAACGTCTTTACCAATTACTGTGGTACTTGCATGCATGGACAACATACACATTTTTCCTTCTCTACAAAAAGCTATTTTCTAAACAGATGCTGGCCAAAATTAATATACCAATGTCAGCAGAACCAATGAAGGGAAAGAAATGGAGAAAAGAAACACAGAGAGAGAGGGACAGAGAGAGAGAGTGTGAGTGTGTGTGGGGGGGGCATTGTGCAGACCACATATGACCAAATAATTCCACAATGGTCCCTCATTCTCTTTCTGTCAGTCAGGTTCAAAGGTGGGCTTTTTTTGGAAGCCTAAACCTAGACTTTTCATATCAGTTTGAGAGAGAGACGGGAGCAGCAAGGGAATCTTTCCACCTCTCGTCTACCGGGTTGGAGGGGCAGATATGGAAAGCCAGGGGCTTAGGCGTCAGGAAATTAAACATTAAGTGAAAACAAACTCCATTTTGAATCTTTCCTTTGAAATTCCCAACATCCCTACTTAGATTTTAGAAGGGGAAGACAGTCTAAGAAAAAGATAAAAATAAACAAATGAATAAAAATAGACAATAATACATGTGCTGGTATTAAAATTTAGTTTAGCATTTTATAGGTGCCCAAACAGTGTCATTAACTAGCATGATTTCAAAACATGATGGCCATGTAACCACTCAGGGTCGCAAGCAGAGAGCTACAAAAGTGATGCAGTCTCTGAAAAATCTGTGCAATTCAGAAAACAAATGTTCATTTTTCTCCAGGCAGTTAAGCTCTACAAACATATGATGTGGAGCCAAGGGACGCTGATGTCCACCACCATATTAAGTACAAGCAGAGCTGAGGTGCTATCAGGTTACACAGAGATAGGCTGACATCTCGCTGGCAATGGATGCAAAAACCACAAACTGATTGACCAAAGACCCATACCCAGATCCAAGTTCAAGCTCCGTGACGAATGCAGATTGCAAGACAAAAGAATGTCTGCATTTGAAAAAACATTTCCACTCCACAAATCAATAAACAGATAGCTCTAAACAGAGAGGAGCAGGGATTCAAAGAATGGAATTTTGGCAGCTCTTCAGACTGCAAGCCATGAGAAATCACTATGTATTATTTGTTCTCTAATTCCCAGGTCTCCAAATAACAACTGTCTATTCAGACAAACTGAATGCATATTTCTATAGCAAGGTAAACCAAAAAAGGAAAAAATGTCCAAAGGGTGCCAGATAAAATCCAGCACTATATGTATAATTGTTGGTGAGGTAAAATATCTTCACAATTCACCTTCTCCCTTTCTAAAAGCTGATCAGCAATCTCCTTAAGTCTGCATTACATTTGCCGATTTTTTCCAGCAATTTTCAGGTGTAAGATTAATTTACATAATCGCTAGTCAGTAGGTGAGAGACCAAGCATTAGTGTCTGCCATTGGGTGGTCATGTCTCCCTGCTGAGTTAATGGTTCCATCACTTGGAAAATCACATCAAAACTTTTAGAAAAAATTGTTTTGTAGCCAGGGCGGGCTCTTGTGTTCTCATCAAATGACCAATGAGCTTCCACATTTACTTAAGAACATTTCTGTCCCCGATCGCACTCAGCCGCATACTAAAACAAATGCAGATTCTGGAGGAAGACACCAAGTGTATATGCATCTCAAGCTGTAGAGAATCTTGTTTCACCTTGGCAGAAAAACACTTCTGTGCTATGAGGAAGGCATAAAAATAAAGAGAAAGAAATTAGCCAATGTGAGAAATGGTTTGACATTTCAGTTTTTATTATTTTAATATTTCTTTGTGAACAAAAAGATGTGGCAAATTGCACTTTAGGTTTTTGCAGTAACACTTTACAATAAGGTTCTATTTGTTAACAACATTAGTTCAAATGAACTAACAATGAACAATACTTTTACAGCATTTATTCATCTTAGTTAAAGTTAATTTCAACATGTACTACTACATTTTCTAAATCAAAAGTTGTATTAGTTAATAATAGTTAATGCACTATAAAAACAAAAACATGAACTAACAATGAACAATTGTATTTTTATTAACTACCGATAACAAATATTAATAAATGCTGTGAAAAATATATTGTTAATGGTTTGTTCATAATACCTAATGCATTTACTAATGTTAACAAATGGAACCTTATTTTAGTGTTACTGTTTTTGCTTTGCCCAGTTTTTGTTTTGAATGTTTTTTGGATTAGACGTTAATTCTGAGGGTTTTAATGGAAAAGCAGCTGTAATGAACAAAGGTTTATTGATCATTTGACTTGATGTGTCATTATTAGCCTATATTGCATTATTATGCATAATACATCATGTTACAGTGAATAAACACCAAAATAAGAAACATCAAATCTTTTCCTTCATGGACAATCATTTTTCTTGGGGTTCTCCTACACCAAAATAACTAATGAAATAAGAACGAGGATCCATTACAGTCTGTATTTAAGCAAAGTAATTACTTATTTACTGAAAGCTACATATGGATATACACGTTCTACAACAAGCCTCGACGAGATAAATATACAATCGCACACATTCACAAGGTAAAGTTACTACATGAATCACAACCTAAATCCCTCTATTACAATTGTTCATGTTCACACAGTACTCTAGTTGTTATTTCGGTGAGCTTTACATGAGAGGGAATCAGAGAGAGAGAATCGGGTTGGAGTCATAATGTCTGTCTCCCATCCACCATTTTGTATCAGCCAGTATGGCATACCTTTGACTGAAGTGAGTGAGATCTCAGCAAAACAGTCTGCAAGTGTGACACCCTTGGCAAAATTTGAGTTATCTGGAGTCTCCTAGTGTGACACTGGCTTAATCCATCAAAGCAGGCGTGCATGTGGAGGAGTGACACTGTTCTCTGAGGCCTCTGGCCCTGGTGGGTTCTTGATTTCCCCTCCCTGCCTCCTGCTGCTGCTGATGGCTCTGATAGAAAAGAAACTCAGAAGAGGCCATCACAATCTGTCAACTCCCACAACATCAAACAACCAGGTCTCACTGAACTTTTCCAGGAAAAGATGCTGAAAAATAATATAGCTGAGGGGCTTCCTACATGAGCTCAAGACTTACAGCTATAATGACTGGACTGCATCTCTAGGCACCAGAAAATCTGCAACTGGACATCTGATCCCAAATGAGTCACAAAGTGATCACTGTCCAATGCGCCGTAAGGGGCAATAATGGGGAGTTTGACAAAGCGATCATATCACTTACTGTGGATAACGAATGTTTTATCACTGTCAATATATCTCCAACTAAGAAAACATTTCCTGTGCATGATGTAACACCATGAAAGGACAGTTACCATGAAGTCACTTAATCGCATTTCCACAAATGTGATATCCATATTATTAACGGTTGCTGTCTTGCTTACAGGTGTGGTTCCAAAATCGCAGAGCCAAGTGGCGGAAGAGGGAACGCTTTGGACAAATGCAGCAGGTCCGAACACATTTTTCCACCGCCTATGAACTGCCCCTTCTCACTCGACCTGAGAGCTACGCTCAGGTATAGTGATGTTTCGAGTATTAGCTTAAAAATTCAAGAAAATATTAGTAATGAACATTACTAATGCAGAATACTGAATGCTACTGACAAGCATTAGAGGTTTCAACAAAAAAAAAGTTTTGGAAGGTATAAGACCTTAAAACGCACTTTAAAAGTTACATTTCAGTCTGACTAAAACAATACCTTGTCTTTAAATTTGTCATGTAAACATTTTATATAGTCTGGTTTTTGCAAAGTTGTACTAACATACCTAGATAAAGCAATTGTACCTTAAGGTTCTAATATTGAAAGAAATGCATTCCAACTGACATGTACAGAGTACAGTGATTGTACCTTTGAGGGTACTGCCCAAGTGACAAGCTACTGGACCCCTAAAGGTACAAGTTTTGCTATTTTTTTTCTGAGAGTGACGGACCAGCAATTAGACCACAACTAACCTCAGTGTGCGCTTGCTCCGAAAGACAGAGGTAATGCACATAATGTGTATTACAGGCACTTCCTCGGCTGATGTTCATCCTTTAAAACATCAATAATCTTACAATTATTGTGTCATCTATATTTGGACAGGCAGATGAAGACTGTGGCTTGACAATGTAAAAACCTGCTGTAGCTAGAGTTTAAATGCACGTTGACGTACTTAATGTTGGGAACTGAGGAAGACACCTTTGCATCTCTACTCTCTGCCGAAGGCTCCCCCAGCCCCCAGAATCAGGTCAGACTAGGGCTGTGGCTGAGGGTGACACGCCCTCAGAGGAGAGCAAGAGAATCTCCTGGATTTATTATGAATATGTGGCCGGGTCGAAGGGCAGGAGTAGCTCTTTGGGGAGCAAGCCTGCAGCTGTGGAATGCAGCTTTGCTCACATCTGGGGCATCTCCCTGAGAGGGCTTTCATCTCCCTCCACAGCCCTCCCCTCAGACCCCCCCCCCCCCCAGTACAGCCCTATCAATTCACTCTGAGCTCCCTTCGCTCAGCAGAGGAGGTTACTCTGGAGAGGCAGGCAGGGTGTTGAAGGAGCGTACAGAGACAGGAATTCCTCCTCCGCACTAGGTAAAGCAGCTCCCACTCAGTACGGGACCAAATGAATGCCTCACAGCACTTGATAAATCTCTACATCGAGTACCACTGAGGATTCTGCAACTTTTCCAAAGCAATATTTCAAAGCAAGAGGAGTTGGACTTTAAAAATGCTCTCACGACTATATCTAAAATGAATGTTATTACCGGTACTGCTTAGATAGCAATACACATATACTTACCCATCCACACAATGCATGCATTATAACTTAACAATCTGTGTTTGTCTTTGCTACAGATTCAGAACCCTTCCTGGATAGGCAGCAGCAGTGCAGCATCCCCAGTGCCAGGCTGTGTCGTACCTTGTGACTCTGTCACTTCTTGCATGCCGCCGCATCCACACGCTGCAAGTGGAATGTCTGACTTTTTGGGAGTGCAGAGTCCTGGAGGTCACATGGGACAGACACACATGGGCAGCTTGTTTGGGAATCCAGGCATGAGCACTGGTATTAATGGGTATGAATTAAACATGGACCCTGACCGAAAGTCCTCAAGCATTGCAACGCTGCGAATGAAAGCTAAGGAACACAGCGCAGCCATCTCTTGGGCTACATGACTCCCCACAACATCAGGATATTAGCTCCCTTGACAAATAAACAGAGAAGAGAACATGAGCAAATGTGAACATCAGTTAACCACCAAGGCATGATACAAAGCATGACCTGGGGACAAGGTGTGTGTGGACTGAGAAATAATAAAGAAACTATGTGAAATTCATTTAAATTTGAGGTCAAGAGAGACAATCAGAAACGGGGGAAATTCAGAGATGCTCATAAAATTGAGAACATCTGGCTTTAAAACAAGAAAGACAAGAAAACAAACCTGACATTTAAATGCATACAAAATAATTTTAAAAATAAATGAAGAAACAAATAGAAACACAAAATATAAACCCTGCACTTATCTGCTGAACACTAGAGTCCAATTTGTAAACATGCAAATTTATCTCATCTATTACCAATCTGGATTTATTTTCATTCGCAGTATAAATCAAAACCTGTTGAATTCTTGTTCTGTCACATATTCCTTTTCCAAATATGCCATCTCTGCCAAGACAGTTTCAAGGGATGTAGTTTCTGACAGTGAAGAATTTTCCCAGGTTTATTTTTTTAAAAACCATATTGAATTGAACCATAAACGAATACAATTGATGAAGCAGGACAATGGTACATCTTCATTGCATCTTAAGGAGCATCTCATCACCCTCCCTAGGGACATTCTGAAAAAGTGACAACATGTCAATGCTTTTCAATTACTTGCATTTCAACACAAGTAAAGCTAATCCTTGCTATTAATGTAGGGATTGGGTCTTATCGACCAGATAAGATTGGGTCTTATCGACCAGAGCAACAGACTAATTTTCAGAGCCTGGAGTAGCTTTCCAAGTGCAGAATCATGAGTCTTCACATTCTCCCTTTGGCCTTTAAGAGGTTACTGAGAAGGTGAATTGACTAGTGTTCCGGTGTTCTGGGAAAGGACAATCCACACAGCTGTGCGCAGGGTAAATGCAAAACAAACATGCCTTGCACATGCTTCCCTTCAGCTGTCATGGCTCCTCTTTCAAAGTCCCATGCTGAAAAGGGTCTGGCCCTCTACCATAGCCAAACCATTGGACCTCAGTGACTCAGAGTCCATACACACCCGTGCTCTCAGGCAGTCTTTTTAATTAACACCAAGACATCTGTGGACAGGGATTCTGTGACAGAACTGATCAGCCTGTGCTTCGTGTTAGCCTATCTTTAACTATGAAGCCAGGAGGGGAGTTGATAAAGTCTAGGTTAACACAACCATAGTTCGAGTTACATCAGTACACATATACACTCATGCACCATTAAATGAGCTACTCTGCACATAACTTACAGAGCACAAAAGTCATGACATTTGCGTTATATATTATATATATATATATATATATACACACACACACACACACACACACACACACACACATAGATTAACTAAACATGTAAAAGGGCAACATTTGGACACTGTAGAGATTGTGAGAAAAGATTAGAAGGAAATGTTATTTGTAACAGTAACTTACAGTTGCCTGAGTTACGGAGAAGTCATTCTCTATCCCATCTCTCAAAAAGTATACTACTGAAGTAGGCATTTCTAAGCAGTAGAATAATAGAAAGCATTGTTTTGTGTGGTCGCATGTACAGTTTTCTTTGAGCTTAATTTGAATTATTTTCTTGGTTAAAAAAAAAAAAAAAAAAAACCTTTGGAGCTGTATTTTCTTTTGTAAAATATCCTTATTAGAAATATATTATTTTATGTGTGACTGACGATTCTTGCATTTGTTGTATGAACGTTTGGGGCATAAAATGTGATAAATGCTTTAAGCTAAATGTATGGCTTTTTAAATAATTATTTACTGTCAAGCTTGTTTATGTTCTATATATATTGTGTGATTTACTAAGTTATTGCACATAATGGTTAAGTATTACGAGCTGGTAAATTGTTTATTGTCTATGTAGATTTTCAGTTTTCTTCACATCACCCTTACCCAGGGCAAACATGCAGTTGTATATTTTGTTTAAAATGGAACTGAACAAATCAAAGCCTGTGTCATGGAAGGCATTGCAGCCACAACTCAAACTAGGCCTACTACACCGATTATGTTCTAAAATGTTTTGCTTACACCCGTTTTGAGTGAATCACTACCCTCCAGTACATTTTTACAGTAACATACTGCTGGCCAAGCCACATCTGTTGTCAAAGCCTGGTACAAGAGACATTTTACATTTAGAGACATACTACATTACGTTTTCATTTGGCCCGAGACTACGCTTTTAAAATCAATATTTATAAGTATAACAATTACAGGTGCTGGGTTTTCTAATGTTTTAATTTCATTTGAAATTGTGTTTTTGTTTGCTTTGTTTTTATCTAAATCCAGATGAATAAAAAAAAGAGAAAATAACAAAATCGCAGTTAAATTTCTTGTGTAAATATTAACTCTCTTCATAAGTGGCAATCTATGAAGATCCACTGACTAGAGCTTGCACATTGCAAGACCTAAATTTAGTATGTTTAAAATGATAAAGTAGACCATAAGAAGCTTATGATTCTTTTTAACCACTGACATTGTTCTGAGTGTATTAAGAAACAAATGCATATGAATGGTGGCCAGAACTTTAAAGGTCCTAAAAGCGCATACAAATAATCCATATGTCTCCAGTGGTTAACGCAGTATATTTAGAAGCGATGCGATAGGTATTTTTTTTTTTACTATACTGTAAATCTCCACTTTCACATTCTTCTTTTGTTTGTGGTGATTCACATTTTGAAAATATGGATTTAACCACTGTAGTAGTGTGGATTACCTTTATGTGTTTTTTGGACCTTCAAAGTACTGGTCACCATTCACTTGCATTGTATGGACCTACGGAGCAGAACTATTCTTCTAAAAATCTTCCTTTGTGCTCAGCAGAAGTCATACACATCTGGGAGGGTGAGAACACCTTTAAATGTGGGGAGGCAATATTTGAGATAAATCAGACAGTGCCCAATACAAAACAAAGGGTTATCAGAAACAAGGATAAGCCTAAATACTCAACTTTGATGCTCGGCTTAGTGCTCACTCTCAAACACATTTTTATAAGTAGAAAATGTAAAGTTCAGCGATTCCAGTACTCCTATAGCAGTGTCCTCTGGGCTGTATAACACACTTCACAAGGCAGGATGCAGCAGACAATCTGGCTCTCTGCGTGTAAATGGTCATTCGGTGACATTTCCAATACTTAACTTGTTGCTAAAACCTCCTTACCGGACTTTCACTTTCTTCATGCAGGAAGAGTCAGTACAGGAATACATTTTTCTTCACAAGTTCACTCCCCATGGAGATTAAATGAATTTATCTCAGACACACAGGCTCCTGAACTTAAATTACTCAAAGAGCTCAGACATCTGCTTCTGGGACCAGACAAAAGAAACAGCTGAAAAAAAGAAAATTTAACCAGAATCCAAGTCAACGTACCATTAAATATACACGTTTTATCCACTGTGTTTATTACACATAACAAATCTTACTGTAAAAAAACAAAAACAAACACACACACACAAAACAACGGGAAAGGAAGAATTATGGAAAATGTAAAAATGAAATGTGATAACTAAATACAAATTAAGGATTTAAGTTTTTTGCAATATCATGGTATATTAACCCCATTGTTCTCAGATGTAAATAACTCTGCAAATAGTGTCTTTTAATATATGCATTAATATGTCAAACCTTTAAAGAGAAACAGAAAATGTGAATTAAATAGAGGAACATTTATATAAAATACTTTTTTACAGCAACACTTAAAAAGTCAGCAACTGAATACAAAAATGAAATGTCCAACTGATATAAATCAAACTGTAGAATTAAAATCACTAACAGTCACTGTGCATAACAACATCATGTACAACTAATTGCCCATCCAAATATGTCCAATATTCAATTCAGATCATGTTATGTTCAGTATAATGCATATCCTTGGAAAAAACAATAAGTCTAACTACAGAAGTTAAATTACTGTTCGTCAGTGGGGTGTAATATACCTCTATCCTGCCTCTTTCCTCAAACAGATATGGTATAATCCATAAATAGACATCCATTAGTTGTGTCTTTAGGCTATGATGGACATACAGATACAGATTCTGACGTGTCTTCATTCAAAACTCACCTTACTGCATCCAGTTTCAGCAACCGTTCTCAAGACTAAAACATGACAATAATTTTTTACAGTACTTAAGTTCCTATTACAGCACCACCCAACAGCACTCCACTTTAAGTATTTAAGTCAGATGCAGAGTGAGAAAGAGGGCCTATAGTCTGGGCTGAGAGATAGAAATGGTGGGACAAAGCCATGGTAGTGTCACAGACTACCAATGTTGGGAAAACTTTTGAGTTTCTCTGGGAAGTCATCTTTATAGAGGACAGGATCAGCACGATGCTCAACAACCTTTAGGGGCATGGTGCCAAACACTGAGGCAAACTTGTTTATGCACTCCGACCTGAAAAGGAAGAAGAAAGAGGCTGAAAGAGTGAAGGCAAAGCACAATATGCATAAAAACAGCAACTCTTTTCCAAGCCATGAATGCAGACTTAAAATATCAGACCTGAAAGAAATAGTTAAAAGTAAAAAGTACACACTTGTGTCATTCCTAACCTATATGATTTCATGTGGAAAATATTATTAATATTAATATCCATGTCTGTTTTTGAATACAATGGTATTTGATAACCACTCACATCAGGGTTAAAAGGATAGTTTACCCAAAAATGAAAATTCTGTCAAAGTTTACTCTTTGTAAATGTACGTTGGATTTGGAACCATATGAAGATGACAATTTTCCTTTTTTGGTGAACTATTCATTTAAAAAAGGATGCAAAATATCATAAAATTGTTTCAAATTACAAGTCTTCTGAAGGCATAAAATAAGTTCGAATGAGACAGACCAGTATGTGTCACTTATTCAGTGAAAATATTGCCGTCTGTTGAGCATTGTAAGTAAATGAGAGAACTTGCTTTCTTGTCAATACACTGCCATCGTATTGAAAGGCCGGTCCAAGATAGTCGGATTTGGAGCGACATAATAGTGAGCAAATTATGACAGAATTTTCATCTTTGGGTGAACTATCCCTTTAACATCGGAAGAGCTTTTCACAAATACTGAAAAAGGGCTCCGTTGAAAACAAACATTCTTGGAAAATTCATTAGTATACAACCAATTGTAATCTTATTCCTGTAGATTTAAAACAGGAGGTGTTCAAAAGTGGAGAGAACAGGAGTATTTGGAGGCTACCATGGATCAGAAGTATTCAGGATTCCAGCATTCCCTAAGCAGTGCAAGACCCTGTATTTATGACAGGAAATGTATTGAAAAAAAGAAACATGTCTAAAGGCCGGAACCCCTTCATCAATCTAACCAGTGTGACCCTTAAAGGGTTCAGAAGTCAGTGAAGCCCTTGATTGGCTGCTACCACTCAGTATTCACTTCCAAGGTCAAACACTCTCTCACAGATAGGTTCAGAGTAAACCAGATCCCTGCTTTAATTTATCAAACACAGGTTGGAAGTATGAAACTATTAATCAAGACTAATTATCCTTCAGTGGATGAAGGAAATGTTGTAATTTTCAAGGAAAATCAATTCAAGTCTTTCTGATGTAAACTTCGAGAAGTTCATACCTTAATTGGAAATGAATTAATGTTTGTGGTGACCATCTGACAGACAAGAAAATCACAGCTCTTTTGACAGGGTACGTTGTTTTCTGGTTCACTGAATTAAATGTTTTGATCTGAGAGCACAGGAAATAACCCACTGGACTTTGGAAATGCCAAGTGTAGCATTTTCACTCTGACAGGCAATGCAAAGTGTTGGAGAGAAATTATTCTACTAAAGAAACTTTTGACACACAGGTGCAGACAGACAGATGAATAAAATAACCTTTTTGACTGCATGAATATTGCAGCATGGACTACGGCTTTGCACGCAAGCTTTATTCTGAGATGGACTAGGTATTGAGTCTCCCTAGTGGCTCGAGGCATACCTCCTATGCAGAGGTACAATGACTCAATTGTTGGTGGAACCCACAACACGTTTCAGATGCAGGAAAAAGCCATGCCAACGTCAAAATGCTGCCAGAACCCCCTTCACATTACAAAAGAGGATCCCAAGTTGTACTGTACCTTTCCACCATGTGTGTCTGGTCCAAAGACAAACCATCGATCGCTGTGCACTCCGGGCACTTGAATTTCTTACGAGGAGTAACCTAGAAAGAGTAAAAAATGCTTTGAGATTACATTTTTGATTGATCTGGTGTAAGATTATCTGTTCTTACCTTTAAGCTGTCACAAAAATAAATAAATAAAAAAGAAATGTGAAAGAAATTACCTAACCTTTTGAACTCTGTAGCTCCCAATTTAGGTCTAAGAAGTCATAACACACTTCCTCATATTAAAAACAACAAAATCTGACCACATTGATAAGGTTGTTTAATAATGAGCTTGCGCTGCAATGAATGGCCACTGTGAAGAGTGTGTGTGTGTTAGTGAGTTTGGGTGGGAGGAGATGGCTCGATGACAGGTCATATAAGTCAGATGTAATTTGAGATCCATTCGTGCCTGTGGCCTAGCTAAATGACCATATCTGCCGCACTCATTAGAAGAATGATGAACAACTCCTCTGCCCCATCCCTCCTTACTCAACACACACACTTGACTGACACTCTCCACAGTGGGAGTGCAGGGTTGGGGCACTAGGAGGTGTTGGTGATGTGGGGATGTGGAGGAGAGAGGGGAGAAGGTTCACAGCAAGACTGACTGCAGAATGAACATGCCCTCGTGAGCTTAGGAAAACAGAGTGCACAAGAGAGAGGCAGACAGTGACACCCAGATAACAGAGGTTAAGGCCAGGGCTTTACAGGCTGCACAGCACCTGGACAGAGTCACTGCAGACTACAGAGGCCAGGGGAAAAGGGCGAAAGCTGATCAGAGACAGAGCACTTGGGCACCCTGTCAGAACAGCCACATTTTTTGAGGAGCCGCACATTCCGGAAGCTGTAACACTCTGTAAGCAAACGCTTCTTACAATATGACCAATTTAACAGACCTTAAAGGGGCCATATTCTACAGTTTAACATAAAAAAAGTTTTTACCACTGATTTCTACTTATAATGCTAGTTAGGACTGGGCTTATATCATGATATGAGTCATTTTATATCACAATAACAATATACTATATAGTGACTAATATATATATATATATATATATATATATATATATATATATATATATCACAATGCAACAAAGAAAATAATACATACATTAAGTAAAAATATCCAACAAAAATAAACACTTGCAGATTGCAAGAGATTACAACAGATTGCTTGTATAACGAGAGATTATCGTCATGCGACAGTTTGCAGATACATTTTTCAGCTCTGCCAGCTTTTGTGAACCCACAGCACAGATGTCAACCTGTTTTAATGAGCTCCTCTTCATTTTTTTTTACCCATTTTGGAGTCATCCCATTCTGTGGAGATGTTTTTATCATTTAGGGTTTTTCCTGGGTCGAAATGATTGAGTATACAACTGAGTATACACATTGAGTATTTCACTCATGTGAAACACAAATGCACATGTCAGATGAGAAGCACATTTAGCGATTTTGAAAAGCCAATCACGAGATGAATGTCATTGAATTTGCTTGGGCGGCAGCAGAACAATTTTCAATGCCGAAAAAACCCTCAAGTTCTTCTTGAAGTTTCTTCAGTTTCTTCAAGTCTCAAGTGAAGCTCTGCCCACATAGATAAGCCTACGTGCACATGGATATTAACCTATTGCAATATACATGATATGGCAAAATCTCTATCGATATCGTTGCCACTATATATCATCATATACAGCCATACTGCTAGTCAAGTTTTTTTTCCACAAAAAATTGGTTGGTCCTAATTTAGTTTTACATGACCACATATAACCCCTCATTGAAGTCTAGTAACACAATAAGCAAACATGCTAAAAAAGGACCTAATTTAATGACATTTGAAATTTCATGATTTGTTACAGTGGAATTGGGGAGGTACTTTGTGGTCCGATTGTTTAGAGCAGAGGTTCCCAACATAGGGTCGTGGCGCAGAACCACATATGCTTTGATGTGGACAAAGACATAAAAATGCACTATTCCAGGACAGCTTGTCAGTGTCCACATCTAATTTAACATGATATAAGCAAAATCTCAACAAAAACATAAAAATATATCCAAAAACCTTGACACCATGGCAACTGTTGCAAAACTTATTTAAATATCGCTCTACCAACAAAGCATCTGATGAGGATGAAATGCACCACTTACACAGTGCACACGTTCATATATGTAAGGAGGATGGCTTCAAGGAAAAAAGGTTGGGAAACACTGGTATAGAGGGTGTACACAGTCATATGGTCCTTTTCCCTCCAAAGTAGTTCAAAGTAGAACCAAAGCAAACTATCAGGCACAGTCATATCGTACTCTGAGGTTATCAGGGCTTGACATTAATGCTTCTCCAGGACAACTGAATTTTTGGAGCAGCAAGTGAAAAATAATTTGACTTGTCCGACCCGACAAGTAGCCTGATGAAAATGTAAATAATGAAAATATAACTGGCTCTATTTGTGCCTAGGCATTTATCACTTATTACAAAGTTTATCTGTAGTCTTATTTTGCTGTTGAAAATAATCCAGAGCGTATAATTTTGTCATTCACTAGCGATCTTGCTGCGTGCTGTTTGACTGACAGGTGGCTTGTGTGTGTGCAGGCTTTACATGTGCTCTGAGAGATCTCGCGCCAATACGGATACACACCTAAATGGTCAAATGCACTTCAATTCCACCAAAATGCCAGTCTTAGTGAGCTATTCATTTAAACACAGTGATTTATGTATAAAATGAACATATACAGTGGAGAAAAAGGTGGATTTGTATCCAAACGTCAGACTTGTAAGTGTTATAACCTAATGAACCCGCTTCTGTCCCTGTGTTGTTAATATTAAACAAACAACCATACAAGAAAACCACTCAATGCTCTTAGCTGGATAACTTTAGCTAAAAAAACATTAATGTATTATTATAATACAGTGAAGACCATTAGCCTATAGTACTGTAGTTATATGCTGCACTCATTGTGAATGTTTACTTAAATGGTTGATACTGTTGTAATTTTTTTTTTTGTTAATTTGTATTTGGTTCTAGTGTTTTTAATTTGTTCTATTCATCACTTTTTTAATGTTATTTTAATACTGACAGTTTACTACTGTTAAATAGGCCATATTACTTACGCAATAAACAAACAATTCTTAACAATTTAGTTAGTGTTAGTCTGTTATTTGGTATGGAATTGAAGCTGATGTCAAAAATCTTCATATTTCACAACAGCCTACTGAAATTTTGGCATTGAGACAATGTATATGTTGTGTATTGTAGATCTTACTGCAATAACATTATGTAAAAGTAGATCTCATTACAAAGAAGTGTGAGCTGTAAATGATGACAAATGGAGGATTTTTTTAATTGACAACCACACAACATAATTTAAAGGTGCTGCAAGCGATTTTAGCATTCTAAAGCATTCACGTGATTGGGCCGTTGAATAAGCCAAGCCCCCTCATTCCAAAATCCCACCCTCCAAAGATAATTTTGAGATCAAAACCAAGCAAAAGAGCAGCATTGTTTGTTCCTGTGACTGTCAAATTCAACAGTGGCACAAAAGCACCCTCAACTGACAAACATTTTAAACCATAGCCTCAATGATCCACTTCAAATACAACACTATGTGGACGAGCAAAACGAAAAGTGTCAATTTCCGTGGTCTAGGGACACATTTTTGCTTGCTGTTTACAATGTCTATAGCGGTCACAGAGACTGGTAAGATATCTCAGGACACCTATTTAATTAATATCTTTGAGGGTGTAGGACACATTTTTGCATACTTTTCCATGAAAAAAATCTATTACAGCACCTTTAAATTTCCTTTTTTTTCTCTGGACAAGAAACTTTTTTAATCAGACAAGTGAATGACCAATTTACATGTCCGAAGGACAAGCACATCACAATGCTTAATGTCGAGCCCTGGAAATGTTACCTTTATTGGGGCTTTGCCAGTGATGTTGGCCACAAGGAAATTCATGGCAATATCCTCACAGTTCATATGAGCATCCACCCAGTTCTTGATATCTCCAGGCATCTTATATGTGTAAAGATAGTTGAAGTACTGGAAAGAAAGAAAAAAAAAAGTGAAAACATTCAACCTATAAACATAACCAACTATGTTTGTGAATATTATCCCTGTAGAGATGAGTGACTTTCTGGGAGAGAGGACTGAAAATCAGTAAGGGTTTTAAATTACAAGTGAGATAACCTCTGGATCTCTGAAGGGCACCACAGAGGGAGGACATTGAGAAAATGAGCACGCATGCTTGTATTATTTTGGCAGAAAGCAACCACGGTCTTAAAATATGGGAGTTTACAGTCCTTGCCACAATTCGGCACTCTACTGTACCTTATGATAGAACGCAGCTCCAGTCAACACCATGGATACTTCATTGGTCCATTCAGATTCATATTTCCACTTGCCCATCTCATGGTCCCATAAATGGAGCCGCCCAGGATATCCAACCAACCTGTCAGGGAACTCACGCCATACCTACAAACAAGCACACAGAAGACGTCTGAGAAATAAAAGAAAGCTTGTCACAGTCTCCAAGACCATACTGGGTCAGTCAAAAGAACAAATAACTGTTCAACAATTAGGGTTGTTTTAGAAAATAGATACTGCCTTCAAAAGAAGGTAAACCCTGGAGATCAGGGTTAATCAATGAAAATTAGATCTAACAGTTTGTTAATCCCAAAGGTGACAGACAGGCCTAAAGTATGTAATTCCTGAGTGGCATAAGCAGGTAGAGTTTTAGCCAAACAGCCATTTCTAAAGCCGTCTTCCATTTCATATAATCATCCATAAATTACACACTATTCTCTCAATAGTATATAAATGACTGCAGGTGAGCTGAAGGCAAGCCTATAGCTATGAAGGGCATTACTTGTCCTGTCATCATATTTACATTTCAAACACCTAATCAGAAAAGGCCTGAACAAAAAAAATAGAGACTTCATCTGTAAAGAATGCTTTGAGATGCCGAGCAATAAAGGATGGTTCAAGAATACTGTGTGACCCAAAGAGGTACTAGGATCACCATTGTGTCTGTGAGGAACACAATTAACCCCAGGCTGCTTCAGGGACAGTATCTGCAAGTAGTGCATTCTAGTAATTTGGGTGAAAAGAAGCTACTTTCTGCTGGGAAAAAAAAAACTTTCTTAGGAGCATAGTGTTGTCAAGGTGCCTATACAGTTTCATAAGCAAGCTATTTTACATAGACGAAACAACAGTGAATCTATAGGTAATGGCTTTCCTAAGCAAATTAATATGTGCGTCCAAAATCATAGTACATGTCAAAAAGAACATCAAAGGCATCAGATGTCCCGTCAAAATTTCCAGCTTATTTCAAATTATGCATGATTTTTGGGCTAATATTACCCACAACTTCTTGCACTACATTAGAGGATTGGCTTTGGTAAGAAGCTGTGCCAAACTTTGAAAATCCATCTGCTGGTGGACATTGTTTCTCTTGAAAAATAAGTGGTTTGCACTTTATATAATATGTTCTTTAGGTATGTATATGAGTAGTATGAATAGATTCTGTGAACGTTGGTATTGACCCATGACCCGAATATATTAAAATATATATACAATTCGCAGTTCTCTGCAGTTCTTTTAAATTCAGCATTTTGAAAGTGATGTCACCTCAGCCCCAGTGGGATTATGGGACAGTAAATTGTCCAGTCGATCCGCTCTTCAGAATCTCGGAAATAGTAGTTCATCCAGGTATTTCTAGATAACTGTTTTATGAATCCTATTTATGAATACTGAGGATTCGGACATACTACTTCATTGGAATACTGTTTTTGGCATACTATACTGGTAGGGAAGTATGGAGTTTCAGACGTAGCACAAGTTTATTTTCCCTTGTGTGAGCAGCTGGGAGCAGACTCTTGTTGCCTCAATGTCTGTGTCTGACACAGTAAGGAAAGACTAAGAATTAATTTTAACATTCAATAAATCAGCAATAATTAATATCTAATTACCTCTAATTAGTTTTGCTTAATTTCTGTCCTGCTAATTATTTTCTATTTCAAATTGTTTTTTTGAGGAGGCACTGCCTCCCTTGCCACCTTGATTTGATCCAATATTATGCCATCATCAGTGCAGCATGCAACTTGAGATTTCATCCACGAAATGCTATACGAAATGATATATATACACTTTATATATTACCTCATATCCAAACTGCAGCTCATCCGACGTCAACATGATAATGTCATCATCGATGGCCAGCACAGCTTCTGTCTCAATCTCATCAAACGGGAAGAAGCGATTGCTGAGCTTGTTTTCTTTGGTGCGGACCACTTTAAGAGGTACTGCAACTTTGGGCCACAGTGACTCTGTTAAAGAGAGAAGTGGAGTATGAAAACAGTGAGCTAATTATAATAATAATACACTTTCGGTTTCAGTGGCGTGCAGTGCAGTGCATAAACCCCTTACCCATTCAAGACTGTGTCACTCTGCTAATACAAATTAATTACAGAACCCTTCAAAATTTCCTGTAAAGGGGGACGCAGTAACGTAGAGTTACAGCGTGATAATTTGACTAGCTGTGACACAACACTTACTCCATCAAACAGGAGAAACAACGTTAAGTTATTTAAGGTAGTATACGATTATTAAATTGTTTTAAAGTTGAATACTATTGTATTTTAATGCATTTATTTTCTAAACGCATATACATTTTTTTAATAGAGGGAAAAAAGGCTTCATAATTTAAATACATTTTCCTCTTCCGTTTATGTCACACTTTCTCTGTACGGTTTGAAGGAGCTGACTGCACACCACTGGTTGGTTTTCTTTTGGAGAAGATGAGAAAACATTGAGAGATGGCAGTAACTGTGGAAAAGAGGGCGTGGATGGATAAGCCTAAACACTTCAGCGAGTAAAAGCACATATGAGTCGGTCTACACTTAGAATCCTCCCAGAGCACAATAGACAACGCGCTATATTTTCAGTTGTGTAAGAGCTTGGGAGATGTTCATATCATGCAAAAGGCAGCCGGCACACAGAGTGTCACCTAATAAAACTGATGAGAGTGTCTACTGGAACTCAAACACAGAGACCCTCAGACTGGGGAAGAGTCTGCAATTATACCTCTACCCCAAAGCCCAGCTTAGAGACCAGGGAAAATTTAAGGAGATCTGGAATGAGCTCATCACCGATTGAGTCTCGGTTAGTCTGAAACAGTTCTGTCTACCCTGTTTGTTTCACAAAATAACAACAAACTATGAAGAAAAAAGAATAAGTATTTCCTAACTGCCGGAAAGCCTTTGTGGCCCCAGACTAAGGCTGAAAGAAGAGCCAGATCTTCTCATGCAAGAAAATTGATCCTGTCACCACATCCAAGCCAGGCTCAGAAGGTTCAACAAAGACAAAAATAAACACAGACAAGATGAAGTAAGGACAAAGATGAGTAACAGTTCAACACACTAACCCACGTAATCCAGAGCGCCACACAGTACACACATTTATATGTCCACACATCATAAATCTCTTGCTACAGTGCCATAAGGACTAACAGGAATCTTGACTGCAGCAAACAACTTTTTGACCACAATGCCCATAATCACATCCTTGCACTGTACAGAAAATTAATAAGTTTGGGCTGTACTTCGTGTACGATTATTTTAAAAGAGCTTTAGCAAATTATATCCACTGTGATATAACCATATGAAAGCTCTCCCCTGTGTATTTAACCAATTGAGAAACTCCCAAGACACAATCCTTTTGTCAGTGTTTGCCAGCACCTCATTAAAATGACAAACAGTCAAGACATGGGCAGCTACGGAGGCTCGAAATAAACAAACACAATCAGTGATGGAAAAGTGTGTGGAGGAAATCCATCATCTTCAAGGCTTGAGCCCTTGGTTGACCCATGAACAGACCTTTTAGTTCTAATGGGTAACAAAGCTTGAGCCTGGCTTCAGCGACGCCTCTAATCAAAGGAAACAGTGAGCCATTAGTCCACTTCAAAGTATTTCCCTTCATAATGACATAACTAAAATCTATGGAGAGGATATATTTAATTCCCCATTGCTCTTTTTTTTCCATACTCAAAGGACTCCATAAACAGACGCATACCTAACTGCCTTGTTAAGCAGTATCATTAGAGGCACAGCCACAATAAATAACTACTAATATCATCTCTAAAGGCTATTAATTTGACCACAATTGTAGGATAGGGAGATCATTAGGGGAATGATCCTTTTGGTTGCATAATAATGTTTAGGGTAGAAGTTTGGTGAAAACAAATCATAAATCAAAATTAATTAAAATATAATTAAATTGTACAGTCTGGAGCAATGGGACCTTTAGACATCAACAGCTCATGGACAGCAACTGGCTAATGAGAAAAGTAAATAATATTTCAAGTAAAGCCGTATGCCAACTGATGTGCCAAACACTTTGGTTCTAACTCTATATCTGAATATAAACCAGGTAGTTTTGTCCCCAGAGTCAGGCATATGATGTTATCAACTCTCCATTCTAAAGGAATAGGATTTTGGCTAATCACTGACTTATCATTCATCTGGTCCATATCAGGGGTTTCATGCCTTTTCTTAGAGCTGCCCGACTGAATCTCCTATTGGTATCACAGAAGTTGATATAAAAGAAGTTTCATTTAGCCAATCACTTTCAAATGAAAAGCATTTCATTTATCTGAATGCTTGAATTAATATGTGGGTTTCCACATCATTGGACCAATTAATTTCCATCACTGTTCAGACTCCAGTTGTTTATGATTACAGAATAATTTGATAGCTTCTGAAATTACAAAAATCAATTTCTAACCCAAGAAGGTTTAGAGTGAAGCATAGCTAGAAAAAAATATTTACTATAGAAATTTCCTTTGACTTTTTCATGTTTTAATGAATATCACAGTCCGACTCTAATACAATAGCAATCGATAGTGACCGAAAGATTAAAAAAGGGCCCAAAAGAATCACAAAAGTAGTCCATACATCTCATGTGTAATATATCAAGTTCTCTGAAGGCATACAAGACATGAGAGTATTTTGTTTTTGGTGAACTATTCCTGTAATTTCCATGACTGATCCAATATAATAATATTTATTCTCAAGTGTTTGCACTACAACGTGGCACTGACCTTCAGGAGGGCTCTTGTTCTGGTTGTTCCACACCACCAGTAGCTTGCCCAAACTGGGCACCTTGGAGATCTCAGTAATGACCCTAAAGAGGCTCTCGATTCGATCATAGGTCAACACCACAGCAGTGAACCCAGGTGAGCGTGGTGGTATGAGGGGAAGGAAAAGCGGGCTGTTCACACTTGACCATTTCTGTTGCGAAAAAACAAACAACCAATTCATCAGACAATTCAATGTAACAGTTTACATTGTACAGTAACAGTTTACATTGTTTCATTTTACAAATGCAAGCACATTCAATAACTTAAACCTATTTAATGACTTAATGGGCAGTCAGATAACCTCCAGCCCCAAAACATGGCTTTATTTAGAAACACATTTGGAAACTAGCTCAGCCTATAAAATTGAAAGATTACCAAGAATGCTAATAATCAGCAGTGGTGGTGTGGAATGTCAAGCTCACAAACAACAATGATTAGGACAGAGTTAACAAACAGCTGGAGCAGCATGCCATGACATTTCAGTATGCCAAAGCATTTGCCTAAACCTTCTATTCCAAACTTGGGCAATATGTGAGTACTATGAGCCTCCTTAGCCTGTCAGAAGCCAAGATTTTACTCTCCATAATCTAGAGAAATACTATGAGCTAGATATGGAGCAACCCATAAAGCATCTCTGCTATTGCAGTCCACTAAAACTTCTATCAAAGTTTAATCCGCTAATGGCTTTGTGTGTATAGGTGCCACATTCCTTGCGGTAGCCTACATTTGGAAAGAGGAAAGATTAAGAGAGAATATTTTCCTTAGCTGACCTGAGTGAAATCTGCCGGTAATTTTTGAAGAGATGGAGAAAACACGGAGAAACCAATATACTATGTGCCCGATATTAAGAGCAGTGTTTGCATTGGCTAAATTAAATACTACTTTTCTTTAGGCTCTTTGTCATTCCATGGCATCCTTCCATCATATTCCTGTCAACTGTTATGTATCTGAATTTGATTAGAATGTTAAACTTCCTGGTGCTGTTTTTAAAAATAAAATGCACACATCTGTTATCCACCAAAGCTAGATCAAAACATCAATGACTAATAACATTTCTTCATCTTTTTCCCCATCTTACGAAAAAGTATAGTAAATGAGCACTTCATTAGACAGTGAAGCATTTCTCACCAGCAACTGTGATTAACAACAAATCACAGAAGCAGGTGTAATCAACACCAACTGACTAGGGTTAATCCAATCAAGAAATCATCAGCACTAGTTGCATGTCAAATATGGATGATCTGCCCCCACTGCAGATACCATATATCCCAGGTACAATACCATAACAGGCCCTATCTTTCTCATAATTCCATAATATGCTGAACTACTGCCATCTTATTAACAAAACAATTAGATTAACACTTATGTTCTCATGCCTATAACTGAATATCTCATGTTTATCTATTTTATATAAATTTCTACTATATTGTTTATTCTGTATGTATACAGTCTTTAGGTGTATATAAAACTTTACTGTCACTGTTAATGCACCAGACCACCAACAAAGCAAGTTTAAAGAAAAGTCTTAAATGTAAAGTGATACACCTCTTAATAAGGACAATTCCGATTCCAATTTGGACTTGCATCTTTATGTTGCTATTTATCCCGAGCTGTTTTGTTGAGAGCGGAATTTTATGATCGCACTCTTGTGAACTCTTTTGCAGCAGGGTTCCAGATGAGTCCTGGCAGGACCGGGGTGAAGCAGGGGTGCTGGGACATTATCGGCGTCAGTGGCTGTCTCCTGCCAGTGTGGGGCTTGGCTCATCTTCCTGGCCCACTTTAAAACAGCCTGTAAACTCCCAAAGTTGCATGGACTGGGGCCCAGATCAAGTGACGCTGTAAAGTAAATATTGCGAGCACTTAAAGGGCCTCTGATGCAGTCATGAAGACTGCTGTTTATAGACTTTAAGAAAAAGGACTGAACGCAGGCCGAGTCCACACACTTTCGCTGCCATTTCATGGTCACTTTGACTTCATCATTGGAGAAGAGACACAAAAAGAAGGGTCAATTTATTTTTTTTGTGATTACCTTTATGTATTGGCATTGCAAAACCACCAGTTTTTTATTTTTGTTTTACTTGGTTTAACCACGACGGGCATCTTTGTGTCATGGCACATGAAAGAATTTAGGTTATACAGCTGTTTACGGAAACCTCAATATCTTGGCTCAGGATGGTCGTAGCTCCTTGGAACAAAAACTGTTATCTAGAGCACATTACAAGGTACATGAACATATATAAACATTTTGCACATTATTGTTCCTTAGACTTAGAACTTAAGTCCTAATGTAATGCTCAAGATTGCTCAAAGCTCCACTTTTAGGGTCAATTTATAATGGGAAGGGTTAGAATTTTTTAGGGGGTAGCTAGGTAAGTATAGTGTGCATGCAGAACATTTCAGGTTTGAGACTTTTTTTTTTATTATTCCCCTCACTTTAGGATTGAATATCTCTGATGGAGGACCAGATAGGAACCTGACATTTTCACAGAAATAAGTCCTCTATAGTAGAATTCTGCTGTAAAAAAATTGGTTAAAGAGCTAAAACTCTGGGGAAAAGCCTACTTTATTCATGCATTTTGAGAAATTATGTAATATATGCATAACGAATAATAAAAATGAACAGTATTTTACAGTAATTATGTTTATGATTGACCTACAATAGCTTATACTTGTCAATGAGAACCAAAATGTTACTACTTTTGATATTGGCAACACTGAAGCATGATCCACCACAGCGTTCTTCAAAAAGTTCATAAACAAAAGCATTTTGTTTTAAGTAACCTTAATGAAATTTGTGTGGAGTTTAAGAATCAGCACCCAGAGTTAAAGATAGGGAGATGTGTGGTGTGCTGCCAGGAGCATCTGGAACTCACACTGTCTGTGTCTGCACACAAAATCAAAACATCAACCTGATGGTTCAGTCAGCAAAGCTAAAAGTGGACATCAAGGACATGCTGGAACTTCTAGTCTGTGACATAAACAGTTATGCGACCAGTGTCCAGGTATAGAGGCCTTAGTGTAGATGCTTGAAGAGTCAGGAAAAGATGACCCACTTCCTGATAACATCTCCTTTAATCAATGTGTTACAACTGACAGAGTAGATATGATCACTGTCTCCCTAGTGATAAATTCTCAGTTTCTCCGGCTGAGAAACTCAATGCGTTAAAGACACATTATTGGTTGAGGACATCAGCGTGGAAAACTTTGTTCATTTTGCAAAATTCTTCCACCCAAATGGACCAATGTCTACTGAGGACAAATTGTGTTGAACAATGTTCTCAGAAAACTGACACCTGCCAAATTGACTACTTTCACCGGATGCTCCCAAAACATTTCAGAGAGACTGAGTTAGGAAATCTCACAGCTTCTAATAAAACAGGTACATGTAAGCATGTAAAATACTGTTAATTTGTATTATTTATTATGCTTATATTACATCTGTTCATTTCTGAAAATGCATGAATAAAGTAGGCTTTTCCCCAGATTTCTATTAGCCTTTGCTCTGTAACCAGTGGAATCTCAAACAGCAGTTTGCAGAATGCAATTAGCAGAATGCAAATATAGAGGACTTATTTCTGTGAAAATTTCAGGCTCCATTCTGGTCCCCCACCAGAGAAATTCAACCCAAAAGTGAGGGGAATTGAAAAAAATTGCACCTTCTCGCCCCCATAAAAAAAGAAAGAAGATGATAAAAAAAAAAGAGAAGTCTCAAACCTGAAATGTTCTGCACGCACACTATACTTACCTAGGTACCCCCTAAGAAATTAAGACCCTTCCCATTTTAAATGGACCCTAAAAGTGGAACTTTGAGCAATCTTGAGCATTACATTAGGACTTAAGTTCTAAGTCTAAGGAACAAGAATGTGCAAAATGTTTATATATGTATATGTACCTTGTAATGTGCTCTAGATATCAGTTTTTGTTCCAAGGAGCTACGACCATCCTGAGCCAAGATATTGAGGTTTCCGTAAACAGCAATTTAACCAATATTTTTCATGTACCATGACGCAAGATGGCCTAAAGAAACATTTTAAATGGTCAAGCAACCTGTATTGGACCACTTGAGATGGACTGACCCAGAAGCAACAAATAATGAACAGCTTACTGCAACATCAGCGTTAAATTTGGAGCCTGCAATAAACTGCACTGAGCACTAATAGCTAATATAACACATTTTTCATTTTATGAAAGCTAATATAACACATTTTATAACACATGAAGCAGAGCTACAATTGCACTATCTAGGTCTGTTAAACCATCTTCGCAAAAATCAGCCTTGTACAATTTCAGTCAGACAAAAGGATTTGCAATAAAAAGATTATTTATTATTTTAGTCCTACTAAAATGAACCTTTAAAAATGAAAACATACTTAAAGTGAACTGAAATATATACAGTACTGTGCAAGTCTAAGGCACATAAGATGTTTAAAAAAATATTTGTCTAAAGATGGTTAATTTAAATCTTAAGCTTTTTAGTAACAATAGGAAATATACATTTTAGACTCCCAAACATTCCTTTTGCAAATAGAAAAGATTAGAAGAACAGGGAGCCCTGCAACAGATGGCATAGCCCCCACAGAGCCCCCCACTGAACATCAAGTCAGTCTGGGATTACATAAAGAGACAGAAGCAATTGAGACGAAGAAGAGAAGAACTGTGGTGAATTTTTCAAGCAGCTTGAAACATCCTATCTGTCATTAACAAAAAATATACCAAGGAGAATTGGTGCTGTTTTAAAGGCAAATGTGGTCATACCAAATATTTTTTAATATTAACTGGACTTTGTATGACGTTAATTGATAAATGAAAACTATTTATTCCATTATTTTTGAAGACATCCTCACTATGCAATGTTTTTCAAAAGTGGCTAAAAAAAATTTGCACACTTTTGAAGTTTCTATTTGTGGTTTGAGGTCTTTAAATTAATACTTACATTTCCTGTATAACAGTAGTGATAACACTTCCTGCAAATAAAGGAGACTGTAGTTTGATTAAAAACTCAAAGGCCCCACACAATGAGGCCCGCTATGGTATTGATATCCTTCAGCATGGCTGGCAGGGAGCACACTACACCCTCCTATACAGCAGCTGCTGCAGGTGCCCGCAAATACAGAGCAGTGGTAAAACAGCTCCCTAGCAGCGTCAGCCATGGTCTGTCACCATGGACACAGCCGTCCTTCACACAACATCAGAAAACCATCCCGCTAATAAAAACAAAATTTATATGCCAATGGAAATTTCTTTGAGGTGCCTGACACGGACACTAAAACAGAGGGGGGAAATAATAAAAGTACCACTGTGACATATAAGTGGTAAGATGAATAAAGTAGAACACAGGGGTGTGGTGTACGCAAGCTCAGACAAAATGCTCTGCTCTAATTGGGCAGGCTCCAGTGCGTTTCAGTGTATGCTGAGCCTTTACAATTTGTACAAGTAAATAAGCAGGAAAACAAGACAAATTTTTCATTCCGACAGTCAACGCCAGAATATTTGCTTAGTGTTGACCTGATATGAAGAACAAGCAGTAAATGACTGGGTACTCAACTTTTGGTTAGTTTCTGTAAAAGTGCATTTGCACTAGGGTTGCAACGGTATTAGATTTTCACGGTATGACAACGCTCTCAGAAAATATCACGGTCTCACGGTATCTCAGTATACGGTATTACACAATTACTATTATCAGTGAAAACAAAAGGGTTATTTTATTTATTAATTTATTTTTGAGCAAACACTATAATAATTGAAACTTGAAACCTGAAACCGTTTATTTTATTGAAGTATGTGTTACACTTTTAAGAATGATGTGGCGTCCACTCTTGGTACATATGTGTAAAAAAAAGTCTCCCTTTTGAAAATAAATAAATAGAAAAAAATAAGAAAGCTAACAGAATTATAAACATGATAAAAAAATATCATGTAACTATAACATGTTATATAACTAAAGCATGTTAGTTTACATGTTATCATATCTTGTTAAATTAACAACTAAATGAAAAATATTATCAGCTGTGTGAGCTTTTAAAGTAATGTCTTATGATTATTAACAGTTAACATATACTGTAGGTGCGCGACAACGAGGCCAGACTGCTCCTGTCTGTAACTTTAACTCGGTGCTTCTCAACTGGTTTTGCTTCAGGACAGATTTTACATTGGAAATCAAGTGTCGACCTGCCATAGATTAAACATAACCTGTATTTAATGTATCCTGGGTTGCATTTCCTTTTAAGTTGCATAGTTTTGTTCATGGTTTTCCAGTACAAGGACATGCATCAAGTGTCATTATTTTTGTTAACAAAATCTACAGGAAGTTTTCTCTCCCCTTTTAAAAGTTGAAGAGCATATTTACTAATATGAGCCCATTATTATCACGTTTGTTACCCAATATTACATATTTATACACATATTACACAGAAGGAAACATTACCATGGTTAGGTCAGTGTGCTAGTCATAAATAATATTAATAATACATTAATGTATTTATGAAAAATAAAAGAAACTTTAACTAAAACTGCCACTGTTGATATAAAATGAGGTCTAATAGATTCTACCTCTAGATTATTTCATATGAAACTATAACATTTTGTCAAAATATAACAGTTTCTTTTACTCATGTAAAATCCTGAAACAAATTTGTAAAGGTGATGTGTGTAATTATTAATATTTTTAACTATTTTGTTAAAGGGGCCACATCGGGCTGTTAATAGGGGGCCACATTGTATTGCTTTTGAGATACAATGTTCTGCATTGATTTGGTTTTTGTATCTTTTAAGCCCAGGAATAGTTGTGTACTCAATTTTCTGAAGTGTATCTGTGACTAATGGGACTATTCTGCAATTGCCTAAAGTATTGTATTGCTCTACAAAGATAGATACTTTTCTATCAGGCATTAAAAATCTGAATAAAGGCGGAGATTATAAATTTCTTTTGCCATCTCTACTTCCCTGTTAATTTATTATTCAGTTTTAATAATAATAATAAAAAATTATTTTTTTTTTTTTATAGAAATTGTAATATTTGTCGCAAAGTTTACATGCTAAAAGAGTCATGATGCGGGTCTCCTCGATGGATTGACTTTCAGCACACAACTGAATAACACAACTGCATGAATATGATAAATGAAAACTGCAAGAGTTAGATTAATATACAGGTGTGAAGGGACTTCAACTTTTCTAAATTGCACAAATAAAAAATACATTTACATATTTGTCTCTGGCTTGCTTTTGCTCGCATGTCAATGATTACCCCTCCGTGTGTCAATGATGGCGAGATCTACTTTTATATTTAATTTAATCAATGAGAAGGTTTACCTGCAAAATTAGTAGCACCAATCATCACAAGCAGCCTCAAGAATGGACACAGAGTAGCTGTATAACACTTTTCCTTGAGCAGAATGTTGCACTACAGATTGCTAAGTTTGTTCAAAGGAGAAAGCGAGACGTGCATGGTTGCCAGATTGCACAAAATAAGTATAACATTAGGCGGAATATTTCCAATTTGCGCAAGTTTAAATCTCAAACTGGGGGTGTTTCGTCTCTTATCTGGCAACCCTGAGCATGTTAAACGCTTGTGGAGACGCGTTAGGTCCCAATGCAAGTTAAATGAAATATCCAATGCTGGCATTGCTCTTTCCCTGCTGTCCCCAGTCCGAATAGACCAGTTGAGAAAACTGCTTAACTCACACACACACACACACACTCATGTCAGACCCTCTCGCTTCTCTCAGACACTTTCTCTACTGCGCGCGTGTGCTCATGTGAGATTCTCCATCCGGTTGCATTTTCCGGTTCTCAATACCGTAGATAAGCAAATGTACATGGTATGATAACCGTCAATTTTCAAACCGTGATATACCATGAAACCGGTATACCGCTGCAACCCTAATTTGCACAAACCAAAATCAGCAGCATTCGATAAGAACAGACTCTCCAAAGTCTGAAATACTTTGCCAAAAGTCCCCTTTGACTCTCTTAATTTCTCTGTGGAATTCCATCCCCTAATGACAGGGCCGTTTTTATCATAGATATGAAAATGTGGGCGTTGGGTATAATCACACACGACGAGCTTGTTATTGGGAACCAGTATTCTTTTGTCACAAGTAAAAGGTGGATATACAGGCGGCTTGAGTGACAATGAGGGATTGCAGGCCGTTTCATGTGGGCTTGGTGATTCTTGCAGCTGGGATCATACTAGTACAGCTTTGGGATTAGTCGAAAATGGAACCCAGATGAAAACGTGGACGCCTGTTCAATTGCAAAGGCTGAGTCCGCTGAACATTTACCTCCAGATTCTCATTGAAGCTGATTGACAGAGACTGGGCTAAAATAAGAGCTGCATTCTAATTGGCAGGAGTGGCAGCAGATTCCTGCAGATTTGGACTGTCTGGAATTGGCAGGGGTCACGTTGCTTTACTTTAGTCCCTCAAAAAAGATGAACAGAGTCTGCCTTCTTTTCAATGCAGGAAAGAAGGTGCCATAGACATTAGACGAATACATGTTTACAATCACAGGGTGTAAGTAGCTGAAAAAATACATTACACTCCTTTACCTTTTCCTGTTATTTAAGCACTTAAAAGGCTGAACTGGTGCCCCAAAAACAAGTGATGCTAATAATTCTTCTCAGATAATAAATGTACAATGGAACATAAAGCATTCATTTGCTTAGCACAGGCTGGGTTTAAGTTCCCTTAGAACTCAAGCACAAAAAGATGCCTGTACTGACAACATCTCAAAAGGCAGTGCTGGAGAAATGTGCTTTCAATTAAGTCACGGTGGATGTAGGAAAGCAGAACAAGAAATGCACTAGATTTATGTACTTCTCCAATTCTGCTCGGTGTGCTTTTACCAAATATCGAGAAAGTATTTAATCTCTCCTGTAACACTAAAGCGGCCAGAAGACAGAGGCAGGACAATTAGCCTCTTGTGGGTCCGGATCCCTCCGTTAGATCTTCGAACCTGTTTACAAGCACTTAAGATTTTTTTTCAGGGTTTTGGGTTTCATGTAAACACGAACGTCATTTTCCTTATGCTGCTTATGGGATTAAGAGAAAGGTTTTACACACCTAGGTTTCTCCTGGAGAACATGGCTTTTGTGGACATGTAAACACATAAGCAGCGTTCTGATTTAAAAATATATATATATATATATATATATTTTTTAAGAGTGTGCATATGCATGGAACAGCATAATTGACCCTTTGCTAAGCCCCAAATTAAAAGTGTTCCGGACCAATCCTATCTCAGGAACTGTTGCCATGCACCATTTCTCTTACAAGCGCTTTTTTCCCCAACAAGAGTAAAGAGTGGTTGAGCCAAGTGGAATTTGATAGAAATTAACAAAGAATTTAAAAAAACATTGTTGCTGGGCCACTTGCAATAGTGACACAAGGTACCTATAGAGTGGATGCTTTCGCTGTGTTTTTTCATTCTTTTTTTAACATCTTTAAATAAATCTTGAGAAATGCATGCTATGGATTAAACTGTCAGCTCTCATTCCCCAAGGAACATGTATAACGTCAGCAAGGACACCTATATTTGCTCTAAGGTAAATTAAAGCTAATAAATAAAAATGTAAGTATTGATTTAGGTCTTAATAAAGGCGATAGTTAATAAAGAGTTAATTACATTAATAGCAGTTATGCTATAAATAGAACACTACCGTTATCAGGTGTGTATTGCCATCAAATGGTCTTGTTCTCCTTTCAAGTGATTCTGATAATCATTTAACTTAATTCTGATTCACAGTCTCCACAGTTTTCAATCAAGTGTAATTTAACAATTTAGTTTACAAAAGTTGTCAGATAAATATGCTTTACATTCTACTCCAAATAAGATTATTATCAATTTAGTTTATGAGAATATTTTGCTATAAAAATCGTGCTGTTCAGGACAATCTCAAATTCATTACAATGGGAAGTTCTGCAAAACTTGTAAGAGTGAGCAGTGGTAACCAAGTGGGTGGAGCTTAGTGAAGGGTCAATAAGCATAATAAGATGCAGCCCCACATCAACAAGCCAACTAATGGACACACTATAAACTACACCAAATTATACACACCATTAAAAATAACTACTGTCCCTCATGTCCGTTTATATGCGTTCAAGTACATTGGGGGAATCCAGGAGTTTGACATAAGAGGGAAACCCCACTATTGCAGTGCAATTCCACAGTAGGTTACAATGGAAAGTTAAGAAAACCAACACAGAAACAACTCTGGCATATCTAGAAATAAATCGAAACACCAGAGAATAAAAAAATAGCAAAGTCGTCTTCAGACACCATGTTCGCCATTAACACAAATGTTAATTTATGTAGTTGTGGAGAAAGCATCTTACTGACTGAGCCACCTGAATATGGGGGTAAAGAGAAAGCTGCTAACACAGCACATGTAAACAGGAATGCTGCTTTCAAGTCTTAATCAGCTTTCTTGCAATAAATGGCTTTCTGGTGTCTATGTAAATGAGCTGACTGTAGATAGCGAGAAGATGAGAACTGACCAAGGATGACAACATCAGGAGGAACTCCTAACAAACTGCATGCTCCTGTTCCTGGTCTCTCTTTTGGCTGCATACAAAATCAGAGATGAGGTCAAGAACAAAATAATCTTGGAATGTTGGGATTTTTGACCGCATACTGCAAAGGCAGCATTTGTGAAATGAGTGAGTCTCTAAGTTGGGATCCGCAGGGCTCCAGACTAAAATAATTACTAAGGAGCCATTGGCTCCTAAACTGAAACATTTAGGAGCCAAATGGCTGTTTAAGTTGCCACATCACAGAATAGCTCGATTTTGATTGTTGTTCAATAGCGAGATAGAAAGCCAAAGACAGCTGTTAGAGCATTAATCAGGTGTTTAATACATATACTGTATAGTTGAGTGCACACATTTGCATTCCCCTTTTGTCTCAAAAGTTTTCACACCCCTTGCAGAATATATACAAATATAAGTTAAAAGATATTTTCTATATTTGTACTGCCCTTCATATTCTACATAACAGGTATAACATAGGTCTTAAGTATCAAAAGCTGGATCTTACATCACAAATATATATATATATATATATATATATATATATATATATATATATATATATATAAAACATTTTAAAAATCTTATTCTTTCTTTACTGTGACTAGCTGGTCCAGACACAGACAACAAGAGTGTAAATTGAATGAAATCCCATATGAAGTTTATTGTGCTACTCTAATTCCAATCTATATAATCAAGAAAAAAACATTTGGAACATAACACGGAACATATAATTATAAAGAAGCCCGAAATACACATGGGAGTGCTATTTTGAAATGTCTGTGCTCTCAGTTGTGATGGTTGATTCGCTGAGAAAGCGACTCGACTTCACACTGCTAACTTGAGCTCCTGAATTCAAACGAGCTCTTGTCGGGTGATTCATTATAAAGACCCGGTTCAAAAGTAATTTGTTCATGAATCAGACATCATGGCTCGCACTGTGATTGTTGTTGCGTGCAGCCAGCAAACTCATATCATCAACAGAAAGGGTAAAAAGTGGTGCGAGACACACTGGTACTCTAAAGATGTATTCAATAACTCACAAGATGATATCTGACGAAACCGCATATGAATGCACACATCTTGACTGTCGCTGTCTAGATTTTAAATTATTCTCGCAATTCTCTACCATTTTAGTCGCAGTCTGGAGCCCTGATCTGTGCTCTATGCTTCATAAAGGGCTGACTGGCAGGCGAGTGGCCCTTCATGAGATGTTTCAGCATTATAAAGCTCAGACCAAGACAGATTCTACCACTGCTGGTTAATGCACCCTCTGCATAAATGTCTTTTGCCAAGCTGTCAGCTGCCACCAGGATGACGCCTTGCGAAATAACACAGTGCTGGAAAGTACAGGTCCACTTCTTTATCAAGAGCTCACTTTCAGATGTATAGAGATCCATAAATTGTCAACCAATTTAAAGCCTGAACTCTATATCAGCTCAAAATCTAATGGAAAATTTAGAATTTTCAGCAAAACAACTGCCCTGTTGATAAAGATACATGTTACCTAACTCAAATTGTGTCTGCAAGACATGAGGATAGTGCACTATTTACAAGAAAACAAAAATCATATTATCTATCATACCTGATACTGACCATATACTGATTCTGCACTTGAGTAAAAACCTATTCACACCAAATCCAAATTTATAGAATAAAGCACATTCATTCTCTATTTAACTTCACAGAAGGTAACAATATTAAACTGCAATGATCTGTTGTTTTATTGTTTAAATGACAAATAAACACATGCTAATAATGAAAATTCAACATTGACTGTGTCAATTGCTTTGGTGCAAAACGTTTTATGGCTTCTGACAACTTGGTGTCAACAGGCACTTCACTAAAATTTTGGTCAAACAAATGAGCACTAATGAAAAATAAGTGAAAATGATAATGAGATTAAGACTCATAGCAGTAGCCTAATAAAAGCAGTTTTATTTTACATTTCTCTGAGAGGGAAACATGACCAGCCGAGTACTACTCACTTTAAAAGAGACCAAAACGGTTACTTACAATAATAAGAGGATTGTTCCATTCTTCATAGGTGCGAGCTGCATATGGGTAGATGCGATCGTTAATAATATGGAGTGTCGTCATGCCAATAGCCTTCATGGAGCTGAAATAAGCTTCCCAGAACCAGCGGGCCTAGGGAACAAAGAATGACATGGAATATCAATATTTTGAAGGAAGAGCAGACAAACAGAAATATATATATATATATATATATATATATATATATATATATATATATATATATATATATATATATATATATATATATACACATAAAAAACATATGAAAGATGCAAACCAAAGATAAACGATAAAGCCTTTTATATCCCTTTATTCCTACCATCCTGCTCTTGCCTTTATGACCCCTACACACTTTCAAAGGCAAAACAGCCCATTAAAGCCTGATGACATGACTGCAGGGACCATTCCAGACTGTTATGAGCCCTTTAGACTATCAGTCTTTTAACTTTTCCACTCAAGTGGCACCGAGACTGCAGCTAAAGTTTAAAGGCAAAGGTCAGGTCATTCTACTTCATGTGCTCCAATGTAATGCCAATTTTGTGAATTTATTGGTACTGTATAGTACTGCTTAACTTAAAAAATACAAATTCTGTCATCATTTACTCACCGTCATGTTGTTCAAAACCTGCATGACTTTCTTTTTAATGCAGAACACAAAAATACAAATAAAGAATATAATTTCATGCAGTTAAAATGAATGGGGCTGAACCTTTCGAGCTTCAAAAAGGACACAAAAGCATTTTAAAGGTTAGGGCTGGTTATTGAGACAGATTTCCCAATTCAATTAGATTCAGATTCTGTTCTATACTGATTCATATGGGTATATTTCAGTTACAATGTCCCTTTTACTGACATATGAAAGAAATTCTCTCCCAGCTAATGCTGTTGAGTATACAAGGGACCTTCTAGGTATATTACAAAAATATACATTTTACTAATTTTATCTCATTCATTTTTCATAATTTTTGTCACGTTAGCTTTTTAAAAATCAACAAATCCATGTTTTGAATCAATAAATATGATATATTGCATATATTCTATTTTGTTACATGTTTATTGTTTAATTGCATAATTTGTACTTTTTACAAGTATTTACAGTGATTTGATGAACAAGTGCTAAAAACCTGCACTCTCGCTAAGAAAACTACCATTACTGAGATGCGCTATAAATGAGCGCATCTCATTGCAAGATGAGCGCAACTCGAATGGCTTCTTTGCCTCATCCGTTATATTCATGCTTAGAGTTAAATGTTAATTTTTTTGTTCTCTTGATTATTCAATGATATATGTGTGGATCTTTTCTTTGGACACACTATTATATTATACAGAACACCTTCTACTCTCAACAAGCAGCAAGTACTCTCAACAAGCCGCCATCTTGGTTGGTCCAAGACTCACGGCCAGACTGTGTAACAGCTTCTTCCCCCAAGCCATCAGACTCCTCAATACTCAGAGACTGGTTTGACACACACGTGTCCTGAGTTGCACTTTAATTACTGTCACTTTATAACTGTCTGCTACCTCAATAACTGCTATGTGCATAGAACACTATCTCATAGTATGTTATGTTTACATTTTTAGAAACTGTCATCTTTTTGCACTACTGAGTACTAGTCGGCGCTGCACTGTCTATTGTCCTGTTCATTGTCAGTAATTTGTTGTACTGTCCTGTACTTTTTGCACGTTTGCACGTGCACTTTATATAGGTATATATAGGTAGTTTATATAGGTATTTTATTTTGTTGTGTAGTCTCATGTGGTCCTATGTTGGTCCTTTGTTGTTTTTATGTAGCACCATGGTCCTGGAGGAACGTTGTCTCGTTTTGCTGTGTACTGTACTAACTGTATATGGTTGAAACGACAATAAAAACCACTTGACTTAACATGAAAGGATCTCACTACTGATCCCTCCACCACTATACTACAAGATCACTGGTAAGTAAAATCTGAACATTGATCAGCCAGTTGCTAAATACACTGATTAGCCATAACATTATAACCACCCACGGGTGTTGTAAATAATGCTAATCATCTCCTAACAAGGCCAAATATCAAGGTCTGGGTAGATTAGATCAGTTCTCATAATCAACGTGTTTAATGCAGGAGAAATGGGTAGGAGCAAAGATCTGAGCGGCTTTGGCAAGGGCCAAATTGTTATGGCAAGAGGACTGGGTCAGAGCATCTCTGAAAAGGCAAGGCTTGTGGGGTGCTCCCAGTCAGCAGTGGTGATTACCTACTGACACGGACACAAGGAGGGACAAACCAAAAACCGGCAACAGAGTGTTTGTTGGTGATGTTCTATTGGGAAACCTGGGTACGGCCATTCATGACACGTGCAACATACCTAAACATTGTTGCAGACCAGGTACACCCCTTCATGGCAATGGTATTCCATGATGGCAGTGGCCTCTTTCAGAAGGATAATGTGCCCTGCCACACTGCACACATTGTTTGGGAATGGTTTGAGGAACATGATGACGGAAACAAGGTGCTGCCCCATCCACCAAATTCCCCAGCTCTCAATATGATTGAGCATCTGTGGGATGTGCCGGACCAACAAGTCCAATCCACGGTGGCTCCAACTCGCAAATAAAAGGACTTGATGGATTTGCTGCAAATGTCTTGGAGCCAGATACCACAGGTCAGCACTGTTTTGACGGTATCTGGAGGACCAACAGCATATTAGGCAGGTGGTCATAACTGTTTGGCTCATCTGTGTATAGGCGTGAAATTTGGTTGCAAATGCAAGTGATTTCCTCTCACTGTTGAGGGCTGTGCAAAGAGAAAAAGACTGATCTTGGGGGCTGTGCGAAGAGAAAAAGATTGATCTTGGGGGCTGTGCAAAGAGATTTGAGAATCGATATCAAGATTGTTCAAATGAATATTGCGATGCATCAGAAAATATATATTTTTACCCACCCCTAATAAAGGCATCATAAGTATGAAACCATTTGCTATATTCCAAGTATAATGGCTATGCGTGAGCAACAAACAAAAACTCATAGCAACTTACTATTAACTTAAATTCTTGACTAGCATCCACCTCTTGGCATGTTCATCCAAATTTTATGATACTTTTATGGTGCTTAAAGAACCAGATATACTTCATAAGAAATGTGTCTGAACATTTGAAAACAGTATACTGTTGCACAGCTGTTTAGTTTTACCCCTGAACGAAGAACTACTTCTCATCAGCCTCCTTTTTTGAATCTTGAAAGCCTTATTTCATTGAAATTGATGGGAAAAGAGTGACCAGTATAATTCAAAATGTATTCACAAAAGAAACAAACTCAGGTTTGGAATGACATGAGGGTCAAGTAAATTATGATAATCTTCATTTTTATGTGAAATAATCATTTAAGAAAAGGCAATTCAAATGATACAAGATAAAAGCTCCCAACCATTGTTTTTTTTATTTGTGCAGAAAGCTAATATTGCCATAGAGTCTTCAAGCAAATTCTAGTATAAATCTTCTAATTAATTTCTATAGTAATCAGTAACTACAAAATTCTGGTAACTGGTCTAAATTCAACATCATTTTGAACATTAACATAGAAAAAAAAATTATTACTACAATACCTTTGTGTAAACTGTATTATTCACCAATTAAAAATAAAAATAAATAACCTTTCACTAAAAGAACACAGTCTTTACCCTCCACTGCCGATCCATTAACAAACCCAAAGCTCCAACAGAGAGGGGTGAAGAGCACATAATAGTTAATTACCCATAAAACAGTGCTATCTCCTGCTTGGAGGCGCCATGCCGCAGTGGCCCAGCTCCACACTTCTTGGTCCTGCGTGACCCTGCAGATTTTAACAGGGACAACCAAGTGCATGCTGAGGGCAGCCTCATTACCTGGCCTGACCGCAAACAGTGTCAGACTAGACCCAACTACAAAGTGTCAAATGAGACCAGGCTAAGTTTCGAAAAGTAAGAATAATGGCTTTGCTTCACTTTGCCGTGCCAATTACTGAACAACGATACAGACTGAATGGTCTTTATTCTAACAAAGTGATGTTGAGTATTTTGACAAACTAAAGGCTTGTGCAAGCAAAGAGGTTTGTGCAAGCAAATGAAAGGAATAGTTATCAAAAATAACAACTGTCATAATTTCCTTACCCTAATGTCATTCCAAACCTGTATGACTTTCTATCTTATGCAGAACACAAAGGATTTTAATGAAAATCCAGGGACGCAATTTCAATTCAATGGCAGTTGATAGCGACTCACTACAAAGCTTAAAAGAGCATTATAAAAGAAGTCCCTAGGGCTCGTGCATCATATTGCAAGTATTCTGAAGGCATACGATTTTGCTGAAAACCTGAAAAGTAATTTGTCATCAAAAATCTTGACATCAGTAAACAATGCAAGTTCTCACAATTATGAGAATTTTCATTTTTGGGTGAATCCATCTATTCAGCTATGCTCACTTAAATGAGTTCAACTCACTACAGCAATGATATTTCATGATTTATATTGTCTTTTGCAGTGCAGCACATCGTTTTAATGACTAATGCATTTGTTGTCATATTGCCCACATAGAACTCAGGGTACATTAGATGAGTGCTGTCACTTCCCCTTCTCACTGCCCCCACGGGCATGGCTCTAAAACACTGAAGAAATATAACAACGCAAAAACAGCTTTTCTTTTTATTGAGAGAAGATTATTTAAAAAGACTTTCTGATCCCAGGGGGAGTGCAGTCGCCCATAAATCAGCTTGTGATGAAAGTTTCCTTTCCGACCAGGAGGAGGCAGAGAAAACCGCACCCACCAAGCGCTGAACCAAACCCATTTGAACACTTGCAAGAATTTTTACGAGGAGAGAAGAGAAAGCACTGGCTGGTATAAGATACTTCTGACACACTTAAGGTTATTCACAAAAAAATCCTCTATCTACATTCCTATTATGCAGAACAATGGTTTAATATAAAGTTCTATAATCGCTGCTATAGTAACTGCCATGCAAAGAAATGTTAACATCCTTCAATGTGCTGCAAATGCAACATGACAACTTGGTGAAAGTAATGTGTGCTACAATTAGTAAAACAAGCACACAAACTCCATGTTGAGCATCTCCAGTACTCAGACAGGATTACAGCACCATTGCCCTCGAACTACGGCTGTGTCGATACAATGAAATATCGATATATTGCGATTTTCTCACGATATTGTATCGATACTTAGATCCATGTATCGTGATATTTTCAGTGCAGTCAGATGCTTTTATGAGGAGTGAAAGAGACAAACTGATCCTGCAGGATTCATGGTTTCTCTCATGGACATGCGTGGACCTCTCTTACGCATATGGGTCTAGGGTCGGACAAAAGCTTTTATTTTATACTTTATCTTCATTTGCACAATCCCAATGTCGATTCTTAAAATGCCAAGATAGCTCTTTCTTTCTATCTGCAATCCCCAAAAATCAGATGTGCGTAAATACTTTTTTTGCTACAAAAAAATGTGTGTGATTAGCCACTGTACGGTAATGTTTCACTCACCAGTGTTTGAGTGGTGTAGTGGCATAGAAGTTCAGCACTGAGATCTTTTCACTGATTGCTCTGTGTAAAAGTTTTGACTCTTTCTGTGCAATGCGAGTCCAAAGACTAGATCCAAGTAAACCATTTGTTGCTGAATAATGTCTCTTAATATCCTTTCTGTTCAAAACAACAAAAGAAACATTTAATTCTAAACTCACACATAGCATGGATGCTTTAAAGGTGCCATTCATACAAACCCACCTTCAAAGTCCCTGCCACAGGTCTTAGAGGCAGTACCATTTTAGCACTTGTTCTATATGTCTATTGATGTAATACAAGGACTAAATAAATAAATAAATAAAAAAAAAAGGCTAGACTGTCACCAAAATGATGAAAAACGAATGATTAAATAAATTTTGTAAAATGTATATGTCTGTAATTTAACAAGTTAGAAGGTCCCCTGTATAACGAATAACAGCATTAGCTGAAAGAGCATTTCTTTCATACTGTATGCAAGCAAAATGGACATTATAATTGAACTATACCCCAAAAAAAAAAGCTAAATCTAACTATGATATCATGATGTATCGCTATATATCGAATCGTGACATATTGCAATACGTATTGTGCAGTGGCTGGCGATACCCAGCCCTGACTTGAACTGAAAACCTCAGACTCTAAACCCCTTTAATAAGGCACACATGTGATCTATTCAAGGAGGCTGACCCAAACAATGCTCTAGGACAGGGGTATTCAATTAAAGTTTCCAGAGGTCCGGTCTCTACCTTTCCTTCCTAGCAAAGGTCTGGAAAATAATAAATTGCACGGTGTCAGTAGTCAGTATGTCTTTGAAATTATGTTGTTGTTTTTATTTATTTTTTATAGTTATTATAACTTTCCACATTGGCAGCACTACTACTATGTAAAAGAAAAAAATGAAACCATCAAAATAGTCTCTTCAAAGCAAAGATGAGGACGCTGGCCCAGAGACAAAGATAAAGACAAAGCCAAAGCAGTGGGGTGTGAGGGATCTTTTCTACCCAAAGATTAGGTTAATGTATTTCAGAGTGCATTAGTCAAAGGCACTTGGATATTAATATTATAAGATACGATCAACATTTGTTTTCAAGCTGGGTGACAGCAGTCTAGCTTTTGTGTTAAAATATTTTACATTCTGAATATTTATTTTAAAATTCAGATACCCATGTATGGGACATAGGAGTACTTTTAACAGAGAATACATAGGTTACTGTACGGTGATTACGGGGTAACCCCTGAGTGAAAACAAAAATGTCTGAGTGGACCATTTTTATATTTTCCTAAAGTGAGAATCTAAATCACAATAAACGAAATATATATAATGCGGAACGTTCTCATCAGAAGCAGATATCTCTATTAGCAGGCTAACTAATCATTTCTATTAATTAAACCTAACAACAAGAGGTTATGACATTTTCACAAAATTAAAACAAAAAACTGTTTGTTGAAAGGCACGTAACATGCTGATTAATGAAGCTACATTTAGACAGGAAAAAGTTAGTCTAAAAAGGTGACATATGAACTTGTCCTACCACAAACCTGCTTTATCTGAACTGCCCAAGTCATTTATCAGACAGATGAAGATATTTTCACTTTGCTTTATTCTCCTTTTCTGCAGTGTGTTTTAGCAAAAGATGCCAGTCTACATCTACATCGCTGCACACCGCGTCTCCCCTGCTATTGTTAAAATAACCGCACGTGGAACTCTACGTAGCCTAATCAGGCTTTATGCGATGCCTAGTGTATATCTACATGCACGCAGGAAATTAAGCATGTTCGGTGCTTAAGAAAAAGATTATATATATTTTTCTGATCACCCCTGAGTGCTTGTGGTGTGCATAGCTCCATTGTTTTGATGCACTGCACACTAAAACGGTAGAAACGTTAAGATAGGCCAACCGTTATCATTATCTCGTGGTCCGTATGGAACTAAGCTTGGGTCCGCTTATTGGTGACCGCTGCTCTACGGGGTCCTCTTCAGCACACTATGTAGGGCAGGAAGCCAGACTGGATCATGGTTAAATCACTGGTCATCCAAAAATTTTAATTTTGTCAATTTAATCACCCTCAGGTTGTTCCAAAGCCACATGACTTACTTTCTTCCATGGAACACAAAAGGAAAGCTTTTATGAGATAAGTATTGATGTCCAATTTGTTCTTTTGAGTCAGAATTGGTTGATCCTGTTCATGCTTGGTCTGAATGATTTGTTCACAAATCAGTCTGATCTGGTTCTTGAGTTCAACTTACTGGTCATAGTGGTTAAAAGCTCACTGCAGGGGAAGATTATTAGTAAATCCTTACTTAAATTTTGGTGTATTCATTACACAAAGCATCATATGCCTTTTGAAGACATGGATTATAGCGTGCAACTCATATGGACTACATTTATGATACTTTTATGGTGCTTTGGGGTCCATTTTGAAGCTTGAAGGCCTTAGTGCAAATATAAGCTTCAAATTTATTCGAATTTGCACAGGAAAAACAACCAGCAACTACATTCTAGAAACTTCTCCTTTGTGCCTGTGTGAAGAAAGCCAGACAGGTTTATAACCCCTGGCAAAATTTATGGAATCACCACACTTAGAGAATGTTCACCCAGCTTTTTTACTTCATAGCAAATAAACAAATCACAGATAGGACAAAAAAACCAAACACTTTTTGTTTAATAACTGAACATTCTGAAACATCCCTCAAACAAATTAAATAACATTTTTATTAATGGCATATTTTTTTCCAGATCAAGTAGAGGAACACATTATGGAATCACTCAACGTTGAGGGAAAAATTATTGAATCCTCATCATCAATCACAATTAGTACTTTGTTGCTCCTCCTCTGGCTTTTATGACAGCCTGAATTCTTTGAAGCATGGGCTTCACTAATGAAAAACAATATTCACCATCAAGCTGGTTCCAACTTTCTCGAGCAGCGATTGACAGATCAGCTTTGCAGGATGGAGCCTAGTCATGGACCAATTTTTTTGAATTTCCACCATAAATTTTCAATCAAATTGAGATCCAGACTGTTTGCTGGCCAAGTAATTGAGCTGATATGCCTTTCCTGAAGAAAAGCTTTACCACTCTTTGCTCTGTGGCAAGATGGATTACCATTCTGAAAATCCTGTGTGTTGGATTTCCTTGGAGTTTTATAATCCTTTCCATTGTTTAAATTGACAACTCTCTTGTTGGGGCCATGTTTCCTTTCAATTAGCCAAGTCCAACAGCTCGTTAAGGTCTGCAGGCACTCTCATTTAACTGCAGATTACCGACTTGTGCCGGTATTTGTTTTAGAAATGCAAATTACAAGGTGATTCCATAATTTTTTTCCTCAACATTGAGTGATCCCATTATTTTTTCCTCTACCTGATCTGGAAAAAAAATATGCCATTCATTAAAATAATGTAATTACATATGTTTGTGGGATGTTTTACGAGGTCAGAATGTTCAGCTATTAAACTAAAACATTTGTGTGTCATATCTGTGATTTGCTTATTTGCTACAAAGGTAAAAAGTTGAGTGAACACCTCTTAGTGTGGTGATTCCAAAATTTTTTGCCAGGGTTTGTAGACTGACATTAAGGGTGAGTAAATTATTACAGAATTTTAATTTCACGGTTAACTAATCATTTAAAATGTTTGAAGCTTTTTAGAACATATCTTGTTAGAAAAAAAACATTGGCCCAAATCAGTGCTACTTAATCAGAAGAAACTATCAGTTAAATGGTGTTGTTGCTCTTGATTTTGTCCATCAATGCAAAATGACACATAGTCAAAGACTGAGTTGGGAGAGATGACTTGACAAGTAGGGCTGTGGGAAAATAGCGATTTTCCAATGCATCACGATCTTCGTTTGAACGATCTCAATATCGATTCTTAAATCCCAAAATCGATCTTTCACTTTATGTGGCAACCCTCTATAATGCAAGTAAACCACTCGCATGTGCAACCAAATTTTACACTAAGTGACTAAAAAGGTCTATGATTAGCCACTGGCTAGTAAATGTTCAAACTGCACTCATCAGTGATTGAGTGGTATAGTGCAGAAGAAATTATTAGCTCAGAGGTACTTTCACTGAGTGTTGAGAGTAAAAGTTTGGTTTAAAAGGGATCTCTGTGACCAAAGCACGAGATCCACGGATCGATATGTCTCTTTTAATACCCTTTCTGTTTTTTTTTGTTTTTTTACACAGATGCTGATTAAAAACAACAAAAAAAGTAACATTTAATTCTAATCACACATGGATGCGCTAAAGAAATGTGACACGTCTTCTCTTGTTATATGCGCTTACTGGCTGATGCCGCTAGTCTTAAAGAGCCAGTAGCAATTTAGCATGTATTCTACATATCAATCAATATCAATCAGTTATGCAAATACTTAGTATTTAAAAGTTCCTATTCAGCAACTCTAGGCTGGACTTAGAAATCGTACTCTAAAGTTGGTTGCTCCCTCTATTGGTCAGAAATGCAAGAACATACATTATACATATTCCTTACAAAGGCTTTCCAAGACATAACATTTCTGCCTAATATTGAAGTGCCACTGGCATTTTATGCACTTAAAAATGTTATACACTAAAAGCTGTTTTCTGGAAAGGTCAAGAACAAAGATTTCGTTTTTTTAATATATATTTCAAAGACCTTTTTATTTGTACAATGGCAGCCATACAATCGGTCTGCTGTCTGGAAGTATAGGCTAATAAGAAAGGAGTGGATGAAGATGTGTTCAAGTGTGAGCTTATATCACACTGGCTTTGTGCCATTTCATAATTCCAGTGCTAGAAGTATTTCTGCACACAAAGTCCAAACACTACCCCAACACCCATGTAACTAAGCTACAACATTCCCCTCACACACAAGAGGAACGCAGAAATATCCAGCATCAAGATGAAGAACTTGAAAGTATTTAAGTAGCCAAAGCCAACAGAATAAGTATCCAATAATTAGTAATTATTGTTAATATAAATTTTTCTCCATGGTCAATCAAACATAATTTCAGAGTGGAACCAAAACATATCTTTACATTTATTCCATGTGGTTATGCCACTTCAACATAAGCATACAACTGAAGTATGGAAATAAAAATTCAAGAAAAGTGTGTGGTTAACAATTTGTTTGGATAAAGATACATCACTAATACTTAAAATTAGCTTTCATCGTGATTTACTATGACAGGAGAAATTTCATCTTGACAGAATCAAAAGCACACACTTGCAGGAATATTATTTTTGGCATTAACCCATCTGTCTAACGGTTATTTTCATAGTGGAGCTAGCACTCCATTGAAAGAAAATAAAAAATGTTCGCAGAGTAGAAGAGAGGTTGTGGCTCATTTAACCTCGCCTTCACCCTGTATTAAACCTGAGAGCATTGCTTGCGTTTAGTCTGAGAGTGACTCAGCCATCGGTGTGGACAGCATTTGGTAATGTTTAGCAACTGTAATAGTGAGCTGAGGGTTATTGGAATGTTTTTTTTTTTTTTTTTACAAATAGCTCCAAGTGTATTTGTAATTACGCTCAAGATTTAGCAGAAAGAGTTGGACTTAATTTCACTAAAGAAAGTGTCTTCACTTTTATTTTCAGCCCTTGAGTGACGATATCATGACCCATCAACCACCATGATGGTAAAATGCTGCTTATGTTGATGACACACCAAATGCAAATTCTTCAATGGCGTAATCACATTCTTACCTGTCTCTGCATCTCCTCCACCTGTCTGTGAGGGATACTCTTTAAAATCGTATACATCTCTGGCAGCTTTTCTTCTGGAATCACAACAGATGCCCTGCAAGTACACAAGTACAAAAGAAACTTCATTCAATACACTTTGAAATCCATAATTCTCCTGTGACAAGGCAATATTATTGATGAAAAGATTTACGTTATTTTTTCCTGCACTTTTACCTTTTCCAGTCCAGCACTTCAGAGAAAGGTAGAATGTAAGAATCGGCCATGATGACAGGGACACATCCAGCCTGTAGCACGTCACTGAGAGTGGCCTGACCAAGACGGGCCCCACGCAAAACCACACAGAATGATGACTCCTAAAGGACAGACAGAGGACACATTTGTTATTTCTAATAATGATACACTCCCAAACCTTTCTAGTCATGCAGACAGTAGTGTGATCTAGGTGAGTGGTTTGCATGAGGGCATTGTAATGAAAGGTGCAACATGTCTAGAGAGGCTTTGTGCTGAAAGGGAGAGGGGATGCTCTCACAGGGATTCGCCCTCCACTCCTCCCCACTGTGGAACGTCTCCCAGATGTGGTGCAGAACCCAGCCCAGATGATAAGCATACTTCCTGTCTAGACAGGGTTGGACGGGAGATGAGCATTGTGGACAGGAACAGAGATTGTTTCTACTGCTTTTACCAACAGAAAAATGTGTTGTGGGGGCAAAGATCACTGCTGGTTGGGCTGCAGATTTTAAGTCTCTAACATCTTTTGAGACAAGCTCTCTTATGTATCAGTAATGAGAGCTTAACACTGCATGGCACTGAAGAGTATCAATCAACAAAATTACTGATTATTGTGTTATTATAAATTAATTATCCAATAGTTGATAAAGTATGCAAACAGAAAATGGTTTTCAATATTCAGGTGTGATACTAATATTGGAACAAATATATTTAAAATAAGCTAATGTGTATTTGCTTAAGTTTAATTTATTAAATTCAATAAGAATTCATAGTCATTTAGTATGAAAGGATGTATGGGGACACCAACCTGTAGGATCTGTGGGTAGTCGAAGACCTGGCCCTTGTAGCAGCGTTTTCTGACTGATGCCAATCCCTGAGATAGGTTACTGCATTTGTCTAGGAGGAGCAAGGCCTCCCCATTTTCCTCCTTCAGCCTCTCAAGTTCCAAATGGTATTCCCTATGGATGGCTGTCTGAGATGATAGAATGAAGTAGCGACGCGGCCTGGACCAAACATATATTAAAAGATGCTATTAAAGGAACATCCCGGGTTCAATACAATTTAAGATCAATCAACAGCATTTGTGGCATAATGTTGTTTACCACAAAAAAATTATTTTGACTTGTCCCACCTTTACTTTAAAAAAGCAAAAATCGAGGTTACAGTGAGGCACTTGCAATTAAAGTGAATGGGGACAATTTTTGGAGGGTTTAAAAAGGCAGAAATTATAAGCTTATAATTTTAAAAAAGCACTTACATTAATTCTTCTATTAAAACTTTTGTATTATTTGAGCTGTAAAGATGTTTAAATCATCATTTACAGTCATTTTAGGGTTTGTTGACATTACATCGTCATGGCAACGAAGTTGTAAATTAGGATATAACTTTACACAGAAAAGGTTAGTAAGTGAATTTATCACACTAATATCATGTTAACACGCAAGTTGTTTACATCTTGTGGTTATACTTTTGAAACAATTAGTATTTTAATGTTTACGGATTGGACCCATTCAATTCCATTGTAAGTGCCTCACTGTTACCTCGATTATTAAAAAGAGGGGCAAGTCAAAAATAATTTTTGTGGTAATCAAAAATATGCCACAGATGTTGTAGATTGAGCTTAATTTACACTGAACCCAGAATATTCCTTTAATTTAGTTCAATCATTAAAAGAGACAGTTCACCCCCCAAAAAATTATATCATCATTTAATAACCTCATGTTGTTCTAAAACCTGTAAGGATTTCTCTCTTCTGTGGAACATAAAAGCAGATGTTAAGCAGACTGTTCTGTCACAGACACCACAGTTTACTTACATTGGAACTTCTTCCCCATACAATGAAAATGAATGGTGACTGATGCTGTCTGTTCATAACATTCTGCCAATTGGGTTTGGAATGACATGAAGGTGAATAAGGTAAGACAGAATTTAAATGCTTTCAATAAAACTCAGAAAGTGAATAAAGTCCAAGTAGATAAGGAGAATCTCACCCTGGTTGCCTCTCAGGAAGATCCACTTCAGCAGATAAGGGGCTGTACACGGGGAGACTGACATCGTAACCCTGTCTGTAAGTCCATGTGGAGAAGCCTCCCCCAGCCAACAGAGCTCTGCAAAACAAATACAATGAAGATGACAACTCTGTTGCCGCACATATCTGCAAAAGGAGCTGAGATAAAACACTTTGTTCCTTAATCTGCTTTTACATGACAAATGTGCGAACATGCCACTCTGAAGCATTTAACAGACTTGCTTTAGCGTATTCACTCTACAACGAGTCAATAAAACTTCAAACGCCGCTCGTTTGAGGGAAGACTCAATTTAAAGGAGAATGGAGCAAGTAAAGAGAGTGATGCAAATATGGCCACACAAACATACACTGTCTTTTTTATCTCACCCCACACATATGTGCACAAGGGCAGCTGGTTCTGATGAGGCTGCATGCCAAATGGAGCACAGCTGGATGAGCCCAGGAAATTCCCTACAGTTTCAGATAAGTGTTCATCATTTTAGGGCTTTCTAGTACATAAAACTCACCTTTTCCATCCAAAGCAAAAGAGCATGCAAGTAATAGGCTGGGAACCATGGCCATTGTTGCAGTAAATACCAAAAGATTATGTTTGTCTGCATGCTCTAGGCGATAGTTTGCTCTTCTCTTTCATGATTACTCACGGATGCATCTTTGATCTTGGGATCTAGGGAAAACACTAGGGTGATGACACGCATATCAAATTCATGTTAGAAAAAAAAGGTACATCTAAATATCAAGATGAGTAAACACATCTTAAAAGAATAGTTTGCGAAATAGTAAATGACATTGCGAAAATGAACGGCCTTGCTGGGATCGATGAATACCTGAATTAGATAATGGATTTTTGTGTCAATGCAATTTGCAAGCATTAGCCTACAGTCTCTCTCAACCCAAGAGTGATCAAATGCCAAAAAGATACACAAATGCAAACACAGACTGCAGCAGAAGCCCGGAGTCAATCTGATAAGTGTTTTGGACAACTGTGAGAAAGTAGATTCAGTCTCATTAATAAACAACAAAAATAGTGCAATGTTGCACTAAATAGCTGTAAACAACTATATGGAGATCAAAAACTCATCTGCAAGCCCATGAGTTCACAGCTGACATGTCCACAAGTTCAAACCCAGAGCTACACTGACCTCTGCTGGCTCATATTACACCCAGTTCATTATTCCTTTCTAAATTGCCTTGGTTAGTACTTTAAAGCTAAGGATGGCACAAACTTACACTACCTAATACTAATGGTCAGTTCAGACCAAGAATGAAATGAAAACGCACACCAATGACTCATGCTTTACTGTATGATACAACCCCTCTGGCAATACAACTTTAATTTCTCTCACTTTAATGCAGTCATACTGTACTGACATGATATTGGAATATTGGAGGTAAAAGGACAATTAAGGTGATCAGCGATATCAATTTATCTTGAAAATCTTATATCTTATTGGGCTTATATCTTGATCCAACATTTGGAAAGTTTGGACCCACAGGATAAGCAGCTGTATGCAGGGGACAGCTAAGAGTCAAATGCTCAGATCAATATGACATGCCAACAAATTCTAACTGTTGCCATCTTGGAAAAGGCACTTTCTGAAAGTGAATCATGCCGAGTTTACAGAGAACCTTATGGTCATCAAGATTGAAATATGTACAAATCCATTTCTAAATACCTTGCTCTTTTTAAACCCACTGTTTTGTAAATAATGTGGAAACTTAGAAATGTAGCACTGTTGTTACTCTCCCCAAAAGTGGTTACCCCACAAGGAAAAAAAAAAAAAAACACTCCATTAGTAGGCTGTTCAATCCTCCCTCTCCATCTTTGGGTTAATAAAAGGGGAGAGCATTTATTGCATTGGTTAATGTCAGTGTTCAAGAATCCCCCAAAAGGATAATTCTGAACTAAAGGATTATGCATAAAGGATTACTAAGCACACTCATAAACCACCTAGATGAACAATGCATCTTTTATAAGAATGAACTGTGGAAAAATTTGACCAAAAAAAGAGAATGAAAATGAAAAATTTTGTTATCAACACACTAAATAATGTGTTCCAACAAAAGAATGCCACTGTTTTACGTGTACTGGGGTTTTAGGCTACTTAGCAGACCACAGATCTGGATGGCTTGCAATCAGTGTGGAAACAATCATTTTTGACTGCCAAAATGAACTGGAGAACTGAAAAAAATTAACTGGGAAATATCAAGGTATATGAACTGCAATTCAGAAAAAATAAATAAATAATTGTTTAAGGACCATAATAATGTAGTAAATAACCATAAACCTAATAAAAGGAAAGTATCAAGCTTGAGTATAGATATTAGCTCAGAATGTAAATCTCACCTGTCTCTGGGTACATCCAGAGCTGTGTTGTAGTCAGGTGGTCCTCCAGGAAGCATGTTAAACAGTAAGTGGTTCATGCCTTTGTCCCAACTGTAAATGTATTAATAAACATACTGAGTACAGTAAGCCGGTCACAAACAATCAGTTAAACATGTAGTTCTCGCTCTCAGTGGGGCACGTGGTGAGTTATTCGTGGATGCCGTGGAGAATAGCGTGAAGCCCCTACACATAGTAGGTTCCACTCACAATGAACTGTGGAAATAAAGCGAACTGAACTCCGAGCACCTCCTGAGCTGAGATGTCTGAGGTAATTTACAGCATTCTTATAGACAATACTACTCTTGCAAAAATGTTTTAGAAGACTGAAACAAAGAAAGTGAGAACCTTTGACACGGCACGTTCCATGAGACTGCACGTCTCTGAACAAACAGCGAGTCAGACACGCACCTTGACGGATTTTCTGTCATCTGTTCTTAAAAAAATATAATAAAGTGCATTTCTTCGAGATCATGTCTGAGTGTCTAACAGCATTTCTTGTGTCATTCAATTAAACGTCTTCTGTCAGTATGCATACATTACTGCTTGTTTAATTTGATACATTTATCATGGGTTGCAAACTCTTTATTAGGCAACCATTATTGATTTAAGGCTATTCTATTCATTAGGCAATTGTATTGATATTGGAAGTTCCATTCAAAATGTTGTCCCTTGTACCAAGTATAACCAGTAACACCATACACCACGGTAACCCTAAACACTAGTAGGTGAGACTGCATTGGAGCTTTTCAAGGATAAGCATATCTACCGTGGTAACATGGCTAGAGCCTGAGCAGTCTCCCGAATCCGCAGAGAATTCTGATTCAGCACATCAATGGAGGGTATAAACAGGCACGCTCTGGACACATCATCAGTGTAGAAGTCACTGTCCGAGATAGCACTCAGCAGATCATTGTATTCTCGTGACAGGCCAGTGCTGCTAATGGGGACCCCTTCTTCATCCACAAATCGCTGAAGAGGGTAGATGTACACCTGCATACAAATATATGAAATCAATAGATGAAGGCATGTTTAGAGAAAAACTGCATTGACAGCCAAACTCATAAACATAAATTTATTACACAATATTTAGTATCTGTCAGTGGGTTACCTTGATTTTATTCTTGGGATTATATCCACAACGATACACATCAAAGCAAGTGTGCATTCGACAGCTCAGGTCACCCCTCTCTGGAATAGGGCTGCTCCCAGGTATCCTGACCAAAGGTGCATCATGGACACTGCGGCGGTCCAGGCTCCATTCTGCTGAGGACTCAATGGAATGAGGCCAGAACTGGAACATCCCTGTTGCGATCAGCCCCAGTAAAACCACAGAAAAGAGGCTTATGTAATAGATCCTGTGCTTAGTCTTCATGCGGGGGATGAGCACAGGGCCCCGAGAGCCATACTTCACTGAAGCACACATGTTAAGCTTGTCCAGAGCCAAAACAACTGCAAAGATAAAAATAAAATAAAAAAAAATACACACTCATATACATCTATAAATTTCAGACCATTTCATAAAATGTTTTCACAGACACTGAATAACTGGATCATTCCAACGATTCGCTGAGATTTTGGCTTTGAAACTTTTGAAAACTTAAGCATACTTTCATAAGCATCTACAGGTTTCATCAATAAAGAGACTCGTTAAAGTAGGGGATGAAGAAGGGGTCCCCATTAGCAGCACTGGCCTGTCACGAGAATACAATGATCTGCTGAGTGCTATCTCGGACAGTGACTTCTACACTGATGATGTGTAAAGAAGTAAAGAGGTCAATCATCCACATTCAGTGGTTAAATTAGCAGCTACATGATTTGTCAAAGATATCTAGCATACATACTTATAAATGTATGTTTCTCTCAACATTTATTGAAATTTAACAGAGCAGATATACATGTTTACATGTTCACATAGAACTCAAAATACAATACATAAATAAAACTAAAGTTGCACACTTCAAATAGCTCCAACATTATTTTGCTGGAATAGAAATTCAACGATTTAGCACTTATATTTGTCAAAGATGTTTGACTTAAAGCTCTGGGGACATGACGAAATGTTTGCCCTTAAAGCCCCACAGCAGTAGGTAACATAAATAGTCTTGGAAAATTAGTTATATTTAATTATCATAGAATTAGCTAAACTTGTACTGGAAAGTGGGAACGTAAAGGCATCGAATTGTAGGAACGACCCCCAAAAAATTATGTGTGGCAGCTTATTTGTTATTACACTGAGTCGTTTAATTCAAATTAATAACACAATTGACATTTTATGCTGTACTAAATAAAAAAATTCTTATATTTAGTAACAAAAACGTCTATATTTGGGCATCTTAATGTCTGTCTTGATTAGTAAATAAATCCAAAACACACTCGCTAAGTTAGCAGGTTGGCTAGCCATCATAAAATCATCACCAAACCTTCACTGTGTCCAGTTTACGGCCTCACAACTGAGCACGCTTAATTCGTAAATGTTTGTTGTTGTTGTTCATCCAGTACGATGTGACTTAATATGAGATGTGTGTCTTAATTATTTCACATTTTCCTGCTGATAAACCTACAGCTGACAGGAAAGGGTTGATTCCTCTCTTCTTCGGGTAAAGTCTTCTAGTAAGAGGTCTGTAGCGTCACCTGCTGTATTGGAAGAGTGAATGTATCTCGAAACCTACAGAGCCGCCTACTTAGACAGCATTTTTGGGGCATGAAATGGGCGCATGGGCATTTGTTTGTGTCTAGGTAGACAGCTCACTAGATTTTAAGGCACAGCCATAGACAGTGTTCAGTTAATAGTTTCAGCCACCATTTTTATCTTGTTGATACTTATGGAGCAAACATTAGTACAAATCACTTTAAACGTTATTATTGTTTAATATTTAGCACTTACGTTACATTAAGGCAAGATTATCTCTATATTTGATATTTTTTACGCAAGAGACAACCCTCTGAGTCCTGCTTTTTGTTTGTGGTTTAACAAAACCCGGATTAGTTGATATGTCCCGGATTGAGCTAGCTCGATAATTGATGGGGAGGATTGTCGGTTCTTCCAACACATATCTCGGATTTAAGTATGTAGTTCATTTAAACCAGACAGTTGCTTATTAAGACAATTGAGCGTTCGTGTGAGGAGTCAAAAGTTCGCCTAACCTAACACAAAAACAGTGATAACTTTAATGATGGCCAAACAGCGTGCGGCTTATTTCAGCACTGCTGAACTACAGCTTATAATGGAAGGATATGATGAAGTAAGACATTTAATAAAAACCAAAGGGAACACTGTAGCGGCCGCAAAAGTCCGACAGGATGCCTGGCGCAAAATAGCTGCCAAGTTAAATGCGTAAGTATATGTTCTTGCCATGGAGCAGGGACCCTACTGTTACATATTGCATAAATGATTTGCATTCGAAGCCTGGCCTATAATATATGCTTCATAATATCACATGAAATTATTTTCGTACTTTGTTATGGTGCATACATGGCAAAGCAATTAAAATAATAATTATTGATGTACAGTATATGCTTGTACATTACTTTGTATTTGACTTAATAATTGTATTAAAAAGTTATACAAATATAGTGCCTTTCTAGTAATATATATATGACAGCAAAACAAACTGATCAGATTAATGAATAACAAAACTCAAGAAAATAACCATAAGGAAAACATATTTAGGACATGTCAAATAATTGATAAATAACTAAATCAGACAATAACTAAAAAAGAAAAATAACAAGGGCATGTAAAATAATCGGAGAATGAATCAGACTGACAAAACCAATAACCATTGGCTTGAACCTAATATTTTATTTTTGTTTAATGCATATTTTAGTTTTTCACTTTTGAGATTAAACAGTTATTGGTGGACTCACTTTTGAAGACCCCAGCTTTGTACAGTACACACAAATTAAACTGATAACACTTTTCAATATGTTCTATTTCTCAACATTACATTACAATGAATAATACTTTTACAGCATTTTATTAATCTTGTTAATGTTAATTTTGACGTAATGTAGGCTTAAAACATTTTTAAAATCAAAAGTTGTATATGTTAACATTAGTTAATGTACTATAAACTAACATAAACTAACAGTGAACAATTTAGGTTTTATTAACTAACATTAACAAAGATTTATAAATGCTTCATTATTAGTTCATGACACCTAATGCATTAACTAATGTTTACGAATGGTACCTTATTGTCAAGTATTACTAGTACACATGTGCTGACATCAATATGGATAATATGATTACTTGGTCTTTCTTCTAACTGTACTGATAATTACACCTTCATTTTAAATACAGATCCAACCCTATGGGACCTAAAAGGACGTGGCTGCAAGTGAAGGTGAAATACAAGAACATCCTTCAAGGTGGTAAGTTGTCTATGGACTAACTTATGTTAAAGTGTCTTAGAATTGAATAAAAACAAGGATGTGCATACTTTAGTCAACAAGAGAAGGGCTGCAATGAAAAAGACGGAGAAGATTATACTCCCAACAAAAGAGGAGGACACACCTGTAGAAGAGCTGGTCCCTGAGAGTGATGTGGAGGGCCCTGTCATTAAGAGTATTGTTGGGAGCTGCTGCTCTGATCCAGGAGATGTGGCTTGCTGCAGCACTTATGTCAAAGGTATGTGCACCACACTGTTCAATTGTCTCTATGAATTGGTATTACCGGAAGCATACATCATCTATATCGCATCATTTCAGTGACTGAACATGGATTGACCCTGCTTCAGCCACCTATATTATCAGAGGAAGAGGAGGACTCCGTAAGTAATTGCAGCTCTGTTCATTTTAATCTTTAAGGGTGTATCAAGAATCTTAACATGTGATAAGTATTATTATATTATTATGGGATAGTTCACCCAAAAATATACATTTACATTTATGCATTTGGCAGATTTACATTTATGCATTTGGAAGACGCTTTTTCCAAAGCGACTTACAGTGTACTTATTACAGGGACAGTCCCCCCGGAGCAACCTGGAGTTAAGTGCCTTGCTCAAGGACACAATGGTGGTGGCTGTGGTGATCGAATTAGCAACCTTCTGATTACCAGTTATGTGCTTTAGCCCACTACGCCCCACCACTCACCAAAATGTCATCATGTACTCACCCTTATGCCATCCTAGATGTGTATGACATTCTTTATTCTGCAGAACACAATCAAAGATTTTTAGAAGAATGGTGACCAGACCTTCGAAGCTTCAAAAATCACATAAAGGCAGCATAAAAGTAATCCATATGACTCCGGTGGCTTAATAAATGTCTTTAGAAATGATGTTGTAGGTGTGGGTGAGAAACAGATTAATATTTACAGTAAGTCCTTTTTTTTACTAAAATGAAAGTGAAAGTGGAGATTTATAATAAAAAGGAATTTAAATATTGATCTGTTTCTCACCCAAAGTGATTGCATCACCATCATATGGATTACTTGTATGCTGCCTTTTTGTTATTTTTGGAGTTGCAAAGGTCTGGTCACCATTCACATGCATTGAATGGACCAGAAATATTCTTCTAAAAATCTTCATTTTCTGCTGAAGTAATTAATACACATCTGGGATGGCATGTGGGTGAGTAAATGATGAGAGAATTAGATTTTTGGGTAAACTATTACTTTAAATTCAAATAAATACAATTTTACATCCCATAATAGTCATAACATTAATATTTGGTCATATTAAATGCCTGTAGAAGTTGTTTTAATGCTCTCGTTCCAAAGGAACCTGTGGAAGATGTTAAGACCCTGTATAAGAAGTATCTCCAAGCAGAGATCTCCAACAGGAGGCAAGAAATGGCATACAGGGCCTTAAAAATGCGGAAAGTAGAGAAGGAGATAGAGTTGTTGGACAAAAAATTGGCAGTAAGTGTGACATTTTGAATTGACATATAGAATAGAATGTTAATATTGCCACACGGCTAGGCCGGTGGAAATTATTTGTCTGAAAATACAATAGTAAGTGTGAATCTTTTTTTTTTAATACAGGCTGATCCTTGACGTGTATTAAAAATGTTTTTTTATAAACCTGCTGTGTTTTTGGCCATGTTTAAAAAGTTGCAACATTAATGCTTCTAGAAGTATTTTATTGATATACTTGACGTAGCCTCTGTCATCAAACAGAATGCTGTCATAATGGATATGACTTTTCACCTTGCTGAAATCTCTGGGATATAGTTGACTTCTTTAATATTTTCGAGTCATGCACTGACCCTGGCCCCCAGCACTGCACAATCTCATACATCTAATTCTACTCATCTGCATGCTGCATGACCTGAATTAGGCGTGTCAAATATGGAAGACTCCTAAAATGTGCAGAGCTGGGGGGACTTCAGAACCTGGATTGTGAAACACTGCATAGACAACAATAGCCTGTTTGGCCTCAAACTGAAGGAGTACTGGCATTCATGCATTTTCAAATTGCAGGATAAAGAAAGTTGGCATCTGCATATTTAAGATTTTCTTTCAGTTGCTTACAAAATAAAACCCATTATAATAGCCAAACATTCTATTATTATTTTTTTAATTGTAAACTTTAGATTATTTTAAATTATATTCAGTAGGGTGCCACCATGAGAATGAAGCAGCCGTGTCTGTGACAGACTTTCTATTTTTTATCTGCCACTTATAAAGCTGTGATCTAATCCTGTTTATGATAAATAAACCAGAGTAGGTTTGAATTTGAAGACCTGTTTTTTTACATCCATTCCGCGATGAACTTTGAGTTAGTAATTCATGTGATGAGAGAGGTCAAAGGAGAATGGCCAGACTGGTTTGAGCTGACAGAAAGGCTACAGTAACTCAGATAACCACTCTGTACTATTGTAGTGAGCAGAATAGCATGAGCATCCCAAAATGCACAACATATTGAACATAGAGACAGATGGGCTACAACAGCTGAAGACCACGTTGGGAACTTTATTAGGTCCTAGTGTTCCTAATAAAGTGCTCAATGAGTGTATTTTGTGATATCATGAATGATGACAAATGAATTTGAAGCGATATTACACCATGACTATCATGACTGTTCTCACATCGAAGTGCCCTTCGAAGGCTGATTTAGCCCATTTGGAACGCAGGGTTAAACTTGTTCTGGGAGCCAGCCTAATAAAAAGAATGTGTAATAAGTGCAAAACACAGGTGTCAAATTTGTGCATTTGGCCTTTTGGAGAAGAAATAATAAAGGACTGGATTTGGACACTGCTAAATTGTCTTGAATTTGTATTTTTCTTAGAGGCACAAATATAATAATTCAATGTAGAAGTCTGTTTTGGTGGAATAGAAAAATATGAAACTGGGATGATGGCATGTTCAGCTGCTAACGTGTTCAGTCCGAAGTATGTTTCCTGCAGTCCCAGCAGTTCAGAGTGCAGCACTGACTGGACTATTTATCTTGTACAGCCTTCAGGCAATGTAGCTTGTAATGCTTTTCTGTAAACATAATAATATTTTTTTCCAGTCAACATGTGTGGTTGGTTTTACAAGCCAGCTAATCTTAAAAATGTAGATAAGAATTATAGCTGAATCATATACAGTATTTACCCAAAATGTAAGTGCCCAGTCTATAGACATGATCCTTAGAACCATATTTGGTTTATGTATTAAGTAAATACTACAAATATAATGTAGACCAAAATCTGATCTTGAAGCTTTAAAATGGATATGCCATTTGAAATTATGATAACAGAAACTTTTACAAATACGCACTCGGCATACAAAAAACCTTGTCATATCTGATATCGATTAACAAATCTATTTAAAGAATTTTAAATAACACTGATAAGATTTTTAATAAACCTTACCTTGCTTTCATTAACATCTGTATATACACACACGAGTATCTTTGTGCAAAATCCTGATGAATCATTATCCTTAGTTTTTATTTTATTATTTTTAATTCAATGAGTACTAATGACTGTTAAAAAATGCCATTCTAGAAAATGAAGAATTGTTCATACAGGTGATGTGAATTTTTTTATATCATTCAATGTCATGTGTAATTACAGTACAATAGATACAACACAAATACATGTAACACAATTCTGCTAAAATCACAAAATATTACCGGTTGCAACACAAAAAACATTACTTTATAGAAGCTGCTTGCCTCTGAGATTTTATACAGAAACACACAGACACACACAAACCATTCCTCTCTTTGTCTCACAGACTCAAACACACCCATTCACATTGTGTTTAGATTTTTTAACATGGCTCTGGGTCAGAGGAGAACAATCTAGACAAGATGTAAAATATCTACAAATCTGTCTTGTCAGCTGTAAATATACAATCATATCAGTGCATGGTGTCCCTCTGTTATAGTTAAAGGGCTCTAAAGACACCACCCCTTATGAATTTGACCCTTACTTTTCACAAGTCCCAGCTGTGAAGTACAAACCATTTTTGGCAGTTCTCAATCATTCCAACTTAACACAGAGATGACAAATATATAAGTGTTTCAATTTTTTAAAAATGGTCTTCTATGCAAAGTCATTTTCCTTCTCCTCGAACATGTCTTGATTACTGAATTCCTTTAAACAAACACATAGCAAACACCATGGCAAAGAGCTGATGAGAGAGAGAAAAAAAACATAAAATTAGGAGAGATTTCAATGCAAATGCTGTTTTAATTCATATATATATATATATATACACATTTATTTGAATGGAATATTGAGAACCCCCATTAATAGTGAGAAAATTAAGAGCCTCAAGTAATAGCAAAGCTACTACTTCCTTGTCCACTAGATGGCAATAATAATCCATAGTTCATGCAGTGCAATTTCTCATCATTTTGAAAGTGCAAAGTACACTAACAATATCAAAACATACTCTGCTTTTCATATTAAAAAGATCATAATCTTACTTCAATAGTCAGCACTACAATAGCAAGAGCTCCAGCCATATAGATGTACGTCTCAAAATAGTCGACCACCGCTGAGTAACAGCCCTATTTCAAAAGGAGTATTTTAATATGAGAGAAAAAAAAAGCTGTTGCTTGAGTGGATATTGATATTTTTCATCTATGGCACAAACTATGCACAATAACATCATTTCATAAATCTATACTGGTCCCACATACAGCATATTGATTGTGAGAGCAATTAGGTAAATAGGGATGTGTACTACACCCTTTTTCTCCAATACAATCATATTTTACATCCTTTAATTTTTCCTTTAGTTTTTAACTTTCTCTACATATTTGGACATTTGTGAGGATTGCTGACCTTGTTACGGATTGGCATGATTCCCTTAAGACACTCCTCCTTGCTCATCATCAGATCATTCCTCTGGCAACAGACCTCCGGCACCAGTCTGCTAGTGTTCAGCCGTCTGAAGAGGCTCTGATCATCAAAGTCCTCTGCACTGTTCACCCCACAACAATCAAACTATGGACACACCAATGCATGTTATATCTTAAATGTCATTAGTGTGTACTATGCATATATAGTCTAGACAGAAATAGCCAATATGTTAGCATACTGTGGTCATAAAGGCATTCCATGTGGAGGTAAATACATCAGTGCTATTGCTGCCTTGGTAATGTTTCTTCAACTCCTTGGTGAAGTAATCTCTGGTGAGCTGTTGATCCACAGATAGACAAGAGCAGTGAGAGCAGAGGTACATGACAGAGAGGTGGCTTGATTATATTCAGCAGTAATGACACTCACATGCTCGCGGAATATGAAGGCTAGAATGGCCACTGCTAGCTCTGCCAGGAATATGATGAGTATAAGCATGAAGAACTGTGGAAGAGAAAAAATGAAATGCACTACTTCAGTAGTATACACAGGGATCCAAAAGTCTGAGACCACTTATGAAAATTTTTGTATTTTCTATAATTTTATAAAATGTACATTGAATTGTAAAATTAACATGAATTTCATGATTGCTTAGTATTCCAGGTTCAATAAAAGTTAAGTTTAATTGACAGCATTTGTGGCATGATGTTATCACAAAATAATTTAGACTTGTCCCTCCTTTCTCCTAAAAATTTAGGTTACAGTGAGGCACTTACAATAGAAGTCAATGGGGCCAATTTTTAGAATGTTAAAAGGCAGAAATGTGAAGCTTATAATTTTTTTAAAAGCGCTTACATGTTAAAACGAAGAATAATCGTTGAGCTGTAAAGTTGTTAAAATTGTCATTTTTAAGGTCATTTTAGATTTTGTTTACATTACATCATCATGGCAACGAAGTGGCTTTAATTTTACACAAATGCTGGCATAAAAATATTCATTACCACAAAGTAATTTCAACTCATCCCTCATTTATAAAAAATAAATAAAACTGTAAAGTTTTAATAGAGTTCAATGGAAAGGAGGAGGCGAGAACCGGCTTGACAATATAAATAATATTTTAATTAAAAACTTAAAAGACACAAACACACATTATCGGACACCTGCCCTTAAACGATCTCTCTCTCTATCGCACCACCTTCCGCAGTCTGCCTTTATCCCTCTCAGAGGCTTAATTAGCCTATGTGTGTAAAATCACAGCCCGCCCCGCCTTTTTTTAAATAAACAAGGGACTAGTGGAAAAAAGTTGTTTTCTGGTAATCCACATTATGCCAAAAAAGCTGTCGGTTGACCTTAACTTTTATTATTTGGAACATTCCTTTAATGACAATAAGCACTTGAGTTTGTGCAAAACCTGATGATCCATTTAATCCCAGCATGACTCAAGAATGCTCCAAAGAGCATCTTGTGTGTTTTAATGGAAGCAAGGAAATCTGACCTATTGACTTAAGAGTTAACGCAGAGATTATTTAGCAGAGATGGGCCACTTCTATTAAAATGAATGGGAGAAATTGGAAAACTCAACAGTAGCCAACAGCCAACGGATGTAGAAAGGAAGTCCTGCCTTACAGGTAAAAGAGCCAATCACCTTTTAGATACAGACATCACCTTTCAATCAACTCGACAACGCATATGCGCATTAGCTATACAATCAGAGAAAATGTTGTTTAACGTAATCTGAGGTAAAGAAGCACAATTTATGACAGCAGTGTTGTCAGATTTTACTGCTGATTTGAAATGTCCTTTGATCGTAATTTTGAGGAACCGTTTAGGAGATTTCAGTCTTTTCCAATTAAAGTAGACAGGAGCTGCACTGGCATGACAGAAAATAGCCTCACAAGAGCATTCCAAAGATGGCTGACAGTGGACTGAATTGCTAGAAAGACTTTGGTTAACGTCAATGCAGTGCATTCAAGGTATCCAGTTTGTGTGTTCCCTGAGAATTGAACCTTTGATCTTGCTGTTGCCAGTGCCATGCTCTACCAGTTAAGCTACAGAAACATAGCGAGAGCATACCATAGGAGAGAGCATAAAATGGGCAGAGTTGTAAACTAAGATCTTCCTGTCACAACATTGTCTGTGACTTCTCTTATAAAACAGCAATTTTATCATAGTAAAGTCCACACATAGTTCAGTCCAAAAGGATTGTTAAAGGGATAGTTCACCCAAAAATGAAAGTTTTCTCATCATTTACTCACTTTAATGCCATCCCAGAAGTGTAGGTCAATACAATGCAAGTGACTCCAGTATTCTAATATGTCTTCTGAAGCGATGCAATCTCTTTGGGTGAGAAACCGGATCAATATTTCAATTTTTTTTTATATAAATCTCCACTTTCACTTTCAGAATGTGAAAAAAGGACTTGAATATTGACCTGTTTCTCACCCACACCTATTATATAGCTTCTGAAGACATAGATTTAACCACTGGAGTCATATGGATTGGGAAACATGAGGGTGAGTAAATAATTAGAAGTTTCATTTTTGAGTGAACTTTTCTTATTTCCTTCTTGCAAATATATTAACAATTTCTTTGTGCAAATAAATTACAAAAAAATGGATAACTATACAGAAACCAAAAGAACAGCTATCTACCATTTAAAACACAAAATTAAAAATATTTTTTATAATTATTATTTATACAAAGTTAAAGTTTTGTGTGAAAATATTAGTAAATATAGTGCTAACTAAAAGTTTATTTTATGTTATTTATGAAGTTTATTTTAAAAGTAATTGTATGTATATGTATATGTTATTTACTAAATTAAATTGTTTGATAAATCAGTATTATATGCCACCCTGTTCTCTGGATATTGGCGTCGGCTAATAGAAAACCCATATCGGTCAACCAGTAGTAATAATACATAATGGTATCTGTTGGTGCTTAAGAAAGAAAATCCCATACAAACAGTAGAACACATTTGTTTTCCTGTATGGCTCCACAGCAGCCCAGAAAGCCAAGGAGGAACAGCATCCCGCCCATGATCAAAATTGCATAGACACCAGTGAACAGTAGTGGGTTGGCTGCCACAATCTCCCGGAAACCTGTTGGATCGACCAGCACCCAGATACCCACCCCAAGCAGGAATGCTCCTCCGAGCTAAAAGAGGAAAAGGGGGTTTAGTCTAAATCCTTCAACAATATAAACAAGATTTGACTTTATCTTTATGGCTTAATGAGGCTGTCAAATGGTTACTAATGCTCAGCTTGTTGTGTTTCTCCCAGTCATTGCAATACTGTACACTTCTATGGGACTGCACATTTTCTCCACGCTACTAGTGTGGTAAAGGGAAGGTCATGAGGCTGCAAAGAAAACACCTTTGAGAAATAAAGGAAGTGCAGTGTGTTCAGAAGCAAAACCAAGGCATGCCGGCAGAAGATCAATGCATTTGTTCTTGCCATAACTTTAAGGTTTATTCAAAGCGTTGACTTGGATTGTTCTCTTAAAAGAGAACAATTGACTCTTTAAACTACTATATGCATTTTTTGCACCTGCATACCATCATACATAACTTTTTAAAATGTAAATAAAATAAAAAACAAAACAGGAAATATAACTTAATATGCTTCCAAGCAAAGCAAATCATCACTCCATGGCTGTGGCTCAGACTGTATCTTAAAATCACCATTTAATCACTCTCATGTTGCTCCCAACCTTTGACTTTCTTTCCTCCTTGGAACACAAAGTTAGGCAGTGTTTTAGTTTTGTTCAGCATTCGCTTTCATTGCATCTTTTTTCTGTGCATTGAAAATGAATGGTGACCAAGGCTAATATTCTGCCTAACTTATCCTTTTGTGTTTTAAAGAAGAAAGTCATAGGGGTCTGTAACAACATGGATTGAGTAAATAATGGCAGAATTAAAATTTTGGATGAACTATCCCTTTAACCAGTCAGTGAAAGATATAATCATCATGATGTCATAGTCTAGTTTCTATCTGCTCAGCTCATGTAAAACAATGGCCTATAACTGAGTGTGTTACTGTGCCATTAGAGAAAGTATGAGTGCATATAAAGAGAATCACTCACAAAAATGAAGAAGTTGAAGATGAACATGAGGTACTTGATGCAACTGAGACAGTCCCCCTCCATCCTTGTGCCTCTTGCTGATGCCTCTCCCTGGCCCTGAAGACACATCGTGAAAAACGTCTAGGTTACGTATGTAACCTCCGTTCCCTGATGGAGGGAACGAGACGTTGTGTCAGAGAAGCGACACTAGGGGTCTCTCTTGAGCGCCGATATTCACCTCTGGACTATGAAAATAGGCCAATGAGAGTTGGCAACCAGTATTTGCATGTTCCGCCCCCGGACATACGGGTATTTAAGCGGCGCAAATACGGGAGTTCATTCAGGATTTTTATGAGGAGCCGGAAATGGTCCGGCCACAACAGTGGCTCGGCTCAGTGACGTGGCAGGGGAGACACAACGTCTCGTTCCCTGAGGGTTACATAAGTAACCTAGACGTTCCCCTTCTGTCGCTCTCTCCACGTTGTGTCAGAGAAGCGACACTAGGGGTCCACTTATAAAAGCGCCATGCGCTGAGCCGTGTACGTGAACTGCTGATACAGGAGCGAGCAGGTATTCTTACGTGCAGGACGACCAACTGTATCAGGCTGCACGTACCCTTCCCCAATGCCCCATTTAAGCCATCAGGATTCCTTATCGTTACCCTGAAGGGGAACAAGGTGCTGGCTGCCAACCTGGGAACGGGCCAAGCCTGGTCGGGCCTCTTTTCTCTGTATGTTTCTCTCATAGAGCAACTTAGGCCGGGGCCCTTACACGCATTGAGGGAAGGGGGTCTTAGCCCTTATCCAGGGCGGAGAAGACCCTGCGGAGGCCACGCCTACCCGAGAGGGGAGGCAAGTTTAAGTGGCAAAACCATCAGAGGCCTGCTTAGGGCCTCTGTGGAAAAGTCGGTGCGGTGGTGGATCCAGCCTATAGAGGGGGGAAAATACAGCACGGCAGCCGAGGCAGCCATGACTGCCTAAGGGAACATGGGAGTCAGCTCGCCAGAGGGGACAGAACCGTGGTGTTACACACAGGGGAGTCCGAAGGAGGCCTTACCTGTGGAGCACCTATACCAGTACAGGGTAGCTTCCGGTACCGCGAGTGGCTTGGGTCAGCGAGTTCCTCCGCTGAACTGCGACCCACGAGGGCTAGGGAGGAATCGACCAGTGTCCCAAACCTGAGATCTCCTGGGAATGAAGGCGCACTGTTTCCCCTGGTTAGGGGGAAGGGCGCCAGGTGCAAGCGATTCACCTGGTCAGATCGTGGGCGTGCCACCGAGTTCTACGGGCTCAGTACCTGAGAGAACACGGGACGATACTGACTCAACTCGGAGACTGTAGAATCTCGCAAGTGTTAGGTGTTGCCCAGCCCGCTGCTCTACAAATGTCTGCTAGGGCAGTGCCCCTAGCCAGTGCCCATGAGGACGCAACACTCCTGGTGGAGTGAGCTCGGACCCGCAAGGGGGGGGCACGGCCTGGGTGTGATAAGCCAGGGAAATGGCGTCGACAACCCAGTGGGCGAGTCTCTGCTTGGAGACAGCATTCCCTTTCTGCTGTCCCCCAAAGCAGACGAAGAGCTGCTTAGAGCGTCTGGTGCTCTGTGTGCGGTCCAGATAAATACGTAAAGCACGTACTGGACACAGCAGTGAAAGGGCTGGGTCTGCCTCCTCCCCGGGGCAGCGCTTGCAGGTTCACTACCTGATCCCTGAAGGGCAAGGTAGGAACCTTGGGCACATAGCCCGGTCGCGGTCTTAGGATCACGAAAGTATCTGCCGGACCGAACTCCAGGCAAGCGTCGCTAACAGAGAACGCATGCAGGTCCCCGACCCTCTTGATGGAAGTGAGCGCGATCAGCAGGGCAGTCTTGAGAGAGAGGGCCCTGAGTCCAGCTGAGTCAAGCGGCTCGAAGAGGGGTCTCTGGAGGCCCGTAAGGACGACCGAGAGATCCCAGGAGGGGAACAGGTTAGGCCGGGAGGGAGTTATCCTCCGGGCACCTTTTAGGAACCTGACGATTAAGTCGTGCTTACCAAGAGACTTGCCATCTACCGTGTCGTGGTGGGCCGCGATAGCGGCGACATACACCTTGAGGGTGGAGGGTGACAGCCTCCTCTCCAGCCTCTCCTGAAGAAACACGAGCACTGACCTAACTGCGCACTTCTGTGGGTCTTCGGCTCGGGAAGAACACCAGTCCGTGAACAGACGCCACTTTAGAGCGTAGAGATGCCTGGTAGAGGGGGCTCTGGCTTGATTGATTGACTGACTCCAAAGGAGGAGACGACGGGCGAGCTGTGACATGTGGAGGGAGCGTACTCCGCCTTGGCGGTTTATGTAGGCTACGACCGTGGTGCTGTCTGTCCTGACTAGGACATTTTTGTTCCAAATTAATGGGAGAAACTTTCACAGGGCCAGAAAAACAGCCAGCAGCTCTAGGCAGTTGATGTGCCAGCGCAACGGGCCTTGGTTCCACTGGCCTGCGGCGGCGTGCCCGTTGCATACGGCACCCCAACCCAATTTGGAGGCGTCGGTTGTGACCAGAACGCATCGGGACACCTGCTGCAAGGGTACTCCTGCCCTTAGGAAGCAGAGGTCTGTCCAGGGTTTGAAGGTTTGGCGGCAGGCAGAGGTAACTTTTATGTTGTGCGTGCCGCGGCGCCATGCTCGTCTCGGGACTCGAGTCCGAGCCAGTGCTGAAGTGGTCTCATATGCATCAACCCCAGCGCGCGGCCGCCTGGAGGATGCCATATGCCCCAGGAGCTGTTGGAAATGTTTTAGCGGGACCATGGCGCCTGGCTTGAAGGAAGCGAGGCATTTCAGCACTGACTGAGCACGCTCGTTGGAGAGACGTGCTGTCATTGGGACTGAGTCTAACTCCAGACCGAGAAAAGAGATGCTCTGGACCGGGGAGAGCTTGCTCTTTTCCCAGTTGACCTGAAACCCCAAATGGCTGAGGTGGCTGAGCACCTGGTCTCTGTGTGCGCATAGTAACTCTCGGGAGTGGGCCAGTATGAGCCAGTCGTCGAGGTAATTGAGTATGCGTATGCTGGCTTCTCGGAGCGGAGCAAGAGCTGCCTCTGCGACTTTCGTGAAGACGCGAGGGGACAGAGACAGGCCGAAGAGGAGGACTTTGTACTGATACGCCTGGCCGTCGAACGCGAACCTTAGGAAGGGGCGGTGTCAAGGGCGAATTGAGACGTGGAAGTACGCGTCCTTCAGGTCTACCGCTGCGAACCAATCTAGATGCCGGACGCCAGATAGAATTTGTTTCTGGGTGAGCATTTTGAACGGGAGTTTGGACAAGGTCCGATTGAAAACTCGCAGGTCCAAGATCGGTCGTAAGCCGCCACCTTTCTTGGGTACAACGAAGCAAGGGCTGTAGAAACCCTTCTTCGTTTCGGTTGGAGGGACAGGCTCTATCGCGTCCTTTAATAGAAGGGAGGCGATTTCTTCGCGCAGGGAGAGGGCATGTTGGCCGTGTACTGCGGAAAAATGTACGCCCACGAAGGGGGGCGGAGACCTGGCAAACTGAATTGCGTAACCGAGTCGAATGGTCAGGTGCAGCCAGCGTGACGGGTTGGGCAGTGAAAGCCACGCCTCTAAACTCCATGCTAGGGGCACCGCAGCGGTGCGGAACAGGTAACGCGGTGTCAGGAGGCAACGTGGCGTCCCGAGGCTCTGGTGCTGAGAATGAACTCAAAGCACTTACCTTGCTCCGCGCACCCGGCAGGGGGCGGGTTCGTGACTGAGGAGGAGGTCTGATGTTGGCGTCCTCTGGACTCGTCTGAACCGGACGGCCGGGGAACAGTCGTGGCGCTGAAGGCGGGGACACCGCGTCCGGGACTGTTGAGGCCTGAAAGCAGAGTGCCGTGAGAACGGCATTTGCGGGCCATGTGCCCCAGAGAAAAAGGAAATAGCTCTTTTATTGAGAATTTGGGTACCGCAGCCCATGTTAGGGGGTGCGGCAAATGAAAAAAACAAAGGATTCTCCTCCCGGCCCTCCACCGGGGGGACGGAGCGGTCTTACCACCTCCGGAGCTAACGTTTTGGGCTCTGGGTGCGTTGTCTCAGGAGCGCCTGGGAGCCTTCCGGGTCCTCGAGGGGGTCCGTGAGACAGGGAGCGTGCGCTTCCCGCGGTTTGCTCGACGCTGGGGCTGAGAGTTGGGCCCGGGTTGAGGCGGAGCAGGGGCTTGCCTTCTGGCCGCGGGAGGACGCCCTCAGCGAGCAGACGGGGCATGGGCTGTGGCGGCAGGCTTGCGGCGAGGCATGATGTGAGAGATGGCCTCCGTCTGCTTCTTCACCATGGAGAACTGCTGGGCAAAGTCCTCGATGGTGTCGCCGAAGAGGCCGAACTGGGAGACAGGGGCGTTGAGGAAGCGAGTCTTGTCAGCTTCACGCATCTCGACCATGTTCAGCCACAGTTGACGTTCCTGGACCACTAGCGTGGCCATCGCCTGCCCGAGTGCTTGCGCTGTGACCTTCGTCACTCTCAGGGCGAGGTCGGTCGCTGAGCGCAGTTCCTGCAGCGTGTCGGGATCAGGGCCACCCCCGTGCATGTCGCGTAGTGCCTTGGCTTGGTGGACCTGCAGGAGAGCCATGGCATGCAGGGCGGAAGCGGCGCATCCGGTGGCGCTGTAGGCCTTCGCTGTCAGCGAGGAGGTTGCTCTACAGGTCCGAGAAGGGAGTACGGGGCGACCTCGCCAGGTGGTAGGGGTACCGGGGCATAGATGGATCGCAACCGCCCTATCCACCTGGGGAATTGCCTCGTACCCATAGCATGCTCCGCCATCGAGGGTGGCGAGGGCGGACGAGCCTGTGGCGATGTGACGAGTGGAGAGGGGTGCTCTCCACGAAGACGTCAGCTCGTCATGCACTTCCGGGAAAACGGGACCGGGGGGGTGAGGCTGCGAGCGGCGCCCAGACCCCAGGAACCAGTCGTCGAGCCGTGATGGTTGTGGGGAGGATGGAGGGTTCCAGTCCAAACCCACGCTGTCGGCTGCCCGGGAAAGCATGTTCGTCATCTGTGCGTCGGCCTCAGCCTGGGCGTGCAGGCCCGAAAGCGGCAGCCCAGGGGAGTCCTCAGCATCAGATAACCCGCCCTCCGATGCCGCGGCGAGCTCATTCGCTTCCATCGCAAGAGGGTCGGCCGACTGGCTGTGAGGCGAGTCACCGCTACCTCGAGCACGGACGGGAATCAACGAGCGTGTCGGGGCGCGGGTGGTCCGAGGGGGCGTACCCGGCGGAGCTGTACCCGCTGCCATCCCCAAATCGCCTCCATCGCCAGCCGCATCGTCCTCAATCCCGTGGGAAGGAGCGACACGGGGGGCGGCTGGAGTGGCTTGCTCAAGGTTGTAAGCAAGCCGCGACCGCAACGTTGTCATGGTCATGTTCTCGCAGTGAGAACATGAACCATCCACAAACGCAGCCTCGGTGTGATCGCTACCCAGACACACGAGACAGCGCCTGTGGCCGTCGGAAGCGGAGAGCACTCTACCGCATCCAAAAACAACACAGGGGCGGAAGGGCATCTTTATAAAGACGCATCCTTAAAAGGACGTTCAACGCCGCTGTGTTTTGCTCTTTTAGAGGAAATTACTCTTTTAAATAAAATCACTCTTTTAGGAAAAAACTCGTGAGAGTTTTTAAATCTGCACTGTCGATGCCCAGGGGCAGGAATGCACAGCCGTGCAAACAGGGAGAAAGCCGCTGTTGTGCACCGTAGAATCCAACAGCATGCAGCAGAGGGATAACAGGAACTCGGTGTGTACACGCAGCAGTTGCAGACACCGACCATCGGCTCGAAGAAATTTTCTGAATGAGCTCCCGTATTTGCGCCGCTTAAATACCCGTATGTCCGGGGGCCGGACATGCAAATACTGGTTGCCAACTCTCATTGGCCTTTTTTCATAGTCCAGAGGTGAATATCGGCGCTCAAGAGAGACCCCTAGTGTCGCTTCTCTGACACAACGTGGAGAGAGCGACAGAAGGGGAACAGAGAGTCATTACTACACAGGAGATGTAGTAATGACATGGAGATGTAAAATGACAGACACAAGTTCTGTTTACTGATGAGTTCATGAGTCAGAACCTTGAGTTGAGTGTGATTGGCAAGGTTTGTATATTTTTAAGTTCATTCAGCAAGATAATTTTGTCAACTTGTCACTTGTTAATACATCAGCGTGACATGCACACATTGACAGGCAAATTATGTTAAGAAAATCATGATGAGTAATGTTGCATTATGTAGTTAACAGAGTGACTGGCAGTTCCAGTAATCATATGCCTGGAAATGTAACACAAAGTATCATAGATGTTAAATGTGACTTTGTAGAAACAGAATTCACAGAGTTTTCTCCATAACAACTGCATGCCAACGAGCTTCACACTGACTGTTCATGCATATAACATGCTGACTAATACACGATGACTTGTTTGTAAAAGGAAATAGGCAGCTTTTTTAAAAAATACAAAAAAACATCAGGACTGCTGGAGCACATTTGCACCTTTACACCTACAGCAATACTCCGCAGGCTAAATAAACATGTCCTTTCAGTGCTCCAAACCACAAGCTGTATGTCACAATCCTCTGAATTCACCTAACCACTCTCAGATCTTTTGTAATGATCTGTGAGCTCAGTCCCATTACCTGTCTTTTAGTAATGACTGTACCCTTCTTCACCCAAAAATGAAAACTATGTCATAATTTACCCACCCTCATGTAATTCTAAACCTGTATATGACTCTTTCATCTGTGGTAGACTAAAGTAGGTATTTTAAAGGACGTTCAGTTTGCTGATTTCAATACAATAGCAGCTGATAGCGTCCTCACTTTAAAGCTTAAGAAGCACCCAAAAGTGTCATAAAAGTAGAGTATGCAACTCATGCGTCATATTCCAATTATTCTGAAGACATACCATTACTTTGTAAAATTATCAGATCATGACCAAATGTCATGACATAAGAACCAATGAGGTTTTAAGTCACCAGTGACATTTTATGTTGCCATATTTGATTTGGGCTCTGTATAAAAGGAGTGAATAATTTTGGTCTGTTTATCATAAAACATGATCATATGACTTACATTTACATTTATGCATTTGGCAGACGCTTTTATCCAAAGCGACTTACAGTGCAATTGTTACAGGGACAATCCCCCTGGAGCAACCTGGAGTTAAGTGTCTTGCTCAAGGACACAATGGTGGTGGCCGTGGGGTTTGAACCAACGACCTTCTGATTAACAGCCCTGTGCTTTAGCCACTACACCACCACCACTCTAGACTGCAGAAGACTTGGAATCTGATGCACGAGTCGCATGGACTACTGTTGTGACACCTTTGGGAACATCAAATATCTCATTTTTTCTTCCACAGAAAATATGGGTTTGGAACGATATGAGGGTGTGTATACAATCACAGAATTTTTATTTTTTGGGTGAACTAGCCATTTAATTATGCAAATTTCATTTTGCTTTTCTATGAGACAATAAGGAAGTATGCTAAAACACTGCTAATACAGCATATAGAGTATGCTTGAATTCAATTTTGGTTGACAGGAATTAATAATCATTTTTATCCTACCCTGCATTTATCCTCTTCTCCTCAGTATTCTGCTTTTCAGGTTGTGTGATAAAAAATATATTTATCCTGCATGGACCCTTTTTTAGAGTAATAAGGTTGATGGAAAGTGCTGCCTCTGTGAAAAGCTAAAATGTCCCTTGCTGACAATGCACTCTATATAATTACAGGCCATTAGAGAAATTTAGGTTAATGATGATAAGGTTCTTCATTAGTGCATTGAGACCAGGTACTAGCCCAGGGACCAAGAAATAGCCCATGGGGTGAGGTGGAGCAGTAGTGCATATCATAACAAATTTTCTGCTTCATCCAACCAGTGAAGTATCACAGCTAGACTTCTGCAGCTGTACTCCCTGCAAAAATGGCTCAGAACAGCTGGCTGATTTCACGGGAGGCAATGGTAAATATCTGCAAATAATTCCAGCTCTCTTCTTACCATACAGTTCTGGCATAATTCAAAAATCCTCCAGCCAGCTTTTCTCAAAGTAATTTCCTGTGCAACACTGCACCTCAGTCAGGTGTTCTAAGAGGTGTTAGGGAGGAGCTATGGGTTGAACTTGGTAAACCTGCAGGTGGGCAAGCAATTTTATTTATGTATGTGTGTTATGTACGTGTGTGCATGCGTGGTAAGGTAGTTGGTTGGGAATTTAAATCTTCTCAGATTAAAGGCATAATTCACACAAATATGAAAATTCGGTCATCATTCATATGTTGTTCCAAACCTGTATGACATTCTTTCTTCCATGAAACACAAAAGGAGATGTCAGGTAGAATGACAGCCTCAGTCACCATTCACTGTGAAGATGCAATAAAAACGAATGGTGACTTAAACTAACAAATTGCCTAATATCTCTTTGTGTGTTCCACAGACGAAAACAAAGTCACATACAGGTTTGGAACAACATTAAATTCAGTAAATGATAGAATGTTTATTTTTGGGTGATCAATCCCATTAAGGCCATTAGCCTCAGACAACTCATCACTTCAGTCTCAAGGCCATGGCCAGAGAGCCATATCTGCCTTTTTTAACTAAGGTCTATGAACCTCATTACATTAATTACCAAAGTGAGTTTTATTACATGCTTATCTTAAATTAAAGGGCCCTGAACAAATTCTGAGCTTCGTTGCTGTTTGTATCTTTCCACTCTATATAATTTATTTACTTTGGTCATCACTGCTGCTTTGATTAAACCTCCAGGGTCTCTATTGGGGCCTTTTTGAATTTGACCCTCTCTTAAAACTCTTCAAATATCTAAATATCTGACTCCACAGTCTAGGGAATAGTTACTCGCTGTACACTAAACTCAAAAACAGGACTCCAAAAATCTGTTTTTCAAGCTTAGAAGGGACCTCTTAAACTGGAGAGGAGGAAAAACACTTCACTGTTGGAGTAGTTGATGAGAGTCATTGACTGAGGCGATAGTAAGACAGAAATGAGCTACAGAACCAACAGCATACAGGTGAAACTGCAAAAGTTCATTAATTTCAGTAATTCAACTTAAAAGGTGAAACTAATATATTATATAGACTCATTACAAGCAAAATAAGATATTTCAAGCCTTTATTTGATATAATTTTGATGATTATGGCTTACAGCTTATGAAAAACCCAAATTCAGAATCTCAGAAAATTAGAATATTACATGAAATCAATAAAAAAAAAGGATTTTAAATACAGAAATGTCGGCCCTCTGAAAAGTATAATCATGCATATGTACTCAGTACTTGGTTTGGGCCCCTTTTGCATTAATTACTGCCTCAATGCGGCATGGCATGGATGCTATCAGCCTGTGGCACTGCTGAGGTGTTATGGAAGACCAAGATGCTTCAATAGCGGCCTTCAGCTCTTCTGCATTGTTTCGTCTCATGTCTCTCATCTTTCTCTTGGCAATGCCCCATAGATTCTCTATGGGGTTCAGGTCAGGCGAGTTTGCTGGCCAATCAAGCACAGTAATACCATATTCCAGACACCAGGTTTTGGTACTTTTGGCAGTGTGGGCAGGTGCCAAGTCCTGCTGGAAAATGAAGTCAGCATCTCCATAAAGCTTGTCTGCTGATGGAAGCATGAAATGCTCTAAAATGTCCCGGTAGACGGCTGCGTTGACTCTGGACTTAATAAAGCACAGTGGACCAACACCAGCAGATGACATGGCTCCCCAAACCAACACAGACTGTGGAAACTTCACACTGGACTTCAAGCATCTTGGATTGTGTGCCTCTCCATTCTTCCTCCAGACTCTGGGACCTTGGTTTCCAAATGAGATGCAAAATTTGCTCTCATCAGAAAAGAGGATTTTGGACCACTGAGCAACAGACCAGTTCTTTTTTTCTTTAGCCCAGGTAAGACGTTTGACATTTGAAGCCCATATCCAGGACCCGTCTGTGTGTGGTGGCTCTTGATGCAGTAACTCCAGCCTCAGTCCACTCCTTGTGAAGCTCCCCACACATTTGAATGGCCTTTTCCTGACAATCCTCTCCAGGCTATGGTCATCCCTGCTGCTTGTGCACCTTTTTTCTTCCACACGTTTCCCTTCCACTTAACTTTCTATTAATGTGCTTTGATACAGCACTTTGAGAACATCCAACTTCTTTTGCAATTACCTTTTGAGGCTTTCCCTCCTTGTGGAGGGTGTCAATGATGGTTTTCTGCACAACTGTCAGGTCAGTAGTCTTCCCCATGATTGTGAATTCAACTGAACCAGACTGAGAGACCATTTAAAGGCTCAGGAACCCTTTGCAGGTGTTTAGCTGATTAGAGTGTGACACTTTGAGCCTACAATACTGAACCTTTTCACAATATTCTAATTTTCTGAGATTCTGAATTTGGGGTTTTCATAAGCTGTAAGCCATAATCATCAAAATTATATCAAATAAAGGCTTGAAATATCTTACTTTGCTTGTAATGAGTCTATATAATATATTAGTTTCACCTTTTAAGTTGAATTACTGAAATGAATGAACTTTTGCACGATATTCTAATTTTTCGAGTTTCACCTGTACTACATCTACCTCTTACAGAAAAAAAAATCAACCTGTCACAGCTGCCTGGAGGAAGCGCAGCATACAAATGAAGTGTTTTCACATAGCTCTGGCAAACATAGAATTTACATTGACCTCATCCATCATGAGGTGGCCTCCAACTGGGTGGTACAGCCAGGGGCAGACTGGGACTAAGAAGTGGCCCTGGACTTTCAGGCCCAGAGCGGCCCACCAAACCCCTGCCCGCAACACTCCACACCACACCAGCTAATTTATAAAAATTTCTAACTCAATTTAAATTTTGGTGTTGAAAATGTTTTTATTTCTATTGACGGTCTTGTCAATGGGCTCCACCAGTCATAACTTTAAAACATATAAAACCACTGTAAATGTGTGAGTGGATTTTTTATAGAAAGCACTGAAAGTACTTTATAGCTCAGACAAATACAGATGTTAGGTTAAAATTTCTTAAAAAATTCTATTTTTTCTTCGTCAGCATTTCTTCAAAAGTTTTTAAAGACCTTACCGGTAATCACTTTTCAACTTTTTTCTAGAAGTTCAAATAAACTATTGCCTTAGTTAATTTGAGATTGTAGAAACAACAAGTATAATATAAATATATTATATATGTATAGCTATACAGATCATAAAATGATTTTTTTAAATAGTTAGATGAAGAACACAAAGCAGGACACTGATTACAATGCTTAATTTCATTTAAAGCCCACTTAACTATACGTAAATGTTTATCTAATAAAATTAATGAAAACAAAGTTGGCCAGAATATGTACATATACATTATATATATATATATATATATATATATATATATATATATATATATATATATATATATATATATGAAAATATAAACATCCCTCTTAAAGTGTAGATCTTTGCAGATTAATTACTCATATTTTCCCTCTATATGAGTTTGTTGCATCTTTATATCTGCATTGTTTTAATTCCTTCCCCAGATTAAAAAGCTAAAAGAAAAAAGTGAAAAGCCCTATGCTTTGATAAGCACTGTTACGGCTATCCTTTAAATGTAAATCCAAAGTAATCCGCGAAGTCTCGAATAACCACAAAGTAATATTGTTCATGACTTACTTTCTGCTCCCAGTAAAGCTTTTCAGTAGAATCAATTATGCAAATAACTACGTACTGCTCATAGCTTTTCTGCTTGCCGATTTAATTTACGCTGCTATTATATTTGTTGTAACTTGCCGTTACTCCTCTTGGGCTGTCCTCAAGACTCGTCACAACCGGCTGGCCGTAGGTGTGGTCCTGCGAGTGCTCGGTGTCTGGCGGTTGTGACAACGGAGGACGTGAACACAGATTATGTGACCCAATGAGTGAGGAAACACAAAAGGAAACAAGAGATATACCTTCTGGCCCTCCACCGGAGGAAGGAGTGGTCTGGGTACCAGCTCCATAGCGGACATCTCTCTCCCTGGGTCGTCCATCTCAGGGGCGCATAGGAGCCTTCTGGGTCGGAGGCGGCCTATCCAGCAGCACTGTAGGCTTTGGTCGGCAGAGACAACGTAGTCCTACAGGCCCTGGAGGGGAGCACCGGAAGATCCTGCCAGGTGGCACAGTTTTGCAGGCATAGGTGCACTGCGACTGCCTAATCCACCTGAGGGACCTCCATGTACCCGTGTGCCACCCTACCGTCGAGTGTAGTGAGAGCTGATGAACCTGGAAGTCGGTTACGGGCAGCAAAATGTGCCCCCCAAAAGGTGTCATGCACTTCCGGGAAGAAAGGGAAGGGGGGGGCGTGAGTGGCGCCCTGAACCCAGGAACCAATCATCTAGCCGCAAGGGCTCAGGGGAGGACGGAGGGATCCAGTACAACCCAATACTCGTGGCGGCCCAGGCAAGCATAGCAGTCAGCTCTGCGTCGTCCTCAGACTGGGTAGACAAACCTGAAGGTGGCAGCCCAGTCGAGTCCTCGGCGTCTGACATCGCCAGTGCGCTTTCCGATGCAGCGATCGAGAACTCCTGATCGCGAGCCCCGAAACAGATGTTAAGCTGGCCATGAGGCAAGCTGGTCTCATCTCAGAACTCAACGGGGGCAAACGAGCATGCTGGGGAACGGGAGGTCCGCGGGTATTTACCCGACAAGACCGCATCCATTGAACTCCCCAAATCGCCTCCAGTGCCAGCCGGGCCGGCCTCATACCCGTGGTTAGAAGGCGCAGTGAGGGGGGAGGCTGAAGTGGCTTTCCCTCAGAAGGAAAGCCATGATCGTAAAGTTGCCATGGTCATGTCCTCGCAATGAGAACTCAAACCATCCACGAACACTGTCTCAGTGTGATCGTGCCCAGACACGTGAGGCAGCTCCCGTGGCTGTCGGAGGCGGAGAGATAATGACCGCATCCAGGAATCACACAAAGACGAAAAGGCATCTTTAAAAAGATATTCACGTCAATGTGTAGCTCTAATAGAGGAAATTATACTCTTTTCAGAAATATATACTCTTTTGTCAAAACACCCAGGGGTGTACTTTGCACTAATCGTGCAGAAGGAGAGAAAGCTGCTGGAATGTAATATCCAACAGCACACGCTTCTTTCAGATGTGAATGGAACAGCAGTAGTATTCAGCTCGTTGATATACAACCATTCGGCTCCAAAGAAAAAATCTGAATGAGAGTGGGCATTCCTTCTCCTTCTATACATGTATGTCCAGGGGAGTGGAGATTTGAAGGTATTTTGGGTCTCCCAAGAGTGACACTAGTGTCACTACATCAACACAACGTCGAACGGGGTACAAGAAGGGGAACAACATGTTGCTTCCAAATGTTCATGTACCCTGAAATCAACCCCATTTTGCTGAATTACTGACAAGCACAAGCTCGCATCAGAAATTTTTGCATCAATACCAATGTGATTTAATTTCCGTATGGTGCTACTGATAGTCCTTGTGCAAGCAACCTCTGAGATACAGGTTCTGGTCCCATGGAAACCAGGAAGTAATCGTGTTCAAATAAACAAAAAGTCAGCATGATTCGGAGGTTGCTTTTTCACTATAAAATCTAAATATTTTTTGGTAGGCTTATGTTAACGGTTGGACTCATTTACAACTAAAAATACAACTTACTTTTGGTGCCACTTTGTGGACATTTCATCCGGAAACTGAAGCTCATGTGTGCCAATTCAATCAACAACACTTCCAGCTTCTGCTACTGGGGGCAGCTGTATAAATATTGATTTCAGCAAGATACATTTTTATCTAATGTCACCAAATTCACAATGAGATCAGTCTGATATTTTATAGAGTTTCTTCCTTGCCACAGTAATTTTTGGCACACCCACCGGACACAATTTTCTGTAAAGCTACTTTAAAAAAATATGTGTTGTGAAAAGCGATTTACAAATACAGCACTATGGAACTGACTTGACTTGGTAAGTTATTTCATTAACAATTTCAAACTGCTCAACAAACATGAAAGGTGCTATAAGTTCATCGTTTATTAAATAACATGCAGAAAACACCTATATTACCAGTCAGATATCACTGAAATAGGTGCCATGAAATATCTGTATCTATGTCTCTGTAACAGCCCTAGGCTCGGTAAACAGCGGGGGTAAAGATTTCAGCGGGGCACCGTCAGATAATTTGTTTAGCCAATCAGAAGACTTTCTGCTTGTCAATCAATGTTTAGTTTCACAGGGCAGCCCAGGAGGTCAGGAATAGTCCCTGTTAGAACCTGGTGGAATTATACCACCGATGGCAAAAAGCATGTTTCTCCATAGATAGCCATTCAAAAGTAGCCATGTTTTATGACAAAATATATATCTTTTTTTCAAAGACTCATTTCAATCTAACTGATCACATTTCATTATAGTACATCTTCATCTGGTGACGGATTGTTTTTGAAGGGCTCTTTAATGTGTGAAATCGATTTATATTTTCCCCTATCTATTCCTATTGATGAGTGATAATCACGTGACACCCGATCCCAGAGCAGAGCACCCATGAGCAAAGATGGCAGCCTCCATTTCGCAAGCTCCCACGGAACCCTGTGCTAGCTGAGCACAGCCATAGAGATAAATGGGTTAGTCTCGGATAATGGATAGCTCTCTCCAGGTATTTTAGAGCTCCATGGGGCAGCCCATATATACTTGTATAAGGGTCGGTATGGTGTCCTGCTCCCGTGAAACGCGCATGGTCAGACGAAGAAATGCTACCCCCTACATCTGCTCCAACACAAAAGTCTGTAGTGTGTTTGTGTGTGTACTAAAATCGCATACAGTGCCTTTAACATTAGGCACTGCCACATTAAAATGGTGTATGTCTTTAGGCAAATTGCCATATGTTTCTGGTTGAATAATTCTCATCCTTTCCAACTTTACACACTTAAAAGTTGAAATTTTTCTCATCTGACTAAAAAAAAACTTGAATTTGGTAGGGAATTTCACACCTACTGACTGCTTCTGCTGAAATCCAGCTATCGTAGGTCTGTCACACTTAATTATTGCCTCTGACATTTTTCTATGATTCACTGTTACACGTATTGCAATACCCCATTTTGGCAGCAAATCAATGTGAAGCTCAGAGAAATAAGAATAGCAGTGTGAACCATGTAAACTACTGCAATATATTGAATTAGGATGCAATTCATGGAGAAAAATGTGTTTTCTTCATACTAACAGGCCCCGTCATACTAAACGTTGCTAAAAAAAATTACTAAAAGTAATTAAATTACTGGACAGCAAGGCAGCTGATTTAGGTTTCAAACACAGCCCTTGTCTTGGTCTTCCATTGTTTGTTGCTTTTATGTTGGTCACTTTATATTCTTGTGTTTTTTGAAAACTTATTAAAACAAAACTGTACTTGAGGTAGAATTCTGACATGCCAGAGCCAGTTTGTTACAACTCCAGTTACTTTATTCCAGAAATAAATCAAATTTTTGCATAACAAATTAAAGAGATATACAGTATGTGAAAGCTTTAGCCTAATTTAAATGTTTGTAATCTTCTTTAAGTAGACATAAAGTTAAAAATCACCTTTACAAATCCACATTAACAGTGGAAATTACTGCATATTAAAAAATATATAATCAGGGTTGGGAGGGTTACTTTTAAAATGTATTCCACTACAGATTACAGAATACATGCTGCAAAATGTAATTTGTAACGTATTCCGTTAGATTACAAGGTCAGTACTGTGTTCTAGAATTCAAGAATTTATTTGACTTGACTATAAAAACTCTGCCAGTACAGTAAGACAAAATACCCATGTTAAAAATACACACATAAAAACTAAAACAGGTTTCTAAAACAGGATCAATCAAAATGATATTGTTTTAAAGATTTTTAGATATTTTTACAAGAAAGAAATACAGAAATTATTATCAAGAATATGATTTTTGCCCTAATATCAAAGGTCATACTAGAAAAAATCTAATGTGAATTTTCTTGATAAACAAAAATATGATTGTGCCTGGTAACATGTGCATGTAAAATGTCTAGAAATAGCATTTTAACTTAACTTAATTTACAAAAGGTTCATTTCTATTTGTTCTACTCCAAACTTACTTCAAACTTACTTCTCTGTCTGCTCAGATGAATGTAACACTTCATAAGAAAGTGTTTCACCGCTGTTCAAATGCTCTTTGGATCACATCAATTATATCATCATCAAAAGGACTAAATATTAAATGAAAGAAGTTACAATAAAATGCAAAGTAATCTCTTCAGTAATCAAAATACTAATAGAATGTAACTATTCTAATTACCACTTATTTAAATTGTAAGTGTTGTGGAATAAAGTTACTTATATTTTAAATACGTAATCCCATTACATGTTTTTCGTTACTCCCCAACCCTGCATATCATACATATCAAACAACATGCCATAGATTTTTAAACTTTTTAATAGTCCCCTTCACGAAACAAAGTTTTTACGTTAATATGTTTGGCATGAATCCCTGCATTGCGACTGACCAAGTAAAGATTGTATGTTGTCCTCTGGAAAGCACTGTCTTTCTTTTCAAAATCTTCTTATCCAAGCACCCAAGACTTAGACAATTGTCAAATGGCTATTGCCTTTGATGATTAGTCACTGCACTGATTAATAACTTCATACAAATGAAATCAAATAAATTCATGGCATGGTATTAAATACATTTATGCTATATCTGATTTAAAATGCATTGTTTTTCATGGCTCTCAATTGATGGAAGATATAAAAAAAAAACTGTGTTGGGGGAAAGATCCATATTAAAGAGCAGAAACCAATGGCTGCTGCATGAGGTGAGCAGAATGATAAGCAGCCACATAAAGTGAATTTATAGGACATGCAGCTCACCTTTTTAGACAGTTACTGAAGCCCTTTGTCTGAGCTACAATCTAATGTGGCATCAGCACATACATCATAACCTCTGTATTAATGAACCACACTCTGAGGCAGAACCAGTCAGTCAATGAATGTTCCCCTGTTTCTGAAAGAAGTATATAAATCTGAAGTATCACTTAAAGGCAATACATTTCGATACAATCTGGTCACTTGATTTTCATGAGAGCATTTTTTAATGCATGCTATAACACATTAAAATGGCCTGACATTTTCAGAGTGTGTATCAGTAAACATTGCTATTATTTATGATTTCCCTTTCCCTTTGCAGCCCAACACTTTCAATCATGCAAAGCCTCTGCATTCTAGAGCATGTGGTAGCTGAGGATGATATTTCTGTAGAGAGATGCCTGTGTATCTAATTATGTCAGCACCTCAATCTAGCCAAGAGAGACATTTACACCAGTGCTAAAGGCAGTCGATGCATTTAGGCTGAGGATCGATCTTTGATTAGTTGCTACACCATCTTTTCACTACCTCTCCTTGGAGATAAGGCTTGCCATTTTTAAGCTCATACCAAATACACAGAAGAAAAAGGGATTCATTGAGAGCAGCTTGACTGAAATAAGTGGTAACCTGCTATTTGTACCTTAAGGACCTAGTTCTACTTGATCTAACCTAATTTGCCTTGTTCTGACTTGAATAAAACCAGTTAGTTTAGATGTTACCACATCAAGCAAATTTTTTTAGGTGAGAATAACAAGTCTCAAAACCATGCAAAAGGAAAAGGGCACGAACATTAACATCCTCTGGGTGGTTCGATTTGAAGGGCAACAGAGTGCTGATACTGGAGTGTTTTTGAGATCTGGCTAATCTGTTAGATACTGAGCAAGGCTGTTTCTCTGTCTCTGGAGGACACCAGTCACATTCTGAGAGCAGCTTAGGAACACATCTGCCATCCAGGATACATCTAGAACATTCGATGACATGCTGAGAATAAACTGAACATGTCAGGAGACGGTGCGTTCCCTAGATTCAAATAGGGATGTTTGTCTTGAAATTTAGGAGAATGGAATTTCATGGTTATTTTAGCAGTGTCCCCATTTCGGCAACACTGCTGCTGTGAAAACTGAATTTACATCCTTTGCAGGAAAGAAATCCATGAAGTGGTGGAAAATCTTCCGCATTAGTTATATCAGATGTCTGTTAACGCTTTGTTGTGATATGGTTTGATAAATAGCACTAACAAGCCAGACTCATTCGAGACAGGAAAAAAGAGCTGGTGGGAAAAGTATTGATATACCGTATAAAACCCCCATTAGGGAGTACAGCTATAAAAATGGAGGCAGCACGAAACCCTCTTGCACAAAAACCCTTTATCTGCTCTAAATAGTAACAATAGCAAAATGAAGCAATAGAGGAGAACACAGTTCAAAAACACATTAGAGTGAGACTCTTGTCTAAGAAAAACTAGTATACTGGTGGAAAGTTCAGGCTCTTGCACTTACAAAAGGAAGGAAGGGAAACGATCTAGACAAAACAAGTGTTAACAATAGAAAATGGCACCATTTTCTGACATGAAAATTCAGAAGTAAATTTTCTTTTCTTTTTTTTCATTCTGAGATCTGCTGGATGTAGAAGAAGTCATACTCACTATGAGAACTATATTTTTTTTCAGTGTGGAAGTTGCTGATAGGTGAAATGACAAAGCAAAGCCAGATTTTTGATAACTTTGCAAATGAATTTAAATTAAAAAAAAACATAAACATAAGCATTCATACCCTTAACTCAGTGCTTAATTGAAGCACCTTTGGCAGCGATTACAGCCTCAAATCTTTTTGGGTATGATGCGACAAGCTTTGCACACTTGGATTTGGGGATTTTCTGTCATTCTTATCTGCAGATCCACTCAAGCTCTGTCCAGCTGGATAGGGACCATCGTTGGACAGCCATTTTCAAGTCATTTTGGGCCACTCAAGAACATTCACAAAGTTGTCCCCAAGCCACTCTTGTGTTGTCTTGGCTGTGTGCTTGGGGTCATTGACCTGTTGGAAGGTGAACCTTCTGACCAGTCTGAGGTCCTGAGCACTCTAGACCAGGTTTTCATTAAGGAGATCTTTGTATTTTGCTGCATTTGTTGTGGAAAATTGTTGACGATTCTTTCCCTCTTTGAAGGAAAACTCTGAGTCAGGGGTTCCAGATATCAAAGGTGGACGTTTGAGCAACCAATAAACCTGAGAAGGCCAGCTGTCTGTTCTGACTTCCTAGTTCCTTCCATCTAGCTTTATACATTTCGGTTATCTCTTCGGAGAACATAAATTGCTCAAATTCTTTATCTTCAGCCAATGAAATAGCTTCCTACATTACTTCAGCTCTACACCATTATCTCTTTAGGGTCTCTGAATTTTTTCTATTGGTGGAAACGTAGCAACAAAAAACATTTATTTCTAGAAAACATACATTTGTAAAGCAAGATAATTCAATAACATAGGAGCCTTCATGTAATTAGCCATAATGATCTTTTTCTTAATGACTGCATCACACATAATGAGCATCCGCTTCCTCCTCTGTATGTTGGCGGAGCATTTTACATACATATGTCTTTGCATCCTTACAATGGTTACATCACATATACAGGTTTTTACTGATACAATATCGGTTCATATTTTTGAAAATATGTCATACATTCAGCTTTCCTTCAACCTTGAACAGTCCCCCAGTCCCTGCCACTGAAAAACACCCCCACAGCATCATGCTACCACCACGCATCACTGTTGGGATGGTTTTTGCTGGTGATGAGTGGTGCCTGGTTTCCTCCAGACATCACACTTGGAATTGAGGCCAAACAGTTCAATATTTGTTTCATCAGACCAGATTGGTGGAGTGTTGCAGTGACGGTTGTCTTTCTGCAAGTTTCTCCCATCTCCACACATGATCTCTGGAGCTGAACCAGAGTGACCATCAGGTTCTTGGTCACATCTCTTACCTAGGAACTTCTCCCCTGATTGCTCAGTTTGGCTGGGCGGCCAGCTCTAGGAAGAGTCCTGGTTGTTACAAACTTCTTCCATTTAAGAATTTTGCTCTTGGGATCATTCAATGTAGCCAAAAAAATGTTTGTAGCCTTCCCCAGACCTGTACCTCAACACAATCCTGTCTCTGAGCTCTGCAGGGAGTTCCTTTGACCTCATGGTTTGGTTTTTGCTCTGATACGCAGCTGTGAGACCTTATATAGACAGGTGTGTGATTTTCCAAATCTTATCCAATCAATTGAATTAGCCACAGGTGGGCTCAAAGTGTAGAAACATCTCAAAGAAGATCCAGAGAAATGGGATGCGGGGGCGGTATTGCACTCGCTCTATCGCACCGTTGTCACGAAAAGAGAGCTGAGCCGAAAGGCAAAGCTCTCGATCTACCGGTCAATTTTTGTTCCTACCCTCACCTATGGTCATGAAGGTTGGGTCATGACCGAAAGAACTAGGTCGCGAGTACAAGCGGCCGAAATGGGCTTCCTCAGAAGGGTGGCGGGCTTCTCCCTTAGAGATAGGGTGAGGAGCTCAGTCATCCGTGAGGAGCTCGGAGTAGAGCCGCTGCTCCTTTGCATTGAAAGGAGTCAGTTGAGGTAGTTTGGGCATCTGGTAAGGATGCCCCCTGGCCGCCTCCCTAGGGAGGTGTTTCAGGCACGTCCAGCTGGGAGGAGGCCTCGGGGAAGACCCAGGACTAGGTGGAGAGATTACATCTCCACACTGGCCTGGGAACGCCTCGGGGTCCCCCAGTCAGAGTTGGTTAATGTGGCTCGGGATTGGGAAGTTTGGGGCCCCCTGCTGGAGCAGCTGCCACCGCGACCCGACTTCGGATAAGCGGTTGAAGATGGATGGATGGATGGATGGATGGAAGAAGGTTTTATGAATAAGAACATTGACTAATGCTTAGATTTGTAGTTGTATATCATTAGTGGTTTGTTATAAACAAGCAGGTTGCATTTCCAGGTTTAAATGTGAGGTGAAAAGAAACAAATGTATGTTAGTTTTCATGCTGAAAATGTTGAACCTTGTGACAAAGGGCCACCAGAGTTTGATGGCATGATTACAAATGATCAAAAATCACCATACCATATGTACCTGTAAATGGTCTCCCTTCCAGCTGATGGCAACGTGACACTTTCAGAAGTCTGTTTCACACTTCCTCTCTGAGGCTGTGGATAAAATATGCATAAAATGAAGATGATCATTCTTTCATACGACACACTCTTTTGAATCACATGTTACCTATAAATATCATGCAAACCCTTTTATTGAGATCTCATACAAAACAGTTATTCCCTAAACTCTCAGCTCTCTTGAACCACACCAATTGTTTGGAGTATGCTTGCAACCATCTTGCTTGCCTTTTTAGTGTGAATCGCTAGAGGTCTGCTCGGATCCTCTCTATTGAAACTAAAGCATCCAGCTGGGACAGCCTGACAATAGTCTGACCAGTGACCTTGAAACTATTGTTTACTAATATGATAGAAAAATATGTACACTCACAGAAAGAGGAATTTCTCAAGAGTTGGAAGACTTTTATTTTTATATTATATTGTAAATCCTAAGTCGATAATGCAAGTTATGTACATCTATGCACTGCATAAAATAAAACCGTAAACTAAAAACATAATACAAGGATTCAATAATGATGGGGATAAAATATACTTTATTACACATGAAAATATTTAGCAGAAATATGCAATATACCAATTAAAAAAAAATAACTTTCCTTAATAGTTTCTTGAGCAGTAAATTTATAATAAAGAGATGGTTACATGCTAAACAAATTAATATGTACATACTGTGCTATGAAATCGCTACATTATAAACAACTTGAGATGATTATACATTTCATGGGGAACTACCTTGTAGTAACTTGTACAGACTATTTACTAAAAGAACAATGGAAAGTGACTGGGGCAAAAGAAAGGAGAAAACAGCAGCGTGCACACACTTAGGTAACATTGAAACTACAGCAATATTATAAAATACTCAGAAGTCAAAAACATAAGTAAACATGTAAAAAGTATCTTCACCGGTGTAACTGTGGTGGCCACTGTACTAAATTTAAATTAATAATTTAAAGTCACATTCGGGTGCCAGACAGGTTTAGGCCCATCAAAATGAATACTTCTATCCCAGATAGCTCTTAAAAGCCACAAATTACATGCAATAAAAATTCACAAAATAAGAGTGTATCAAATTTCAAAACATAAGTGTATTATTCAAATAGCATAAAGAAAATGGTAAACAAAAGGCAAGGACTCACTCCAACAAAATACCAGAAATAATCATAAATACATAAATCACAACAGAACAAAACACGCAACAATAATTATTAAAGTGTGTGTGTGTGTGTGTGTGTGTGTGTGTGTGTGTGTGTGTGTGTGTGTGTGTGTGTGTGTGTGTGTGTGTGTGTGTGTGTGTGTGTGTGTGTGAACTCATGCCACCCGGCATGAATGGCTATGATATCCAGGACTCACTCTCTGGTGATGAGCACTGTCAAATTAGTTCTTTTGTTGTTTCTTCCTCTTTCCTCCAATCACATTCCTTATCCACATCACAGTGCACAAAAACAAACTTTCTTTCTCCTTACACAGCTTGGCACACCTCAACTTCACCTCAAACCAGTCTCAAATCTCTCTTCTTTCTCTTTTTTGAACGACTGTTGCCTTTATTGTTGACACCTGGTAATCTAACGTGCAGCCATTTTAGTTGGTGGTGGTGGATCCTTAAAGGGGCAGTGGGCAGTTCTGCTCCGCCACACCGTAATAACTAGATACATCGTGATCGGTAAACACATGTTCGATTCATAAAAGCATGACAACCAATATAAATTTCAACAACCCTACCAGAAAATAAATCAAAGCAGTATAGCAAGTAAACAACTTTGCCAAACAGATAAACAGTTATTCAGACTGATGTCCTTATGCTGTTGTCCTGAACTTGTGACTGACTGATTGAACACCATAGTTTCACCAGCCAGAACACGCAACAGCCGGTAGGTACATCTTTTCTTAGTTTACGGACATTCAGTAAAAACACATGAAGGAATGACAAAAGCCTGCAATTATCCAACCCCACAGCTCAAAATACAAATCATTTTTGTAGGCTTAACGCAGTTTAGGGCTTTGTGATGTGACGTTATCCATATTTTGGCGTGGATATAAGGTGTCAACCGATAGAGATTTCGCTTTATTATGTATATTATAATATGTAAATATTCATGTGCGCAGCGTGAGCTTATCTATCAGTGGGCAGGGCTTCATGTGAAACTGAGACAATTTAAGAAACATGGACAGGGTTTTCCCGGCACTAAACATTTTTCTTTGGCCGCGCAAGCAAATTTAATGACATTTATGCACGCTTGCTGCTTTAAAAGTGCAAAATATTCTTCTCATCTGACACGCAGATGTTTCATGTGACTGTCTCTGGAGCACCGAAGAGTGTGCAATTCCAGCAGGCTGTCTGATATTTGTGCTCCAGAGACAGGAGAGCTAGCTCAGAGCAGGATCACTTGCGCTACTCAATTTTTGACCCATGGAAACCCCAAATAGAGAAAGAAATCACCTCAGAACGGGACGACTCTCAAGCAGGTCAAGAAAATTAAGAGGAGCTTGATATTAAAACAGGTGTAACATTTGTGGTTCACTCAACAATAATAACTCGTAAAACAAGCAATCTGTTTCATCACCTCAAAATGAAGCACGCAAAAGGAAATGATGAAAGCCAAAAGATGAACTCTGGATTAATTCTGTCATTTTTTTATTTATTTAGCAAGAAGTGATATTTATTTAATATATTCATTTTCTTCAAGAAGTGTTTATTTTCATTTGACATTTTCTTTTACATACATTTTATTTTCTTTGTCGCATTGCTTTAAGAAGATCTTAAGTTTCTTGAGCAAAGTCTATAATAATAATAATAATAATAATAATAATAATAATAATAATATTTTACAACATTTTAATCTGAAATGTGGCATACTGTTATATTTAGCATTTTGGTAAAGTTGATTTTTATTTATTTATTTACTTTGACATTGTCTTGTTCCAAATAAAGAGGAAGTAGTTTTAATTTATAAAGTATTTAATTCAGGACTTTCAAATATAGGCATTACAATATGGTTAATTTATATATAAACCAATTTTTTTATTTTCCAGAAAACTTTTACTATATTGTGATATATATCATTATCGTGATATAAAATTACTCATTTCGTGATATAAGATTTTGGTCATATCGCCCAACCATACCGGAGTTAATTGGTGTAAGGCAAGGACAGGGTTTTGAACACTGATTTTTATGTACTTTTGTAAATATTTTACCTAAAAAAAATCTGTAGTGCAGCTTTAATGCACTATGTAGTAAACCTCTTTGTCACCCTCTGTACCTTTTGAGCAAACAGCATCAAGAACATATTAGCAATGGTGGGGAGTTAGTATAGGGCATGCCTCTTAAGGACTGAAACGTTCATCTGTTTCCATGGAAACAAACAGAGAGGAAAACGGAGTACCAATAAATGTTGCTGGAAACCATCTGAGGTACACAGAGCTAACCAGATCACATCAAAGTGTTACAATGAAATAATCAGGAGGACCAAAGCAGATAGCCAAAAGGCAAGACCATAGCTGATCAGTGACAGAAAATCTGAACGTGATTTATTTGCATGCACTTGCCTCACCTATCACCTTCTACCTGTTTCTGCTTTGCTCAAAACCAGACAACAACAAAAATAATCAATGCTAATTATTTTGTCTCGCATTATCCTTTGCTTTTTGAGAAGCTTTGACATATTTGATTGTGGCAGCGGGGGCGTGGTCAAGCGCCCGTCCGGGAGAGAAAAGCGGTAAGGGCGCTCACACCTGAGCTAAATGATGACTAACACCTGTCTCTGATTGCAGTAACATGAGGAGAGCGGCATAAAAAGGGCAGGAGCGACGGAGCACAGGAGGGAAAAAGAAGCAAAGACTGTCTCTGCATACCCTTTAAAGAAAAGATTAAAAAAAGACTTACCCTTTAAGTTGACGCTGGTTTCCTTGTTTTGTGTTACATTGGTGCTGAAACCCGGGAAGGAGGAGGGATGCCCGTCGCAGAGTCCTCGACACTGCCGTCCACCCAGGGGAGAGCCGCTGCCATCTGCCGGGTGACGGAGTAGCCCGACCGCCCGGATGCGGGGTACGGCCGTCGTCCGCGGGGCAAGTGGGGACTGGATACCCCGACCGCCTGGAGCGAGGGAGCCGCTGCCGGGGGCGGAGGAGTGCCCTGCCGTCCCCAGAGACGCGGAGGGGTCGAGGGAAGACCGCCGTCCGCGAGGGGAGGAGGGAAGAAACTCTCCGACCGCCCGGAGCGGTAGAGCCGCTGCCAGGGGCGGAGGAGTGTCCCCATTTGCCGCCAGAAAAGCGGAGGCGCGTTCTGCCCCGCATCCGGGCGATCGGGCTACTCCGTCACCCGGCAGATGGCAGCGGCGCTCCCCTGGGTGGACGGCAGTGTCGAGGACTCTGCGACGGGCATCCCTCCTCCTTCCCGGGTTTCAGCACCAATGTAACACAAAACAAGGAAACCAGCGTCAACTTAAAGGGTAAGTCTTTTTTTAATCTTTTCTTTAAAGGGTATGCAGAGACAGTCTTTGCTTCTTTTTCCCTCCTGTGCTCCGTCGCTCCTGCCCTTTTTATGCCGCTCTCCTCATGTTACTGCAATCAGAGACAGGTGTTAGTCATCATTTAGCTCAGGTGTGAGCGCCCTTACCGCTTTTCTCTCCCGGACGGGCGCTTGACCACGCCCCCGCTGCCACATTGATATATTTGATATATTAGGGATGCAATTATTTATTGGCTGTTGATATTTATCGGCCAATTAGGCCTTGTTCAGACTGCTACTAAAAATTAGATTTTTTGCATATCCATATTGTTATGTCCCACCCCAGTCTAGGGTTGTGGAGGAGTAACAAAATTAAAAGGTTTGGGGTTCCCGTTCTCCCATCCCTGTGCTAAATGATCACTCAAGTTTAAAATCCAAAACAAATCATTTATTTAATCAGAACAAGAGAAAGAAGTCATAAAGTCTTCAGGAGGGGGCAAAGGCCAAAACAACAAACAAAACTTAAATATCTTTTGGAGAGTCAAATATCTGTTGGGGAGTCAAAACTACCTAACCTACAAAAGAAAAAGTGCAAATAAACAACATTAACTTACCTACCTCCCTCACTAACCAAAACACAGGAGAAAAGATAAAAGGTTGAACAAAATGGCACCCACCTGCCTAAAGCTTCCACACTTAACTAGTATTTACAATATTTACTATTTACAATATTTACACAATGATTAAGGTTAACGTCAACAAGTTACCTTCAACTCACTATTTACAACAGTAGATAACAACCAAAACAACACTATGTAGTAGCAATACATCAAATACAACACACAATGATTAAGGTTAATGTCAACAAGTTACCTTCAACTTAGGGCTGGGCAAAAAATCGATTTAATCGATTTATCGATTTTGTAGTTTAAAACGATTTTTATTTTACAAACTCGAGTTTTTTTGCCACAATAGTTTTTTCGGACTTTTCCGCGTTTCGTCCTTGTGCGTTACCGTAGCGCGATATGAGCCAGCCCCCGCCCCGCATAACACAGTCAAAACAACATGGCAGCGTGTAGCAGAGAACTAACGTTACTTCCAAAGAAAGGCAAAGGTAATTCCGTAATTTGGAACTGGTTTGGTTTTGATGCAGCAGACAAAACACAGACGAAGCCTTGCTGCAAAATATGTTTCAAGGCTGTTGCTACTGGAAGCAGCAGTACAACAAATCTTTTCCAGCACCTGAGGAATAAACATCACGAAAAATGGGAGAAGTGCAGCCAGCTCCGTAGCGAAAACGGCTCCTCTAGCACACCTGCTAAAAAGCAAACTACACTTCCTGAGAGCTTTACAAACTGTGTGCTTTATGATAAGAACGGAGCGCGATGGAAAGCGATTACAGAGGCGATCACGTTTTATATTGCCACAGACATGCTGCCAATTTATTCTGTCGAAAAGCGAGGCTTTAATCACATGCTGAAAGTATTAGATGCGAGGTACGTTGTCCCCAGTCGCAAGTATTTCGCCGATGTAGCGCTGCCTCACCTGTACAATACAACTCGGGAAAAGTGAGCTGGAGGAGATGCAGTTTTACTCAGCCACAACGGACCTGTGGTCCAGCCGGACGATGCAGCCATATCTGAGTCTGACGGTTCACTACATCAACATTAGTTGGACTCTGCGCAGCATCTGCCTTCAGACAGCGTATTTCCCTGACAACCACACTGGTGAGATAATTGCCCATGGCTTAAAAGACGCTCTCAGCTCCTGGGAACTTTCGGAGGAACGACTCGTCTGCATGACAACTGATAGTGGCACCAACATCATAAAAGCCCTTAAGGACAACAACTGGCCCAGCTTGCAGTGTTTTGGCCACAGACTCCACAACGCTATAGGTAAGAGTTGGTGTAAGAATAAATAGGTGCACATACTTGCACATTGTAAAGTACTGTTTGCTCATAATTTAATAGCCAGAACATTATGGAGCTATTATTGTGTCTTTATTACATGTGAGAAAATCCGGGCTCAGACACAACGTGCACGGGCTCGGGTAGGGTCGGGCTTGATTTTTTGGGCCCGATCTAAGCTCTAATTGAGCACGGACACTCCAATGTTTGGGTAAGATGATGACACACACAACTGGGAATCATATGTCAGTGTGTCATGCATCAAACCAGTGCTGTATTTGTTTAAAACAAGTCTCCTGCCAGAGGAGGAAGATTTGGAGCTAACAAAAACAATCAAAGCTAACATCATGCGTTACCTCGAAAGTAAATACTGTGATTTGGAGAAAGAGGAACTTTTGGACATGGCCACACTTTTAGACCTGAGGTTCCGTACAACCTACATTGATGCTAGCAAACTGGAAGTTGTCAAAAAAAGAGCAGTGTCTGAGATCTCTGCTCTCTGCAACTCTACCACAGAGGAAGCTCGTCCCTCAGCTGTTCAAGAGAACACCCCACCAAAAAAGAAAATGACTCTGGGTGCCTTCTTTAAAAACAGTGCACCATCCACCACGCCACACCCACAATCTGAGAAAACAAAAATTGAGACTGAGCTTGCAACATATTTCCTTATTCCAGACATAGAGCCAGACACAAATCCTCTTGAATGGTGGAAGCTGCATCAGCCCAACTTTCCAAGGCTAAGCTTACTGGCTAAAAAATATCTTTCTATTCCAGCCACAAGTGCCCCCTCAGAAAGGGTATTTAGTGTGGGTGGGGGAATAGTTACCTGCAACCGGGCCTGCCTTAAGCCAGAGGTTGTGGACAGGCTCATCTTTCTTGCAAAAAATGTTTAGAATGAGCATGCACAATGTTTCAGAGATATAACAAGCACGTGTTTTGTTGTTATAGATAAAAGTTTACATTTGTTCACTCTTTGAGCAGGCTATATGTCTGCCACAGGCATGTTTCATTTTTTTATATTCACACTATACTGAGAAGAGTTTATTTTTTTAATTGTAATGTTATATGTTACAAAATTTGTAATTATCTGATTTCTTGAACAGAAAATTTAAGCTACTGTGAAGTTGTTGCACTTTTGCTTAAACCTGGGTTAAAGCTTGAAATTGTTGAATGACAGAGCCTCATTTACTTTTTGTTTTGGGATTCTACGCATTTTAACTCTTGAGGACAATCATAGCAATAAAGTTGCACTTTTGACACTATATCTGATGTCTGCAGTCATTTTTTAAGTGCATTGAAAAAAAAAATCGAAAATCGAATCGAAACTCGAACTTTTCTTTAAAAATCGAAGATTTTTTTTTTGGGCAAAATCGCCCAGCCCTACTTCAACTCACTATTTACAACAATAGATGATGACCACAACAACACTATGCAGCAGCAATACATCAAACCCAACTGTCTGGAATGGGGAAAAAGGGAAGTTCCATTGCAGTGAAGATCTGCTTGGGATTTATCCTGTTTTTCCTCTCCTCACCAACCAATCCAGACAGGGGAGTGATTGGTAATCATCATTGCAGACACCTGATGTTAATCACCCAGCAAGAAGGCCAGAGGAAGAGAGAGATATAGAGACACAAAACAGGAAAACGTGAATCTCCAATTGCAATAACGCCAATGCCTTACATCTATAGATGTAAGTCAACAAAATATGTTGACAATGGAAGGAACCAAAAAAAAAATAAGTCCTGGGACGTAACACCCCCACCCTTAAATTACAAACCTGGGTTTGTAAATAAACGGTCAACAAGGTCAGCACACAACTTAATCTCCAGTGTGCACAGTGTATCAGCAACAACGTGTTCTGCAAATACACACAGGAGATTTGAGCATCCCTTTTGACCAGTCCATTCCCCTAAGGTCTAGAAGCAGTCGTAGCGACAGCAGTGGAAACAGCAGGTAACATTTTTGTCAACATCTCCTGAAACACAGGTTTTGGGCACATTCTTTCATTTGAAGTTAGGGGTGATAATGAGTGGTCAGTATCACAAGGCATTATATTGATACAGTAGGGATCAGACTTAAACTTTGACTTAAAGGGGGATTCTTGCCCTACAGACTAAGCAACAGGTTCAAAGCCAATTTCAGTTTCAACAGCCAATTTGCTCCCAATAGGATTTGACTCAGAAACCAGGAATGAGTCAGAGAGATTCACATCATCTCTGAACTTCAGCAATTGTGTAAACATCAGTTCACAGGCAGTCAATGCTGATCGAGGCGGTTTAGAAATGTCAGACTGATCACAGGCAACAGGCTCATTTACAACAACTGGACAGGGGAAAAACCATAACCCCTGCTAGATCACTCCCAAAGATGATACTCATGCCATCTACTAGTAACTGAGAACACACCCCTAGCTTACATGGACCTGTGATGATATCAGACTTCACATATACATTGTGTAAAAGCACCTTGACACTACCCAAGTCAGCACCTTGAAGTATTGGTGCCAGTGGAGGAGTCTGAAAAAAAGCAAAACACTTTCGAGAATGAGCAACTGTGTTGCTCCCGTGTCTCTCAATATCAAGATGGGCTTGGACACAGAATTGTTAAAGAGAGAGACACAGAACCAGTCAATAGACAGGATTCGTACACAGAGGGTTTGGACCACAAACAAGGAGGACCAGCAACAGAAACGATCCCGGACGAGCCCCCAATTTTTACGTCCAACCCCAGTCTAGGGTTGGGGAGGAGTAACAAAAGTAAAAGGTTTGGGGTTCCCCTTCTCCCATCCCAGTGCTAAATGATCACTCAAGTTTAAAATTCAAAACAAATCATTTATTTAAACAGAACAAGAGAAGGAAGTCAAAAAGACTTCAGGAGGGGGCAAAGGCCTAAACAACAAACAAAACTTAAATATCTGTTGGAGAGTCAAATATCTGTTGGGGAGTCAAAACTACTTTGTATTCAGATGAGTTTTTGATAGTCTGGACAACAGTCAAAGACATCTGTGTAGTACTTGTTGTACATAAAAATTATTCAAAATAGTCCAGATGGCTATTTTGTCCTTCACTCTGTCTCTTTTTACAACAAAGTGAGCACATTTGAGTACCCCATGTGACATAGGGAAGTTGCGGAAGTAGAAAATGGGGCGTTTTGGTAGATTGGTTTCAATAATTGCTTTTATTGCATTGGGATTACGTTTTGAGTTCTGGAATTTACAGTACATTTTTATAGTAGAATGACATTTTATATGTCAAAATTTCAAGGAAAATTAGATTCCTCGTTACTTGAACCCTTTAATTCTGCATGGCTGATTGAATTAAGACATATGCATAGTATGTATTTGTAATGTTGTAATCATATACAGTAGGTTACGTATATGTAAAATGTGAGTTCTGTTTTTTTAACTGCAAAAATGTTTGAGAAGTACGAAATAACTTTTTTTAAATAATCATGTTATAATATTTAGTTATTCTATGTGTTTTTTCTTTTCTTTTTATATTCTGCTAATCTTTTATTGAGGCTCTCTTAAGAATTTTGACCTGCCATGTGTTTAACAGAGCCAGTCCATGTTCAATGGAAATTATTTATTGTTATAATAGTAAAAAACCTTTTATACCACTTTGAAGTTGTTCCACGTTTGGAACGATTTTTATTGATGGAGCAAAAATAAACAAAATCATATTATGTCCACCGGCCCGCTCAGTTCTCCCGATGGACAGTCCGCCCCTGATCGGCCCCAAAGTGCGTCGGTCCACCGGGAAAATGCACGGTATGCCAGATTACCAGTCCAGCCCTGGAAATAACAGTAAAATTTGCATAAATACAAGTAACTAGCCCTAACCCTAATCCAAATCCTAAACCTAGTAATTACATGTTTTTAATTAATATTACTCAGTACTTACTTGTGTAATTACACTGTAACAAGAACACTCAAATAAAATGTAAAGTGTAATCTGGTATTGCTTAAACAGAGTGTTTTTGTTTTGTTTTGTTTGTTTTCTTTTTTGCATCAAACCACCTTTATGAACTAATTTCAAGTGTGCATTTTCCTCACCAGGATAAGAATACATTCTGTAAAACCACACTTTTTCCTGAACATTGATTCTTGCCTTTGGTAACTTTTCAGCTGTTGTGCAGCATCGTTACATCCTCAAGGAGCCGTTCTATTCTGCAGGCTACAAAACCTGCCATGCTTTACAAACTGTGAGAAAAGATGATTAAGAAAATACGGCACATTAACTTAAATGGCTGGAACACAGTGTGATGAATAACTCATCACTGTTCTGATAAACAAAGCAGCACTCATTTTCCACTCATGTTTCCAGCTGTCATGAGGTCTTCAATGACCTCTATATGCAATTCAAATTAGAATACAATACACAAGAATACGATTTATGTTCCAGTAGTTAAACTTGTAAATTTGTTTATGTTATAGGTCATATCTGAGCAGGTATGCAATTTCCCAAAATAACTTGCATTTGGGATTTTATTTTTTTATGTTACAGAATGAAGAGCTACAACCATTCTTGCAACTGCATTACCTCATTCCAGATAATAACAAAATTATAGGACATTAAAACTGAAGTGTATAATTTCAGCGGCATTAGCATAACCAAACAGAATTGCAAAAATAATCATTGTTTTCTATTAAAAATTATGCATATTGTTAATTAAAAACATTTTCCCACCAAAAAAGAAAAGAATAGTTTGTTGAAGTTTGTCAATAAAACAAAATATATATTTAACATATGTGTCATACTTAATATTTTTAATTGACATTTTAATTTACGAGTAATCGGTTACTCGTTAATTGTGGGCGCCGTGCCCATCTCGGGACTCGAGTCTGAATCCAGAGCTGAAGCGGTCACATATGCATCAACCTGAGCGACGTGACCATCACTGAGGATGCCATATGCCCCTTAGAGCAGGTCAGGCGGAGGGCTAGGAGACCAAGGTGACCAGAGCAGATCTGGGGGGGCGGCCACAGGACAGGGACTGGGTCAGGAGGCCCGAGAGGTGGCCATAGGACCACAGCCATGGAGAACTCCGAGGGCGGAGCCGTGGAAGGCGGAGTCATGGAAGACTCCAGTGGCGGAGCCATGGAAGGCGCAGCCGGGGAAAGCGGAGCCATGGAGGACTTTGAGGGTGGAGCCGTGGAAGGAGGAGACAGGGAGGAATTTGGGGTGGAGCCATGGTAGGCGGAGCCATGGTAGGCGGAGCCATGGAGGACTCTGAGGGCGGAGCCGTGGTATGCGTAGCCATGGAAGGCTCAGGAGACGGAGCCGTGGAAGGCGGAGCCATGGAAGGCTCAGGAGACAGAGCCGCGGAAGGTGGAGCCATGGAAGGCTCAGGAGGCGGAGCTGTGGAAGGCTCAGGAGGCAAAGCCGTGGAAGGCAGAGCCGTGGAGGGCTCTGGAGATGGAGCTGTGGAAGGTGGCGCCGTGGAAGGCTCAGGAGACAGGGCTATGGAAGGCTCAGGACGCGGAGCCGTGGAAGGAGAATGGGGAACAGAAGCCTTTCTTCTCCTCCTCCGAGGACGAGGCTGGCAACGCTGGCTCTGGGACGGACGAGACTTCCAGCTCATTGGTCATGGCAGGCGTGGGCGTTGGCTCGTTGGCCATGGCAGGCGTGGGCGTTGGCTCGTTGGCCATGGCAGGCATGGGCGTTGGCCGTGGCAGGCGTGGGTGTTGGCTCGTTGGCCGTGGCAGGCGTGGAATGTTCTGAATCTGGGATTGAGTGAGGTGGTTCCTCTGTAGCGAATGTCTCCAAAACGAGCTCCACATACTCCTTCCATGTGTAAGTACCGGTCTCCGGCAAATCCCCCCATCGGAGTGTTGGTACACCAATCCGATAGATATCCTTCAGGGCTTTGTCATCTAAGCTGTGTGAATGGCCACGCTGGAGAAGAAGTGGGAGAACTCTCGAATTGTTAAATCCGCCTGGGTTAGTTCTATGAAATACGCCGCTAGATCCATTTTGTGGTCAGTTGTTCTGTAACGCTGGGAAAAAGTCAAGAGAGCTGGATCTAGGTGCAGTTTAATGAAAATTAACAAAAAAACAAACGACTGGTAAACACAGGAACAAAATAAAACATCCACGAAGGGGCAAAACACGGTAATACATTCAGGTACATTCAAGTACATACATTCAACAACTGACCAAGAACAAGCAACCAACAGGGCATAATATACAAAAAGACTAATGAGTAGATAAAACACAGGTGAGGACAATGGAAGACAGCTGGCAGTGATGAGGGCAGAGAATTATGGGAAGTGTAGTCTATGGTGAACAGATGACAGAGGCAAAACAAAGGGCAGACAACAGTGAATCGTGACAGATACAAGCTGTTGTCACTGTTTTAAATTTCGTACACATTTGTAACAAAACAATTCACAAGGTAGGAACCTAATAATTCAAATTAGGGGTCACGATTGTGAAATTTGGGTGACAATTAATTATCAAACAAATAATTGTGATTATGACGATTAATTGCCTGTTTTAGGATTATGACGATTCATTGTCTGTATTAGGTGTTTCACGAATATGACGATTAATGACCATATAACCAATATGTAATTTATACAAATTTAGCTTGGGTCATATAATAAAATAAGGGTATATTATTTCCTTTTCAGGCTTCAGAAACATATGAATGACAGTCAAATAAAATTATAACATTTAAAATAATTAAAATAATATTTTAATTATCAAAATATGATAATTAACTAAATAACTAAATTATATCTCTTTTATTTGTCTGATTGACTTTTGATCCATTGGACTTTTTCAATGTTTTGTTTTGCTTCTTTTGTAACCCAGCCAACATGTACAGCTATTATATTATATTATATTATATTATATTATATTATATTATATTATATTATATTATATTATATTATATTGTGCAATAGTAAAATATTTCTCCCTTAAACCTTCAATTTCACACATTATTTTAAGGCTCTCTGATTAACTCACAAGCCCTTATTTCTCATGAAGGAAAGCGTATCGGTTACCTAACGTAACCTCGGTTCTCTCTAGATGAGGGAGCAGTATTACGTAAGCTAGCTTACGCTACGGGAAAGATTCATCTTTTCTGAGATATTGAAGCCAAAAATTATCCTTAATTTTTGTATCCATTATCAGCGCAGTCGCGGCGGCTGCAGACCTTGGCCGGGCTAGCTAGCGAGCTCATAGGTTGCTCTGCGGCAACTGCTGCAGCCTATAGACGAGCTTGGGCGAACTCGCATCCAATGAGAGGCGTCCGGCGCTCACTGCATCAAAGCCCGCCAAAAGGGCGTGACTAGAGTGCATATAAGCGTAGTTAAGTAGGCTGGAACCCTGGTTTTCATTGACTGAAGCGAAAAGTAAGCTGAGTGGCGCGAGCACGGCCGGCTACGCAATACTCGTTCCCTCATCTAGAGAGAACCGAGGTTACGTTAGGTAACCGATACGTTCTCTTCTGAGAGGTTCTCTCGTATTGCGTAAGCTAGCTACGCTCACGAGGACCCATTGTCCAGCGCCGTCGCGCTCAAGCATCCACTGTATAAGCCCCAGGGAATTAAGGGGGACCGGGGAGCCCTTATGAGTGGGAAATAATATTTGGCCGGCAAGAATGCGGGTCATTGATTGTGTAATACATAAGCACATAGTAGGGCCGGGAGCGACAGAGCGGCGGTGCGGTCTGTGTGGAATGTGTCCCATCAGTGCAGCTCACCAGGGGAGCTGTAGCGTGATAAACCGCTAGTAGTTTTGCCTGCAGAGCGGGCACTTCCATATTGTAAAATCTGACAAAGGTGGAGGGAAGTCCATCCGCTGCCACACATATGTCGTGAATGGAAATTCAGCTGGACCATGCCCACGAGGATGCCATGCCTCTAGTGGAGTGAGCCCTAATGCCCAACGGGCATGGCAGATCTTTGGCGGCGTATGCAGCAGCAATAGCGTCCACTATCCATCTAGATAGTGTCTGTTTCGAGGCGAGACCTTTGGTGCGCCCTCGAGCGAAGCGAAAAGCTGCTCGGGCGTCTGAAAGCAGCGGAGCGTGCAGTATACAATCTCAGTGCTCTGACCGGGCAAAGGAGATTGGCGTCGCGTTCGCTATCCGGTGCTGGCAGCGCCGATAGGAAATGACCTGTGCTCTGAAAGGAGTACCGATCACCTTGGGAACATAGCCGTGTCTAGGCTTTAAAATGACCTTGGAGTCACTTGGTCCAAACTCAAGACACGCATGGCGTGACAGACAGCGTGAAGGTCTCCCACGTTTGACTGATGACAGGGCAGTCAGAAAAGCGGTTTTGAGTGAAAGGTATTTCAAATCCGCGGATTGAAGTGGTTCGAAAGGGGGCTTTCATAGTTTGAGAACTATAGAAAGATCCCAGATAGGAACCGATGGAGCGCGGGGGTTCATCCTTCTAGCTCCCCTGAGGAAGCGGATGACCAGCTCGTTTTTACCCCATGACTGGCCGTGCAGGGGTTCAGCGAGCGCCGCAGCGGCCGCCACTCACTTTGGCGTGGATGGGGATCTGCCCTCATCCAGCAGCTCTTGTAGAAATCTGAGCAGCGACGACACCCCACATGTCCGTGGGTCCAGGTCTCTGTCGGTGCACCATTTTGAGAACACAGACCATTTTGGCGCATAGAGTCTTCTCGTGGAAGGGGCTCTAAGCGTGTATGATGGTGTTTATTACTCCTTCTGGCAGGCGGCGGGTGGTCGTTGATCACTCGCATGCAGCGCCCAGCGCTCTGGGTGGGGATGCCAGATTGTGCCGTGAGCTTGAGAGAGGAGATCTGCTCTCACTGGGATGGGCCGCGGCTGTCAGTGACAGCTGCGTAAGCTCGGGAACCATGTCTGATTCTCCCAGCGGGGCTATGAGGAGCACCGGTGGCCGTTTCCCTGATCCTCTGCATTACCTGTGGCAATAGCGAGGCGGGAGGGAAGAGCGTAAGCGAGCGTCTGGGCCAGTCCTGGGCCAGCGGCGTCCTCGCTTCGAGAAAAATACTGGGCAGTGAGAGTTCTCTTTGGGCGCTAAAGAGGTCTATCTCTGCTCTGCCGAATAGGTGCCATAACGTCTGGACTGTTTGGCGTGCAGGGACCATTCCCTGGGGAATATTGTCTCTGGACAGTCTGTCGGGCCGTCGTTCAGGTGGCCTGGCGCGTCGCGTCGCCCTCAGCGGCGCAGGTGGCACTGGGACCAACTCAGTATGCGTTTTGTCAGATGGAAGAGGTTCCTGGATCTGACACCGCCCTGGCGGTTTAGGTAGGATACCACAGATCTGTTGTCGAGCGGACCAGGGCGTGGTGACCCTGAATGACCGGGAGAAAGCGCCGCGGCGTGCTCGACCGCTATCATTTCCAGACAATTTATGTGAAGGAGCTTTTCCTGAACTGACCATAGGCGAAAACGGAGAGCCCTCGCGGGCGGCGCCCAACCCGTGTTGGGCGCGTCTGTCGAGATGACTTTCGGCGAGATACAGCTCCCATTGTCACTCCCGCTGATACCATTCGGCCACTGTCAGGGCTGCAGAGCTGATATGCAGGTCTGAGTCACCTTGATGGGCTGGCGGCCTGTGGCCTAAGCCCGGCGAGGCAGCGGTGTTTAGCCAATGCTGAAGCGAGCATGTGCAGTAAACCCAGCTGAAGTACTGCTGCGGCTGAGGCCATGTAACCTAGCACTCTCTGGAATTTCTTCAGAGCGTGAGGCTGTTCATCTGAAAAGATCGCGGCTAGTCAGCTGAACACGGCGTCGCGCTGTGTAGATAAGCGAGCCGTCATTGCCACGAGTCTAGTTCTATTCCCAGGAAGGAAATGGTCTGACTGGGCTGTAGTGAGCTCTTGGTCCAATTGACTGCAAGACCCAAACTGTTCAGATGGCTGAGGAGAACTGCTCTGTGAGACAGAAGCTCCATATGTGACTGAGCCATAATCAGCCAGTCGTCCAAATAGTTCAGAATTAGCAAACCCTGACTCCGCGAGGAGTGCGGCGCCCGCATCCATGCGCCGTTGAAAGTCGCGGGTGCTAAGGACAGGCGAGCGGAAGGGCGGTGTATTGATAAACCTGGCCGTCGGCGAATCTCAAGAATGGCCTGTGACGGGATTTATCTGAATCTGAAAGTATGCATCTTTCAGATCGAGAGAAATAAACCAGTCCCCTGGCGCACATCTGCGAGGAGTTTCCTGATTGTAAGCATTTTGAGCGGTCTTTTGCAAGCACCTTGTTCAAAACCCTGAGATCTAATATGGGTCTGAGGCCGCCGTCTTTCTTGGGAACAAGAAAATAGCGGCTGTAAAGCCCGACTTCGCTCAGAGAGGGTGGCACTTTTCTATGGCCCTTTTGCACAGAAGGCTTGCTATTTCTGAGCGAAGCATGCACGCTGCTTCCGTGTTCACGAGTGGTTTCGAGCAGCTCTGAAGCGAGGGCGGCGATCGAACTGTAGCAAATAGCCCTGTTGTATTGTGCTTAACACCCACTTGGATATCCCTGGAATAGCTTCCCACGCTTTGAAGCGTAGCGCTAGAGGGTGAATGGCCAATTCAGCTCTGATTGCCGCACACAGAGCTGAACAAAATGTGTGGCTGCGTTTAGTGTGTTCATGCATGATTGCTCGCGAGACAGCATGAACAGGCTGTTTTGTGAGTGACTTCCGATTGGAATGAATGGGGAAAGAGTCACATCTGTTACGTGATCGCTAAGCATAGTCATGAGCGCGGGACTTACACACAGAGGAATGGTTGCTGGCCGTGTAACAGAGCGGGCAGAGAATGGTAGCGCCTGCGCATTTGTGGCGCATTTATTGACTCTAGCGCTTCGGCGGTTCAGTAACCGCTTTATGTGGCGTGCTCTGGTGGGGACACGAGACATGCAGTGCTTGTGTGCAGAAGTGAACACTGGATTGTGGGCACATTTTCTACACATAGGGCTGGTCGGTGTGACAGAGCGGGCAGAGAATGGTAGCGCCGCGCATTTGTGAGCGCCTTCATTGACTCTGGCCTTCGGCGGTTAAGTAACAGCTTTATGAGAGCATGCTCTGATAGGGGCCGCGGGATGTGTTATGCTTGTGTGTAGGGCGAACACTGGGTTGTGGGCACTTTTCTACACATAAGACATGTTTGCTCTTTACAAGATTTATTTGGGTCGCCGTGAAAGCGGCGTTTGAGTCTGAGCAAGCGGGCAGTGTCACCGGCTTGTTGGCTGCTAAATTCACCACTGTAGTAGCCTGAGAGAAGGGGACTGACAGGGGTAAAGCTTTGACAGTGGTCCGGCGGCGGGACTGAGCCGTCGTTTGTTCAACACAGTTAGGAAGACTCGACTGCTTTCGGGTTTCAGCGTTACCTTAGATCGAGGCCAGCGGGAGGCGGTCTCGGCGGCTGTCTGAGCCTTGATCGAGCGGCCGCCCTGTCGGCGCTGAAAGTCTGAGATTGTTGAACTGGAGCTGTGAAGAGGCTCGTGCAGGAGGCTGATCACGTGAGCGGCCTGCAGAGGAGCTAAGCGGCGCGGCAGGAAGAGGTTCATGGCTTGGGTGGCTTTCTGGACTTCTGAGAAGCGGTCAACAATGCCACTCACCGCGAGCCGAAGAGACCGGTTGGAGAGGCGGTGCGTTGAGGAGCGTGGAAGCTCTGCTTCTCCCATGTCGGCTAGTGTTAGCCATAAGTGTCTCTCGGTCACAGTCAGCGAGGCCATGCACTTCCCTAGAGCTTGGGCTGCAGCTTTGGTAGCCTTGAAGGGCGAGGTCTGTCGCGCCGTAGATCAGTAACAGCCTCTGGGTGCCTGCCTTTCTCATCCCACTCCGAAGAAGGTCTGCTTGTAGGATCTGTAAAGCGGCCATTGAGTGCAGAGCAGATGCGGCTTGGCGGCGGCGGAATAGTAGCGGCCAACATAGGCGAAGTCGCTCTGCAGGCCTTAGGCGGGAGCACAGGCTTGGAGCGCCATCTCGCGGGGCGGACAAAGGTGTGCTGCTACCGAGTCCTCGACCGGGGGATGGAGGAGTAGCCTCTCTCAGTGGCGCCGTCCACCGGCCGAGAGAGGTGGAGGCGTGTGAAGCGGGTCCTGGCTGAAAGCGGGCGTTCCACGACTTTGCAAGCTCCGTATGTAATTCCGGCAGGAAGGGGCGGCCGGGCACGGGTGTAAGCGGCGATGGCTTTGAAGAAAGCAGCCGTCGAGTCTGTTGGGTGCCTGCTCAGGGGCGGTGACCACTCGAGCCCAGGCGGTCGGCGGCCTGTGTGAGGCGTGTTAACTCCCGCCGACTCGGCGGGTCCTGCTGGATTCCTGGGCTGAGGAGGAGGCTTGGGAGCCTGTCCACTCCTCGCTGTCGAAGCCATGATGGAACAGCAGCCCTTATCCTCCGCCAGTCATCCGAGATGGCAGCAGTCGCGGCCGCTCGGCGGCAACTGCTGGCGTCCGAGGCGGGGAGGGTGAGCGATGCTTTCGAGGAGAGGCTCGGCGAGGCAGTCGCTTCAACCACAGTTTCCGGCAGCCTTTGTGGCGGCTTCTTCCTCTTGCGGCTGAGGGTAAAGCGGCGTGGCGGTTTCTGCTTTGACGGCCGAGTCGAGCCGCAGGGGTCGACATCGGTAGCTCCTCGCAGAAATCGCATCCGCCCTCAGTGAGGCGAGCTCTGCGTGCCCCAGTCCCAGGCAGAGGCGCCAGATGATGTGGCGGTCTCCTGTGCTGAGAAGAGGCGACATGAAGCGCAAGTGGGCGAGGCATCTTGAAAAAGGCGCTCGTACTCTTTTGTGAATAGTTCTTGAGAACTAGCTTGCTTAATAAAAGGATACGTCGTCGGATGGCGTAGCTTCGCAGGATGGCTGAAGGTGGCTGAGGCGGCGGCTTCTTCTAGCGCTGTCCACGCTTGCTAGATGCCCCTCAAGCGGCGGCGGCTTCCAGGTCAGCGATCGCGGAGAGCTTCAGCTGAAGAGATGAAAATCAGGGTTCCAGCCTACGAACTACGCTTATATGCACTCTAGTCACGCCCTTTTGGCGGGCTTTGATGCAGTGAGCGCGGGCGCCTCTCATTGGATCGCGAGTTAGCCCAAGCTCGTCTATAGGCTGCAGCAGTTGCCGCAGAGCAACCTATGAGCTCGCTAGCTAGCCCGCTCAAGGTCTGCAGCTGCCGCACTGCGTTGACAATGGATACAAAAATTAAGGATAATTTTTTGGCTTCAATATCTCAGAAAAGATGAATCTTTCCCGTAGCGTAAGCTAGCTTACGCAATACGAGAGAACCTCTCGTAAGAGAACTTTGAGATTCTGTTTCTTGCATTTTATAACTTCCACAGAAATAGAGCAGGACATCTCCTCTGTTTCACTGCCTGTTATTAGCAATACGTGAATAAACCCACAATGACCACGGATATTTTACATTACATAGCTGTTAAGTAAAACTGGAGTGCTTTGCGTTCACAAAATGAATCCGTTAATACCTTGTTTATATTTTCGCGGACGTTTTGCGCACGCTTCTGTAGACTGCGTGCTCATCAAAGTGGTTCATCTTCACACACTCTCAAAAGAGCTGCTCTTGTGACATCCGTGGTGTGGTTCCCTGAGATGTTTGGAGTTCAAGTGAATGAGACACAAGTGCTTTTTCCAGCGTGCTCTTGAGACATCATGCAGGGAAACACGAGGCTGAATCCAGCTTCTTAATCAACTGCTTTTTATTCAGTAAAGGGGCCTCAGACACTACACAACTCTATCAGAGTGAAATGTCAAAATGTACTTGCCAGTGGCTAATAACAGACATTTTTTGGTCACATAGTGCGAAATGTACTCATAGCTATTTGCGAATGATTTACTCACAGAGGGCTGAAAAATCTATTTAAATTCTAAAATACTCCCATGCTTTAGATCACTGTGTGCGAGTTTATTTTAGCTGCAGCTTGTTCTTCGTGGGAATCCATGCTTAAACCGGGCGCTGCCATTTTAATTATTCCATTGCGACGCATGTAAATGCAAATCGAGGTATTTCTGTAATCAATGACATCGATTCGATGAATCGTCCCAGCCCTACTTCACATTAACCAAGTGCAGCACATTTATATTTAACAGTCTTTTTATCTCCACCTTTCACTCAAAAGCATGTTTGAGAAAAATGAACATCAGCTTAAGTTCATCAGTCTTTTGAACAATGATTGGCTCAACGATTCCTTTGCATGAAGTCACTGGATATGATGGTTCAGTGTGAATGGTTATGATAAAAGATACCCTGACATGTTCAGGGATGGACATCATGGGACTTTTCCAGGTGGGCCGGTCAACTTGTGGGCTGGCTGTTGAAACCGATTAAAATATACAAAGCAAATATTCAAACATTTAAAGAGAGAACAAGTTCTGACATCTTCAGGTCAGTCCACTCTGGCTGCAGTGGCAGATACTGGCATATTTGGCTAAATAGGAAAACATTCTCTAGGAGAGTACAGAGCACCTCCTCAAAAAATGAATTGCAATGAGGGTAATACAGCTGACAAATTTGTATGTGATAGCCTGCCTGAATGTATGACTTTGGTAGTCCACCAGACCATCACCAAACTTGCACAATAAAGCAGCCTAGACCAGCATGTCAACTGCATTCCAGTCCAGCAAGCCCTCAGAGTGTAGAATTACCTTCCTGTACGGGCATGTTGATATTCACAAACATATTTAATCACAAGGGTATACACACACACACACACAATGAAATGGATGCTGCTGAATGGTAATAAAATATGACAATTGTGTCATTCTTAGACATTTTTTAGTTCCTTTCCAAGTAACATGATGTGGGTATGAAAGATTGGCAGAACTAGCAACCATGAAACACCAGGAAAGACAAAGAGGAGATACACCTAAAGGAACACTTTCATACACCCAGGACAGACAGCCGACATGTTCATGTTCAAATAAGATTTCCATTTTTATTTACTGCATTGCCAAATTTCTTCCCCATTTTTCACTACCTGAGATGTTCGAACTTCCTGATGGATTCGATGTGATTTATTACAGCACTGGTCCATGGCAATAGCTCTGACTTTAAAACCCACAGCATGCAGAATCCACCCAGTAAACAGCATTTGGGAGAGTACAAGCTATTTAATTTGTACGAACCATAACAATCAGTAGTCACAATGCAGAACAATGATTGAAATTACAAGGCCGTTAGTGCACTTCCACTCCACATTTTGCACGATTAATGAAGGGAAGGTGCAAAAAAGTCTGCACTCAGGGTCAGTAGGATTTCTAGTTATCTCACCCTACACAATCAAGCCATCTGGTCCACAAAATCTTAAAAATTATAAAGAGTTTCCCTTCAAACCAACATGAAGCTCAGTTTCCATTAGAGCACAGCAGGTCACAGTGAACAGCAGGTAAAGCAGCATGCCTAATGAATTGTGTAGAGCCGTTCCTCAACCACAATCCTCTCCTTTCTGCTTTTATTTTAACCATATGAATCTTGGAAGTGTTATTTTTTTAATCATAACACAAGTGTAGTCCACAAAGATTGCCAGATTGGAATAAAAGATGAAAACAGATGACAAAAAAGGGCATTTAGTTTAATTGGGCAGAAAAACAAGATGGTTATGCAAAATGTTGCACTACAACCACGGTAAAGAAGTCTCATTAAGGCAACATATATTTTCCTGTTGCACATTCATAGCTCAAAACTTGGAGAATATATTTGCATGCTCTGTACAGTTCAGTTCAAATGGATCCTTGGTCCACTCTTTACAACATGTTCAGTTAGGTCTATGAGATTAATTATTTTATGCTTTAGAACTAAACTACAATAATGAGATAATGGACATCAAAAATAATAATACAGCTTATGTTCCCAGACAAAAATATTTGGATGTCTTTAAATTAATACTTCTATTTGAAATCATGAGAAATGGTTTGGCCTGACCACAATTACATTCATTTCTAGCTTTTAAAATAAAAACTTTTTAACAAAAAATTACTTTCAGTGGTTTATGCTGCATGACCTGCATAGTAAATCAAATCACCTGAGAGAGAAAGAATGAGAGCCAAGGTGAAGCAAGAAGCCTGTGCTGCTGAAAAATTATTATGGGATCAAAGGGACCAGATCCTGTAAATGCTAGTTCTTCCATTTTCCAATTCCAGGTTACATAAACATAGACATTTATGAAAGCTTGAATCCATTACTTAGCCAAACTACATGTATGCAGAGGTTTGTAAGACTCAACAGTCTGACGGATGAATGAAAGAGCCAAAAGCAATAAATTAAATCCACTGGGAGTCAGGAAAATATTATATGCCATAGACAATATAAGTTAAAAGATGTTATGGATCTACTCAAGATGTAAAGAGTGCAGATTTTAAGATTTAAGGCATTTTCACACAAAGAACATTTAATTTTCTACCGAGTGTGACATGCAATTTGTTAGGCTCTAAGACTTCTGTGTACTTAAACAAACTGTCCTCACTGTGTATTCAGAAGTAGTAGGTTGAATTTTCTTGAGCTAAACTCGGTCTGTGCTTGCTGAAATCCTAAGCACTGCTCACAAACTTATATCTTATTGGTGGAAAAGTTTCTTTTAATAATTTTTTGTCCACAGATATGTAATGTTTTGATTTATTTTTAGACATTGTCCTTAATATATTTTGCATGGAAAAGATACTTTTGATTGCGTGTCGTGGCACGTGTGGTTAGGACGCGGTTTCAAAGTTCTATTAAATATGTAGAACGGTTAATGAATGGCACTATTCACACAGCTTTTTATTCTTTGACTTAATTTCAAATTTTAAGTAAGGTCTGAAATATTCCACAGTCTACAATGTGAAGTTTTAATAAACTGGAATTTGTATCTTCTATCAAAGTTATTTTTAACAGATATACATTAGCAGTAAATTAATGTAATTTTTAAAACACAGCCTGAATACCAAAAATTGCAACCCTCATTTTCAGTAGATTAACCTTCATGTAAACATAAGGAGCGCCTTACAGTAAGTAGCCAAATATGGTCATGCATTTATCTAGTGTTGACATTGTAAGATTATATATGCAGAAGAATTCCAACAACATGATTTGAAATGAGAAACCCAGGCTTTCAGTTTGGAATGTTTCCACGTCCTAAATTACCGGCCTTCGCAAGAACCACCACACCAGGCTGTTCTGTGTAAGGTTACAAGGACCATCAGATTTGCACAACTCTAAGACATTTCCTCTTAATCTAGCCTTGCTAGATAATGCTGAAAATCACTGACAAATTAATGATTATAGACTGATGGAACTCTTTCAAATATGTGTAGCGATGTGCAATCAGCTCTAATTGATAAATATAATCTTTAATTTTGTTTGATTCATCTCATTCTACTAAGAATGGTAACTATAAGGCTTAACTTGATAAAATACAATGATGTGTAAAACCAATATGATTGTGTAACCAGGGATTTTCATGTTTTATTACCTACACATATAACATCCATAAAAAAATGTCATGTTTAATAATTAAGCATTTGTTTGTATATGAAGAGAAATCTGGTGAAAATGTATATCATGTCTCTTGTACCATTCTCAAGATATAAAAGCTCATGATTAAATATGCACTATTTTTTCACTAAATGTTAAAGAGTCTCAAACAAAGGACCATAACTCAACTCTTGGGAAAGACAGCCCAGTTGACCATGTGACTCTGAAAAGTCACTTCTGACTGGCAGGACACAGTTGGGGGATGCGGCCAATTTCAGTTCAAATAGTTCCAAACAGGAAGAACATATTCTCTTTTCTCTCTTCAACTTCACTTTGACTCCATGCCATGTGAGGTCCAAGGGAGCTCAGGACTCAACGTCCAGAGAAAGCTCATCACTCTCTATGGTACACAAACCCATGAGAAGGCCTCTAAATGTAATTCCTTACTGTAGAAATTGTGAGCTGATACAACTAGACGTTGTATTACGATTTCAATGGTGGAGAATCTATTAAGACAAATAATCTAGTTATTTGTTACTTATCTAATTTATAATAGTTGTCGAACGTGGCTAATTCCGTTATACATTTCATTACCTAATAAGGACAGTTTAATTTAGTTCATAGCTCACATATTTCAAGACCCTAAATTCCCTCCTAAATTTTGCATGCATGCAAATTACCCATTGAGTGGCTCACAAAAACGAGCAGCCGCATTATGCAGAACGGACCACAAAACGGCACCACAATATGCAGAAAAAGGACAGCGAACCAACCTCCCCCAAACTCACTTGCCACCCCAGCCATCTGAGTTTCAACCCAAGACGGACCAGGTCGGGAAGCAGCTGCGGCGGCTCTCTGCTTCACAAAGAAGAGAGCCACGACCGCAGCATTCTCATGGGCATGTTCTTGCAGTGAGAACCTGCGAGAAAAAAAAAGCTTCCTCGTTGTGCGAGACATCCGGTGGGGAGCGATAACGGCCACACACAGCAGCACAAAGGCGAAAGATAAAAAAGTTGCTAATCGTTTGTGCAAGCTCTTTTAGAGGAAATATACTCTTTTAGAATATACTCTTTTACACCTGTGAAGCACAACACTCATACGTGCGAGGGTGACCGCTGATATGCACCGTAATTCCAGCAGACAGCAAGGTGACAGGATGAATTTACACATGCGCTCGGCTCTGAGGAATAAGCCTGAATGAGTGGTGCACATCATCTCCTTTTATACCCCTATGTCCGGGGCAGAGAGCGGCATGCAAATTCCACTCGCCAATTTTCATTGGACTTTTCTGAATAAAGCAAAGGTGATTGACACAACTTCGAGTGAGTGACAGACAGGGAAATTATCTTATGAGCTATTTATAAAAGTAGGCCTAAATGCAGGAATATAATCAATAAAATTGTCTACCATGCAAATGTCCCTACCAGGGAGGCTACTCGCCATCCGTGTAGATGATTAAATTAACCGTCAGCACGCAATTCATTTTTTTTACAAGAGGATGAAAGAGCGGCCATCAAGACGCTGTACATTAGATGTCACATCGTGATGCCACTTTCATCTTTATACGATTATCCTGGGATGTGTGTGTGAATGCGAGCACAGATTACAGGAAAGCACTTGCAGTGTAAATGAACAAATTTTGCAGTCCCAGAACGGTTTCCTGAAAGACTATTTATTGTCACTTGGAAATACATTTTGTGCGTACTGTAACACGACTGACAGAAAAAAAAATATTAGGCAGAAATATTCTCCATAGCTTATAGATAGCAGAAGCCATCCTCCATCAAAATGTTTTTATAAAGAAGGCTTATAGGCACAACCTGGACATTGTTCAATATGCTGCAGACGTAATAGCAAGAGGAAGTTGGCAAACATAACAATTGACTTCAGAATGTGGATTTAATGGATTTAAAGACATCAATTTTCAGTTATAGGGATCAGTTATAGGGATTAGTTTAGAAGTTTTACAAATTTAAGCTAAACTTTACTTAGTGGAAGTGGAAGAGACCACAGCAGAAAAATTATCACACATTATCATATAATTTTTCCTTTCTTTAAAGAAAAAATGACATGGTGTCATGACATTTGGTATCATGATGTTTGGTCTCGAGACGCGACGAGAACCAATGAGTTCACATTAAGTTCTTGACATAGTTGCCATATTTGATTTAAGTACTTTATAAATGATTTTGTTTGATCACTGCTCAAAAAGAAAAATGCTCAGGGGCACTGATTTCTTACCAATTCGAGTGATGAGTTTGATTTGGGAGAAGATAACTACTTACATTTTATTCTGTTTATTCGCTTCACAAGACTAATATATTACATGAGTCACATCGATTACTTTTACTGTGGTTTTATTGAGTTAATTTATTTATATATTTATTTTGTCCTGTTATAAGCTTGGCAGACCAGAGCCATTATTCAACCCTGTTTTGTGTTCCACAGAAGAAAGAAAGAAAGAACTTTACCTCTAAATTAAAACTTGTACATACAATATGTAATATATTAACACACATTTTAATTGTACAATACATTTTACATGATCGTACAATAACATTGTAAGCTCTGAGGTTGCCTAAAAGATGGGACACAGTGCAAAGGAACAAGAGAAACACCTCAATGCAGTCAAACGCAGACCTAACCAGTTCCCTGGGCTAAGCCCAAAGAAAATGAGAAAGATTCACACACTGCAGATGAAAAACAGGAACAGATGGAACTTCTGCGTGTTCGTGGAAATTCCCCACAAAGACACTCATCCAAACCTACAGTACATGCAGCCTGGAATGATATAACTGACTCATTAAATAAAATGTTGTCTCCTCTCTTTTTCATCCTAATTATCCCATGCACTGCATGGTGCAGGTCCCTGACTTGCATCAGAAAGTAGAAATGAACACAGACACCTGTGAGCTTTACCCATGTTCTCAGCCCTATACTGATCTTTCAAAAGCTTTTCAGATGGGCCCTGGTGGCCTCCTCAATGCACTGCCCCTGCATTTACAAGCTCAAATCTGCGATCTACAGGGTGGCCATTGATCATGGCTGGGTTAGAAGCATCCAAAATGCTCACAGGTGGAGCTCTGGACAAAGGAACTCTTTATTGACAGAGACATGGTCTGGTGGGCTGTGCACATGCCCTGACATGTTTTGCGGTAGAGCTAATGTGCAGCCGACCCCAGTTTGACACTGGCTTGGGTCACTTCCTGATCTCACTTCCCTCTCTACTCTACTCCTTTTGGTTTGCTGTCACCTCTCCAATATTGTCAAATTAAAGGCAAAACAGTAAAAAAAATTTTAAAAAAATTAGAAGAAGAAGAAGAAGAAGGCTAATAAGGCCCTGATCAGTGCCTGATGTACTCTTAATCTTTAATATTTTGAGAAAATAAACCGGTATGTCTGTGCTTTCAGTGAGCCTGATAAAAATGCCTATGGTTAATTAAGAAAAAGCAATATGTAAACTTGATATGTTCATCGTGCAACAATAAAATAACTACCTCCAAACATCAAGTAGAAAAGAATACAGCAAATATCCGCTCCTATTTTCTTAGGGTCATTTTTGACCCAAAAAAGGTTTTTAGTACTAGAATCAAATGTTGTGACCTTGTCACAGATCATCAAAACAAACAAAATAAAAAAGAACATTCATTTTTGTATATAATTGTTTAGGAGAAATAACTATTTAAAACAAATGGATCCTTCCATTGTTTTATTGGTCCATTTTGAAGAACCAGTTGTGTTGTGACCTTCTACATCGTCTGAATGTTATATAGCTTTAAACAGTTTTTTGTACGTCATCTATGAATCAAATTTGACATAAATATATTTCATATTTTCTCAAATGTATTCCCTAGCCCCATACTGTTCTGTAGTTACCCCATCTTCTTCATTTGTTACTGCAGGGTTTGGAAAGAGGGTGCGTGGCTAATTCAACGGCTCAGTCTAGTGGAGGTAGAATAGTTAAATTGCTTACAGCACCTTTAATAACATGATTATATTAGGGATGCACTGACATTTCGGCCACCAAAAATGTTCGGCCGAAAATTAAATTTTTTGTTTTGGGCGAAAGAGAAAAAAGGCCGAAAATATTTGCCTCCCCGCCCCTCATTGCTCAGGTGCTAGGGGGGCACCAGAAACTCCACCAGCTGCCCTTACTCGCACGTTATATGTTATCCAAGGACCCGAATGCAGTTGCGGAACACAGAACGAGACAATCCTCTTGACTACTGGTACACGAACAAAGATCGCGAACTGCACGCAGGTATTTATCTGCCCTAAGCACCAGCACAGAGAGAGAGAGACTATTCAGTGCAGCATCTCATGTTCTTGTTGAGAAGAGGGACCGTCTCTCATGCCAGAAAGCTGAGCAACTTTTGTTTTTGAAGAGAAACCTGCCACTTTTACTTAAATAGAAAGCAGTGCAATTTGCTCTGTGTATAGCAATTACATTAAAATAGGTTTAGCCCTGCAAAACTTGTTCTTCACTTGAGGCTACATCTGTCATTTAGTTTGAGGTTGGTTTTAGTTCTATTACTGCTGATTTACACTGTTGTTTTGCACAATCATTTTATATTAAAGTGGAAATACTTTTACATAAACAAAATTAAAATGACTGTGTAGCATATTTAAACTTTTTGAATTTGCAAGATGCTAGCCTAGAGCTGCTAAGTTCATTACTTAACTGCTGTTTTGCATATCATTATAGTTTTCTAGAACGTTACATTATTTGGATACTTGGTTAAAAAAAAATCTGTTAAATTTGAATGTTAAAGAACTGAATAAAGAATAATCTATTTAATAAAGTTTTAATATATTTTCTGTCCAATTTTGGTGCGTTACTTTGAATAAAAGTGTGATCATTTTATTGGTTTCTAGTTTTTCAATTCAGATTAATAAAATTACTGAAATTAATTAAAAAGTATAATATTAACACAATTATTTAAAAAAAATCCTATTTTTGAATTTTCGGTTTTCGGCCAAGTGCATCCTGAATTTTCCGTTTCGGCCCAGAATTTTCATTTCGGTGCATCACTAGATTTTATATGATAGCGTACACTGGAACTACATGCCCCAAATGGTAAAAGACCTACTGAATATAATTTTCTCATAAAACATTAGATGGCAGAAATAACTTACTACACCATCCTAAACACCTGTAACACTGCAACAAATTGTTTGACATTAGTGGGAAGTAATGGATTTATTGTAATGGATGTGCAAAGCGGGCCCATTTTGAATGCCGGAAAAGGCAATAGATATATTAATTTGTAAAATAGGCATGTATTAAAATTGTAACTAAAATGTACACTGCTCAAATGTTCACTCACATCAGCATTTGCTTTTAGCGGATAATGTTTAGCATATTAAAGAGGGTCATGTCATGAAGAATAAAATTTTCCTTGATCTTTTGACATACAAAAGTGAATTGTACTATGAATACATACAGTACCTTTCAGAACTCAAAACTTCCTCCCTAATCCAAAAAGAGCATTAATTCACACCAGCCTGAAAAAAACGGCTCATTCTCTACTTCAGCAACTTCCCTACGTCACTTGGGGACCTTCATTAATGCATGACCACCTCCACATCAAGATGCCACCTATTACATCATTGTCTTACATAACATTTTACTGATCAACTCTTATTTGTAAATTTTCAAAACTCAAAGTGATGCCAGTTTCCATTTTTCCAAGAGTCATTATTACTTCAAATAGCCTTACTTCATACATCGAGTCAACCAAACGGAGCGCAACGACAGAGAAATTACCGCAATCATTTTGACTAACATATTGATTTTGAAAAAAATATTGCTGATATGTTGAATGTCAAATTTACCTCTTAACTGAATGTGTGAACATTAACTGTAATGGGACTATAACAAAGAATTTGTTTTATTATCATTTAATTTTGTGATTTAAACTGTCCTTCTGCATTAAAAATATAAACAAATGCTTTTTATTTATTTTTTATAATTTGAAAGAAAATGCTATTTATATTTCAAAATTGTTTGCACACACTGCATAGTGTACACTTATATAAAAAAAATTGTAGCCTTGTATTTGCACATTGTTTGAAGGAAAACATTCTGGAAAAGTGGAATAATGTTTTAAATCAAATAATTGTTTGTTTGTTTTATTTGATTAGCTAATCAAAGTATTAATCAACAGAAAATAACCTACAGCAAAATCAAACTATTGCTTTATAATGTGTTCATCGTAATCATAAATGATGTCATGCCGCTCTGACATAATACCCTTACAGGCTCACTACTGGCTGGAGCCATTGTGCAAGTCCAATGGAGATGAATGAGAAACAAATGAGGAAAAGAGAACAATATTTTAACATTCTTAATATGTAGAATAGAGAACTTACTCATGGTGTACTGTAGTACATCCAAAAATACCAACGGAAACTGCTTGCATTAAAAATATTAATAAACTCCAGCCAATTTCTCTGCATCTGACTCACTTTCTATACAGAAGTGATCACCTCGTGAAGCACTCAGGTGTGAAATGCTTTGAACACCGCTTCCTATTATTCCTCCTTCTTCAAATTATAAAAATTCAAGCCAGCGGGCCTGTAACAAGCAAGTTTGAACAGAGTTTTGGGAGGTAAACAGCCAAAAATACACCTCTTCACCATATCATAAGTTATGTCCATAACTATGGATCTATTTAGACCTCACTCAGAATGTCACCACGGTCTTATCCTGAATAATGACATTCTACTGACCATCCATGATACCTAATGTCAACAAAGGTCAGGTGGCAGACATTAAGGGGTTGGCTTACTATATAAACATCCGGATGAGACAACCACTTCCTCTTGCCTGGAAAGCCTCAGCTCCTCCCGAGTGACAAGAGATGGGGATGGTCATCGTTTGGTCTCATAGATCCATAGTTATGGACATAAATTATGATCTACACTCACCAGCCACTTTATTAGCAACACCTGTACATCTACTTATTCATGCGATTATCTAATCATCCAATCATGTGGTAGCAGTGTAATGTAGAAAATCATGTTGATATCGGTCAGGAGCTTCAGTTAATCATCATCAACCATCAGAATGGGGAAAAAATTTGATCTTAGTGATTTAGGTCATGGCATGATTTGAGTATTTCTGTAACTGCTGATCTCCTGGGATTTTCATGTGCAACAGTCTCTACACTGTAAAGAGAAGGGTGCGAAAAACAAAAAACATCCAACTAATGGCAGTTCTATGGGCTAAAACAGCTTGTTAATGACAGAAGTCAGAGGAGAATGGCCTGACTGGTCCAGACTGACAGGAAGGTGACAGTAACCTAAACAAACACGTTACAACAGTGCTATGCAGAGAAGTACAACAAAAATTGAGGCAGATGGGCTTAAGCAGCAGAAGACAACTCCGGGTACCACTACTGTCAGCTTAAAACAGGAAAATGAGGCTGCAGTGGGCACAGGCTCCACAAAACTGGACAGTAGATAACTGATATAACATCACCTGGTCTGACAAACCTGGATTTCGGCTGAGGTCCACAAATGACAGGCCACTGCAGCCTCAGTTTTCTGTTCTTGGCTGACAGAAGTAGAACCCAATGTGGTCTTCTGCTGTTGTAGCCCATCTGCCTCAAGGTTTGTCTTGTTGTGCATTCTTAGATACAAATCTGTTCACTATAATTGTTATCTGAGTTACCGTAGCCTTTCTGTCAGCTCAAACCAGTCTGGCCATTCTCTGTTGGCCTCTCTCATCACCAAGGCATTTTCATCCACAAAACTGCCACTCACTGGTTGTTTTTAATTTTTTGCACCATTCTCTATACATTCTAGAGTATGTTGCATGTGAAAATCTCAGGACATCAGCAGTTACAGAAATCCTCAAACCAGCCCATCTGACACCAACAATCATGCCATGGTCTAAATCACTGAGATCAAATTTTTCCCCCATTCTGATGGTTGATGTGAACATTAACTGAAGCACCTGATTTGTGCTGCCACACGATTGGTTGATTAAAAAATTGCATGAATAAGTAGATGTAAAGGTGTATCTAATAAAGTGACCGGTGAGTGTATTTCGTTCCAAGATGACTAGTACCATCAGGGTCACTAGGGACTGGTACTATTTCTCTCATCACCCCATTTAGCAGCAAATTAAACAGCGGACCCCAAAGAGCCTGGGTTTGCCACACTGATTCTACAAAACTTTGTGAAACTGCAAGGAGTACTCCAAAAAAACTGCTGCACAGATGTCTGAGAGTGCCACCCTCTTAAGTGCCGCCCAGGACATGGTCATACTTCTGGTGGAATGAGACATCAGATCACCTGGGATTGATAGGTTCTGGCTGGAATATGCATGTGCAATTGTATCCACTATCCAATGAGACAATCATTGTTTAGATATTGGCTGACTAACACACTTTCTGTAGAAAAATACAAACAGTTGTGTGTGTGATTGTCGCAAAAGCTGACTGCACTCAATATAGGCATCCAACACACTTAAAGGGCATGAGGATGGAAGATCTAGACCTGTACCCAAATAGAGAGGGTTAGGAGGAAAAGACTCAAATTCAATTACCTGATTCACTGTGCTAGGTTTAAGAACCTTGGGTAAGAAAGCCGGTTTTGGCCAAAGGGAAACCCCAGCATTTTCTACCTTCCACCTCAGGCAGTGTTTACTAACTGACAAGGATTGTAATTCGCTTACTCTTTTGGCTGTGCAAATTTCAAGGAGAAAGACTGTTTTCCATGTCAGGGACTTGAGGTCAGTTTGATCCAAAGCTTCAAATGGGGCTTTAGTCAGTGACTGCAAAATTACGGTGAGGTCCCATGAGGATGATCTCAGAATTTTCTTTGGGGCGAAATCAGTATGCCCACTTAAGAATCTTTTTGGAATCAATGGCGGGGGTGATGAGAGTTCAACAACCCTCCCGGCCACTCTTGAGATATCTCATACGCTTGAGTGCATCTATAACCAAGGGACCTCCCTGACCATTCAGAGAGAACCCCATGCTGCAATAGGTTGTCTCGGCTGTAGCAAATAGATCAATCTTGGCTGTGTATCACTTGGAAGTGATCCCATATGAAATCTCTCACGCGTGTGAGACTGACGACCACATTATACGTCATCAATAGCGGTTCACTTCCGCGGTTTGGTTCGATTGCGTTCATATCAGCAGCGAACCGTACTGGAGTTCACATGAACCGTACCCCAGACCACCTTTTTAAGCGGACCCGATTGTACGTCATTTGAACCGGGGTGCGCACCAAAAGTGCTTGTGTGAAAGCCCCCTAAGAGTATATATTCACTTTTAAGTGTACCAAATACAAGTTTCTTGGTATCAAATTAAACCTTACGACTCGCCCTAGCTGAATATATATATAAGGTTACATTAAAATGTATTCTGCTATGTTTTACCATCGTTTGAGTGATTCCAACCACATCCGGACCCTGTCATAAATTAGGCAAATGACTAGCCTTGACAAGACAAAGGGAACCATCTCGCGCCAAAACTGAGGAGCCTCATTGGGTCATTCCTCCCAAAGGAGGTGTGACCTTTCTACCTTAAAAGTCAGGATCTGGTGTGGAATCACCCTCTCTTTGTCCTCTCTTGCTCTCTTGTCCTCTTGCTTTCTCTTCTGAACCTCTTCAAGTTTTCTTCAGCTTCTCTTCAAACTCTCGTCAGACATGTCTTTTGTTTTATTTGGCATTTATCTCAGTCTTTTTCTTGTCTTCGGACAAAGCTCAACACTCTACGTTTTTGGAGCAGTCCGATATCCTCCGGGTGAAAGGACTCTCTCTCAGTTTCAACCATTACTCCTAAGATGCTTTGAACTTCCCGCGAGCGATCCACGCTCGAGAAGCACCAAGAGAAATCCTCCATCTCACGGACGCTAACGAGGACATTCACGCACACTACGCAGTCTTGTTCAGCGACACAAAGGTCCATTTTGCAAGTATTATTCCATCTAAATTCAAATGCGTTAAAGTGTGTAATTCCCTTGCTGGCTCTTAAGGTTTAACTGTTGTAACAAGTTTGCTATCAGTAATCTCTTTATTTTCCTTACTGTTTTACTTTGTTTGTTCTATGTTAAATGTTTGTTGTTAAATGTGTTCTACGTTTGTTAAGTTTGTGATATATCCTAGTTCCTTGTATTAAACCCAATTATACGCTTGATTGTCTGTGTTTGTTGGTCATAAAGCAAAGCCTCTTTAATGTGCGATCTAAAGCTACGAGCTGATATTATCAAAGTAAGTTAACGTGCTTTGATTAAGTAAGCTTATACTAAGAATAAACCTTCTGGAGAATTGATCAAGAGTATCGAGCAAAGCGGTTTGCTGGACGAACTGATTGGTTGTGGTACGGGTTAATTCCATTAAGGTGTTCTGAAAATTAATACAGCCTGTCTGCATGATGTATATTCCTAATTAATTATAATTTGTTGTGTTTAATTATCTATATATATCTGAAGCAGACTTTTGGGCTATATAACCCCTGTTTTGGGGCAATTTAGAATGTATTGTTACCTGGTTCAAACCGTATGATTAATCATTGATTACAATCATTAATATTAATTGTACATTCCCCAAACCTGAACCAAGAAACCCTACACCTAGTATGTCCAATGTACTGATTCCCTCCTGCGTCTTGCCTGTTCAGCAGTACCTAGTATGGAGTGGGAATCAGAGTGAAAATCCAGACCTGGCACCACTGGCATGTAAGTCAATTCTCTTTTGATCGTTTCAGGTAGAGATATCTGGACTAACCAGATCTGTCTCCAAGCCAAGATTGTTTAGGTCATAGAGACACCGATGTCCCTGGTAAGCTGTGAATGTGTGAACTGGGCTGCCTCAACTAGGCCCATAACATCACAATCTTTCATATTAACCACCTTTCTCAAAATGGCTAAAACTATCACCAGGGCATTTCCTGATCAGGCTGCCTGAGTGGTAGCGATATGTGCTTGGCACTCTAAAAGATTAGTCTTCTGGCATTCTCTGCTAGGACAGCGAGGATTATCCATGAACCAATCTGGACCCAAGGTGGTTAGAGCTGCAATTTCATGCTCCACTAAAGTCAAGTCCCCCATAACACTCTCAGGGGTATGGTGTATTTAAATCAATCTTCTACAACCTGCGTTGAACTGGGGTACAGCTTTAGGATTATTCCAGGCCTTCCATAACATCTGAGAATAATCCTCAGCCACAGGAATGGAAGCAGAAGGCTGAGTGCAGGGAATGCCCATCCACACACATTGTGGCATTCTTCTGAGTGTCAAGGCACAGGATTCTTGCTACAATAAGAATGTGAGTAAGGATGTCAGAGTGTGAGCTCCATTCTTCTGAAGTGCCAGACCTGGATTCATCCTCCTGGTCTTCCTCAGTCAGTTCATTGCTACCATAAAGAGAAATATTGGCATGAAGTGAGATGGTATCCACCAAATCATCCTTCTCCTCCTAATATGATGGTAACTCATACCCAGGGGAGGCTGCAGAGAGTAATGTAGGTTCCCCCACCGAACTGTGAGGATCAAGCTTACCACTAGGTCAAGCAAAGCTGCCAGAATCTGTTGCTGGTTGTCCCCCCTGGGTCCTTGGCCCTCTGGGGTTCTCACCCACCTGTTCTGGGGTATGTCAGATTGTGTAGACATCCCATGAGAATCATCTGTAGTGTGTTCCCTCCTGCGCTTATGAGAATACCCTTCTACCAAGGTACTGGAAGAAGATACATTTTTCTTACCACCAGATGTGTGACTACAAAGCTTGGCTCTCTGTACCCTTTCTTGCAAAGATAAACCAGTTGCAGCTGCACAGGGGTTTTACATATCATCCAGTAAGTATAGCATACCTAAACAAGAAGGGCATTCCCAGTGGCCATCACGTAGATGCATGCCAGCCCGGTGAGCTCATGACAATAAGCTAATGAAAATGTCACAACTGGTATGGGTGCTTGAAAACAACTCAGCTCAACTAGTGACAAATCACTGTTTATTGATTGATTTCTGGAACCTGAGTATGCAAACAAAAACAAAATGTACAGAATAAATATTTGTAAATTTAGATATCAATCAAAGTGCACAGACTAGTTATTTTTCAGATAATAATAACACTGTTATCAAATACTCTGCTGTAGTAATAGGATAAATGGCTGTGACGAATCACTACCTATTAGTTATCTGCTGGTAATTTAGCCTGTGGACTGAACCAGAATATAAATTATTATACCAGAAAATAATTCAATTTGAGGTGTATAATCAGGAAAATACTCCTATTGTTAGCTACCCACCTATTCTCTATGCGAACGCGCAGTGGAAAAATGGTAACACCCATCCATTGCGAACAGCAGACAAACAGGAAAACACAAAATCCTTCTCCAAACTGCAGTTAATTTATAGGGAAGCAGAACTGTCACTTTTAAATGAAGAACCAAGACTACAAATCAAAGTCCACTTTGCGTCAGGAACACAAACAACTAATATTAGTATATGAGTGGTGATGGTGTAGTGGGCTAAACCATATACATTTAGTACAGTACACAGCGAAACGGGACAACGTTCCTCCAGGACAATGGTGCTACATAAAACAACATAGGACAAACACAGAACCACATGAGAAAACAAAGACTGAATAAGACATTCCTACATAAAGTGCACGTGCAACGTGCAAAAAGTACAGGACAGTACAATAATTACTAAAAAGGAAACAGGACAATAGGCACAGTAAGAGGCAGTGAGAGACAGTGCAGCACTGACCAGTATTAATTTCTAATATGAGTATTGCAAAAAGATGACACTGTATAAAAATGCAGAATGTAAACATAACATACTATGAAATAGTGTTCTAGACATAGCAGTTATTGAGCTAGCAGCCAGGTATAACGTGACCATGAATTAAGTGCAACTATGGACATGTGCAAAAGTTGGATGGTGTGTGTGTGTGTGTGTGTGTGTGTGTGTGTGTGTGTGTGTGTGTGTGTGTGTGTGTGTGTGTGTGTGTCAGTCCAATCTCTTAGTATTGAGGGGGAAGAAGCTGGCTTCGGTACCTCTTGTCAGACGGCAGGAGGGTGAATAACTTGTGTGAGGGGTCATCCACAATGCTGGTTGCTTTGCGGATGCAGCGTTTGGTGTAAATGTATTTGATGGCGGGAAGAGAGACCCAGATGATCTTCTCAGCTGTCCTCACTATCCTCTGCATGGCTTTGCGGTCTGAAACGGTGCAAATCCCAAACCAGGCAGTGATGCAGCTGCTCAGGATGCTCTCAATAGTCCCTCTATAGAATGTGGTGAGAATGAGGGGTGGGAGATGTGCTTTTCTCAGCCTTAGAAGAAAGTAGAGATGATGCTGGGCTTTCTTGGTAATGGAGCTGGTGTTGAGGGACCTGTTGAGTTTCTCTGCAAGGTTAACACCAAGGAATTTGGTGTTCTTAACGATCTCCACAGAGGAGCCGTCGATGTTCAGCAGAGAGTGGTCACTCTGTGCTCTCCTGAAGTCAACAACCATCTCTTTAGTTTTTTTCAAAGACAGGTTGTTGGCTCTACACCAGTCCGTTAGCCGCTGCACCTCCTCTCTGTATGCTGACTCGTCGTTCTTGTTGATGAGACCCACCACGGTCGTGTCATCAACGAACTTGATGATGTGGTTTGAGCTGTGCATTGCTGCAAAGTTGTGAGTCAGCAGAGTGAACAGCAGTGGACTGAGCACACAGCCCTGGGGGGCAAAATGTGAAGGATTGAAAATGCGATTCCTCCTTTGATAGCGTTTGAACGCAAGCTACTGACCCGGTCTCAGATGAGGCGAGAAAGTCAAAAGGAAGTGGTCACCTCATCCGTATGTTTATATAGTAAGCCTAACCCTTAAGGTCAGTCAGCTGACTTTGTTGACTTTAGGTCTTGTGGATAGGCAGTAGAATGACATCATTCAGGATAAGACCATGGTGAAGGTCAAAATAGATCTGTGTTTGCTGCTTCGACCAATGCTAGGTGTGTGTACATCACAGGTTCTTGAAGGGGCTGGGTTAAAACTGACTAAAAACTTTTTATTATTGGCTTAAGTGCTGAAAAGAGCAAGTTTTGACATTTTGATTAAAGATTACGAGGCAAACATTTTTTTTTAAATAAAAAATATGCATGGATAAATCATTCAAAATAAGACCAATATCATGCTTTAAGAAAATGAATAGGGTCTGTTTTGAATTCATGCCGACTTCAATGATAATTAGATAACCGTTATTATGAAGTAACCTTTTTTAAATCAATGAGGCACTCAAATCTCTAATGCACATTGTGGCTAACAATGCCCTTTAGCCTTGATTATATTCACAATACAGCATAGCCCCTCATACATTTTTGCTTCAGTAATTGGCATTACAGGTGTACTGATAAAGACTGTCACTCAAGTGGTGCACCTACAGTGCTGTTCTGCTCCTCTCTGTCGCTTTTGACATTGATGGGTTGTAGAATGGACCTAAACTGTCTGAACCAATTTTAAAGAGTCATTGTTCTGGATAAAGATATATACACGTGAGAACTGTTTCAAGGTATGAAATACACTTCGAGAAAGTTCTTTGTGCTGGCATGTCATTCCTTCCTCAGCGCACTTTTTCTCTACCCAGTTAATAAACTTAATCAGTTTAATCACTGAAGGGGAATCAGGTCCTGACCGAGACTCTTTCAGACACTTCACTAATCCTACTGCCTCCAAATCAGCCCTTCACCTGCCAATCAGCTCCTCGCCAGCACAACTGCTTCTTTTAAGTGGCTTTGCCTGTCTTATCCAAAGCAAGAGGATGAATAGTAATAGAAATCAGGGGATAATGGCTCTTACTGACTTAAAAGGGATTTTCCCTGACATCTTTCTTAAATTTATATGGTTTCTAGATCTCTGGAAGCAGGGTTTAGTGCCAGAAGTACGGTGGCCCAGTAGTGCACAACACAACGAAATTCAAAAAGCAAACATAAGTTCACAACACAACGGAAACAAGCCACAACACAACGCAAAAAAGCCGCAACACAACGGAAACAAGCCACAACACAACGAAATAGCCACAACACAACGAAATAGCCACAACACAACGGAATAGCCACAACACAACGGAAATGATCCCGACCACTAGGGGGGCAGCATCGGCACTAAAAAGCCGATATTTCACACACACACACACACACACACACACACACAGCGTCAAACTCGGAGGAGAGGAGAGGAAAAACACATGTGAAAACAAAGCAAAAGCAGGAAAATGAGTCGGAAGCACAGCAGCATTTGGTACCACTTTAATGATGTGGACAATGTTAAAGCACAGTTTAGAATTTGCCAAAAACAAAATATCGCATAAAGCCGGTTCTACGCACAACCTACACCGGCATATGCGAACTGTGCACCCAACTGTGAAGCTAGCGGAGCTTCGAGAAACAGCTTTTTCTTTAATATGGGTTCTATTATGTTCAGATTGTATTTGTTTTGAATGTTGTTTCTATACATTAAAAAGTTCTAATGCAAATGCTTAATAGTATTATTTTTTCATAACAAATCAATGCATTTTTAAAGAAATTGTGAGACATTGCGAGTATGATTTCATTTAATAATTGAATTAGAATTGTTTTCACACCTATCATAGAGAAAACATTTTTTTTTTAAAGAGCCGTTTGTGAGCCAAAAGAGCCGGCTCTTTTCAGTGAGCTGAGTCAAACGAGCCGACTCACGAAAAAGAGCCGGATTGCCCATCACTAATCCAGACCTCCAGCGATAACGCATGGGAGATTGAGAGCAATTTACCGTTTCCGGAGACCACCTGTCCCCCTAGTGGTCGGGAGCATTTCCGTTGTGTTGTGGCTATTCCGTTGTGTTGTGGCTATTCCGTTGTGTTGCGGATTTTTTGCATTGTGTTGTGGCTTGTTTCCGTTGTGTTGTGAACTTATGTTTGCTTTTTGAATTTCGTTGTGTTGTGCACTACTGGGCCACCGTACAGAAGTGTCATGAATGTGCTAAGAGGTATTACTGAAGAACGTGTGTCTGAAGTTTTGCATATTTGGTTTCATAAGCTTGAATATGCAACTTTACTTCAATATTATCTTTTAATAAAGCAGATGAAGAATTAGATTCAAAAAGTTGATATGTCCCTACTATTTATATATAGCAATGTTTACTTATGATTGGCAGTTTATTTTAATAAATATGAAAACTCTAAAAGGTGTGCATTGCTGACACCTAGCTGAACAATTTTGAGTTGGATTTGTGACTAGGTGATATGCTTCAAATGCTATTTAAGTTAGAAATGTGTACACCAATGTCATATGTAACTTTTGAGACGGTCCCTAAATTTGCGACTATTTCAGAATATCCAACGTCCAACGTCGAGCCAACTTCATATCTGTGTGGCTACTGTATGTGATATGCTTATATTCAATTAAAAGCATGCAACGCCATTCCATATGAATCATCTAAGAACTAGCTATTGCGAATGTTACAAGGCAATATTGTCATCTCGTGAACAAAAAATGTAAAGTACACATTCAATAGAATCTCTATAGGAAAGTAAAAGTTGTATGGTCTTTCCAAACAAACTTCTCTTGTGGAATAATCGCCAATTATACTCATCTTAGTGAAATATAATATAAACACAATTTGAAATGTCTCACTTCAGGGTAGACATACAGACATATCGGTTGTTATTTTATGCTCTGTATTATATGCCATATGTCAAAATATGGGCATGACAGCTAAGAAACTTTCAAGATCTTCAGTATTATGCGTATCCGCTGTAGCCTACATTCAGCCTACTGTGGTGATGCCTGTTTTTATGCACTTACCGTGTTTCGCGCTCTCCGAGCGTTTAAGTACAGACGAACTCAGCGAAAACACTCTTATCCAAAAATATGAACACGTTCTTAAGAATCATGCACTTGCTGTGTAAATCTTCATCCCATTTAATCATTCCTTTCGTCGGAGCAAAACATTCAGCCGCACTGACTGACTGTACTCAACACTTCACTGTCCTGCTTGTATCTGTTCAGCAAACATTGACCAGGGGCGGACACTATACAATCACGCCTCTAAGCATTATTTGTTCATATTCCACAAAATGGAAACGAATTGTCCCACTTTTGTGATAAAATACCAGTGCTATTATATATTTTTAATTACAAATAAATACGTATTATGGAAACAAAATGGAAACGAATTGTCCTACTTTTGTGATAAAATACCAGTGCTATTATATATTTTTTATTAAAATTATATAAAATAATAAAATTAAAAATAAATACGTATTAATTAAAAATAAATACGTATTAATAAAACAGCTCAAACAAGCCTGGGTAGCTAGTCTGGCCACCCAACCTGGTCAGGCTGGTCAGCTGGCTATTTTTAGTGGGGTTTTGGGCACTTTTCAGCTGGTTAGAAGCTAACTGAGCCCCTGCTTGGCCAAAATATGATTGTTTTTAGATCAGCTTAAGCCATGACCTTAAAGTAATAGTTCACACAAAAATAAAAATGCTCTCATCATTTGCTCACCCTCAAGCCATCTAAGATGTGTATGACTTTCTTTCTTCTGCAGAACACAAATATTTTTGGTAGAATATCTCAGCTCTGTAGGTCCATACAATGCAAGTGAATGGTGATCAGGACTTTGAATGACATGAGGGTAAGTAAATGATAAGAGAATTTACATTTCTAAGTTGAACTATCCCTTTAAGACCAGCCAACTATCTTAGGCTGGTATTAGCTGGGAATTCTATATTTTATTTTATTTTATTTATTTCAGCATGGATCTTAACACGACCCAGTAGGAAAATTACTGACAGTGTAACAATTAATTCTTGCTGATATGTTCTTGCTGAAAACACAGTCTTCAGTTTAGCAACCATGAAACTGTAATGAAAGGATTCTGTCAAATCAAAATACTGCTCAAAATCAATCCCATTTGTGGAGCCACGGCATAGCTACAGGATGTGCTCATGATTAATGTGGTTATCCCAGGACAGATGTGTAAGTCAGCCTCACTCTAAGAAAAGTCCATAAAAATAGGGCCCAATGTTCCGTGTTAATATGAAGGAATTATCTGTATTAATATTTCTATGGTGTTTTACCGGTATTTTGAATTATGCATTGAATTGTGGGAGCAAGAACCCCCGCTAACCGCAAAAGGTCCAAGAGGCAGGGGCCATCACACATGCTGGTCATTGAGCTCTGTCTAATTTCATTTGGATTTCTGAGTTGGAGTTGGAGAAACCTTTCTCACACTATCACAAAATCAAGAATTACATTTTTTTAAACTAAAATTATGCACAATATGTTAAGGACATAGCTCAGTATAGTTTTTGTTGGAAGTTGTTCAGCTTTTGTTAACCCATGTCTACTATTTCCAGATAAGCCAGGAATATTTTGTGGACACATTTTGAAATTATTTACGTTTAACCATTGCTTGTACTTTAGACATTAGTGGATATCAGGCAGATATAGGCTTTACCAGCCCCAGTGATACATGTAGGTGCAAATGCTAACTTTAGCCATCTGTTTCCACACCAGGGTTGCAAATGTTGGGCCTGCTAGTTACCTAATGCCAGTAAGTGAGATAATGGGCTGCCGTGTCAAGTTCTTCTACTATAAAATCTTCATCAACATAAAGTTTTGTACTATATTGTTAAATGAAGGGTTTAAGTAACATTTACTTAGTTGCTATCTGGCTTGTTTGTCAAATTCATTTCGGACTCAGAAAGATTTAGTTGATATTCGCGGAGGTACCCTGACTGCGTATGTGCTACTGTGTCATCACTTTGATTAAATTTGATTGTTGGTAATCTGGTTTTATGTAATGCTGAACGGATTGTTTAGGTCACTTTAATGCCTTCAACAGTCAACAGTGGTGGTGGTGCTGACACGATACATCTTAGTATTCGTATGATGATCTTGACCTGAAACGGCTGAGTCAGGTGAGGCAGTGGTTGACTGCTTCTGGCCTAGCTCAGTTGTTAGCCTTGCCAGCTCTGGTGTGAATGAGAGAGGGAGAGGCAACACGAACCATGGAAATCTATTAACACTCTAGATTACCGTTTCTTTCTGAATAAAATATATGAACATTCAGCAATCTGTTTCTCATCATGTGAAATCTTTACACTTGTGTCAAAGCTCTAATTTCAATCTGAGTTACGTATGAAAGTCTGACAAGGTACAGCAATCATTACTCCTTCATCTGAGTCCCTTCACAACTTGATCTTTGTCCGGAAGCATCTGAGTCAACTTTGCCTGGTGCAAGATTAGATAAGGCAGTCTTTACCGTTATGTTGGCTTGAAATGTTTGTGAAGTTATATGCATCTCATTGACTGAATACCCAAAGAACTGCAGATCACACAGATATGTTAACAATTTATTTTTCTTATGTGGCCATAAAGAGTGTGCAAGAAAGTTTTCCTCATTCAACTGCTTTGCTGTTAATATGTCATGAACAAACCCAGACACAAGGACCAGACAAACTTGGAACCGGAGTGTGTGTGTATACAGTTAAAGCGTTCAATGAATTTTTGCAGCAGAGAATATGCAGATGTTAAAGGGCTTGTGTCTCACTTGAGAGGCCATATACAAGAGGGTCTGACTGTAACTTGACCCTTTGATGGATGTTCTAAGACTTTTAATGTAAAGACATCCTTTTCATCTCATATTTCCTGATATCATAGATGGTGGAATATCACCCAGATAGCACCTGTTCATCTATGCAAAGTTGCAGGACAGTCTTTTCCAGATGAGGGAGCACATGTTGCAAAGAATGTAACTGAAGGAATTGATGTGATTTATGCAGACCAAAGATAGGATATTGGGAGTGATAAAGTGCAAGATGCCTACACAGAGAATCTAGCTCTGTTTTACTTGGATTTGCAGGCAACGTATTTAGTCCTAGCCTCCACAATTACAGAGATGGCAAATTACATGAAAACTCTTCAAGATATTCAACAGGAGTACACAACTGATGTGCTATCTCGAGAACTTGAACAGTATGGTGTTCAAACAGAGACATTAACATGTCTTGGGAATGTCTCGGGTTACTTAACTGTAACCCCTGTTCCCTGAAAACAGGTATGACAGGTCAGGTCCTGAGGTCTTGCTTTGAGGGCCGCTTAGGGTGACGAGCCGGTCCCCAGTTTCTACGAGGGGGAGCGCTATTCGCCAAGCTCTGTTTTTGAGCCTCCCTTCTAGAAGGATCGGGGCAGGGCAGGGTGGCCGGCGGCCCCTCCCCCTGACTGCGGCGAGGAAGGAATTGCCAGAAGGCTTCCTCATGACTTTTTTCCTCCTGGAACCTTGTGATGACTGTGTTCACATAGTCACCGAACAAGCCAGAAGGTGAAATAGGGGTATCAAGAAGGAAGACTTTGTCCTTGTCTTTGATGCCTGAAAGGTTCAGCCATAAGTGCCTCTCCATGCTGACCAAAGCAGCCATAGACCAGCCAATGGCGCAAGCCATATGTTTGGTCACCCGGAGAGACAGATCCGTGGCTCGACGAAGCTCTGAAAACGCCTTCTTGTCGACGGTAGTGCCCGCACTTAGGTCCATTAACAGTTCAGCCTGGTATGCCTGCAACACAGCCATAGTGTGCAGAGCGGGCACCAGCCTGACCTGCTGCCTGATAATCTTTCCCCACAAGTGTAGAGGTGGTCCTGCATGGCTTTGTGGGGAGAGTGGGCTAACAATAAATGTTAACTAGTAGTTGTTGTGTTAGAAGTATTAGTTGCAGTAGCAGTTATAATAATGGTGGTAGCAGCTACCGTACTATTTGCAGTGCTCGTTGTTATAGTAGTATCCAAATTAATTGGTACACGTTCATCTAGACTTAAGTAAAATTATTACGAAGCAGGTTTTTATAAAGAGAATAGCAAAAATTGCAAGAATGACGTAGCTGAAGCATGCACACACATGCACACATGCAGTTAGTTTTATCATACTTCAGGGGATGGAACTAAAATAAAATTCCCTGTGCCACCAGAAACTTTAGTTGCTATTGCTCTTTCCTGCTTATCTATGTGTTTCACATTTCATGTCATGTCTAGAGCACTGACAGAGAAAACTTAAGTCACACCTGCATGAAAAAAAGATTTCCCCTTGTTCATTTGAACAAAGGAGGGCACAAAATGCATATTTAAATTCGGCTGAACTTTGACCAAATAACGTGACTGACCTATGCTCAACCAAAACAAGAGTAGGCGGGCTTGGTCTCTACCATTTTGCTTAAAATTGGAAGAGGCTCTTTTTGTAGCACTTTCAGATTTGTTTATGTATTACACATGGATATGTATAATCTAATTGTTTACATAATTGTGAACTTCAACTAATTACTTTGGCAATAAGCTTCCGGTTCACGCCTATTTTGCCACAACACACAAATACATTTCGCTCTGCAATTTCCAGTGTGTCCACAGCCTAACTCTACAGTTCCTTGCAGGCTGTCAAAGTGGTGGAAAGTGTATTAAAATAAATTTAATTCTGTAATGGAAAAATACTCAAAATACTCCAAAAGTCTTGAAGGATGAGTATTTTTCCATCTCAACGTCTTCATGTTACTCTGTAGTTCAGTTTCAATCATTTCATTACTCGTGTAGCTAAAAAAACGTATCAATTTCCTTAAGAATTTTCCTGGGAAAAAAAGCTAAGATGACGGGAACAAAACAGCTAGACATTCCTCCAAGACTATAGAAGTCACTGTATGAACTGAACGTCTATGAAAATCCATGTTACCTTTTTTCAAAGCTCAAAATGGACCAGTGCAAAAGCTTGCTCACACTGGCACATGGAGAGAGGTACCAAGAGTGTGCACACACACAAGCACGCATGGAGCCCTGCCTCTAGCGTCATGCTTGCTCTTCCCTCAACCTCTGATTGTACCGTTTTCTTCTTAGTTTTACATTGAATAATGTTGTCAGGCATGGGCAGAATTTGGAACTATGAGACAAAGATACAAGAAAGCATTGTTGCAGAACCATGCCAATTATGCCACAATTTAGCATTGAATGAGCAAGAGGTTAATAACCAAACTCAAAGAATATACTGTTAAAGAAAAATGGCACTGATTCATGTGGCTAGAGTCTTTTCTATATTTTTGCTTATTGATATTATGCTTGAAATCAACTAAAATCAGAGTTATGCAATCATAATCATATGTTCACAATAATTTATTCAGTTTTATATTCAGTTCATATTATCATTGTATTTCTGTGCCTTTACATTCATGTTACCAGATGTACCATTTATGTGTCCAAAATCTGTATTTATTCATATAGAACGTCATTTATACATTCATACTATGAGATGCATTACTTATGTGTTCTTGTATATGTGTTTATGTTACGTATGACATGATGAGATTGCAGAGCTGGAGCAATAGAGCTTAGTTTATAGTTATTATTGTTCTAAGTAATGTACAGATGAGATCTACAAACACAGGATATGTCTAAGACACACGTGTTCATATCTTGCTGAGATCAGGAAATTTACGAGTACTTGGCAAAGATATATGTATGAGCTATTCTGTAGTCTATTCCTTCCCACAACCGCAGTTCCCCTTCTGTCACTCACTCAACATTGTTTCGATTGTAGTGACACAAGGGGTCTCTTCTGAGAGCCTTGCGTACCTCTGAACTTGAGAAAATGCCAATGTCAAGTTGGCAGACAGAATTTGCATGCCCCGGACAGGTATAAAGGGGAGCGGGGGAGCAAATGTCAGACAGATTTTTTCTTCGGAGCCGAGCAGTTGTGTGATCAGAGAGCTGTGTGTCATGACTGCTTCACTCACCTCTGCAAGAGAGCTTCTGTTGTATCTGACGGCGCATTACAGCTGCTTTCTCCTCTCTGCACACTGTGCAGACTCTGCCTCTGGGCACTTCGACAGCGCTTCTCTCCTAAAAGAGTTGACTTCTCTGAAAGAGTTTTATTTTCCTCTAAAAGAGTTTGTTTTCTGGTAAAAGAGCAACATACACAACCGGGCGTTGAACATCCTTTTCAGGACACGTCTTTGTAAGATGCCCTTCTGCCGCTGTGTAGTTCCTGGATGTAGCCGGTATCGCTCCAGATCCGAGGGTCATAGACGCTGCCTCATGTGCCTGGGTAGCGATCACACCGAGGCAGCGTTTGTGGATGGTTCTTGTTCTTACTGCAAGGACATGACCATGGTAACGTTGCGGTCAAGGCTTTCGATTCTTGGAACCCTCCGTCCTCCCCCCAACCCTCGTGGCTTGATGATTGGTACCTCGGCTCTCAGCCACACCCCCCCACCAGTACCTTTCTTCCCGGAAATGCATGATGAGCTGACGAGTTCATGGAGGGCACCTTTTATTGCCCGCAACCGACCTCCTCGCTCGTCTGCTTTTGCTACCCTTGACGGCGGGTGGTCCACGGGTACACGGAGGTCCCTCAGGTGGACAGGGCGGTTGAAATCCACCTATGTCCCGAGAACGGCGCCACCTTGCGGGACAGCCCGGTAATCCCCTCCAAGACCTGTAGGACAACGTCGTCGCTGACTGCTAAAGCCTACAGCACCACTGGACATGCCGCCTCGCATGCCATGGCTCTCCTGCAGGAACACCAGGCCAGGACACTCAAAGAACTGCACCAGGGTAGTCCCGATCCCGACGTGCTGCAGGAGCTGCGCTCTACCACCGACCTCGATCTCAGGGCTACGAAGGAAGGTAGGACTACAAAGGTACAGGACCCCCTCCTCTGTCTACAACCTGCCCCCTGCGGGATGCGCGGAGCATGGTAAGTGCTTTGAGTTTTTTCTCAGCACCCAAGCCTCGGGACTACCTGCTTCCCCCCGCCGTGAGGCCCCACCCGGTTCATCCAAAATCATAATTCCGTTAGTGCCCCTCGCACGGAGCTTAGACGCATGGCTTGCGCTTCCCAGCCCATCGTGTTGGCTGGCCAGGACCATCTGATTCGGCTATGCGATTCAATTCGCCAGGCTCCTGCCTCGTTTCAGCGGTATTTGCTCCACTCAGATGCGCACTGAAAACGCCAGCACCTAACAAGCAGAGATGGCCACTCTGCTACTCAAGGACGCAATAGAGCCTATCCCTCCAGCCGAGATGAAGAAGTGTTTCTACAGCCCTTACTTCATCGTACCCAAAAAAGGCGGTGGGTTGCGGCCAATCTTGGACTTGCGAGTTCTCAACCGGACTTTACACAGACGCCCGTTCAAAATGCTCACACAGAGTCAAATTCTATCCTGCGTTCCACATCTCCATTCTGCCTCAACACCAACCCTTCTTGCGGTTCACGTTTGACGGCCAGGCATATCAGTACAAGGTCCTCCCCTTCGGCCTGTCCCTGTCCCCTCGCATCTTCACCAAGGTCGCAGAGGCTCATCCTAGCACACTCTCGAGAGTTACTATGCACCCACAGGGACCAGGTGCTCAGCCACCTCAGCCGTTTAGGGCTTCATGACAACTGGGAAAAAAGCAAGCTCTCTCCGGTTCAGAGCATCACTTTTCTCGGTTTGGAGTTAGACTCGGTCTCAATGTCAGTCAGTGCTCGTGTGCCTTGCTTGCTACAAGCCAGGCACAGCAGTTCCTCTCAAACAGTTCCAGAGGCTCCTGGGGCATATGGCATCCTCGGCTGCGGTCACGCCACTCGGGTTGGTGCATATGAGACCGCTCCAGCACTGGTTTCAGACTCGAGTCCCGAGATGGGCATACCTGTCTGACATTTGCTCCCCTTTATACCCATATGTCTGGGGGCGGGGCATGCAAATTCTGTCTACCAACTTGACATTGGCCTTTTCTCAAGTTCAGAGGTACACAGTGGGTCGGCCACAAAATGGGCTGAATGGGCCGCGATAAGCTAAAATGAGCCGCAGCACTATGCCACAAAACGCCGCCGTGTTATGCAGAAAAGGACAGCGAGTTGGTGCTTGTAATTCATTTTTGCAATGTATTTGAAAATTGGTTTGAATCTTGAAAGTTTTACTTGTTGTGATATTTAACTTTATTGTGACCTGTACAGGAGTATTGCTCATGTTTGGGTTTTGCTGTTTTAATTCTGTTTGTTGCTGTTTAAAACAACAAAATAATGGTGCTGTGCACATTGTTAAATTAAATGTTATAATTTCAATGTTTTAGACTGTTAACATGTTTAAAGCAAACAAAAGCCATTGAATGCACTTTTATGAATTTATTTACATGAAGCAAAAATAAACATGTTCAATTTGTATATATTGTGGTGGATTTATTTTATCATGTCACAGTATTAGCTGTTTAATGAGTTATTTTATCACATTAGAACACTACATTGGTCTGGTGATGGATAGCAGTCATTATTGTATTTTAGCATTGTTTTAGAGTGGAAGAAATACATGTATATTTACCAGAAAATGTAGGCTACTACAATGACTAAACAGAATTTTAAATTTCAGCTACGAAGAAACTGACAATAAATATGGTACATATTTGATCATTAGAATTTTCAGTGGTGAAGAAATTTTCTGCAAATGCTACTGAGGATATGCTGTAATTTTACAGAAATTTCTGTTTAAGGATTGAAGGATGTGTTCGTGAGTGGTACAGAGGATATGCTGTAAATCTAAGGCATTATCTTTTTTTGGATTATCAAAAGTGTCCTGAATGGTACAGAGGATATACTGTATATCTACGAAAATGTACTGTTAATTTTCTGCCAGGACATTATACGTTTTCTACTGATTTGTTTCTTACATTGCTGCATGATGTCCTATTTCCATTCCCCCTCATTCTCTCTCCACTTTACATCGATATTTATGGCCATCTATTTCATGCAAAATGTCCATAAACAAAATGTATAAATAATAATAATAAATAAATAACCCCCCTTTGGTCACCTAAATTAATCTTAATTAATGTAGCATTAAATTGATCCTGAGTATTTGTAGGAGGTACATTTGCATTAGTTTGTGTGAAACATTTAGTATTTGTGGATAGCCTATTTCTTAGAGGAATGTTTAATAAACGATAATAAATCTGATTTTATTAACCACCTGTAGTCAGATAAAAAATTCCAGAAAAGGTGAGAGAATAATCTATTCTGTGTGTCTCTCATTTCTTAAGAATAAACAAGCTGCTACCTCACCCTCTACTATTTTATTTTTTGCCTTTATTAGGTTCCCAGCTCATTAGCTATTTCCTAAATATATCAAAGTGGGAGAAACAGAAAATATTAGAACACTTATTACCTCAGCATCATTTCCTCCCTGTTAAATACAGATGTAAAACAATTTTGAAGCATCAGGATTATAACGATACTTAAAGTATTATGTGTGCATTTATTACTGAAAACAAAAGTGTATATAAGTGTCTCTGTACTGACTGTGACATCCAAGTGAGTGTTCGGTGTAGCCTGTAGGAACTGTTACTAACTGATCTGGATTCTATGAGGTTCTATGAGAGCTGCATAAATAATGCTTCAAGGCAAGGTGACCCACCTAGATCATTCCATGCTCTGCTTGAGCCCTGAAGCTTATATTTATAGACAACGACTACAGGTACAATACATTGCTCTGTTGCTCTCTTCTCTTTTCTGTTACAGACCATTTCAGCCTTATATTTAGACAGTGGGGGTAGGGATTTTGTGCTCTATAGCAAGGCTAGTGGCAAGAGAGCTTATTTTACCCCAGGATATTGAAGATTTGATGACTCCTACAATTATTGTGATCTGTTTTGATACGTCCAGTAAAAAAATCAACTCAAAAGGTCACAGTATAAGCCCCAGAAAACCTGTATTGTTTCTGTAAATATGATGCACTTAATTTGCATTCAGCACATTCTGCTATTCTTTTCAAAATCAGACAACAGTATATTGGTTTAAAAGGATCAAAAATTATGAGCTGGAAACCATATCAGCGTATTTGTAAACTGTGGTGGTAAGTGCTCTCTGAATGAATCTAAATACAATGACTGTTTATATATAAATCATATTTGAAGAAAATAATGTTGATCATCTACTAACAAGCCCACATGTTAAGGTCTGTGTAGATTAGATTGTAAGCAAACAACAGTTCTCGTAGTCAACATGTTAAATGTGGTAGAAATGGGCAGAAGTAAGACCTGAGTGGCTTTGACAAGGAACAAATTGTTATGGCCAGATGACTGGGTCAGAGCATCTCTGAAACGGCAAGGTTTGTTGGGTGCTCACGTCCTTGGAGGTCCTTAGAGCAGTGGAAGAAGGTCGCCAGGTCAAATGAATGCTGTTCCCCTTCTTTCACTCACTTGACATTGTGTCGGTGAAGTGACACTAGGGGTCTCTCTTGAGAGCCTCAGATGCCTCTGAGCTTTGAGAAAAGGCCAATGAGAATTGGCGAACAGAATTTGCATGTCCCTCCCCCGGACATACAGGTATAATAGAAGGAAATCATTCATCTGTTTAGTCAGATTTTTTCTTTGGAGCCGAGCGGTTGTGTGTCCAGTGAGCTGGTATTTGTGGATGGTTTTTGTTCTTACTGCGAGAACTTGACCATGGCAACGTTGCGGTCAAGGAATGAAACTAGGAATGGATTTTAATTAGTGATACTGGCTGATAAAAAGTACCTCAACAAATAATAAATAACAGTTTGAACTTTAAAGTACAACCTTTGTATGTTCAGCATGCCAACTTACTTTTTATGTTTGTAGGCCCATTGTCTCCACTGACCTCTGCAGGCAAATGAAAAAGCATCAGGCTGTTCATTCTGTATTAGGGACTGAAAACGTTCCAAGGAACGAAAACAAAAAACTAAATTTGCAGAACATAATCGAAAATGGTAACGAAGTCTCTATCAATTATTCCAGGGTGTTTAAGTTTTAAATATTGGTAACTAGTTAATAACCGATTAATTTCATTCTGATAATTTCATTCATTAACCAAAGTCTAAATCATTTATTACAGTACATTTTCGGAATCACAACACTTCCTGTTGCCCAAAATGAGGCTTCTCTCTTTTTCAGTTGAACATAATAAGCATGTGCTTTTATTTTGAAGGAAACTGCAGCATCACATATTTATTTGCCTTAATGCACGTTGTGGATGTAGCCTTCTGTGACATGCACAGTTAATCCAGATACAAATAAAATATTGAGATTAAAAATACATATCTCAGGAGATATGTATTTTTGCATATCGCATTTTGCATACGCATTTTGCATTTTGTGTTATTCGCATTTTGTGTTATAATCCAGTGAGATTTGCTACATCCTGCGACATATTTGCTCTCTGAGGTCAACATGTCAAAAAATGTAAAATCCTCAGACAGATATTAAAAGACACTTACGTGCTCCAGCTGAAACCTCTGACAGGCCTGCGGATCAGGGACTCGGTTTGAATGGTGCAGCGGGAGAAATCCGGCTTCAACTGTCAAACACGTTTGTGATGCTGATGAAGGTTGTTGCTGACTTAGATGATCTCACTGTAATATGTCGATCGATTGTGGCAATGGAAATTCTCTGAGTTGGTTACAAGAGTGGCAGATGCTGAGAAGCGAATCAATTATCTGGAGAAATCGGAGAGGGAATTATCTGATAATCCACTGGTGACCAAAGTTAATTTGGAACACCAAATTGTTGGAACTCCTGAGCATGAGGAGGGCAGAGATATAGTGAAATTCCTAGACAAGCTCTTCCAGAGTCTGCTCAACATAATAGGCCATAAACTGGAAGCCAAGCAAGCTCACAGAGTCCCGGCTCGCAGATCCGCTGAGGGAGACAGGCCCTGATCAATCCTGGCAAAATTCCTAAGATCATCCAATAAAGATCATGTGTTATGCGAGGCGAGAAGCAAAGGAAAGCTTTCTTGGAAGAATTACAAAATGTTCTTGTTCCCAGACTTTGCGAATTTGACAAGAGAGAAACGTGATCAATTCAAGGAATCCAAGAAACTTTTACATAAACGGAAGATCGCTTTTGCACTGATGTTCCCAGCCAAACTGAGTATAAATACTAAAAATACAAAGTATTTTTATGCCCCAAGCAAGCTCTGTCCTTCATAAAACATTGGAGTGTGCAAGCCATTTGGTGTTTCTCAAGTGGGTGGATTGACTCGCTGTACTTGCTCTTGGCTGTCTGAGGAAGCTGGAGGCCATATTTGTTTCTTTTTCTGTTGGTCCCGCCTAGCGGCTGGAGTTTGTTTTGTGGAAAAACACTCCTTCAAGAAACCTTTATATTGACGGAAGATCACTTTTACACTGAAGTTCCTGGCCAGTGATAAGGATGACCGCAAAATATCTATGGCATGGAATGTGAATGGGTTGGGGTACCCTAATAAAACGAAGGAAGGTTATTTATTTTCTTAAACGGAAGAAATATGATATAGTGTTTCTTCAAGAAACACATCTTGTCTGTTGTTACTTAATGTCTGACCACTGTATGTATGTTGGGTGAAAAAGTACATTTCTTATTTGTACATTTGTTTGTTTCCAAGTATTCACAAAATTATTGGTAGATTTTATGCATTGCACAGATTTGATGCTGTCAGATTCTGACCGAAAAGCAGATCTGTAATAAAAACAAATAATTAAAATAAAATAATAGAATAATTATTGCATGTTAAAAATAAAATAATTTGACCAGCTTGAGATAATTTTATTTTATTTAACCTTTATTGAACCAGGAAGTCCCTTGAGACTGAAGTCTCTTTTTCGAGGGAGACCTGGCCAAGACGGCACACCAGTTACAATTTAAATACAAAATACAACATAGTCAACAAACAAACAAGCATCACACATAGAAAGGAACAGGTCACATATGGCAGTTACATTTTTAAGTTATATGGCATTTTAACATGGCCTTAAATTCATTTAATGGGACTAGATCAGTTAGATGTAGCAAATTTTGCAAGTTATTCCAAGACCATGGCATAAAGTAAGAGAAGGCTTTTTTTCCCAGCTCAGTAAAAACCCTTGGAACCTGGTAAGAAAGCCACCTCGTGGATCGGAGATGAAAACTGCTGGAATTCTTCATCAGGAGATTACATAGATATGCCGGCAATTTACCCAACATGGCCTTGTATAGAAAAATATGCAAATGAAGTTGTCTACGTAGACTTAATGACGACCAGCCTACCAGTTCATACAGCGTACAATGATGAGTACAGAAACCAGAGTTAGTTAAAAAACGTAGAGCACTATGATACACCGAATCTAAAACGTGGAGAGTATTAGAGGCAGTATGCATGTAGACAACATCACCATAGTCCAAAACACTCAAACAAGTAGCCTGCACGAGTTTTTTTCTAGCTAACAGATTAAAACAAGCCGTCCCAATTCTTTAATAATAAATAACATATTTAAAAAAGAAGAAATACCTCAATTTAGCAATAAAAGTTGTAGCATTTAAGGCCAGACTTTGGTGGTTGCATTCAAACAGTCATGTAATGCTAAATTGGCTGATGTTATATTCTGATATTTTTTAGATAAAAGTGTTATCAGGGTCCTGTTTGTAGTTCAGAATTTGGGAATTTGGTTTAGTTCAGATGATGATAAGAGAAATGTGGGTCAAATAATTTCTCTCTCAACTCCCTTAGCAGACATAAATAATATAAATAGTTTTCCAAATGTCTTCTTTCTGTTCTCCACACTCTCAATTGCACTAATTCTGTGTTTCCTCCTATTTTCCAATGAATGTACTGCCCATATCATATATGATAACTTACATTATCTGACCTTAGCAAGACATTTAACTTTCGCTATGTGAATTAATTCTCGGTTCAAAAAAAGAGTCTCTGTATTGAGTCTAAAATAATTCACAATATATTTCAGTAATGACACTGCAGACTTGTTTGAAAGAGTGTTTTTTTCCCTCCGGGGCTTCAGTGAGTCACATTTAAACAAACCACGAGTTATGCTTCCATTGCTGAATGAAAATTAACGCATGGTGTAGTTCTGAGCAATGACTCGTCTATAATGTGTTGCCAGTTGCTATGTGAATAAGACATTCCAATTTCAATCTGTTAATTATCATGTTGCCTGTTGATGGAGCATCACATTTTAAAATGCCTCTCCATAGCATTACAACCACCTAGTCAAGACTGCTGAGCTGTACAGTCACCTATCTATCACTGCTTAATCATTCTTTTGGGTACAATAAACCATGGGGAGTCTGGGTAGGCTTGAGGCAGCTCTTTGTCTGTTGTGAGACAGGATGCCCTCACCACCGGTGGACCAAAGCTGAGACCAGCCAATAGCACCTCCACCATAAAACATTAAGATCTGCAATACATTGATCATATTTTGTAAATCTTGACTGTTAAATCTTGATCAAAAACATTTCTTATGACTGAAAATTATAATAAAGCAGTATATTTATAAAACAACATTGTATTTCATCACATAATAACACATTATTCCTAAAAGGGAAGACTAATAAATACTTACATGGGGTGAACTACAGCTGCTTACATTGCCTGTGGCCTGATTTTAAACTATTTACTCGTTGGAAAAAGCCCCATGAATTCCAGAGCTGTTGTGACTGCAGCCAGAGGTCACTATTAAATAATGTACAATTTTCATTGTCACCTGAGGGGAGAATGACAGATCACAGTAAGAGAAGATATTTACAGCTCCTGTTGTCATTATGAGACTGGCATGGTGATCCTGAGCTTCTGCAAACAAATGTCAACAAGATAGACTTGTAGTGTGGATTATACTTTATTTAATTTTTTTAGTTGTGTCCACCCTGTGGGTATACAATTAAGCCTGCTGATTTTAATTTAATAAGGTTGGCTACAGGGAAAACTCCAACCATGTGGCTGGTACATCAAAGTTCTTTAGATTAAGCATTAAGCTTTACATCACCTCGTCTATATTTGATATTTTCTCTTTTTATATGTATTACATAAACACTCACTGAGCACTTTATTAGGAACACATGTACACATACTTATTCATGTGATTATCTAATCAGCCAATCATGTGGCAGAAGCGTAATTAATAAAATCAAGCAGATACGGACCAGTAGCTTCAATTAATGTTCACATCAACCATCAGAAGGGGGAAAAATGTGATCTCAGTGATTTCAACAGTGGCATGATTTTTTGTGAAAGATGGGCTGGTTTGGGTATTTCTGTAACTGCTGATCTCCTGAGATTTTCATATAAAACAGTCTCTAGAATTTACTGAGAATGGTGCCAAAGACAAAAAACATCCAGTGAGCATCTTAGAGAAATCAATGGAGAATGGTCAGACTGGTTTGAGCTGACAGAAAGGATACAGTTACTCAGATAACCACTCTGTACAATTGTAGTGAGCAGAATAGCATCTCAGAATGCACAACATGTCAAACCTTGAGGCAGACAGGCAACAACAGCAGAAGACCACTTCAGGAACTTTATTAGGACAAAGGATTTCCTAATAAAGTGCTCAGTAAGTGTATATATACAGTTTAATTTTTCCCTTTTCCTTTCCTTTTTGGCATAGGCAAAGGTTGAGAGCACCTGCATTAATGAGTTAAATCTATGATTCATCAGGTTCAGTGAGTCAGAAATTATCTTTCACTGTTGAAGAGCAAATTGTGCCATTTAATCTCTAGTAAACCTTAATACAAATGGGCAACATCCAAATTTAAGCAGCTTTACCCAATGATGAGCAATAATGATGTCAAATTCAAATGACTGTGAAAATTGCAACCAGGTTTTTAGGAATGATTTTTGGTGCTTGGTATTTCTGAGAAATTTGTTAATGTTTTCAGAATATTTTAATCTAAACCTCAGCAAAGAGAGCAGTATGTGTATCAACTGTTCACATTTACCTCTTCTATTTTATATCGCTGAGCTCCTGGTTATCAGCACCGCTTACCTTCCTATCTTTTGTTACTCCTTTGTATTGCAGTTACAGCTGTAACCTTCCAACTCTGATATCATTCCTGGCAGGAGCTATTAAAAAGGCAACAAAGTAAAGGGCTTCAGGAAAGGTCAAGTTCTGGCAGTGGGGAGTGGGTATGGAAATGATAACTGACATTATTAATTGACATCCACATACTGTGGATACAACAGGTTTAGTGCTTCCCTCTCCTCCCTCAAGGAAAGCAGGTAAAGTGTATTGGAATTTCTGAGACTACATGCACTAGATTCAAGAAAAGCATCCATTCATGACCATTTTATATAGATACTTTTATAGAATACTTATGCAGTGCTGGGAGGAGACATGTACAGCCCTGCATCTGAGCGCTGCAGGACAGATATCAAGCCTTTCGTTTTTGGCAAGCTACACTTCCCATTTTAAACTTTAACCCTGCCACATTTAACCCTGCTCTCTTCCTCTCATTTAGCAATCTCTTTCTTTCCTCTTCCCCTCAGTCGGACCACAGGGACTGAGCAAGCTCTTGTGCACTGTCTCTGTCATTCCGTTCTATAAACCAGATGAAATAGGCAGGTGAAGGTAGTATTACATGGCCCAGTGGAGAACACATCTCTAAATTCCCCAGTGTCATGTCCAAATATCTTCCAAGGGAGGGATGGTCAGCTCTTAGCTGCCTCTCAAACCAGTGATGTGCAAAGATTTGGAAAGTATAAAAAGTAAATGGCATAAATAATGGTACAGCTGGTCATTGTTTATTCATACACATGGTGCCTTGGTTAAATTGAAATGGTAACCACATTTTATTCACCAATGAACTGCTAAATATTACACATATGACATTGACAAATTTTAAGGCACATAACTTTATAAGTATTTTTTTTAAAATTCATAAAGTTTAAGTCTCTTCTTATTTGATTACAGAGTGGAGATGTTGTCCAGGGTTCTGGGTGATTTTGTTTTGAATTTGTAAATCGATTCAGAAAATAAATCATTCAGAACTCTTTTCGTACCAATTTTACTGATACTGTACCCTCTTGGTAATAACAGCTTAATAGTAACATTTATGCATTAAGCAGACACTTTTTTGTGGATCCTGGGAATGTAACCCCATGACTTTAACATTGCTAGCACCATGCTGCTACACAGCGAAACACTGTAGCACTGTAAATTCACCAGTGTCCATTTTGAAAAGGAGCTGTTTTTTGTTTTTTTATTGTTGCACTAATGCTGAAATGTGGTCTTTGTAATTTAGTTTTTGACACACAATTAATTTTTTCTATTATATCAAAATGTCAAATGTTAAAATGAGTGGACTGTCCACTCTGTCCATGTGGAATTTGAATGGGTTGGGGTACCGTAATAAAAAGAAGGAAGGTTATTTATTTTCTTAAACGTAAGAAATATGATATTGTGTTTCTTCAAGACTAACTAATAAGGAGAGACTAACTATTAATTTGGCTTTGTTGAAGAGTACCTCTTTAAAGAGTTTGCAATGTTCCTCTCTTTTGCACATGCTTATTAGATTCAACATGTCTGTTATACCAGGCAAAAATACTGTAGTTCCCCTTCTGTCACTCACTCGATATTGTGTCGATATAGTGACACTACGGGTCACTCTTGAGAGCCCCAAAACACCTCATATCTTTGAGAAAATGCCAATGAGAATTGCTGATTGGAATTTGCATGCCACTCCCACGGACATACGGGTATAAAAGGGAGCTGGAATGCAGATTTCACTCTGATTTTTTCTTTGGAGCCGAGTGGTTGAATATCAGCGAGCTGAATTCCACTGCTGTTCCATTCACCTCTTCAAGAAGTGTTTGCTTTTGGATATAGTGCGCATTCCAGCAGCTTTCTCTCCATCTGCACGCTCAGAGCAGAGTTTGACCCCTGGGTGCTTCGACATCGCTAAAATGAGTGTATTTCTCCTCTAAAGGGTATATTTCCTCTATTGGAGCAAACGCATTGATATTGAACGTCTTTTTAAAAAGCGTCTTTTTAAAGATGCCGTTCCATTTCTGTGTAGTTCCTGGGTGCGATCGTTACCTCTCCACCACTGATGGTTATGATCGCAGCCTCACGTGTCTAGGTCATGATCACTTTGAGGAAGCATTCGTAGATGGTGCATGTTCTCACATGACCTTCTTCCGGGGGAAAGCCACTTCAGCTGTCAACACCACCCCCCCGTTGGTTCTTTTACCTACGGGTATGAGGCCACCCCGGTTGATGCTGAAGGCGATTCGGGGGCTTCAATGGGTACGGCTCCACTAGGTAATCCCCCACAGACCATTCATTCCCGACACGCTCATTTGCTCCCGTCCAGTTCATGCTTGTCTGGGCTACCGTGAGTGTCAGGCTACAGAACATTCCTGAGCCTGTAGGACTATGTCGTCTCTGGCGACCAAAATCCTACAGTGCTGCCAGTCAGGCCGATTCCACCCTGCATGCCATGGCCCTCCTAAAGGTCCATCAGGCCAAGGCTCTAAAAGAGCTGCACGAGGGTAGTTCTGATCCTGATGTGCTGCAAGAACTGCGCTCCCTGACCAATCTCGCCCTTTGTGTGACGAAGGTCACGGCACGTGCACTCGGGCAGACAATGTCAATTCTCGTGGTCCAGGAGCGCCACCTGTGGATGAACCTGGTTGAGATGAGAGACGCAGACAAAGCACGGTTCCTTAATGTGGCCATTTCACGCAGGTATGCAGCCGCCTGCCAGCCTTCCACCACCTCTTCAGCCCTTGGACAGACCTTGCGTTCTTGCGGCCAGAGTCCACCTACAGCAAGTGTTCAGGTGTGTCATAGTTAACATGACACACCTGGACGTGACCACAACTCGGGCTGGGGCACCGTGTGCAACAAGCATGCAGCCACCGGTTCCTTTACAGGACCACACCTGGCACCAGACCCAACCCCCCCCCCCCCTCTTTCAGGGCAGGGTCTGGTCTCCGTGAGGTCTTTTCCGCCTGAAAGAATAGGACAGGAAAAGAACGCCTTCCCCAGCACAATTTATGAGCATTTAAAGGCCCCAGCCGAATCTAACACTCAGGGGAGAGAAAACTTAGAGAGAAAAGGCAGCGGCTAGATACGTCGTCTATCCCCCCCAGGGGATGTGGGGAGCTATACTACGTTTTTGGGGGCATCTGGGGAGGCTACGTGCAGTCCGTGTGCATCTGTTCCGACGCTCGCAGTAGCCTGCTTACACTTGCATCAGCAGTTCATGTAACACAGTTCAGCTATTATGGCGTTTCATATAGGGCCCCCTAGTGTCATTTCATCAATGTCGAGTGAGTGACAGAAAGGAACAAGACGTTATGTCCCTCTTACCACAGGCTGTACTACCTGCTGGAATGTCCAGGACCTTGTCTCGGCTCCTCAGCACAAAACCTGAATGAACTCTGCATTCCATACCTGTAAGTCCAGGGGAGTGGCATGCAAATTCCAATCCCCAATTCTCATTGGCCTTTTCTCTAGAGTGACCCCTAGTGTCACTACCATTTTGTTTAGGTAGATTCAGCACAATAATTATAGTGAACAAATAATTTTCATATATTTTTTTTGACAATATACTGTATTTTTTCCTTGCCACAGTTGCCTTGTGGCTTGCTCAATGGGGACATAAAGACTAAGATTTTCTGTAAAGTTGCTTTGAAACAGAGTGTATTGTGAAAAAACTATACAAATAAAAATTAGTTGACTTATATTGTCAACGTTTCTTTCTTATTTTTCTGAACATTCATTTATTACAGTAAAGTGACAATGAAATCAAGCTTTTAGTGGGTAGTAATATGTAATGTGTACCTAATAGGATGTATGCAAATATCTCTCTGAGCAGAGCCAGCTTGATACTGCCCAAGTAAATTTGAGGTGAGAACATATCTTGACTCACTCATCTCTACAATACATAAAGACAGTGTGACAGCTCTAGTCTACTGGGACTGAGTTATTCTCCCAACTGTCATAGGAGTTTCAGCCCCATCAAGCTGAAAATCAGATTCATGAGAGAGAGACAGAGAGAGAGAGAGCGAGAGAGAGAGAGTGCAAGACTGAGTCACATTTCATGCATTTTTGAGGAGTGATTTGGAGTGATGTCATGGCAAATGAGTAAAAGCCTTTGAAACTTTAGTGATAAAATAAGCCATTCGAAGCAGTCAGTTTGAATCTACAAATAGCTTTCATGAAATGTTACATATGTGTTGTTATTAATTTATCCAAATAAATTGAAAAAGACTACAGTCATGGGAAATGGGAATATTTATAGCTCTTCACACCTAATAAAAGTTCCATATTATAAGTGCAGGTAATGTCCAAAACACTGCACCAGTGTGCAGAATGTCATTTACTGAGGGTGCAATCTTTGTCTGAACGAATTGCCTGGCACTGCACAGCTGCCACCCAGTTCACATTATCACAGAGGAACAGTAATAACAGTGCTGTAATGAATGAGTTCATTAATATAAAAAGAACATGTAAATGAAACAGGCAATATCAATAATATGGTCGATTAACTTAGGCTGCACAAATAAGCTATAAAGAAGAAGAGAAAGAAAAATTGGACAAAAGGGAACACTAGCAGTGAGAGACAATTGAAAATGTTTAAAAGAAGTGAGATAAAGTTTATTATTATTATGACTTAGTTTGGCATGGGTATTGATAGACAATGTGGATGTTTGAACAAAATCACATATTTGGACATTGAACTGTAGGGTGAAATTCTTCAAAATTGTACATCTCAGCAAGGTGTGTGGGACATGGTGCCAGACTTGCTGATTCAGTACAGCTGTTTAAACAGCTTTAGTTCAGTCATCCCCTCCACTTTCTTTCCTGCTTCCCCAGCCCTTAATTCCCTCACTGGAGCTAACAGGACGGGCTGGACACAACACACAAGAGCTTTCCAGGACTTTAACCACCATTCAAAAATCTCATTGGCTAAACACATCAAAATAGATTCATTATTGTCTAAAAGTTGTGGTGTGAATATGTAAAGTGAACAGGAAGCATTTTTCCCTTTATACAGTAGGTCATTTGGACATGGTGAATTTCTTTTTGTTACTGTAATATCAACCTAAATAATTGCATCAAACAAAATTAAAGCAATGGTTAATGTTGAAATACACATCCTTGCCAGCAGTAGTAGGCTACACTTTATTTTCAATGGCTAGAGATAGGCAGGAGCTTCAGTTAATATTCACATCAACCATCAGAATAAGGAAAAAATGTATCTCAGTGATTTCGACCTTGGCATGATAGTTGGTGCCAAATGGGCTGGTTTGGGTATTTCTGTAACTGCTGATCTCCTGGGATTTTTTCGCACACAACAGTCTCTAGAATTTACTCAGAATGGAGCCAAAAACTAAAAACATCTAGTGAGCGGCAGTTCTGCGGACGGAAATGCCTTGTTGATGACAGAGGTCAACGGAGAATGGCCAGACTGGTTTGAACTGACAAAGTCTTCAGTAACTCATATTGCCACTCTGTACAATTGTGGTGAGAAGAATAGCATCTCAGAATACACAACACTTCGAACCTTGAGGCAAATGGGCAACAACAGCATAAGAACCACAGTGTTCCTAATAAAGTGCTCAGTGAGTGTATACAGTATATCACTTAAAAGCTGTTAAACATCATTTGAAGGAAAAATCCTTAAACTTTTCCATTTAGGAAGTGAGATTTATCCCAAAAGATGTTTACCACAGCAGGGAAAACCCACAGTACACTGTAAAAAAAAATTGTTGATTCAACTCTCAATTATTTAGTGCCTGTTTTGCAAGGGCTTTTTTTGTTTGTTTGTTTGTTTTACTGATGTTTATCTCACAAATTAAAAAAGAATCTGATCAAGTTATGAAAATGTCAGTTTAGTTAGCTGAACATAAACTGGGGTAAGTTATAACAACTTCAGTTTAGTTTACTGAACTTTAAGGCCTGCCACTGTAAAGTTTGTGTTCAATGTGTCACGGATAGGGAAGTCAGGAGAAGGCAGACGAAAGGTGAGGATCCAGACGCGGCTTTATTAACGGGCAAACAATAAAAATACAACACAGGAACAAAATAAAAGGTCCACAATGGGAAAAGGAAACTAAAACACGGGAGAACATAGAGGGGCAAACACTGGTTGGGAAAACATCCACAGGGACAAGGAAACCTCGAACGACCAGGAAGGAGTCAAGAGCAGTGAACATGAACAAAACAGCAACATTCAACAACGATCGACAAAGACTGAACAAAGAACCAGGTTTAAATACAGGAGGGAACAAACAAGGGAATGAGGGACACCTGGAGGAAACAATCAGAGAAAGATAACCAATCAGGGGAACACCAATGATACAAAGAAACTACAGAGGACTACAAAAACCAAACAGGAAACAGGAACTAAACTAAACTTCAAAATAACGGTACAAAAACAAAAGACAACAGGGAACATGACAGCATAAGAGAAACTACAAAGGACTACAAAAACCAAAACAGGAAACAGGAACTAAACTAAACTTCAAAATAACAGTACAAAAACAAAAGACAACAGTGAACGTGACAGAATCCCCCCTCAAAGGATCGGATTCCAGACGATCCTAAAATAAAAATAAATGACAAAAAAACCCCCCACAAAAAACAAAGTGAGGGCACAAGGGGCAGACAGACCAGGGGGGGCACAAGGGGCAGGCAGACAGTCCAAGGGGGCACAGAGGGCAGGAAGGCAGTCCAAGGGGGCACAGAGGGCAGGCGGGAAGTCCAAGGGTCAGGGACAGGTTCAGGAGACCTGGGAGGTGGCCATAGGACAGGGACAGGTTTAGGAGGTCTGGGAGGAGGAGTGGCCGCTGAGGGAGCTGGCGGAGCCAAGGAGGACTTCTGAGGCAGAGCCGAGGGCGGCTCGGGAGGCGGAGCCGAGGGAGGCCCGGGAGGTGGAGCCGAGGGAGGCGATGGCTTAGAAGGCTCTGAAGGCGGAGCTGAGAGAGGCTCAGGAGATGGAGCTGAAGGAGGTTCTGGAGGCTCAGGAGGCGGAGCCGAGGGAGGCTCTGGGGGCTCAGGAGGCGGAGCTGAGGGAGGCTCTGGAGGCCCAGGAGACGGAGCTGAGGGAGGCTCTGGAGGCGGAGCTGTGGGAGGACCAGGAGGCGGAGTCGAGGGAGACTCAGGAGGCGGAGCTGAGGGAGGCTCTGGAGGCGGAGCCAAGGGAGGCTCAGGAGACGGAGCCGAGGGAGATGGCGCCGTAGGCGGCTCTAGAGGCGGAGGCCTGGAAGGCTCTGGAGGTGGAGCCGAGGGAGGTGGCGCCGCAGGAGGTTTCAGAGGCGGAGACCCAGAAGGCTCTGAAGGCAGAGCCGAGGGAGGGGGTGCCGTAGGATGCTCTAGAGGCGGAGCCCTAGAAGGCTCTAGGGGCGGAGCCATAGTAGGCAGCTCGGGAGGCGGAGCCGTAGGAGGCTTGGGAGTCTCTGGGAGAAGAGCCGTAGGAGGCTCGGGAGGCGGAGCTGTAGGAGGCTCGGGAGGCGGAGCTGTAGGAGGCTCGGGAGGCGGAGCCCTAGGAGACTCGGGAGGCGGAGCCGTAGGAGGCTCGGGAGGCTTACGATGCTCGGGAGGCGGAGCCCCGGGTGGCTTGAGAGGCGGAGCCCCGGGTGGCTTGAGAGGCGGAGTCCTGGAAGGCTCGGGAGGTGGAGCCCTGGGAGGCTCGAGAGGAGGAGTCCTGGAAGGCTCGGGGAGGCTTGAGAGGCGGAACTCTGGGAGGCTCGAGAGGCGGAGCCCTGGGAGGCTCGAGAGACTAGAGAGGTGGAGCCCTGGGAGGCTCGAGAGACTTGAGAGGCGGAGCCCTGGGAGACTCGAGAGGAGGCGCCCTGGAGGACTCGAGTGACACGAGGGGCGCTGGTTCTGGGACGGTCATGGCTAATGGCGCTGGTTCTGGGACGGTCATGGCTACTGGCACTGGCTCTTGGACGGTCATGGCTACTGGCGCTGGCAGAAATACTCAAACCAGCCCTTCTGGCACCAACAATCATGCTAGAGTCCAAATCACTGAGATCCAATTTTTTCACCATTCTGATCGTTGATGTGAACATTAACTGAAGCTCCTGACCTGCATCTGCATGGCTTTATGCACTGCACTGCTGCCACACGATTGGCTGATTAGATAATCGCATGGATGATTGTTAGTCCCAGATGGGCTGGTTTGAGTATTTCTGTAACTGCTGACCTCCTGGGATTTTCAACCGTCTCTAGAATTTACTCAGAATGATGCCAAAAACATCAATTGAGCAGTAGTTCTGCAGGTGGAAACGATTGTTGATGAGAGAGGTCAACAGAGAATGGCCAGACTGGTTGACGTTGACAGAAAGGCTACAGTAACTCAGATAACTGCTCTGTACAATTGTAGTGAGCAGAATAGCATCTCAGAGTGCACACAACATGTCGAACCTTGAGGCAGATTGTCTACATCAGCAGAAGACCACATCAGGCACTTTATAGGCACCATAGTGTTCCTAATAATGTACTCAGTGAGTGTATTTCTTGATTTTTAACATAAAGTGGACTTTTGTATGAAGGACATGTTTTGTCCCTGTTCTCAACAACAACAGTGAGCTAATATATGCCAAATTACATTTTATGAGTCACAAAGACAGTGTTTTGGAAATTCAAAGCTTTGCTGACTTTTTGAACCTTCCCCTTCTCCCATTCATTAGCCATCACTGTGAAGTGAAATTAGATTAAATTCAGTGATGATGAGCAGAGTATGACTGGGCCACAGGAACAGTGTGTGTGTGTGTGTGTGTGGGCAGGTTTGGGTGGTTTATGAGGGCATTTCATAATTAAAATCGCTTAAAAAAACATACTAAACAATGTTTTTCTGAAAATGTAAAAATGCATAAAGTTTTTGTGAGGTTTAGGTTAGGGGATATAATCTATAGTTCATACAGTATAAAAATCATTATGTCTATGGGGAGTCAACGTGTGTGTGTGTGTGTGTGTGTGTGTGTGTGTGTGTGTGTGTGGATACAGCTCTGTCTCTTGTATGTGCAGTCACACATGTCTCTATGGCATCCTGTCAGCTGCTCTTTCTCACAATCGTTACTGTCCAGTCAGTTAAGCTAGTCCTTGACATAGTAATTTTCTCTTTGTGCGTTTATAAACATGAGGAACCATCTGTAAAACAAAAGAACAATAAGCCATCTTAAAAATCTAAACTGGAGAACATGAAACATGAGTAAATGTTGCTTGTAAATAGCAGCCTCTAAACTACTCTTTAACGAGAGTATCAGCATTAAACCACAACTGTATACAGTTATATGATAAATAAATTCTGCTGTTTGGCAAGCTGGAAGTTCATGATCAGATATTCCAGCCTCTGGTATTACAGACAAAGTTCTCTCAGTAGAGACAAAGTCAGCTCTACTCCAGTGTAAACCCATCACAATTCTGATAACAGATGTAGTTCTGGAGAGCTGGAGTAGAGTCTGATTGTAGCAGGTTGATTTGTTGCAATGGGTTAAATTTTTCTCTGGACCAATAGGGAGGTAACTGCACGCTATATAGGTGGGGGGGTGTGCCCTCTAGACATGCCTTGTTGCTTGTTGCCGGAAGCACATCTCCGCTCTGGATCCGTTCGCGTCTGTGGTGCAGTTGCGCTAAGTTGCTTGTTGCTGGAAGTACATCTCCGCTCTGGATCCGTTCTCGTCTGCGGTGCAGTTGCGCTAATCCGACAGGTAATACAGTGCGGTTAATTTGTTTATCGATGGGCCTTGTTGGTGTTAGGATGGGTATTACAGCGTGCGGTGTCTCTTGCAGTGTTTCCCTGTCGCAGGCCGACCCTTCCTGTAACGGAACCGGGTTGATTTTTGTTGCTGGTAGGTTGGTTAAGTCTTTCTCTTCCTTGGATATTTTCTTTTCTTCTGAGTATTTAAGTAATCGGCCATTGTTTATTGTAGGCTCTGTGTAACTGTATTAGTGGCACTACTGGGTTATTGGTGTGACGCTCCCTGGCGGGTATGTATACCAATTGGCATCGCGGGTATATTTTGTTTAATCATAAAACTGTGACTGAATTTGGTTTGTTTGTGTACGTCAGGGTTGTAAACCGCCTCGCTCGTGCTGGTATCTGCACTAGCCCTTCCATTCCAAGCCATGATGCTGTTTTGTCTCTACTGATTTGGCTTCAACAATAGACTGTCCAACGGGTTGCACGAGCTTATCCCAGGCTCTGAACGTTATATGTACCGTTCAGCGCCCGGATTCGTTACCCAACTGGGCGTTTGGCAGGGCTGTACTTGAGTCCTTGTGACACGGACAATAGCTTCGTTTTCTGTGACTCGCCCGTGCTTATTAGTGTGGAAGTGTTTGTTTATTTTTGGTTTATTGATTTAAATTATGATGGAGTGACTTTTGTTTGGTTAATTTATATTCTTCTGTTTAAAGTGTGTTTATTTATTTTTTTGGTTATTAAATTATGATTGAGTGATTTTCGTTTGGTTAATTTATATCTCTTTTGTTTAAATTGATAAAAGACATTCTCTTCTGTTTAAATTGTATTTATTTGTTTCTGGTTATTTTTGTCAGGCTCTAGGCAGCTATTAAGCCACCTGTGCTGCCTAGATTGGCCTTATGGAAGTTGTCGTTTAGTTTTGATTTATTGATTTAAATTATGATGGAGTGATTTTCGTTTGGTTAATTTATATTTCTTCTGTTTAAATTGTATTTGTTTATTTTGGTTATTTTGTCAGGTTCTAGGCAGCTATTAAGCCATCTGTGCTGCCTAGACTTGCATCATTGAAGTTGTTTATTTATTTATTTTTTGTCGATTGTTGTTGCTTTCCAATAATTAAATCTTGTTTTTCCTTAGTTGCTGAGTGCCGAAGGTGGTGGTGTCAGTGTCCTCGGTGGTGGTGTCTCCTCCTGTGTGCTGTGTCTTCCTTTTTTTGTTTCTTTTGAGTATTATCACGTGTGTGTGTGTGTCTGTGTTCACCTGAGATCCCACACCCTTTGACTCTGCCCCTCCACTGGTAAGGCCTCAGCACTCATTTTCCCTATGTTAGTCAGTGGTATTAAACACTTGATATTTTAGTAACTGTATAAATAAAATTATTGCTTTTATGGAACTACGTCTCTGGCTTCGTGCATCAGTCGAACCTGTGTGCTTTCTGTATTTGGTGGTTTAACTACCGAATTAGTCCTAGTCTATCCTCGGGGCGAAATTCCCCGGGTGGCGTAGCCGGTGTCTTCCTTGAGTTTGGGCGTGAGCGGTCAAAAAGGCGCTCTTCGCCAAGAATAAAAAGTTCCACTCGCCACATTTGGCGCAGTCGGCAGGATAGTGCATTTCTGAAAGCCATAGACGTTTGTTCCTGTTTTATTTTTCTTTGTATTTGTATGGTGTAATTATTGTATTGTTGGTTATTGTTTAATCTTGTTTTTTTCTTTTTTTGGCGTGTGTTTAGAGACAAAACAGCAGCTGGCTTCACCTTTTTGTGGCTTTTAACGAACTGTCGTTACTCTTTGGCTCCATTGTATCAGTGGGACTTAGTGATGGACGAGGAGTTACAGGAGTTAAGGGAGTTGGTTGCACAGTTGAGAGCGGATAATGAGAAGATGCGCCAGGAGCAGAATGTCAACGCTCCTGGTCCCAGCTCTGTGGCCCCTATTGCCGCCACGGTTAATCCCCCTGTAACTGAGCGACTAATTGTTGTACCTCGAGATAGAAAATGTCCCATGTTCCGGGGTAGATCAGGTATAGGGCTCACAGAGTGGCTTGACGAGGCGCAGGCCTGCATGAGGGCACGTCACCTGTCTGTTTCCGATCAGGCCTTCTTCTTGTTTGACCATTTGGAGGGGGAAGCGCGCGAAGAAATAAAATATCGGCCCAGTACAGAGCGAGGTGACCCAGCCAAAATTATAGTGGCATTGCAGGAGTTGTATGGCTGTTATGAGTCCTATGTAGCCCTTCAGGAAGCGTTCTTTTCTAGACGGCAGCAGGAAGGAGAGACACTGCAAGAGTTTTCCCTTGCCCTGATGAGTCTTATGGCCTCCGTAAAACACAGTGCCCCCAGTGGAATGCCAAATTCCGAAGTATTGTTGCGCGACCAGTTTGTGGAGCACGTGCTTGAAGGTGCTCTCCGCCGCGAGTTAAAACAGTTGGTGCGCCGGAAGCCTACTGTGGCTTTACTCGAGGTTAGGTGCGAGGCCATCCGGTGGGAGCGTGAGGGGTTGCCTGGGGGTGCTAGGGGCCGAAGTCATTCTGTCCCCTCTGCCTTGGGCATGCAGTTTGGAGTCCAGTGTGGCCCTCCGGGTTCGAGCACTTCCACTCAAGCATCTGATCTGAGTGAGATGAGAGAAATGTTGAAGCTGCAGCAAGCGCAATTAAATCAGCTTACTCAAAGCATTTCCCTCCTACAAAATTCTCAGCCGCGCAACCGGCCATCTTATACGGGCCCTGTTATATGTCGGCGCTGTCAGGAGCCGGGTCACTTTGCTAGGGAATGTGAGGGGATACGTGCCCCACCTCACACTCAGCCTGTCCGGCCTGCCTCCCAACAGTCCAGTAGGCAACTGTGTCACCTTCCGGCTTCGGAAAACTAGCGCCCGCCGAATTGCAGAGTCACAATTCGGGGGGGGCAGCCACTGGCTCGGAGGTTATTTCAAGTGTTGTGGAGGAAGTTCCTAAGTTGATTTCCTCTTGTCCACATTTGGACGTAACTATGGGAGGGGTTGATGTCCCTTGCTTGGTGGACACTGGATCTATGGTGTCTACAGTTACAGAGAGTTTTTTCCTTCAGTATTTTGAGCCGTGGGGCAGAGAGAAACTTCAGTCTTGCCATTGGCTGCAACTCCGAGCAGCCAATGGGCTGGCCATTCCTTACATCGGCTACCTGGAGTTGGATGTTAAACTTTGTAGTAAGTCAGTGGCAAAGTGCGGTGTACTGGTGGTTAAAGACCCTCCTGGTGGTATGTCACTTCATGTCCCCGGTGTGTTGGGAATGAATATTATCCGCAGGTGCTACAGAGAGCTTTTTGGCCAGCATGGTTTGGCTTTGTTCAATCTGCCCTCAGTATCTAGTGCCCCAGAGCCTGTGGTGAGGGCACTGCAGCGGTGTCACCAGGTCAGTGAGCAGGCTCGCCAGGACGTTTCAGGTAAGGTGAGGGTTCGGGGCAGGAAGTCCTGCCGCATCCCTGGTGGCATGGTGAAGACCATTGCTGCAACCTGTTCAGAGCAGTTTTCTGGTTGTACTGTACTGTTCGAGCCTTTGGGTTCTGGGTTGCCTGCTGGACTGCTGGCCTCTCCGGCCTTGGTTCAGGTGGTCAGGGGTACTGCTTACATACCCATTGTGAATGTTGGGGCCATCGATGTGATACTGTATCCGCGCACTGTTGTGGGTACCCTCGATAAGGTCAGTGTCGTCAGCTTGCCTGCAGGGGTCACCGAGTTACCATCTGTGGTTGCCACAGTGATGTCCCAAGCTGTCCCTCCTGGGGTGCAAGACCAGATTGAGGCCATGGACTTGTCTTCGTTGCCTGCTGAAGAGCAGAGCCGGGTTCGGTCCTTCTTGGAAAATTATATCCCTGTCTTTGCCACTCATGATGGTGATCTGGGTTGTACAGACCTGATTGCTCATGACATCCCTCTTTTGGATGATGTTCCTGTCCGGCAGCACCACAGGCGCATCCCTCCTTCTGAGTATGAGCTGGTCAAGGATCACATCAACCAACTTCTGGAGGCACAGGTAATAAGGGAGAGCAGCAGTCCCTATGCCAGTCCCATTGTGTTGGTAAAGAAAAAGGATGGAAGCCTGCGTATGTGTGTCGATTACAGGCAACTTAATAACAAGACGAGGAAAGACGCATTCCCTCTTCCCCGTATTGACGAGTCCCTGGATGCCTTGACGGGTGCCCGGTGGTTTTCCACTCTGGATCTGGCCAGCAGCTATAACCAGGTTCCTGTTTCTGAGGCAGATCGATCCAAAACAGCATTTTGCACCCCATTTGGCCTCTTCGAGTGGAATCGTATGCCATTTGGGCTTTGCAATGCTCCAAGCACTTTTCAGAGGCTGATGCAACGCATATTTGGTGATCAGCAGTGCCAGTCGTTGCTTTTGTATCTGGACGACATTGTGGTATTCTCTTCCACGGTCGAACAGCATCTAGAGAGACTTGGATGTTGTGCTGGGGAGGCTTCAACAGCAGGGCCTGAAGGCAAAGCTTAGCAAGTGTGCGTTTTTCCAACAGGAAGTGCGCTACTTGGGCCATGTCATTTCTGACAAAGGCGTCTCTACAGATCCCAGTAGGGTACAGGTAGTGGCGAACTGGCCGCCACCTACCACCATCCCGGAGTTGCGGTCGTTTCTGGGGTTTGCGAGTTATTACCGCCGCTTTGTGGAGGGGTTGCATAGGCTGGTTGCTGAACTAGGAGGCACAAAGTTGAAGAGAAGAGCAGAGCTGTCCGTGAGGGGACATTGGACGGAGCAGTGCCAGTGTAATTTTGAGGCACTTAAGACCAAACTCGTTACAGCACCTGTGCTTGCTTATGCCGACTTCTCTTTGCCGTTTATTCTTGAGGTTGATGCAAGCTTCGGGGGACTTGGGGCAGTGCTCTCCCAGGAGCAGTCAGGTAAGATTAGACCAGTGGCTTATGCCAGCCGAGGTCTGAGGCCCACTGAGCGCAATATGTCAAACTACAGCTCCATGAAGTTGGAGTTTTTGGCGCTCAAGTGGGCCATGACCGAGAAGTTTAGGGAGTATCTGCTGGGCCACAAATGTGTTGTCTTCACAGACAACAACCCCCTTAGCCATTTGTCCTCGGCGAAGCTTGGTGCTACCGAACAACGTTGGGCAGCACAGCTGGCCTCCTTCGATTTTGAAATTAAATATCGATCGGGGAGAAGTAATGGAAATGCAGATGCTCTGTCCCGTCAACACCCTTCTGGCATGCAGGATCTAGAGGCCATGGTGCCTGGTACGTTACTTCCAGAGTCCTTACAGCATGCCCAAGTGAACCAAGTTGAAGCGGTACAATCTGCTATTGTCGCTCTGCCAGAATATACACCGTTAGATCTTGGTGTTTTACAACAGGCAGATCCGGTCATTAAAGAGGCTCTGGGTTTCTGGCGGAAGGGGAATCGTCCCAATGGGGAGGAGCGGAAGGCAGTCTCCCATCCTGCCTTGACATTGCTCCGCCAGTGGGACCGTTTGATGGAAAGGGACGGGGTCTTGTATCGCCAGGCCTTCCGCCCTGATGGCCTTGAGGCAGTGTCCCAGTTAATACTGCCAGCTTCCTTAAGGGAAGAGGTGTTGACCAAGGTTCACCAAGACCATGGTCATCAGGGTGTGGAAAGAACACTAGAGCTTTTGCGACGGCGGTGTTACTGGCCGGGTATGTCCTCTGCGGTTGCACAATGGTGTCAGGCCTGCGAGAGGTGCCAAGTGGCTAAGGACACCCAGCCAGCTGCTCGCTGCTTCATGGGGCATTTGCTTGCTTCAAAGCCAAACGAGATCGTAGCTATGGATTTCACCGTGTTAGAACCGACTTGTCACGGGTTGGAAAATGTCCTCGTTCTGACTGATGTCTTTAGCAAGTATACGCTTGCTGTTCCCACCCGTGACCAGAGGGCCCCCACTGTGGCTCAGGTTTTGGTGACTGAATGGTTTTCAAAGTTTGGTGTTCCTGCTCGTATACATTCAGACCAGGGCCGCAATTTTGAGAGTTCTTTGATCCAGCAGCTCTGCGGGCTCTATGGCATCAAGAAGTCTCGTACCACTCCATACCATCCAGCTGGTAACGGTCAGTGTGAACGCTTCAACCGAACTTTGCACAACTTGTTGCGCACCTTTCCGGTATCTCGGAAGCGGGACTGGAGTTCCTGTCTGCCGCAGGTGCTGTATTCTTATAATACCACCCCTCATCAGGCTACTGGGGAGTCCCCTTTCTTGTTGATGTTTGGGCAAGAGCCCAGGCTCCCAATTGATTTCCTGCTAGGTAGAGTACAGGATCCTGTTGGTGGCAGTACTCATGAATGGATTCAGGAACATCAGACCCGCTTGCGGATGGCCTTTGAGGGGGCTGGGGAAAGGTTGAGGAGTGCGGCCGACCGTCGCAAGAGGAATCATGATCAGCATGTTCGAGACCACCCTCTGAAAGTAGGCCAGTTGGTGTGGTTGAGGAACTTTAATATACGAGGTCGCCATAAGATTCAAGACCTGTATGATCCTGTGCCATATAGAGTCCTGAGGGCACCGGTCGAAGGTGGAGCTGTATACACCATAGCGTCTGAAGACAATCCGACTAAGTCCAGGCATGTTAATCGTGCCCTGTTGAAGGCTGTTGTCAGGCCAGAACCTCCTGGGGGCCCTGTTGCCTTTCTGTCACCCCCCTTAGAATACTCCGACTCAGAGGAGGAGTACTTTGGTGACTGTGATCTGCTGGTTCTCAGGCAGGAGCCCCCGTTGGTAGTACAAACTGAAACCAACCCAGTGTCCCCGGTTTTGGATCTTGTTGGGGCTCCTAGCACTGCGAACGCAGTTTCACCGGCCACCCATCCTGGCATCAGTGACGTTGCAGTTCGGCGGACGGCCCGGCCAACAGCAGGCCACCATTCTAACATTAATCGCCTCCCGAGGGCTGTGGCGGGACCGGTAGGTGGTGCGGTAAACCTTCCGGACCCCCTGGTTAGTTCTGTGTCGGCTTTCTTTAGACCGTGGAGGTAGTCGAGGCCAAACCTGTTGTGTTTGCTCCATCGTCGGGGCGACGATCCAAAAGTTGGGGTAGATTGTAGCAGGTTGATTTGTTGCAATGGGTTAAATTTTTCTCTGGACCAATAGGGAGGTAACTGCACGCTATATAGGTGGGGGGGTGTGCCCTCTAGACATGCCTTGTTGCTTGTTGCCGGAAGCACATCTCCGCTCTGGATCCGTTCGCGTCTGTGGTGCAGTTGCGCTAAGTTGCTTGTTGCTGGAAGTACATCTCCGCTCTGGATCCGTTCTCGTCTGCGGTGCAGTTGCGCTAATCCGACAGGTAATACAGTGCGGTTAATTTGTTTATCGATGGGCCTTGTTGGTGTTAGGATGGGTATTACAGCGTGCGGTGTCTCTTGCAGTGTTTCCCTGTCGCAGGCCGACCCTTCCTGTAACGGAACCGGGTTGATTTTTGTTGCTGGTAGGTTGGTTAAGTCTTTCTCTTCCTTGGATATTTTCTTTTCTTCTGAGTATTTAAGTAATCGGCCATTGTTTATTGTAGGCTCTGTGTAACTGTATTAGTGGCACTACTGGGTTATTGGTGTGACGCTCCCTGGCGGGTATGTATACCAATTGGCATCGTGGGTATATTTTGTTTAATCATAAAACTGTGACTGAATTTGGTTTGTTTGTGTACGTCAGGGTTGTAAACCGCTTCGCTCGTGCTGGTATCTGCACTAGCCCTTCCATTCCAAGCCATGATGCTGTTTTGTCTCTACTGATTTGGCTTCAACAATAGACTGTCCAACGGGTTGCACGAGCTTATCCCAGGCTCTGAACGTTATATGTACCGTTCAGCTCGGATTCGTTACCCAACTGGGCGTTTGGCAGGGCTGTACTTGAGTCCTTGTGACACGGACAATAGCTTCGTTTTCTGTGACTCGCCCGTGCTTATTAGTGTGGAAGTGTTTGTTTATTTTTGGTTTATTGATTTAAATTATGATGGAGTGACTTTTGTTTGGTTAATTTATATTCTTCTGTTTAAAGTGTGTTTATTTATTTTTTGGTTATTAAATTATGATTGAGTGATTTTCGTTTGGTTAATTTATATCTCTTTTGTTTAAATTGATAAAAGACATTCTCTTCTGTTTAAATTGTATTTATTTGTTTCTGGTTATTTTTGTCAGGCTCTAGGCAGCTATTAAGCCACCTGTGCTGCCTAGATTGGCCTTATGGAAGTTGTCGTTTAGTTTTGATTTATTGATTTAAATTATGATGGAGTGATTTTCGTTTGGTTAATTTATATTTCTTCTGTTTAAATTGTATTTGTTTGTTTTTGTCAGGTTCTAGGCAGCTATTAAGCCATCTGTGCTGCCTAGACTTGCATCATTGAAGTTGTTTATTTATTTATTTTTTTGTCGATTGTTGTTGCTTTCCAATAATTAAATCTTGTTTTTCCTTAGTTGCTGAGTGCCGAAGGTGGTGGTGTCAGTGTCCTCGGTGGTGGTGTCTCCTCCTGTGTGCTGTGTCTTCCTTTTTTTTGTTTCTTTTGAGTATTATCACGGTGTGTGTGTGTCTGTGTTCACCTGAGATCCCACACCCTTTGACTCTGCCCCTCCACTGGTAAGGCCTCAGCACTCATTTTCCCTATGTTAGTCAGTGGTATTAAACACTTGATTTTTTAGTAACTGTATAAATAAAATTATTGCTTTTATGGAACTACGTCTCTGGCTTCGTGCATCAGTCGAACCTGTGTGCTTTCTGTATTTGGTGGTTTAACTACCGAATTAGTCCTAGTCTATCCTCGGGGCGAAATTCCCGGGTGGCGTAGCCGGTGTCTTCCTTGAGTTTGGGCGTGAGCGGTCAAAAAGGCGCTCTTCGCCAAGAATAAAAAGTTCCACTCGCCACATGATGGCAAGGGAAAGTGACAGGTGCATCTGAGGTGCATTGTCATAGATTAATGGAGACAACAGTGATGCTCTTGTCTGTGATCACTGCTCAGGTAAAAACCCTCTCTATTTACAGCTGTCTGATAACAGTTTTAAGCCTGAAGCAATACACTGTAGCAGCCATTTCATTATGAAAATTCATGGTATATTGCTTCATTGTGTTATCTTATTCCACATACAAAGAGCAGTGGACAACTTAATCTAAATGTGGTTTTAGGCAACAAACAACCAGCCGGACTCTTAAGATAGCCATGGAAATTCAAGAGTAGTAGAACATGATTAGCCATGTGTGTGGCATTTTAGCAAGACCATGGAAAGTCTTTGAAAACAGGATGGAGCTCGGTGGGCAGGCCGGATGTGAAGGGGGCGAGCAGGTGGCAATGAACCCTCTATTGTTAGTTAGACAGAGCAGTGGGCCTTGTCATTTAACACCTCTGAGAAACACACAAGAGTAATACAGACCTCAATGATCCCTTGAGGAAGACCACCATCTGGCTGCATAAATGAATGGAAAAACACAAGTAATGTTAATATATTTTACATAAATTAATGGTGACGTGTTCTTAGCCTAACAATACAGTGTATTTCATGATGTTTTTTTTATTTGTATTAATTGATATAGTGCATATTTTCATTTACTTACCTTTACTGCAAATCTTTCCAAACGTAAACGGGTCATTCTTAGCATTCCGTGCCATTTGAGTCCTCATGACATAATGTGGTATATTTTGAGTAAAAATGGGCTAATACTTGTTTTTAAATGATCATCTTAAATACTTAACCCCCCTTTACCATAGAACACAATAATATGTACCCAGGATTAATTAATTAAAAAATATTGACCCTGATTTTAGTGCAAGTAGACTAAACTGCCATGTCCCAAGTAAGCTTGTATAACTTCAGCCACAAATATAAGTAATAAAAATCTAATAAATTCGAAATTTTTCAATATTGTTGTATATTCTTATTTATAATATTCCTCAACAAAATATATTTTTTGTTAGTAATACATTTTTAATGCTTAAAGTCTTTAAAATATGTTGTGTCCCTGAATTGAATGTCCCCCCTGTTACTCTGATGGAAAATCCCTCTGAACACGCCCCTTGACTGTTACTCTAATCACATGATTCTCAGGAATTTGAATACTTTTTGGCGGCAAATTCTCTTCAAGAAGCAGAGTAAGTATCACTCCTTAATTCACCCTTTTTTCAATGTTTAAGAATGATTCACTGATGTGGTAAAGCATAACATGTCCACCCTGTTATGCCTATTTATAGTGGAAACTTATAATTGTTTTTAATTTTGAAAATATGGTTAATAAACAGGTTAAAAATCTTCCTCAGTGATCACTGCGCACTAGCTTGTATTTCATCACATGAGTAGTCCCTCCTGTTACTGTCCACCCTGTTACTATTTTGCACAGTAACAGGGTGGACATATTGTAACAGAGTAGGTGTAAATGCTAAATAAATAAGTGTTTAAAGCTTGAATTGGTATTATAATTAATTTATTATACATTTATTTGTTATATACCTTCAAGAAAGAGTAGCTTAAATGGTATGCATGTATTTGTCAGGAAATGGCACCGTTGTCTGCTGCAGAAAAGCAGCTATTGCTATTACTGTTCTCTGTTATCTGTAAACATATGAACTTCATAAAAGTGTGAATTTTAAGTTATCTAAAAAATGTTTAAGTTTGAATGTTGATGTGGACATGTGTCTTTCTTCATCAGGGGGTGCCAGGGTAAATGAGTTGATGACATTTATTGTTGTTCAGTGGTGTGATGTCCACCCTGTTACCTCTGTGTTGGTTTAAGTTAATAAAATAAGTTCAACAAATGTTATGCATATTTTTGTGGTTAATTTTATGGAATGAAATGGCAAAATGAAATAATTTAAAAATGGGGCAAAATTCCATTGAAATGTCTTTTTATTCTAAAAGAAATGTGTTAAAATTACCACTGTGCCTTAAAATACAACAACTTTTTTCAAGATAATGCTTGTTAATGAATACTAAGTTAAAATACATTTGCAGGGTAAAGTGAGGGACATGTTAGCTCTTAGAAAATGTAAATATTACAATAATTGTGAATTCAAAACATTTAATAATTGAGATGAGAATGTCCGGTAACAGGGTGGACATTTGGCCTTTGCATGTGTGAAGAATTTGGTCAAAATTATTAAAGAGTCATATCCTGAACTAGACCAATATATTTTTCTTGTAGTGTAACAAGCCATTCTTCAGATAAAATTACTAAATCATGGAAATTTTTACTTTTTTTGATAGAAATTTACCAAGCTGAAATGGCACTGAATAGTAGGAATGACCCAAACATTGTGATATTTTGACCACCACTTCTCACGTCTTAAGTACTATTTATTTAGAAGAGACATGCTACTGCCACCTAGTGAAGAACTGGCAAATGTACATAGTAGTTACACAAAAAGACATTGGGCACAAATAGGTTGGGTGAGTTTTTTATTGAAACACTTTCAGCTTTAGAAGGTACATGTAGCTGCAATACTTCTATATTTGATTTTAATAGCTTTGTAGGGGACTGTATTCCCTGTATTTAATATGTTTTGATATTTTATTTTATTTTTTGAACAGTAAAATACATGTGGAGCTTTTATTATGATCTCAACTTTTTTCCAATGAAAAGAGCTATTACAGACCAAAAAAGAAGAAGAAAAAAAACTGTTAGCTTTTTTCCACTTAACAAGTATACAGTTAATTAAATAGTGGTGTCACTGAAAACAGTTAAATTAAGATCAATGCAATAAAGTTGTAAAAAAATAAAAATAATAAAGACTACAGTCACCTTTGGGGGCTATGTGAATCATCATTTGGTTCACATCATCAAGGAACAGCTTTATATTGTACTTCCTTACAATATGCTCAAAAACATAAGCATTTACCCAAAAAAAACTATCTTCTGTACAAAAATGGGAAAATTTAGACTTGAAGAATGTTACTGACCTAAAACCAACATGATAACAAAAGCTAAAAATATATACACACTAATACAAAAAAAGCAAAAGCACAACTGGAAACAACACTGATACACAAACATAAATGGACAACTTACTTATTCGTGGCAAAATGAACACATGCTAAATATCTATAAAAAAAAAGTCCCTTGATTAAAAAAAAGCAGGCCGTTGTGGTGTTTCTATTTTCTATAAAGCATAAACCTAAGTTATCCAGCTGTTAGCTCATAGTTTGGGCTGCTATAATGAAGAAATACATGTTTCAAAGCAAACAGACCAGCCTGGGCATTGAGAGTGATGTTGTATAAATAGACCACTGAGGGGCACCAGAACTTGACATAAGATTTTCATTCATTTATGTGAGCAGCTCGTACACTTCAGACAATGGTCATACAACGGGCCATTCAAACTGTGCTTAACAGATCTGATTAAATCACAGGGGATTCACCTAGTGTTACTGACAAAGAGTGAACTTTTGCAACATATTTCTTGACAAAACATAAACCTTAATCACAGGTCTGTCTTTTGGAAAAACTGAATTTTCTGTAGAAAAAGAGGGAGATCTGTTTTCCAAGTCAATAAGGAAGGACTGAATACAATTATGTTAATGTCCATGTCGATGCTCTTTAGTACTTTGGCACTTTGGTGTAGTCTTCTTGGTGTACACTCTTGCAAAGGCCCATGGATAGTATCATACCGAGGAGCTGTTGAAAACATAAAAAAATGGGAGTAAATACTGTCACATTACATTTCACTTTACAATTGTAAAACTGTCTTGTAACAGAGGTATACTGTTCATGTTGTCTAAGGCAGAAGAGATACACCATACCTCAATGACTGCCACACCAAGGCAGATGCCCAGTATAACTCCATAATTTGTAAAGAGCCAGCTCTCCACATTCTCCAGGCAGCCCTGATATAAGAAACAAAAATACACTTGTCATTAAATCCACCTGAAAGCAAAATCATAGAACTTACAGCCAGGTATCTGTGGTGCAACAGCTTAGTGTATAATATAGCAAATTAGTGGTTCAAGCCCCTGAGGTAAGGAACTACCAGTGATTAATTCAATCTCAGGGATCATAAAAAAAGAAACATCCCTTTTTCAGGACCCTGTATTTTAAAGATAATTTTGTAAAAATCCAAATAACTTCACAGATCTGTATTGTAAAGGGTTTAAACAATGTTTTCCATGCTTGTTCAATGAACCATAAACAATTGATGCACATGCACCTGTGGAACGGTCATTAAGACACTAATAGCTTACAGACGGTAGGCAATTAAGGTCAGAGACCTTACTACTGACTCTGAAAAACACCAAAAGAAAGATGCCCAGGGTCCCTGCTCATCTGTGTGAACATGCCTTAGGCATACTGCATGGAGGCATGAGGACTGCAGATGTGGCCAGGGCAATAAATTGCAATGTCCGTACTGTAAGACGCCTAACACCCGTTTCACACATACTCCGTGCGCAGTGCGTATACGGTACAGGAGCAGCATGCACTATAGTGCTTTCACATATGCTGCGTTTGCAGTGCGCTACTGATCCGCAGTTTGGGTAAGGAATTTTGATTTTAAATCCAAACGTTAACTTTGAAATTGTTTAAGGCATTGAAACAGTATGAAAATGTATTTTAATCATTGTGATTCTTTGTTTTACATGTAGTTCGAGTTGTTGACAGAAGAAAAGCTATCGCGCTATATCTGTTGCTAAGAAGGAGAAGAATGAGACGCATTTGGGTTCACTTTTTAGGGTAAAAAAAAAATATATGATGGCATTTTGCAACTTTTAGGACTATAATCATACTTTTTTGTTTTTCTTGACCCTGTAATTTAGTAACTGTAGAACACATTAACTGTAATTATGCATATATGATGAAATTATTACAGTTTATTGACAATCTATGTCTATTTTAATGTGAACAATGCGCTGCCACTTTAATTCAGTGCGGTGCAGCACAGCAAAAATAGACTCGGTGCGTAAACGATCGCTGCATCGCTGTATACGCACCGCAGCTGGAACGGATCGACGGACTGCATTCGCGTGCAGTGTAAAAGCTCTAACCTGTTAACATGGGTACGGAAAAAAATATGCACCACATACGCACTGCAAACGGAGTATGTGTGAAACGGCCGTAAGACAGCACTACAGGGAGGCAGCAAGGACAGCTGAACGTCCTCGCAATGGCAGACCACGTGTAAAAACACCTGCACAGGATCGGTAAATCCGAATATAACACCTGCGGGACAGGTACTGGATGGCAACAACAACTGCCCAAGTTACACCAGGAATGCACAATCCCTCCATCAGTGCTCAGACTGTCCACAATAGGCTGAGAGAGGCTGGACTGAGGACTTGTAGGCATGTTGTTAGGCAGATCCTTACCAGACATCATGAGCAGCAATGTCACCTTTGAGCACAAACCCACCTTCGCTGGACCAGACAGGACTGGCAAAAAGTGCGCTTCACTGAGTCGTGATATTGTCTCACCAGGGGTTATGTTCAGACTCGCATTTATCGTCGAAGGAATGAGCGTTACACTGAGGCCTGTGCTCTGGAGCGGGATTGATCTGGAGGTGGAGGGTCACGTCATGGTCTGGGGCTGTGAGTCACAGCATCATCAGACTGAGCTGGTTGTCATTGCAGGCAATATCAATGCTGTGCGTTACAGGGAAGACATCCTCCTAACATTCTGCAGGCTCATCCCTCCAGCATGACAATGCCACCAGCCATGCTCGTTCTGTGAATGATTTCCTGCAAGACAGGAATTTCAGTGTTCTGCCATGGCCAGCGAAGAGCCCGGATCTCAATCACATTGAGCGCACCTGGGACCTGTTGGATCGGAGGATGAGGGCTAGGGTCATCCCCCCTAGAAATGTCTGGGAACTTGCAAGTGCCTTGGTGGAAGAGTAGGGTAACATCTCACAGCAAGAACTGCTAAATCTGGTGCAGTCCATGAGGAGGAGATGCACTTTAGTAATTAATGCAGCTGGTTGCCACACCAGATACTGATTGTTACTTTTGATTTTGACCCCCCCTTTGTTCAGGGACACATTCCATTTCTGTTAGTCACATGTCTGTGAAACATGTTCAGTTTATGTCTTAGTTGTTGAATCTTTTTATGTTCACTCAAATATTTACACATGTTAAGTTTGCTGAAAATAAAACCAGTTGAAATTGAGAGGACATTTATTTTTTGTAGAGTTTGTTCTAAACTAAAGTCGGGTGCACACAATACGACTTTAATGTTTGTTGCTTGTCAAACTGTACAATATGTTCCCAGTGAGAACTTAAGTAAAAGCCATTGCACACTGTGCAACATTAAATTAGACTGCATGATACACATCATAGCCAAGACTTTGTACCCAATCAGCCAATTCATAATCTGTCATTTATAATTTCACACTAATCGATCAGACTGCCAATTTTGCCCAATTACAAGAGAAACACAAAAATGAAAATTCTCTCATCATTTACTCACCCTCATGCCATCACAGATGTGTATGGTTTTCTTTCTTTTGGTGAACACAAACGATGATTTTTAGAAGAATATCTCAGCTTTGAAGGTCCATACAATGCAAGTTAATAGTGATCAGACCTTTGAAGCTCCAAAAAGCAGATAAAGTCAGCATAAACGTAATCCATCAGATTCCAGTTGTTTAATCAAAGCGATCCAGTTGGTTTTTGGTGTTAAAACACTAAAATGTAACTACATTTTCACTGTTCATCTTAACAGCAGTCTCCTTGGCGATCATGATTTCAATCTACAGAGCTGAGACATTCTTCTTAAAATCTTTGTTTGTGTTCCGCAGAAGAAAGTCATACGCATCTGTGATGGCATGAGTGTGAGTAAATGATGAGATAATTTTCATTTTTGGGGGAACTATCCCTTTAAGATTGCTGAAATTTCTCATAATTGTCTCATACTTCAAAATTGTGGACAAAATTGCATGGTGTTTCACTTAAAAACATAAAAATGATCAACTTAATGTCCAGTATTTCTCATATACTGAGTGTATGAATGAATGAGCACTTTATTAGGAACACATGCAATGCATAAAAATCATGCAGATATGGGTCAGGAACTTCAGTTAATGTTCACATGGGAAAATGTGACTTCAGTGATTTTGACAATGGCATGATTGTTGTTTCCATCCGATAGCCACAGTTCTGTGGATGGAAATACCTTGTTGATGAGAGAGGTCAACAGAGAATGGCCAGACTGGTTTGAGCTGACAGAGAGACTATGATAACTCAGATAACCGCTCTGTACAATTGTAGTGAGCAGAATAGCATCTCAGAGTGCACAACATGTCGAACCTTGAGGAGGATGGGCTACAACAACAGAAAACCATGTCGGGCACTTAATTAGGACTATAGTGTTCCTAATAAAGTGCTCAGTTAGTGTATGTGAGTTATAAGTGTTTCCCGTACCATCTGATAGATAGGGAAGTCATTAGATGTAGCCTCACAGAAGCCGTTGTCTGCAATATTAAATAGAGGCAAGGAAGTATTGTGGCAGGAACATGGGTACAATTTATCTACTGTGCTGTTCTTCATCACATAGTTGGCATCCCAGTCCATGAGCCCATGTGCCCAGCCACAACATTGCATCTGTAAGACACACAGGGAAGAAACAACAGGACATGAAGGATTCTACAATCTTGGCTTGAATATAAGCCAAGACAATTAAACCCACAAACAGGCACGTTCATTAATGAACAACACATACAGTTTTGTAATTTTTAATGAATGTATTTGCATAAAAGGAATATTCTGGGTTCAATACAAGTTAAGTTCAATCGACAGCATTTGTGGCATAATGTTGATTACCACAAAAATGAATTTCGACTCATCCCTACTTGTCTTCTTTTTTTTAATTTTATCCCCTTTTCGCCCCAATTTGGAATGCCCAATTCCCACTACTTACTAGGCCCTCGTGGTGGTACGGTTACTCACCTCAATCTGGGTGGCGGAGGACAAGTCTCAGTTGCCTCCGCTTCTGCGACTGTCAATCCATGAATCTTATCACATGGCTTGCTGTGCATAACACTGCGGAGACTCACAGCATATGGAGGCTCATGCTACTCTCTGCAATACACGCACAACTTACCACATGAGAGCGAGAACAACTAATCGTGACCACAAGGAGGTTACCCCATGTGACTCAACTCTCCCTAGCAACCAGACCAATTTGGTTGCCAAGGAGACCTGGCTGGATTCACTCAGCATGCACTGGATTCAAACTCATGAATTCAGGGGTGGTAGTCAGCATCAATACTCACTGAACTACCCAGGCCCCTCATCCCTACTTTTCTTTAAAAAAGCAAAATTTAAGTTACAATGAGGCACTTACAAAGTAATTTTATAAAAGCATTTTCATTAATTCTTATGTGAAAAGTCATGTATTATATGAGCTGTAAAGTTTTTACAGTCATTTTAGGGTTTTAGGGTTTGTTAACACTATATCATTATGGCAACAAAGTTGTAAAATTGTATATAACTAGTTGTCACAAAGGGAAGTTGTCATAAGATTGCAGCAACGGTAAAATTTGGAATCAAAAGTCCAATTGCGCAAATATGTTTTTTTCTCTGGCAGTGGTTTTGTATGCTGGTTTCAAACTCCTAGATTAAACCTCTTTTAATTTAGAAAAAACATTTGTGAATTCTACCTTCCAAGAAATGTTTCACTATCATCATATTTTTGTTCAAGCTCTTGGGTAATGGAATACATTTGGTCAAGAATCAGCTATATTATGAATGCAGATTTTAACTGAAAGGCATAAATAGGTTCTCAGGACAAAGGTATTTTTCATGATAGTCAGATTGGTGCAAGTTGTTACGTGTTTTAAATGTCATAGATTTACAAACAATGTTTCTATATTTTTGTGCATTACTTTTTCCGTTTGTTTTTATTTTTATGAATTGTTTTGTGCCTCATAATTGTTTTAATTTTGGCCCAATGATCTCATGAAACCTACATCACTGGTTTAATTGCAGGTTCCATTGTAACAACCTAGCCATGTAATAACATGCCCTACTATTGGGGCAGGTTGTCACACAAGGTCAGCACGTGTTTTTTCCAAGACACTAATGGTGGAAATGTTCCATAGCTTTTTTTGTCAAGATTTTAAGGTATATAGATATGTTGAATTTACTTTCCCCAACATCATTTGAGATACTGACGTCTAAGGCAAAATGTATTGAACCGTCAACTGTCTTAAAGACAGCTCTGAAAGGTTAAACTCTCTAAGAGTATCGCTCTCATGTCAAAAGCCTTACTCTACAAACATTTCTACATTATAGAGCTTGATCCTCCCAAAGAAACAGAGTTGTTTTCATGGCAGTACATTAAAACAACATTCAATACACTTCTGGAACCTGAGCTCCCGTTGAATTAAGGACAATTTATGAGTTACGTCCATTCTCAACTCACTGTTCTCTGGATGTAGTCCCAGGCCTGCTCAGTGGTTTTATTCTGTCCAGAGTAGTTGGCCATGATTTTGGTCACAATTTCAGTTGTCTCCTTCCTCAACTGAAATGAGAGTTAAAAGGGTCAGTGGTTTGAAAAGGAGCATATGTAGCATTTTTGTTAACTGTGAACATCTAACTTCTAATTGGCAGCTGACAGCTTGCCATTGTGTTTAAAATGATTGTTGGATTAAATCTACCATCTACCTGCTACAAATTCTATATGATTTACTGCATATCCTGCTCAGATGCTTCCTACCATGTTATCAGAGAAACCCACTGCTGGCTGCTGACAAGAGTGTGAGTATGAAAGTGTATGTGTGTGCGTGTATGCATTCAAGTCTTCCTTTGTCCTCATTATTCACATGGGTCACTATGGTGAAGGTCTACCAAAGATAACAATCCTAAAATGACCTGCAAATATTCTCAGTACATTATATTTCTTGATATGTGCAATAGGGGGCAGTATCTTTTCATTTTATGCCAATGCTTCTCTTGACCTCTTTTCACGCTGTTCCAGAAATCCAAACAAAACCTTCAAAATTAAATCTTGCTGGAATATGGAACACATGGAGTTCTGACCACATAATTGTTTCTCAAAGTTTTTTAACAGCAAAGCACATGCAAGCCATAAGTATTTCGAAGCCAGGCTTATGGGAGTCACATAAAGGCGGTCACTCACCACGTCACGTTGGAAGAAGATGAGCACAGCAGCGGCCACTTGAGCAAGAAGGATGAGCAATAGACAGGTGAAGTACTGTTGAGGGAAAAAAGACATAAAATAAAGGATTCAGATATCACTGACTTATGTGCAAACCCACCACATGTGCCAGTCTCACACATTAACTGCATGTCAACACACAGTCTGTACATATGTGCAACAGAAATGCAACAGCTGGTCTGTAAGTTCAGTCTACTCAGGTCAAGTAACAAGAGACTGCTCAGTATTGTTGAAATTTCCCTATGATAGTCATGCAACAACATAAAAAGTTAATCTTTGGATTTGCATGAAAAATTTGTAATTTGCAAAACAAACATCAACCCAATTAGACTAGACTATAAAAATATGCTGAACATATTGTGCTTGTGTATTTATATGCATGTCTATGCTTGTGTGCGTGTATGTGTGTGTGTGTGTGTGTGTGTGTGTGTGGGGGGTCATGTTTAAGTGGTTTACGAGGATTTTTTTTTTTGTTACAAACTGGTAATTACAAGGGTATTATGCTATAAATGTGATTTATGAGGACATTTCTAGTGTCCCCATAATTTAAATAGCTTCAAAAACATATTAAACAATGTTTTATTGAAAATGTAAAAATGCAGAATGTTTTTTGTTAGGTTTAGGGGTTGTGTTAGGTTTAGGTGATATAATCTATTGTTTATACAGTATAAAAATCATTATGTCTATGGAAAGTTCTCCTAATGATAGGTAGACCAACATGAGTGTGTGTGTGTGTGTGTGTGTGTGTGTGTGTGTGTGTGTGTGTGTGTGTGTGTGTGTGTGTGTGTGTGTGTGTGTTTCTCACCAATACAAGCAGACAGCGGATCTCATAAATGGCCCCTAGACAGCCCAGAAATCCCAGAACCATGGAGAATGAGCCAACGCCTATCAGAATATAGGAGCCCACTTTCAGAGCCATGGACGAATCCTCTGTTAATCACAAATACAAACATAATACCAGTCATAAAACAACATCTCATTACTGTCCTAATTTACTCACTCTCATTTCATTCAAAACCCGTATGACTTTCAATCTTATGCAGCACTCTTTAATGCAATGGTAGTTCATAGTGACTCACTTTAAAGTGCTAAAGCAACACGTGTACTCATGTGTACAAGCATGCCACTGTGAACGAGCTTCTCACATGCATGTACAACAGAGGCCAAGATTTTCACTGAAAAATAACTTACATTTTGTGTTGTCTCTCACCAAAAACCTATCCTATGCCTTAAGAGGTCAAGTCAAGACATTTTATTTGTATAGCACTTTTCACAAAACGTGTTTCAAAGCAGCTTTACAGACTATTATGCTGTAATGTGTGTAATGTCTTAAAGTCGTCATTGTGCAGTTTCACTGAAAAACATAATTGAAAATCATGCCTTAAAAATTAAGGCATGAGCAAGCAAGCAAGAGGGAACTGTGGCAAGGAACCCAAAACTAAAAAACCTTGGGAGATACTACTTGGGATCCAGTTCCCCTCTGGCTATATACAGCATGAATATAATGGCAATAACAATTATCTATGAGTATATTGATTGAACTGTACGATCAATGATTAAGAGTCTTTGAAGTTCATCCCGAATTGACTGCAAAAGTGCACGTAGATGAAGTGTCCTTTGTGTCTGATAAAGGCTCTAGTTGGTAATTTATTGTCTGTGTATTACACTTTGAGGGAAGTGATGCAAAAAATGATCAGAGAGGTGTTACTCGCTGTTCGAATATGACACAAAACTTTCATGGACTACATTTATGATAATTTTGGATGCTTTTTTATTATACTTTAGATTTTGGGTCATTCTTTAAGCTAAAAAGTGAGTGAATGGGGCCAATCTGTAAACATTAAAATACTCACTGTATCAAAAGCACAGCCACAAGATTTAAACAATATCTGTGTTAACATGATTTTAGTGTGATAAAATCACTTACTAAACATTTCTATGTAAAGTTAAAGCCAATTTTACAACATTATTACCATGATGATGTAATGTCAACAAACCTTAAAACCTTAAAATGACTGTGAAAATGATGATTTAAACAATTTTTGCATTTAAACCCTCCAAAAATTGGCCTTATTCACTTTAATTGCAAGTGCCTCACTGATATCTCAATTTGTGCTTTTTTAAAGAAAAGGACAGACCAGTCAAAATTATTTTTTTGTGGTAATCAACATTATGCTACAAATGCTGTTGATTGAGCTGAACTTGTATTGAACCTGAAATATTCCTTTAATGAGCAGCGATATTATAAACAGCTCTTATTTTCTACATAGTGAAATGGCATGAAACACCATTTATGTAATCACAGGTTTATATTTCCAGGGTTTATATGCAGCAACTTTAGCTCTACCTAAAGAAATGTGGATTTGGCTCATTTTTGGTCTCTGGCTGTCATTGAATTTGAATCGTGTAATGTTGAGATGGGTTTGGCAGGTCTCCCTTACAATCTCAATTGGAGTTGTGATTGTCTGTCATACTGGGCAAGACTCATTGGACACTGTTAAACAGTTGTGTCAGAAATTCCATGGCTTTACCCAGCAGTGTTCTGGTCCTGCTTCACTCAGGATTTCATGCATATTGTCAGAACGCCAGACTGAGAAGTCTCTGTCAGATCACCCACCATCAAAAACCTTGATGGCTCCCAGCAAAAACAACATTACCACAGACAGCCTTTCGAACAACACCACAGTGTTGAGCAGAGATCTGTGGGGCTGTCTGTGTGACTGCGTAACTGTGGGTACAGAGGATACAATGGCCTGTCACGGGACCTGATGTAATCATCATTACGAAACTAAGCACTTAGGTGTGATGACCATCTCAACCCTCATGATTACAGCATGCATCAAAGCACAAATAACAGAATGAGTTAATCTTATCACATGGCTGAGACAAAACAGTCTAAAGCATACATCATTTGAGCAGTTGAACAATTTAGTAATTAATAATTAAGAGGGAACTGCATAAAGGAAAGGCTCCAGTTTGTGGTTGGAAACTGAGAGACAGCAGATCACATTTAGTTGAAACAAAGCAAACTAATTCAGCATTCTAAAGAACAATGTGGAGTGAGTTATCTTATTTGGAATCATTTCAGCATATTCTGTTCATTGTATAGGAATTCTGTTAGTCAGATACACGTCACTTGGTTGTTCTGAAATGTTTGACTTAACATCTAGTAAACAGTTGCTAATTATATTTTTTTAAATGGCAGATTTGTGAACTGGAAGGCTCTTTTGCGACATATGGTAAATATTATTACAATTCTCCATCGCCATAACAATTCCAAAAACAATAGCCAAATAAAAACCAACAAATCAAATGCCTTTGTACTTCAACCACTGTGCTCAGTAGAAACCAAGTTCAAAGCGTTTGGCTAAGGAGACCAGTTGCTCTGAATTCAATGATCCTGTTTCAATTATGCTAAACCCCAAGAATGGGCACTGCCATTGCAAAAAAACAACAAAAAAAAACAAGTGTGTCTGCACTTCAGCTTCAACTTTTTGTTGGGTTTCAGTACTGCTGAAGTACTACTATATATATATATATATATATATTTATTTTTTATTTTTTTACATTAGCGAAAAGTGCTCCACATTGTTTGGGTGGCTGGGAGTCCCAACAAACAGCCTGCAGCCACTGTGCAGGAATGTATTCAGCAGGAATGTATCAGTAAAATGAAATATATCATGCAAAGGAGCAACACGAGAGACTGACAGATTCACTGCTGTTGGTCTCATGCTGTGGTGCAAGCCTGGGCTTTCCTAAATCAGTGGTCTGCTCTGGACAATCAATCAAACACATGCAGTTCTGTAGGAACACATGCATTTAATGACTAGGTTCATGTCTTAGGTCAAGCGCAATGCATTTAGCAAGAAAACCTTTGAAAAAATTTCAGACTTTTTGCAGAAAGTAAAGTTCAAGTCAAGTGCTGTAATCATTGTGTAAATCTGAGGACTTGTGTGCTTTGGGGTACATTAGTACCATTTAAAAAGGCATAGTTCAGCCAACAATGATCTTACTCATAACTTACTGCCATTCCAGATTCATATTACTTTCATTCTTATGCAGATCACAAAATATATTTTTTTATAAACATCCCAGTCACCACCCAGAGTCTCCCCGGGCTCCAAAATAATAGTGCGAAATAGTGGAAAATAGTGCGGCGCTCAGTGTATTGCTTTTATGCAACAATGAACAAGAAGGAAAGCAGGGGTCCCCAATCTTTTTTCGTTTAGGTTCTACTATCTATTTAACTGATGTGGTACGAGGCGATAATCTGACATGGTGCGAGCCGCAAGGCGATCATCTGTATTTATTAAATTGTGTATGATTATTTGTAAGATATTGTCACTTTGACTGACGTGGACAATGTGATTGACTGGTAGATCGCGATGGACTAGTTGGGCACTGCTGCTGTGCAGGCATTATTTTGAAATTATTTCATGGAAAAATTTACTTGTCTGTGAAAAGTATTTTAGAAAGTAATCAGTAATGTAATCTGATTGAATTTTAGAGATGTAATTAGTCATTTTTAGTGGGTTACTTTTTTAGGTAACTTATATAAAACAACACAAGTTCACGCGTGCCACTGTGATCAAGCTTCTCATGCACTCATGAATGTGCAACATAAAAGTTTCCACAGAAAAAATGACTTAAATTTCAGGTTGTTTCTCATCAAAGTCTATTGCATGCCTTTGAAAGACTTAAAACATAACGCACGACTACTTTTATAATCTTTTGGGTGCTTTTCTGAGCTTTAAATTGAATCTCTATCAGCTGACATTGCATTGAAATGACGACCAGGATATTATTAAAATATTACATTTGTTTTCTGTCATAAAAGTTTGAAACGATATAAGGGTGAGTAAATTATCACTGAATTTTCATTTGTGGGTGAGGTACTCTTTAAAGAGAAAGAGACAGAAGGGCATTTATTCCCTCCTAAAATACACTTCATATAAACCAGTGTTAATTTGTTCTTTGCAATGACTAATGCAATGAGAGGCCTGATCTGAGCATTGACGTGATGCATGCTAATAAGGCAGCTGCTAAAAGAGCCCTGTGTGGCAGCAAAGGAGCACCTGCAGACTGCCTCAGACATGCTATGTCACACACAGGCCCTGCCTGGCTCGCCAGTGCCATTCACACAGAGGCATGAAATCAGCAGCTGATTTGTAGCCAGCTGTGAGCATGTAGCTCCGGCCTGCTTGACAGCATCTGTAAGACACAGACCCAGTGAGCCAGAGCTCCCTGCAATGGCCTCTGGGATGGAAAACAGATCAGAAGCGAGCAGTGTTGTGTGTGTACAGGTGGGGGAGGGGTGATGAAAAATACAGAACTCATCGAGGATGATCTGTCCAAAAGGCTGAGTCGTGTGGTTTAAGACGAGACTAACAGTGTTCATCAAACAAAAGCAAACGAGTGACAGATGGGCCAGTAAAAATGAGGCTGCAGCAGACAGTGATTCACAGGCTCACAGGGCCAGGAGGTATAATTCAGAGATAGATAGGATAAAAGCTAACAGCAGAGCTCACTAATGAGAGAGTAAAAAAGACAAGATCAAGAACGCCACTCACCCCTTCCTCTGGATTTTACCATAACCAACTAAAAGCAAAGGATCTCTCCGTGGGGGCATTAAATGGCCTTTTAGATTAATGAAAGTTCCCAGGATCAATACAAGTTAAGCTCATTCGACAGCATTTGTGTAAAAATGTGTGTGAACATGATTTGTGTGATAAAATCACTTACTAACCTTTCTGTGTAAAATTATTTACAATTTACAACTTTGTTGTCATGATGATGTAATAACGAAACCCTTAAAACAACTGTAAAAATGACTATTTAAACAACTGTACGGCTCAAATAATACACAAGTTTTAACAGAAGAATTCATGTAAATGCATTTTAAAAATTATAAGCTTCACATTTCTGACTTTTTAAATAGGAGAAATTGTAATGCTTAAAGATCAATGGAAAAAGAGCCAATCACCTTTTAGATACAGACATCGCCTAAGTGGATAAGCTAGACTTTAGCGTAATCTGAGGTAAATAAGCACAATTTATGATACCATTGTTGTCAGATTTTACCAACTTTGGTCATAATCTTGACCAACAGTTGTTCGGTCTTTCCCCATTCAAGTAGAAAGGAGCAGGGACATAAACCCACATACATTCAGGGGCCCCAGAATATCCAGCGCCCCTGGATATAGGGGTTGCACTTTCATGACTGAAGTGCGTCTCAATCAGCTCCCTAGTTCATTAGTTAGGGTACTGATCAGAGAGTCTGCCATTTTAAGGGCTGTGTCTTTAGCTCCCTAAAAAATTCCATAATCCACGTAAAAACCAGCGAGTACCATTGCTGACTATGTTTCCTTAACGGAAACGTTGTCATATCTTCTGAAGTCTCTTAAGTCGTTAGAAGACTAGCAAAAGTCTATTAATAAATTATGTTAAAGCCTTATTTTCTCCATAAAAGAGATGGTGTTTGTAATCTTTCATCCATAATGACCATGAAAGGGAAACAATCTTTTAAATTCTAGAGTTGTTAAAAGGAGGTTTAAAATACACTCCTTTACATTGTTATTTATTTATTTAATGTAATTTATCTTTCATAATAAAAATGTATGCTTGAATATCTTCAATGAAATTTAATGATAGTGTCATTTACACAGCGATGGCACTGATTGCGGTTGTCGTGTCGAAGGTTATTGAGTCATAAGTGTCCCAATGTTCAGTGGATCAACACCATTGCCAGTGCCCGAATTCATTTTCACGATATACTGATTCATGAGACAGGGAGCTAGGGAGTTGATTGAGACGCACCCTGGAAAAGAGCATTCCAAAGATGGCCACCAGTGGGCTTACTTGCTAGAAAGACTTTGCCCATTCACATCCAATGTACGTTGGAAAAATGTTATTAGAAAAATAACAGTTGACTAAATTATGGAATATCCTGTCATATATTATAAAAAGGAACACAGGTACAGATACTTACGTAACACAACAAAGAAGCTCTGATTGTCTAGGAGGATCCACAGTCCAAATCCCATAATCATAGATCCAAAGATCTGCAGATAGCCAATAAGAAAAGACAAGGAGCAAAGGAAGAGAGAGAAAAGGAAAAAGTAAGAGAGATGGAGAGTAGAATCAATCATGTAGTGCAGGACAAGAGGGGAAAGAGGGGCCCCATATTTCAATTTACAAGCTGCAACTTGTTCGCTCCAAATCTCTTGGACAGAGCTAAAGATGGAAACTCTGTAAGCATGAGTATAAATGTGTTCCCTGAATAACACTGTATGTTTAAGACAGGAAAGTTGTGTGCTTGTGTCTGAGAGTATGTAACAAACACACTAATCCTGGCCTGTGAACTGTTTCCTGATCTCTAACTGTGAGGTTCCAGACTCTTTTCTCCTTTCCTCTCAGAAAACATCTGGGACTGATTGTGCAGTGCCTCTGCGTGGCAGCAGCAGACGGGGAAGGGGGGCTCAGCGGATGTAGCACGAGTTCAAGAGCACTACAGCCTTCATTAAACCTACTCGGACAAGCACCCCATCTACTCTCCTCATCCCTAACACTAAGGCACATGCTGGGGTGCTTAGCGTAACCTATTGTGAATACGGTTTATCCCGTCTGTCACAATCTAAAACCCACCCATTTAATGTTGTTGTCATACGTTTGTCTTCCTTAAAATGTTAAACGTGTATATATGTATTGCCAACTATCAGAAATAATGTTACAAATGGTTGCAATTAATCATTCAGCTCTTCCTGCGTTGTTTGAGCCCAAGCACACAGGCATGCGATTTCGAGAGAATAAAGTTGGATCAGAGCGTTTATTTTTTATCAAGCCCAATGAGAGCAGTCTGTTCCCCTTCTGTCACTCACTCAACATTGTGTCGATTGTAGTGACACAAGGGGTCATTCTTGAGAGCCTTGCATACCTCTGGATTTGAAAAAAGGCCAATGAGAAATTGGCAGACAGAATTTGCATGTCCTGCCCCCGGACATACGCAAGGCTCTCAAGAAAGACCCCTTGTGTCAAAACAATCAACACAACGTCTCGTTCCCTCCATCAGGGAATGGAGGTTACAACAGTAATCATGACATTTCTCTATCTGAGATGGAGAAGAGTAAACTGTCTGGATAACAAATGGCTAACATTTTATCTGGATGGTAATTAAGAGCACATTCTTGTAGAGAGAGATGCAAGACTGCATGAACTGAAACACATTGTAGCTTTTTAAACAACTAGACTACCAGAAACCATATTTATTAATAGAAAGATAATGATATCACTAGTTCAGAGAATAACAGTTTTGTACTACATGCTATGGGTCTAAGTTAATGTCATACATTATACAAAGAAACACATACACATTCAAATTCAGTAGTGATGACAAAGGGTAAACATTCAGTACGTTTACATGTACTTTAAAAGTTCAACGTCAGTTAGAATAAAACAATAATTCCTCTTTTTAAAATGTTGCGTAAAAGCAAAGTCAGACTAACAGATCTAGATAATGTGATTGTAGCTCAATGTATTTGTTTAAATATCTTAATAAATAATGTTATGTATTTAACACTTCCTCAGCTGGTGTCTTTCCTTCAAATATTCGATTACACATCATTATGTCATACTTGGGCAGACAGATGAAGACTGAAGCTCAACTTCGCAAAAACCCGCTGTAGAGCGATTATAACTTCATGTAAACATACTGATAGACTCTGTTTTCTTTGGGTTCACACACACTAGTCCACTAACTAAAATATTCAACTAACTGAATGGTTACTTACAAAGAAGATTAAGTTGAAGAGAAATAAGAAGGACTTAGTGGCAGTGATGCATCCTTTCCCCATTTTGTTGACTCTGTAAAAGACCAAAACAGAAAAATAACACTGAATTAAAGGCAAGTTCAAATCAGATTTATGAACAGATGATACAGATGATACAGGAATATATGAGAAACGTAATATTTATTGGATCTGAGATTCACAGATGGTTCTAGGCTTTTTTTTTTTTTTGCAGGATTAATGATGTGAGATAAACAAATAATCTGAAAACAAACATAGACAGTTACCATCACACAGACGCATATCTCTCCTACAGCTAAAATATTCAATACAGCATCTTCTGCTTTCAGACACACACTGTTATCTTCAGAAATATCTATGGCACAAACAGAATGGTATAATACTCTTCTCTGGAATGCACAAAGGCTGTTGTCACACTTTTTGAAGATGACCCACATTCTGGCTACCATTAATATGTTAGTACGATACAGCGATTCTCATGCGAATTTGAAACCTGTTGAGTTGTATTGCATGGCACACTTTGGCAGGCCCAATTCCCACAGATGGGCCGAAAGTATTTTCAATAATAATAAGCAGATATAGAGCAGCGACACTGATGGGGAATACTGCTACACTATTGCTGCAGCCATTCATGGACAAACACAGGAGTGCATTCATCACTTTCTTACAGTGCAAATGAATGGATGGAATGATCACTCAGAGATACTGTCCTACACAAGAGATACTATATCTAAAGAACCAAAACAACCCCTGCTAAATGTCACACAGTGATAAAAGTTCAATCATTGAACACATATTTTAACAGAGGGTGTCATGCATGAGGTAATGATGTACAGAATACCTCATCAGCAACAGAGCACCTGGGTAACGAGATTTATAAAAGGCTTTAGAGGATTCATTGAGATAGTTCTCCTAAAAATGAAAATTCAGTCATCATTCCAAACCCATATTACTTTTTTCTAATGGGGAACACAAAAGGAGATATTTTAAAGTTGGCCGCATATTCAATATAATGGCAGTGGATACTACTGATGGCCCGTGATATTAAAAAAAATTAAAAAAGAAAGTCTACAGGTTTGGAATGACATGAGGGTTAAGTGTATTATGACAGAATTCTCAGTTTTAGTTGATCAATTCCTTTAAAACATATTCTTTCCACACACGCAATTGAACCATTTTCGCTGATCCAATGAAGCCCATAACCCAATGCCTGCCTGTAGAGTGTGTAACTAGACAAATCCTAAAATTTCCTTTTAGAAAGTTATGTTCCGTGAGAAAGACAAAAGAAACTGACAGGATTAAAATTTTAAACGTAACTTGCATGTTTCGATTTAGATTTGAAGAGCGTATTGTTGCAGTGCTGCTGAGTTGCGCCAACTAGCCCATAAAAATGTGAGATCTGGCGCAACTCAGCAGCACTGCAACAATACGCTCTTCAAATCTAAATCGAAACATGCAAGTTAAATCCGTTAAAAATTTTAATCTCTCATATTTTGTCCACTACGGGAAAGATCTTAACTTTTTTTTTTTTTAGACTTTGATAAGACCCATGAGAGGAAAGTCTGTGAAAAATTCTCATTCTACACAGTCAAACAAGGACGTAAAGCGTTAACTGGTTCATGTAGTCCTGGAGTGCATTAGTGTAAACAGATTTTCCATGCTGTCCATAACGGAGGGGATCGAGCAAGGCACTGGGCTTGAGCTCTGCGATCCACTCCCCACCTGACTAGCCCAAGGAACAGAAAGATTAAATTGAAATGATAATTGGTATAGGCGTTATGAAATATAAAGGTGGAGATGGAGAGGTGGAGGGATGCAGGAAGAATCGTCACCAGAGTGATCGCAGCAGCTGCTTATATATTCTTATGCAAGGGCGCAACTAGCCATTTTCGAGGATGTACACTTACATTGTTGTCCCCCTTTCAGTGTCTGGGATTAGGGAGGGGGGGTCCACCTTGAACGTTTTCGCCTTCCAGGAGTGGTGGGGTTCCCCTTGAATATTTATGCCCTTATGCATTGTATACTTTGCATATATGGTTTTTGCCCCTCTATCATTAAGAATGATTGGCAGGCCTAGATGAACAAGCTACTTCCACACTTAGTTTTTTTCTCTTCCCAATTTGGAATGCCCAATTTCCAATGCGCTCTATGTCCTTAAGGTGGCGTAGTGACTCGACTCAATCTGGGTGGCAGAAAATGAATCTCAGTTGCCTCTGCATCTAAGACCATCAATCCATGCATCTTATCACATGGCTTGTTGAGCACGTTACCACAGAGACCTTGTGCGTGTGGAGGCTTTAAGACATTACAGCATTATTTTCTGTTACAAAATTATTTTCTGTAAAGCTGCTTTGAAAGGCTATACATATAAAAATGACTTACTACATATGAAGGTCACTGCTATTCTGTCTACGTAAAGAGTGCCAACGCACATGTAACTTATCCAACCTCTGCCACAGTGACAAAAAGTGTGTCACAATGCACCAACAAAAATTTGAATCAAGCCAGAACACCACTACAGGGGGAGAGTTGATAATATATCTACAGGAGCTTTTTATCAATAGCAGTTAATTGATACTTATCTTGTTCAAACCTAAAACTGCTTCAGCAAAAACAACAAAAAGAACCTTAATCACCTCAAAAGTAATGTGAAGCTTGTGTAATATGTGAGTCTGGCCTTTTGGAGGGTATCTAAGGTTATTAGACATATCCTTTGAGGAGAGACAGGCTTTAGCTCTCAGTCTGAAGTTCATCAGCATTCAGCTCATCTGCCCGGTGTACACTGAGGCACTAGTTCACACCCAATTCTTCAACCACCCTCCCCCACACTCACACAGATAGGGCCAGCTTTGATTTCTCACCACAACAATGGCAGCTTTCAGCCATCAAACAATGGAAGAAACTCCACACACTCATGAGCCGACTGTAGCCTTGAAGTTACCACACTAGACCAACAAAATGCGAAGAGAAAGTACACAACTGTTATGGAACCAATCCATTGATAAAGGTACTAATATCTCAAGTGATTGAGCAATTGTGCTTGCCTAAAGCTGAATGAAAGAAAGTGATTCAGGCCTTCCAGTCTTTGTTGCTTCAAGACATCTTCATTTAAAATTTGGCATGCCAAAAAAGTTGCTATGGCAACCGTCAAGAAACAGCCATGTTGGGGTGAAGAGTGTACCTTCTTGAGAGAATAAACAGTCTCGCACTCCACACTGCTGTTCCTCACAGCATGCAGAAAAAAGAAAAGTGAAACCCCAAATAAGGGGAAGCCCACAGGGGCCTGTGGCCTTGTCTCTCCACAGTTACTTCAGCCAGAAACAAGGAGTACATTCATTAGGACAGTTAATCTCTCCACCTGAACACAAAGACCATCTTGATGCCACCAGTCGTGTTAAAGTGGGCTGCAAAAGTAGCTAATAAAATGGCCCAGAGAAGTAATTAAAGTTGTCTTATTTTATTCAAATGTTACGTCAAAGATTTATGAACTCGGTCTAATTAAGCAACATGTTTTTAAGAGGAAAAGGGAGCACCAGATGTTTCTGCTTAAGATAGCACATATTAAAGGGATAGAACCTTATTGGAAAGTGTTATTGTAAATAATAATCTTGATGTTTCATTTGTATAGGACCTTTCCAAAGCTTGAGGTTGCTTCACAGATAAATTACAAGCAATGTACATTAAAAACATTCAAATTACATTCAAAAGACAGTTGTATTGCAACTCTTTTTTATTTTTTACATCTGGGATGGCATGAGGGTTAGTAAATAATGAGAGAATTCATTTTTGGGTGAACTATCCCTTTAATGGAATGCAGGTAAACAGGAAAATTTTGCTGACTACTAGCTATAAATGAGTTGCAATGCAGCAGTCTTTTGAGCGTAATTTGAATGTTATTAATGTACATTGCTTGTAATTTAACTGTGAAGTAACCTCAAGCTTTGGAAATGTCCTATATAAATTAAACATCACGATTATTATTGTGGTAACACTTTAAAATAAGGTTGTATTTGTTATTATTATTTAATAATGCATTAAGTATCATGTACTAACAATGAACAGATATATTTTGCAGCATTTTTTCATCTATATATTTGTACCCGTTTACTAATAATATTAATGTTACATTTAATGTAAAAAATGTATTAGTACATGTAGAAAGGAAAATTCCACAATAAATGCATTCAAAGTATTGTTCATTGTTAATCAATTAAACCTAATGCATTAACCAATGTTAACATATAAAACCTTATTGTAAAGTGTTACCATTTGTATTAATAACTAATTATTTTAACTTACTGATTTGCAGTTGTTAACAATTTAATCAACTTATAAAATTCATACCTAATTTTTGGGAAAGTGCAAACAGGGTAAATCTACACTTATGAGTGCACAAAGTGTCAATCAGTCAGTCGTTTGTCCCGCCCACCAGACAGTAAGACATATCTCATATTACAGTTAATAAGCTATGTATTTCACGAACCTCACAGACAGAAGCATATGAAATAAAAACAAACACTTAGACTTGACACAAGGGTACTGGGAAGGGAAAAGACTTGTTCACTGAACTAAAATGACATAAACAGATTACTCTGAGGAGAGTCCACATGTCGCCTGAGGATATCAGCACACAACACCGAAAATAAGCCAGATTCATAACACTCCTTACCAGAAGCATGAAATAACTTATAAACTGAAAGCGCCATAAGAGAGGAGAAACAGCCCTGTCAGAGGGCACTGAGACTCTTGTGTTTTATTCATACTGAAGGACTAAACTATAACAGAAATCTTTGAATCCACACACACACACACACACACACACACACACACACTGAAAGACAGTAACAATATGTTCGCTATTACTGTAGTGTGCGCCACATCAGCACAGCAAACCAAAAAAAAAAAAAAAAAACGATTCTAAACAACTTTTACTATTAAAAACATCTAAAAGACAAGAAGAGTCACACTCTAATTTACCAACCCATGAACACTCTCTAATTTAAGCTTTGATATTATATTATTAGTAAACTTTTTAACTCCAGTCACTTAAGTTATAAGCAAATATTGAGCATCAGACAGACATAAATGCATTATTAATAAAAGTCATGTTATGATATACTGTACTCACGTATGTTATCGGAATGGGAAATGTAAAAAAAAAAATCCTAGCAGAAATCAGCTGCGCGTCTCGTCCAGCGTTAATGAGACGAGTGAGACTCTGTAGGTTGGAGTTAAAGGATATACTCGCAGTCTCCACCATGCGGTTGTTATTGAATTTAGAGGGAATTACCAACATGCACAAATCTGCTTCTCACTACAGGGAGTCAAGGAATAATATTGAAAGTGAAAGATAAATGAACATTGAACAATGCATTGAAAATCTGCTGAAATATAGAAGGGTCAATGACATGAGGGTGTCCAAGATAATTGTCACGTTCCTGTGTGTCTGCCCTATGTTCTCTGTTTCACCCATCACGTTTATGTCACGTTCCTGTGTTGTCTGCCCCGTGTTGTCTGTTTCACACAGCACTTCTCACATTCCATGTCACGTTCCTTGTGGTCCAGTCCGTGTTTTCTGTTTCACTCAGCACGTCACATTCCATGTCACGTTTTCCTTGTTGTCCGCCCCGTGTTTCACTGTCTGTGTATAAACTACAATTCCCACAATTCCTGGCCTCTCTCACTGCCTGCACTCTTCATTGTTCTCACCTGTGTCTCGTTTAGTCTTCATTGTGTTTGTGTATTTAAACCCTGGTTCTTTGTTTAGTGACTGTCGATTGTTGAATGTTGATGTGTTGTTTCATGCTCGCTGTTCCCGCTCCCTGATGTTCACTCTTGGTCTTATTCTCTGGATGTTTATTCGTGTTCGTTCGGCCCTTCGTGGATGTTTCCCCAATCCGTGTAGCTTCTTTATGTTCGTCCGTGCTTTAGTTTTATTTTCCCATTGTGGACTGTTCTTTTGTTCCTGTGTTTGTTTATTTTATTCAAGTTTGCTAATAAACCTGCATTTGGATCCGCACCTCCTGTCTGCCTTCTCCTGACTTCCCAGCATTACAGAACAATTGACCAACTATGGATCCAGCAGTTCAACGCGCAAACTACGACCTGCTCTGCTTAAAGCAAGAGGACCGCCCTATAGAGGACCACATCCGCGACTTCCTTACACTGGCAAGTGTCTCGGATTTCCCGGACTCCTCTCTGGTGGTTTTCTTCAGGGACAACCTGCGGAGTTCGCTGAAGGAGAGACGACGCGCGGCTGGACTCTTCGCGACTGGACTCTTCGCGACTTCCTGGAGGCGACTTTGCTGGCCTGTGGCTCGCCGTTCACCGTGGGCGTCGTCGAGGAGGACCTTGCCTCTCCTCCCTCAGTGGTGACTCTCCAGTCGCCCATGGCGCTTCGTGTAGCAGCCTCGACCGTCCCAGGGCCAGCGCCAGCAGCCTCGACCGTCCCAGGGCCAGCGCCAGCAGCCTCGACCGTCCCAGGGCCAGCGCCAGCAGCCATGACCGTCCAAGGGCCAGCGCCAGTAGCCAGGACCGTCCAAGAGCCAGCGCCTCTCGAGCCTCCTAGGGCTCCGCCTCCCAAGTCTCGAGTCTTCCAGGGCTCCTCCTCCCGAGCCTCCCAGGGCTCCGCCTCCCAAGTCTCTCGAGCCTTCCAGGGCTTCTCTTCCCGAGCCTCCCAGGGCTCCGCCTCTCAAGTCTCTTGAGTCTTCCAGGGCTTCTCTTCCCGAGCCTCCCAGGGCTCCGCCTCCCAAGTCTCTCGAGCCTTCCAGGGCTTCTCTTCCCGAGCCTCCTAGGGCTCCGCCTCTCAAGCCTCTCGAGCCTTCCAGGGCTCCGCCTCTCAAGCCTCTCGAGCCTCCAAGGGCTCCTCTTGAGCCTCCCAGGGCTCCGCCCCTCAAGCCTCTCGAGTCTTCCAGGGCTCCGCCTCTCAAGCCTCTCGAACCTTCCAGGGCTCCGCCTCTCAAGCCTCTCGAACCTTCCAGGGCTCCGCCTCTCAAGCCTCTCGAACCTTCCAGGGCTCCGCCTCTCAAGTCTCTCGAGCCTCCCAGGGCTCCGCCCCCCGAGCCTCCTGCGGCTACAGCTCCTCTCCCAGAACCTCCCGAGCCTCCTACGGCTTTGCTCCCAGAGACTCCAGAGCTTTCTAGGGCTCCGCCTCCCGAGCGTCCTACGGCTCTTCTCCCCGAGCCTCCTTCGGCTCCGCCTCCCGAGCCTCCTACGACTCCGCCTCCCGAGCCTCCTACGGCTCTTCCCCCAGAGATTCCAGAGCCTCCTACGGCTCCGCCTCCCGAGCTTCCTACGGCTCTGCTCCCAGAGACTCCAGAGCCTTCTAGGGCTCCGCCTCTAGAGCTGCCTACGGCGCCATCTCCCATGGCTCCGCCTCCAGAGCCTCCTTCCGTTCCGCCTCATGAGCCTCCCCCGGCTCCGCCTCCAGTGGCTCCCTCAGCTCCGCCTTCTGAGCCTCCTAAGCCATAACCTCCCTTGGCTCCGCCTACGGAGCCTTCTAGGCCTCCACCTTTAAAGCCTCCTACGGCGCCACCTCCCTCGGCTCCGCCTCCCGGGCCTCCTACGGCTCCGCCTCCCGAGCCTCCTACGGCTCTTCACCCAGCGATTCCAGAGCCTCCTACCATAAATAAACTACTACTACTACGGCTCCGCCTCCCGAGCTTCCTACGGCTCTGCTCCCAGAGACTCCAGAGCCTTCCAGGGCTTCGCCTCTAGAGCCTCCTACGGCGCCACCTTCCTCGGTTCCGCCTCCCGGGCCTCCCACGGCTCTGCCTCCCGGGCCTCCCACGGCTCTGCCTCCCGGGCCTCCCACGGCTCCGCCTCCCACGGCTCCGCCTCCCAGGCATCCCGAACCAGTCCTTGCCCTTCAGCCTCCTCCCAGGCCACCTGAACCGGCCCTTGCCTTGGGGCCAGCTCCAGGGACATACAAACCTGTCCCCCTATTGTGGCCGTCTCCCAGACCACCTAAACCTGTCCTTGCCCGGTCGATACCTCCCTGGCCTCCTAAACCTGTCCCTACCCGGTGGACGCCCCCCAGGCCACCTGACCCGGTTCCCTTCACACATCCCCAGAGACTGCTTGCTTGCCCTCTCGGCCTTCCTGGTGTGCCTAATTGCCCCTTGTGCCCCCGTGGACTGCCTAATTGCCCCTTGTGCCCCCGTGGACTGCCTAATTGCCCCTTTTTCCCCCATGGACTGCCTAATTGTTCCTTGTGCCTCCTTGGTCTGTCTCTGTGTCCCTTGTGCCTCCTTAGTCTGTCTTTGTGTCCCTTGTGGCCCCTTTGGTCTGTCTGTTTTCCCCCTTGTCCAGGCCCCCTCTCCTTGAACCTTTGTTTATTTTTTCTATTCCTTTTCTTAGGACCGTCTGGAATCCGGTCCTTTTGAGGGGGGGCTATGTCACGTTCCTGTGTGTCTGCCCTATGTTCTCTGTTTCACCCATCACGTTTATGTCACATTCCTGTGTTGTCTGCCCCGTGTTGTCTGTTTCACTCAGCACGTCACATTCCATGTCACGTTTTCCTTGTTGTCCGCCCCGTGTTTCACTGTCTGTGTATAAACTACAATTCCCACAATTCCTGGCCTCTCTCTCTGCCTGCACTCTTCATTGTTCTCACCTGTGTCTCGTTTAGTCTTCATTGTGTTTGTGTATTTAAACCCTGGTTCTTTGTTTAGTGACTGTCGATTGTTGAATGTTGATGTGTCGTTTCATGCTCGCTGTTCCCGCTCCCTGATGTTCACTCTTGGTACTCTTATTCTCTGGATGTTTATTCGTGTTCGTTCGGCCCTTCGTGGATGTTTCCCCAACCCGTGTAGCTTCTTTATGTTCGTCCGTTCTTTCGTTTTATTTTCCCATTGTGGACTGTTCTTTTGTTCCTGTGTTTGTTTATTTTATTCAAGTTTGCTAGTAAACCTGCATTTGGATCCGCACCTCCTGTCTGCCTTCTCCTGACTTCCCAGCATTACAATAATGCAAAAGAAATTTATTTTTACATTTCTAGTTTAAAATGAGTCAAGTTTTGAAGGGATAGTTCACCCAAAATTTTTAATTATCTCATCATTTACTCACCCGCATGTCATCCCAGATGTGTATGAGTTTCCTTCTTCTGCTGAACACAGACATTTCTAGAAAGATATCTCAGCTCTATAGGTCCATACATTGCAAGTAAATGGTGCTCCAAAAATCACACACATGCACACACATGTTGCTGCAGCTAACATTATGAGGGCTCTCCATAGACATAATGATTTTTATACTGTATGAAGCATAGATTATATCCTCTAACCCTAAACCTAACCCTCACAAAAAACGTTCTGCTTTTCAAAAAAACATTGTTTCATATGTTTAAGCGATTTGATTTATGGGGACACTAGAAATGTCCTCATAAACCACATTTATAGCATAACACCCTCGTAATTACCAGTTTGTGATATAAAAAAAAGCCCTCGTAAACCACTTGAACATGCCCACACACACACACAAAAGTAATCCATAAGACTCCAGTGGTTTAATGATTGTGTTCTGAAGCAATATGATAAGTGTAGATGAGAAATAGATTAATATTTAAGTCCTTTTTTTTTCCAACTAAATATACATTTTCACTAATTCAGTGTTAAAGAATGTGAATGTGAAAGTGGAGATCTAAAATAAAAAAAAAGACATATCCCTTCAGTGGTTTAATTCTTGTCTTCTGGAGTATTATGGATTACTTATGCTGTTTTTTTGTGTGATTTTTGGAGCTTCAAAGGCCTGGTCACCATTTACTTGCATTGTATGGACCTAAAGAGCTGAGATATTTTTCTAAAAATCTTTGTTTTCAGCAGATAAAAGAAAGTCAGACACATCTAGGATGGCATGCGGGTGAGTAAATTATGAGAATTTTCTTTTTTGGTTGAACTATCACTTTAAGAAGTGTAAAATTTGTATTCATGTGGTTTATACCAAAGTATACCAAACTTTATTTCCTACAATTATGATGTCCAAGGCTTTGAAAACCCATAATCCCCTGAGTGCAGACTTACACTGAGTGTACTATGTACCATGAGTTCTGTGAAGGTTCAGTGGCCTTAATAAGATTTAAGCATATGTTTGTGATAATACATATTAACCTCACCGATTTTAATTTGAAAGTCAGCTCTGCTTGTTCTTTAGCTACAGATAAGAATTACATTGAGTATGCGGCTGTAGACAGCAGAAAAGAAGTCCAAGAACACCTTTTTTCATTTGAAAAACTTCATAGATTTATTTAGCACATTCACCTTTTCTCTACAAAAAGTAGATACAGACTAGCTATACATGTATGTACAGTTTATTTCCAAAAAACATTAAAGAACAAAAAAACGTAACTAGAATCTGTAATGAAGATTCTGAAACTAACAGTGCAATCACCATTTTTTCATATACAAAAAAAGTTGCAAATTTACAGATGTTAAAAATTGTGTTACACATTCCAGACTCATTCAAATGTTTTCAATAAAGTGATTAAAAAATCTAGCAAGTCTTTAGTACAATCATCATCTGTGCTTTGACTTCACAATTAAATCATGTCTTGCTAATTACTGTAAATATATACTAATAAACAGTTGATCTAAAGAAATACACAGATGCACATCCAATTATGAAATTGCTAAATCTAAGACCAATACAAATGCAGCTTAACTTGCTATATCCAAATACCATATTTATAAGGTCCTTTGATTTCCGTTTGGCACAAAGCCATGTGTGTGTTTTACTGGAAGTTCTTTTGGAATAGAAGTGTCGCAGAATTTGACAGCAGGAGAATAAAAGTAGTATCTGTATCTAAGATCTAAGGGAGAAGAACTGTCAACACTTCAAATGACATTTCAGAGATGGAAGTATACTGTAAAGAATGACACCAGGACAATTGGATTGTGAATAACATACTATAAAGAATTCATCTATAACCAGCATGAGCAGATGTTGGCAAACATGTTTAGGGCATGATATTCAAAGTACAATGATGCTAAAACTTCATTATACTATTTCAGGGTAAACACAAGAAGTAAATAGAATTTCAACATGCTAACATTTTCTAAAATAGTAGAACATGTTAATGAGAAAATCATCTCATTCAATGAGATTCTTTTACATATTTTATATTTATAAAAGTGCTACATTTTAGAGCTACTGTCCATATGCAATGTATGACTTCATGCAATGACCACTAAAGGCATAAAGTACATCCCACTAAATACAGTTTTAAAAATGTACCATTATTTTGCATAATTACAGCTGTTAAAGGAATAGATCATCCAAAAATGAATATTCTGTCAGCTTTAACATCAATGATACATCCGAATTTGATGCAACACATCTTGAGAAAGCATTTTTGCATGTACTTGAACAAGAGTAAGATTTCAGTGTTTAAATGACATGAAGGTGAGTAAATGATGGCATAATTAACATTTTTCAACTATTCCTTGAATTCTTAACATTTTAGAGATCAAAACTGTTTGTAACATTTAAGTTCATGACATGGAAGATCATAGAGAAATTACATATAACCCTTAGAAATCTGTTCTATCGATAAGAGTTTTTCTTAGTAACCTTTCAATCTGTACTCAAAGGGAACTCGTTTCAAGTTAATAAATTACATTATGTACTTCAGCAACTGTAGCGTAAATGTCTCTTAGGTATGTAAAGCAGTCAATAATTAACAAAACAATTATGTCTAAATTGGTAGGGGCAGAATTTCTTAGTTTGATGCCAAAGAGATTTGTCAGAGGCAGTAATAAATTACAAGTTTAAAAAGGTACATTGTAAAATGAATGCCTTTAAATTCCCTTTAATACAACATTACATCAAATTATGTCAAAACAATGTCTTTACAGTGTTCAAACTTTGGAATTTATATGATTTATATAATACATCATTTAGACATTTTTTAACTAAATGTATATGTAGCACATTTGAGTCATGTGCAGTATTTTCTGTATTTGTTAAGCATTTTGTATGTGTGCATTTTGATGTTCAACATTTTGCTAGTCTTTGTATGGCATTATTGGTTGTTGTGGCATTGTTGTAGGTAATACCAAGCTGAATCTATTGTGCTCAGCCAACATGATTACACTGGAAATCGGAGTGTTAGTTTAAAAGTATTTGCAACCAAATTCAGACTGCTATGTGCCAAATTCCAGATAAGTCCCACCATGTGGCAATTATGCATGCCCAAAAATAAAAAAAAAACAAGCCTCTATAGTGAACTCACTTTATGTAACATATGAAGTCAATGGTCATAACCTGAGGACCATCTAATGAGAGTAAATGCTCCTAACAGACAATGTCCACAAAAAGAGGCTCATTCTCAGTGAAGTGTGAATTAATTAGCTCCAGGCGGTGGAGCTACTGTATTCAAATAATTCTGTGATGCCAAACCATCCATCTAACACAAGAATCACGGGGTGGCTGGCCTCCCTTAGATCTTTTTGGGACGGCGGCCGAGGTGATGATAGTAACTCAAGGTGACGAGGAGGAACACGGTTTCACTAAGAAGAAGAACAATTGCACTGTTGGACAGAGTGCCCATCTCCAGGAGAGTGATGGAGGTCACTGAAAAAAAACATGTATACAATTTAAAGACTCATTTGCAAAGTTAGGCAAAGTAGCAGTCTTAAGTATTAAGTTTGGGATTATTCCTCACACTATGAAGAAGTCTATACTTGTCATATAAACTACTTTTATTATTGTCATGTTACTTTTATTAGTTTTTTGGAGCTGGAAATTCGCAATCCTCATCCTCTCATTCATCTTGTTTTTTGTTTTGCCATACAGGTTTAAAGCAACATCAGGGTGAGTAAATGATGGAAGAATTTTCATTTTTGGGTAAACTTTTTCTTTAATGTTCCTCCTGAAAAACAGGTTCACCGGTTCTAAATACATTTTCAGATATTTTAAACGGTTTATTTTTAAATATTCATTGAATAATTATGTATTTTTGTCACACAAAAAGTGACAAAAGTGACAAAAAGTTACTTCTGTTTATATTTTTTCCCAGTGGAGAGTGAAAAAGAGCCTAACCTTGTCCAATAAAATAGGAAAACCTGAAGGAATTAATGTTTTTGCAGCAAGAATTTTTTCTAGTTTTACAAGGGACTTGCAAAAAAACGTGCAATTTAGTGATATAATTATGATTTTAAAAACAACGATATGCTGCCCTCTTGTGGAAATACATGCTATAGCAGTGGTAAAGTAAACAGTGCCATAATGGGCAGACTAGATTGGACTCTTAAGAGAGTTGGTTGCCATAAGAGGGCAGCATAGTCTTAAAAACAGAGATTGTAGTCCAGACTTTCTCTGCTAACACTCCAAAGGGGTTAAAACAATTTAAATGGTGTGTGAATAAGGGTAGAATAAGGATTGAATGTCACTTTTCATTCTCACACCCATAACCCATTCTGCCCACTCTTCTCTGAAAAGAGGAAGAAACCCTCCACTCACCTAGAAATTGTACCCCGAAATAACATGCCTCCGTAAGTAGCGTCCATTGAATGATGACCTTTTCTGCTGTGTACAAGCCATTCCACAGGATTAATGAGATACCTGTTAAGATGACGAAACACTCAGTCAGTCAGGAAAATATTGGCGTCCATTGCACATTCATGAGAGTGCTTGAGAACTGGCTCACACATTCCTGCACTCACAAACGCAGGCCTGGTTCCAGATCAAAATCTTTTAGGCTGCTTCTGAAATTAGCGGGGGTGCTCTAGAAGTTAAAGTGAAGATGCAATAAAGCACCAACGTTATTCAATCAAAGGGCCTGCATGAATGCACAGCTAACGTCAAGATTTTGAATGAATAATGACTTAAACTTCATATTGTCTCACCAAAACCATCATATTCTTCAGAAGACTTGGAATATGTCGCACAGCTCGCATGGACAACTTTTATGATCATTTTATTTACTTTTTTAAGCTTGAAAGCTTGAGTCACTATCCACTGCTATTGTACAGAAGAGGGACTGGGACATTCTTCAAAATGTATCCTTTTGTGTTCCAGAGATGAAAGGAAGTCATATGGGTTTGGAACAACATCAGGTTGAATAAATTATGACATAATTTAATATATTTTGGTGAACTATCCCTTTAAGATTTAATGTGGCTCAATGAAGAATTAGTTTTTTCAGGCTGGTAAATGCCCCCGTGAGGAAGACCCCTTGTTTCTTTTTGTAAGCAGTTACTAGCCAACAACATTTGCTAAGCAATGAAGTCTGAGATCGTTTTAAGTCAGGTAGATACATTTAAGGGAGCTCATCAAATAAACATATGGAGTAATCTCCACGAAGCACCTAAAAACTGAATTTAAAGCTTGAAATCTGGCCCGAGATCAGAGGAGGATTCTGCTGTGAGTTCCGATTCTGCTCCGAGAAAAGCATGGAGAATCTTTCTGATCTACTCCCACAGTGCGGATGTGGATAACATAGAGAGTAGCTGTTTCTTCACCCCTGCCAAGTGCCATCTGCCAGCACTATTTTTCCAGCCTTGCTAGAGTAATTCCCATCATTGAACTGGCCATTGATCTAACAGAAGAACATTCACACCTTGCAGTGCCACAGGGATATTAATTATTTGTAAACTATACCAGGTGTCAAACACTATAAAGACTACTGGAACTCGAGAAGTTTTTCCTGAAATTTGCATACTAACCTGATGTGTACACAGGGAACTTTCAGTAAATACAGCAAAGCTTCCATTCAGAGTCAACAAGGCTCTGATGTTATAGCATACTCTTAAGCATTTCGAGATAGATAATGCATGTAATCACATTAGCATAATATCCAACATTACCAACTCGCTAGGCCTTGAACTAAACAAACGAGGATGGGAAAAATTATTTCTGCTGAATTAGAGGCTACATTACCATAGTCAGCTATGATGGAGAAAAGACAAATGTACTGCTATTCATAATTAAATAAGTGCATGAGGAAGGAAGGGATTTAATTTCCACAAAACAGTCTCTTTCACACACCCATAAGCTACCCCTGCAATCTTTTATACTACAGGACCTCCTATGGCGGATTGTAAGCTCAAGCACGGGGTGTGCCTGGTATGTGCTACTGTTGTGACCAGCAGGGGGTAATTACCAGTCCTAGTGCTGTAGCACTGCCCAGCACTCTAAAGGCCCTGCCCTATGTGTGGCTAACTGGAATTATATGGAGTCATCCATTTTTAAAACAGAGGTATAAAATATTCATAACTCTTAAAATCATATACTAATATGCCAGTAGGAAAAAGCTCATCTAGACATCATGAATATTGGGAGACAGACTTGCACAAATATGTTTACATTATGAATTTGCTATGCATTGACTGAGATGGAGTGGATAGTGGAACTATGTACAAATGAAACAGAAATTGTGCACATATACAATGCATGGCCAATAGTATGTGGAAACTGCTCAGTGTACATCATGCACATTAACATGGAGATTTTCCATCTTACACTGCTATGATAGATATTGCACTAGAATCAATATTGCTAGAAGGATTTGCTTCCATTCAGCCATAATGAAAGTGAGATCATAGGCTGATGTACTGCCATACAGCCATCAAACCCATTTTAGTGCCAGCTGGGGCCATAAACAAGGGTCAATCAAGTTTGTGTGTAACATGCTTAAATATTCCGCAGTTCCGTCCTTTGAGCTTTTGTGTTTGACCAGTTACTGTCCCTAAATGTTTGCACATCACAGCTGCAGCATAGTTGAATGGGGTAGCTGTAGCCAGATAAAAAAAATGTCAGTGGAGATGTCAAATGGAGAACTTTAGTTGTTCTTTAGCAGTCAGTACATTTACATGCATCTGTCTGTCCAAGTTTAGATAACACAATGCATATTCCAATACTTAAAAGAAAGACGTCAGCTGAGGAAGTGAAGGTCCTTCAAAATCGCAGAAGGTGGGCACATGACTAGATTGATGCTGTTTCTTCCATTCATCTTCTTTCCCTGTAATTGCTCTGTTTGAAGTCACTCTATTAAATGCTGATCTGTTTAGGGCTTTGAATAACACCTGCTTCTTCTAGCTTTTTGGCATTTAAAAAATAATTTGCCGGTCCATCTATGCCACGTATCACCACTTTCTTTCAGAGCATGCCCAGAACACAAAGGCCAATTGCCATTCAATTAACGTGTGTGCAGGACAAAGTGGAGCTACCATTGCATTATATACAGTACCGTGCAAATGTTTTAGGCACTTTTTGTCTTAAGATGGTAATTTACACCGATCAGGCACAACATTAAAACCACCTGCTTAATATTGTGTACGTACCCCTCGTGCCACCAAAACAGCTCTGACCCGTCGAGGCATGGACTCCACAAGACCTCTGAAGGTGTCCTGTGGTGTCTAGCACCAAGACGTTAGCAGCAGATCCTTTAAGTCCAGTAAGTTGCGAGGTGAGGCCTCCATGGATCAGACTTGTTGGTCCAGCACATCCCATAGATGCTCAATCAAATTGAGATCTGGGGAATTTGGAGGCCAAGTCAACACCTTGAACGCTTTGTCATGTTCCTCAAACCATACCTGAACAATTTTTGCAGTGAGGCAGGGCACATTATCCTGTTTATAGATGCCACTGCCATCAGGAAATACTGTTGCCATGAAGGGGTGTACGTGGTCTGTAGCAATCTTTATGTAGGTGGTATGTGTTAAAGTAGCATCTACATGAATGCCAGGACTCAAGGTTTCCCAGCAGAATATTGCCCAGAGCATCACACTGCCTCTGCCAACCTGCCTTCCTCCCATGGTGCATACTGCTGCCATCTCTTCCCCAGGTAAACAACGCACACGTACCCGGCCGTCCACATGATCTAAAAGAAAATGTGATTCATCAGACCAGGTCACCTCCTTACCTCCTTCCCTTGCTCAATGGTTCAGTTCTGATGGTCACAAGCCCATTGTAGGTGTTTTTTGCGGTGGACATGGGCACTCTGGCCGGTCTCCGTCTACGAAGCCCCATACGCAGCAAGCTGCGATGCACTGTGTGTTCGGACAACTTTCTATCATGGCCAGCATTAAATTTTTCAGCAATTTGTGCTACAGTAGCTCTTCTGTGAGAACAGACCCTGACCCTGTCGCCGCTTCACCGGTCTTCCATTCTTGGACCACTTTTGGTAGGTTCTAACCAAGCCATACTGGAAACACCCCACAAGACCTGTAGTTTTGGAGATGTTCTGACCCAGTCATCTAGCCATCACAATTGGCCTTTGACAAAGTTGCTCAGATCCATACGCTTGCAAATTTTTCCTGCTTCCAACACATGAATTTCAAGAACTGACTGTTCACTTGCTGCCTAATATATCCCACCCCTTGACAGGTGCCACTGTAACAAGATAATAAATGTTATTCACTTCACCTGTCAGTGATTTTAATGTTGTGGCTGATCAATGTTTATATTCAGCTTCAGTATGTCAATAGGAAATATACATTTTAGACTCCCAGACATTATGTTTTCAAATGGAATAGAATAGAAGAACAGGGAGCTCTGCAACAGATGGCATAGCGCCCAAAGATCCCCCCACTTAACATCGAGTCAGTCTGGGATTACATAAAGAGAAAGAAGCAATTGAGACAGCCTACATAGGTAGAAGAACGGTGGCAAATTCTCCAAGAAGCTTAGAACATCCTATCTGCTAACTACCAAGAAAGACTGTGTCCAGGTGTACAACTGACTAGTATGATTTCAGTCAGACTAAATATTTTACATGACATTTTAAAAAGATTAATTATTGTTTTAGTCCTGATATCGAACTCTGAAGTTAATTTAAACATACTCTTTTGCAAGTGAGACTGCATGTTTTCGGGCTTAAAACTATTCACCTGCCTATGTATTGTATGTCTAATATTACTCAAAACAGGCTACTTTGTATCCCGTAAAGAAAAACCTGTCTAGTAAAGCAGAACATACACAGAAGGGCTCCTCCGTAGAGTCTGATGGAGATCCTGGTGGTGGTGAGCTCAAATATTATCTCGTAGAGTTGGGTGGGGAAGGCCAGTGCCTAGAACACAGAGAATAATTTCAGCTAATTACTATAATGTTATGGAAGCTCTAGAGAGAGGTGTAAATGCAGCAGCTCCATAAGCAAGCTAAGAAACAGATGAAGTCCCATAGAGTCAGCCTTTTCACTCTCACTGACCTTATATACTGACCCTTGAGTGCAAGATCAATATGAAATTAGCAGTAATTATGTTGTAACCTGTGGTACCTCCATGATATTTGCTGGTTATATAATCCTGCATGTAAATGAAGATATAAAATACAATAAAAGAGCTTATTGCTTAATTTTGTACTAAAAGCAAGTGTGTTAGATGAAGTTAGAGAGGGAGCACCAGTCCTATTGAGAAAACTGCCTACCATTAAAGATGTGGAGGTAAACAACACTGCAGAGATGAGGAGCCAAAGCCTGAAATGAGAGAAACTACACATCAAATCAACTGGCCTCTCATTAGACTCAAATGAATCCAAACCTTTGGGACTGCCAAAACGCAAAACTGAAAAGAGACATGAAGAGACTGATCATGTCTTAAAGGCTTACCGGAGGCCAATGGGCTGACGTACAGCAAATTTCATCTCATTACCCAACATCTGACTGATCTGCAAAACAAACATTTTCTATTCATTTATGAAAAGATTTTTTGATTAATGTAAAAAACAACCATCAATAATATATGTTTATAACTTTGATAAACATCTAATAATATCGTTCTCCATATGCTGAGCTGCGACACTAAATATAGACCCTTGGTGATGGAAAATTTCAAATTTAGGGGAAAAAGGTTACCTTTAAAAGGCCCGACTCACAAAAGGGGGATTATCAGATTTGCTGATAGCACAAGCCTGCCAAGACTCAAATGGTCCATGCAGAGGGAAAAAGTTTTATTTTGCAAAATTAGAAACTATGGTGTGGCGTCTGGAGAGGCTGACAGGAAAGTTTGAGGTTTTTGATTTAATAGGCCCTTTTGACAGCAGGTAGGGTGGTTTCACAATGATGGCTTTGTGTTCCTGCTCAGCCCTGTCAAATCTAGGCTGTGGGCCTAAGGGGAGCACAGCTCCTTCAGAGAGAATGAGACAGAGAGAGACAGGGATGTAGAAGGGGCTACAACATAAACAGCTTCCCTTTAGTAGCCTTGCTGGTTGAGGCAGACATGGAATATCGCAAAAGCCTAAAGAGGATGATCCATATAAAGAGTTATATATAAAGCCCTGGAGGAGCAAACACATTAATGAGTTTTAAGGGATGATGATGATGGATTTCCATATGAATAAGCAATCTGCGTCTAACATAAAAAGAACTAGCAGGTTACTTTATGAAAGCTTAATAAAAGTATTCAGAGCCATCTTTTTATATGGTTGATCTGGTACAGAGCTGGATTTTGTGGCCAAAAAAGTAACTAGTAATTTTATTAAGATTATGGCCAAATGACTCTTCGCTGATCCCTGTCTTAAAAAATATAAATTTTTTAAATCACCAAGCTTACATTGGCAACTGTTGCTTTCTACCGTATTTTGAGTTAAAGAAACAGTTCACCAAAAAATTATAATTCTTTCATCATTTACTCATCTTTACGCCATTTCAACTCATACTGTATGGCTTTCTTTCTTCTGGAAAACACAAACGAAGATAATTTGAAGGAAATATGATGTTAATTTATCCATACAATTCCAACACTTTCAAGATCCAAAAAGGACATAAAGGCAATATAAAGGTGATCCATACTTTAGTGGTTTAATCCATGTCTTCTGAAGTAATACAATCAATTTTGTGTTAAACAGACCAAAATGTAACTCCTTTTTCACTATAAATCTTAACATCTGCAGTCTCCAAAGTGTGATCATGATCTTGTACAGTGCTTTCCGCATGGGTCAAGTGTGAGGAAATCATATCAAATTCTCACCCAAAAATTATCATATCACTTCAGAAGACATAGATTTAACAATATGAGTCATATGGATTACCATTATGCTGCATTAACAGTATTTTTAAGAAATAAAGTCGCAGCTGAATTTAAGTTTCACCTGGTCAAAATCATGTTGTTTAGAGGGAAAAAAGATTAGCACCACAGATAAGTAGCATCTCTGTATAAGTCGCACTGACAGAGAATTCAGCGGCAGGCACTATAACCGTTTAGCCAGTTAATATGCCTAAACGTAGGGCTGGAAGATAAAATGATCCAGTATTTATTGCGTTAAAAAACAATGATGACAAGTTTTTGAGTCATTTTCTATACTTAGCCTGTGTTCTACTTCTAGACGATCAGGTTTGTGTTACTAAAAACGCAAGCAGTCTGGCTTTCTAGGACTGTATGAAGTTGCTAGCATTAGCTGCCTTGCTAACAATTAGGCCATTGATATACATACGTAGATACCTCATTCGGCTGGTTTGGATACATCAAACGGGGCGCTATCTTGTAACGGTCAACAAGGAGAGCTGTTTCAATGCAAGTGAATGGAGAAGACTCAGACTGCTGCATAAACTGCTTTTGTGTGGAAACAGATCAAGTAATGAATTGACTGACTGGGTGCTAATTTTTAGTATGTTTGCCATGATATATTCATTCGTAGAGGACATTATTTGCAGTTTGCTGTGAAAAAAAAAAATAATTGATGTCAGGAATTATTATATCATCTAAAATATTGCTGAATGTATTTGGTAACCTGATAATCTGAAAATCAGATAATCTGAAAATTAGTTGGAAAAGGATCCAGACGGTTGCATCCTCTCATCGTCTCTAGTGAGCAGCGCAACAAAACAACAGTACTGGGTATACCAGATCTGATCTTTCTATGCTTTGTTCTTGAATATGTAATTTATGCCCTGTCTCGCTCTGCATGCGTTGCCTCTTTTTCCCACATTTGAGTAAACATGAGACACCGCTTAACTTAAATTGGTTCCGGAGCGCCTTTAGACCATGACATTTTTCCTTCTAAATGTAGCTTTATTAATCAGTTAATAGCTTAATAATAAACAAATCGATTTCTGTTCTAATTTTGTAAATTTTTCATCATCTTTGGCATGGATGACAAGGAAAGACAATTAAATTACTAGTTTGCAGCCTAGTCTTTCTCACTTTAATGAAAATATACATTTTACATTTTCTCTCAGTCGATACTCCTGAACCCCCATCCAGTATCATTCACAGTCACAAGGGCTTTTATGCCCCATACTTGGTATCTGGATGTAACGAAATATAAAAATAATTTGAATGTAAAAATTGTCATTATGCTTCAAAATGAACAGATGGTCATTTAACATACAAATCAACATATCCTGCGTCACACGCCCTCAGGTATTAGTTTCACTATGTACAACTCACAGATTTGTTAACTGTGCCCTCTTTTTTGAATTTTATGGTGACAGATTTGTAGATCATTGTGGAGGCTCCGGGCATGGCGGAGCACCATGCTGTGGAGAGTAAAGCAAGGGAGATGAGTGGTGAATGATTTCCACATGTGCTTAACACCAGTCTTGTGTTTCAGTAAGTAGTGATTGGGGCTTTTAAGGAGAGGAGACACCAGTAGTCGAGAGAGGGAGAGAGCCCTGCTGAGAAGCTGTTTGTGTGTGTTGGCCACTGTCATTTTGGAAATTTGAGTTTTTATGTGAAGCTATATCGTTGAGCATTTAAGTGAACGTTTTGTGTTCATTCAATAAAAGTGACATTCCTGAGTTCGAATTGCCGTCTCCCGCTTCCTCATTCCTTGAACCTCATTACAATCATTCCTTTAATTTATAAATGTGTGCCTGCTGATTTAACGCACAACCTCTCAATAATAATTTATTTTTATCGACTTACCTTCATATTCATGCAGTTAACCCTAGAAAACAAACTTGTAACCTTTGTTGAGTTTAGATTTAACCGTTGATGGTCAACGTCTCCAAATGTAAATGCAGGCAAAACTATTAAGGACTGTGAAAACACATACCCCTCGGCAGCGGCCATGGTTGCATTTACCCAACTATGATGACTTCTGCTTCACAAATGCGGAAGTATGAAAAGGGTCCATAAAAGTTTTCTCCCTGAAACCCTCCTCCTTCCCAGCACAACCAGTCTATATATGCATCAAGGGGATAGTATGTCTAATTGTGCAGCATAAGCATGTCTGTTCATATTCTGCAGTCTTTTACACCTTGGGTGGTTTATTATGCCATGGATTCAGCCACTTGCTTTGTTATATCTTCATTGCTAGTTCGAAGGTTAGAACTAGTAACAGAGGCTTGGGCTGCTTTTACAGTTTTTCTGAATTGCTAAAACACTATGCCCCATTCTCTGAACCAAATGCTCATTGACCTAAACACATTTGTCAAATCAATCACTCTTTTTGCAAACTCTAAACACATTCTAACACACTAAAAAATTACTAAAATAACTTGATGAAAAACGGTAAACATGGGCAGCAAAAAACACAACTACAACACAACTGTCATTGTTTACACACAACAACTAAAAATGATTCACACTTGTTTCTAATTATGTGAAAATGTGATGCTGAGGCAGATTGAATCTCTCATTGACTTTGATTTTGCAGTTGCACAAAATTTTTGAGTGTACTGTAAAACTGTGTTTTTCATTAAGTGTTCTTATTTATTTTTTATTTTATTTTTTGGGGGGGGGGTTGCAGTTGGATTACTGTATTTTTACTGAATACATGAGTTGAATATATTGTGATTACTATACTTTTTTGACAGTAATTAAAAAATGTGCTTACTATATATAGTAAAAAAAAAAATCTCTGTAACTACATACCATGGTTCATGCATTTTTTTATGTATTGTCTAATAAATGCTCCGTAGTATTTATATATTGACTTGCTGAGTGAATGATCTGAAAGCATTGTTTGATTTTGAGCACAGATGTAATGATTTTGAGGAAATCCAGAGTCAGCGAATGTAGTTTGAAGATTTGGTTTTGTTTAAAGTTTGGAGAAAATGGGTGAATGTTTCAAGAAATGTGTTTTAGCAATACAGAAAAACTGTAAGCACTTATTGGAGTAATAATTATGTGCACTTTTGTGTACTTTTGTGTGTGTGTGTGTGTGTGTGTGTGTGTGTGTGTTTGAGAGAGCAAGCAAGACATAGCGATAGAGAGAGAGAGATAGAGTGCTTGGGCGTGTGTTAACTTGAGTCTGTCGCAGCTCTCATTAGCTGTAACGTAATTTCAAATCACGAAGCTGTTTGTTTAACTACATCTCAGCAACAGGGTGGTAGAATCACTGTACTTGCATAGAGCTTTTCATTTGCTGTTTTATTAAGTCGGAGGGTGTGCATTGATATCAAGGCTCTGTGTGTTGCGAGTGTCTATGTGTGTGTGTGTGTGTGTGTGTGTGTGTGTGTGTTTCTGTGGGGGGGTGTTCTGTTATGCTCAGAGGAAGAGAACGACAGAACTCAAATACAGGAGATTATCTTCTAGAAATTTCACAAGGAGGAATGGCAAACGAGAGTCCAAATGAGACTAGACAATTAATGAGAGACTGAGGTGAATATTTAAAGTGTTCTTGATGACATGACTAATGGAGATCAGGTGAGCATAATTAGTAATCGGGAGAGTTGGAGCAGGACGAGAGGGAGCAGAGACTGATGAGGGCCTGAGTGTGTGTGTGCTTGGTTGGTGAGAATGAAAGAGAGAGAGAGAGAGAGAGAGAGAGAGAGGGGGGAGCAAAGGGGTGCTTTTACAGATATTAAAATAAATTAAGGATATTTTAGACATTGTTTGTCATTCTTATCTGATTACCTTAGCCAATGTCTTTATTTTATTTGTTTATTTTGTTGTGGTAGCCTGTATGGCTCTTTGAAATAACGTAAATAATTTTGTGAAGAGATATTCAACTGATATGCGGTCAAGACCTGGAACTCTTTCACAGCAGTGTATTTACTAAAAAATTATTACACACATTAGAATGTCTGTCAACCAATCAGAATAAAGCATTTAAATGCCCTGTGGTATAAGAAATATATAATAAATGTGCTCTATAAGATATCAGCACACTGATATTACCTCCCTCTATTCCATTTCCATCTCAAAATGATGTATGTGACTTCCAGAGTTAATCAGCACATCCTAATAGCCATTAAACATGCAATCTCGCTCCTTCTCCCAACCTAAGAGAGCGGGATCTGTACATTTCCCTCTCCATCATGCTCCACTAAAAGCCTTTGCACAGAGGGTAATTTAGTGTTGATGAAAACCCGATCCTTTTCTGATGGGGAGCCATATTGCTGAAATAATACAGAATGTAAAGATTATGTTATGAGGGAAGCAGAGGAGTTCAAGGGAATAGAAGGCGAGGGAAAAGACTACACCGAGAAGTGACTACTGTAGCCTGGACAATGTTGCCCTCATCAGTGCTCACCTGAAAGTAAAATAGTTATTTACGGCATGTACATGCTGTACTCTGGTGACCTTAACTGTTGTAATCTGGTGACAGATTTTTTTCCTTGTTGTTTCGGCACTTGTGTTGGGCACTTTAAGAAAAAAAGGAGTGTTTCAGTGTGCACTAGTACACTGTGTGTGTTTGTATGGGATAGGAGGGTGAATGTTTAGCCTCACAGGAACACAAATAGTAATGTTTACACAGAAACTGATGTCATAGTCAAGCTAACATCAGATTTTTTCTGTTTTGTAAATATGCTTTGTTCTTTATTATTCTATCAGTTTAGCTTATTTGAATAAGTACAGTAGGCCAAAAACATTCATTGTAATTATATTTCCGAATTTGTGTGGCAAATACTTTGCTCTCGTGGAGACCTTGATGAAGAAAGTATGCTTTGTTTACTCAATAAAGAGCATTAGTAAGAAAGTAGGGGCCATTGATTGCTTTAGGAGACAAGAGTGATTGCAGAGATATAGTGTTCAGGGAGCATATTGCTCTAAGAAAGAAAAGCATGTCAAGTGCTCTGGGAGACCTCAACTCAATCGACACCTCACTCTGGTTGTGTTGGAGTTGTGTTGTGTTTTGACACATCTCAAAATCTGCAGGGAATATGGAGAAAACCGTTTTCTCATAAGATGCTTTACAATATGATTTTTTTCTGACCACACAACCAGTAACTGGTCTAATAGCTTGTTTAAGTGAAGAGCTAATGGAGAAATCAAACAGAGTACATATAAAACAGCGCCAGGGCGTAGAGGGCGGTCGTGTCTGACTGTCACCCATGTTTTATGTAGACTATCTCAAAGCACCATGAGTGCAGTGGCGTCGAGTGCGCTGAGCATGTTTTAACAGCTGTGAGTGTGAGATGGGTAGTTTGGCTCTGTTGTGGGTTCATTAATTGTGGTGAGATATGACTGCAGGCTGGCTACACAATGAGTATGAGGGGGTGATTAGTGTCCTTAAACAGAGCCTCAGTGCCACACTGTGCCTATTAAGCCATATTTCCTGTAGCAGATGTGTTCCTAATGCACAATGATTTCTATGGTTTTTGTCTATGGGGATATATACACTTGGTCACTTTAAGCATTTGTACTAATCGGATTGCCATCCGATTAAATAAGTACATTTAATTTACACTTGGCCACAATAAACGTGTCTCCGCCAAACGGATAAAACTTGATCTTCAATTCCAGTGCTTTATGCAAATAAAGTTCATTCCAGTGATTATGCTAATGCTAGGGAAGTGAATTTCAAAGAGGTGATTTACTATTTGATTCCAAGTGACTTTGCCCAGTGCACGAGTGTGTCTGTGCGAACGGTGTATTTTCCCCTCTGGGCTTGTCCTAGGAAAGATATATCCATGCACGTCAGCTGCGTTCATTGTCAGTGTTTAGTTTCAATTTCATCAGCAATCTCATCAAATAAATGAAAAAAGTTATATCTTTCCTACAACGTGCATCCATTTGCACGACGTAAGCCCTATGCAATTTCAATTTCTATTATGTTTCACATTTTCCCCCATGCTGACTTAGTACTGTTTGGGCAGTGTAAAATTTACATATGTAGTTTGAACAGCCAGATGCATTTAAACTTGACCAAGTTTCATCTGGAATGCATCTCAAATCACCTCCGGAGGTTTACACTTGGTCTTTTAATGATCGAATAGCTATCCGACCAGTAAAAACGCATGAAGTGACAATGTCCCCACATCCCCACATCCACACCAAAATTTGTTTTAGAGTGAAGGGGCTGAATATTTTATGTCACTATATAATGAATACTGAGCTCTTAAATATTATTTAGCATGCACTGACATTGCTAGGTAATCTTCCAAGACCATCCAGTCAAGGTTCCTGATTAATATTACTGAGACAGTCTTTGAACTGAGATTTCAGTCTTATACTGGCTCAGATATTTTTACTTTATTATTTTTATTATTTCAAAATAATTATTAGCACGATTAAAGTGTATTGATTGACTATTTGTGATGTGTAACATTCACTCATTGAGTTTTACTACCCGCCTGAACAGACAAACTCAAATGGAAAGGTTGCTTTGGTATGTTAGATTTTATTTCTTCAATAGCGATGTACAGATTCTGTCCCTTTATTCAATGGTAGCTTCTCAATTTATTATCTGGCATTCAGCTTTCCGGATACGAAGAAATCCGGTGGAATAAAAAGCTTTCATAAATAAATGGCCAATGATGAAAAAGACCAGTGTTGGCATGTGGATGTTACCTTCGACCTATGCACCTCCCCGTCATCATCCTCTCCGCCGACACCCAATACCTTGCGGGACTTAAGGCGGCTCACAAGATCGGTCTGACTGTGCTTCTTCATGAGAGGTGGAGGTGTGGAGGACATGGTAGAAGTGGAGAGCAGGCACTTCAGTGAACTGTCAGGAGAGACTGAGGAAAGGACAATGCATCAGTGGAAGAACATTCACAGACCTGTTTGTGCCTGCTATTCAAATTATACAAATAAAAAAAAAATATTCAAATATAACAATAAAATGTTGTTCTGTTTCATACCACTGACAATAGATAATTAGATATATAAAACAGAGATCAGTATTCCCTTTTACAAGCTAAACTAAATAATACAGCAAAAGGAAAATGTATAAACATTGCGGTGTGACCTGTATAAACCCACATCCTCCTACACAGCTGCACATACAAACATACAGAGGAAACTGCCTTATTTAAATATACTATCAAAATGCACATTTTTAAAGATTGTAATGATTGTTTTTTTATTATTATTACAATTATAATGAGGAATGGCAAGATAATTGAGGAAAACTTAAAAGGTAAATGCTGATCACATAAAAATTCCAATAATCAAACAGTAGCCATGTGTATTGGGTTATTTTTTAGAAACAATCGCAAAAAGAGATGGCGATGACCTTGTAACAAGATGATTTGTAAATGTTTACAGTCAATGAGCTTTGAACAGGAGTCTGTGACAAGAACTCAATTTTTACAGACAAGAATAACACATACTGTATCATCAGTGACAGGAAATTTTATTATTTAAATAGTTTTTAGGAAAAAGACTTTCTACTCTGTGGGCCTTTCTCTGTGTTTAGTTAAGTGGTGACAGAGTGATGTATCAACTAGGCCAATAGAATGGTCAATATTTTACCACCTTTTTGTGTAGTAATGGGCCGTTATTTCAGCCAGGCTGATTAATAAGCCAATACTTGGCTATTTTTAGATCATCGGATGTCAACTGCGCCAAATTGGCCAATTAGCAGAAGTGGTCATTCTGCCTAGTGTCAGATTCAAAATCTAGCCATGTCAATGGATTGTGCATATATTCCATTTTCAAATATTTTTAGGGAATTTTATGAAAGTATTGTGTAAAGTAATTGTCAGTTTAAATTCTATTTTAAATAGAATCATTCAATTGCTTTTAATATATGCTCACTTAATAAATTATTTTATAAGGAACACCTGCACAACTATTTATTCATACGGTTATCTAATCAGTCAATCATGTGGCAACAGTGCAATGCATAAAATCACACAGATACAGGTCAGGAGATCAGAACGGGGGAAAATGTGATCTCAGTGATATCGACCGTTGCATGATTTCTGGTGGTCAACCCCTATATTTTAGACTTAAAATACCTACTGAGACTAAAAGAAAAAAAAAACACTTCTGTAGTACTTACATAAAGTGAGATAAATAATTAAGGCCTGAAATGGAGTACTGAATCTACTTCCCTGAATTCCACTTTCCACTGAGGTTCAAAGACAGCAAATTTCTGCACCACAGAGGGAGAAAGGATATGTTTCTCTCATATCAAGTGCACAGTGCTTATTGAACAAACGAAAGCCTGTCTAATTTAACTGATTAGCTTCGTGTTAATGAATAGAGCTTGATTCAAGCAGGCACTCATGTGAATCTAACTTTTCACCTTGATGTAATGAGGACAGAAAGCACAGAATGTGGCTGCTTAACTTAATGTGATACACTAGATGCTGCAAAATAAAGAGATTAACCGATGCTGCAAAATAAAAGCAGACCCAAAGCAGTATACAGTGGTTAAATATTGGATGTTCTATTCAATCTCTGTTACTCAACTCATTCCCATTAGACAGCCGAGTAAAGTAGCTAATTAAAAAAGAGAAAAACCTAAGGCCACTCACGAAAATAGACCACAAATGTCCTTTATTGAAGCGTTTTTCCAAAAGCTGCAGGTACTATTTGTAACGATGCTGGCAATGACGAAGACGATGACGAAGGAGTGAAGTTTATTTAAATAAACGTGAAACCAAAAACCCTAACAATAAACAAGAACTAAAAATAAACATAAACTTGACCTGAACTACACTAGACTTGGCATGGCATGAACAAAACAAAAAAGTTACACTTACAAACATCAATACTAGACAAAGGACAATGGTAAACATAAGGGCTTAAATACATGACATGGGGTAACATAAACCAATGACAAACTAATGAAACAATAAACTAATGAAAACAAGACGCATGAACATGGAGGGATAACAGGACATCACATGACAAGGGAAACAGGAACTAGAATTTCCAAAATAAAAGACATGAAAACAAAACATCTAGACATGACACTATTCAGCTCTATGAAAAAATGCTGGAATACAAACAGTGTATTAATGCTTTACAAAACACAATTAATACAGCCTCTAAGGAGATATAAACCCTTTAAAAGCCACTGGCATCATAAAAGCAAATTAGATATTAAAATAAACAACTTCAAGAGAAGTCAGTTACAGCATTTCACAAATAATTAAAACTCTTTAATGTTATAGCCCAGAAGCGATATGAATGGTTTTGAGTGAAAACAATCCAAAATGGAACTGGAGCAATGGAGCTTCAAATCATGATCATAACTACAGTCAGGTCCATAAATATTGGGACATCGACACAATTCTAATCTTTTTGGCTCGATACACCACCACAATGGATTTGAAATTAAACGAACAAGATGTGTTTTAACTGCAGACTTTCAGCTTTAATTTGAGGTTATTTACATCCAAATCAGGTGAACGGTGTAGGAATTACAACAGTTTGCATATGTGCCTCCCACTTTTTAAGCGACCAAAAGTAATGGGACAGATTAACAATCATAAATCAAACTTTCACTTTTTAATACTTGGTTGCAAATCCTTTCAATTACAGCATGAAGTCTGAAACGCAGAGACATCACCAGACGCTGGGTTTCATCCCTGGTGATGCTCTGCCAGGCCTCTACTGCAACTGTCTTCAGTTCCTGCTTGTTCTTGGGGCATGTTCCCTTCAGTTTTGTCTTCAGCAAGTGAAATGCATGCTCAATCGGATTCAGGTCAGGTGATCGACTTGGCCATTGCATAACATTCCACTTCTTTCCCTTAAAAAACTCTTTGGTTGCTTTCGCAGTATGCTTCGTGTCATTGTCCATCTGTACTGTGAAGCGCCGTCCAATGAGTTCTGAAGCATTTGGCTGAATATGAGAAGATAATATTGCCCGAAACACTTCAGAATTCATCGTGCTGCTTTTGTCAGCAGTCACATCATCAATAAATACAAGAGAACCAGTTCCATTGGCAGCCATACATGCCCACGCCATGACACTACCACCACCATGCTTCACTGATGAGGTGGTATGCTTTGGATCATGAGCAGTTCCTTTCCTTCTCCATACTCTTCTCTTCCCATCAAGTTGATCTGTGTCTCATCTGTCCATAGGATGTTGTTCCAGAACTGTGAAGGCTTTTTTAGATGTTGTTTGGCAAACTCTAATCTGGCCTTCCTGTTTTTGAGGCTCACCAATGGTTTACATCTTGTGATGAACCCTCTGTATTCACTCTGGTGAAGTCTTCTCTTGATTGTTGACTTTGACACACATATGCCTACCTCCTGGAGAGTGTTCTTGATCTGGCCAACTGTTGTGAAGGGTGTTTTCTTCACCAGGGAAAGAATTCTTCGGTCATCCACCACAGTTGTTTTCCGTGGTCTTCCGGGTCTTTTGGTGTTGCTGAGCTCACCGGTGCGTTCTTTCTTTTTAAGAATGTTCCAAACAGTTGATTTGGCCACACCTATTGTTTTTGCTATCTCTCTGATGGGTTTGTTTTGATTTTTCAGCCTAATGATGGCTTGCTTCACTGATAGTGACAGCTCTTTGGATCTCATATTGAGAGTTGACAGCAACAGATTCCAAATGCAAATAGCACACTTGAAATGAACTCTGGACCTTTTATCTGCTCCTTGTAAATGGGATAATGAGGGAATAACACACACCTGGCCATGAAACAGCTGAGCAGCCAATTGTCCCATTACTTTTGGTCCCTTAAAAAGTGGGAGGCACATATACAAACTGTTGTAATTCCTACACCGTTCACCTGATTTGGATGTAAATACCCTCAAATTAAAGCTGAAAGTCTGCAGTTAATGCACATCTTGATCGTTTCATTTCAAATCCATTGTGGTGGTGTATAGAGCCAAAAAGATTAGAATTGTGTCGATGTCCCAATATTTATGGACCTGACTGTAGGTGTTAGTGTATCTGTAAAGAGAACCCAAGAGTAGAGGTGAGATTTGACAAATAGTTTTATTTAGTTGGGGAGGAGGGTAAGGGGCTGAACTGGAGAAATGGCTGGCTTAGGCCTGGGGTAGCAAACTAAAGGGGCCGAGACAGGGACTGGAAGCAGAAGGACTGGGCCCAGAGGAGTCTTGACTTGGACCCGATTAGTGGAAGAAGTCCGGTGAATAGACCAGACCAGGATGAGCGGATCAGGAGAGCACCCATGCAGGAACCAGACAGGAAACCAAATCAGCAGTTCATCACTGGAGAACCGACAGACAAGAGAGAGCCACAAGGAAGCCCAGGGAGAACAAATGGGCTGGCAGCTGACAAACAAGGACCAGAGAACCGGGGTGAGGAGTGAGTGCTAATCCGGAGTCTGTCTGAGAAATTGCCAGGGATCGGTGGAGAAAACTCCGAACACACACAAGAGCAGAGCACTAGAGACTTAACCAACAGAGATCAAGTTACAAGCTTGGAGGACCAAAACGAACTGGCACAAGAGAGCAAACATGGGGAGTTTAAGTAGAATGAGAGAGGTGATAACAGAATGAAAAAAGCTGCAGTAGATCACTGATAATGAGTGCCACGAGCTGAGGCAGGTAATTAACACAATGGCAAACAAGTGAGGGAGAGGGAAGCTCGACACACACACACACACACACACACAGAGCAGACTTACTGGCTGATCAGCCCAAAACACTAGGAAATTGTAGATGGTAAGATATAGTACACTTTGGCCTGTTCTTACCCAAAACTGATTGTACCGCTTCAGAAGACATGGATTAAATCACATTATTTGTATGGATTACCTTTATGCTGCTAAATGCCCTAAATGTAATTTTTGGAGTTTGAAAGTGTTGGACCCTATTTGACTTGTATTGTATGGATACATTCACATCATATCTTCATCAAAATATCTTAGTTTTTGTTCCACAGAAGAAAGTAATTTCATCTTGAAAGTTTCAGTAAACTAAAAATCAATCCACCGAAATAATTTTCAACGTTTTTAATCAAAACATAATTGTGCTACAGTCCATGTAGACTTATATTTATTTAAATAACTGGTATCACACTCTCTGATGCAATTTTTTTAATTATTTTTTTACAAAATGAAAAACAATTAGTTTGACTAAACAGTATATGCATACAGTACAAAGGTTTATAATTTTCTCCTTATCCCGCGCAGCATTCCAAATGATAAAGAATATTATTTATTTGTCATATTTACACTGTCCCTTTCTGAATCAGCATACATCAGTCTCCTAGCTGCCTCTGGAAACTGGAAATAAAATTTCACAGCCATTATTTTGACATTTGGACCCTTCAGACAGAACACCCTACGCAGGCTATACAATATAGCACCATTAGACTTAACTACAGTGAGGAAAATAAGTATTTGAACACCCTGCTATTTTGCAAGTTCTCACTTGGAATCATGCAGGGTCTGAATTGTAGGTGCATGTCACTGTGAGAGACTAATCAGAAATCACAATGTATGATTTTTAACTATTTGTATGATGCTGCAAATAAGTATTTGAACACCTGTCTATCAGCTAGAATTTGACCTCAAGACCTGTTAGTCTGCCTTAAAATGTCCACTCCATTTATTATCCTAAATTAGATGCACCTGTTTGAGGTCGTTAGCTGCATAAAGACACCGGTCCACCCCATACAATCAGTAAGAATCCAACTACTAACATGGCCAAGACCAAAGAGCTGTCCAAAGACACTAGAGACAAAATTGTACACCTCCACAAGGCTGGAAAGGGCTACAGGGAAATTGCCAAGCAGCTTGGTGAAAAAAGGTCCACTGTTGGAGCAATCATTAGAAAATGGAAGAAGCTAAACATGACTGTCAATCTCCCTCGGACTGGGGCTCCATGCAAGATCTCACCTCATGGGGTCTCAATGATCCTAAGAAAGGTGAGAAATCAGCCCAGAACTACACGGGAGGAGCTGGTCAATGACCTGAAAAGAGCTGGGACCACCGTTTCCAAGGTTACTGTTGGTAATACACTAAGACGTCATGGTTTGAAATCATGCATGGCATGGAAGGTTCCCCTGCTTAAACCAGCACATGTCAAGGCCCGTCTTAAGTTTGCCAATGACCATTTGGATGATCCAGAGGAGTCATGGGAGAAAGTCATGTGGTCAGATGAGACCAAAATAGAACTTTTTGGTCATAATTCCACTAACCGTGTTTGGAGGAAGAAGAATGATGAGTACCATCCCAAGAACACCATCCCTACTGTGAAGCATGGGGGTGGTAGCATCATGCTTTGGGGGTGTTTTTCTGCACATGGGACAGGGCGACTGCACTGTATTAAGGAGAGGATGACCGGGGCCATGTATTGCGAGATTTTGGGGAACAACCTCCTTCCCTCAGTTAGAGCATTGAAGATGGGTCGAGGCTGGGTCTTCCAACATGACAATGACCCGAAGAACACAGCCAGGATAACCAAGGAGTGGCTCTGTAAGAATCATTTCAAGGTTCTGGCGTGGCCTAGCCAGTCTCCAGACCTAAACCCAATAGAGAATCTTTGGAGGGAGCTCAAACTCCGTGTTTCTCAGCGACAGCCCAGAAACCTGACTGATCTAGAGAAGATCTGTGTGGAGGAGTGGGCCAAAATCCCTCCTGCAGTGTGTGCAAACCTGGTGAAAAACTACAGGAAACGTTTGACCTCTGTAATTGCAAACAAAGGCTACTGTACCAAATATTAACATTGATTTTCTCAGGTGTTCAAATACTTATTTGCAGCTGTATCATACAAATAAATAGTTAAAAAATCATACATTGTGATTTCTGGATTTTTTTTTTTAGATTATGTCTCTCACAGTGGACATGCACCTACGATGACAATTTCAGACCCCTCCATGATTTCCAAGTGGGAGAACTTGCAAAATAGCAGGGTGTTCAAATACTTATTTTCCTCACTGTATGTCTGTTCAATCGCTTTTATTGATAGTCTACCATTCATGGAAGCTCATCCAATTGTTTTTCAATCTCATATCATTATCTTCACAGAAAAACGTTAAGTTGTTTCAGTTGCCTAGTAACACAAATGGCACAAACTTTGCGCCATTCATATGCTCAAAACTATATTCTCTAATCATTAATCAGCTATTTGAGGATGCCGTCTTTTTCTGATCTGCCCTCTTTCAAATGTTAAGCATCTCTTTTCCTCTATGTCATTGTCTCTGCGTTCAAAGAGGGTTTTAAACAGTGTGCCAAGGCCAAACAGCTTAATTCCCCATTAGCCACATGCTTGTCATTGCTGTTTATTCACTCCAGTGTTTGGTCTCACATATGAGTAAAACCTGAGGTAAAAACTGGCCAAGAGTAACAAACCTGTTAACTTTACAGAATTAGTCCATATATCATTTGGGAAAGGTGCTGGAATTGTAGGAAGATTGCCTATATCAGATTACAATTTGCAGTCTAGTTTACAATAATGTTGAAAACACAAATAAAGGTCCAAGCAATAAAACACTAAAAACGTACCCACAACAATTTAATTATCATGTTTGCTGACGACACCAAAATAACTGGAATGATGAATCAGCCTGTAGGACGGAAATGGCTGACCTAGTAATTTGGTGCAGGAGCAACAACCTTTCCCTGAAGACAGGCAAAATAAAAGGGATGAATGTGGACCAGGAGGAGGAAGAGACACAACACAAGAAGATATTCCCTGATCAAGAAGATATTCAAAATCTACATCACAGTTGATGATATAGCAAGATGATCCAGCGAGTGGTGACAATCAAGACAGTCAAGGCTATTACTCTGGTAGCCTTTATCACTGCAAGAGATTTATCAGCCATGGTGCTGCAGGACAGAACGCACCATCAAAAACCCATTCACCCCCAACACTGTGTCTTCATAGTCTGGAAAACACCAGAGGATGAGATCAAGGACTTACAGACTTAGAACAGCTTTAACCGTCATGTGAATGACTCTCACCCATTACTCTCACCACTTCCCCTTCATGACCAATACAGTCTGCTGCTTCAGCCATTCTCAAGCAGCCTTCTATTCTTTGAGTTCCTGCATAAACTGTAACCTGCCAAGCACATACATTGCTCTTCCCCTTTACCACTGCACAACTCAGCAACGTACATTGTTCTATTGCAACAACAGTTTTTTACTGGATTAGCAACAGTAAACTATTAGTTGAATACTACCTCTTTATATTCCTTCTATCCACCTTTTTCCTGAACGCAAAAGTGTTCCACGATTCATAACTGATGCCTGTTTCCTTTCATCGGTCTCCAGTGTTTTTATTCGCATCGGCATATATTCTTTGTGGATAATGTATTATATTTGTAAAAATTGTCCAAAAAAAACTGTGTGCCTCCATTGTGCTGATACTTTAGAGAGTCGAGATGACCGTTTTTGATGGTGCCAAACTCAAAAAAGTTTAAGTAGTGAATGATCTGAAGCTATGAACCCAGATTAGTTACATTGATATCATTAACTGGCTTTATGACAGACAACAACTGCACATATTGACTCTGGATTGCCAGAGAGGGAACCACTATTTGTCGACAAATTCATTTTAGATAAACATCTCAATGTTTAGCCAATAATATAATATAATATAATATAATGCATGTAAACATTAATGTTTAGTGTAATGAAGCAGGATGGAGTCCACACCAAATTTCCCTCTGGGGACAATTAAGTATACTATGACTTTGAACATGACATAACATAATAGAAGGGTGTGTTCACACTTGTAGTTTGGATCTTGGTCCTCTTGGTCCGGACCAAAAAAGAAAATGATAAATTTTGTCCTGGTTCACTTAGCGTTCACACTGGCATTTTTAACACCGAACCTAATGATACAAAACCAAAGGCAGCAGGAAAAATTCACAACCTGACTGGACAGCTTTTATGATGTATATTTTTTGACGGTACTTGCCGATCATCCAAAATAATGCTGGCTGCTGGGCGAAATGTGCTTGTTATATTTATTATATGTATATTTGGTTGTATTTTTAATAGCCGAGAACAAATTAAGAGCTAATAAAATGTGTAAAGGAGTCAAAACAGTGCCAGGAATTCCTCTGTTGCACACACAAACAAAGATATGCTGCAAGGACAGCTGACGGCGGTTCCAACACCTGTACCGAAGTGTAATGGGCAACATAGCTCCTATGATGAGAAGAACTAGGTATGCTTGAGGTCAGTATTAGGCAAATTACTTCCTGTTTTTGGTCTATTTAGATGTCTTTGGTTCATGTTGCGTTCATATATATCAATCAAACCGCACCAGAGTTCGTTTGAAAGCAGGCCGAGACCCACTATCCAGGCAGTCTTGGTCCGCTTGTTTGGTGCACACCATGGTTCGAATGGCAGCGTTCACGCTTGTTCAAATGAACCATACTAACAGAGCAATCGCACCAGAGTTCGTTTTAATCGAACCAAACCTGCCAAGTGTGAACATACCCTATTATAATATAATATACATCAGTTAGTTCCGGTCCTCGAATCTGATTGGACGAGAGACATTCCTTGAGCTCTGATGGCCTGACACCATCAGCACTCCGACGCTTCACTGTGTGTATCACTCCGCTTGTGTTCATGCCATTCTAAACTAAAGTGTAAGAGCAGTGCAAATGTGTTAAGAGCTAGTGTTTCTTTTTTTACATGTAATGTTTTAACATTATATATGTTAGCCAGCAGGTGGTGGCAAAAGATCATTTTTATGTTTAATATGAGCCAGTTAGGTGAAGTGAAGCCGATTCAGCCAGTCTTTACATACAACAGCACTCCATGATCGCTTGTATTTGTACTACACTACTAAAGCTAGGAAATAATTTAAATGGCTTTAAACAAACAACTTCAACATTACGGCTCAACACAGCTGAGTCACAACAGACTGATTAATTACACAAACTGAAGGTGCATACCTCTTACCAGACTTTTCGCATTGGAGAGGACACACTCTGGCAGACGACATTGCGGTTTCTATAGGGAAAGACTCTTGCGCACTGGCTACTGCGAAATAGAGATAAATACCCCCGCTTGGACGGCTACATTTCCAATGAGAAAGCTGAGAGCATCTCTGCTTGGGTGTGGCAACAGGTGATCTCACACACACACACACACACACACACACACACACACACACACACACACACACACACACACAAGTTGTGTTTCCATGTTTTATGGGGACTTTCCATAGACATAATGGTTTTTATACTGTACAAACTTTATATTCTATCCCCTAAACCTAACCCTACCCCTAAACCTAACCCTCACAGAAAACTTTCTGCATTTTTACATTTTCAAAAAACATAATTTAGTATGATTTATAAGCTGTTTTCCTCATGGGGACCAACAAAATGTCCCCACAAGGTCAAAAATTTCGGGTTTTACTATCCTTATGGGGACATTTGGTTCCCACAAAGTGATAAATACACGCTCACACACACACACACACACACATGTTGTGTTTCCATGTTTTATGGGGACTTTCCATAGACATAATGGTTTTTATACTGTACAAACTTTATATTCTATCCCCTAAACCTAACCCTACCCCTAAACCTCACAGAAAACTTTCTGCATTTTTACATTTTCAAAAAACATAATTTAGTATGATTTATAAGCTGTTTTCCTCATGGGGACCGACAAAATGTCCCCACAAGGTGAAACATTTCGGGTTTTACTATCCTTATGGGGACATTTGGTCCCCATAAAGTGATAAATACACACACACACACACACACACACACACACACACACACACACACACACACACACACACACACACACACACACACACACACACACACACACACACACACACACACACACACACACACACACACACACACACACACACACACACACACACACACACACACACACACAAACTTGTTCGAAACAGCAATAATAGCAATAGCATAAAATGAAATCTTTGTGTACACTTGTTCTCTATTTGTATGGCTTTTGCCCTATGTGGGAAAAAAATGTGGGGTTGCGGGAACAGGAGCAGTCAGGAAGAAAATTACTTCGGGAAGAGAGCAGGTGAACATGGAGTAAAATTCATATTTGATGCATGATGCTGCTGACGGATGAGTGAGAAATTTCCAGTTCATCCGTGCACAGTTGCATCTCTGTGGCCTGGGAGTTCTCAAAACCTAAATCTACAGTGTAATTGGGTTGTTTCGCTTAGCAGAAAAGGTAATTGCATCCTTTACTAAGATTAAAATAATGAAACACACCCGCGATTAAGGCAATACCTTTTTTTAAATGTCAAAGTCAATATTATAACATAATATTAAAATACATAGACTCAAGTGATATTTTTAATATAACATTACAATACACTGACACTACGATGTGGATAGATGACTCAGCTATGCTTCGGTTTGTTTGCGATTAACTCTTAGCAGTCTTAATGATGACTTCTAAATTGTAGTGGATTTAGGAGTTACTGTTAGCGTTAAAATGCCCCCTGAATTACTCTTAGATTAAAAATTTAGGAGTCCTAAAATTACGAGTGACAGGCCATTAATTTTTCAGAGTTGCTCTTACATTTCCAAAATGTTTTGTGAATACGGGCCCAGAAAACAGTCAGCGGAGATCAGAATCATCTTGGCGACCCCAGTGGTTAGTGAGGAAACCTGTGGATTTTCCTATTTACAATAAATCAAGCATAGCGTCAGTTCAGGCAGGTCACGGGAGTCAAGCTCGCAATCAGGTGATACTCAATACATTTCAGACCTTAAAGTCTTTTTAATCATTGCCATGACTGCCATTTCATTGCAGGGATAAAAGCTACACTTAACACCATCCTTCATCCCCAGCTCAAGAATTGACAGAAGTGGTCCTGACGGAAATTTAATTTCACTTATCACAAAGAAGCATTTGGAAAATTATTTGGTTTACAGATCATTTAAAGGTGCAATATGTAACAATTTTCATGTAATATTCGGCTTGTAACGCAACTTAAAAATGAGCCATTCCTGGAATTCCTAGGTTCCGTATTAAAGCCTGTAGACTGATTTTCATGCAAAAGGAGCTGGCTGCTTTTGCCGGGAAAATCCAAAGGATGTGACGTTTATGCATGCTTCAGAGAGCCTTGCCTCAGACAGTAATAGCTCCTCTTCCGCTCTTCAACAGCGACAACAAACTGCAACACTAGGTAACGTTATTTTAGAGATGGAATCCAGCAAATGCCCAGCTCCCAGCACATCACTGACTCCGACACTGACTCCGACACTGACTCCGACACTGACTCCGACACTGACTCCGACACTGACTCCGACACTGACTCCGACACTGACTCCGACACTGACTCAGAGTAAGCCAAAAAAAACTAACTTTTTATCTACCGAATCCTGTCTGGCTAAGCGGGAACATGATCGAGGTCAAGTGAAAACTAGAGTGAACATCGGCAGGGCATTTGATTCCTGGAGGAACCTACGTTCGTTTTGTGGATCAAACCCGAACCTGAATTGGCATTGTGAGGGTTTTTGATAAGGTGGACACGGGAGGCAGGTTACTCCACTCATAGGTAAGGATTTTACTGTCCACACTTCAGCGCTCACAGCGTCAAACAATAATCTTTTCATCGTCACAATAATAAACTTTTCAGCTTAACAATAATTAATTTTTCAGCTTCACAATAACAAACTTTCTGGACCCAGGCTCTCTCCCCGGACTGCTGGTTGTGTGGCTGCCTTTATGCTGCTCTCCCAGGCTCACTGGAATTAGAAACAGGTGTTAGGCATAATTTACCTCAGGTTTAAGTGCCCTTACCGCTTACGCTCTCACTCTGGACGGGCGCTTGACCACGCCCCCGCTGCCATAGGCATTCTTCTTATTGGACAGGTAAGCTTACATAACTGCAAAGCATGTGAAATATAGTGCCATAAGGATTGATCTGTGTAATTCTAGGTAAATTGATCTTGCCTGCTAACGCTGACGAATTGCAAGCTACCTTGCTTCATAACTTTCAAATAATTTCAGACTTTTAGTATAAAGAGAAGATCGTTGGTTTCTTATTCGTAGTACAACATATGACATACAATAGTTCAACAAAACAGTGCAGTGCAACAGTAAACTGTCTGATATAGTTTGGTAGTAAGTAGATGTATGTGTTTATCAGTATGCTATGTTAGCTGATTAGTTTTAGTTTAGTCTTAAAGTTTGAAGTAAAACCATCATAACTGTAATTTTAAGTATGATACCTCATCTGTCAGCATGATTCTGGTGAAACACATTCAGCCTCTTTGTACGTTAGGTCACTGTTTTGGTCGATGCTCGCTCACGTCCCTATGGAGTGTGTGCAAGAGCAACAGGTAGCTGGCTGCAGTTTACTTAACGGCCACAGGTGTCATTAATAACAAGGGTTTCTGAATCTTAAATACTGCACATTTAAATAAATAAATGTAATTCCTTTATACAATCTTAAAGCTGATCTGCTATATACAGAGACATCTATAAGAAAGCCATTCATAGGTTGATTTTCTTGAAAACTATAAACATCCCTGTGGTTGTTGGAGTGGCCCAACTGCCCGAAACTTGACTCAAGCCATGTTGTGAGTTTATGGTGGGAGTTGGGGGACTACCTGTTTGTTCTAACAATAGCAGACATGAGGAGCAATCGAAAAGCTCTTTGAAAACAGCTATATTTGCAACTCCATAAATGGTAATTGAATGTTACATACATAAAACAGAAGGTTGAATACATACAACTGTAGGTAGCGTTCGCTGTTCAAAACACTTAACACAAGTGAATACATGTTTTCACTGACAGCAACGCATCTTGGCTAAAGTACATAAATAATTAAACCACCACAAATCAAGAATATTACTGTAAAGCAGTCAATTGAAGTGAGGAGATGAGAACCGGCTTGACGATATAAATAATATTTTAATGGGAAACTTAAGACACAAACACACACGACAGACATGTCCGTAAACGATCTCTCTCTCCCGCACTATCCTCTGCAGTCGGCCTTTATCCCTCTCGGAGGCTTGATTAGCCTGATAAGGGACCGGGTGTGTAGAATCACGACCCAGTCCCGCCCTCTGCCCTGCCACATTCCTCCCTCGTTCTCTCAGGCTGGGAAGCCCCCGACATGACGTACATCCCCCCGCCTCTTTCCCTGGGGAGGGGCATGCCTTTCGCCCCGTCTGCCGGCAGGTCATCCCCATCTACCTGGATGAGGGAGGGGACAAGAGGAGGGAAACAGAAATAATAAAAATGGGGGGGGTACTTCCTGTAACAGTGTAGTACCCCCCAAAAAAACACTGTAAAATTTAAACGAGAGGGAAAAGAACAATGCGGAGCGGCAGTGAGAGAGAGAGAGGAGAGATGAAAAAAAAAAACGTAATCGCCAGTTCTCCGATACGCCGGAGCTTGTTCCTCGGCCACTCCTCCACCCTCTAACGGACGACATCCATGCCCCTCCGGGTGGATCGGAGGCATTCCTCCAGCCCCTGGTGGACAGAACGCCCCGCCACATTCTCTGGGAACAGAAGGGGTCTCCTCCGCCCCTGGCAGTGATTCTCCCACTCCAGGCGGTCGGCAGCGAGCCCCTCCCCGCTGGCAGTTCGCAACACCCTTTGCAGGTCTTTGCGGTTGTGGGCAGTGATATTGCCGTACCAGACAGTGATGCAGCCAGTAAGGATGCTCTCTACAGTGCTGGTTTAGAAATGTGTGAGGATGTGGTGATTCATTCCAAACTTCCTTGGCCGTCTCAGGAAGAAGAGGTGCTGGTGAGCCTTCTTCACAACGGCCTCAGTGTGGATGGACCTTGTGATGTGGACACTGAGGAACTTGTTGTTGCTGACTCTCTCCACCGGTGCTCCATTAATGGTGATGGGGCGGTGTTCTCTGTCTTTCCTCCTGAAGTTCACTACAAGCTCCTTGGTCTTACTGACGTTGAGGGAAAGGTTGTGCTCCTGACACCAGCATGTCAGACTGTGCACCTTCTTGAAGCATGTGGGGACTACAGACAATGTCCGTAAAAACACCAGCCAGTTGGTTCACGTACACCGATGACGCAACCCGGAATGCCGTCTGGACCCACGGCTTTACGGATGTTCACCCATCGGAAGGATCGGGTTACATCCACAACAGAGACGGAGAGTAACCATCCTCTGTAGTGTCGGCCGCAAGTGCTATAAGTGTTATTTTCCTCGAAACGAGCATAAAATGCGGTGTTCACGGCTGAGTTTTTATTCCCTTTGTAGTCTGTGATGATGTTAATTCCCTGCCACATACTTCTAGAGTCAGTGGAATTGAACTGTCCTTAAATTTTGTGCCTGTACTGGCATTTGGCTGCTCTGAGTGTTATGGAGGGCATAACTGGCTTGTTTATGCTCCTCCGCATTCCCGGAATTAAAAGCGGAGGTCCGGGCATTAAGTGCCACGCAAACATCGCCGTTAACCCATGGTTTCTGGTTGGGGTAGATCTGTATTGTTTTGGTCGGAACAACGTCCTCTATGCACTTCCTGGTGAAACATGTTACGCTATCAGCGTAAACCTCGATGTGGCGGACCGGAACATCTCCCAGTCCTCGTGATCAAAACAGTCTTGTAGCATAGAGCCTGATTGGTCCGACCAGCTCTGGATCGTTCGGAGGGTGGGTGCTTCCCGTTTCTTTCTTTCTTTCGGAAAGGAGAATAGCAATGATCCAAAACCTGGTCCCCTCGTGTGTTGAAACTGATGTGTTGGTGGTAAATATTTACAATAACTACTTCCTGCTACTTCAGAAATTGTTGCAGCCATATAAGGTAGAGAGGTTTTGAAACTAGAAGGGTTTGAATGTAAAGAACCCTTTACAACACAGACATTTCAGAGTTCGGACACAAATTAGTGCATAAGAGATGTCAATCCTGATCTCTGGCTATTCTCATGTCCTCACATCAGTCAAGCTTCCTCACTCACACACCTTCTCTTGCCATGACAACAGACTCTAATACTCAGATTGAAAAGGTCAGTGCAGATCTGTGTGGGATTTACAGCCATGCATATTGCATGAATTGGTATCTAACAGATTAAACATTTTACCCCAAGAACATATTTGGAGTGCAAAACAATGAGATGGAGGTGCAGTTGCTTGAATTATTATCTTAAACATCTCATAATCTGTGTGGTTGGGCAACACTTCAAAGAAATATGAATGCACTGCCTTCTTGCAGCACAGGACTGTATGCCCATGCTATACATCATGTTGATTCCATTACAGTTGTTAGGGAAAGCAGTTTTTTCCCATTATTATGATGCAAAGCCTTCATCTTAAAGCAGTCATTAGCTGCAGGCAGAACCAACACCTTTTGAGAGAATCTGAAAGTGCCTAATGCTTTAGGTTGTCAGGCCTGTCATATTGATTTGAAGAGCGATGCATGACGTCTTCCGCTGGATCATCAGAACAGCTTCTAAAAGCAGCTGCATTCTGTCTACTAGAAACACTTTAGTAATCAAGTTTGAGCAGACTTAAATACCAGATAGCAAATTGGGCTGTTTTAAGTTTACAGTATTTTTAAATAATAGGCAACATGATGAAGCACTTTTCCCTCGCAGCAAAATGCTCATATTTAAGCAGGTGCTAACATGAATTTATCCCATGTATACATAGCAAAAACATCCTGAGCTACCTAAACGTAATATCAGATACAGAAAAAGCACATTGTAATTTCCGTGACTTGTGCCTCCTGGCAGTTGGCATGTGAAGGAAAGCTCTGCCTGCTGTGTTTAAGTCTGAGACATCCTCTTAGTCATGTAAGAGGAATTAATTTGATCATGCACTACTGGTAAAGTGAAACAGTGATTACATAATTCTCAATATTCTAACATGAGGTTATATACTGGGCCCTAAACAGAGGTACACAGAAAGTACAATTCAGTTTTTCCACCAGAAGTCTAAAACACAAGAACTGTTTAAATTGACAAAGCTTGAAACAGAAAGACAAATGCACAGTTCTAGTTTACATTTCTCTCCACTTGAACTAATTTGATCTTAATCTGGGTGGCCAAATTAAATCACATTTATACTGGTAGAGGGTAAAAAGGCTGAATTGACCAAACCGGAATTTTCAGTTAATAATATACCAGCAATAATTTGATTCACCCACCGGAAATTTGTCTCCCACTCTCTTCCTTCTCTCTGTTGGCCCAGAGCAATAACAAACTAAACTGCATGCTTACACAGCATACCTAACATCTCCAAGGTCCAAAACTATGTAAATGCATCTTAGTAACTGCCTTTTCTCATTCTCCAATACATCTAGTGGCAAGGCTAACAAACAACTAACCCTCATGCATTATCTTTCATTCAATCTGTCACTAATGCACTGTAAATAGTGATAAGCAGCAACTGTTACATTAATGAGCTATATCTACCTGATATAACACTTGAAATTAGTTTTGTTGGTGTAACCTAAATTATTAAAGTTGATTCAGACATGTTAAGTAATATTTCTTACTTGAATCAAAACAGTTAATTTAAATGTGACAACATGAAGCACAATTTTTAGGTTAACACATTTTTCAGTGTTTATGTAAATAGTCGTTCGTACTTCTTGCCTTGAAACAGTGAGGTCAGGGACCTTTCAGAGCCTATCCTTAATGATGCAGGCAAACATAAGTGATGCATATTAGAAGTATGCAGACTCATCATGTTATTCTCAGCTTGCTATAGTAACCCACAAAAAATAATACCTTTATATTTATAATTCTCAGTATATACCTTCTAATGTAGTCAATAATATTGTGGCCAATAACTAATACTTTTCCTTTGTGTTTTTGATGCACCACCCAGGGTTAGGCACTAAGCACTAACCCTACACGGTCATACATTTTACAGTTTAGCTCAATTCCAGATGCTCTTCTCTCTACAATTATGATATCACTGATATATTATTTTACAGCCATTTCTTATAATTTTAAGGTTCAGTATTGACCTGTTTCAGTAACGTTACTTTTTCATCGCACCTGCCATATTTGTGACCATCAGCAGGACGAAGCAATGGCGGTGAATGGAAAAAAACGATATCAAGAAAATGTTTTTAAAAAAATTCTTTTTATCCACGTTAAGTCCCAGAAAAAGTGTATACAGGTCTAAAGACAGCAAATATATTGCCAAATTTGACCTTTGCTGACATTTTAATATATTTGATGTACGTTTCATCTCAGTACGCCAGCAAGTCTGATTTGAGTACTTTCCAATTAACTCCATTATACTTAACTCAAATCAGAAGGCAGTCAAAAGTTACGAAGGATTTTGTACTTCAAGAATGAACATACTGACTTTGAGTTTGCAGGTTATTTTATGAAACTGGTGTGCAAATTGAATGATTAGAAATGGTGATGTTTATTATGCAATTTCTCTATATGTAGCCTTGAAGAGGTTTCATTCAAGCTGTCAAACCACAAAACAACATAATTGTTACTGCAAATACATTGTATAGGCTATATGAAAGATACATATACACAATATATCATCCAGCGATGGCCAAATTAAATAATCGAATTGCGAGATGCGAGTTGCGCTCATTGGCACTGCAGAATTTTGACTCCGAGCATTAGCGGCGTGTGCATACATAAATAACTGTTACAAATTTCAGATCGTCTGCCAGATGTGTTCAGAGCGCGACCCCCTTTAATTTACCCTGCTGCTCACACTTTACCAAAGTTGTGTTGAGAAATAGGTTTGAAAAGACAAAAATTATTTTGCAACAAGCAGCACTATTCATACATGAAAAAAAATCCCGATATATATCAAAAATCATCTGGAAAATCTTCAGATTATCAATGTGTGAAAAAGGCATCAATCCCAAGTCTTTTTACTAACATTAGTATATAAATATTAAACATATACTATATATTGAATTATAGTGCTTTTTATTTATAACAATGTGTAACAATTATGACATAAGTTTATACAGTCTGAGTGTTACGAATTTAACATCATCCTATGAGCATTTCCAGTTTAATTGTATCAGACTCAATTATGTTATAATGTCAATAAAATTTAAACGTGTACAGATAACTGACATGTCTGAATAAATTAGCAAAAATCGACCAAGTGTTTTATCCCAGCTCTCCCACTTAATTGCTGCTTTACTTAGGCGAAATGAAGCGGTGTCACTTGAAAGACATAACTTTATTGAAACAAAATAACATTTTGGCTCTGGTAAGCAAACACCAGTATCACATTTTCAAGATTTATAAATATAAAAAATGTTTCGCTGAATATTGTCACATCCCACAGTGTAGCACACTGAAGAAATATAGAATTTTGGTCACAAACATGGCAGCGTGGTCATACGGTGTCCTCACATGAAATCGTCAATAGGAGTATAAAAGTATAGAAGTACATTTGCAGTCATTCCCAATTGGTAAAAGTCCCTGTGGTAAAATATACCACATTTAACCAAACCAACTCATGACCTCTTAAGGACCCGATATAATTCCAGAGAAGTTCTTATTCGTTGTTCATTCAGAGGTAAAAAGAAGTTCTAAACAGCAGAGCAAGGGTATACTTTTCCCAAACATTTAGACACACGCCATACTGCAATGGTAGGGTGTTTAGAAGTAAATATACATACGAGGACGCTACATGTAAAACATAAACTAACGTGACATTAAAATGTTTTATCAATGACTTTATGCCTCCTTCTATGAGTAGAATTCACATGAGTTCAGTAAAATAAGTTGTTTTAACACCTCGATGATGATTTAAAGTAATATGCAGTAGAAATTGTTTCATTTGTCTTGTTTACATTCTGAATTCATGGCACTAATGCACTAACTTTTATGTGGCCATAATATGCACCGATTACACTCGGTTATTGTAATTTATAATGACACTGATACTACTGCAAAGATAGGTTTATAAGAGTGTTAATGTTTAGAATAAAGACACAAGAATGGTGATAGAGGCATATCTAGGCACATGAGTGAATGGCCACGAGAGTATTTGATTTCTTTTGCATACTAAATAAAAAATAAATAAATAAATAGCATGACATAATCTTGAATGCCAGTGTGTTCAAGTCGAATACTCACTAAAAAAACGTAAACAAAGTAGTAGGTGAAGCTTCAAGTCACGCCTACATCCGTGGCCAAAAGTATTGGCAGTGACATCAATTTTGTGTTTCGCAACATTTTCTGCTTCAGTTGTTGTGGTGTTGATTCACATTGTTTCTAGATTATTGTGCAGAGTGATCAGATGCATTTTAAATAATTGCAAAAGGCTTCATTGGCCAAAATAATGAACTTCATCACAAAAACCCAAATTTCACAGTTTTTTGGCTCTGGCACAAAATGACCAGCTAACATAATTTCACTAATCATATCAGCAGCACCTGGGAAAGTGTGAACGAGTACTAGTCAGGTGAAATCACTCGTATCATACTGACTGGATTATAAGAGCTGACTGTTTGCTATAAAAGGAGGGAAGAAGAGCTTCCAATCATTGTGTACTTGTTAGCAATGGTTACCTCTAAAGAAAGATGTGCAGCCATCATCGCTTTGCATCAAAATGGCCAGACTTGCAAGGAAATTGCAGCAAAGAATATCGCACCTGAAAGACCATTTACCGGATAATCAAGAACTTCAAGGAGAGAGGTTCAACTTCAGTGAAGAAGGCTTGAGGACATCCCAACGTGTCCAGCAAGCGCCAGACCATCTCTCCTGAAGAGTCAGAAATGTAATTGTGTCACCACCAGTGCAGAGCATGCTCAATATTGGCAGCAGGTTGGTGTGAGTGCTCCTGCATGCACAGTGAGGCGAAGACTTTTGGACAATAGCCTGGTGTCAAGAAGGGCAGCAAAGAAGCCACTTCTCTCCAAGAAAAACATCAAGGACAGACTGAAATTCTGCAGGAAGTACAAGGATTGGACAGCAGAAGACTGGTGCAAAGATATTTTCTCTGATGAAGCCCCCTTACGACTGTTTGGGACATCTGGAAAATTGATAGTCTGGAGAAGAGTCCTGTGTCGTGCCAACAGTGAAGCATCCTGAGACCATCCATGTGTGGGGTTGCTTTTCATCCAAGGGAGTGGGCTCTCTCACAAATCTGCCCAAAACACTGTTTGGTGAATTTGGTGATGATCCGTGCATTTTCCAGCATGATGGAGCACCATGTCACAAGGCAAGAGTGATAATGAAGTGGCTCGGAGATAATTACGTTTAAATTTTGGATCTGTGGCCAGGCAACTCCTCTGATCTTAATTCCATTGCGAACCTGTGGTCAATCCTCAAAAGGAGAGTGGACAAGCAGAAGCCCACAAATTATGATCAACTCAGAGCACTAATAAGGCAAGAATGGATCACCATCAGTCAGGATTTTGCCCAGAAACTGATATCCAGCATGCCAGAGCGAATTGCAGAGGTTATGAAGAACAAGGGTAAACACTGTCAATATTGACTCTTTGCATATATTGAATGTTTTGGCCAATAAGAGCCTTTAAAACTTATGAAATGCTTATCATTGATTTCCAGTATACCATAGAAACATGTGAAAAATGTATCTACAAATACTGAAGCAGCAAACTTTGCAAAACACTAAATATATGTCACTGCCAATACTTTTTGGCAACAGCTGTACTAATGACATGAACCAATGGAAGTAAGGTGTTAAGTAGCTGGTTAGAATTTTTGCTAAAAGTTCACCCAGACGAGCTGTTAAGAACCACATAAACGAACACAAAAACACCATCTTTTTGGCCAGATTTTGTTCTAAATAACATCATACCCATTCATTCTTTAATTTCGTATGATGTATATCTGGGCCTTAAATGAGAATAGATTATTTTACATCACTACACCCCTCCTCTATTCATTGTTAACAGTAACGTTTTAATTGTCTTTAACAGCACAATATCAATTTTTGCTATTGTCCAAATGTAAGATTTTGTTTTTACAGACTTGTTCAATTGAAAAAACACAGTTGTGTAAGAATGCTCAGCATTTGGTTAATGAATCTCCTACATTTAGGGATCTATTGATTTAAAATAATTCGGTATAGCTTAGTACTACATAAAGCAGTGTCTGACAAAGACCCTCAGAGCTAATTAGGTAGAGGATTTAAAAACCCTCTTTGTGTGCAGTCATCAGTGACAGACAGTGAAAGTGTTAGGATGTTCATTCCATGAACGTGTGAGAGAAAAAAAATCAGTCAGGTTCATATTTAAAGGCTACAACCATACTGCAATTTCTGTTTCAGAACAATTTGTATGTCTTTTCACATGTTTAAGTGGAATGGAGCATCCTGCATCAATAGATTTTTCATATCGTAGACACTGGTGAATATTGATTGGAGTGTCAACTGGCAATTGCAAGAAAGATAGATACAGTTCAGATCAGAAATTTACATACACTTAAGTTGAAAAAGCTCATTTTTTAACCACTCCACAGATTTAAAGTTGTATAGGACATCTACTAATTTTTCCAACACTTATTTACAGACAGATTGTTTCACTTTTAATTGACTATATCACAATTCCAGTGTGTCAGAAGTTTACATACACCAAGTTAACTGTGCATTTAAGCAGCTTTGAAAATTCCAGAAAATTATGTCAAGCATTTAGACAATAATAAATTAGATTCTGATAGGAGGTGTACTGAATTGGAGGTGTACCTGTGGATGTATTTTATAGCCTACCTTCAAACTCAGTGCCTCTTTGCTTGACATCATGGGAACATCAAAACAAATCAGCCAAGACCTCAGAAAAACATTGTGGACCTCCACAAATCTGGTTCATCCTTGGGAACAATTTCCAAATGCCTAAAGGTACCACGTTCATCTGTACAAACAACAGTATGCAAATGTAAACACCATGGGACCGTGCAGCCATCATCCTGCTCAGGAAGGAGATGCATTCTGTCTCCTAGAGATGAATGTAGTTTGGTTTGAAAAGTGAAAATCAATCCCAGAACAACAGCATACAACCTTTAAGAAGATCCTGGAGGAAACAGGTAGAGAAGTACCTATATCCACAGTAAAACGAGTCCTATATTGACATAACCCGAAAGGCTGCTCAGCAAGGAAGAAGCCACTGCTCCAAAAAAGCCAGACAACAGTTTGCAAGTGCACATGGGGACAAAGATATTACTTTTTGGAGTGATATCCTCTGGTCTAATGAAACAAAATCTGAACTGTTTGGCCATAATGACCGTTGTTATGTTTGGAGGAAAAAGGGTGAGGCTTGCAAGCCGAAGAACACCATCCCAACCTTGAAGCATCATGTTGTGGGGTGCTTTGCTGCAGGAGGGACTGGTGCACTTCACAAAATAGATGGAATCATTAGGAAGGAAAATGATGTGGCTATATTGAAGCAAGACATCAGCCAGGAAGTTAAAGCTTGGTCACAAATGGGTCTTCCAAATGGAAAATGACCACAAGCATACCTCCAAATTTGTAGAAAAATGGCTTAAGGACAACAAAGTCAATGTTGACTTTCGGCATTCAAGATTATGTCTCTGACCTCAATCCAATAGAAAATTTGTGGGGAGAATTGAAAAAGTGTATGCGAGCAAGGAGGCCCACAATCCTGACACAGTTTTACCAGTTCTGTCTGGAGGAATGGGCCAACATTCCAGCAACTTATTGTGAGAAGCTTGTGGAAGTCTACCCAAAACGTTTGACCCAAGTTTAATCATTTAAAGGCAATGCTACCAAATATTAACAAAGTGTATGTAAACTGATGAAAAAAATAAAAGCTGAAATAATTCATTCTCTCTACTGTTATTCTGATATTTCACATTCTTAAAATAAAGTAAACATCCTAACTGACCTAAGACAGGGAATGTTTTCTATGATTAAATGTCAGTAATTGTGATAAACGGAGTTTAAATGTCCTTGGCTAAGGTGTATGTTAACTTCTGACTTCAACTGTACTTTATTGATCTAAAAGGATATTTAGTAAGTCAAATGATTTCCCTTCTTAATGTGACATATGCTCAGACAATATTGCTTTCACTGCACTGATATTTAGAGCGGATTTATAAGAACTATTTCAGCAAAAATTTTATTCAAATGAAAACATCTGTCAAGACCCACATAAAGCCAATACAATTCCAGTGCTTATTAAACTAATGTCTTGTGGGGTCTTTTAGCCTGATAATGACACTTAAGAGCTGACTGAGTAGGTACTGTGCATCTTAAACTAGCAGAACCAAAGACAGAACGCTTCACTGACATTAGTGAAAGAAACATTTGAAAGATACACAGAAACAGCCATGGCCAAAAGCAAAAGAAGTCAAATGGATTGTCTTTGCCTTTGTTCCAAAACCTAGTGAGTTGTCTATGCAGGTAGCATTTTAAGGCATCATAGGCAAGTTTCTGATACACACGTTGTTCTAAACGGTAGGCAGCATAATTATGAATGATGCTTAGAATATCTTATTTAGGCCAAAATCTAACATAGTATTGTGTGTATCCTTTGCGGAGACGGCAATCCCATAATATATTGCAACAAACAATCCAAGATTACAAAGCAAGAGAAATGCTGATTATAAATATAGCCTACTTTAAATTCATTCTATGCTATAAGGCATAATTCATGTTTTACCCAGTATTGTGTGTGCTATGTAGCTATGTATTTATGCTTATTAGAGTATAAATATGTAGCAACAATCTCTATTGAAGTCAAAGAATGTATGAGATGGTTCACTGGTATACTTATGAATGGGAGAACTCATAATGCTGAATATAGTGGCTCTAGGAATGGAAGTCCTGTCTTACAGTTAAAATAGCCAATTACCTTTTTAATAAAGATATCGTTAGTTTTCATCCAGAGTGCGCATGCGCATTAGCTGGACCACCCTGAACATTTTTTGTTTTTTACCATGACCTAAGCTAGAGAGGAACAATTTATGACACAATAGTTTTCAGATCTTAATGCTGATTTGAATTATGTGATTTGATCGTTATCTTGACCAATCATTTTGGATATATAGTTTTTTCCCCATTCAAGCACATAAGAACTGTGCTTGTACTTTGTGTCCCACAGGTTGCCCAGAGGCGTTATGAACATGGACATTGAGTGACAGGGACTTTGGGTGAGTCTCAAGTGTGCTTCTCATGAAGAGCACTATTTGTAAGATGCACAGAAATGCTGCTCATGTAAAGTGTTCCAAGTCATATTCCAATTATTTTGGAACCAGACTCTTGTGCTCTGGATTTTTTTTTTTTATTTCGATTAGGATGCTGCCTATGTAGGCAATAGACAGCAAGGCAGTTCATAAAGTTTTGGAACAAAGCCCAGGTCAAAAATAAGAATTTACATACAAGTGCTAAGTGGGTAAAAGATTGAGCTACCTGAATAACAACTCTGAAAACGTCTGTTCTCTCTCAAATCTCGCCTTCAAGTCAGAATCAAAATAGGAAGTTTACCCAAACCTCAAAGATTATTTTGTGAAACACTGTAAAAAGTTATCATGCAATATTTAGTAAACATTGGCATAATAAGCAGCAAATTTGAAACTATGCATCTCATAAAACCATAATTTATCACCATCTGAATCTCTATTTATTTTTACAATGTTGGGCAAAAGGATCTACAAATTAATTTAAAAAGATGATGAAATACACATTTCCAAAACAAAGAACTTGTTTAATAAACAAGAAGCTTGGGCACTTATCCTTTATATTTACATAAATTTTTTTTGCTCTCTTGCCAAACTACAAAAAATGTAATGTAGATGATGACTTCAGCAGGAAACAAACCATAGCAAGTACAAACATTGAACAAGATGAGGGCTTTTAAATGGACAGGAGAGTGTGTTAGTCTGCCAGATAGAGCTGACTTCCGCTCTGCGGTGTTTGGTTCTGATGATAACAAGACTAAGTTGTTGGCTTCGATAAAGGCCAGAGGCAGGGTCTTTAATTTGATTCTAGCAGCAATAGGAGGCTAAATAGGGACATTCTATATTATGATTAATAAACTTGAAAACTTGCTTGACATTTTTTCACCTACATCCAAATCAAGTACCGAGCGGTGAATCCAATAGTCTATAGGTGACTTTTAAACATGCTTGCTATACTGCTATAAAAATGAATTGCCCTCAAAGGTCACAGCCATAATCTGACAGTCCTAATCTAATCTAAAAATCTGCCATTGAAATCACCTAGTTATGGGAACAAAGTTTCCTCCTGACCCTTTTCTGGCCCCTGGCTTAGTGATGCTTCTGTCATTTGACCAAGCTTGGAGCCATTACCACAATCAGAGCTGGTAATGTTTCACATCATGAAGCACAGCATGCATTTTCCTCAGTGACTCACTCCTGAACTGTCGCATAATTAGCATTTTCTTCACCAAAAGGACACAAAGTCTGAACACATTTTAGGAAAGCTTTCAATCCAGGAAAGTGTCCTGGATGTATTACCATATATGAGCCTTAAAAATCAAGCCAAGTTGATAGAACAGGATTAATGTTCAGCAATGTTTTGTTTATTTTTAAAGGTTCAGTATGTAAGATTCAGAAACCCTTTTTATTAATGACATCTGTGGCGTTAAGTGAACTGCAGACAGCTACCTGTTGCTCATGCTAGCACTTGTACACACACTCCATAAGGATGCAAGCATCAGCCAAAACAATGACGTAACATACAAAGAGACAGTGTGATTCACCAGAATCATGCTGACAGATGAGTTAGCATAATTAAAATTACACAGTTATGATTGTTTTACTACAAACTTTGGGACTGTATATTATATTTGACTATCCAGTGCTGGAACAGGGCTAAAACAAAGTGTGGATATAGGTCTGACTCTGCTAGACTGTAGTTTGAAATAATCACTTTTCTTTGCATTACACATTGACTGCATTTTTACGATACCCTATCGGCATTAGCTAGCTATACAGCTTTATCAATGGCTGTTAGCTAAATTTGGTGGATGATGACAGTAGCTGTTTATGAAATAGACTGTACATTATAAATATGTTGACAATTTATTATTGATGTGATTCCATCACAACTGTCATTTTGATATATCGATGTGCTATTGTTTTATAATAATATATTGTACATATTTTCTGTATAACCAAATTACGTTACACTAATGAATGAGTCTTTTTGCATTATCTTGAACATTATCTAGCATTCATTTAACATTGTCTAGCATTCATTTAATGTGTTATTGCAGCTTACCTTGCTGAATAATTACAGATTAACATTGTTTATGACAGTTACTGTGCCGGTAAGATCAAGTTATCTAAACTTACACCGATCAATACTTATGGCACTATATTTCACACACTTTGCAGTTATGTAAGCTTCCCTGTCCAATAAGAACACCAATTCAGGGTAGGTCCCCAATACCAAACGACGGTTCCTCTAGGAATCAAATGCCCTGCCGATGATCACTCTAGTTTTTGCTTGACCATAATCACGTTTCTGCTTAGCCAGATGGATTCAGTAGATAAATGTTTTTTATTTTGGCTTACTCTGAGTTTGTGTAGGAGTCAGTGTTGCGCTGGGTGCCGGACATTTGCTGGATTCCATCTCTAAGATAACGTTACCTAGTGTTGCAGTTTGTTGTCGCTGTTGAACAGCGGAAGAGAAGCTATTACTGTCTGAGTCAAGGCTCTGCATAAAAGTCACATACTTTGGATTTTCCCGGCACAAGTGACCTGCTCCCTTTGCATGAAAATCAGTCTACAGGCTTTAATAGGCAACCTAGGAAGTTCGGGAAGGGCTCATTTTTTATGTTGCGTTACAAGCCATTCACACATTGGCCAAAAGAAAAGCAGAATATTACATGAAAATTGTTACATATTGCACATATAAGGAGGTTTATTGAAAACGCAAGACCATTTATCAAAATTTGTTACAAAAGTCTGACAATAGGCTTTAATTTCAAATTCTTAGGGAGGTTTTTCCCTGCAACTGTCCAACTGCTTGCTTAATGGGGGATTTGTAAAGCCTTATTCTTTGAAAAGATGATTTACTAAAAAAAATACATTGAACTGAATGTTAGTGTTATTATACATAAAGGCAAGATTTTCAATGAATAATGATTTACATTTTAGTCTGTTCCTTACTAAAAGTGGTTATATGGCTGTGGTAGACTTGGAATATAGGGCACAAGTTGTATGGACTATGTTTGTGGAGCTTTGTTAAACTGTAGTCTGTATTGCCATCTTCTTTCGTTGTATGGAAAAGAGCAGCCTGGTCATTCTGCTAAATGTCTTTTGTGTTCACAACAGCTATGCCCAAGTAACCTTTGCTCTAAGCATGGAACAAGTTCTGTGAACGTGCAGGGAATGCAAAAAATTGGATATATCTTAAAAAATCAAAACAGAAGTGTATTTTTGTATTTATTTAACTAATATACATTTGAATCATCAATATCTCTGTTCTATGCAAGTAAAAACTCAAGAAAAAAGTGCCTCAGTTAAATTGGCTTTTTTAATATAATTAGGCTATTAATACATTTAGTTAAAAAAAAACTGAAAAGTTTCATTTGTACAATAAATACGTGAAAACAATAGACAACAAACACAACCCTTCTGGCCCCACACTACTTACTTAAACAATTGAGAATGATGCAGAATCCAAAATCCAACTCTTAGCCCCAGTGTCCCCCAGTAAATACTCAGATATGCATTCCACCATGCACCTTTGAGATATGAAAAACAGAGAAAATTATTAATTAATGTGAAGCAAGTAAAAAAAAAAAATCAGACAGGGTAGAGGACTGACTGAATTCAGAGTGCTTATAAATCAAGTAATTGTTTCATATCTTACAGTAAGTGAAAGCCTTTTTCTGTCTTTCATTCACATGTGAGCATTCAGTGCACCTGTTTATATTCATCAGATTTCTGAAATGATGTATGTGAAAAGAGTCAAGCTTTGTATGAAACAGGTAAGGTTGCATGATAATTAATTATATCTTAGCCAGGAACATCAATTATTTGAAAAAATGCACATTTACAATCTTTCTGATTTTAGGACTTGAAAACAATTTACAGAAATGAAAAATTTTGTGAAATAATTCACAAATCAGCCTGGTTAATTCAGTTGGTTTCACTTCCCTGGCATGTAAACTCTTGTTGATATACACGTTAAAATGGAAAAATGTCCAATTTAAATATCGATGGATTTCAATTGCATTAGTGACTTTATCTGAATTCACAAATCAGGACTAAAAACAATTACGTTTTTAGGACTGTAATTGGTTTGTTGTCTTAAATCAAGCAAAGGAAATCCCTGAATCTCTAACTGCAAACTAGTTTTACTGTGTTCAGTCAAATTCTCCATTAAGCTCCAATTCTGCCTCGGCTATTGAGACAAATCCTTTGCCAGGCTTCTTGAAACTGCATGCGAAGCGCAGATTGGATAGGGGAAATGCCTTTAAACATAACTACTGTACGTAATTATTTCAAATAATTTTAAAAGACAATGCAGGCACTTTTGAAAAACCTGTTGCCAATTGTCATCACTGCTTTAGGTGCAATTACGTGATTCTGAAAAGTATACAAGATTGTTAACACTTTTTCTGTGTTGTCGTTTACAAAGTGGAAACAATACGACTGAAAGTAACAAGTAGCAAAAAGTGATTTTAAATCAGTAAAAACATTAACTGACAAAACTTTATCATTCAGTATAAGCAAAAGCAGCGGATGATGTCAAATTAATGTTATAGTATGTCCATCATCCAAACTGCCAATTAGAAAGTAGGCTAATCCTGTCTCCACACATAACCAAAAGGTTTAAGATGATTTTTTCATATGATAATATACCTAAACTACATTAAAAATTACAGGTAATTCAGATGAGAATATATTACAAAGTGTGAAAAGGCGTTGCAACCACTAAACAAGGACTTTTCTTTCTCTTTTGAAGATACTGAGAAATAATTGCTTATTGCCTTCCAATAGAGGATTAAATTATTTTAGATGAACAGTATAAAGCTGGACAGTAGCCTACCAAACCATTCATAACATCTTTACAAATGCATGCCTTGTAATAAAGGCACAATGTTGGAGGTGAAGACAAACAAACTGCACTAACGTTTACAGATAGCACAGACCACGGTTTTGAAAGGCGAGTAGATTTATTTATTCGCTAACTTTTACTACGCCAACAAGCTGTTCTATATGTGCACACCTAAATCAGCAAACCATTTAATAACTTTAGGTTTATCATAAGGATTTTCCTCCATTGTATTAATCGGACCAAATAGACGAGTAAATAAATAGCCTAACTATTTACACTACGCGTACACTCCCTGGCTTTAAAGGTGGGGAAATTGTCTTAACATTTTTGCCTCCTTCAAATCAAACTAACAACTATATATAGCCTACTATAATGCTTGACTTTTAAAAGAAATGACACATTTTATCAGAAAGAGAAATTATGATCACTTTTACCTTTTCTCGGAGGAGTACAAACAACCCGTGGTTTGCAGCCTTGATATAGTAGCACGTCCTGCGTTCGCGTGCTACAGTTTGCCAATTCGCCAATACAGTACTAGCCATACACACTTACCGTAAGGACCGAAGTAGAATCATTCGCGCGCTATGGCGGGAATTTACCGTAACGATTGTAGCTGATTACACATTAGATAATCGCCTTCACGATAAAGCTAAAGAGCGTTTGTCTCGTATGGGACTGATTTGTTCTCGATCTGAAACTGAAGTTGACCTATTGGCTGCTTTACCCTGTCACTGTTTTAAAGAAACTTTAAACCACAGTATATGTAAGACCTACTGTACGTGCTAAAAAGGACAAGCAGGAATAAGAAAAGCCAGCCAATTGAACTGGTGAGCATGCTGTCCTCAGCATAAATCCCGAACATTTGAAGGGTTGGCAGAGTAGGCCTACCTGTGTCTGTAGTTTTCTGCATTCGTTGGTCATAAATTGTGATCTCATCTTCATCAAAGTCACAAGTATAGACAAACGAACATGTGCTTGAGCTAACTCACAAACAATTATAATCTTTCATGTCTTTATTGAACATATCCCATACTGAACAATCATTCACAGTGCTTTGGAAAAAGTAAGTGAACCCTTGGATTTAATAACTGGTTGATCCTCCTTTGGCAGAAATTACCTCAACCAAGCATTTCCGGTAGCTCCAGATTAGACCTGCACAATGTTTAGAAGGAATTTCGGACCATTTTTCCTTACAGAACTGCTTTAGCTCAGCCATATTCTTGGGATACCTGGCGTTAACGGCTCTCTTGAGGTCATTTTATAGCATTAGTAAATATCTGTTCTCAGACTTGGCCACTAAAAAAGGTGGATTTTCTTCTTTTCTTTTTAAATAATTCTGTAGTGGATTTACTCAATATTTAGGGTCATTATCCTGCTAAATCACCCAACTTCTACTGAGCTTCAGACGTTATCCTGTAGGATATCTTGATAAACGTAAAAAAAAAATCATCTTGGCTGGACGGCCACTTCTAGGGAGTACTAAATTGTCTCCATTTTTAGACAAGTTGTCTAACTGTGGACAAATGAATATCTAAGCTCTTCAAGATAACTTTGTAACCAGGGTTGGGAAGGTTACTTTTAAAAAGTATTCTGCTGCATATTACAGAATAAATGCTGTAAAATGTATTTTGTAACATATTCCATTAGGTGTAATGTAATCTAAATTCTGTGAATTACTTCTTAAGCACTGGCAAATGTTTTCACTTGTTTTGATTAAACAAGTAAATAAAGTGAGAAAAAAACTTATATGAAAAAAACATCTGAAAACAAGCAGTTTATGATATGACAAATATCATATGCAGTTTTGCTACTCAAGTAAATTTATCTAGTTTTAAGGATTTTTTGAATTTTACACAAGGTTAACTTTTTTGCTGCTCCAGATTTCAAAACCCTGCAGAGTGTACTCAACGACATCCTTTTTTGATCATATGTGGATTCTGTTTATACAACCCCAATTCCGAAAAAGTTGGGACAGTATGAAAAATGCTAATAAAAACAAAAAGGAGTGATTTGTTTTCACCCTTTGCTATATTGAAAGCACTACAACTACAAATTATATGATGTTTTTCCTTGTGAATTTCATTGTTTTTTGAAAATGTACAGTATTTTCAAATCAGATGATTGCAACACGCTCCAAAAATGTGTGCAATTTAAGACTAATAACCATTTGATGTGTTGAAATAATAAGGTGATGTGTATGTAACATAAAATTATTATTATTATCATAATCATATGATAATAGTCTCCTCCCCAACCCAAGTTTGTTTTAAATGTTCAATAAATGTGTGATGTGTCCAAAGAAATTGTTTAAATTAATTGTGATCTCAGTACTGACCAAAAAGATCATGATTATGATTCCCCTTCTGTCACTCACTCGACGGTGTGTCGATTGTAGTGACACAAGTCGCTTCTTTCAGGAGCCTCGGATACTTCTGAATATGAAAAAGGCCAATGCCAAATTGCAGTCAGAATCTTTCTTCGGAGCCGTTCGGTTGTGTGTTCAGCGAGCTGAAATATCACTCTGTTCCCCTCACCTCTAAAAGTGAGCTTTTCTTTTGGATCTACGGCGCATTGCCAGCGACTTTCTCCCTCCTCTGCACGCCAGTGCAGTCCACACCCATGGGCGCTTCAAAAGTTGTCCTCTAAAGAGCAAAAAAATAAAAAATAAAAGTTAACGCTTGGCATCAAACGTCATTTTAAAGACGCGTCTTTTTGAAGTTGCCCTTCCGCCTTTGCGTTGTTCCTGGATGCGGCAGACATCTCTACGCTTCTTATGGCCATAGGCGCAGCCTTGTGTGTCTGGGTCGCTATCACACCGAGGCAGCGTTTGTGGCTGGTTCATGTACTCATTGTGAGAACCTTACAGGCGTAATGGCACTCTGGACGTAGAAACTTCACCTCCTCGTCTACATCTGTACAGCATCCACAACCCCGGCTGGGGGTCGAGTCCAGAGGACGTCTCACTAGGACCTCCTCCTCAGTCACTAACCCGCATCCTACCGGGATATTTTTTATATAAAAAATATATATACAGTAGTTGTACTGAGGAGAATATAATTATATCAGTCCAGTGTGAGATAATAGATTAATAAAGTGCAGTGCTGATTATTGATCATGAGAGATCAAGTGTTCAAAAGTCGGATTGCTTGGAGGAAGAAGCTGTCATGTAGTCGGCTGGTGCGGGTCCTGATGCTGCGATACCGCCTGCCTGATGGTAGCTCATGACTCGGGTGGCTGGAGTCTCTGATGATCCTCCAAGCTTTTTTCACACACCGCCTGTTATATATGTCCTGGAGGGAGGGAAGCTCACCTCCGATGATGTGTCTGGCAGTTGGCACCACCTTTTGCAGGACTTTGCGGTTGTGGGCGGTACCAGGCGGTGATGCAGCCAGTCAGGATGCTCTCTACAGTGCTGGTGTAGAACCGTGTGAGGATGTGGTGGTTCATTCCCATCTTCCTCAGTGGTCTCAGTAAGAAGAGGCGCTGGTGAGCCTTCTTCACAACGGCCTCAGTGTGGACTGACCATGTGAGTTCCTCAGTAATGTGGACACAGAGGAACTTGAAACTGCTGACTCTCTCCACCGATGCGCCATTAATGGTGATGAGGCTGTGTTCTCTGTCTTTCCTCCTGAAGTCCACTACAAGCTCCTTGGTCTTACTGACATTGAGGGAGAGGTTGTGCTCCTGACACCAGCGTGTCAGAGTGCGCACCTCCTCTCTGTAGGCTGTTTCATCATTGTCAGTGATCAGACCTACCACCATCGTATTGTCAGCAAACTTAATGATGGCATTGGAGTTATGTGTTGCCACACAGTCATGTGTGTATAGGGAATACAGGAGTGGGCTGAGAACACAGCCCTGTGGGGCTCCAGTGTTGAGGGTCAGTTATGAGGAGATGTTGCTGCCCATTCTAACCACCTGACGTCTACCTGACAGGAAGTCCAGGTTCCAGCTGCACAGCGAGCTGTTTAAGCCCAGAGCCTGGAGTATCTCATCAAGCTTGGAGGGCACTATGGTGTTGAATGCTGAGCTGTAGTCTACAAACAGCATTCTCACATATGTGTTCCTTTTTTCCAGTTGGGAGAGAGCAGTGTGTATTGTAGATGCAATGGCATCATCAGTGGAGCGGTTGTTGCGGTAGACAAACTGCAATGGGTCCAGAGAGGTGGGCAACACAGAGCAGATGTGATCTCTGATTAACCTCTCAAAGCATTTGCTGATGATGGGGGTCAGAGCAACAGGATGCCAGTCATTTAGGCAAGTGATTATGGCTTGCTTCAGTACAGGCACAATGGTGGACGTTTTGAAGCATCAAGATTGGTTCGCAGCGATAGACCTGAAGCATGCATACTTTCACGTCTCATTCTTGCCCCGACGCTGACCCTTTTTACGATTCTCGTTCGAGGGCCGAACGTACCAGCAAAAAGTCCTCCACTTCGGCCTGTCCCTTCCCCTCGCGTCTTCACGAAGGTCGCAGAGGCCGCCCTTGCCCCATTATGGGAAGTGAGCATTCGCATACTCAACTACCTCGATGACTGGCTGATCCTAGCTTACTCTCGAGAGGTACTATGTGCCCACAGGGACCAGGTGCTCAGGCACCTCAGTTGACTAGGACTTCATGTCAACTGGGAAAAGAGCAAGCTCTCCCCAGTTCAGAGCATCTCTTTTCTCGGCATGGAGTTAGACTCAACTTAGTCTCAATGGTAGCATGACTCACAAACGAGCGCACGCAGTCGGTGCTGAATTGCCTCTCGTCATTCAAAATAGGCACTGCGGTCTCTCTAAAACAGTTCCAGAGGCTCCTGGGGCACATGACATCCTCAGCCGTGGTCGCGTCGCTAGGGTTGATGCATATGAGACCGCTCGAGCACTGGCTTCAGACTCGAGTCACGAGATGGGCATGGTGCCACAGCACGTATGGTGTGATCTTCACCCCTCTCTGCCATCAGTTATTTAACCCCTGGACAGACCTTTGCTTCCTGCGGACAGGAGTAACCCTGCAGCAGGTGTCCATACGCATCATGGTCACCACATATGCCTCCAAACAGGGATGGGGCGCCGTGTGCAACAGGCAGGCACTTGCCGGTCCCTGGTCGGGCCCGTGGCTGTGTTGGCACATCAACTGACTAGAGTTGCTGGCTGTACTTCTTGTCCTGCGGAGGTTTCTCCCACTGATTTGAGGCAAGCACATCTTGATACGTTCAGACAGCACTGCGACGGTAGTGTACATAAATCGCAAAGGCGGCATGTGCTCTGGTAATATGTCACAACTCGCCCGCCATCTCCTCCTTTGGAGTCAGCACCGACTAAGGTCGCTGCACTCTACTCATATCCAGGGCAGCCTCAACACAACAGTGGATGCGCTGTCGTGACAGGTTCCGCTCAATGGAGAGTGGAGGCTCCACCCCCAGGTGGTTCAGCTGATCTGGGAACGTTATGGCAAAGCACTGTTTGCTTCCCAGGAGAACTCCCATTGTCCGCTCTCGTACTCCCTCAGGTCGGCGGCAAGTCCCCTCGGGACAGATGCGTTGGATGCGGACGGGGAACAAAGCACTCTAGTGGCCCTTACTGGCCCACCCAGTCTTGGTTCTCGGATCTCACGCTCCTCGCGACAGCACCTCCCTGGCAAATCGCCCTGAGGAAAGACCTTCTTTGTCAGGGACAGGGCATCCTCTGGCATCCGTGCCCAGACCTCTGGAACATCCACGTCTGGCCTCTGGACGGGATGTGGAAGATCTGAGTGATCTACCACCAGCTGTCGTTGACACCATCAACCAAGACAGAGCTCCCTCCACCAGGCAGCTTTACGCCTTAAAGTGGCACCTGTTCGCAAATTGGTGTTCTTCCCGATTTGAAGACCTGCAGAGGTGTGCAGTCAGGTCAGTGCTCTCATTCCTACAGGGGGCAGCTGTTCCCCTCCACCTTAAAGGTATATGTTGCCGCTATAGTGGCCCACCATGATGCAGTGGATGGTAGGAAAGTCGCTAGGAAAGCACGACCTGATTATCAGGTTTCTAAGAGGCGCTCTGAGGTTGAACCCTCCCAGGCCATGCCTGTTCCCCTCATGGGACCTCACTGTGGTCCTTGCGGGCCTCTAGAGAACCACCTGCGAGCCTCTAGAATCAGTCAAGCTAAGTGCTCTCTCCTAGAAGATGGCCCTCCTGATTGCGCTCGCTTCCATCAAGAGGGTCAGAGACCTGCAAGTGTTCTCTGTCAGCGACACTTGCCTGGAGTTCTGTCCGGCAGATGCTCATATCATCCTAAGACTTCAACCGGGCTATGTGCCGAGGTTCCTACGACCCCTTTCAGGGACCAGGTAGTGAACTTGCAAGCACTGCCCCGGGAGGAGTCAGACCCAGCCTTATCATTGCTGTATCCTGTATGTGCTTTACATACCTATTTGGACCGCACAAAGAGCTTTAGACTCTCTGAGCAGCTCTTTGTTTGCTTTGGCAGACAACGGAACAGGAACGCTGTCTCCAAACAGAGCACACTCTACAAGAAGTGTGACATCCTCGTGGGCACTGGCCAATGGGACCTCTCTAGCAGACATCTGTAGAGCTGCGGGCTGGGCGACACCCATTACCTTTGCGAGATTCTACAATCTCCGGGTTGAGTCTGTTCGACGACTGACCGGGTGTACCGCTTGCGCTGGTGACTTTCCCCTCCACTGAGGGGAACACGTGTGCTTTCTTTCCCAGGTGAGTCCACTAAACTCGTGCTCCCTGGATGTCTTTCCTCCCTAGCCCACTGGTCTGCGAATTAAGCGCAGGAATTCCAGACCAGACCCACTATGGGTACTAACTACTCTGTACTGGAATAGGTGCTCCACAGGGTTTGGCAGTCACGGATTAATCCCACTGTGCGTATTTTCCGTGGTACTCTCTGTGTATTCTCCTGACCTAATTGGCCCACCATCGGATTATAATGAGCCATTTGAAATAACAATTCCCATTTAGTTGTTATCATCCGCACCTGCCTCCAATCCCATAACAATCAAGGACTCCATATAAACCCGCAGGTTTCAACACTCAGTGTCCAGTCTCATCTCTGACTTCTACAGACTACACTACTTATTTCTGTAGTATTTATTTGTGTTCTCTCCTTGCCGGTTTTCTTCTCTAATATTGCTATACTACATCTTATGGTGGATAATCCTCATACCTTTTGTGGATTGTTTTTTATCTTTGCTCTGTCTTCATTAATGTCCCAGCATTTAGGCCGGCATGCTGGCAAGTCTGTGTTTGTAGCTGTGTTTGTAGCTTGCTAGCCTGCTTAGCATTGCTTATTCTTGCTTATTCACGTTCATTGCTTTATCCTTTGCCATTTTACTGTGTGCTTCGTGTTTTTCAGCTTTTCTACTGTTTCAACTGTGTGTATTTTACCGTACGCACCTTTTTCTCCCATTTTTATTTTATTTTTTCCGCTTGTCCATCTTCATCAAACAGATGAGTTGTCGGTATTGTTCAGGGCTGCAAACGACTCACGTCTCGACTGCAGGCATTAGTTTTCTCCGCTGTGTTTTACACTGATTATTGCATCATTTTCAAACATCTGCTGATTAGGAACCACATCGAACCACATCGATCTTAAACCCTTGCCACTCAAGAACAATCATAACAACAACAACAAACAATTGCTGTATGTCATGGCATCCACTCACGTTATTTCTTCCTGCATTGAATGCCATGTGTTTACTATAGCTTCTACCATCATCAGTTAGGGATTTACATGTGATAAATGTAAGGAATTAGTCAGGCTGACGGAGAAGGTTAATGAGTTAGAGACATCCATCCGAGTGCCAGTGTTCAGTGAGAAAGGGAAGATAGATATTGTTTCGGATGCGGGTAGTACAGCGAGCAACACAAACTCTTTGGTTCCAGCTGTGGAGCCCCTGCAGCAGGGCGTTTGGGTGACGTCTTGGCAGAATACTTGCTCAGCATACCGACACCACTCCCCACTCAGTGATGCATCCACTGAGAATCATGTTGAAAGAGCCTTAATAATTGGTAATTCTATTGTAAGGAATGTGGAAATAGAGACTCCAGCCACTATCGATAAATGCATTTCGGGGGCTCGTGCGTCTGACATCAGATCAAATTTACAAGTGCCGGCTAATTTTCTAAAATCATTATTCATATCACCACTAACGATGTCTGGCTTTGCCAGTCGGAGATCATTAAAGATAATGTTAAAGAGGTGTGTGAACTTGCAAAAATAATGTTAGACACTGTAATATGCTCTGAGCCCCTCCCTGCTCATCGTGGTGATGAGGTTTATAGTAGTTTAGTGTCATTGGGTGTCTGAGTGGTGTCAGGAGTATAGCATAGGATTTATAGACAATAGGAAGAGTTTTTGGGGTAGACTTGTCCTTCTAAAGAGAGATGGACTCCATCCCTCCAGGGAAGATGCCGCTCTCCTCTTTAGTAATTTGGTTCATAGTCTTAATAGTGATAGTATTTGACTAACTGGGGCCCAGGTAAGGAAGCAGACAATATAGTTAATCTGAATGTCTGATAGCTGCCTTGAGACGTCACACAGGTCACATAAACTACAACACATAGAGACTGTCTCACCAAGATATCACATAGAGACTGTGTCTTTCCTCCAAACTACCAAACACAAAACTCTCACTAAATCATTTTTGATTACGGTCAATCATTAATTTGTTTTTAAGATAAATATCATATAAAGGCAGGGCTACTAAACATTAGATTTCTTTCTACCAAAGCACAAATTGTAAATTAAATTATTACAGATCATAGTTTGGATGTGCTCTGTTTGACTGGTGTTACTCAGAGTACAGGATATTCTTTTGAATTTAATAATGCTTAATGTGACACCGTCAGATATAAATAAAAAAAAATCTCTGTCTTCTTTAGCCCTTGCTACAGTATATAGATCACCCAGGCCATACTCTGGTTTCTTTGGTGAATTTGCAATTTTTATATCAGATCCAGTATTTAATGTAGATAGAGCTTTAATTGTTGGTGATTTAAACATTCTCATAGATATTGAAAATGACAATTGGGATTAGCATTTATTGAAAATAATCATAAATTGCCATAATCATACGCTACATTAAATTCTGTCATATGGAGTTGATGTTGATACTATAGAAATTCTACCACAGAGCGATGACAACTCAGATCATTACTTCCACTTCCACTTGCTGCGATCAGCTAATGTCACTCAATCTACACCATGCTATCTTTCAGGTAGAACTATTCGTTCTACCACTAAAGATATCTTCTCTAATAATCTTCCAGAATGGTCTCACATACTCAGTAAGCCAAAAAGTCTAGATTAACTTGATTTAATAACAGAAAATGTAGCACTTCTTGATAGCGTCGCCCCCACTTCGATTAAAGAAAATATCCCTGCACCGTGGTACAATGATCACACTCATGCTCTCAAGACAGCAGCTCAGAAAATGGAGTGCAAGTGGAAGAATACAAAATTAGAGGTATTTTGTGTTGTATGGAAGGATAGTGTCTGTAACTACAGAAAACTGCATGGTCAGCATATTTTAGCAAACTCATAGAAAATAACCACAACAATCCTAGGTGTTTATTCAGTACTGTGGCTAAATTGGTGAGGAATAAAGCATCGACTGAACCAGATATTCTGTTGCAGCACAATAGTAATGACTTCATGAATTTCTTTACTGATTAAATTGAAATAATTAGGTCACAGCACCTCAGAAAACAGTTTCTCATAATTTTCTTAACAAGCAACTTCAATACTTCGCTGTCATAGGTCATGAAAAGCTAAAAAAAACGTATAAAAAAATGTAAAGCCACAACATTATGTTAGATCCAATAACAATAGGTTACTATCGTAACCCCGGTTCTCTGAAACATCGAGTGGAGAGATCCACCTATGGGAAGGGCATCCGCACCTGACCTCTGCAGAAGCATCCAATTGCACCAAGTCTGGCCTGACAGACAGAAGCGCGTGTCCAATGCTCGGTAAGGGACCCGCCCCTTACCAAGTGCATAAAACACTAGTACGCGCTATCTTACCTCAGTGAGCATATTCGCTTCTCGTGCAGCAAGCGGGGCAAGCTTGGTGGATCTCTCCACTCGATGTTTCAGAGAACCGGGGTTACGATAGTAAACTATTGTTCTCTTTCATCATCTCGTGTTCGAGATCCACCTATGGGAGATATGGACAGCTCCCCGATTGCCCAATACACTACAATGAGGCCCTGAAAGCCAGAGGACGGTCACCTCGAAAGGCGGTGCATGACACGTCACATGGAAACCACCCCACAAAGTGAGGAAGCCACTTTAGCAACAAAGAATAGCATATGGTAACATACATTCATGAATAAACCTGACCGCACTATCATGGTGAATATATGGTGCCAGGTGCAGAGTAGAAACATGCTTAGTGACTTTAAAGTGCTGGACTAGGCAGCCCAGACTTAAAGAGGGGTGGAGGGCCTAAGAGCACAAAGCTACAAAGAGCCGACACCCAGGACAGAATGAGCTACCGGGGTTCTGGTAACATCTAGCCGGTAGTATCTGGCAAACGTATGGGGAGAGGCCCAGCTTGCAGCGGCACATATGTCCTGCAAAGAGACTCCCTTAAATAGAGCCCAAGAGGCAGCCATACCTCTAGTGGAGTGAGCTCTGATGCCCTCTGGGGCTGCACTCCCTTTGATTCATATGCCAAAGATATAGCTTCCACAAGCCAATGAGAAAGGCGTTGCTTGGAAATGGGGTTCCCTGAGTGCGGGGGGCCCCAAGAGATGAAAAGCTGGTCGCCTTTTCTAAACGAGCTGGTCCTGTCTAAGTCCGCCCGCAGGGCACGTACAGGACACAAAGCGTTCAACCTCTGATCCTCTGTGGAGGAGAAAGGAGCTGGGTGGAACGCGGAAAGCTCAATCACCTCACACGTGAATGCCGGGAAGCATTTTGGCATAAAGGCCGGGTTGGGCCTGAGAAAAACCTTATCTCCACTGAGAGAGAATTTAGTGTACGAGGGATGAACAGAGAGTGCATGCATATCACTGACCCGCATGGCAGATGCCAAGGCCAAGAGCAAAGCTGTCTTGAAAGACAAATTCTTAAGGGAAATACTCCCCAGGGGCTCAAACGGCTGTTGAGACATTGCGTCCAGCACCATGGAGAGGTCCCATTCAGGAAGGACTCTCCTGGGGACTGGAAGAGAGCGGCGTGCGCCCTTCATAAACCTACAAATAAGGGGGTGTTGCCCCACCGTAGCGCTGTCGAACCCCACATGACATGCAGCGATAGCCGCTAAATAGACCTTAATAGTGGAAAAGGATCTTCCCTTGCCCATAAGGTCCTGCAAAAAGCATAAGATGTCGGTGATTGAGCACTGATATGACGTTACCCGTCGCCCTTCACACCACTCTTCGAACACCCGCCACTTACAGTCGTAAAGAGACCGTGTTGAAGAGGCTCTGGCACACTGAATGGTGGCCACAACACGTGGGGGGAGCCCCAGTGTGTTTAAGTTGGCCTTCTCACGGGCCAGGCCCAGAGGGCCACCCTGTCCGGGTGCGGGTGATAAATTTCCCCGTTCGCTTGAGACAAAAGGTCTGTGCGAAGTGGGAGGGGCCATGGCTGGGCATACAGCAGAGGGATAATCTCTGAGAGCCACAGCGCCTTGGGCCACCTGGGAGCTATCAAAATCATGGTCAAGCTCTGTTCCCTCACCCTGGCCAGAGACGGCGTTATGAGGCAAAGGGGAGGAAATGCATAGAGCAGCATGTTGGGCCAAGGGTGGGCCAGTGCATCCATGCCGAGGGGGGCGTCCTCGTCCCGTAGCGAGAAGAACATAGGACAATGGGCGTTTTTGCGCGAGGCGAAGAGATCTACGGTTGGCTGGCCGAACCTCCTCCACAGTAGACACACTATCTGAGGATGGAGGCCAGTCTCCGTGAGAGCGGGTTTCCCCTTGACAAGAGGTCTGCGCCCTGTTCAGTATGCCCGGGACATGGGTCGCCCGTAACGACAGGAAATGCCGCCTGCTCCATACTAACAGCCTGTGAGCGAGAGCATGCAGCTTGGAGGAGCGCATCCCCTGGCGGTTGATATATGCTACAGCTGTCGTGGTTGTCGCAGCGCACCAGCACATGATGCCCCTGCAAGCGGGGCAGAAAGTGATTCAGAGCCTTCCACACAGTGAGGAGCTCTAAATAATTTATATGGGCTGAGTGAAGTGTGCTTGGCCACACACCATTCACTGTTCTGCCCTCTTGCGTGGCTCCCCATCCTGTTAAGGACGCGTCTGTCGTCACTACTTTCCGCAGCATAATCGCCCCGAGAGGGGTCCCATGCGCGTAGAACTCTGCGTTCCTCCAGTGGCGCAGCGCTGCTGTGCACGAGCGCGTCACTGTGACAGAGCTGTTAAAGGGCTGAGATGAAGAGTTAAAACCCACTTCATGAACGCCCTCATTCTCAGAAGGCCCAAAGGCAGGACATGTATAGCCGCAGCCATAAGACCCTGTAGCCTGAGACATGTGCGAAAATGTATCCTCGCCCCTTCTTTGAATTGTGAGAGGCAATTCATTAAGGAGAGAACGAGCTCTTGTGAGAGACGCAGCGCATTGTAACCGAATTCAGCTCCAAACCCAGAAAAGTAACTCTCTGCGCGGAGTGAAATTGCTCTTGCTCACGTTCACTCTGAAGCCGAGGCTGTGATGTGAGCGAGCACACGGGCAGTGTTTTGCATGACGATCTCTCTCGAATCGGCTATAATCAGCCAATCGCCTATGTAAGTCAGGATTTTGAGCCCCGCTATTCTCAGCGGGGCTAACCCTGCTTCCGCACACGTACAAAACACTCTTGGACTGAGTGCTAGGCCAAATGGAAGTACTGTGAATTTGTAACGTATGCCTTGGAAGGCTAAACGAAGAAACTTCCTGTGTGGCGGTAAACGCTGATGTGAAAAACGCATCTTTCAGATCGATCGACGTGAACCAATCGCTCTGTTTTATTGCACGAGAGAGAACGTTGTGGGTTAACATTCTGAAATTGTATTTCCTTAAATGTTTGTTCAACACTCTGAGATCCAGAATAGGACGAAGTGAACGGTCCTTTTTTGGAATCAGGAAATAACGGGAGTAAAAACCCTGTTGACATTGATGCGGAGGTACCACTCGCACCGCCCCCTTCTCGAGAAGAGAAGAGAAGAGATCTCGTCTTTCAGAATGTGCGCGGAGCTCTTTTCTGTGTGAGAAAAGATAACTCCGCTGAAACGTGGCGGTTTTCTGGCAAACTGATGTCTGTAGCCCTTCGTAATGGTGCGAATCACCCATTCTGGGGCAGACACAGACTGCCAGGCTGTCACGTGTGACGTGAGAGAGCCCACACTCACCGGCGAGTTGCCTAGGGCAGGCAATTCAACCGGATTGTTCATTTGTGATACACAAATGACGGCCGACGGGGTAGAGTGGGTGGGCTTTTTCGCTGCAGCCGCCGCGAAGGATGTCTTACCCCAGGGCTTAGGAGGATGGTTGGGCTGCTGGCTAGGCTGCTGGCTGGGTGGCCTGCTGCGAGCCTTAGGCCTGGCTGTATTACGGTACGGCCGTCCGGTGGCTGGGGCCTGAGGGGGCCGTGCGGGGGGCTGGTGTGGAGTGGCCTTTCTAGGCAGGCATAGCCTCATCCTCCTTCTTCTTATCATCGCACCGCTGTTGCATAAGTGTTGCATAAGTGCAACAGCAGGGCCAAAAAGAGCCTGGCCTGGTTCCACTGGGGCTCCTGCTATGCGTCTTTTCTCGCTGTCGGGCAGACCAGAGAGATTGAGCCAGAGGGCCCGTTCCCCCACAACACATAGGGCCATGGAGCGTCCGCCGGCTTGGACGGCCTGGCGGGCATTACGAAGGACCAGGTCGTTCACGGTAACGATCTCCTTCCACAGCGTCGGCGATGGCACGCCTTTCTCCAAATGAGTGCTCATGTCCTCCAACAGCTCGGCCTGGTAGGCCGAGAGGAGGGAGGAAACATTTAGAGCCCGTACCGCGAGTGCCGAGGCCTTGTACGAGGCCTGGAAGACAGATGCTGAGAAGTGGTCCATCTTATTAGGGAGAACTGGCTTAGGAGGGGCCAGTAACCCTCCCTGCGAGGGGTTAAGGTGTCTGGCGATCGAGGGCTCAATGGTGGGAGGGTCGCCCATGCCACACGCTGCCATATCCTTAACCTCCAGACCCGCTAAGCCGTGCTTAAGATGTAGCGGGTCCTTCCAATAGAGTCACATGTGATTAGCGCACGTACAGGCATGAGCTGCTTCCTAGGACCGGAAGGGGGACCTAGGAGTTTGCCGTCATACACATCCCTCTCTTGGTCGGCGCCGTTCTGGAGGGCCGGCCATTCCATGCCGAGACGAGCGGCCGCTCGCTCACACACCTCGAGAAGGACCGCGTGCGGCAGTGTAGTCGAGCCGCTAACCGGGGGAGCTTGGGCGGTAGGGGTGGTTAACTCGTCGTCCGAGCCCTCAAGTATAGCGGGGTCCTCGTCCTCGCCTGAGCCGGGCGGCTCATCGTCGAACGAGGAAATACCGGGAAGGATTTCCTCGAGTAGGCCCTCGTTAGACTGGTCAGCCCAACTGAGAGCAGGCATGCTCTGGGAAGTCCCCGGAGCTGTAACGCTTTCACCTACTCCAGCGTCCGAATCGTAATGATCGTCCGTGCCTTGAGAGGATGCAACCTTGAGTCTTCGTCGAAGAAGCTTCCTAGGCAGGGCGAGGCAATGGGTGCAGTTCTCAGGAAGTGAAAGCGCTTCCTGAGCGTGTCTTAGTCCCATGCACACCACGCAGAAGGGATGGGCATCCCTCGCGGCAATGAGTGAACCACAGGCGGCAGGGCATGCACGCGACTGCATGTCCGGTGGGTTACCGGAGAGCTTGTGATCCATTGGAGAGGTGAAAGTTGATAAACAGGCTGGCAGCCTGAGCAAATCCAGGTAGCGAGCGTGGGTGGCTTGCAACCCGAAATAATCGCAACTAAACGCAACCGTCTGACAATCACGCCTGGCGGAGGCTGATCAAATGGATATTTCCTCCTGTTGACTGTGGTGAAGTCAGCGAAAACCGTAGAGCTGCGAAGCAAAGAGGTCGCGAGAAGCGAATAACAACTGAGGTAAGATAGCGTGTACTAGTGTTTTATGCACTTGGTAAGGGGCGGGTCCCTTACCGAGCATTGGACACGCGCTTCTGTCTGTCAGGCCAGACTTGGTGCAATTGGATGCTTCTGCAGAGGTCAGGTGCGGATGCCCTTCCCATAGGTGGATCTCGAACACGAGATGATGAAAGAGAACAGCTAAGCTCTTAAAAGAGGTATTCCCTGTAATCTCTGTACCTCTTCTTAATATTACTAACACCTCGCTATCCTTAGGACATGTGTCCCAAGAAACTTTAAAATGGCAGTAATCAATCCGCTTATTAAGAAGCCACAGCTTGACCCTGGAGAATTGACTAATTACAGACCAATTTTAAATCTACCATTTATGTTGTAAATACTATAAAAGGAAGTGTCCCCCAACTATATTCATTTCTACAGAGAAATGTAATATATTAACAATTTCAGTCAGGATTTAGGCCCCATCATAGTACAGAGTTTGCACTTATCAGAGTTACAAATTACTTGCTCTTATCATCTGATCATGTCTGCATGGTTTAGGTCCCATTTATCAGACCACTAACACTTTGTTTGTGTAAATGGGAAATCATCAAATCAAACAAAAGTATGGAGTGCTACAGGGATCAGTTTTAGGTCCTCTGGTTTTCACCTTACGTGCTTCCCCTGGGAGAGATTTTCAGGAATCATGGAAAAAGTTTCCACTGTTATGCTGACGATACCCAACTTTATATTTATTCTAAACCCAATGAAATGCAATTCTCATAATTAGCAGAGTGTATCATTGAAAAATCTAAGCTCGGATGGCCAGAAATTTCCTTCTACTCAATTCTGACAAAACAGAGGTAATAATTATTGGACCAAAACCTCTAAAAATAAGCCGCTAAAATATAATTTGACTCTCGACGGATGTACTGTTACGTCGTCTTCTAAAGCAAAGAACATAGTTGTTATATTTGATACCAATCTGTCCTTTTGAATATCACATTTCCAGTGTTTGTACAAAGTTACGACACATGCTCTCTGTTGCTGATGCCTAAAAACTAATTCATGCATTCATGACCTGAAGACTAGATTATTGTAATGAATTACTAGGAGGATATCCAGCAAGTTCAATAAATAAACTTCAATTGGTTCAAAATGCAGCTGCCAGAGTGCTGAGTACAACCAAGAAATATGATCATATTAGCCCAATTTTATCGTCGGTACATTGGCTACCTGTAACATTTTGCATTAATTTAAAAATTCTGTTAACTAAATACAAAGCTTTGAATGGTCTAGCTCCACAGTACTGAAGGGACCTTCTGACATGCTATATTCTGTCATGTTCATTATGATCACAAAATTCTGGCTTGTTAATAATCCCAAGAATATCAAAATCCACGAAAGGAGGTAGATCCTTTTCAAATTTGGCTCCTAAACTATGGAATAGTCTCCTTAACACTGTTCAGAATGCAGACACACTCACTCATTTTAAGTCTAAACTAAAGCCATGCCTCTTTAGACAGGCATAATTCATCCATCAACTCACAATTAGGCTGATTTAGTAAGGTCTGCCGGAACCAGAAACATCTATCATGATCTATAATGCTGCATAAAATTGAATGGCATCTATGCTAATATTATTCTATTTCTTTCCATATGCCGAGGTTACCAGAGCTGGCCAGATCCAACTCCATTACTACTTGGTGTTGGACTCCATCACTTCAGTCTTTTGACTTCAGAGGATGAACTGATGCCAACTCCAACTATAAGACATTTGATACTTCATATGCCACTACCTGAACTTTGGATTTAGGATGGACCCCACCGAACCTCACCGAAATGACCTGCCGGTTGAACTGAGATGCACCTCATTGATCTCTGTCTGCATTTTCTATTGATTGACAACACTCTTGAAATGGAATACATAGACTGTCATTTAATTGCCAACAAAAGCCTTCATCAGCCAATTTACAAAGACATTGCATCTAATGTGAACTTCTGCAGTTAATCCAGGATGGACTTCAAAGACATTAGTCATTAAATTATTATTTTTTAATTCATAAAAATGAATAACTTTTTTAAACACTGGACCTTAACGCTTACTTAATGTACAAATTTTAAACCATAACTTGCACAGCACACAAATAACTAATATTGGCATTATATACATGTTGTTTAGCCAGAGGGGAACTGGCCCCCACAGTGAGCCTGGTTTCTCCCATGGTTATTTTTCATTATTTAGATTTTATACACAATTTACAGTCATATATAATCAAACTACACAGTGATCACTTTAAGACTTTGTAGATATTACAGTTTAATTTGTGTTTTATTTATTTGTTAATGCATGATTTCCTTTAAAGCTGCTTTGAAACTGTGTTGTGAAAAACGCTATACAAATAAAAATTACTTGAATTGACTTGACTCTCCAAGTCATCCTGACAGCAACAATTTTTTAATATACTTCTGAGATCTTTTTTTTTTTTTTTTTTTGCAAGGCATGGTCCATGTCAGCAGATGCTTCTTGTGAATAGCACACTCAACATTCTTTTTTTTTTTTTTTAAGTCAAAATAGCTCTAACCCACACCTCCAATCTCATTTCATTCATTTGATGCCAGCTTCAGACTCAAATTACCTTTTGTTGACATCATTAGCCTAGGGGTTCACATTCTTTTTCCAACCTACACTGCAAATGTTTGAATGATGTATTCAATATGTACAATAAAGATACAATTATGTGTGTGTTATTAGTTAAAACAGATTGTGTTTGTTCATTATTGTAATTTGTAACTAACCTATTTTAAGACAAATATAAACATAAATGCATGTCATTCCAAAGGGTTCACATACTTTTTCTTGCCGCTGTGTGTATATATATATATACATTCATACATTTATAAAAATTATAAATCAACCCACAGGTCAAAAGAGGTGTCTGCTCCTGGAAAGGCTTTTTCATAAAATAATAATAATACGGTCATGTATCATCACAGAAGTGGAGCATAATTTATACATTATGAACTAAGGTTGGACATTGTTTAATATGTAATATACAGTTTGTTTATTTGTTCTTACTCTTTTAGGTTTGGAGTGAGGTACAATTCAATAATACAAGAGTTTTTGGCCATTGGGAGGGAATTGAATATAGTCTGTGACCGTATAGCCTGTGAGATCAAATTTCTTGTGCATAAGACCACAGTTGTTATTTTATTTTGTTGTTAAATATTTGTGTTTTGTCAGTTCACAGTTGGATCACATTTTCTGCAATAATGCAACTCTGATGCCCCTAATTAACTGTGACCCTCAACAATTGCAGGCTGTAATCAGTCTGCCACTCTGAACTGTGTATTTGTAGCCTGACCTACACACTCAGGAGAAAATAATTATCTTAATGGTAGCTCATGAATGATGACTGAATCTGCTTGATCTCATGCATATACTGTATAGATAAATAAAAAAAAACACTGCCTGTTGGATGCTCTATTAAATTGTTATGCTGAAGACAGGATCTCAATCAAAATCTAGCCATGTCTGAAGTGGTGGTAATATAGTGGAATACCAAAGAGGAAAATGCTCAGCCACTCCCCTGTTATTCTATGCTTCCCGATACACTTCTAATGGATCATGATTACGGCTTGAGATGTACAAAATGATCAGAAGGGAAGAACCATCTTTCCACAGAACAGGAAAGTAAACCACAGATTATAAGTGCAGACAGATAATTGTTTTATAAAGTATATTACAAATTCTTTTTAATACAGTAATCACTTCTGCAAATGCAGATAATGGAAGTGTTATAACACTTCTGAGAGAAAAAGCTTTGACTTTTAGTTTGTTTTCTTCTTTTCAGTTTAATGTATCCAATGTCTATTAATGTCACTCTACTAATATTTGGCATAGACAGCTTTCCATAAAATAACAAAATGAGGTTATGAAATTAAAAAAAAATGCTCTGTTTTAAAGACCTTTGCAAAACAATCTGTTAAGTTCTAGGAACTCTTGAATCTGTCAAAACTGGAAGTAAATACTGGAATTAGATTACTGGTGCTCATATTGGTGGGTCTACATCATTTTCAGGTGTAAATGGTATTGTAAACAGAGGCATGCAGGCAGGCTATATGTGAACTCCAGCTAAGAGGCTAATCTCTAAGTGGGAGTTCCCACTCTGCTGGAAAGACCAGTTAAAACCAAATTAAGGTGGTAACTGATTTACAATGCTTGTCTACGATGCTCATTATCTGGTCCAAGGTTAAGGTTGTTGACCTGGATGAACTGGTAGGCCATCTTGGTCAAGCTGTTTAAAATGATAGGCCATCTTGGACCAGCATCAAACCAACTGTTATGAAATGTGAGACAAACAGAAAGCAGACTTTACTATTCTGGAACAATTATTGACAACAAATCCATTTTGCTTGGTAAATCCAAACATTAAACTGAGAATATTAATTAGGGATTGGCAACTGTCAGCCTGCAGACAGTATACATCCCTCAGTATCTTTGAATTGGTTAGTTGCATATGACGACCATGTTTGATTTCTTATTTAGCGAGTGTGTTCATAGCCACTTCCGGTTTCACAAGGCTCTGGTCCAGGGACAGCAGAAAATGGCATTTTACATGAGGTGTTTAAAGAAAAGAGATATAAAATGTATTGTAGCGTTGCAATGAAGTCACGTGATGCCGATCTCATAAACGGTGTGTTTATTTAAGGCTGCTGTCGGCCACAGCTACGCCATACACTCTGTAACTGTTTGGAGAAAAACACTTGAAATAGCTCATCTAAGCTTCTGTGAAATTTAATAAAAAATGCTTGGCTTGGATACAGATTCGCTAAGGTATACAATAACAAAGGCACATTTTGATTTAAAAAAAAAATAGGGTAAAGTGTGACGAGGCAGGCAAAGAATGAAGATCTAAGTGCAGCTTTATTAAAATAAACAAGAAAACTCAGAATAAAGAAAAACACAGGGAACCTAGCACATAAAACATGCAAGAACTGATAAATTAACTGGGGGAAACAAGGGCTTAAATACACAAGGGAAAACAAGGAACACCTGGGGAAACAATCAGGGGAAAACCAATCATAAAATGAAACTACAAAGAACTACAAAAACCTAACAGGAACTAAACAAGAACTTCAACAAAAAAGCACAAAAACAAAAGACAACAGGGAACATGTGACTGGGTCAGGAAGCCAGGGAGGCGGCCACAGGACAGGGACCGGGTCAGGAGGCCTGGGAGGCAGCCACAGGACAGGGACCGGGTCAGGAGGCCTGGGAGGTGGCCACAGGACAGGGGCCGGGTCAGGAGGCCTGGGAGGGTGGCCACAGGACAGGGGCCGGGTCAGGAGGCCTGGGAGGGCGGCCACAGGACAGGGGCCGGGTCAGGAGGCCTGGGAGGTGGCCGCAGGACAGGGGCCGGGTCAGGTGGCCTGGGAGGAGGCCACAGGACAGGGACCGGGTCAGGAGGCCTGGGAGGAGGACACAGGACAGGGACCGGGACTGGGTCAGGAGGAGGCCACAGGACAGGGAGTCACTAGTAACGCAGACGTTACTGTTGAAGGAGGAGTCTCTAGGGGAGTGGGCGGTGTCGCATGAGGAATGGTCTCCGAGGCGGAGCAGTGGAAGGCGAAGTCATGGAAGGCTCTGGGGCGGCGCCGTGGAAGGCGAAGTCATGGAAGGCTCTGGGGCGGCGCCGTGGAAGGCGAAGTCATGGAAGGCTCTGGGGCGGCGCCGTGGAAGGCTCTGGGGGAGAGTCTGGGGAGCAGAAGCCTTTCTGCTTTTCCTCCTCCTCCTCCTCCGGATGGCCATGGAAGGCAGACGAGGCTGGCAACGCAGGCTCTGGGACAAACGAGGCTGGCAACACAGGCTCTGGGACAAACGAGGCTGGCAACGCAGGCTCTGGGACGGACGAGGCTGGCAACGCAGGCTCTGGGACGGACGAGGCTGGCAACGCAGGCTCTGGGACGGACGAGGCTGGCAACGCAGGCTCTGGGACGGACGAGGCTGGCAACGCAGGCTCTGGGACGGACGAGACTTCCAGCTCGTTGGCCGTGGCAGGCGTGGCCATTGGCTTGTTGGCCGTGGCAGGTGTGGGCTCTTTATGAGTACTCTCAGAAGCAAACATCTCTAAAATTAAATCCACGTACTTCTCCCACGTGTAATCACCGGTCTCTGGCAAATCCTCCATTCATGGGCAAGGAGGCTGATCTGGTAAATGGACTTCAAGTGACTATCAGCAAATCCAGTGCATCTGGCAATGGTGCTGAACAGACGCGAGTATTCAATCATAGGGAGGTTCGCTAGGCACAACTGGAGGAAGACCGCTGCTAGATCCACCTTGGGTCAGTTCTTCTGTGACGAGGCAGGCAAAGAATGAGGATCTAAGTGCAGCTTTATTAAAATAAACAAGAAAACTCAGAATAAAGACAAACACAGAGAACCTAGCACCAAGCATAACAAAACATGCAAGAACTGAGTAATTAACCGGGGGAAACAAGGGCTTAAATACACAAGGGAAAACAAGAAACACCTGGGGAAACAATCAGTGAATGAGAAACAATCAGGGGAAAACCAGTCATAAAATGAAACTACAAAGAACTACAAAAACCTAACAGGAAACAGGAACTAAACAAGAACTTCAACATAAAAGCACAAAAACAAAAGACAACGGGGAATATGTGACATAAAGCATGTAACAATAAATATATCTGAAAATGTTCCTCCTAACTTATTTCTTTGCTGAGCGGATCTATGATATATTTTTCAAGTGTCAATAAATCGGCACAGTTGAAGTTTGTATTCGAGACACCGTTATTTCAAGATGACCAGAGCAAAATTTAGGATGCAATGATTGGTCCACTGGTTAGTCCAGTCCGAGTCATTCAGTCACATTACTTTTTTATTTGCATTTTATATTCCTAATAAATTCAATAGGAATTGGTACATCATAGTTTATGTGCATTTCTTCTTAACACATTTTTGTTTATTTTATTCGCATCTTGGTGTTTCCATCCAGTAATATTTATGCAATATCCCAAAAAATGTGCATGAAAATAAAAATATGTGGATCGAAACCCAGCTATTGTTGTCAGATTTTACTGCTGATTTCAAATATGTTCTCTGATCATAATCTTGACCAACAGTTTTGGAGATTCAGGTCTTTCTCCATTTAAATATTTAGGAGTTGTGCTTTTATGCTGCATGTTTACATAGGCTCACAATGGGATACTACCCATACTACTTCTGCCATATACTGTATGTCTATTGCATAAATAGTAGGACTAGCATGATAGTATGCAATTCCTAAATCGGCCAAAGAAATTTGCTGGGTTCTGGATGTATTTTTCCCATAGATTTTTCCATAGACTTTTCATAAAATCCTCCATAAAAGAGTTTTGAGTTCAATCAAAACATTACAAACTTTATTTTGAGCCAAAAAGTATTTGAATATTGGACAAAAAGACAACGTTACAAAACTGTTTACATATTGTCTTTCACGGGCATGAACTACAATCACATGAAGAATTGTGAATGATGTAATTGTTTAAAATATTATTGGAATATATAAAGCTATTGATATTAAATTGTTGATTATAAGTATATAAACAAAATATTTTACATTTATTGCTAAATATTCCGGTATGTACGCATAGATAAGTAGTTTAAGGGTGAAGGTAAACCGACTCGATTACGTCATTCACGGTGCATCTGGGAAGTGAGTTGTCGCTCCTAGGCACAAAACTAAACACAAACATTGTAATAGAAGAATCCGAAATCTGAGTCGCTTGAAGCTTGTTCGCCTGCGAGATACCCCGCCTTCAAATCGTGAAATCTACAAATATTGAAACATAAATCATAGAATGAATGATGGTTAAGCACTGAGCTCACATTTGAAAGGTGTTTTCTCCACAGACGTGTCACTGCCTACCACTCCATCAGCCATCTTGTTTGTTTTTTATCAGGCCAGTATTGCAGCCAGTTAGCCCCCACCCTTCCACAACGTAGAGCAAGACTGTTGAATGCAGTGGGCAATTTCCAATCGAAAATTATTTGATTAGATTTTGATTTGATGAAAGAGATTCGAAAGTAGTTTGATTGCACATTTCACAAAAAGTCTTGTGAAATGGCCCTTTGTGAAAACAATAACATTCTTACTAGTGTTTGGAATGGTCCTGAAGTCACACTTAATTTTGACGGTTGTCTGAATTAAGTGCATAATCCGGGTACTTGTAGAACACTTCTTTTTGTTGCATTTTCAGTGTAAACATACTTGCAGTACCTACACTTCCAAATGGTGTAGAATAGTGCAGATGTGTTTAGTTTGGGACGATTGATTTTAGTACATTGAAAAAGTGTTCATGTGAAGACTGCATTTAGGGTGTTATTACAGCGATCTATTAGTAGAGGTTACTTGTTCCAAACAGTTCATTTCAGCCAAAAGGAATAATAAACAAGAAAATTGACTACGAAAACCATGTTTTTCAGTCGAAATGGAGAACAGTTTTTCTGTTCAAAGAGTTCACAAGGAAACCCATGTGTTCGGAGACTACATATGTCATGAAAGATTTAAATTTGAATCACCATTACACCACTGCTCATAAAGAGAAGTATGAGAGAGAGAAGCAACCCTTATCACATATTGAAAAGGTAAAATACATTAGCAGCAAAACTTTTTATAACTATATATATATATATACAGTATATATTAGTTTTTATTGTTAATAAAATATATTGCATTAGTCATGTACAGATTGCCCACAATATTGAAAAATATTAGTAAGGGGGCGAACAATGTGAGAGAGTGGATTTTTAATCAGCCCTTTGGAAGAAAGGAGAAAAAAATATTGGCCCTCATCACCATTGTAGTTGCCCGTCCTTGATTTACATCTTGAACTATAGTCCAAAGGTGCTATGACTGTAGTATACATTTTCAATAACAAAACAGCTCCACCAAGTGGATATGACTGATGTTATTGTTTAGTTTTTCTTTGTGGGGACCTGTTTTTAGTGTGATTTTGACATTCATTTTTCTCATGATAATCTCAGCCATGACTGTTCGACATTCTGTAATGTTGATCTTATAAACTGTCTGTAAGTGTTTGCCTCTCTGCAATGCATATATGTAGAATAAAATAGAGCTATAACAAAATCCCCAAATACTAAGCCACAAAACAAACTTCTGTCGCTCTGAGGACCTCTACAATGTTCCAGCAATCAAATTAATAAATATAACTAATTTCTCACAAAAGAAATATGTAATTTCAAGTATTGAAAACTGTTACATAAGAATATGACAAGTGTTGACAAGAATGTGACAAGTGCTTCTTCATATTTACATTTCATTATGAAATGTACACCAAACCTAAAAGTCTTTGAACAAAGTATTTACATTTATCTTTTTAATTTTTCTTATAACTTTAAAGCACAAAAAAGTTCTGATCTCATAGAACTAGTTAAAGTGAAGACAACATTCAGTTAATATTTCTGTTCTGTTAAGATTTTGGGCCATCAAAATGGGTCATGTGCTACCTGATGCTATTCTTAATGATTTTTGTGTATTATTATTTAAGCTCATTACTATTACTTAATAAAATGGACTGGCCAACATAAAAATTTAAATAATAACTCCTTAATATACTCAGATAAGTTCAAGACTTTTACTTGTCTGGTTCGACTTAAGTTCTTTTACACATATTTAATTCAATTTAAACCAGTAATATATATATATATATATATATATATATATATATATATATATATATATATATATATATATATATATATATGTTTTTTTTAATTTTTTATTTATTTATTTATTTTTATTTATTTTTTTGGAACAAAATAACAGGACAAGCCAGTTCAATTACATGACTTGATATCTGGCAATTTTTCCACTTGTCAAGAGAGACAAAAAATAAACAGATGACAACTTCATTGTTCATCCGGCTATGTTCAGAAAGGAATGCCATCATACTTATTTTTGCTTAGTATGCACAAAATAAACTGCCTACAATTTATTTTAATTAGAATGTATTACATTTTTTTATTTAACAAGAATGCATTATGCAGCATTAAAGGTTTTAAATATTGTTGTCACATAATGTTATGATAGTGTGAAGGTAGGAGAAGGCAGACGTGAGGTTCGGGTCTAAATGCGGTTCTTTATTAGCAAGAAAATAATAATGACACAAACACAGGAACAAATGAAAGGTCCACGATGGGAAAAGAAACCAAACTGGAACACTGGGTAATAGACAGAAGGGGTGCAGGAGTGAACAGACAGCAAACATCCACGGAGGGCTGAAGAACGGCAGGGTTAACCTCGGACGAACAGGGTACTCTAGGGAACAAGAACAAGGAGTGTACAGGAACATAGGCATGAGGAGCACGAACATGAAACGTCAACGAAGGACAACGGAGAGAGGAAACGACAGTGTTAAATAGATCGACACGGTGATAACAAAATAGGCGACAGGTGCGGACAATAATGCTGTGACAGCGGTGATGAGGAGTGAGGACGAAGGGAAGTGTAGTTCTAACAGAGACAGTGAAACACAGGCGGGCAACAAGGAAGACATGACAGGGAGCGTGTTCGGTGAAATGGAAAACACGGGATGGACAACAAGGAAGAGTGACATGGGACGTGACTGGCGAGAGTGAAACGGAAAACGACTCGGTTACTAACGTAACCTCGGTTCCCTGAGAGGAGGGAACGAGTATTGCGTAAGTAGCTTACTGTGGCAGCGGGGGCGTGGTCAAGCGCCCGTCCGGGAGAGAAAAGCGGTAAGGGCGCTTGCACCTGAGCTAAATTATGTCTAACACCTGTCTCTAATTTCAGTGAGCACGGGGAGAGCGGCATAAAAATCAGCCAGAGGGCCTCCATGAAAAGAGGAGTGACATGAGAGTTACGAGGCTGTGTCATTAAGCTGGCTGTTGGAAGAGTGCTCCGTGCACGTTGTTTTGTTATTTGTGATTATTATTGTTAATTATAAAGACCCTCACCTTTGAGCCACTGCGTCAAGTGTCATCCCTTGGAGGAGATCTTTACACTGGTGCCGAAACCCGGGATTTGTTCATCCAAGTATGGAGATGGGTCGCCCCGTAGAGTCCTCCCAGCTGACGGAGGTCCTCCAGTCCCTCGCGACACTACACCAGAGCCACCAACAATCCCTGCTTGAGCTCCGGCAGGACCAGGATCGCCGTTTTTTTGAGATCATGCGGGCTCAGGCAGAGGACCGGCACGCCATCCGGAGCCTCCTCAGCCAGGAGGCCGCGCCGGCCACAACCGCGACCACGGACACCCGCTCCACGCTGCCCCCGCCCACGTTACAGAAGATGGGGGTAGCAGACGATCCTGAGGCCTTTCTTGATTTGTTTGAGCGAACGGCAGAAATCTGGGGCTGGCCGCATGAACAATGGGCAGCCCGCCTAGTTCCTCTCCTGTCCGGGGAAGCTCAACTCGCGGCTCAACAACTGCCGGCAACTAACCTCCTGGCCTATACAGACCTAAAAAGAGCCATTTTGCAACGGGTCGGTCGGAGCCCGGAAGAGAATCGTCAGCTCTTCCGGGGCATGAAGTTGGAAAAGTCCGATCGCCCGTTCGCATTTGCCCAACGGCTCCGGGACGCCTGTCGGAGGTGGCTGCTCGCGGGGGACCGCGACGTCGAGGGTGTTGTCGATCAGGTGGTACTGGAGCAATTTAGTCAACGGCTGCCCCGGAAAACGGCGGAGTGGGTCCAGTGCCACCGCCCGGCGTCGCTGGAGGAAGCCGTTCGTCTTGCAGAGGACCATCTGGCGGCGATCCCGAGGGCGGACAAGCCCTCTTCTTCATCTCTCTCTCTCTCCCCTTCCCTTGTGTCTGCCCCGGCCCTCGCCCCCTCCCCTTTGTTCTCTCCTTCTGTTCTCTCCCCAGGGCCCGTTCCTGCCCCGCGCAGGTGTGGAGGGTTCCAGAGACCAGCTTCCTGGCCTTGGGAGAATGTACCCTCCCATTCCCCGTCTTTCAGCCGCTCTCCTCCTCAGGTGGGGGCGCCCGCCAGCACAAGTGCGGCCGCAACGCCTGGGCCGGCCTGTTGGAGGTGCGGAGACCCGGACCACTTCCGGGATCAGTGTCCGCTGGTGGAGGTGGGGACGGTGGTGCGGGTCTCCGACGTCCTGCAGGCTGCCCCCTATCGGGCTGGAGCATACCGGATTCTGGTAAGGATCAGGGGGGGTATTTACCAAGCTTTGCTGGATACCGGCTGCAATCAGACCACCATCCACCAACGCTTGGTTCAGCCCGGGGCTTTGGGTTTAGCTAAACTGGTGAGGGTGAGGTGTGTGCATGGGGATGTTCACAAGTATCCCATGGTGACTTTGGCGATTAAATTCAGGGGAAAAAATCATAGTGTGGAGGCAGCGGTTAGTTCCCGCCTCACCCATCCGCTAATCTTGGGTACTGATTGGCCAAATTTTAAAGATATTTTAGAGGGTATTTGTGCGGATGGGTCCTGCATAAAGAGGTGTAAGGTGTGCGATGCTTTGGCAGGGGAGGCGGAGCCGGGGCCGTCCTCGGCTGCTTGGAATGACGAGGGAAGGGGCGAGGTGGCCGCTCCTCCTCTCAGGGAATTCCCTGAAGGGGACTTCCCTCTAGAGCAGTCGCGGGATGAAACCCTTAAACATGCTCTTGACCAAGTGAGAGTAATTGATGGTCAACAGCTCTGGCCGGGCATCGCCATTGCATACCCATATTTTGCCATGATTAGAGATCGGTTATATAGAGTGACGCAGGAAGCTCAAACAAAGGAGGAAGTAACACAATTATTGGTTCCACGGAGCCGCCGGGAAATGGTTTTCCAGGCGGCTCACTATAATCTTATGGCCGGTCACCTAGGGGAACGGAAAACACTTCTCCGTCTAATAGCCCGTTTCTATTGGCCGGGCATTGGCGGTGACGTCCGCAGGTGGTGTGCGGCGTGCCGTGAATGTCAGCTGGTAAACCCACCGGCCACCCCAAAAGCGCCATTGCGCCCTCTACCATTAATCGAGGTCCCTTCGAAAGAATTGGGATGGACCTCATCGGGCCATTAGAACGGTCAGCACGCAGACATCGCTCGTGTTAGTCCTAGTGGATTACGCGACGCGATATCCGGAAGCAGTGCCTCTGAGCAACATCTCCGCACGTAGTGTTGCAGGGGCACTCTTCAAGATAATCTCCTGGGTGGGGATTCCGAAAGAAATCCTCACCGATCAAGGCACGACTTTTATGTCACGAACACTTCGCGAACTTTACGAGCTCTTGGGCATTAAATCGATTCAGCACTAGCGTTTACCATCCGCAGACTGATGGCCTAGTGGAACGATTTAATAAAACGCTCAAGAACATGATTCAGTAAATTGCAGTACACGATGACGCTAGAAATTGGGATAAGTGGCTAGACCCCTGTTGTTTGCAGTACGAGAGGTCCCACAAGCCTCCACAGGGTTCTCCCCGTTTGAGCTGCTGTACGGGCGATGCCCCGCGGTGTCCTTGACATCATCCGCGGCGTGGGAGGAGGGACCTTCTAATAGCAAAAATGAAATTCAGTTCGTTCTCGATCTTAGAGCAAAACTCCACACACTGGGGCTGACTAACACAGGAGAATTTGCTCCAAGCTCAAGAATGCCAACGCCGGCTGTATGACAGGGGTGCTCGGCTACGGGAATTTGCACCGGGAGATAAGGTACTCGTATTACTCCCAACATTGAGCTCTAAATTACTCGCCAAGTGGCAAGGACCCTTTGAGGTCACACGACGAGTAGGGGATCTCGATTATGAAGTTAAACGTACCGATAGAGGGGGCGCACGTCAAATTTATCACCTCAACCTCTTGAAATTATGGAGGGAGGAGGCGGCCTCTGTGACGTTGGCCACAGTAGTTCCGGAGAGGGCGGAGCTCGGACCGGAGGTAAACAAAAACTACAATCTTAACACTCCAGTTACTTGTGGAGACCACCTCTCACCGCGTCAACTCACAGAGGTTTCCGAATTACAAAAGGAATTTGCGGATGTGTTTTCCCCTCTACCGGGCCGTACAGACATCATACAGCACCACATCGAGACCGATCCGGGCGCGATGGTGCGTTGCCGCCCCTATCGCTTACCCGAACATAAAAAGAAAATAGTACAGGAGGAATTAGATGTGATGCTTGATATGGGCGTGATAGAGGAATCCCACAGTGATTGGTCCAGCCCGGTTGTTCTTGTTCCCAAGAGTGATGGGTAAATTTGACGCGTACCCAATGCCCCGTGTTGATGAACTGCTCGATCGGTTAGGTACTGCTCGATTTTGGATTTAACAAAGGGCTATTGGCAGATCCCCTTGACTCCAATGTCCCGTGAGAAAACAGTCTTCACTACACCGTTTGGAATACACCAGCGCCTCATGGATCGGATCCTCAGACCACACACCGCGTACGCCGCTGCCTATTTAGATGATATTATCATTTATAGCAATGATTGGCAGCGGCACATGCAACATCTGAGGGCCGTCCTGAGATCGCTGCGACGGGCGGGGCTCACAGCAAATCCTAAGAAGTGCGCTATTGGGCGTGTGGAGGTACGGTATCTGGGGTTCCACTTGGGTCATGGCCAGGTGCGTCCCCAAATTGATAAGACCGCGGCGATTGCGACTTGCCCTAGACCTAAGACCAAAAAGGGGGTGAGGCAGTTCCTGGGGCTGGCTGGCTATTATAGAAGGTTTGTGCCTAATTGTTCGGATGTCACCAGCCCGCTGACTGACCTCACTAAAAAGGGGGCTCCAGATCCGGTTCAATGGTCGGAGCAGTGTCAACAGGCGTTTATGCAGGTTAAAGCCGCACTTTGTGGGGGGCCACTTCTTCATGCACCTGACTTCTCTCTCCCTTTTATTTTGCAGACGGACGCTTCAGACAGAGGGCTGGGGGCCGTACTCTCGCAGGTGGTGGAGGGGGAGGAGCGCCCGGTGCTGTACATTAGCCGTAGTCTCTCCTTAAGGGAGACTAAGTACAGCACCGTGGAAAAGGAGTGTTTGGCCATCAAGTGGGCGGTCCTCACCCTCCGTTACTACCTGCTGGGGCGGGCCTTCACCCTCTGCTCGGATCACGCCCCACTGCAGTGGCTCCATCGCATGAAAGATACTAACGCCCGGATCACCCGTTGGTATCTGGCCCTCCAGCCTTTTAAATTCAAGGTGGTCCACAGACCAGGGGTGCAGATGGCTGTCGCCGACTTCCTCTCCAGAAATGGGGGGGGGAGTGGTAGACAGGCCGGATGACGCCCCAGCCTGAGTCGGGCGGTGGGGGTATGTGGCAGCGGGGGCGTGGTCAAGCGCCCGTCCGGGAGAGAAAAGCGGTAAGGGCGCTTGCACCTGAGCTAAATTATGTCTAACACCTGTCTCTAATTTCAGTGAGCACGGGGAGAGCGGCATAAAAATCAGCCAGAGGGCCTCCATGAAAAGAGGAGTGACATGAGAGTTACGAGGCTGTGTCATTAAGCTGGCTGTTGGAAGAGTGCTCCGTGCACATTGTTTTGTTATTTGTGATTATTACTGTTAATAATAAAGACCCTCACCTTTGAGCCACTGCGTCAAGTGTCATCCCTTGGAGGAGATCTTTACACTTACGCTATGGGAAAACTCAGTTTCTCGAGAAATATTGAAGTCTTTATGTAAAACGCATTGCAGCTGCACAGCATACAGCAATGAGCGAGGCAGCTCGGTCATTGGCTGTGCCGCGGCAACTTGCTCGAACCAATGACTCTGTACGCGCGATCAATGGGCGCGCGCTTCGCGCTCGCGCTCTCAGAGCCCGCCAAGATGGGCGTGGCTAGGGCTATTTATTAGGCGCCCCGTCATGAGAGTTCTTTAGGTTCAATCGACTGAAGCGAACTGACCAAGCACAAGCACGGCAGCTTACACAATACTCGTTCCCTCCTCTCAGGGAACCGAGGTTACGTTAGTAACCGAGTCGTTCCCTCTCGAGAGGTCTCTCCTATTGCGTAAGTAGCTTACGCTATGGGAACACCATGCAAAACGCAGTGCGTGCTGACTTCGCTCTATAAAGCCAGAGGCGGATGCCTGAGCCTTAAAGCAAAGTGATTATCCAACAAGCCAGCCAACGGCGAGCTATATAATGGGAAAATACAGAGCGCCTTTGCCCCAAGGAGGTCCATGGTGGGAGCTCATTGTAAAAACACAAGCACATAACTTATGTACTGATTTTTCTATGTATTGATATGCATAAAAAATCCTCTAAGTCAGTCAGAGACGGACCTATAAGGGAGGAGATAATGCTCAGCATATACATACTCCAGTCCATTCTACAGTCAGGCTGATAGAATGTTGGAATGCAATGAGGGGACCTGTAGGTTATAAAACCTGATAAATGTCGAAGGCGAGGCCCAGCCTGCCACCGCACAAATATCCTCAATGGGTATCCCACTCGACCACGCCCACGAGGAGGCCATGCTCCTCGTAGAGTGAGCTCTGACGCCTAAGGGGCATTGAAGGCCCTTGGCTTCATAAGCCAGCACTATAGCATCCACTATCCAGCGTGATATTCTTTGCTTTGAAACTGCGAGACCTTTAGTGCGGCCGCCAAAGCATACGAATAATTGTTCCGTCTGTCTGAACGGGGCAGAACATTCCAAATATACTCTGAGCGCCCTGACCGGGCAGAGTAAATTAGCGTCGCTTTCGTCTGCTGGGGACGATAGCGCTGCCAGAGATATCACCTGTACTCTGAAGGGTGTGGAGGGGGGTTCATCCTCCTAGCGCCTCTTAGGAAACGAATGATTAGGTCGTTTTTCCCTAATGAACGTCCTTTATGAGGATTGTGTGATGCCGCTATGGCAGCCACATAGACTTTGAGTGTGGAGGGTGTGCGGCCCGCCTCCAGTAGCTCTTGCAAAAAGGCGAGTACACTTGGTATCTCGCACGATTTGGGGTTCAAGCTCTTGGTATCACACCAGTCACTGAACACTTTCCACTTTTGGGTATATAAGTGTCTCGTAGAGGGCGCTCGTGCCTCCGTGATGGTTCTCAAAACTCCACTGGGGAGGTTCTCGGGAACCCGTTGAGGGGCCATGCATGGAGGGTCCACAGATCGGGGCGGGGATGAAGAATCATCCCGTTGGCCTGCCTGAGGAGGTCTAGCCTCAGCGGAATCGGCCATGGGGCAGATTGCATCATCTGCATCAGTTCTGGAAACCACGTCTGGTTTTTCCAGAGAGGGGCTACCAGGAGCACTGCACATTTTACTTCCCTGATCCAACTGATGACCTGAGGTAGCATCGCGATCGGGGGAAAAGCATACAAGGGGCGGCTCGGCCAGACTTGGGCGAGTGCAGAAGAAAAGGGGGCAGTGCGCATTTTCCCTGGAGGCGAAGAGGTCGACCTCCGCCTTGCCAAAGGTTTGCCATAACCACTGAACCGTCAGGGGGTGGAGAGACCATTCTCCTGGGAGAACCTTGTCTCTGGACAGCATGTCCGCTCCCTGGTTCAGGACGCCTGGCACATGCGCTGCTCTCAGCGAGCGCAAGTGGTGCTGTGACCATGAGATGAGCTCCCTGGCCATAGAGTGCAGGGAACTCGACCTGAGTCCACCCTGGCGATTTATATACGATACTACCATCATGTTGTCCGTTCGGACCAGGACGTGTTCGTTTTTCAGGTACGGAAGCAGGGCTCTGAGAGCCAAGGCGACCGCTTTCATTTCCAGACAGTTTATATGTAGGCGCTTTTCCGGGTTTGACCAAAAGCCGGAGACAGGCCTGCCCTCGTAAAGGGCCCCCCATCCTATTTTGGAGGCATCTATCGTGATCATTTTTCTCCGTGTGTTCACGCCCAGACTCACGGCGGTTCGATACCAGTCGACGGCTTTCCAGGGCGTCAGGGCTTTTATACAGCCGTGATTTGCTCTGATTAAAAAGTGGCCCGAGCGCCACACGTGAGTGGGGACACGGCTCTAGAGCCAGCGTTGGAGAGGACGCATGTGCAACAATCCTAGCTGGAGTACAGCTGATGCCGAGGCCATGAGACCGAGCATCCTTTGAAATCGTTTGACGGGGCGCGCGCACCCGGTCTGAATGATGTTGCAAGGCGTCGAATAGAGAGCGCGCGCTCTGATGAGAGGCGTGCCATCATCTGCACTGAGTCTAGCACTATTCCCAGAAAGGAGATATTCTGGCTGGGGGATAGCACGCTCTTTGCAAAATTGATTCTCAGACCCAGGCATTCTAGATGGCTGATAATCCAAGATCTGTGCGTCGTTAACTGACTCTCTGATTGTGCTATGATTAGCCAATCGTCGAAGTAATTCAGTATTCGCACTCCCCGCTGTCTCAGGGGAAAGTGCTGCGTCCATACATTTCGTGGAATGTACGGGGGCCAATGATAGGTCGAATGGTAGTACTGTGTACTGGTATGACTGTCCCTCGAAGCGAATCTCAGAAAAGGCCTGTGATGAGGCGCTATCGGAATGTGAAAGTAAGCATCTTTCAAATCCACTGATAGAAACCAACCCCGGGCTGAACTTGCGCGAGGATATGTTTGGTCGTTAACATTCTGAACGAGTGAATCATTAAAGCTTTGTTCAGATGTCTGAGATCTAGGATGGGGCGGAGGCCACCGTCCTTTTCGGATGAGAAAATAGCGGCTGTAAAAACCTGCCTCGCTCATAGAGGGAGGAACAGTTTCTATAGCCCTTCTCTATTAGTTTGAGCACCTCGGTGCGTAGAACATGTGACACATCTCTCCTCACTTTCGTCTCGACCACCGCTGAAAAGCGGGGTGGTCTCGTGAGCTAATTGAAGCGAGTAACCGTGTTTTATTATGTTCAAAACCCATTTCGGCATGTCGGGGATTTTTTTCCCAGGCTTTTGCTCGCACAGATATGGGCTGAATGCTGGCTGGGGGCGTGTCGCAGTGACGTATGGGCCCCACCGGCAAATTGCCTTGTGCTAACACTGAGCTTACAGCTGTCAGAGGTGCGGGCGTGCGCTGAGCAGCCTTGTTGAGTGCCAAGGTGCGTGTGAGATTACAGGCACGCGCGCTATCTCCGAAATGCTCGCAGCATGAGCTGGAGAAATGTTTGAAACTGTATGGACAGTGTTTTCGGGTGGGAGTGCATACATCATAATAGGCACGCGCGCCACTGTCATAAAGCTTCCCGCTCTTAGCGGGGAGTTTCTTGGCTCGCGCGTCGCATCCGTGATGCTTGCGGCATGAGACAGAGAAATGTTTGAAACTGTATCGACAGTGCTTACGGGTGGGGGTGCATACATTGTAATAGGCACGCACGCCACTTTCATAAAGCTTCCCGCTCTTAGCGGGGAGTTTCTTGGCTCGCGCGTCGCATCTGTGATTCTTGCGGCATGAGACAGAGAACTGTTTGAAACTGTATGGGCAGTGCTTATGGGTGGGGGTGCATATACCGTAGTAGGCACGCGCGCCACTTTCATATAGCCTCCCGCTCGCGGCAGGGGGTTTTTGGCTATGCATACAGTGTTTGTGTGTAGGGGTGCATGCAGGACAGCAGGCACGCGCGCTACCTTTATAGTATTTCCCGCTTTTACTGGGGAAGTGTTTATAACTGTGGGAACAGTGCTTGCGTGTAGTGGTGCATACATGACAATAGGCACACGATCTACATATATGGTGCGTCCAGTTGGAGCTGGGGAAGTATTCGGCACTGTTTGGACAGTATTGATACGTGGGAATGCGCACTTTAGTGTGGACACGTGACCCCTTAGTGACACAGGCAGAAAATGACTCTTTTTGTGATTTCTGTGTGTTGCTGTTAAAACGGCGTTTGATTGCAGGTGAGCGAGTTCTGTGACTGGCCCATTGACTGCTGTACAGACATTTCCAGCCACCTGTAAGGGGACTGGGTAATGTTTCACACGTTTTAGAGAGAGTGGTCCGGCTTTTGCGAGACACGCACTCTCTCTTTTTCTTCCTATTGCTAGGAAGACTTCCGAGGCTCTGGGTTCAGCACGATCTTGGGCCGAGGACCCCGTTGCTCAGGCGGCTTCCTTCGGTTAGCAGAATGCGAGCGGCGTTGAGCGTCCGTTTCAGGTCTGCTCTTTGGCTGGGAGACGGGAGGCGCCGCCCTGGCTCGCTGCTGCTGCTGAGGCGGTCTCTGGCGGCTCTGAGACGAGCTGGAGCGCTTGGGCAGGTAGTGACGCATAGCCTGCGAATCCTTCCGAGCTTCAGTAAAGCATTCAGCAAACTCTTTTACCGCCGGTCCGAACAGGCCGCTTGGAGCGATAGGCGCGTCAAGCAATGGCGCCTTATCCGCGTCCTTCATCTCTGTTAGCATCAGCCACTGATGGCGCTCAAGGACAGTCAGGTTAGCCATGGCCCGGCCGATGGATTGGGCGGTGGCCTTTGTGGCTCGCAGGGCTACGTCAGTGGCGCTGCGCAGGTCCTTGAAAGCCTCAGGCTCAGGTCCCGACTCATCCATGGTGCGGAGAAGTTTGGCCTGATAAACTTGTAGAACAGCCATGGAATGAAGCGCTGACGCAGCTTGGCCGGCGGAGGCGTATGCGCGGCCGGCGAGAGCTGAGGTAGATCGGCAGGGCTTCGAGGGATGAGAAGCTTTGGCTTTCCATCCAGCGGTGGAGGGTGGGCACAGATGGTTGGCCACAGCCTCCTCGAGGGGCGGGGTTCCCTCGTAGCCTCTTTCTCTCGTGCCGTCCACCGAGGAGAGCGAGGAAGAGAAAGAAGGCTTCAGGCGAGCAGAGTGCGGGGCTTTGCACGACTTTCTGAGTTCGTTGTGAACTTCGGGGAAGAAAGGGGAGGGTCTCTGTCGAGGGGCCTGCCGGCGCCCCTGCAGGAACCACTCGTCCAGCCGGCTGCGGGCGGGTTCTTCCGGAGAAGACCAGTCGAGCCCGAGGTCTTCCACGGCTTTGGACAGGATGCGGACGATCTCAGAGTCCATGCTGGTGCCCGTGCTCGTGTCCGCTAATGTCGACGGCGCGGGGTCGAAGGCCGAGCCCGGCCAGTCGTCGGATGCAGCGTCAATAGAAAGGCTGTCATCCTTTTCACCGTCGTCCCCTGACGCGCCGAACGAGACGAGACCCACCGCTCTGTTGGAGGGTGCTGGTCCGCCTGCGTGAAATGGACTGGCGGCGGGAGATCTTGGGTAGTGGTGAAGCACGCGGGACTGGCCCGGCGTGGCGTCACTGAATTCAGCGTGCTCTGGCAGCCTCTGTGAGCGGCGCTTTTTCTTGCGCGGCTCGAACGGAGGAGACGGCAGCACGGTGGAAGCAGGCTCGTTCGCGGTGAAGGCGGCAAAGCGAGCGCGCAGCTCGGCGAGTCCCAGGGAGTCACATTCGGGGCATCCGCCCTGAATGAGAGCAGCTTCTGCGTGGTCCGGTCCCAGGCAGCGAGTGCAGATAACGTGACGGTCCCCGTCAGGAAGAGGGCCTCTGCACGAGGCGCAGGTTAAAGGCATTTGGAACAACGCCTCGAAAATTGCTCTTTTACTTAAATCAAAAGCGTCGCAGAGGCGAACACTTGTAAGTAAAAAAGGATATCAGTGATGCACGCCGGATGGCGTAGCAGAAGGCTTCGAAGGCGACTGAAGGTGCCGGCGTCCTCTTAGCAGTCCTGCTGTAGGCTTGTCAACGGCGGGCGAAAAGTCTCCAACAATCCGGAGGATCCAGTGGTCTTCGCTGAAGGAGATTAAATCTAAAGAACTCTCATGACGGGGCGCCTAATATATAGCCCTAGCCACGCCCATCTTGGCGGGCTCTGAGCTGCTGGCTAGCGCCATTGGTCGCTGCGTTCAGAGTCGCCCGTCATTGGTTCGAGCAAGTTGCCGCAGCACAGCCAATGACCGAGCTGCCTCGCTCATTGCTGTATGCTGTGCAGCTGCAATGCGTTTTACATAAAGACTTCAATATTTCTCGAGAAACTGAGTTTTCCCATAGCGTAAGCTACTTACGCAATAGGAGAGACCTCTCGAGAGGGAACGCGGGGCGGACCACAATGAAAGGTGACATAAACGTGACTAGTGAAAACAGAGAACACAGGGATCGTAACACATAACCTCATTCTGCATGTTTAATTTAGTGGGTGACCAATTTATTATCTAGAAAATTAAGAAATGGATAGTCTACTTTGCATTTACATTAATGTCTAAAAATGTGAGTACAATCAAATAAGGAATTTGTAAAAAATCACAGCTTTATTTCTGGTTAATTTGTCACTTGGTAATGAAAGGTCAAGTCAAGTGCATCGAATTGTGTATTCAGTATTGTATACATTATTTTATGCAGCATGCACTGTTGTACACTACACATTTCGGCAAATGTATTAGGTCATCTGAATATTTGATGCATACAGAAAATCTGCATACAATATGTACAATCAGGGTTGGGGAGTAATGGAATACATGTAACGGGATTAAAATATAAGTAACTATCTTCCACTACAGTTACAATTGAAATCATTGGTAATTAGAATAGTTACATTCAAAAATTATTTTGATTACTGAAGAGATTACTTTACATTTTATTGTCATTTGTTTCATTTAATATTTAGTCCTTTCAGATGAAAAACATTTAAACATATAAATGATGTGATCCAAAGTGCATTTGAACAGCGGTGAAACACTTTCTTGTGATGCGTTACATTAATTCGAGGAGACAGACAAGTAAGTTTGAAGCAGAAGAAATAGAAATAATCCTTGTGTAAATTTTCAGCATTACGCTAAGCTAAAATATTTATCAAGAAAATTCACATTGGATCACAATTTCTTTTTTCTAGTAAGACCTTTGATATTAGGGCAAAAAATCTTATTCTTGATAATCATTTCTGTATTTCTTTCCTGTAAAAATATCTAAAATCCTTTAAAATAAGATCAATTGGATTGATCTTGTTTTAGAAACAAAACTGCATAAGATATTTAGGTTTATATTGAGAATGTATTTTTAACATGTGTATTTTGTCTTGCTGTACTGGCAGAGTTTTTATAGTCAAAATAAGTGAAAAAAATCTACCAGTGCTGATGAAGTAATCCAAAGTGTTTAGAATACGTTACTGATTTTGAGTAAAAATAAGTTACAACTTACATTTTACAGCATGTATTCAGTAATCTGTAGTGGGATACACTTCAAAAGTAACCCTTCCAACCATATGTAGAATATGCATATTGCAGAAATAGTAAAATGGCATTATGCTTCTCAAAACATAGTCAAGGTGAGGAAATACAAAATCAGTTTTTGCATTTGAAAGGGCTAAAATATTCAGCGTCATTCATCCTTACAATATTCTTTCAATTTAAACTACTCTCCTTGACTTTTATCATGCAACCTCCAGTTGCACCTATAAAACATATGGATCCAGTGCTTAAATTATAACTACTTAAATTAAATTATAACTACTTAAATTATAATTTAGTAGTGCCGTCTCTACATGATAAGCTGCATATGGCCTCATGACCACTAGGGGGGCCCCTTCCACTGGTTCGGACAAATAATAGTGTAAATAACACTGGCCACACAGCCCGGCCATATGCAATAGTTTATTCGCTAATAGTCCGATAGAACCACAAATTACGAAAAAATATAAAAGAACCATTGAAGAAAAAGCATGTTGACTTAAGTTTATTATTTTTACATTTGCATATCTGAGAACTAGTGTGGCAACATTCAGTGTGGGCAACCTGAGTTCGAGCCTTTTGCCAATTTCCCTTCTCCAAAGATCTATCATATGTAAGCAAAGATAGACAATGGCTGTATGCCACTAGTCGTCAGAGAGTCGTTTATTTGTAATAAAACTGAACACAAAAGGTGTAAATAAAGTGTCAAATGGGAGTGTGGTATAACTGAAAGTAAACGGTGTCTTCGCTATAGGTTCAGGGGGCTTACTGGGAAATGCAGAAAAGGGATTGGTTCAGATAGGAAGGGGGCGGTCTTGGAATAAACTACAGTTGATAGTTTTGTATTTATAAGATTTATACTTTTGAATAAATTTACTTGATTATTTGCACAATTTTACACTTATATACCTAGTTATTGATGCTAAGTGTGTTTGGTTAGGTACCTGAAGGAGGGCCCCGTTTGAAAATCTGATTAAGGCCCTCAAAATACTACAAATATGTTCTAAACTGGATTGTGCTCTCTGGAAAAAGATGAAGTACACAAGGAAGTACTCAGTTTTCACAAAGAACCATATTGAATTGGGTCCATATGACTTGGTTATAACTCACTAATAAAAATGTACAACACAGCATGTACTAGACCAATATAAATATACACACAATCTTCAGTCCACATCTATTTGAAATTCTTAATTGAGAAGTGCATTAGTTTTTCATTTACATACATTAAAAACAATACAATTTAGACTAAAAACAACCTAGATATTAAAGTTAAAAAGGTCAGAAAATGAATTAAAATAGATTAGCTTTTTTGGCTTAAAAATCATAAAGCTTTACTTTTCCAAACTTAATTTGATAGTAATCTGCTTTTGTCACAAACTGAAAGCAGAAAAACAGACATTTGTGAAAGGACTTTAATAATCAGCAAAACATGCAGGAACCACATGGTTTCACACGATTCTCATTACGATCAATAAATACCAAAAATATTTGTATTATCTTGGTCTTATGTCCATTAAGACAGTTGTTAACAATATGTAATACAGTCTGTACACAAAGACCAGCACCATTTTTACTTAAAGGATTAGTTCACACAAATATAAAAGGATTCTGTCAGTATTTACTCCCTAGAACAAAAATTATAATTTTTTAAGAATCTTCATGGAGCTAATTTCCAAACAACTGTTGCTAGGTCAGTCTGGATCCAAATACAAAATGAAAATGGACAAAATAAATGAATAAATTCCAATTTCAGAGATTCGGCAGGGGGGAAAATTTCCTGCAAGTAACTTAAATTGTGAATGAGACGCAGTGTAAAGCGCTTTACCGTTAAGGCTTAAAAAGGCGCTATATAAGTGCAAACTATTTACCATTTAAATTTCGGCCTGTTCCTTAGACAAATTTATCATATGGTAGACTTGGAATATAGGGAATGAGTTGTATAGAGAACATTTACAGTATGATACTTTTATTGTGTATTTTCTTCTTTTGGGGATTGACAGACATGGCCTCCATAAATCCTCCAATAAATTGTATGGAAAAGAGCTACGTGAAGATTCTCCTCGCTGTATTCCACAGAAAAATTAACAGCATACAGATTTGGAATGACGTGTGCAAGTAAATATTTACATTTTTTTTTTTTCATTTTGAGAGAAATTCCTCTAATTAAATATAAAATTATATAATCACGTTTCAATTAAAAATGTTGTCACTGCAGTTTAAGGTCCTCAGTGTGTTCCTTGGCAGTCTGAAAGAGAAACATACAGTAGTAAATATTAAACAAGTCAGTAAGATACCATAAAACATTAGAATATGTGGTTTTACTCCATTTAACTATGCATATATCCACTATATGGGTGGATATTTGGGCATTCCTTTTTTACCTTAAAACACCTTAAAATACCTTAATTAAAACACAAAATGAAACTTAAATGTGTTCCTTTAGTTCAAGATTAACTACTTTCAGGTTAACTTACAGGCTTTGCATTACAAGGTGGTATTCAAGTTTTAACGATAGTCAAATGTGGGTTTCATGTTTTGCAATGTAGTAGCAATACTCTTCCCTAGGACATGTTAAAACTACTATACTAAAGACAAAATAATACAAACAAAGACAAAGTGCTATAACATACGCTTAAAGATCCCATGAAATCGAAATTGGGAGTTTCGTGGCTTTTACTTAATGTCTGTTGCCTTTTAGGCCATCAATAAGCTACATCAGCTTACTCATAAACGTTGACAAAATTCACTTTTAGCAGATACTTAGGAAAAATTGCCATGGTCAGTCAATCCAATATTATTTAAATAAATGCCTTAGTTAAAAAGGTACCAATGAATGTGTTTCCATAAGTACTGTGCCACAATGAATTTATGTGCAGGCAGATGCATCCAAATGTAATTTAAAATGCATATACTATCAAATCAGATGCCTGTCTTCCAGTTCTTTGAATTGAATCTGGAAGACAGGCATATTCAAAGTAGAAATAACTCCACATACACTTACTAAGATGGTGTTGGCCATTGACTTCAAGCTGTTCCAGAGGTCTCAGTGACTTTGATCTCCTCCTCAATCTCCTCCACACCTGCCTGATTCATGAGGTCAGATATGTTATTTTCCAGGTCATCGATTCGCGTGCTCATCTCATCAAGTATTTGGATTAAGGAGAATTTTAAATGAAATTGTCCGTTTAGAATAAACCAGCTCCTTATTCCTATGCCCCGTGATGCTTTGTGCAAAATGTGGGAGGTACTACTGCTAAGAAGTAAACACAGTTGTAGTTGCATCATATGTTTATTATAATTTTTTCATTGCAGTGTTGATCATTCATTCACACTCCTAGATGTGTGAGCACAGCCTGACAGAGCTTACAAAGGACAATATATGGATAGCTGTTCCAACTTTAATAGATGTTTGGGAGGACGATTTAAAGAAGTGTGTATGTAGATCCACAAACTGCACATTAACTCTGAGCTCTGTAAGGACATTGTAACATATTCTAGCCGAAACGACTTGAGCAAAACATAATACAATACTCACTAAGACCTTGTTTATAGATGGTATTTGTTTTGTTAAATGATTCTAAATGACTCACTTTTTGACTCACATCTCAACATGTCTCTGTTTATTGAATGATCGCACATTACATGTTGGTCTTGTACAGTACGTCTGTTTCTCAAATCAATGTTACTTTTGCTCTAACACAGTGCCATCTACTGGATTCTTGAAGAACAACATATATTGTAATTAATGCACATCGTCAAGGTATTAAGATATATCTCGTGTGATCCGATCACATGTGGTCAGATGAGACACATCGTTGCTGGTCACACAAATGCATCTCCTGTGAGCACTTGTGACATAGCATCACTACATCATAAATTAATAAACCGGAAAAATGTTACAAAAGGTACCAAAATTGGCACAGCTAGGTACAGCTCTAATTTCGTCTACTGTAAGTGCACACAAAGACAGTGAAAATCCATTAAGAATTCGTAAATGTACATTTTTCAACTCTATCATTTTTTTCAGAACGGACAGTTATTTCCTTTTAAAGCCATGTGTCACCAGAATCATGAACAGTTTAAACACTTGATTTAGCGCAGCGGTTGATTGACAGATAAGGAGTGGCACTTCATGGAACAAACAGTGTTTACCACGTTTCAAATTCGTTTTTGATTAACTCCGAATGATTTTTTTGTGATCACAAAACGTTTTGCACCCCATTTACACCAGTATATAGTACTGATCACCAGAGCCGTAGCTTTTAGGGTGAAAGGTGGTAACGATTATAAGGGCCCAAAGGTCCATTCAAATACCAGCTGAAAATGGGGTCTAAATGACTGCTGCCTACATTAGCGAATGCGACAGAACGACTTCTGGTGGAAGTTCATCCAACATCCATTTCTCCAGTAAATCCCCCAGAAATAAGGTGGATAATCAATCTGTTAAATATTAACTGTGAGTTTGAACAGTATACATTCTACCAACAAACAGCTTGTGGATTTCAATCAATTGTAATGGTTAAAAAATTTGGTAATTGATATAAACAGATTCTGATCAAAATAAACATAAACATGCATAAGGATATTTCTCCCAATAATCTGGTCTGACATGGTCTGGAACTTGTCCTGCATATGCTGCAGTAAGGCATGTACCTGAATTGAACAGAAAATACACTTTTTAGAGTTAAACAAGGCATCTGATTGAAATGTCACAAATGTATAATATATACATTTATATGTATTATATATACATATATAAAGTTCATTCATATATATATATATATATGCATAAGCGCCATATAATATATCTATTATAAAATAAATATTTCTAGAAACACGAGGGCTTTGTGTGAGCTGCCCACACATGAGTAAAACAGCAGTTTAAGGGTATGATCTCCGCCCACGCGCGGAACTGAAACCATAGTAACAAGGGAACCTCTCAACATCGTGAAGTCACGCCAGTTACATAGTACTGCAGCTAACACTGAAATGCAGAAACCACAAGAAATTCCATCTGTATTGTAATCTAACCTGTCATTTAATATTAGAATTACATTCTGTATTCTAAATAAATCAGAAATAAAGTTTTTGGGAATTGTTAAAGAGTTCAAGAGAACGCTTGCTGAATGTTGCCCGATAAAAGGCATATCAGACACTAAACAAACACACACAAATACAGGTGAAACTCGAAAAATTAGAATATCGTGCAAAAGTTCATTAATTTCAGTAATTCAACTTAAAAGGTGAAACTAATATATTATATAGACTCATTACAAGCAAAGTAAGATATTTCAAGCCTTTATTTGATATAATTTTGATGATTATGGCTTACAGCTTATGAAAACCCCAAATTCAGAATCTCAGAAAATTAGAATATTGTGAAAAGGTTCAGTATTGTAGGCTCAAAGTGTCACACTCTAATCAGCTAAACACCTGCAAAGGGTTCCTGAGCCTTTAAATGGTCTCTCAGTCTGGTTCAGTTGAATTCACAATCATGGGGAAGACTGCTGACCTGACAGTTGTGCAGAAAACCATCATTGACACCCTCCACAAGGAGGGAAAGCCTCAAAAGGTAATTGCAAAAGAAGTCGGATGTTCTCAAAGTGCTGTATCAAAGCACATTAATAGAAGGTTAAGTGGAAGGGAAAGTGTGGAAGAAAAAGGTGCACAAGCAGCAGGGATGACCGTAGCCTGGAGAGGATTGTCAGGAAAAGGCCATTCAAATGTGTGGGGGAGCTTCACAAGGAGTGGACTGAGGCTGGAGTTACTGCATCAAGAGCCACCACACACAGACGGGTCCTGGACATGGGCTTCAAATGTCAAACGTCTTACCTGGGCTAAAGAAAAAAAAAACTGGTCTGTTGCTCAGTGGTCCAAAATCCTCTTTTCTGATTAGAGCAAATTTTGCATCTCATTTGGAAACCAAGGTCCCAGAGTCTGGAGGAAGAATGGAGAGGCACACAAGCCAAGATGCTTGAAGTCCAGTGTGAAGTTTCCACAGTCTGTGTTGGTTTGGGGAGCCATGTCATCGGCTGGTGTTGGTCCACTGTGCTTTATTAAGTCCAGAGTCAACGCAGCCGTCTACCGGGACATTTTAGAGCACTTCATGCTTCCTTCAGCAGACAAGCTTTATGGAGATGCTGACTTAATTATCCAGCAGGACTTGGCACCTGCCCACACTGCCAAAAGTACCAAAACCTGGTTCAATGACCATGGTATTACTGTGCTTGATTGGCCAGCAAACTCGCCTGACCTGAACCCAATAGAGAATCTATGGGGCATTGCCAAGAGAAAGATGAGAGACATGAGACCAAACAATGCAGAAGAGCTGAAGGCCGCTATTGAAGCATCTTGGTCTTCCATAACACCTCAGCAGTGCCACAGGCTGATAGCATCCATGCCACGCGCATTGAGGCAGTAATTAATGCAAAAGGGGCCCAAACCAAGTACTGAGTACATACGCATGATTATACTTTTCAGAGGGCCGACATTTCTGTATTTAAAATCCTTTTTTTATTGATTTCATGTAATATTCTAATTTTCTGAGATTCTGAATTTGGGGTTTTCATAAGCTGTAAGCCATAATCATCAAAATTATATGAAATAAAGGCTTGAAATATCTTACTTTGCTTGTAATGAGTCTATATAATATATTAGTTTCACCTTTTAAGTTGAATTACTGAAATGAATGAACTTTTGCACGATATTCTAATTTTTCGAGTTTCACCTGTATAAATATAATTCACTTTGATTAGTGAAGTGAGCGAGATTGAATAGCATACAACAGCGAGATCTAGCTAGCATTATACCTGGGTGGAAATCAATTACTCACCACAACAGTTAGGTCCTGGGATGATTTAGGGCCCTTGTCAGACATATCTTCTTCAAGACCTCTTACTCTTGTGAGCCTTGTGCTTGTTGGTTAAACCAGTGCAGTGCCTTGTCAAGGCAGTACAGTATACACACTGTCATGCATTCAAGGTGGAAACTGCCGTGGAGATATCGTTGTTCAGGGTTTGGTCAAATAACTTAAATCAATAGAGTGGCCTTTAAGTCTTCATGATATGATGATAAAAAATTATCTCCTAAGGGGGCGCTTGTTGGCTCAGAATGTTGAATCTAACATTGAGCATCATCTCCAAATTATATTTGGACACTACCTAACATTTAAAAGTGTATTCGTTCTGTATTCAAAAATCAAAACATATCAATTGTATGAGCAAATGCCATGTCTACACAGCCGTCTTCTTTTGTTAACTCTACTACTCTGGTTTTCAACAGCGCTTATGAATGCTAGGTATGAACGCAACGGCGCTATCATACGGTACCTGTTTCTTTTGTCATCGCAGATGAGAATGAACCAATCACACGCGTTTTTGGTTGGAGGAAAAAGCGCGGGCTTTTACACTGCCCTTTAACGACACACGGTGTTAGCGGATTGGATGCAGCATCATTTTAAAATCAATAGTTTTCAGTTTCAGATGCCATTGTAGAAATTTAGTATTCACAGTTAGCCATGATTACTTTAATCAGTGAGTGAGTGAGTGTTAAATAACAGGACGGTTACTGAGATTAAGCGAGTAGTATTAGGCTGGTCATGTGATTCTAACATGGCATCCCCCATGTGCGTACCCTCTCCACGTAGAATAAAACAGCTTTTATAAGGTTACTGATATGACTGGAGTTTTTATTTTAATTTGAGTGGTCAGGATTTCCTACATATATTGCAATATTGCAATTCATGTTTTTAGGAGTTTAAAGAATTAGGAGGAAAAAATTACTGAGTGCACCTTACAACATTTCTGGGTTCAATTTGAGTTACACTCACAACAGCATTTGTGAGAAACCCATTCACTTACATTGTAAGTGCCTCACTCCAACACCGATTTATTTTTTTAAACAAGTCAGAGTTTTGCAGACAAGTTTTAATTTAATTGGCCAGTTTCTCCAGTGAGTCAAACTATTCTGGGATTTAATAGAGCAACCATTTTTGAGCCACCGGGCGCCTCCCGTAGGACGCACATTTTTCTCTAGTTTCAAAAGCTGTTTTGGCATTCCACAGGTTTTGGTTAAACGGTAAATCGTCATTGGCAACCGAAATGAATACGAAAACCAACCTAATAACTGCTCTTATGGATTAATTTTAGATTATTGAGTTGTTATTAAAAATGCACAAGAATCTTTATCGAAAGATTACAGTTAAAAAATTTTCGTTTCGTAAATGCACAAGAATTATGAGATGAAACTGATAGACTCAATTTCCCATGAACACAGCCAACCACCGATCAGCGCAATGACTCATGGGATTTGTTGTTTATTTGTGACTTCTTGTCAATGCCGACCTGTCCGCAGATCTCACAAGTTAAACTACATGTACCATGAACCCTTAATAAACAACTTGTTCATCATAGCGGCATTTTGACCACAAGGGGGTTCTTGAGTCAGTTTGACATCGACGATTTTACAGAGCCGACACGCAGGCGTCTTTTTTTTTTTTTTTTTTAGAACTTTGGCCGTTTTTTTATTAGTATAATAGAGCAACCGTAAAGTTTATGCTACTATTATTCTTTTTAAACAAAAAAAATGCTGGATCCGGGGTTTTATCGTTGGCTGTCTTTTACTTGGTGGTTCGTTAGGTAATTGAACTGCCAGCTGGATTGTTTTCGTAACGCTATTTACTGACCAAATTTAAGTTCAGTAATCCTTCCAGAGACTTCGAACCCAGCGTAATTTTCTTGTACCAGTTAGTAAATAATATAAACGTAAGAAAACGAAGTTCAATCGTCGTTTATATCTTTCTGATGCCCAGCTAACTAGACTACAACTAGTCAGCCGGGGCTTGCTGCGCCCTAGCCGGGCGAACATTGACGCTGCTCAGTGTCATCCCAAGTGAAGAGAACCGAGTTTATTAGGCGACAATGCTTGAAATAATGTCCGAGCACCAAGGTAAGGAACCACATAAGGCCAATAAATTAAAATATTCCAACTTTAAGCCTGTTGTGATAGGCAACACCCATCATCGTTACGATTTAGCAGAGTCAGCTAGCCTGCTAAGAGATTTATTTCTGCAGCAACTCGAGATACTTTGTGGTTCAACAGTCTTATTTCTTTGGTAACCTTGATTTATTGCCAGTCACTTTGATTTTGTTTGTGGCGATGCAGTACTCGTGATTTTAGAAGACCGCGTTGATTATGCTAGCTTCTCTGCACTAGACCATGTACTACGGATTGGCCGAGAAGCTTTCTTGTGCAGTTAAGTGAAATTGTTCCAGTTGATGCCGGCCGGTCCGGCCAAAATATGTTCCATTGTGATCATTCCAATTTCAGCAACTCGTTAAAATTATTAAAACGTGGTTCGACCACCGTCATTAGTTCAAACGATTTAATACCAATGTTGACGAAACCGCTGTTACGCAGCGTTGCACATTGTGACTTCGTCGAAGTTCACCAGTGATCATTTTAACCAGTTGCCAGCGGAAAGTGTTTTATATTAATATACATTTCAGCTGCTCTCTGGTAGTTTTAATGCCCTGCTTTAGATCAAATATGCTGCTGTTTTAAAGCAGGTTGCTGCTTAGCGTGGTAGCATGACTGCAAGTCTTTGTTATACGCTTGTTATGCCCAAGTAGATTGCCAAAATGTTGAGTGTCCATTCCTCCACCACTCATTCGCCCGTTTAGTCGTCAATTTTTAAAATGTAATGAACCAGAAATTATTTGGACGAGATTTCAAGCCACTGAAGTTAACCAGATCAGTGTCGACGTCGAAAATAATCCATGTGCCACATGCGGCGGTGCCTTCTCACATTTATCACTACTTCAACTGTGGAGAAAGCTAAACTAATTACATAACAAGAGCGGGATGTTAAAGTCGGTCGATGTGTGTGTGTTTGAATGTAAAACGGTGCCCCTGCGCAATTGAATTGTGTGCTTCAAACAGCAGGGTGTCGGGAGAGATGGCATAGTTAGCGCGTCAGCATACTGTCGAAAACGACCTTTCGGTATGGTTTGTACGACATAAAACAAGGAAAATACTCGAAGTTCGGCGTTTTATCTGACCAGAGCAATTGAATCAGTTGTAAATCCTCACATAAATGTAATTCTGCCCCCTTTTCTCCTACAGATTCAATACTGAAGTGCAAAGCAGAGGCTCTGGTAAGTCAAACAAGGAAATACGACCTTTACCCTACAGGTGGCAGTGTTTGTCATAATGCCTGCTAATTCGTTATGTTCATGTTTAGCCATCAGAGAGAAGAAAGAGGACAGTAGAGGACTTCAACAAGTTTTGCAGTTTTGTTCTTGCATATGCTGGTTACATTCCTTCTCCGAAGGAGGTAAGAACGGTGTCTCGTTTTTACATTCAGGTGTGGTTTTATATTTAAACAAACAGTTTTCTAAGTTTTCACTGTGATGATTTATATATTTTCCCTGATGGATTAGTGCTGATGTTCATTTACCACTGAATATCCTCCTCAGCCCTGGGCAAGTCTTAAATGGTTAGTTCACCCAAAAATGAAAATTATCCCATAATGTTCTCACCCTCAAGCCATCTTAGGTGTGTATGACTTTCTTCTTTCAGCCAAACACAGAGTTATATAAAAAAAATATCCTGGTTCTTCCAAGCTTCCAAGCTCATCCATCCATATAAAAGTAACCCATACGGCTCCATGGGGTTATAAAGGCCTTCATAAGCGAAGCAATACGTTTTTGTAAGAAAAATATCCATATTTATAACTTGATATACTATAATCACTAGCTTGCGGTAACGGCCGTCCGGGCGTTCACGAGAGAGTTGAGTTCCGGCATATGATGTAAGCTCCGGTGAGAAGTGATGAACGCAGAAGTGCACGTTGTTTACAGCAAAGGAAAACGGTGAAAAGAAGTGAGTGGTTTTAGCTAAACTGTAGATTTGTATTAGTCTTAAAATGGTGCGTTCATGCGTCTATTCAGTCATTCCAATCGTCCATTCATGGCAGCAAACCCACTCGGCCTCTGTTGGCATTACCTCACATTTCCTGCATGAGCACCTCCATGTCTACTGTACTCTCCGTCTACAAGATTCTTTTGTTTGTGCCTCTGCTGCTGCCTCCTCCGTTTACCAAAGTTCCTGGTTTGTGTACTTCGGTTCAAACAAATAGGGCTGGGCAAAAAAATGTATCTCCTTATATTGAAATCCTCAGACATTTTTCTTTAAAAATCCTTGTTGATGTCTTCTAATTTGTGATCCAGAGATCATTTTGTTTTGCTCTATCTTCTGCGCTTTCACGTTTGTCACTTCTCACCGGAGCTTATGCTACGCCTACGTCATATGCCGGAACTCGACTCTCTTGTGAACACGCGGACGGCCGTTACTGGAAGCCAGTGATTATAGTTGATCAAGTTATACATATGGATTTTTTTCTTACATAAACGATTTGCTTCAGAAGGCCTTTATTAACCCCCTGGAGCCATATGGATTACTTTTATGATGGATGGATGTGCTTTTGTGGTTTTCAAAATTTAAGATAACATTCACTCCCTTTATAAAGCTTGGAAGAGCCAGGATATTTTTTTATATAACTCTGATTGTGTTTGGTTGAAAGAAGAAAGTCATATACACCTAGGTTGGCTTAAGGGCGAGTAAATTATGGGATCATTTTCATTTTTGGGTGAACTAACCCTTTAAGCCCAAAGTATACTTCGGTCAGACCGGACACGTGATGCAAATCTAGTCATCAGCAGAGTGCACAAGCACTCTTTGAAAAGGCAGAATGCACATGCGCCTGGAGTTATTTGCACTAATTAGTTGGTCCACAAGGTCGCAACGTTCACATTGAGTCGTTGCTGTCACGAAGAAGTGCTAGATGTTGTAATCTCCGTTAAACATCGGTGGCCTATGTCACAAAGCAAGATTAAGCAGCTAGCTAGATAAGTTTAAATATAGTTTAAGCGAACTCTGAATTTGCGGTACCAGTAAAGTGGATAGGCTGTCATCTGGGTTCCTCGCCATAGTAACATGCGCTAATCGGATAATCTGCTCTGGGGCAGGTTTTGCTCTCATCCAGAGATCTCATCCAGATACTGGACCAATCAGCTGACAGTCTAGACAATTCACTTCTAGCCTCTAGTTCAATACTAGCAAACAAAATATGTCTGTGTCTTATGCTGCTAGAAAGAAAGAACAAAGAACATACATCACTCATTTTCCAATTGCAAACATTTTTATTATTCGATAGTGTATTAATGTCTAATAGTATTCAATTATATTAGGTTAGTAATTTAAAGGAATACTAAAGCTTTTAATTAAAATTTTTTAATTTTCAAATCAAGGTATAAAACTTCTAAAATTACAAGCCTTAATGTTCTTGTTGTGGATCTATATAAAGTTACTTTCACATCAGTATATAATCTATTTTAATATTTTCATCACATTCAGATTTGTTTTGTGATATAGCAGCAGCAGCCATGTTTCTTCTTACAGTGTAAATGCCTTAATACTTTATCATTTACTAGTGATCCTCTTTGCTGTGTGAATGTATTATAGTTATTCATGATATTATAGTCATCATTCAAGTTGTGTAAATGTGATTTTGATTGATCATATTTTTTTGTCATCTTGTGCTGTTATAACTGTTTAAATTTGTATAATTTATCATATTCATAAACGTCTTCAGTGGAGAAGTAAATCTTGCTGACATTCTCGCGAGATGTGACTCGCGCTTTCTCGCAAGTGATTGGCTGTTTGCTGTTTTTGTGATGCATGGCTCAGCAGACGAAGGTAAAAAAAAAAAACAACAGTTGATGTGCAAGTCAAGACCGCATATCTGAGGTCTGGAGATACCTGCGTTTGTATATCAAGTCTGAATGAATATAAAGACATCTTTATGGGTCTAAACTCCTGAAGAGAAAGTCTAGTGGCTCATAACAGTCATAGCGTGCATGCGGCAACCGCCTGTGTATGCACACATAGTTATATGGTGTATACTTTGACAGGCTTACGTTCGACTGTACACAGATGCTGAGAATTTGATGAAAGTATACCTAGGGCTTTCAACCAAATATATACATTGGTTTTGATGCGAACCCTTAACTTATGTATACAGGCTACCGCTCAGACTTTCAAAGTATACTCCATTTGACTGTGGACGCATACACGGCGGTTGGCGCATGTGCATTATGACTGCTATTAGATACTGGAATATTTCTCTTCAGGAGTTTAGATCCATAAAGATGTCTTTATATTCATTCAGACTTGAGGTATTCAAATGCAGGTATCTCCAGACCTCCTCACATACGTGCATTTGACGTTCACATCCACTGTAATTACCTCATCATCTTTCACTTCTTGGTGAAAGCAATGGCTCAATTGTGAGTTTTGCCACCCTGTGGACCCACTAATTAATGCAAATATTTAAAAACGCAGAGTTTCAGAGTACGCGCCTTTATACAAATGTGGCCGTACATGTTAAGTGCCACTCTGCTGATGACAAAATTAGCGTTTGCGTCTAACCGAAGTATACGTTGGGCTTTAATCTTGTATTCCTAAATGACAGTAATAGCTTTGTTGTTGGCCAAATATTGTCAGATCTGTCTAGATTGAGATTTTGTGCCTGCTTCTCTCTATAGGAAAGACCATGGTCGCCAGCATCGTCCAGTTCTCCAAACAGCTCTGGTGCTTCAGGTGAAGGAAGCGTTTTAGGTGGAGCAAGTTCTAACATGACTGCCACCTGGAGTCACGGCACATCGAACTTGCATACTATCCACACATTTGTTCACAAGGCTCGTGCCAATAAGAGTAACAAGAGCATTCACCGATTACCTTCTGACAGCACCATGGTTGAAAAAATGTGTTTAAAAGACTCTATCTATGAGAGCCAGGTATCCAACAAAGCTGAGCGCAAAAAGGACAAGAAGCTGAAGCGCCTTTCTCTAGGTTTGGGTGTTGGTGACCACAGTAGCGGTGGTGGTGAGAAACGTGCAAGGATCAAGCGCAGTAAAAACCCCAAACAGCTCAAAGAACTTAAGAAGCTTAAGAGCTCTGCCCACAGCGAGTCAGACTCTGAGACTGGTCTCGGCCATGGTGAAGAGCACTCGAGCCAGGGAGCAGGGGCTGAGCACAGGCTACAAGCCCAGGGTACTGCACTGTTGAAAGAAGAGATGGAGGAGGCCACCAGAGAAGCAGAAATGAGCTCCAGTGAAGGAGAGACTTGGATTGCAGATGAAGATATAATGGTGGAGTCAGGTGAGTGGCTTTACTTGGATTGTGTTCTGATGAAGATGTGAACAGGTGTGCTTAAAGGAATAATTTATGAAAAAATTAACATACTGTCATTATTTACTCAACCTAATGTCGCTCCAAACATGTTTGACTTTCAAATGTGGAACACACAAGGAAACATAAAAAAAAAATACAAACGGCTTGTTTTCATATAATTAAAATATAGACTGCAGTAAACTACAGTAAAGGGAATCAGAACAGACCAACATTTTATTTGCTATTCTCTCTTTGCTAATGTCATATCATTGATGAGCAGAGTATGTGGCACCCAAATAAAATTTAGAGACTGTGGCACTGGTTTGATATCATGATACAAGCAGGAACCAATGAGGTTTAAAGTTATTGATGTTCTTGCTTGTCTCTTGACCAAACTTCATGATGTCAAACCTGAGCTGTAGTCACCATATTTGGTATGGTTGTGGCTTGGGCTGGGCAAAAAATAATATTGCTGTCATGTAAACAGGTAATGAGGCCAGATGACGCTCTGTAGCAGTTAGCTATCCGGTTGGTATGTTTTCATTGTGTATCAAACAAGACCGCAATAACAAGGCAAAACAGCGATCAATTTAACACAACTACATTTCCGATATAAACACCATTGATGTTTATTTATGATCCATAGCTCTGTCACAGGCAAGAAAGTATGTGATCTTGTTCTTGTGACCATTATTTCAGTTGGCAATCCAGCTTATGGTGCATTACTGCCCCTTGCAGTAATGCACCATAAACACTGCAGTTTATTGTTTGTTTTGTTTACAGTTTTTTGTCTTGGATGTTGTCTGCCTTATTGTATACGACAGACAAATGCTTTTGGACATTGGTTCTGCAATTACACACCGAAAACCGGACTTCAAATTCCTCAATGCTGACCCGCTGTTTACAAACACGCCAGCAGAGCCCTTTGTCTGGGATGCCCGGCCGCGGAAACGCAGAAGGAAAAGGGGAAAAAACTCAGAGTAAGACGTTGCGCAAATCGACCCCCGCTACTCTGCATATTACTGGCAAATGTTCAGTCTCTGGACAACAAGCTCTGAGAGCGCAGACCTTTTTCCAACGAGAGACGAGGGATTGCTGCGTTATCTGCCTTACAGAAACCTGGTTGCCTGCGGAGATTCCAGACTCGGCCATCGAACCCGCAGAATACCTATCAGGTAAAAGCAGAGGTGTATGTTTTATGATCAACAAATCATGGTGTGATCAGAAGAACATGCATTTTATCAAGTCTTTCTGCTCTCCTTATCTGGAATATCTCATGATTCTGTGTCGACCATTCTGGCTACCGAGGGGATTCACAGCAGTCATTATCACAGCTGTGTACATTCCCCCCACAAGCAGACACAGACCAGGAACTCAAGGAACTGTATGGGAGCATAAATGAGCAGGAAACCGCTCACCCTGAGGCCACGTTCATTGTTACCAGGGATTTTAACAAAGCCAATTTTAAAACAATCGCACAAATACCACCAACACATCAGCTTTAACACTCGAGGGGACCGGGTTTTGGACCATTGCGATTCTCCTTTCCAGGATGGCTACAAATCCCTCCCCCGCCCACCATTTGGCAAATCAGACCACTCTTCCATTCTGCTTCTTAGAAGCAGTAATTGAAACGGGAAGCACCCACCCTCAGAACGATCCAGTGCTGGTCGGACCAATCAGACTCTGCGCTACAAGACTGTTTTGATCAGACGGACTGGGAGATGTTCCGGTCCGCCTCTGATGACGACATCGAGATTTACGCTGATAGCGTAAAACGTTTCATCAGGAAGTGCGTAGAGGACGTTGTGCCAACCAAAACAATACCGATCTACCCCAACCAGAAACCATGGGTTAACGGCAATGTTCACACAATGTGCGGACCTCTGCTTTTAATTCCGGGAATGCGGAGGAGCATAAACAAGCTAGTTATGCCCTCTGTAACTCTATCAGAGCAGCCAAACCCCAGTACAGGCACAAAATTTAATGACAGTTCAACTCCACTGACTCTAGAAGTATGTGGCAGGGAATTAACATCATCATGGACTACAAAGGGAATAAAAACTCCGCTGTGAACACCGCTGCCTCTCTCCCGGGTGAGCTTAATACATTTTATGCTCGTTTCGAGGACCATAACACTGCCCTCGTGGAGAGCGCACTCGCGGCCGACGCTACAGAGGTTGGTTCACTCTCTGTCTCTTTTGCGGATGTAACCCGTTCCTTCCGACGGGTGAACATCCGTAAAGCCTTGTGTCCAGACGGCATTCCGGGTTGCGTCATCAGACCACGCGCGAACCAACTGGCTTGTGTTTTTATGGACATTTTCAACCTGTCCCTCTCCCTGTCTGTAGTTCCCACATGCTTCAAAACGTCAACCATTGTGCCTGTACCGAAGCAAGCCATAATCACTTGCCTAAATGACTGGCGTCCTGTTGCTCTGACCCCCATCATCAGCAAATGCTTTGAGATGTTAATCAGAGATCACATCTGCTCTGTGCTGCCCACATCTCTGGATCCATTGCAGTTTGCCTACCGCAACAACCGCTCTACTGATAATGCCATTGCATCTACAATACACACGGCTCTCTCTCCCACCTGGAAAAAAGGAACACGTATGTGAGAATGCTGTTTGTAGACTACAGCTCAGCATTCAACATCATAGTGCCCTCCACGCTTGATGAGAAACTCTGGGCTTAAACAGCTCGCTGGGCAGCAACCTCTCCTCATCACTGACCCTCAACACTGGAGCCCTGCACAGCTGTGTTCTCAGCCCACTCCTGTATTCGCTGTACACACATGACTGTGTGGCAACACATAGCTCCAATACCATCATTAAGTTTGCTGACGATACGACGGTTGTAGGTCTGATCACTGATAATGATGAAACAGCCTACAGAGAGGAGGTGCACACTCTGACACGCTGGTGTCAGGAGCAAAACATCTCCCTCAACGTTAGTAAAACCAAGGAGCTTGTAGTGGACTTCAGGAAGACAGACAGAGAGCACAGCCCCATCACCATTAATGGAGCACCGGTGGAGAGAGTCAGCAGCATCAAGTTCCTCGGTGTCCACATTACTGAGGAACTCACATGGTCTGTCCACACTGAGGCCGTTGTGAAGAAGGCTCACCAGCACCTCTTCTTCCTGAGACGGCTTAGGAAGTTTGGAATGAACCACCACATCTTCACACTGTTCTACATCAGTACTGTAGAGAGCATCCTGGTACGGCAATAGCACCGCCCACAACCGCAAATCCCTGCAAAGGGTGGGGCGAACTGCCAGAAACATCATCGGAGGGTTCCCTCCCTCCAGGACATATATACCAGGCGGTGTGTGAAAAAAGCTCGGAGGATCATCAGAGACTCCAGCAACCTGAGTTATGGGCTGCTCTCACTGCTACCATCAGGCAGGTGGTATTGCAGCATCAGGACCCACACCAGCCGACTACATGACAGCTTCTTCCCCCAAGCAGACTTTTGAACACTTGATCTCTCACGATCAATATATCAGCACTGCACTTTATTAATCTATTATCTCACACTGGACTGTCAACTACTGTGTGTATATATATTTTTTTATATACTCTTTATTTTTTATTGTATGTGCATTCTATATTGTGTGTATTGTTTACTGTACATTGTATATAATTATTGTGTTGTGTAAGTATGTGTACATTTGATATGTAAATTGTGTTGTGTAAATATGTTGTTTATTGTAATTGGTATATGTCTCATCACTGTCATGACTGCTATGTTGCTCGGAACTGCACACAAGACTTTCACCTACTGTTGCACTTGTGTACATGTAGTGTGACATTAAAGTGACTTGATTTTTAAATCCTAAACTGATTGTATTTTAAAATCTAGCTTACCCTCAGGTGTTTACTTGTTTCTTGAGGTCTAACAAACCAGTGGAATGCAGTTCTGCCCCAATTAATGGTATATTAATGGTGTCTCTGACCAGCGTCTCTGGCTGCTGCTTATCTCGCTCTCCCGCTGATCTGCTGATTCAGAGCTGGCCGTTCTCATCACAGCCCGGGCACACCACGCGCCTCCATAGGGGAGGCAGTTCTGTCAGCCGGTGGTCCACCTGTGAACCTGGGGGGAGAGACATGAGAGGGGCATGGAGAGAGGGAAAGTGCGAGCAGAGAGAGAGAGGAGAAGAGCTTGCTCGCTGGCTCCCGGACACGCTGTCGCCCGCTCCTCTGTCCTCTGGTGGACGCCAGCTTGCTCCTCCCCCGGTGTAAGGCAGTGAGTCCTATATCCCCTGGCGGACAGAATTGCTCCTACCCTTCTCGGCAGATGGCCGCGGTTCCTCCGGCTCTCAGTGGCCAGCAGCGCCCCCTCTGCCCCCAGGCAGATGGCCTTGATTGCTCCCCGGTGGATGGCAGCAGCAAGGACTCAGTGACAGCGCATCCCTCCTCCCTCCCAGGTTTCGGGACCACTGTAACATATAAGCTGATGGGCAAGGAGGAGGCAGGAACCGGCTGAACAGTCAACAAGGTTTAATTATATAAATGAACTTAAAACAACAGAAAACTTAAACCGACAATGTGGCAGCGTGCGTCTCTCTCTCTCGAACTGGCTTCTCTGGCTACTCCTTATCTCGCTCTCCCTCTGATTCAGCGTTGGCCGTGATCACAGCCTCTTCCTCATCACAATATGAACTGTATCATGATAAATATTGTTATAGAACGATATGAAAATGTTTTTTTTTTTTTTTTTTTTATATCCCCCAGCCCTGGATTTGTCATAATTTATAAGTGAAAAAGGACTAAAGGCCTATTCACACCAAGCCTGAATTTTCAGTGTGAATGTATGCTCTAAATAAGATTTTGAATTTGAAGAATATATTTCTATGGTGCTATAACTGGCAAACACCAGCATTGGACTTGAAGATACGCATGAGTTTTTTATAATATACCCCGTAGTTTTGTCTTGATGTATTAATGAAATTCATTTGGACTAAGCTTATCATAAAAAGGTTGCCAAACCTCACAGCTTTTTTTAATGCCAGGATCAGCTGCATGTCCAATGCCTGTATATGCCAGTTGATGAGCACCACCAACAAGCTGGATTGAGCAGCTGCATTGACTGACAAAAAGCTCTTATCTCATTGGTCAGTCAGTTTTCATTGCAGTCCGAAGAAAAAAAATAATCTGAACAATCTCCGTAAAAAACCTTTGGATTGTCGGTGGGCTATTTGTTGGACCCCATGTGAATAGCGCCATCGGAATTCATTGATCCCATTCAAAAGCTTGTTTGAAATGAACAATCGCACCGAATAAACTGGTTTGTTGTGAACAGGCCTTCAGTCTTAATTCATGTTTATTGTATGGGGAAAAAAAGAGCAGTCAACATTTTTCAGAATTTCTCAGCAGAATTTGTGTTCTACATAGGAAGTAAAGTCATATGGGTGTGGAACGTCATGGGGTTGATAACATAATTTGCATTTTTGGTGGAACTAAACCCTTAATATTTTTCAAGATTAATTTTTAGATTGTCTGATAGAATGATACTTAAATGTATGCCTAGAGGAATCGTGACCTGTCAGACTTTAACTCAATTCATGACTAAAATGTTTACAAAACAAAACTATTTTCTTACAGGGGACGATTCGTGGGACTTGATCACCTGTTACTGTGGTAAACCCTTTGCAGGACGGCCCATGATTGAATGTAGTCAGTGCAATGTGTGGGTGCACCTCTCTTGCGCCAAAATTAAGAAGTCCAATGTACCCGACATATTCAACTGCCACAAATGCAGAGACTTTCGACGGTCAAGTCACAAAAAAGACACTTGAAAGAGGGTGCTCATTTCCACAAACTCTGACTGTTTCCAGTTCTCCAGTCTTTTTTCCGATTTGACACCTGTTTGATATCCCTCCCTTGGGACTAGTTGCTCCCTACATATTTTGCAGTCAGAGCTCTCCATTAAAGGGACAGTTCACTGAGAAATAATGTTTTGAATTGGTCTCTTAGCGAGTTAGTACCCTGTTTAATCTGCTTGCTATTTGGCTGAAATGTCCTTAGTAACAACTCCAGCAGAGCAATCGGTTGTAAAATATCCTTTGTCAACTCATTTTTTGGTGTTTTAAGTGGGACATCCACCCTACAGCTTCCACAGTTGTCTACTGTGTTATTTATATTAGTTCTTGTCAGAGCACATCTTGCTGGGATTTAATAAAAAATAAAATATTGACTTTATTTTGATTAATAGAAGGAATATTTGAAAATGTGTTGTCATGATTTTGCCAAAGTGATATGATAAGAGAGGTTGTGTTGATGTCACTCAGTTGTTTGAAAAATTTAAAATACGTAATTTTTTAGTGAACTGTCCATTTTTATTTTTTTATTGACCACTTGCATTTGTCTGAAGACAGACACCCATGTAATTTACTATTCTGAACATAACCAATTGATTTAGAAGAAATTAAAGTACAGTTGACTCATGTACTTTGTCGAGGAAGCTATCAAATTTGTTTAGTCTTCAATTACTTGCTCAACATGGTGTTCTAATTTTTGTTTTCGATGTGTTAAGTTGACTTTTGTAAGATTTCTGTTTTGTTTTATGCTCAAGTGAAGGCTAGATTAAGGAGCTGTTCTTAACTGAAGCTGTTGAAGCTGTCCCCAAATTAAATGGTTGTAATTATTGCTTTCAAGAAGTGTTTGTGGGTTAGAATTGCTGAGATTTGGTGAGGAGTACTCATTTATGCTACAAGCTCTTTTGTTTGAATTAGTTTAGAGACTATTGTTTGGATATTTTATTTGTATTTTATTTGTGGTTTCTTTGTGAAGGTGGGGGCGTCGTCTTCCCCAAAAGCTAGACCACGCTTGCCTCACGTTTCATTCTGTAAATATTGCAGATTTTGAGAAGTGTACATATGTGAAAGTGAAAAGAAAAAAAAATTATATATATATTTTTTTTTTTTTTCATCTGATAGTTTTCTTTACTTAGAGAAATAAAACTTTTATTTACAGGGCTTCAAATGTCTTATTTTCATAATCTAACTCATGTTTTTGTGATTTTTAAAATTAACTGAAAAACACATTTGACCAGATACAGTACATTTTATTCTGCAGCAACATAGGTCCAGTGTCTGTCAATTTACATCCCGTTAGAAGATGCTAAGATAATTGAAAATCATAAATCCATATAAGTCACCGTAAATAGACCTGAGATGCATTAAGTTAATAGAAACAAAAGTGAAAATGGACCAAAACTATACAATGTAATATACTACTTTTTAAGGGTTTATAATATTAGTAATATTTATCACTCAATGCATCCAATTCCTTAAACTCTCTAGGTTCCTCCTGAAAAGAAAAAAGAAAAAGATCTCGAATATTGATGGGATTTATGTAGTCTGTTTGGTTCAAATACATGTTTCTCAGCCGGTTTGATTGTCAGCAGTTGAAAAGTTAATGCTCGTGCCTTTCTGCTCCTGCTAGACAAGTGCGAGCTGCCAATGGGGTCCAGAGGAGCAGTGATCCTTCGCCTATAGTGTGGTAAAGATTGTGTAAATGCATTTGATCACATTATATATTATGTTATGGAGGAATATGAGTGACATGTGAAAAGAAAATCGCTTTACACATTTACATAAAGATTTGAATAGAAGAACAGGGTGCTCTGCAAGAGGATGTCATGGCCCCCACAAAGCCCCCTACTGACCATCGAGTCAGTCTGACATTACGTAAAGAGACAGCCTACATAGATAGAACTGTGGAAAATTCTCCAAAAGCTTGGAACATCCTATCTGCCAACAACCAAAACAACTGTGTCCAGGTGTACCTAGGAGAATTGGTGCTGTTTTAAAGAATTTTAGAAGTAGGTAAATATCAATAAAATGTAAATATTTTAAATACATTTTAATGACAAGTTGAAAAATGTAGAAGTCAACAGCTCAACAACCCTACTTGGCACTTATCCTTGTTTTTGTGATGGTTGCTGGTAGGTTTGGCAGTTGCATGTTGATGTGTTCCATAGGGGGAAAAGAAAGCAAGAGACTGGGTTCCCAGTCCCGAGTAATATCCCATTAGATATATATCCTGGGAACAATTCTGCCAGATCAGAGAGCTTGTATACGTGTGGTGACATCTGATCAAACCTGTGATTGCTCTTTAAGGATTGTCTGAAATAGAATTGTCATACACAGGACTGGGTTCTTGCATTAAATAGTAACAATTCACAATATGGTTCCATTCGTTAATATTAGTTAATGCAATGGGAATCATGAACAATTATATTTCTACGGAATGTATTATTGTTTGTTAATAAAAATACAGTTATGCATTTTTTATGTTAGTTCATAGTGCATTAATGTCAACACAAACATTTTATAAATGTAGCTATTACTACTATATGCTGAAATTAAGATTAATAAATGCTCAATTAGTACATTTCATTTTAGTTCATGTTAACAAATGCAGCCTTATTGTAAAGTGTTACTGATTAAATATAGGAAGTGTCAAAAAAAAAAAAAACATTGTAGGCCTACTGTTGAGAAGACATTAAGCATATAATTATTGTGATATTTACTTTTTTATTCCTTGTCTGTCTGGTATCACGAAAGCACATAGTTTGTTCATTAAGTAGACGACCAGAATGAGCAGCAAACACCTGGAGCACATCATCTTGAGGGTACAAAAGTAGGCAACAAATACTTTGATAAACTGCTCAAAGTAAAAAAGAAATCAATAAAATTATTAAAAATATAAGTTTCTATGTTGCATAATAAGAACAAAATTCACAATTTAATGAAAGTATGTTTTGGTTCTGATATTTACCTTCTCAGTGAATTATTTTGAATTGATGTTTATTTAGGAGTTGTATGACAGTCCTTTCCTGGTTCCTCTTTGGCAAGAAGGGCATGTCGGTTTTGGGTATTTGTAGACCTGAAGCTGGGGTGGGTTTATATAGGATTGTGTGTGTGGCACCAACCATGTTGTGCTGTTGTTGAAATGTTCTAGTTCAAACTCAGTTTAACAGGTTGTCAAAAGTGTAGCTGCTTTTCAGGGCCAAATCTCCACAAAATCTAAGAATTTGAGAATAAGTCAGTCCTGCATGATGCCATTATGAAATATCCAGAACCACTTTTATATTTGGTTTATTTATCTACTATGTACTTATTACAGTGGATATAAAAAGTCCCCATATACACACCCTTGTTAAAAGGTTTTTGTGATGTAAAAGAATGAGACTAAGATAAGTCAAAATTTTTCCACTTTTAATGTGACCTATAATGTGAACAATTCAATTGAAGATCAAACTGAAATCTTTGTGGGGGGAAAATTAAAATTAAAAACCTGTTGCATAAGTGTGCACACCCTCTTATAACTGGGAATGTGGCTTTGTTCAGAATTAACCAATCACATTCAAACTCATTTTCAATAGAATTCATTACACACCTTCCATCATTTAAAGTGACTCTGATTAATCACAAATAATGTTCAGCTGTTCTAGTAGGATTTTCCTGACATTTTCTTAGTTGCATCTCAGAGCAAAAGCCATGGTCCGCAGAGAGCTTACAAAGCATCAGCGGGATCTCATTGTTGAAAGATATCAGTCAGGAGAAGGGTACAAAAGAATTTCCAAAGCATTAGATATACCATGGAACACAGTGAAGACAGTCATCATCAAGTGGAGAAAATATGGCACAACAGAGACATTACCAAGAACTGGACATCCCTTCAAAATGTATGAAAAGACGAGAAGAAAAGGAGGTTCTGGTCAGGGAGGTTTCCAAGAGGCCTACAGCAACATTAAAGGAACTGCAGGAATTTCTGGCAAGTACTGGCTGTGTGCTACATATTGTGACAACAATCTCCCGTATTCTTCATATGAATGGGCTATGGGGTAGGGTGGCAAGATGGAAGCCTTTTCTTACAAAGAAAAACATCCAAGCCCGGCTGAAATTTGCCAAAACAAACATCAAGTCTCCCAAAAGCATGTGGGAAAATGTGTTATGGTCTGATGAAACCAAGGTTGCTTTTTGGCCATAATTCCAAAAGGTATGTTTGGCGCAAGAACAACACTGCACATCACACAAAGAACACCATACCCACAGTGAAGCATGGTGGTGGCAACATTATGCTTTGGGGCTGTTTTTCTTGCCTTAGTCAGGGTGGAGGGAATTATGAACAGTTCCAAATACTGGGCAATTTTGGCACAAAACCTTCAGGCGTCCGTTAGAAAGCTGAAGAGGAAGTTCACCTTTCAGCATGACAACGACCCAAAGCACACATCCAAATCCACAAAAGCATGGCTTCACCAGAAGAAGATTAACGTTTTGGAATGGCCCAGCCAGAGCCCAGACCTGAATCCAATTGAACATCTGTGTGGTGATCTGAAGAGGGCTGTGCACAGGAGATGGCCTCGCAATCTGACAGATTTGGAGCGCTTTTGCAAAGAACAGTGGGCAAATATTGCCACGTCAAGCTGTGCCATGCTAATAGACTCCTACCCAAAAAGACTGAGTGCTGTAATAAAATCAAAAGGTGCTTCAACAAAGTATTCGTTTAAGGGTGTGCACACTTATGCAACCAGGTTATTGTGAGTTTTGTTTATTTTTCCCCCTCAAAGATTTCAGATTGTTTTTCAATTGAATTGTTAACTTTATAGGTCACATTAAATGTGGAAAGAGTTCTGACATGATTTATCTTTGTGTCATTCTTTTACATCACAAGAACCTGCTATTTTAACAGGGGTGAGTAGACTTTTTATAACCACTGTATGTACATACATGCACCGCTCATCACCTGCCAAATGCCATCCCAATGGTGAAGCATGGTGGTGGTATCATCATCGTGCTGTGGAGTGTTTTTCAGTGGCAGGGACTGGGGACACAACAAAATACAGAGAAAACCTGGTCCAGAGCGCTCAGGGCCTCTGACTGGGCTGAAGGTTCACCTTCCAACAGGACAATGACCTCAAGCACACAGCCAACTACATGCATACCCAAATGCGTTAAAAAAAAACAGGATAGGCCTCTGGATGGCCTACCAGCAATTTGACATGTTTTGTCTTTTCTCTCTCTATCCTAATTATAGCAATTTCTGGAGGCACCAGACATAGACTAGCTGTTGAAAGACAACTCAAGGTGATTATAAACTATCCTTACTAAACAAGGCCAGTGCAACCCACCCTAATTTAAAATCCTAATTTAGAACAAGTCAAAGTTCAAAGCCAGCAAATCCAAAAACTTAAAAATTAATGTATTAATACCATACTGGAAACATCACTGTTTTAAATATGTGCTGCATTTATTATTCAAAGTTGTGCATGTGAGGTTATATAATGATCTTAGTGGATAACGAAAGATTTGCCCTACAGGTCTCCATTAAATAGGCGTTGGAAGGCAAACTTCAATCTTGGCTTGACATAATTTTTTTCTTATTTATTTATTAGAGCAGATTCTTCTTCCTGGCTGACCTCCCATGTAGACAAGATATTTGCTTTCTCTTTCTAATGGTTGACTTTTGCATATTCACATTGATGGTCTGATTGATATGTGATGACATTTCATAAAATATCAAGTGTTCAATTCAACAGAATTGTGTTAGACAGATTTCAGATTTATTTGCAAGGTGCCCCATTACCACAAAAGGTTGCTATAAATATTTATTGTAACACTTCAATTGTTTGATGGTTTGTGCTATTGGATGGTTTCAATGGGTTGACGTTAGCCATTATCCTTTTTTGTAACAAAAATGTCAACTTGACAATTTAACTCCACACACTGTACTAAAACGTCACTGGATTCCAAACGTTCATTCAATGAACTTGCTTGTTTTATCTGACCAAACTCTGTCCTATAACTTACACGTCAGTTCAATGAATGCTTGTACACCGCCGACGTTTTAACGCTGTGGGTGGAATTTCTAGACGATCCCTTACGTACGAAAGGCAACGTAAACCCATAAGATTATTTTCAGGCATAATTTTCTCCAGCTACAACAAGTGTGGACTGTTTTGAGTAGGCTACAATGTGGTATGCCCATTGTGATATGTTATATACTCTTTAACTTAATTGTGCTATTGATATCTTTGTAAAATTGCCGCCTCCAGAAATGTCCAACGAAATCGAACCTATCTTTATTGCGTTCTGAAATGCAGTTTCAGCATACTTAAAGGGATGGTTCATAAAAAATAAAATTAAGAATTCATTTATTTTTTTTTAATCACCCTCCTAAAAACAATTTTGGTCTAAGTTCCTTCATTGAGCCTTAAGTCTTCTCTCTCTCTCTTAAGTCTTAAGTTTTTTTTTTTTTTTTTAATTAAAGTGAACATGATTGGTGTTGAATCCAAGCAAGGGTGTCAAGTGATTGAAATCATGTGACTTTGAGTAAATTATGTCATAAATGTGGGCGGGAAAATCGTCAAAGAGGAAGTACCCCTTGTGAATGCCACTTAAAGGTCAACGACGTATGATTTATACAAACATAATGTTAAGGATATAAATCTGTTATAAATAATACAATTTTCTGAAATGTTATCAAGTTATGTTTGTGATGTATTTGTACATGAATTGCTGCAATAACATTGTGAAAATGTGTTAAAATATTTTCTATTTGAAGCAATCTTTGTCATCCTAGAAAAGTTTTTTTCGAAAGTGGGACAGCATGTTTTGACTAATGTGGGACAATCATATTCAATTGAGGAAAAATGCATTAGGAAAGTTAAATGCCCTACATGTATTTTTGTTAAAATGTTGGTCTTATAATGCAGCAATAGTATTGTTTGAAGATTAGGAAACCTTGTCATGATCTGCCAGTTAGCTAGTTTAGGGTTTAACTAACAAGCTACAGATAGCTAAGTAAAATAAATAGTTTTTGTCACAATTACATCAATATAACATGGCACTTTTGTTTTTGTGCGCAGAACAAATTAATTATTATCCATCTTTAATTCCTAAATGCAATGTATTACAGATTACAATGCCATCCCAGATTTCAGCGCGAGCTGTCTCAGATTAGAAAATCCAAAAACACTAATAAATTATGATTGTATGTAATCCTGTTTAATACTGCCTCCTTTTGGAAGATAAATGACGTGTTCATACGTAGGCTAGGTACAAACCTTCAACCTTTTTGAGGGTTTAAAGGCATACATGTGAATATTATATTTTTAGAAAAGCACGTTGGTGTTTTTGGTGATTAACATGTTTTACGCTGTGTCAAAATGACAATTAAGTTGTAAATTGGATATACATTTACACAGAAAAGGTTAGAAAGCGATTTCATCACACTAAAAATATTAACACGCATATTGTTTACGTCTTGTGGCTAGACTGTATGTTTGAAACGGTTACAGATTGGCCCCATTCACTTTCATTGTAAGTGCCTCACTGTAACCCAGATTTTAGATAAATATATTTATTTATTTTAAAGAAATGAGGGACTAATCTAAATATTTTGTGGTAATCAACATTACATTTACTCAAAACCCCTTTTAAGACGATTAGCCTTTTAACTGCTATTTCCCAGAAATTGTGACCAGAGGAGAGTTATAAAAGGCTATTTATGGTTCTTTGTGTGTGAAATTATTTTCACGCTTATTCTGTGCGGTGTAGGCTATAGTCTATGTAATATATACCACCAACAAATGCAAACGCTTCTTCCCTTTAGTTGACGTTTATTTTACTTTGCAATAAATTGTAATATTATCCTAATTTCCTTGTAAAAGTAAAGCTTGTTGCTTAATAGGTGACTTGTGCCTTTCTCCGGGTTTCTAATCAAATTGCGTCAGAAAGGGGGAGGAGAATGATTCATGTTTGTGTGTAGTGTGAGTAACGCTTCACACATCAACTGCATTTGTGATGTGAAGTTGAAAGGGAAAGTAAAGAAAATATTTTCAAATCATATTTTCCCCCCAATATTATAACGATTACGGCAACAACTGCTCTGTGAAATTGTTGTAATGTTTGAGGAGTATCAAGCGTCACTCAATGGCTGAGATGTAAGTGTTCTTTCATAATGGATTCCCGTTTTCGAAATCTCGTCTACTGAGTTGGCTATTATTGTGCTGAAAGTCACTTTGCGGTATTTTTGTTAAATGTGTAGGCTATAGATATGTTAACAATTAAAAAAAAAAGATAGTGCCTTGAGCTCAGAATTATCCACTCATTAAGTGTGTCTGTAACAGAAAAAACATTTTATGAAGCTACGTTTCTCGTTTACTCGCCAAATATAGTGGTCAAGTTCACTTTAACTAGCGACATTTGGATAAAGCTTTTTAATTACTTTTGAGGACGCTGTTATCACCTACTTTTACACTTTCCCCCGTTTCATTATTTTGTATTATTTTGCGTCATTGGTGTTGTCATTGTGAGGAAACTTGACCCCATATGAAAAGCACAAGCGAATATACTGTTTATATCCGTCGCCACACCCACTTGTTCAACGTCATAGCGTAATTGCTTTAATGTGCTTCTCACTAACTTACTGAGCACATTATTCAAGAATGAATGTCGGCTGATTTTAAGATCCCAACTGGCTCAAAACAGTTCTCTGATTGTCTCTTTCACTTTTGCATTGTGTCTAAACCTTTAACATAAGTCTTTTCATTCGAAGTTGGACTTCAGTTCATTTTGGCCTGTTTTGCTTGTTTCCAGCTTTTTTGTTTAACAAACAGAACCTCCCTACATTTTCTTCACCCACACAGTGATCCTGTTGCTGACTGACTGATCCTCCTCTTGATTTCTGAAGAAGTCTCAGACTTGTCTTCAACATGTCAGGACCAGGTAATTATATATTTTTTGTTTGTTTGTTTTTCCCCCTAAAACAGGTAGGACATATTTGTGCGTTTTTAGAGGTGGAAATGCATCAGTTAATGTAAGTTTTGCGATACCTACATTACCTAGACAGAGACTAACCCATTCATTGTGTTATGCAGATTATGCTAAAAATCTATCTTAAAATAAATAAATGTGTGTGTGTGTGTGTGTATATATATATATATATATATATATATATATATATATATATTATAAGCCTGTTTCTACATTTCCAACTGACATGTGATTTGTGCTATTTGATGTATGTTGCAATGGCCAAGGTGTGTTTTCTGGTGAACAATTTAATTTCCCTAAAGTTCAGTGAAGGCAATGCAGGAATTAAGGTGTACAAAATGGCTGTGTTCCACATTTATGGATTTCTACTGGCTGTGCAATTTTAAGTTCTTAGTATGAGCCCTTGCGTTATGAACTGTTAAACGTCTGGTCACAAATCTGTCATCTATCTATGGCTTTAATTTCATCAGTTGTGCCTTTTCTTTTAGTACCCAATGCAATTTGGCTATACGATCATAAGAGTGAACGTACAACTGTTCTAATGTGTTCTGTCATCATTTAAGAAGTCTCTCCTCAAACTAGTCCCTGTCACTTCCACACTAAACTGCATTTTTCTGATAAACTGACCGCCAAATGACTTCCTTAACGTCATTATGGAGTAGATAAACTTATGGAGCAAAAGATCTTCTCAACTACCCACTGAATTTTTAGTCATGTTCATGTGTCTGTGATTTTTATAATCATGGCTTAGAAAATATGTCAGACATCATCACACAAAGGCTTTGTCTTGCACAATGGCAGAGATAACACTAAACTGGAATTGCAAGAAATGGAAGGGAGTATATAAATGTGGGTGTGTGTAGGAGCCACTTCTCTGCATGAAGTCTTTTCTGATGATTGAGGTGTTGACCTATGATTGTGGTTTATAAACATTTACATTTTTGTTAAGCTGTGAAATAGATCAAGTTACCACATCCACTTGTTTATTTCAAAATCCTTTGTGGAAACCAATGTATGAGAAGTCACATAATGCTATAGGCTCCAAAATTATTTTGGATGAGTCAGTACTCCAAACAGTTGCACAAAGGAGAAAATGTTTGTAAATATCTGCATGTCTGGCTAAAATGTAATCCGTTCGAGTCAGAATAAGAAATTACTCTCTACAATTAGGATATTTACAAAATACCACGAACATGCAACCACAAACAGAAAGCTAACATGATGGACGCAGCTTGCAATGCCATGTGGCAGGTCTTGAAAATCAAATTAGAAACAATCAAGGGCAGAGATGCAGTGGGTGTTTCTTTGGTTTTCCAGACAGCATTTACATTTTACATTTACTCATTTGGCAAATGCTTTTAACATAAAGGTCATTCAATGTTTACACTTAAGCAGTTTACATAGACACAGTAAGCATAAGAAAGCACACAGTCCAATCTTTTGAGAAATGCCTACCAGAATACCTTTTAAAACAACGAACAAAGGACGGAACTAGTTCAGACATGCTTGTCTCTTCTTTTTCGCAAAAAATCTGTCCTCGAAAGAATGAACAAACTGTTCATCAGTCTGGATAAGTCAACTTCACCAATAAGTAGTGAATGAATACAGCATGCCACATTATTGCACATCATGTCCATTCAATACCAGGGTTGGGGAGTAACAGAATACTTGTAACGGGAATACGCATTTAAAAAAGAACAAAATATTAGTTTACTTATAACCCTACACTTATTTCACTAGTTACAATTTAAATCGTTAGTAATCAGAATACAGTTAAATTCAAAAAGTATTTGATTTCTGAAGAGATTACTTTACATATTAAATGGAACAAATGACAATATAATGTAGTGGATTCAGTTGACCTCTCTGGGAACCAGCACCTTATCGTGGTGGAGAGGTTTGTGTGCCCTTATGATCCTGAGGGTTGTGTTGTCTGTAGCCATGTGCTCCTGGTAGGGTCTCCCAAGGCAAAGTGGTCTCAGGTGAGGGGCCAGACTAAGAATGGTTCACAATGACTCATGGATAAAACGGCAAGAGGAGGAGTTACCCTGCCCGGAGGAAGCCCGGGGCCCCCGTCTGGAGCCAGGCCCAGATGGAGGGCTCGTCGGCGAGCGCCTGGTGGCCGGGCTTGTCACGGAGCCCGGCCGGGCACAGCCCGAAGAAGCGACGTGGAACCCCCCTCTACATCCCTTGGGCCCACCACCCATTGGAGGAACTGCAGGAGTCGGGTGCGCTGCCATATGGGCGGCAGTGAAGGCCGTGGGCCTCGACGGACCAGACCGGGCAGCAAAGTCTTGCTCTGGGGACGTGGAATGTCACCTCACTGGGGGAAGGAGCCGGAACTAGTGAGGGAGGTGGAGCGTTACCAGTTGGATCTGGTGGGGCTTACATCGACGCACAGTTTTGGCTCTGGATCCGTACTCCTGGATAGGGGATGGACTCTATTCTTCTCTGGAGTTTCCCAGGGTGTGAGGCGACAGGCGGGTGTGGGGATACTCACGAGTCCCCGGCTGAGTGCCACTACGTTGGAGTTTACCCCGGTGGACGAGAGGGTCGCCTCCCTACGCCTCACGGGTTGTGGGGAAAACTCTGACTGTTGTCTGTGCATATGCACCGAACAGCAGTTCAGAGTATTCGGCCTTCTTGGAGACCCTGAATGGAGTCCTGAATAGGGCCCCAGTAGGGGACTCCATAGTGATGCTGGGTAACTTCAACGCACACGTGGGAAAACGTGATTGGGAGGAACGGCCTCCCTGATCTGAACTCAAGTGGATGTTTGTTATTAGACTTCTGTGCTAGTCATGGATTATCTATAACAAACACCATGTTCGAACATAAGGATGCTCATAAGTGTACGTGGTACCAGAGCACCCTAGGCCGAAGGTCGATGATCGATTTTGTAATCGTGTCGTCGGATCTGAGGCCATATGTTTTGGACACTCGGGTAAAGAGAGGGGCAGAGCTGTCAACCGATCACCATCTGGTGGTGAGTTGGGTCAGGGGTGGGGAAAGACTCTGGACAGACCTGGGAAGCCCAAGCGAGTAGTGCTGGGTGAACTGGGAACGTTTGGAGGAGGTCCCTGTCCATGAGATCTTCAACTCACACCTCCGGCGGAGTTTTTCAGGCATCCCTGCAGAGGTTGGGGACATTGAACCGGGTGGGCAATGTTCAAAGCTTCCATTGCCGAGCCGCGGTGGAAAGCTGCGGCCTCAAGGTTTTAGGTGCCGCAAGGGGTGGTAACCCTCGAACACCGTGGTGGACACTGGTGGTCAGGAAGCCGTCCGACTGAAGAAAGAGGCCTTCCGGGATTTGTTGTCCCGGAGGTCTCCGGAGGCAGTTGCAAGGTACCGACAGGCCCGAAGGGCTGCGGCCTCGGCCGTGAGGGAGGCAAAGCAGTGGGTGTGGGAAAAGTTCGGAGAAGCCATGGAGAAGGACTTTCGGTCCGCACCAAAGTGCTTCTGGAAAACCGTCCGCCACCTTAGGAGGGGGAAATGGGGAACCATTCAAGCTGTATACAGCAAAGATGGGACGCTGTTGACCTCAACCGAGGAGGTTATTGGGCGGTGGAAGGAACACTTTGAAGAACTCCTAAATCCCAACACGCCCTCTATGGTAGAGGCAGAGCCGGAGGATGATGGGGGATCAGATTCTATTTCCCTGGGGGAGGTCACTGATGTAGTCAAACAACTCCGCAGTGCAAAGCCCCGGGGATTGATGAGATCCGACCAGAAATGATGAAAGCTTTGGATGTGGAGGGGGTGTCATGGATGACACGCCTCTTCAACATTGCGTGGAAATCTGGGACAGTGCCTAAGGAGTGGCAGAACGGGGTGGTGGTTCCCCTCTTCAAAAAGGGGGATCAGAGAGTGTGCCAACTACAGGGGTATCACACTTCTCAGCCTCCCTGGTAAAGTTTACTCCAAGATGCTGGAGAGGAGGGTTCGGCCGATTGTCGAACCTTGGATTGAAGAGGAACAATGCGGTTTTTGTCCTGGCCGTGGAATGACGGACCAGATCTTTACTCTCGCAAGGATCCTGGAGGGGGCCTGGGAGTATGCCCATCCGGTCTACATGTGTTTTGTGGATCTGGAGAAGGCGTATGACCGGGTCCCCCGGGAGAGACTGTGGGAGGTGCTGCGGGAGTACGGGGTGGGGGGATCCCTTCTTAGGGCGATCCAATCCCTGTACGTCCAAAGCGAGAGCTGTGTCCGGGTCCTCGGCATGAAGTCGAGTTCATTCCATGTGGGGGTTGGTCTCCACCAAGGCTGCGCTTTGTCACCAATCCTGTTTGTGATATTCATGGACAGGATATCGAGCGTAGTCGAGGTGGGGAAGGTGTGCTGGTTCGGTGGGCTGGGGATCTCATCACTGCTTTTTGCAGATGATGTTGTCTTCATGTCATCATCGGTCCGTGACCTTCAGCTCTCACTGGATCAGCTTGGCAGTCGAGTGTGAAGCAGCTGGGATGAGGATTAGCACCTCTAAATCTGAGGCTATGGTTCTCAGCAGGAAACCGATGGAGTGCGTACTCCAGGTAGGGAATGAGGTTTTGCCCCAAGTGAAGGAGTTCAAGTACCTGGGGGTCTTGTTCACGAGTGAGGGGACAATGGAGCGGGAGGTTGGCCGGAGAATCGGGGCAGCGGGGCGGTATTGCACTCGCTCTATCGCACCGTTGTCACGAAAAGAGAGCTGAGCCGAAAGGCAAAGCTCTCGATCTACCGGTCAATTTTTGTTCCTACCCTCACCTATGGTCATGAAGGTTGGGTCATGACCGAAAGAACTAGGTCGCGAGTACAAGCGGCCGAAATGGGCTTCCTCAGAAGGGTGGCGGGCTTCTCCCTTAGAGATAGGGTGAGGAGCTCAGTCATCCGTGAGGAGCTCGGAGTAGAGCCGCTGCTCCTTTGCGTTGAAAGGAGTCAGTTGAGGTGGTTTGGGCATCTGGTAAGGATGCCCCCTGGCCGCCTCCCTAGGGAGGTGTTTCAGGCACGTCCAGCTGGAAGGAGGCCTCGGGGAAGACCCAGGACTAGGTGGAGAGATTATATCTCCACACTGGCCTGGGAACGCCTCGGGGTCCCCCAGTCAGAGTTGGTTAATGTGGCTCAGGATAGGGAAGTTTGGGGCCCCCTGCTGGAGCAGCTGCCCCCGCGACCCGACTTCGGATAAGCGGTTGAAGAAGATGGAGATGGAGAGAAGATGGATTCAGTTGAAAAACATTTATCCATATAAATGATGCAATCCAAAGAGCATTTGAACAGCGATGAAACACTTTCTTAAGATGTGCTACATTCATGAAACGGAAGTACATTTGGAGCAGCAAAAACAGAAATAAACCTTGTGTAAATTGTCATGTGAACATTTAGCTTTATGCTAAGCTAAAATGCTATTTCTAGCCATTTTCATGCACATGTTTCCAGGCACAATCATGTATTTTTGTTTGTCACGAAAATCCACATTAGATAATAATTTTTTATTTCTCTAATAAGACGTTTTATATTAGAGCAACAATCTTATTCTTGATGGGAATGTTTGTATTGTTTTTCTGTAAAAATATCTAATCCTTAATACAAGATCAGTTTGCTTTATCTTGTTTTAGAAGCAACATTGCATATGATATTTAGGCTTTTTCAGAGAATGTATTTTTAACATGTGTATTTTGTCTTGCTGTACTGGCAGAGTTTTTATAGTCAAAACAAGGGGAAAAATCTACCAGTGCTGAAGAAGTAATCCAAAGTATTTAGAATACGTTACTGACCTTTAGTAATCTAACAGAATATGTTACAAATAAAATTTTACAGCATGTATTGTGTAATCTTTAGTGGAATACATTTTAAAAGTAACTCCCTACCTTGTTCTGAACACTCTGGTCAACAATCACTTTATTCAATTACTTATTTGTGAATGTAGCTAGTAGTTTTTCGGTTATGCACAAGTACAGGGCGTTGATTTTTTTTGTCTTAGAATGGAATTGGAATCTCCTGCTTGTTTGGCAAGAACATTCTTTTGTTTATTTTATGTTTTTGTACATTTATGTATAATTTTGCATATAGGTTGTTTTGGTTCTTTTATTAAAATGTCTTGCTTTCAGAAATATGTCTGCGTCAAATTTATACGGTTTATATAGTCTGGATGTCCCGAACTAAGAGTATTCTTGTAAAATTGACTTTTAAAAATGTTAGGACATTCTCCTAGTAAAGATGCATGCAAAACATTCTCACTATTGTTTATGGACTTTTGGCAAAGGCTGCCAATATATGAATTATTGTATGAGATTTTCACTGCTTATTAATCTGAATAAGGTTATAGATTTGTCTGAGTGGTCAACGTTGTTGCGCTTTGCCTGGATGCAGCATGTTCTGTAAATTGTTTTGGTTGGTGTGTCCAGAAAAGTTTAAATGTACGTTGTTGTTATTATTATTTTGAGTCTGTAGAGTGGAACTTACTGATAGGATGGATGGCAATTTTATAAAACATTTAAAGTCTTGGAACCATGAATGGAATAAAGGAAATTGACTTAGCTAGGCCCTATGTCTGTTTAGAAAGAAGACTTTTATGCTGAGATATATATATATATATATATATATATATATATATATATATATATATATATATATATATATATTTATTATTTGTTTTATCTGTTTCAGCTTCTATTGAGTGGATCAAACTATTCAGCATATTTGCAGAGTATTAATTAATCTCTCAAAGTCATTGTAGTCTTACCACAAAACCTAATATTAAACCATGCTTCCCTTTTAAATGGTCTTCATCAGGTTTTATTTTTTGCATATTTTGTATGTTTTTGTATAGCATAAGATGAATACCATATGGACCTCATTTCCAATAAGGATAGTGTGTTAACTATTGTGAAGTTTTGTTGAACTGGTTATTTAGAGCTTTATTCCATTTCAAATTCACTACATATTGTTTTCAAATAGGGTGGTGAAAGATTTGAATAGAAAAACGGAGCTACTGAGTGAATAATTATTATGTATGTTGCAAGGAAGGAGAGTTGAACACATTTTAATATTTTTTTCACAAACTTTATGTAGATTTGTTGTAATTTAATGTTAAAAAATATGGCTGTCAAAAAAAGACAGAAAGACCAGCCTTTAGAAAGCAGAATGAAAAAATTATGTGTTTTTTTACATTCTTCATTGCACCTTTTTCTTTGAAAGTTTGTGCACACCTCCTTGCAGCCCCCTGTGGGTCCCCAGGTAGGGTTGCACCTGCTGTGTGTAAGGTCTTAAATTGGGATGTAAAGTTCACACTAAGGGCTTGGTAGTTAATTTGTAACAAAGTCAGAGCTTAATTTGATTGCGGTTAAGGCAAGACTTAACTAGTAGGTAATAAACTCCATAAAGTAATGTGTATTCGCATAATATGACGCTTACCTTGATCTAAAAGTCAGCCTTCAAATTTAAACACCAACGTGTTAAAATGCAGTGGATTTCAGTTTTATCCTATTACGATTAATGTTCAAACCCTGTTTTCTCACATAACTGTCAGCTATAATAAATGATATCCCCATTCAAATATGATATGCAATAAAATGTTATTTAATAAATAGAATCAGAATCAGCTTTATTGCCAAGTATGCTTACACATACAAGGAATTTGTCTTTGTGACAGAAGCTTCCAGTGCACAACAATACAAAAAAGACATGGATGATAATAAAAAATAATTATACACATACGTACATACACACACGCATACATAGATACACACATGCATAGTGCAATTCTAATATAAATATGTTGTGTTATGTACAGTGCAAAATACAAATCTATTATGTAGTGCGCAATTTTTTTATTTGTAATTTCTTGAGGAATAAAATATGCTAAATGGTATATTAAGCCTATGTAAATAATATTATTCAGGAACTGTACCTAAAAATAAAAAGGGGCAGTAAATGAATACTAATATATCAGGATGAAAAATGTACATTTATTCATTTTAATATCCTATATATTTTGTGTGTTGAAAATTGGCACTGGGTGAGGTACCACGAAAGTGCACCATTAGATCGGTTTCTGAAGAGCCGCTAAGTACATTTTTTTTGTATAATGTTCTCTCTTGTAAATACAAGAGTGTAAATGTTAACATCATCAAATATGTCTTTTACACAAAACATGAGCTCATTGATATAATTTAACCAGTCTGCTTTTTATTCTAGCCGTTACTCCTGGTTGGAGGCTGCCGTACATTTATAGATGCGTTCCATTCTTCCTAATTCTTAATGGTGCTATGCTCAAATATTTAGTAGTGCGTAAATTGTGACTTGGTGCCCATTTACGCTACACAACTAGTCTAAGTTGTATCTTATAAGTGGTGTTACCGGCCCCTAGTTTAAAAGCCCCTGTTTTAGAGTGGCAGCCTCTGTTTTAATTAACATGGTAGGTTGTATGTTGTAATTCATGTGCCTTCATGATTTTTAAAGATTATGTGTGTATGGGGGAAAAAAATGATTACTGTTGACAATGGGAATATATTTGACCTAAAAGTCTTTTAATGTTTAGTCAAACAAAAACAATACATTTTATAAACTCTGTTTACATTCCAGTTTCCAGAAATTACATATACTGTTTATGCTAAATTTTGACAATGAATGCCTCTCTTTTTCATTCATATGTGTAAATAAACCCATTGCCTGTTATCATTTCACATAGTACTGAGGTTTGAATTAAACATGACCTTTATCTAGAATAGTGGGTTGTTCATGATCTTTCACATAGATAACTACTGCCATGTGTGATATACTTCTGTACTTTTGCTATTTTTACAGTGCATCCGCGAAGTATTCACAGCACTTCGCTTTTTCCAAATTTTGTTATGTTACAGACTTATTCCAAAATTGATTAAATTAATTATTTTCCTCAAAATTCTACAAACAATACCCCATAATGACAATGTGAAAGAGGTTTGTTTGAAATCTTTGAAAATGTATTAAAAATAAAAAATGTACATAACATGTACATAAGTATTCACAGCCTTTGCCATGACACAAAAATAGGTGTGCCAAGCTTGTAGCATCATACAAAAAAAGACGAGGCTGTAATTGGTGCCAAAGGTGCTTCAACAAAGTATTGAGCTAAGTTTGTGAATATTTATGTACATGTGATTTTTGTTTTTTATTTTTAATAAATTTGCAAAGATTTCAAACAAACTTCTTTCACATTGTCATTATGGGGTATTGTTTGTAGAATTCTGAGGGAAAATTATGAAATTAATCCATTTTGGAATAAGGCTGTAACATAACAAAATGTGGAAAAAGTGAAGCACGGTGAATACTTTCCGGATGCACTGTATGTGGTACCTTAGATTTTAAATCCCAAAAAAGCACATCCATCAAAAAATGTATCCATATGGCTCCAGGGGGTTAATAAAGAAAAATATCAATATTTATAACTTTATAAACCATAATCGCTGGCTTCTGGTAGCTTAAGTGAGAGTAGATGGTTCTCGCGGTTCAAACAAATAGCGCTGGGCAACAAAGTTTATGAAGTTGCACTTTTTTGGGCTTCAAAATCTAAGGTACCATTCTCTCCCATTATAAAGCTTGGAAGAGCCAGGATATTGTTTTATATAACTCAAATTGTGTTTGGCCGAAATGAGAAAGTCATATATGCCTAGCTTGAGGGTGTTAAATTATAGGATAATTAAAAGTTTTGGGTGAACTAACCCTTTAACTTAATCATGTGACTTTTAGATTACGTAGATGAAACTTCTTATTGGTATGAATGTAAACAATACAGTATTGCCAAAGCAGAGGTTGCGTAAAAACAGAAATGCATCTTAATCTATAATTAAATGTAGATTAACAAATTTAACAAATATAAAAATAAATGCAAAAACAAGTTAAGAACTGCTGAAGACCACAGTTCCTTGAGAACATTGTCTCTGCCCCTCCTGCAATCTCATATTGGAATGGACTCTTTGATGGTTCATGCAACAAATGTTTTTTTCTCTCAAACGGAGTGAAATAAATCTCTTTTAAATTAATTCATAATATTTACCCTGTCAAAAATTTCTTAAAGAAAAATTCAGATTTGATTTTGACACTAATTTCTATTTTGTCAGAATTACAAAATTTTTGGATTTGTTGAAGTGTATCCAAATGCCTGCTTTATAATAAATCTAATTCTTGTAGAGAATTAAATGTAGATTTTATATTCATAAATAAAAATTTTTGAATTTTAAGCCAATTTTTTGGTATACTTACCAGAGATAAAACGGTCTTGGATTAGAATTTGATCTTCTCTTAACATAAAGCATTCAGAACGTGTACAATTTGCATGGCCTACAAACTTTTTACTTAAATGTGTAATTTTCTCTTTCTTTCTCATTTTTTTTTCTTTTTTCGTTTATTATACTGTTTAGTTTTGAGCTATGGTGTTTGTAAAGTGTTTTCTTTAACTGTTCTTTATTTTGCTGTTATTTTTAATACTTTTTGTTGTGTACTAATTTTGTTGTACCACACTGTAAACTGAATGTTCAAATAAAGCATTACAAAAAAAATCTAATCTTAAAGTCAGGATCGAAGCCTGAATTGACAGAGAAAGTTGATGAGCTGCATCATGGTACCAATTAAGCCTGATTGGATTGGTTTAAATTTGTCAACTTGAAACCCTAGAAGTTCATTCAGCAACATTCATAGTACAGGCCTCAGGGTTGTATGTCAATGCAGATTTTATTCTCGAATTTAAATGAATGGAAGTCAAAATAAATTGGAATGCAATTCAAAGAAATTCAACTGCTGTCAGTACAGATTTTAATTATGCAGTTGAAATTTCTGTATGTATTATCCATATGTATGTTATCATAAACACAACAGATGTTTAAAAATAATATGTTTGTGACAGTCAACAGACTTGCATGTGATGACTTTGTTGTTTAAACGGCACAAATGCCAAGACCAGCTACTGTATATTATGATTTATACTTTGATTGTTTGCTTTTGAAATTGCTACATTAACACAGTGTTAATATTTTATATAGTGGTGAAGCCAAACAAGCAACAATACTATAATGATGTCCTTTCTAAGATAACAGTTTGCACTCTTTTCATTTTTTGTTTTCTTCTAGGTTATCCATCCCCAAACCAGCCTCCATATCCCATGACCCATTTAGGCGGACAGTCCATGCCCCCCTATCCCATGGGAGGTTACGGAGAACCTGGGCATGCTGCCCCACCAGTAGGGTTCCAAGTGGGGTACCAGCCAGTTCCAGATCAGCCAGTCATGTACCAGCCTTGTCCAACTTCTCCAGCATCTCACCAGGGCCAGCCATATGGAGGTAAGTATAGGATAAATATATACTAAATTTGCACAAATTATTCTGTTCAAAAGTTAAGGGTGGAGTAAGCTATTCCTGAGTAAGACTTTTAATATTTTAACTCAACAGCCAAACAAATACACCCCTTCCTTCAGTGTTCCTTCGGAAGCTCGATAATGTTGCGTAGATCGGTCTTATCCACTTTGTTTATTTTCACATTTACAGAGCCAGGGTGGTGTACAAACACTGGATTTTTTTTCAGCGTGCACAGAATGGACAGCTAGCGGACCGTGAAGAGATATTTTCAGAAATTGACAAAAAGTGTATTGGATTAAAATGACATACTCCACCTTTAACATCCCCTTGGTTCTAAATAGGGCGTTGCTTTGTTGATGACCAATAACTGTTTGTGTCTTTTGTGATAGTTGTGCATGTGTCCTTTCTTTGTCCTGAGCAGTGAAGCGGCCCACTTTTCTTAAGAAACTACCAGTTAGAATCTCCAGTTACTGCAAGTTCTTCACTTTCCCAGCATCTTCTGCACATTTGCATTCTTCCCAACTGTGGTTATTTGATGTTGATATCCAGATTTGACATTTAGGACAATTAAGGGACTTATAAACTACTACAAAAGGTGCAAACATTCATTGATGCTCAAGAAGGCAACAGACTATATTAAGACATAAGTGGTTGTAAACATTTGAACTGTGAGATTTGTGTCGATTTTTATTATTTTGTCTTGTAGTATATGTGTAAATGTGCTTCTGAAGGGCAGTACAAAATAAAAATAAAATATTATCTTTTATATCTTATGTGTATACATTCTGAAAGGGGTGTGTAAATACACAAGACAAAAGAGGGATGCAAATTATGCACTTAAGTGTTATTTAACCAAGAATCAAGTTTTTCTTTATTTCAAAATACTTGAAATACTTGAAATGGTAGGTAAATCCACCTCTAGTACTTGAAATGGTAGGTACAGCCACCTCTAGTCTTAAGCATATACTACACTCAGCTGAAACAAATTCTGTACATTGCGAAATATTGCAAAACTAGTTAAAGTTAAGTCTGCTTTGTAGAATTAAGTGTGAGCTTTATTTAATCAATTTATAAATTCTAATGAATATGAATACTACAAAGACAATCTAAGAAAGTTATTGCTGAATGAAGCAAGCTGGCTGATGATGATGATGATGATGATGTGTCTTTATCTTCTTTCCAACCTTCTCTAGCTCCTGCTCCTGCACCAATGTCAGTGCCTGCTGGAGTACCACCTGGTCTGGAGTACCTCACTCAGGTAGATCATTTCTTTCTAACGCACATTACCATTTAAGTGTGTCTCTATATTGAATGTCTGTTATTATATTTTTCTATGCATTTCAGATTGACCAGATCCTCATTCACCAGAAAGTGGAGTTGATAGAGGGTAAGTCTGCTTCAATGTAGATGATGTTTACTACATCACTTCAAAGCACTGTGCATTGATATAAAGCTAGTCTGTTTTATCATAATTTTATCATAAAATATTGTAAAGCAGTGTTTTGTCTATAATATAACACTTAAGACAAAGTCATGGGCATATTCACCTCAAAACATTATGAGTTAATAACATTTAAAAAAAAAATTTTTAAGCCAGATAACAAATGCAAATATAAAGGTATTTTTATCAGTGATGAACATTGTTATATTGCGTTAGTAATTTAAATTAATGCTGCAACAACTAATCGATAAATATAATTATTGATAATGTAAATCATCGACAACGAATTTCAATGTCGATTAGTTTGATGTGTGCGACAAGCACAGGGGTGATGAATGCATTTGCATGATGAAATACAACAGAGACGAGTTGAAGTGGAAAAACAAGACCCTAATTTTGTGTCAACACACAAAAGAACTTTATAAATCCCCTTATCTACACTTACTACTTCAGGTCTATCTACCCTCCAGATGTCACCTTGACATTCTGCGGGTGAACGGCGTATCATGGTGCCATCTCATAGAAACACAAAATCACTTTCCTGGACTTTCACTTCGAATGTACCCCGCAGGTGGAATGACCTGCCGAATTCCAGCAGAGCAGCAGTCTCTCTAGCCTCTTTCAAAAAACACCTAAAGGCACCGCTCTTTCATGACCACCTACTAATGCACTCTCGGCCTCCTAAAAAAATCAAAAATATCTATCCATTCTTCTACCTGTCTTTCCACTTCCTCACTATGTATCCTTCTTCCAACAATTTTGAACCTTGATTTATAGCATGTTGCTTCGTACTGTAATTGCTTCTATTGTTCTTCTCATTTGTAAGTTGCTTTGGATAAAAGCGTCTCCTAAATGAATAAATATAAATGTAAACACTTTAAAGATCATAATACGCATGGAGTTTAATGTGGACAGGTTAGTGTGTTAGGTGCGTTGACAGTGCTTGTTCTGTTTGATGTGCTAGACAGTTTTTCCTCTTTAGTGCATAACTTACATTTTACTGCTATTTTCTATATTATATAATGTACCCTATACATGTTATGAATTCAAAATCAGGTGCTGATTGTCTTTACAACAAGTGAGTCTCCGTTATATTACAATGAGCAAGCGAGCACGTGTATCCACGGCAATCAAACTGATCGCAACGGAGAAAGGGAGAGATATAATTTTGATTAAACTGCTTTGCAGTTTAGTAAAGTGCAACATCATACTGCGATTTCAGTTTCAATGTAATCAACTGTGCTGCTCATGTTTGTCACACTGATGTCTCAGAGGTCAAAGTGTGCCAGTGTTGTGCCAAAGTCTGACTGCCCACCAGATTCGTACTACCTGCTATCTGATTGGCCCTTATCCCTAAAGCCCAACCCTACACCTACCCCCTATATACATAAGGGTACTAGTAAGTCAAAATTCATCACTACACCAGAATGCGACTTTTCAGTGGGAGAGTAAATCTGCACTTTGTTTGCAGATGATTGAAAGTCATGTGCATGCACAAGATCGTGCAGACACCGAGCGCACTGTTCTCGCTCTTTTCCAAGTGTCTTAGCAGCAGCTATTACCAATGTGTAGAAAATAGCAGGAAAAAATCCCACTTAATGAATTTCGTTGTGGGATTTAACATCTTCAGCAACATTTTAAGTATCACCGTGGACGCAGTGCATGAAATACACACATTTTTCATTTACATAATTCATTTTACAAAAATATACATCATCCCTCTCTAGGCAGCATAGACTGTTTAACATGCATATGCTCTCGTAAAGGGACAGAGCGCTAGTTTTATTCCCACTGTAAAAAAACAAACACATTTTCTCTCATTAGTTTGCCTTGACAGATGAAGCACTGAATGAGACGTAATAACATTTGTTAAACCCCAGTTATACACATCACAAGCTGCTCAATATCCAAAATGTAAGTCTACATTTAATTAGGTAATGTTTCAAAACATAAAAATGAATTCAACATGATAATGGCGTTTGATATGAAATGAAGCAAGATCACTATGGCTATTAGGCTATTATTATCAGAGCTTTTCAGCTGCAGGGTGAAGATGAATATTTGAAACGGTCTACTTCATTTCATCCTCTTAAAACGCCTGTTACATGTCTCATTTCTGGACAATACTGGCGTTTTTGTTCTTTGTATATCAGTCAGTGTTGGTCGTGTTTGGGTTGTCTGATTTCATGTCATATACACATTGTTAATTCACAGATTAGGCCTAATATCTACCTACTGTATATTACACATCACAACCGATTTAGTTGTTCTCTCAGCCAATAATCAAATCTTTAACTCAGTGACAAATCTTTGATCCTTCTTGTGAAAACACTGCACGTGGGCAAAAGCATGACTAAACGGGTGACCGAAAACCCATTATCTCCTCCACAGAACTCTTGGAACATGTGTAAATGGCAGGATGGCTGAGGTTAATATGATGTACAGTATTTTGGAATGCCCAATTCTCAGTGCGCTCTAAGTTCTCGTGGTGGTGTAGGATGATTCTCAGTTGCCTCCACGTCTGAAACAGTCAATCCGTGCATCTTATCGCGTGGCTTGTTAAGTCACTACTGCGGAGATGTAGTACGTGTGGAGATCCACCCTATTCTCCTCTGCATCCACACACAACTCACCACACGCTCCACCGAGAGCAAGAACCACACATTATAGCGACCACAAGGAGGTTACCCCATGTGACTCTCCCACTATTACAGCCGTGGCCAAAAGTATTGGCAGTGACAATTTTGTTGTTCAAAAGTTTTTTGCTTCAGTTGTTGTGGTGTTGATTCACATTGTTTCTAGATTATTGTGCAGAGTGATCAGATGCATTCTAAATAATTACAAAAAGCTTCATTGGCCAAAGAAATTCCACAAAATGATCACAAAAAAATTACCAGCTAACATCATTTCACTAATCATATCAATAGCACCTGGAAAAGTGTGAACGAGTACTAGTCAGGTGAAATCACACTATCATTCTGATTGGATTATAAGAGCTGACTGTTTGCTATAAAAGGAGGGAAGAAGTGCTTCCAATCATTGTGTTCTTGTTTGCAATGTTTACCTCTAAAGAAAGATGTGCAGCCATCATCTCTTTGCATCAAAATGGCCTCACATGCAAGGAAATTGCTGCAAAGAATATTGCACCTGAAAGAACCATTTACCGGATCATCAAGAACTTCAAGGAGAGAGGTTCAGCTGCAGTGAAGAAGGCTTCAGGATGTCTCCAAGTGTCCAGCAAGCCCCAGGACGTCTCCTCCTGAGGAGTCAGCAATGGAATTGTGTCACCACCAGTGCAGAGCTTGCTCAAGATTGGCAGCAGGTTGGTGTGAATGCATCTGCATGCACAGTGAGGCGAAGACTTTTGGACAATAGCCTGGTGTCAAGATGGGTGGCAAAGAAGCCACTTCTCTCCAAGAAAAACATCAAGGACAGACTGAAATTTCTGCAGGAAGTACAAGGACTGGACAGCAGAAGACTGGTGCAAAGATATTTGCTCTGATGAAGCACCCTTCCGACTGTTTGGGACATCTGGAAAATCAATAGTCCGGAGATGAAAAGGTGAACGCTACCATGAGTCCTGTGTCATGCCAACAGTGGAGCATCCTGAGACCATCCATGTGCGGGATTGCTTTTCATCCAAGGGAGTGGGCTCTCTCACAATTCTGTCCAAATACACTGCCATGAATAAAGGATGGTGTCAAAATGTCCTGCGAGAGCAACTTCTCCCAACGACCCAGGAGCAATTTGGTGATGGTCCGTGCATTTCCAGCATGATGGAGCACCATGTCACAAGGCAAGAGTGATAATGAAGTGGTTCGGAGATCATTACATTGAAATCTTGGATCCATGGCCAGGCAACTCCCCTGATCTTAATTCCATTGAGAACCTGTGGTCAATCCTCAAAAGGCTAGTGGACAAGCAGAAGCCCTCAGATTGGGATCAGTTCTGAGCACTAATAAGCAAGAATGGATCGCCATTAGTCAGGATTTGGCCCAGAAGCTGATATTCAGCATGCCAGAGTGAATTGCAGAGGTTATGAAGAACAAGGTTCAACACAGTAAATATCGACGCTTTGCATATATTGAGTGTTTTTGCCAAATAAAAGCCTTTAAAACTTATGAAATGCTTATCATTGTTTTCCAGTATACCATAGAAACATGTGAAAAAAGAATCTACAAATACTGAAGCAGCAAACTTTGAAACACATAACTTATGTCACTGTCAATACTTTTGAAAACGGCTGTAGAAAATTAACCAATTATCACAAAAATTGTTTGTTGCAGCACTAATTGAAATTTTTTTTTTTTTTAAGAAGATTTTATCTATGATCACAGTTTTTGAACACTGTAAGTTTTTTTTCTATTTGTGTTTTGTTTAAACTTAAAACACTCATCGTTATATTAGAAAAAACGTTGATCAAACTCCCAGGTTTTTGTAACTTTTCTGCATATTCTTTGGTCCTCTACAGCAATTATTGGCTTTGAGACCAACAACCAGTATGAGGTCAAAAATAGCCTCGGCCAAAAGATCTACTCTGCCAAAGAAAAGAATGACTGCTGCACACGCAACTGCTGTGGTGCACTGCGCAGCTTTGACATGAAGATCAAAGACAACACAGACCGAGAGGTCATACGGCTGATCCGACCTTACCGTTGTGTCTCCTGTTGGTGCCCCTGCTGTCTGCAAGAGGTAGAACAGACTTAATTCATATCAGTGATAATGTAACCAATATAAAAGGTTAAAAGCAAAAATTATCTCAGGACAGAAGTAGTAAGGAACAAAAGGACTACATATTTATAACATGGAATACAATATTGCACGGTATCCTATAGGTATTATTTAATGTATTTCTTTTTTTCTTCTCATGAAATTATCTTGGTTTTGGCTAGTTTACCCATCTTAAGGACGTGTTGTGTGATTACCTGTACAAAAATCTACTCATAAAATATTACTGGCATTGCCAAGTGTGTGACTTTTGAATTATAAATGGCATAGTCAAAATGGACCGAAGGAGTCTTAGAGACTTCACTCAACAGTGGCATGGTTTATTTTGTTTATGTAATTTAAATATGTACACAAATTTGCCTTTTATTTCTAAAATGATGGAAAAAGTCATTTTTATGCAACTGCAAGCATTTGAGCACTAACTCAATCTTTTGAAATATTTCAGTCTGGCTTTAGAGCTCGTCACAGAACGGAAACTTCCCTGCTCAGAGTCCTAAATTACATCTGTCTGTCAACTGATACTGGTGACTCTGATTTCTCATACTTTTAGATCTTACCACAGTGTTCGATATGGTTAACCATTAATTTTTTAATGATTCCAACAACTGAAAAAGAAAAACAAAACTTATATGCACAGAATTAACTTTTAACCCCTAATATTCCCTTTTGCCCTCCCAATCCCCAACCCCACCCTGACCCCCAACAAACATCCCTGTGTTCACAGCTAAAGAACACACACAAAGAAACATAATACATAGTCATATTATGTGTGTGTGTGTATATATATATTATTATTATATTATTTATTTATTTATTTATTTATTAATAATCACACACATTTAAAACTATAAATCCCTCTCCACTGCCCCTCCCCGAGAGCCATCCAAAAAGGTAAAATAACTGCCCCGCTTCCTATTAAATACACCCAGGTTGCCTAGCCTTCTATCTGACATTTTTTCAAATGCCACCACCTTGCCCATCTCTGTGCACCACTCCTGAAATGAGGGACGATCCAGCCGACCTCCATTCCTTAAGAATAATCTGTCTACCGATCATAACACTGACTAGAACCCAATTTCTTATGTATTTATCCCATATATTAATGACCGCCCCATCACCTAAAATGCAGTGTCTGGGGTAAAATGAAATTTGAGTGCCCAAGACGTGACATAAATCTCTGAACCCTCAACCAAAATGATTGGATCTTAACACGCCATCAAAAAACAGGAGTTGTGTCCCCATCTCCTGATTGGCATCGCCAGCAGGTGGGTGTGTCTTTTTTTTACCAAGCTAGTACAATCTAGAGGGAGTCCAATAGAATTGATGTAAATTATTGAATTGCATAAGGTGCACCCTTGCATCTCTAGATGCAGAATTGACATTTTTTAGAATCCTAGCCCACACTCCCCCCTCCAATACCAAGTTTAAATCTTTCTCCCATAATCTCTTAAGAGAAGTTGAAGTTCCACCCCAGACTCTGAATTAGCAGGCAGTAATACACTGATGCGTCATGACCTTTTCCAAAAGCAGTAATCACCACTCCCAGAGAGTCTGCCACTTTAGGGGGGTGTATTGTACTCCCAAACAATAGTAAAGAGCAGGTGGTGCAGTTGTAAATACCTTAAGTATTGAGACCTGAGAATCCCAAAATGTTGCATTCCATTCTTATTACTCGTTTGGAGCACTGCGTGGGAATCCAGGGCAACATTCTCAATTGGTTTAAATCAGATTTGACCAACAGGAGCTTCTCGAATAGCATTGCAATTTTAAGTCTTCTGCTCATCTTACCTGTGGAGTACCGCATGCTCCATTCTTGCTCCAGTTCTATTTTTTCTTTACATGCTTTCTATAGGTGCCATATTTAAGAGACACGGGGTGTCGTTTTATTGTTACGCTGATGATACCCAAATCCATTTGCCATTGAGACTAGGAAACCACATGCTATTTAACCACTTTTGGCTTGCTTAAAAGATATAACATCATGGCTGTCTTCTAACCTTTTGCACTTAAATGAGAGTAAGACTGAAATGATTATATTTGGACCTCCGCATTCTAAATAAAATCCAAAGTTTTACTTTGATCAATTTGCACTTCATATCAAACCGTATGTAATTAAAATCTGGGCTTTTTACTGGACAGCAAGCTCAAACTCGTTAAACAGATTAATGCAGTTATTAGAGGAAGTTTCTTTCAACTCAGGCTTCTAGCTAAGGTAAAGGCCTTTTTGTCTTTTACTAATTTTCAAACAGTGATGCTTTTATCTACTCATGTCTGGATTACTGTAATTCTCTTTACACCGGGATTAACCAGGCACCCCTGGCCAAATTCCAATTAGTCCAGAATGCTGCTGCCAGAATTTAGACGTGTACGCGGAAGCATGAACAAGTCACTCCGATTCTCACCTAATCTCACTGGCTACCGGTCCACTACAGAATTGGTTTTAAAATACTTCTACTGGTTTATAAATCTTTGAATAACATTGCTCCTTCCTACCTCCCAGAGCTTCTATCTGATCATAATCCATCCAGAGTTCTTAGATCATCTGGCCAAGCGTTGCTATTGGTTCCTAGAACTAGACTGTGAAGCACAGATGTGATTGTGCTTGCGACATAGCGAGTCCTAAGCTTTGGAATAGTATACCTCTACACATTAGGACTGCCCCAACTTTAACTATCTTTTTTTCTCTGACTTTTGACCATCTGTAATGACACTCCTTAAACTTGTGTTTTCATCTTTATTTTTCTTCTTTTATTGTTATTATTTTTATTTCCTTACTCTATTATTGTTATTACTAGAATTTTTACTTAAGGGTTTTTATTTTCTGCTGTGAAGTACTTTGGTCAACTTGTTTTTAATGGTGCTATACAAATAAATATGACATTGACATTATGGACATCTGTTTGCCTAGAAGACAATTTGGACATTGCTTTAAATGAATAATTTGTGTATAACTAGTAAGTTACACACAAAAAATATATATATTTAGCTGTTTCTTCTGCTAAACCATCTGTCACTCTAAGATGCCCTCTGTTTTGAAGAGATCAGGTTGGCCTATGCATTACTTACCCTATTTACACAATGTGTATTTCACGTTCAGATTGAGATACAGGCACCCCCAGGAACAACCATAGGGTATGTGAAACAGGACTGGCACCCCTGTTATCCAAAATTCTCCATCCAGGGAGCCAACAAAGAGACAATGATGAAGCTTGAGGGGCCCTGCATGGCGTGTAACTGTTGTGGTGATGTGAATTTTGAGGTAACTTTTTGAATTGCATGACCTTTTAATCAACATTTTAGCTTTTTTTTTTTTCTGTATGATGTTTAGGTGTTAATTTATTACCACTAATCTTGTTGCAGGTTTTCTCTTGTTAATACACAAGTCAAGAAGTACTGCTGATGCAGGCAAACATTATACAGACTCTTTCTTTCTTTAGCTCAAAGGTAAGGGTGGTGGGAAGTCTATTGGTCGAATCAGTAAGCAGTGGAGCGGCCTGTTGAAAGAAGTCTTCACCGACACTGACAACTTTGGCATACAGTTCCCTCTGGACTTGGATGTTAAGATGAAGGCTGTACTTATGGGCGCTTGCTTCCTCATTGTGAGTATCATGTTAATGGCATATTTCAGTGACTCGCAAATTAGATCTGGAGTGATTCACAGTGTCTTAGAAGCTGAGACTATTTAACCCAGAGACAGACACTTGTATAAAAATAAATGGGTGAAATTGGAATGCCCAATACGGCAGATGTAGAAAAGACTTGCAGGTAAAAGAGCCAATCAGCTTTTAGATACAGATATCGCCTGTCAGTTAACTCAAGAATGCACATGCACATTAACTGGACCAGTCTGAAAATATTGTTTTTTAATGTGTTCTGAGCTAAAGAAGCACTGTTTATGATACCATAGTTATCAGATTTTACTGCTGATTTGAAATATGTTCTTTGATCATAATATTGACCTGCTGTTTTGAAGATTCCGGTCTTTCCCCAATCAGGTAGCTAGGAGATACTTATGGCTGTTGGCTGTGTGGGCAAAAAATATATGAGAAATTTGAGTCAATTTAGCTGTTTACGCTGAACAGTTAACACATTCATTGAGATTAGGTCTAAATTAGTCTAGTCTTAGACAGACTCATCTGATCTCAGTCTTGACTTGAATTCTGCCCTCTCTGGTCTTGGTCTTGACTCAGACTAGGGATGTGCAAAACTACCAATTTTCATCTTCGACTGGTCGGTGGTTTGAACGACTAGTCAACTAGTTGGTGTTAAGGATAATAATGTATAATTTGGCTCCATTATGGTCATATCACCCAATCAGATGCGTTTTAGAGGGATATACGGATGCTAAGTGCAGCATTTCAACATGGTGACTAACAGATATTCAACAAATAAAAAGGCTAAATTATTATAACGTAATATTGCATTAAAATGTCCAAGTCAGAAATAAGAAAAGCTCCAATAAAAAAAAAACAGCACAACCACTCATGCGCATTCTTAACACCGAATGTCTCACATCAATGTAACCAGAGAGCTTTGGAGTCTCGGCAATCCTTGTTGCGCACTCAAAAGCACAGAACTGCAAGAAAATATTGCAGGTACATCTAGTTCACGACATCGAGCAGTTTAACCTTTCTAACTCTCAATTAATTTGAGAAATTGCATCTCCCATTAAAACCCTCACCACTAAAAATATTAATGTTAGTAGTCAACCCCACTAATCGACTTAAAACATTTTTTTTTGTTTTCGTGCAAGCATCTAGAGTCTAGGCCTAAGTTGGTTAACAAAATTGTCCACGCAAAGTACAATTGAAATGAATGAAGACAGCCCATTCAGAAGAAATTGGTGTAAGATATACCTATCTGACATGCTCTTTAAATATGCATGGAATAGGTAGTGCTCATCAGGACCATATTGTTCAAAGTATAATTAATCATATCGATCTACTGACACACAATACTTTGGCTGGTATTCTGTAATCTACAAACTGCAAATGGACTGAGTTTAGATTTTGCACTGAGAATAGAAGTGGTTTTCACATGTGTTAAGCACAATTATTTATTTATACACTTCATTCACATTGACCTCCCATACATTTTTGTATATACACCTGCTGTTTGCGCACATACACTCACAGATAGCCCGAACACTCCCATCCATGCCCAGCCTTTCATTGCCCAGGCACAAAAATTGCACTTTGATTTGGCGCTCTCACAACTAAAATTTAGTGCTCAGTCGTAGTGCATTGCTCTGTGCCTCAAGCATGTACGAAAATAGGGCCCAAGGTCTTTAACCAATATGCAACCACTAACCATAAATTCATGAATGATATACCAACCTGGTCTCCTAGTGAAAACTTGACTCCAGTCCAGGTACAATTCTCTGCTGTTTCCAGGTGAAATTAACTCTAGAGGCACTACAACAACTGTTTGTTTTATTCACTTTCACTCAACTCACAACTGCAGTGGCTGATTATGACTTAATTAACTCTTATTTTTCTCTCTATTACTCAGATCCTGCTATGTTATGATATCGAGTCTTTTACTCTAACGCATCTTTTAAAAAAATCATACATTTTAATGCTGGAATGTAGTGCAGACCCACCTACATAAATTTAATATCATTAGCTTGCACGGTAACGCACATCATAGAGCTTTGGACTCATTGGACTGCGGTTCAAAACCAAACACGAACTCAAGCTGAAACGTGAAACGTTCTCTTTTCGAACACTATTGGTTATGTTTAGGGCAAAGTTTTAGGTTAGGGAGGTACGTTTTATTAAAATCTCCATCTTTAATTCACCTTAAAATCCTTGTCTGATTTTGCCCTATTTGGCACCCCCTGCTGGACATTTCACTTGAAAAGTGCAGCCAAACATGTTATGAAGCACATAATTTCAAAATGTTGCAATGCTCACGTAAATTTCATGAGACCAGGCTGGATATACTGTGGTTTGAACCTACGATATCATGCATGTGAAGCTTATATTCTACCAATGAGCTGTATTCTCTTTTTGTAATGTCTGCAAGTATTATGTGTGACCTCAGTTTTGAGGTGTCCTTTGAAAGTTGGCATTTAGATTAGACAACTCCAGGAATTTCACACAGAGCTGACCAGTTATATAATAATTAGCATATGCAATTTGTTGATACTGTTTTGATCATAAATGTAATATCCCTTGCAGAATCTGCAAGATGTTTAGCATTAAAAAACAGGGATGAAATTACGCGAATTATCCTGTTAAAAATGTTACACCCTATTTCTTCTTAATATTGTTAGTTGCCTTCTTGAGTATTAAAATTATAATTATCTGTATCTTCTACGCTAGCGTCTATACTACTTCAGCCACTTTGAGAACTTAGCAGTGCGATACTGTAGATATTGTTGACTTTTGTGCAAAAATTGCTTGCTATGCTCCTCATTTGTAAGTTGCTTTGGATAATATCATGTGCTTGAGTACTAAATGAAAATGTAAAGTCGGCATGAAATCAAAATTGAACCTATTTTTGACTAATGGTTTATCTTTGTAGTTAAATCATTAGTCAATAGTTTTTAGTCAGTTTTAACCCTGCCCCTTTTGTGTACACAAACCCAGCATTAGTCAAAGCTGCAAATGCAGAGAGAGGTGCATTTTTGGCCAAACTACCTATGGTTACATGGCCACTGACTTGAATTTTCACATTTCAAAGAAGGAAAAATAACAGCAAATTTGCAGTTGTATTCGAGGCATTTCACACTTGAATGCTTCCAGAGATGATCCCTCCTGAAGGAGAAGGGCAGAGAAAGTGGCTGGAGTTTATTCATATTTTTTAATGCTGGCTTTTAGAATACAATCTTTCCCACTAGATTCTGTTGTGACTCATGGATCTTTGTTCTGTTTCTTCCCATAGGATTTCATTTTCTTTGAAAAAGTTGGAGCCTCTAACCAGCGGAACACTGTGTTCTCTTAGGGTGTGAGGATGTTACTGTTACTTGCTAAATAAATTTTGTGAACCCATCAAAATCTTGATAAAATTCTAATTCTACATTCTAACTTTCAGTTGATGAATCGGATGAATCTGATGTCCATTAATTCAATTTTATTCTGTAACTAAAGCCTGTTATCAGCTCTCACTGGAGTGAAACCAAAGGACATGTTCATGGTCATTTTTATAGTGTTCATTTGCAGCGCAATGTTTACAATGGCAGATAGGTTATCTTGACTGCCTTCTCATTGTGTGTCTTTTAAACCATCATAGCCTGAAATAATAACAAATAATTGTTACAAGCATCTAACATTTAAATGTCTTTATTTCAATAAAGAGCTTTTTATTTTACTTTATGTTTGAAATGAACTGCTTGCAGTAACATGCAACCTTTGAATATGTCATGTTGTGCAGAAAGCTTATTTTTCAGCATGTCTTTAGAAAGGAAATACACATATCACTCAACCATCATCTGAGGGAAACCACAGACTAGTTGCATGGTTTTGCTGTGTGCATTGACCAGTAACTTAAAACAATCTAAGCATTATTTCCAATGAGTGAAAATAGGGTGTCCAACATTGAATCTTTTTTTAAACTTCAGAATGGTCTATAAAAGTTTGTCAATGAAGTTAATAAATAACAAACAAAAGAAAATTCCCTCAAATACACTCTTGTTAAATGATTGAATAAAAAGCCTTATGCAGCATCCGAAAACAACTGGGTTTTTCTGTTTTTAACTGAAGAAAGACAAATACCAGATGAATGTTTTTATCTCAACTGGCTTCAGACTGTCTTTGGTAGTGTACCACAGCAGTGGGCAAGATTTAATAATAACCACTAAACAAACAAACCTGCCATAAATATGGTTTAAATGGGAGAAATAAATCTGTTTAAAGTAACTTTGCATGGTCACATGCTCATTTGCTAGCCAACTCCCTTTTGTGGATTTTTTTCATTCAATTTCATAAATTATTCATACCAAAAATATGTAGTGATGGAATTTTAGGATTTTTACTTCAGAATGTAAGCATCCAGACTTTGTAAATGAATTATTACTGTTAGACTAGTTACTAGGTTAATATGAATTAATAAATGTATGTACCAACTGCTTTGATATTACAGTTTCTGTATGTGTGTTTATATACAGTATATTAATGTTCTTGTATTTGTCTTAGCATTTTTTTCTATAATATAGCCTGAATAGTTCACATTGGGGCCAGTTGCCATCTCACTAACTGTATGGCTTTGAGTCAAAAGTCCAAAAAATATTTTCAGTGGATTTGGATGTTCGTTTGACACACCTAGTTCAGAACACCCCTTAATTGTGATCTTTTTTTAATGAATTGATTAGTAAGGTAGTTGTCACTCATCAGCTATTACAAAAACATGATATTGAAGTTTTAGTTTGGATGAAAGTGTAGTGGGTTTTCAACTAGGATAGAAAAAGGTTTTGAAATTCATACTTTTGGCTCAAAACCTTAAATAGAGATGTAGTCCTGGTGATAACATGTGAGACATCTTCTGGACTATATATATTTACACCTGTGTTCTTGTATGTGTTTTAAATGTTTCTTCTGTAATATGCTATATCAGCGTAACATTATAAATAAAGACCTAGCCTGTGAGCAAGCCATAAGGACCGGGTGTACTTTATTTTTGAGAGAGGCTTCTTTTGGTTTTGTTTTCAGACCTCATTAAGAAGTTTAATAAATAAAAAAACAGATTGAAAATAATGCTTTAAAAATGATTGGTCTTTATGCCCCCAGTGAGCAAGCCAATTGCCAACAATGTTGTTATCTTCTCTTTTCACTTTTTCCCTTTCCCTAGCAATACTAACAAGTAGCTTGTTATTAAAAAAGACCATCCAACCTCCCAAGAAGATAAAATACTTCAATACCTCTTAACTCATAAGGCCAATTAGTTTAAAACCACTGTTTGCACACAAAAACGTATTTTTTAAATGCACATAATTACACTTGGAGCTAACACTTGCTTTGTTTGAAGCTCAACAGCTGAAAAAGTGAAGTAATCAAGATGCTTTCATTCTGTCCAACCTGTCTAGATTACAAGCACTTTACTGTAATCACATTTTACATGGTTTAGAGTTATAAGAAAGATGATTATCTGAAAAATGACTGAAATAAGTATCTCTAACTTTGGAGATATGCAGAAATCATAAAAAAAAAAAAAAATTACAGTGTCTGTATTACACATTACATAATGTTATATTTCGTCTACGATTTGTTTTAAATTTGCTGATTGTTTAGTTTGCACTCTGCTATCTGTGTATTATTTGTTTTAAACACCACAGATTTAAAGGCTAAAGAGAAATTTGCAATGCCTTTATATGTGCTTAAAATCTTACTATTTAACTACCCTAATATTTGTTCATAGCTTTTGATTGTCTTTTATTTTGTATTTCCCATTCTCTTCAGAAAATAAGGTGAGCTCTATACAAAGGCGGCGGCAGCCGATTTTGCCGGGGCTTCAGCCCCGAATGTTTTGAGTGTAGCCCCGAATGTATTTTGAAAAGTTGACTGACAAATATGAAACCGGACAAAAGCCTATGTAAACCTCCAAAATCATAAGTTGCCTTATTTCATTGTGCTTTGGCTTTGCACATACTGCATACAGCCTGTAAAAATAGACATAGGCATAATCTAGCCTATAGAATAAGTTCCTTTGCTGTCGGTAGCCTATGGGCGACTCTGTTTCTTCCTCTCTGTTGAATATGCAGCAGGTAGGGGAGGAGCTGACATCAACTTACTTTACTTAGTGGCGAGTTAACAGCAGTTAGCAGGAAAGACAGCAAAAATGAAGCAAATGAGGCTTCTAAAATTTCCGAAAGAAGTCAGTGGGTAAGAATTCGCATTTGTTTTTGTCCTTAAAGTCTAAAGATCATCATCTGGCTGGCTTTCACCCACAGTAGGCTAAACCTCAAGACGTCTGCTACTGACTGATATCACATGTTGTAACTTCTAGCCTCGTGGTTTGCGCATCTGCTTCTCACGCTGGACACCGCGGTTCAAGTCCAGTTTGGAGCTTAATTTTCTTGTTTATCAGGTGTTATTTTCTCTAAGGATAACCAATAAGCAATAAGCAAAATGTATGTGTGACTTGTTTTGTGATATTAGTTTGTTGTAAATATACACTTTGAGGGTAGCAAAGATGTGCCAGAATCAGGCATGGAAACTGGTAACAATTAATCAGTCACTTTACTTTAGAGAAAGTTAAAAGTGAAACATTTCTTATCCCAGTGATCCTAATGAAAGGATTTTGACAGATGAACATGGAGAATTATATACAATTCGATGCCATAGTGTGTCAATGAACTTAGACTAAAGTCATTCATGTATTGCTTTAACTTAGGATCTTATACATCATTTTCACTATTTATGTAAAAAAATATATATATATTTATATAAAAAAAAAATTTTTACTTCACTTTACTCACTATAATATAGCTCTTTTGTGATGACTTTGTTAATGTACATGAAAATTCAAGAATCATGATCTAAGGGCAATCCCACTGATCTGCTCTTCCCAATACATTTTCTTCAATGGTATTGGTCTACACTTTGAAATATGTAGCACTTGATGAATTAGTTGTTTGAAGCTGATTTGCAATAAGTTATGTGCTGTATCTGTTCTTTTGCATCACAGATGATTCAGGGAGGAGAGAGGATGTTGAGGATAGAACTAGAGTGGAAGATTTAGGAACTGTAGAAACAGGCCCAGCAAGAGCAAAACTCAAAGAATACCCTCTCACCAGCTTTGGACTACAGAGAAGTGGTTGCTAGTGTGAAAATAAAATTGTCTGGGCTAAGCCCCGGATGTCCTTCAATGCTGGAAACGCCTCTGGCTCTATATATATATATATATATATATATATATATATATATATATATATATATATATATACATATCATTGAAGATTTCTCTTCAATTTGATGGAATTTTGTTATGAAATTGAAATGTTGAAATCTTAAAATTATTGTTTGAGTGTAGGGTTGTTGTGCTCCGGTTTCTTCATTTATGTATGTCAGAAAAGGGGAGGGATGGTATGAGTAGAAACCCTACTGTAAATGCTTGAAGTTTTCAACGCACAGGTACATGCATTCCTTAATCTGAAAAGGAAACATGAAGGGACGAATATATCATTTTTGGAATCTGAAAAATAATTCCAGGACCACGGAACTTCTCCTGGGAAATGTTTTTTCCTAAGGGCTTATTTGTGGAGCATCAAGCAGAACTCAAGAGGTGAGACTTTAGTTTACAGTTTTGATAGGTGAGTCAAGTGATAATTTACCTTTGGTTTTTGTGGTTAAACCATGCTTATACTTCTTTATTGGCATTCATTTTTAGACTTTATCTTGTACCCCTCTGCCCTTTTTCAGCACTATATTACAAACAAAACCTCATTGGATATTTATTTTTTTATTTTATGGACATACCAATATCGACGAGTTTGACTCTCTAATAAGAGATTGCCTCTGTTTTCTTCAACATGACAGAACCAGTTCTGCTGCAAGGGAATGTATGGCAGAAGAGGTTGGATGTTTGGACAAATATAAAAAGACTAAATTAATTACACATAACATAATTATTGCTCATTGGGGCAATTTTAACTGTTTTACCGGCAAAACGTCAGACGATCTGGCAGCATATTTCTATGCTAAAACTAAAATGGTGAATTACCGTCATCTACTGAGAGCTTATCACAGCTCACTTGGATAAGAAGAGATTGTTTGATGGTTATGTAAAGCAAGCAACTACAGTTTGTTTAACATTACAAGACATACAGGGGCAAGTAAATCTGAAAATGATAAAAAAACATCATTTTATTCTTCTATGAAACAATAGATCACAGAACAGCATATTTACCTTTACTATTTTAAATAAAATAATTCCAAATGCTATTATTATTGTTAAAATTTAGACCCTGTTTACACCTGTCTTTAGCATTGTCCCATTGCAAACGGATCGCCCAAAACGCATCTTAATACCAGCTGTACACAAGGCCAAGGATGTCCCTTGCAGGTTAAGCTAGTTACAAGGCATGATGGGAACACCAGCACACCAAGATCCAAAACATATACTGGTCACCAGTCTTTTCAGCAGGGTACTTGGAATTGTTTTGCAAGTGAATACGCTTTATAATATCTTGTGTATTACAAATGTGGTCTATACATAATTTTATATTGTGAAAATTTGAATCAAAATGAAGACAAAAATAAGAAGAAATCTGCATACTTGCGCCTCCTTGTCTACTGGCTCTAGATAACAATCTTTGTTTGTCTCTCACATAAATAATTTCTCTAACATTGTATTCTGTTGGTTTTTATTTCTTTGATAGATTTTTTGATTTTTGCTCTTATTGTATTACGGCTTAAAAAATGTAAGCATAAATTGACATTTTATGTGCTGTACTGCATTGGTACTTTTGTTTAAATGTGGATGTATAAAAATTTTAACAAATGCACTTTTCATTTGTAATGCACTTAAAGATAATATATTTATAAAAATAGCTACTCTATACATAAAGCCCTTAAGGAGTTAATCTAAGTGTTCAGTTTAAAACTAAATTTACTAACTCTATAAGTACTGCTACTGGAAGTAAATACTTTTAAAAAAAAAAAAAATGTATTTGAATGTATTATTATTATTATTGAAAAAAATAATTTTAATGTAATGTTAATTTTTTTTCATAAAAATTTTCACAGTACTCATGCAGACACTTTTATCCAAAGCAACATAGTGCATTCCAGGTATACCTTCATAATGCATGTTCTCTAGGAATCAAACGCATGGCCTTGCTGGTGCCATGCTCTACCACAAAGAATACAAATCTTGTGCCTGTATTTGCATAACAACAATGTATAAAATATCCTGTTAAATTTACGGTAAAATCAGGGTAACACGTGAAATTAAAATAATGTATTAAATATTAACTAAACTACATAAAATATAACAGAATACCCCAAAGTACATTACTGATATTTAAAATAAGAAGAAATGTAACTATTCCCATAAAATATAATTAAATGAACTGGGTCGCACAGGGAATTCTGGGAATGCCTGATTATAGTTTTTTTAACCGTAATTTTAACAATAATTTACCGTAATACCTACATATACTCTCTTGTTAAACATAATATAAATATTTACTGTTTAGGGTAAAATCATAATTTTTACAAGTAAAAAAACCTAATTTTTTACAACATTGTACTGTCAAATTACATGTATTGTCTTTTTAAATATATTATAATTTTTAACAATATATTTTTAGGTAACTGCCCATTTACCAATATTTTTTTTTTACTGTAGCATTTTTGCAGTCTTTTACCGTTAATTGTTTTTTACAGTGCATGGTTTGAATGCTGTCAAAAACTATTAATTGATATAATTTCAAACACATTTCTGAAAACAAAGCATTTTTACACATGAATGGGTCACATCCTATCCTTAACATACATGGACTCATTTATAGCTGGAACGTGGCAAATATTTGATGGGTTTTTCCCAGAGATCTGCTGTTCTTTCTCCACCCTCAACAATTAATCGGCTGATAGTTCATTGTTCAAATTGATTCATTGACTGTTATAACATTTTCTTAGTCTGTATAGGCTAGACATAGAGGCCAGTGTATAAATGAAAAAAATCCCAATAATAATATGAAAAAAAAAAAAAAAACAATAATAATATTGATTGCATAATGTGGGACTTTAAACACTAAACATGCCTGAAACACACAAGGGACTCTTATTTTGAAATGACGGAGACTGGGCTCGTATACAATGCTCTATTTGTAATATTTACTAAACTAAGCTTTTCATAACCTTTATATCAACATTATTCACAATATATGAAGTTGGAGACACAATGTAGGCCTATGTGCTGACGAAGGTTGTTTCCATATATACGCATTTTTCTCTGCATGCCCTTGATTCAAATGAAAACATTTTTATTATCAGATCACGGAGGAATAAAAGCAGTTAGCGGCATATATTTTTGCAGATAACCAATAGGTCCAAAAAGGAAAATTGATATATCGGTCCTGTTCAAATCTAGAGCCTGGTTGTAAATGGTTCTTTGTGATCATCATAGCCAATGAATTCGCTACAAATATGTTTGACATGCTATTCCCTCAATATTTGCTTCACCAGATAGAAATGCGCATTGATTTTTGAGTTGTAAAGTACCCAAACTCGACCTAAACATTAGCCCAACTCTTCTCCACAATGGTAATCTCCAAAACAATTCAACATGACAAAAGGTTCTCTAAATCCTAACACCACAGAACATTAAACATGAACAAATTTCCTATTTGTTTAATTTTGCATAGAAACACATACATTTTTATATATTTAAAATGTAGGCTACTCCCAATCCAGTTCCATGCAAAGCATGATTCAGCAATACATTGATGCAACAAATATTATTTTCATAGTTCCAACACAATTGGATTAAGTGAACATAGATGGATTGTACACAATGAAATTAAATTGAGACCAAATGCTTTGATTGCATTGGCTCTTTTTAAATAAGTTAATTAAGCAAGCAGTAAAAATCATATTGAGTGAACACTATCCATTAGAAGTCTGAATCCATCTGAACATTACATAGCAATGTGATCATATCACTTTTTGATTACTATGTTGAATATCACTGGGACTTAATGCAATATAATTATGTTCTCATCTCAAACATGAATGTAATAAGTTGATTTCAAGTGTAATTATTTGCATTTTCAATAGAGCTGTTTTCCCTTTTTTCTTGTGGCTTAGAAAAATGTATAATAATATGGGCAACTGTCATGTAACCTATATAACGTACATTTAAATTATATATATATATATATATATATATATATATATATATATATATATATATATATATATATATATATATATATGGAATGACTTCCTGGAGATTGTTTACTGCAGCCTACGTTTAAAATAAAATTGTCCCTCATATATATTAACAAATGATTTGTTTGTAAGATGGACTAGTACTATATTTTAATAGTTGAGACTTTTTTTAAACTCTTATGTCCTCTTTCCAGTGCAGTCTCTCTGACCTTGTCTCTTTCTTCTTTGGGGAGCTGCTTAAAGTTTAGGCTATGTGAGCTTTGCATTTGTTTGAAAAACATTTATTATAATTTTTGCATGATTATTACAGAAGTTATTACACATTTACTAAGCATTTTATTTTTGTGTCGATTAAAGGCACATATCATTTTTTTTATTTTTTATTTGAGATTGACTGAGAGGTCATATGGCTGAGATTTCTCCACTGAGATATTTGTTGCCCCCAGATATAGAACAGACCCAAGTCATATTAAATGCTAATGTAACATTTTTAAAAGTTTAAAAGTAAAATAATTCCAGGACAGAACAATATAAGCCTATATGTTGTATGGATGAAGAAGGGGTTCCCAGGTATTACAAGGTAGGCTATACATTGTTAAATAATATTGGGTTAAAACATTCAAAACTTTTATTAATTTTTGACAACCCCCCACCCACCCATTGACGAGGTATGGAGTCTTACAGTGTCTACTCAACCTTTTCTCATACTGCACTCACTTGATTACAAAATAAGATTTAAGATAAACTGAGAAAAACTGAGCAAAAGCAAAATAATTCTAACTCCAACATTGTTATCTCTACACTCCTTTCTTGTCTGTTGCGTTCCAGGTGAATACTTTCTACCCCTTTCCCACCAACCAGCATAAATGCAACTTGGTGTTAAAAAATGTGATTACAGAACAATTAAATTCACCCTAGGTCATTACATCTACCTTCATTAGGATTAAACCATTGTTTTCACATTCAACCTCAAATTATTGTTTTGCGTAATAGCTACAATATTGCCAGCATCCTTGTTCCAAATATCAAGATTGCATTCTTGAACAATAAAAGATGGAATCAGTACAAACTGGACTTTCCCTATTATGAAATAAAAAAACGAACAAGCAAAATAAAAGACTTATTACAAACTGATCAGTCAGTTATGAGGTACGAAGACATTAATTTTGGGGTTCTTTTGGGCATGATATGCATGTGCTTGGGAACATGTATTCTGATAATATAAAATGTGAAAAATTTGGGTAATAACATTTAATTTTATCCCCCCACATGATTCGTACTGCAGACATTAAATATTACGGTGACTACCACTAACACTACGGTAACTTAAATTTGTTCTAGAATCTAGATCATCAGATATGGCATTATGGTACCTTTGAAGCCAGTCGGGTACCAGTTTCCTTTAGAAGTACATTCCCCTTGATACTATGACACCTTGTGGTTGCTGTGAATATTCAGTCATAATTAATTTATTTTTAGAACAACACAAGTAGATTTGCCTGTAAATTCAGTTCCATTTAGGCATTGGTGTAAAATGAATTAAACATTTATTTATTAATATCATTTAATGTGTGGTTTTTTTATTTGTACAATTTAAAATTTAAAAAGTTTTAATGCCATGCTAGTACATCACAGCTGCTAGAAAACAGTATTTTGAACATTCTAAAGAAATGTTTTAATCTCTGTGCAAATGTAAGCATTTTTCAATATGTCCTTACAATAAATGTAGACTACATTTCCACCTTACAGTTGGTGCTTGGACTTCCCTAATAAGCCTGCCTTCCAAAAATTTGGAAATGGTTTCATTAAAGGCCTGATGAGCCAGTATATGTCTTTCTGTATCTTTAGATTGTTACATATAACAGATAAATGCAGCAAACCCAAATGTTACATCTATAAATCTAACTTGATCTGATGAATCTGCTTTAAAAGAGTTTATCTGCCTAAATTCTTTAATAACTTTAGGAGCTGTAAAGTGGTCTAGGTTGGTCTGTAGTGCAAGAAACATTTTGTGGCTTTCAGAGTGGGAATGCAAAACAGGCAGCAACAGAAAATGCTTGCATATAATTATTGCATGATATCCTCAAAAATATACATATTTTTTTTTACTTTATTAAACAGCTACAAACAGTCATAACTATATATATATATATATTATATACATATTCATCATATATTTACAGTTTCTCTGGAATTATCAGATGCAGTGAAAATTTTACAAATCTGTTTGCATACAAAAATTGTAAACTGCCAATAAGCAGTCACAATGGCATCAGGAATGGCGTCATTTACTGTTTAATGAGAATGATTAGGCTGCTATTGTTTTTGTTTTTAAGAGTTTTTGTGGCCAAAACTGCACCTTTGACTTAATTGATGTCACCAATTGAATCATCAAGCACACCAGGGGCAACACAGAGTCACTATAAATGCTTTCATCTTGCAAAACTGCAGGTAGCTTTAAAAGTGTTCACAGGTTTTATGGCATCTTGGATTTTTGTGACCTCAAGGCATTATTCAGTGATATGAAGCACTGATCCTCCTGACATCTGCATTTTGTAGTTCCCATAGTCTTTCGTTAAAATCGTTCTCATCGTCTTTCCTGTGCAGTCTCTCTGGTCCTGTCTTTGACCAGACGAAAGAGGTAACGGCCAGCCGTTTGCAGGTCCCAGTTGTAGCGGGCCAGGATTTTTTGACATTCCTCACGGGAGCACTGATTCATGTAGTACAGCTGGTCTGTCTGAAAACACAAGAGAATGACTACAAGGGACATTTTGTGTATGGTATTGGAAAAAAAGCTTTTTTAAGGAGATTATTTTTGAATAAACAAGGGTTCATTTTCTATTACCTTAAGATGTTGTTCAGCTCGTGTAGGATTCCAGTCATTGCGATGCAGAGCTCTCTGTACCTCTTCTCTGGTCACTCCATGTACCGCCACCTGAACCTGGACAATGTATTCGTCACATTACCAAACAGCATTGAAGAGCTGTTTACCCTCCTGAAAAGACCATCTTAGGCCAATATATATTTCCATGCTGGTATAGGCTGGTTTATGCTAGTTTGGTTCTGGTCTAGCTTGAGGACCAGCAAACTTAGTTGGTGACTCTGGTCAATAATGGGCCCTGTTTACAGCTGTTAATAAGATGAGTTGTGGGCAATCTGATCACAATTGTGTAAGGTGGGTGCCAATGTGTTTGCATTCAAAGACAAAGAGCAAATGTATGATCTTTGAGAAAATCAACAAATTAACTTTCTCACAATTAGCAACTCTTCCTGATGCACCACACCCCACTGAGCGAAGACTGCAAATTCACACCTCATTGTTGCCCTTCCACATCTGTCCCATTCTCTCCCCTCTCCTCCTCATCCATTCCCCTTCAGCCCAGAATCACCTCAAACTCACCTAAGATCTGTATGTAACAAAATACCATATCTGATGTATACAAATAACGTAACTTGTGTAACATGTTTGGTATCATTTAAAATGTCTCTGTGCATCTGGTATAGTGTTTTGTCCCCAGGTTTGTAAAACTTAATGACAACAAAGTTATAAGGTCTATGCCAAATACTGAATAACTCTGGAGGTCTATCCCCCTCCTTGAAGGTTTAACACCAGGAAGCCAAGAACCCTTCACCCCCAAATTCTCATTGATCAAAGGATAATACCATTTGGTACACAATGTGTATTCTCTCTGGATATTTAAGGAAGGCTGGCCCAGAGCTCAAGGTTCTCTGTAGTCAGATGATCCCACACCTCGATGTGTGTAACTGTAATAATAGGAATCTGCACTCAGATGTCCAATACTTTGCAATTACATGTAGTTTTCTCAACTGCCAGGTATGATCTTTGACTTGTTTCTTTAACTTGTGTTTTAAATCCTACCTGGCAAATAAATTGTTACTTTTTGATTTATTCTGTATTCCTCTGAAATCATTTATATCAATACTGGGTCTTTAAAATAGGAGAAACCGCTCTGGAGGAACCGAGCAGGAGAATACCATTTTAAGAATCATTTATTTCATAACTGAAGCTTTAATGTAGGAGGAAGTCACTTAAAGACTATCAGTTTGAATTTCATTAGAAACTGATCAAAAGGTAAATGAATAGAAGAGGATTCAGAGTAATCAATAACTTAAATGATTAAAATAGAAGAATGATCAGAAAGTATTTAGAGCTTTAATCTAAATTAGAGGTCAACTTAAAATTGGAGTCAGATCAAATTAATAACGGGATGAATTTGTAAAGTGCAAATTATTAACAATAATTGCTTTACTTCAGTGCTCAGAAAAGACAGAACAACGCAGAGATCTTCAAGGGGCAAATCTGTTTTTTAAGCAGTTTTGCCTGCCATTTTACAATTGCACAAGCGAGACCATTTACCTGACCGTTTACACCTGGTTTCTTTTGACCACTTGTGTTTGGATTTCATGGGGAGGGTCTCTAATATACATCAATCACTATGTTAGTGAGTCATTGCATGATAATTAAGCACAAAAGGTAAAAGAACAAGAAAGTGTGAAAAAAACAGTGCAATGTTTCTCCCAATTATACTTACATTTAATCTTAGCACAAACATGATGTGTAGAACTGAATTCTCACTTATTTTAGTTGAGTACCTGTATTAACTGAGCTTCAGATGTGTGTGCTTCACATCTGTGTCATGGCATGTTGATATAAGACACACTGAAAAAGTTTAGTAAAAGATCTTGAAAAAGCGCATACATTACTTAAACAAGTTTTCAGATCGGATGTTTAATTCCTTTCAAAACCGCACAGAATGGGAAAGTTTAAAACTTTTGTTTTAGCACATCAGTTAATTGACAGATGATTAGGCGGCACTTGACAGCTGTTCAAACACATTCAGTTGAGTGTTTACACTACAAGCCCAGTGTGGTCAGATGCATTTTCAACCACCTCTGAATGGTTGAAGTGGACAAATATCAAAAGGCTTTAGACCCTGTTTACACCTGTCTTTAGCATTGTCCCATTGCAAACGGATCGCCCAAACGCATCTTAATACCAGCTGTACACAAGGCCAAGGATGTCCCTTGCAGGTTAAGCTAGTTACAAGGCATGATGGGAACACCAGCACACCAAGATCCAAAACATATACTGGTCACCAGTCTTTTCAGCAGGGTACTTGGAATTGTTTTGCAAGTGAATACGCTTTATAATATCTTGTGTATTACAAATGTGGTCTATACATAATTTTCACAATATAAAATTCGAATCATAATGAAGACAAAAATAAGAAGAAATCTGCATACTTGTGCTATGAGCGCCTCCTTGTCTACTTGTGGTGGGTACCTCTCCTTTGCTTTCTGGCGCTCTCTTTCTTTCTCTTGCTCCCTCTCTCTCTCCTTCTCTTCCTCAAAGCCATCATCTAACTGAGGGCTTGACTTGGCTAATTGGGCCATTCTGGCAAGGTTGTTAGCCATTAAAAATGGTTGCTGTGGTTGTTGTTGGAACTGTTGCTGTAGGTGAGGTTGAGATGGAGGGGTCCAGGCACCAGTGGCTGGGTTTCCTAGTCTCCGATCATGCATCATCATCTGGGGTTTGATGCGTTTGAAGTTGGGGGGTGGTGGCCGTGGTGGCGTGACGACAACAGCATCACTAAATCTGCGGGGGTCTTGGACCAGTTGACCCTGTATGGGTCTGCGGTTATCGGTTCTTTGAGCAACACTCCCACCAGATCGACCTTTGACATGTGAAAGACCAAGGACGGACTCCAGACTCTTTGACATGCCTGAGCATAGAGAGACACAATGAGACACTGCTAATTGAGCAAAACATAAAATATTTTTAAGCCACTTATAACCTCTTTTATAGTAAGTTCCTGTCTTGTGTGCTACTCATATGATAATGGTTGTTATTGTATACATTGTAAAAATAATAATAATTCTCAGGGAACCTTACAAATTTTCTTTATGTTGTAACATCTAAATAAACTAGTTTTATTTAAGTCTAAAATGTTAATCTATTTAAAAAGTTATTTATAGGTTAAACAAAATTATTTTGTGAGTTCAAGTAGGAATAGGTCCACCTGTTCCTAGTACACCAACTGCAGGTTACCACTTATTTACAGTGTATTTTAAGTTCTAACCTGTTACGAATGGAGGCAGCGAAGGCAGACGAGGAGAGTGGATCTAAATGCAGCTTAACTTTATTTAAACAAACCAACAGATAAACACAAAGAAAAAACCCACAATGGGAAAACAGGAAACTAAACACGATGAAACAAAACTGAGAACTCGGGCAGGGAACACATACCAGGCCTAACAACATTCAACAATTGACCGTGGGGAGTGAAAAAAACGGGTTAAAATACATGAACATGGGAAAACAGGGGCCAATGAAAAAACAGAACTCCAACAAGATAACAAGGTAATAAACTAAAACCAAAGGCACACTAACGAGGGCAGGTGAAAGCAATGAACAGAGAACGGAGAAAACGAAGGCTAACAAGAAAACTATGGAACTACAAGGGTGACAAAAGTGAAAACTAAGGAACTACAAAAGTGACAAAAAATGACAAACAAAGGGCAACAGTGAGACAAGACAAGGTATACATAACAGAGCTCCCCCTCAAAGGATCGGATTCCAGACGATCCTAAATAATAAAAAGAAACAAATAAAAGAAGGCACCAGGAGCAGACGGGCAGACCGGGGGGGCACGAGAGCAAGAAGGCAGTCCAGGGGGGCACAAAGGGCAGATCGGCAGTCCAAGGGGGATACAGAAGGGGCTGGGTCAGGGGACCTGGGAGGTGGCCACAGGACAGGGACCGGTTCAGGGGGCCTGGGAGCTGGCCACAGGGCAAGGATAGGTTAGGAGGCCTGGGAGCTGGCCACAGGGCAAGGACAGGTTTGGGGGGCCTGGGAGGCAGTCGAAGGACAGGGGCCGGTCCTGGGGGCCAGGAAGTTGACCACGGGATGTGGATTGGCTTGGGGGACCTGGGAGGTGGCCGCAGGATAGGGACCGGTTCGGGGGCGGAGCCGTAGAAGGCGTAGCCGGGGGAGGCCTTGGAGCCATGGGGGGGCGGAGAAGCCATAGGAGGCGGAGCTGAGGGAAGCCCTGGAGGCTCAGGAGGCGGAGCTGAAGGAGGTTCTGGAGGTTCCGAAGGCGGAGCTGAGGGAGGCTCAGGGGGTGGAGCCATGGGAGGCTCAGGAGGCAGAGCAGAGGGGGACTCGGGAGGCGGAGACCTGGAAGGTTCAGGAGGCGGAGCGGAGGGAGGTAGCGCCGTAGGAGGCTCTAGAGGCGGAGACCTGGAAGGCTCTGGCGGCGGAGCCGAGGGAGGTTGCGCCGCAGGAGGCTCGGGGAGAAGAGCCGTAGGAGGCTCGGGAGGCGGAGCCCGGGAAGGCTCGAGAGACTTGAGGGGCGGAGCCCTAGAAGGCTCGAGAGGCTTGAGGGGGGAGTCCTGGAAGGCTCGAGAGGCTTGAGAGGCGGAGCCCTGGGAGGCTCGAGAGGCGGAGCCCTGGGAGGTTCGAGAGGCTTGAGAGGCGGAGCCCTGGGAGGCTTGAGAGGCTCGGAGGCGGAGCCCTGGGAGGCTCGAGAGGCTTAAGGGGCAGAGCCCTGGAAGGCTTGAGAGGCGGAGCCCTAGGAGGCTCGAGAGACTTGAGAGGCGGAGCCCTGGAAGACTCAGGAGGCGGAGCCCTGGAAGACTCAGGAGGCGGAGCTCTGGGAAGCTCAGGAGGCGGAGATCTGGGAAGCTCGGGAGGAGGAACCCTAGAAGGCTCGGGGGCCTCGAGAGGCTGACGCCGTAGGAGGCGGAGCTGCGGATGGCGGGGCCGAGGCGGAGCCCAAGAAGGCTCTGGAGTCTCTGGGGACAGAGCCGTAGGAGGCTCGGGAGGCGGAGCTCTGGGAAGCTCGAGAGGCGGAGCTCTGGGAAGCTCGGGAGGAGGAGCCCTAGAAGGCTCGAGAGACTTGAGAGAGTTGAGAGGCGGAGCCCTGGAAGGCTCGGGAGGCTCAAGAGGAGCTGCCCTGGGAAACTCTGGAAGAGGAGCCCTAGAAGGCTCGGGGGCCTCGAGAGGCTGACGCCGTAGGAGGATGAGCCGCGGACGGCGGGGCCGCGGCGGGGCCCAAGTAGGCTCTGAGACGGTATAGGCTACAGGCGCTGGCTCTGGGACGGTAGAGGCTACAGGCGCTGGCTCGCTGACCGTGGAAGGCGTGGGCACCGGCTCGCTGACCGTGGAAGGCGTGGGCACAGGCTCGCTGACCGTGGAAGGCGTGGGCACAGGCTCCTTGCAGTAAGCCGCTAGATCCATTTGCGGTCAATCGTTCTGTTACGAATGGAGGCAGCGAAGGCAGACGAGGAGAGTGGATCTAAATGCAGCTTAACTTTATTTAAACAAACCAACAGATAAACACAAAGGAAAAACCCACAATGGGAAAACAGGAAACTAAACACGATGAAACAAAACTGAGAACTCGGGCAGGGAACACATACCAGGCCTAACAACATTCAACAATTTACTGTGGGGAGTGAAAAAACCGGGTTAAAATACATGAACATGGGAAAACAGGGGCCAATGAAAAAACAGAACTCCAACAAGATAACAAGGTAATAAACTAAAACCAAAGGCACACTAATGAGGGCAGGTGAAAGCAATGAACAGAGAACGGAGAAAACGAAGGCTAACAAGAAAACTATGGAACTACAAGGGTGACAAAAGTGAAAACTAAGGAACTCCAAAAGTGACAAAAATGACAAACAAAGGGCAACAGTGAGACAAGACAAGGTATACATAACAAACCTTCCATTTTCTTTAGATTGGAGCCTTCCTTCTCTCTTCCTAATGGAATCCTCAAACTTCCGGGGCTGAAAAAAAGTAACACATGATGCACACATTTACAAACATCACTGTAGCGAAATAATTTATGTAAAAATGTGAGGCCACCTGAAAACAACCAGAAATAGATCTGTATATAGATCTGTAAATAGATCCTACTGTATTTCCTTGCACAACAATATTAACAAAACTTTAATAAAACAAATATTTCATTTCATTCATATAATTAAGCACAGATTTCTCAAATTTAAGTAATCCCCCCTACATACACACATTGAACCCCTTTTTACCTTTATCAGCTGGTGTTGCTATGCCACACTTAATGTGTGGATTCATTATTTTATCACATTTTTCGTGATATTTTTGTTTTGTTTTTATTATATAAAAACAAATACATCTGTAATATGCATTTTTGATGAGGCATTAAGAACTTGAAGCTGAGAATAATTTGAATAAAGAATAACAAACTGTTGAAAAAGAACACTTAATGAAGGCAAATAATTGTTTATTATTGTTTTGTTTATGCTAAATTATAGTCATTTAGAAACAAATGCAGTCAAATGTGGCCTAGAAGTGTGAAGGATGAGCTTGCATTTTTATGAAAAGCAGCTCAGTCCCTGTTTCAATATTCGTCAGGGACAGTCTGAGACTTGTGCTCGGCTGCAGTATTTATTATTTAGCGCTGTGAACTTTGAAAACCCTGCTTCACACAAATATGTGTAGGGTTGGAGGCAGCTCTTTCTTGGTTATCCTCCTAACTCACTGACAGACAATACAACTATTCATAATTACAAATCCCCCATAGCTCCTCTTACACATGGTGTCCCCCTAGGCTCTGTTCTTCGACCACTTCTTTTCACTATTTATATGCTTCCCCTTGGTCACATTATTCGCCATCATGGCCTCAGTAATAACTGATTTATACAGCTTTTCAATCTTATGAAACCCTCCCACACTCTACTTTAACTGCCTGTATCAAATATATAAAAACTGTTTGACCTGCAACTTTCTCAAATTCAACACTGATAAAACTGGGATGATTAATTTTGGCTCACCAATTCTCACTAGAAAAAATACATGTACACTCACTGAGCACTTCATTAGGAACATTATGGTCCTAATAAAGTGCCCAACATGGTCTTCTGCTACATCCCATCTGCCTCAAGGTTCGACATGTTGTGCATTCTGAGATGCTACTCTGCTCACTACAATTGTAAAGAGTGGTTATCTGTTATCTCACTACAATTGTAAAGAGTGGCCATTCTCTGTTGACCTCTCTCATCAACAAGGCATTCATCATTTTAAGTTGCATTGACCCAGAATTACATTGAGTATGCACTAAAGAAAAAGGTCTCTGCTTTCTAATGATATAATACTTCTATTCTTCTATACCAAACCATTGCTGAGATATAATCATTTGAATGTTGGCTGTCATAAAACCTTTTATTTGAGAAAATGGGATATAAAGTTTCCATTCGTGCATCCATGCTGAGATCCCGCATCCACCAGCACTGAAGCAGTTCAATTCTCTGAAATGAGCTGTATCCACTCTGTATCCAATCTGTTGTTGCATCTCTGACAGTGATGGTATTTAAAATTTTTGCAATTTGATCTTCTCTACAGTTAATTTTATCAAGCTAACAAACTATGGACATCGGGTTACTTTCCTGTGGTAAATGTATACAGTTAAGTGAAGGTTGATGACATCATTGACATCTTCCCACAGTTAAAACACTGATTTGCCGATTACATGAGATATGATTATTTCGGCCAATGGCATTGTGTCTTTCAACATCCTATCTGATGTTAAATCATGTGTTTTTCATGTTGTAATTTTGTAGTAAATAGGAATGCTGATCAAAGGAGATCATATGCAGCGCTCTTGGCTGAACTGACAGCAACGTGATTTGACACACCACATTTAAGAGCATAACAACAATATGTATAGTTTGAATTTCATGATAACATTGACATAATTTGAAAGCTGAGACTTTGTATTATCAAACACAAAGTGACCCAAAATGGAATTAAGGCCAAAATGCATGCTTTTTCAATAACGGCCCATTGTGACATACAACTCATTTTGATGGAGTGCGTCATATATGCGTGTTCACGCCCCCCCTTTCAAACCGTCCATGCCCACTAGTTTGAGAACAACTAATTTATCAGACACTTTCATAATTCAAAGTGAATTATCTGTGTTGCTGCATGTAGCAAAGTACATTCAAGATGTTCCATGAAGGCTTGTCCATGTACTGTATATTGTATGTATTGACTTTTTAAATTTTTAGATCAGATGGTTGTTATCTATTAAAGCCAAACATTACCGGCAAAGTTACCCGCTGTTGTCAGGGAAATATAAGCATTTACACTACATGTGAGAACAGATGTTAATACCAGGTGTAAATGGGGCCTATAACTTCATTCAAATATTTTACTCACTCATCTATTCGTTCTGGTGTCCCCCAGCTGCGTCCTGGGTCAGTGTCTCCATGGCCAGTGTGCTGCAGCCTACCTCTAACAGGGGGAGAGATAAGACCAGGACCAGGCCCCAGACCTACTGCTGTGAGAGAGGGGGCTGCCAATGCAGGGGGAAACAAGGCAACACTGAGAGTTCTCTGGTTTTGCCCCTTCCACTCATTCATTTCCAGCCTATGAAAGGGGAGGAGCACAGAAAATACAGAAATCAAAGGACAGTCCATTTTGCAGAGTCTGAGGACCATCAAAGAGCAATATTTAGCTTTCCCGTTTTACTTAACTTCCTTTGCTTTGAACTATTAATGGAATGTTACAATGCCAAAGAGGGCAGGTTAATAGTTTCCCACTTCTTTTATCCTTTTTTGCCTCCCATTCCCCTCACTTACCCATGGTCTATTACGGTCACTAGATCATTTGCCTGTAGAGAGAGTTTTCTGGGCTCTGTAAAGTCTTTCACTGCACGAACCTCCATAGGCTGTGCCTGAAAAATACATGTAAAAGAATGTACAATTAAGAAGGAGAAATGGGATGGAAAATATACCTATACATGTATCATTCAACAATTTGTCTACATGTTCTTGTTTGGAGTTCATACATTCATTGTTCATGTGCTGTTTGCACAATGAGCACTCTTAAGGAAGAACTTGGTCATTGGTTTTGCCAAAAGGGCATAAAATAAAAGTAAAATAAACTAGATATCCACAAGCTATGTGTTGTCCTTTGTTTTTGATTTATGTTTCTGAAATAATCTGTACTTATTACATTTGGACAGACAGAACATCTGATTACAACGTCTACACATACAGTATGTCCACTATTTGTATCAGTGTATACTGTACAGCTGTCACACTCACAGACCGACACTGCTGTGCAATTAAATTTTGCTCCAGTCTATTATTGTGGTATCAACTACAGTATTTTGATAAACTCGCCCCTTAAAGGGATTGTAATTCTCTCATAATTTACTCACGCTTACGCCATCATAGATGTGTATTGACTATTCGGACAATAAAGGGTATAAAGGGAAGCAGGGCAGCGAGTGCCAGTCAGAATTTTTCTTCGGAGCCGAACGGTTATGCAACAGCAAGCGGAGTTCACCACTGTTTCACTCACCTCTACTGGCGATAAGCACTGCTGTTGGATCTACGGCGCATTTCCAGCTGACATTCTCTCTCTCTGCACGCTGTGCAGTCTATGCTGTGCAGTCTGATGACTCATCTGGGCTGGCACCTTCGGCTACACGGAGGTCCCCCAGGTGGACAGAACGGTACTCTCCTCCAGAGCCTTTAGAATGATGTCATCACTGACCTTGAAAGTCTACAGCGCCACCGGACAGGCCGCCTCCGCTCTGCATGCCATGGCTCTCCTGCAAGTTCACCAAGCCAAGGCACTCAAAGATCTGAACCTGGGCTCCGGGGGCATATGGCATCGTCAGCCGTGGCTGCGCTGCGGGCAAGCATGTCTTGATCCTTTCAGACAGCTCCACGATGGTAGTGTACATAAATCGGCAACCGCAACGCGACGGCGGATGCGCTGTCACGGCAGGTTTTGCCCATCGGAGAGTGGAGGCTCCATCTCCAGATGGTCCAGCTGATATGGGACCAATTCAGCAAGGCACAGATAGATCTCTTTGCCTCCCAAGACAACTCCCACTGCCCGCTCTGGTACTCCCTGACAAGAGCTCCTCTCGGCACAGACGCGCTGGCACACAGCTGGCCCCGGGGGCTGCGCAAGTACGCATTTCCCCCAGTGAGTCTTCTTGCACCGGTGCTGTGCAAGATCAGGGAGGACGAGGAACAGGTCATCCTGGTGGCCCCTTACTGGCCAACCCGGGCCTGGTTTTCGAATCTTATGCTCCTCACGACAGCAGCTAACTGGGGACCTTCTTTCTCAGGGACGAGGCACCCTCTGGCATCCGCACCCAGACCTCTGGAACCTCCATGTCTGGCCCCTGGATGGGATGTGGAAAATCTAGTGGATCTACCACCTGCAGTCGTAGACACGATCAACCAAGCCAGAGCTCCCTCCACCAGGCAACTTTACGACCTAAAGTGGCGCTTGTTCGTGAATTGGTGTTCTTCTCAAGCCGAAGACCCACAGAGGTGCGCAGTTCGGTCCTTCATTACTGCAGGATAGGCTGGAGGGGAGGATGTCCCCCTCCACCTTGAAGGTGTATGTAGCTGCTATCGCAGCCCACCACGACGCAATAGATGGCAAGTCCCTAGGAAAGCACAACTTGATTATCAGGTTCCTGAAAGGCGCCCAGAGACTGAACCCTCCCCGGCCTAGCCTGTTCCCCTCCTGGGATCTCTCTGTGGTCCTCTCAGTCCTTTAGAGACCCCCCTTCGAGCCACTTGATTCAGTTGAGCTCAAGGCCCTCTCCCTGAAGACGGCCCTCCTGGTCACGTTAGCCTCCATCATGAGGGTTGGGGGCCTGCATGCGTTCTATCAGCGACACCTACCTGGAGTTCGGTCTGGCACATCGTTATCCTGAGGCCATGACCGGGCTACGTGCCCAAGTTTCCTATGACCCCCTTCGGGGACCAGGTCGTGAGCCTGCAAGCAAGCTGCCCGGGAGCAGGCAGACCCAGCCTTCTCGTTGCTGTGTCCGGTACGTGGTTTGGGTATCTATTTGGACCGCACGCAGAGCTCTAGATTTTCTGAGCAGCTCTTTGTCTGCTTCGGCAGATGGTGGAAATCATCTTGCGGGTTTGAGCACACTCTATGGGAAGTGTGGCATCCTTGTGGGCACTGGCCCATGGCACCTCTTTAGCAGACATCTGCAAAGTAGTGGGCTGGGCAACACCAATACCTTTGCCAGATTTTACAATCTCAGGGTTGAGTCGGTCTCGTCCGTGTTTTATCAGGTCCGTGCCTGTAGAACTCGGTAACACGGCACAACCGACCGTGTGTTCCGCTTCTACACAGCGCCCTTCATCAGGTTGATCTAGTGCGCATTCTATCCCAGGTTAGCCACTAAGCGTCGCTCCCTGGATGTTCTCTTCTATAGCCTTCTGGCCGGCAAATTCAGCAGAGCAATTCGCGGCCAGACCCACTACGAGTCACAGGTGCTCTGTACTGTGTTCGGGCTCCACGGGCTTAGTTCCCTATTCAGGAAAACTCCCCATGATGTATTTCCCGCAGTACGGTCCCCCTGTCGGCGGATCCGCGTTTCCCTTGGGCTGCCCCGCTGCCCTGGTCGCCGTGCTTGTAGAGTCCCCCCTCATTAGGCTAGATCTACCACTGCGCCATTTCCCACGTACGGCTTCACAACCCTCGTGGGGTATTTGCCACATGTTACCTCCCCCTAGACTGGGCAGGATGTGGCCTACGCAAGGTCTTTTCCCCCAGTGAGCGGCAGTTCTGTGGACGAAAATGCCTTGTTGCTGAGAGAAGGTCAACAGAGAATGGCCAGACTGGTTCGAACAGACAAAGTCTGCGGTAACTGAGATAACCACTCTGTACAATTGAGGTGAGAAGAATATAATCTCAGATTGCTATTCTGAGATGCAGAGTAGAGCTGTTTTGGTGGCATGAGGGGGGCCTACACAATATTAGGCAGGTGGTTTTAATGTTATGGCTGATTGGTGTATATTAAACCACTGGAGTCGTATGGATTACTTTTATGCTGCCTTGGTGTGATTTTTGGAGCTTCAAAGTTCTGGCCACCACTCACTTGCGCTGTATGGACCTACTAAGCTGAGATATTCTTCTAAAAACCTTTGTTTGTGCTGAGCAGAAGAAAACTCTATACACATCTGGTATAGAATGAAAATTAGTAAATTATGAGAGAATTAAAATTTTTGGGTGAACTATCATTTTAACAGCATGCAAGAACAAATAGAAAGTCTGGTTGGTTGTTTTACATTACAGCCAGACAGTCTCTTCCTGTCTGAGTCTGTGGTTCTTAGCCGGAGTGACAAATCTGAAACACTGACCTCTGCAACCATGGTGGTTAGCTGTGAGAAGGTCGGTCGGTCAGTAGAATTGCAAGCCCAACATTTACGCATCACAGAATACAACTCCAGTGGACAGTCTGGAGGCCTCTCCAACCGATCACCCCGCTCTACACAATACAGGATCTACACAAAACACAACCCCCATCAATAAGTCCTTAGCAGAGTCAGTCATGATAAAAATCACAAAGAGAAGAAAAGCATTTCACTGTAGATTATTTGATGTAATTTTAAATCTGAGTTCTTTACAATGACCACTTTACATCCACATAAGAAAACGGTTTATTCCAGGATTTCAGCAGAAATTGGTGTTCTGAAATGTCATGTCAACAAGAGCCATTTAAGGGATTAAGAGAAAGTGGTTTAACACACCCAGGTTTCTCCAGAGAACACGGCTGATTTGGCCATGTAAATGCATTAGCGGCATTCTTAAGTTTTTAAAGAGTGCGCATATCCGTGGTACAGACCGGATAACTGACATCATAGGATGCAGCACAACAACAAGTCAACAACAGTGGAAATAATGCAACATTTCTGGGAGTACAGTGGAAAAAGGTCATACACTACAAAATATACCCAATTATAGACAACAATTTAAAATATCGACAACTGTCCCTCATGTCCACATATATGCACTCAAGTACATTGGGAGAATCCCAGAGTTTTAAGTAAGAGAGTAGCTTCACTATTGCAGGGCAATTTCGTGATGGAAAATTAAGGGAACAAAAACAGCAACAACTCTGGAATATTTGGAAATAAAGCAGAGCAACTATAAAATAGCAATGTCTTCTTTGGATCTCAAGGTGTCGCGGGGTGGAGAAAGTTGCTAACTAACCAAGCCACGCGTAATCAGGAGTAAAGAGAAAGCAGATAACACAGTGCATGCAAACACATACACCAATTTAGAATCTTAAGCAGCTTGAAATAAACTGCTTTTTGGTGTAAACGAGCTCAATGTATCACTATTGACATGGGCCATTTAACATACAGTAGGTGACTAACCTGTCTGCCAGAGAGCCCCAGCCAGGGCTCCTCACAATAAGTGAACATTTCCCACAATGTGATACCAAACATCCAGACATCTGAGGCATGAGAGAAAGAACCCACGCGTAAGCTCTCAGGGGCACACCTATAGACAGGAAGATAGGCTGGAATTAATATCCTTGACCACAATATGCCAAATATACCAAGTAGGTAATGGTGACAACTGCTCTTCAATAAGCGCTTTGTTTCTATTCTTTTGCTTCTAAAAATCTAAAATAGCTTTTTCTAGAAAGCCCCTCACCATGCAAAGGGTATGCGTCTGTGTGCTGTCATGACGTAGTGGTCTCTGTCCTGATCCAAGCCTCTCATCAATCCAAAGTCTCCAATCTTCACGTGATCTCTAGAAGCCAAGAGCACATTCCGGGCAGCCAGGTCTCTGTGGATGAAGCGTCTTGACTCTAAGTACGCCATACCTGCAGCAATCTGTGTGCTGAATAGCCAGAGTCGTGAAAGAGAGTATTCTCTCTGTCGAAGGCGTAGTGTGTCATATAAAGAACCAAATGGAGCCAGCTCCGTTACCTGATAAACAAGCATGAAAGTGTAATAACATCATCGGTCATAACCAGCATTATCAGCTCTGCAACTTACTCCACATTTTTAAACAATAATAGCACATTAATACTCACACTACTTGTTACATTTTCAAAACAAATTTCTAGGATTAAAAGTCTTACAGCAGTTATGAAATAAACAATTGAAGAAGTCAAATAATGAAGCAATAACACAGACAACTGTGACTGCAGTGTATGCACCAAGTTCACTATAGAGAAATAGTTTTTTTAGTTTTTCAAGCAATGTTATATTATATAAAAACTCAATTTAACTTCCACTACAGATTTATTAAACATATAAAAAATATGTTCTAATATAAATATGGCATTGAAAGGTAATAAGTTGTTTATAAACAAAAAATCTTATCAAACACATTAGTAAATAATATGCTAAGTTAAAATCACCATTTTAAGTGGTTGAGTAAGGACAACACCATAGAGGCGTATAATGTTGGGATGATCCAGGGATTGCATGGTCGTAACTTCCTGAAGGAAATCGGCCACCATGTCTACCTGTCTGGATGATCCACCCCTTAAGGTTTTTACTGCTACATGCAGCTTAAAAGAGGGAAACAAGACATGATAAAATAATTAGTTATGTTTTAAGCATTCATCTTGAAAAAAAAAATATCAATGCTACTCATATTTGATGTGTAGTTAAAAACCCATTTAATTCCTTTTAAAATCAATTTTGGTATTCTAAGGAAAAGGGATCTGAATTTTCAATGTACTAAAGCAAACATTCCAATGTCATTTTTATTTTTGAAGCCTAATGAAATATTCAAAGGTAATCTTTCTGTCATCATTTACTCACCTTAATGTTGTTCCAAACCTGTATTTTTTTTTTTTTTACAATTCACTTTCACTGGATTCCGTCACAATTAATTTGCATTGAATTGGAAAAAATTCAGATCCCTTTTCCTTAAAATATCAGAATGGAGACAATATCAAATATTCGACAAATACAACTGCCTTCAATTTACTCTTTTTATTTTGGGTATTATTGGGTCCTATTGTAAACGAAAAATGTTGGGAACACCAACAGACCAACAAACATGAACTTCTCAAGACCAGGTACAAATAGCAGGAATATCAAACACTTTAAACAGTACTAACTGAAAGGAGGATATTAGTGATAGACTGATATATCTGCCAGGCTGAATTTTACCATTTTGTTATTATCTGCATTGGCCGAAACACTGTTCGCTTGCCCAATTAGCAAGAGTTTCAACTTTCACTTGTGTCAATTCTACAATCTGGCAATAAATTTGTCAATGGATAGTCAACACTTTCCGTTTTCAAGGATTTTTCTTTTCAAGTTTATGCAAATTTGAGGAGATAGTCCATAAAATAAGAGTTTCACATTAGAGATTTTGGGTACATCTTATTTGCTGTTGTTAAATTGTGAGATTTTTATCTGCATTTATATTTTCCATCCTGCTCTCTACATATCGGTAAAGGCCATTAAAAAACCCATATTGGTCGACCACTAGATGATACTCCTAAGTTATTGCACTTCAAGACTTCAGCTGCTCTGTGAGTATTTGGTCACTAAGGACAACCAACTCACCCCTCGTCCAGTAGCCGTGTGCCATTCTGCTTTCCTAACAACTCCAAAGGAGCCTGAGCCCAGCTTCTCCCCAAAGATCAGTTCACTGTCCTGGATAAGACAGGTGAGAGCACGCCCTGTGTCTGGCCCCTGGCTGGGTCCAACAGCATTTAATTGGTCACTTCCCTCTGGGGTGCGACCATTGAAGATCTATTAGAATTAAGCCAGAAATTAATATGATTGATGGGTCAGGTAGGCTAGTTTATTAAAGGGCACCTATTATGGAATTTAGAAAATGACCTTTCATGTAGTGTGTAACATAGATTTAAGTGAACAAAAACATCCTGCAAAGTTTTATATATGAAAGTTCACCGTAAAAAAAGTTATTGTCTCTCAAAAGTAGGAGTCAACTCTGAGTCAATGTAATGAATCGATTTTCTAACGAGTCATTTTCCTTTTCGTTGTGACGTCAAGACGAAAAGTTATCAAATTGGCCGCGCCCACTCATTGCACGCGCAGACACCAGGGAAAACTTGAAAACATCATGTCGACAACAAGACGCTGTGTTCTGAAGTGCATATCAAAAGCGACCTTTTTCACTGCCCAGGGACGAGCATGTGAAGAATCAGTGGCTAGAGTTTATATTTACAACTATACCACACAAGTATAGCCTGAACCTTCTGCTGTGTTCGCGTCATTTTAATGACGATTGCTTTACGAACATGAATGCTTTCAAGTGTGGATTTGCGAGCCGGTTGATACTGAAGGAAGGTTCAGTACCAAGTTTATTTGGATCAGCTTCCTCCTCCGAATCACAACCTGTAAGTATTATTAATAATTGTTGCTTTTATGTGTTTTTTAGCATGCTTAATAAGTATTTGTGTGTGTTGTGTAAGTTACGCTCAGCGCAGCTTCTAGGTCTCCAATGTCAATTTTTTTGAAATATGTGAAATGTTTGTCGATGTTATTGGAGTTGTCATAAAGAATAGAGCAATAACTTGTAGTAATGCAGTGCTTTACCAATATGTTTATGCGTTGGGCTAACGCAAACAATAACTGATTGGGTGTTTACCACCGAACTTTAGGCTATGATCGCTAACATAAATCAACTCAAATTCCTTCTCTGATTTAGATTTTTTTAACTACAAAGCGGTGATGGGCGTTCCGTTTCCGACAATCTCTGCACAGAGTATACCAATCACAACTGACTGGGTCATCTGACCAATCACCGCAGATAAGCGTCACGCAAAGGAGGGGTTTGGAAAAATGAGTCGTTGAACGAATCATTTGGGAGTCGGTGAGCAAATCAGGTAAACATAAATGCATATTATAAGACAACAAAAGTGTTTTTTGTCATTGCATGCATGTAAAACTGTTGTTGGGGACTCCCAAAACAATATTAGGAACATTTTAAATGCCATAATAGGTGCCCTTTAAGAGAAGTAATAAAAAGAGAGGGTCTGTAAAGGTGTGAAATACTCTACCTTGGTCATCCATGAACGTGGTCGCATGTTGGTTTTATAACGTTTGGCAGCTTCCCATAGTCGTCGCTGTCCTGTTGACAAACAACAATTTAATTCATCAGGTACAATAAATCACAAAATTAAGTAGATAATTTAAACAATGAACTAATACACCAACACACAAACCACATTATATAAAAGGTACTAATGATATCAGAATCATCATAATTACCACTGTAAGGATATGTCGTTTGCAATTTCGCTGCTCAAGTAAATCAAGCCACCCAAATCATATACAATGATCATGAAATAATCAAATGTTTTACACGACAAACCTGGTTTACTAATGCCAATCTGTTCAAGATCTGCTTCTTTAACATAGTTCAGGTGCTCAATATGTGTCACATTGAGTCCGTCACGCATCCTTAGGTAGAATCTCTCCAGCTGCACTTCTGCAAGGAGCTGGTACAGCCACTGAGTGTCATGATCCATCATTATTACACTCTCATTCAGCAACTCTAAACCTGTTGGTCAAATAGAGCAATGACAAAAGGTGTTTTTCAACAGCAGGAACTTTTCCTAGTTCCTGGAACTATTTCAGATTTTCATAGTTTTTCTACCACATGGACCATTTCCATGTGGAACTAAAACCTGAACCTTTTTAGTACCTGTTCCTGAGATGGTACTTTCAAAATGAAGTTGAATGCAACAGCGTTAAAGCAGTCTCTTTTCTGCTCTTGCTCTCCTGTTGTTTTCCTTCTCTTACAAATTTGAGCACATCTTGTCCACAGAGTCATCCATTGTTTATGTTTTGAAGTGAGTCGGCTCGGCTGTTGTCGCATAAAGTTCAGGCATTGCTGCCACAACAGCGTCACATGCTTACGTCAAAGTTTATTTAAATAAAATTTCATGTCCCTGGTGAGAAAACGACGTTTGGAATTTAATCGGAACCGGTTTAGTTCCACAACAAACTTATTTTAGTCCAGGTACTAGTTCCATAATAGTGTGAAAAAATGGCCTTGCAAAAATTGAGAATTCATGAAGATTTTGCTGTAAACTTTCTGCAAATGTACTAATTATTTTCACATGGAAATAAGCTTTGCTGCAAACTTGTAGCAAATTGTCCATTGTTGTCAAAGTTTTGTTGCAAGTTCAGCAGTACCGGTGAAGAGCAGCAAACTTCTGGCAAACATTTGCATGTGAAAGTAACAAGTGGGAAATTTGAGTCAAGTTTATTGCAAATTTGCCTTGGATTTTTGTAAGGGTGCCTTTACATAGATAGAGGAAGAACTTAAAATAAACAATAAAAATACAAGTTTCTTTCCCAAGAAACTTTTAATTGGTCCTGACATATTTAAATGTACTTAAATATTCACTCTAAATAGACACTTACTCACAATTAGAGGCCTCATTGGGTCATTATGGATGCCTGCAGGGAATATGCTGAAAAGCCAATGAGCAATCAAGCTAACAAGAGGGAGTTGAGAGATGTGCGCTCCTCTTAAAGCACATGCTACCCTAAATTAACTGTTCCCACACAAATATCATTACACATAGTAAAAGTATTAAATAAAACCATGTTTATCAATTCATGTTTCTTATTTCACGGTGCCCTCACTGGCCAAAAATGATTTCATTTTAAAGAGAGAACAGACAAAATGAAGAAAAAGAAATACAGAGGGAAAAGAATACAGTACAGAATGGGGTAGAATACATGCTAATCATACCCTGCTTGCTAACAAGGTGCAAAATTGAGAAAGCTGTGGAGCTTATAAACCAAATAAACCACTTTTTTTCAGTGAGTGGATGCCAATGAGTTCAAAGGTATGTGGCCAACCATTACTTCTGGCATGTGTGTAAAAGAGAGAATGATTTACCTGCTCAGCATGATCAAACTCAAAGCAATTAGCAATGCTATGAATGACCACTGTGGCAGCACTGAAAAACTCTAAAATATCAAAACACATGTTTGTGTTGGCCAGGAAATCCCCTTCTAAATGTTTCATACCTTAGGAAAATGTGTGAAAAACATTATTTGGATGATATTTACAAAATTAGTATAAAACAGGATAAAGGATAGTTTTTGTTTGTTTTTTTGCCTGACAAGTACTTTGTCATTCATGTTTCTATGAACCTGCCAATCAATGTTGTATCAGGACATGTACAAGGGGACTGAGCAACTACTGTTCTCTGCAATCCTATGTTTGAAGAACCATGACAACAAAAAGACCCACAAAGACGCATGAGCTTTAGTGAATAATCAGCCAGACAGGTCTAAAACTATGGGGGCTAGCCTGAGCAGGTAACTCAAAATAGGATTCTCCAAGACAACACACCCAAAGTCCACACCCCGAATGACAAGAAAAATGTAGACTAGGTGGGAAACTTCAGGCACCACTGTTTAGTTTATAGGGTCTGTAAACAAATCCTTACAGCCTACTACAGAACCCATGCAAATGTTTTATTTTAACCAGAATATCTTGTGAGGACGGTAAGAGAAAATGTATTTACTATCAGAATATTTTACTCTCACAAGTCAACTTACATGATAAAGCAGTTCTCAGTTGTTTCTGTTTACATTCGATACAGAGCTCCTCTGAAACTGGGTGTGTACAGAGAGATCAGACAGATTATCCTTCGACGTGATGGTAATGAAATACATTTCAAACATTTTTTAAAGTCTTAAAAGCAGAAAGAGGTTCCACAGTGGCGCATTTTTAAGAGTTATGGGGAAATGACATTGATTTCAAACGTGCAACAAACATTTTAAGACTGATATACAGCACATCCTGTTTCCAATATTCTAGGTTCAATAGAAGCTCAATTAACAGCATTTGTGAGGCATCTACAATGGAAGTGAATGGGGCCAATCCGTAAAGATTAAAATATTCACTATTTCAAAAGTGTAGCCACAAGTCGCAAACATTATACGTGTTAACGTGATTTTAGTGTGATAAAATCTCTTACAAACCTTTTCTGTGTAAAGTTATAGCCAATTTTACAACTTTGTTTTCATGATGATATAATGTCAACAACCCCTAAAACCCTTAAACGACTGTAAAAATTACAATTTAAACAACATTATGCCACAAATACTGTCGATTGAGCCTAACTTGTATTGAACTCAGTATTACTTTAAAAGACTTGGAATGTTCGTTCAAAAGGTGCAACTTTAATCACCTTTTATGAGTTATGACTGCTGACTTAATGTTTGGGTCGTTTTCAGTTCTGTGCTGTCATTACTACAATTATATGAGAGATTTGTTGTTGTGCATAAGGTTGTCTGACAACTTTTTCAATATTCAGAATGAGTGTTAAATCAAAAGTTACTCTCAAGTGTGAAACACTTTCAGTGTAATCCATTTTTTCCTGTATACTTCAAAAAAAGAGTAAAGATACATGACATGGTGGAGTGATCTAAGATAACATGAACTGAAAACACATAGCCTGGGCCTGTGTGAAATGTATACAACACAACAAAAAAAATCCATGCATAGCTAATACTTACAGCTCATAAATGAATATAGAGGATTTATTATAACTGACAAGAACGAAAGTCTTAGTTAATGCATGTAATACTACTTATCATCTTAAAGGTGTCACCTTGTGTTATAAGTCAACCATGACAGCAGATAAGGTTTGATAATTGTGCACAGGTAAGATTAATGTATAACAACAAAGCGGAAATGACGCTGTTTGATGAATAACACAATTGTAAATTGTTCATTTTTACCACCCTGCTCTTTTTCTCCGAGTCTTGTACTCTTTTGATTAAAGATATTAATATCATGGCTATTTGCAGTAAATGTTCAAACAAAAGCGTATACTTACAAATCAACGATCGACGTTTGTGCTCTGTGTCGTGTCACTTTTTTAAGCATGTGTCCATTGTAAGAACTCGCTCATTGTCAGTGAGTTCAAACTTACACGCATGTTTATCCGAACCACCAATCTAGTTTTCATTCATTTCACACTCGTTACCAGTCTTCTGTTAGCGTAATTTTGTATGAGAACAGGTGTTTGACTTTGCGTGATTTCAAAGCCTTCGGACTGAACTCTTCCTCACTTCCTCCGCCTCATACAGTTCTCCGCCCTAAGCACCAATACCTGATACTTCCCCGTCTCCACCTGCTGGATTTCTGCTCTCTATTTGACCATACATACCACAATTGATTGTCATGAAGATTTGTGTCCATTAATTTTGTTGATATTCCCTCTAACCCATTTTATCATGCTGTATTCACGTGCATATATGCCTACTGCATCATTACACATAAAAAGCATCAACCAATGTCTTTTTTATTCACCAGCATAATTATAAAATATATTGGTAACACTTTACAATAAGGTTCTATTTGTTAACATTAGTTAACAACATTAGTTCACATGAACAATACTTTTACAGCATTTATTAATCTTGGTTAATGTTAATTTCAACATATACTACTACATTTTCTAAATCAAAAGTTGTATTAGTTAATACTAGTTAATGCACTATGAAAAAAAAACATGAACTAACAATGAACAATTGTATTTTTATTAACAAACCTTAACAAATATTAATAAATGCTGTAAAAAAAAAAGAAGATATATATATAGTTAATTGTTAGTTCATGATACCTAAGGCATTATCTAATGGAACCTTGTTGTAAAGCATATTTTATTAATAAAGACTTCTAAGTGAGTCAAGTTCAGTCAAGTGCCTGCCTTGAGAGAAAAGATGTGCAACTTTTACAGTTTACAAACTTATCTAGTTGTATCTACAATATTTGGACAATATGAGAATTTCCTGAAGAATTATTTTCTTTACTAAATAAAGTCCATTAAATAATTGCATCTAAATAAGACATTCAGTGAGTTTGTTGTTGTTGTTGTGGTGGTAATACTTATTAAAAGTAATGTTCCAGTCAGAGCAAGCATGCGTTAAACTTAACAGTAAACATAATTGACTCTACTTATAAATACTTTGATGTGAAGGATGTGAACACGTGCTTTATGACTAATTATAAACAATACGTGTGAAAATTAGCTTGAAATTATTCTATTAGTCCACTCAGTAATTATGAACTCACGTTTGGCTTACGTAAAATTTTCATGGAAGCACTAATAACAGAGACTGTTTTTCCCCAGTGCCCGTCATTCCTCTCTGATCCTGTCTTTCCAGTTTGACTGGATATTTATGGTCTTTCTTCATGTCACAAAGACTCTCACACGTATATGCAAATGCGCATGCTCAAATGAAATTGTGTAGGCTATTACATTACTAATAGTCAACCTACATTAATAAAAAATCAGAATGAAAAACACTTAATTCCTGGTTCTGTATATTTATCATAAATATCATAAATCATACATAACTATTAAAATACAATGGTTTGGGCTTGCTAACAATAAAAGGAGTATAGTGGGCAGGATACATTATTTCTATAAAAGTGTGCCCACCGGATTGCAGAAACAAGAATAATCTTATATTCTTTTAACAGTGGACATAAAAAAACTGATGTGAGGGACTCTGAGGACATGACGAATTGAATCAATCTGGAATATTATTGGCCCGAGAGGTTTTTCTCCTCTTATTTATATTAGAAATTATTTGTTGTTGTAGTTGTTGATTTTCTCCAATTTCCTCCACTATTTGGAATGCCCAATTCTCAATGCACTCTTAAATCCTCGTGGTGGTGAATTGACTCGCCTCAATCCAGGTGGCGGAGGACGAATTTCAAGGGGTCTTTCACACTGGGCACGTTTGCTGCGGTCAGATTCCGAGTGCGATTGTTCCCGGTGCCCCCCGCGACGTTGGTCTGGTTTCACAGTCATTGATTCTATCGAAACACGGTCCATTTGCGAGTGCGGTAAAGTTAGTTTTATATTTGACATTCCTTTGATATTCGTGACAATACTCATTAAACTCTCCGTGCCTATAACATTTTCAAGCCAAACAAACTTAGACATGCATGAATGGGTTTTCTTTGCCTATAGCACAAAGCTGAATTAAATAAAAAAAATATTTTTTTTCATATAGGCCTACATTTTAATAGCTCTATAAATCAATTAAACAATTTAACCATTTGATATTATGAAATCACAACAAATATGAAATGTTCTTAAAAATATCCCTTTCATGACACAAGGCTCTGTTTGTGGAATTTACATTGTATATGTTTTCAAATAAATATAGTGGTTTAAATATTTGTAATAATCGAATTCCATTAAACTTTAATGACCGTTTGAGCTAGAGACATGAAACCAACTGTAAAACACTCAGAATTTTATTCTTTATATAGCACAAGACTTGTTTTTGGGAGAAAATATTCAGTATTTTGAACATTGAACTATCTATCTATCTGATTACATGATTGACAGCAGAGGGGTTACCAGGATATCATGTTTGGGGGGGGGCATTTGGCTTGTTTGGGGGGGCAACATAAACAATTGAAAAAATCGGCGCAAAATTAAGCTATACTACACACAATCTGTTTTAGTGCATATCTTTTTCTAAACCAGGAACCCAGAGATAGGCACAGGGCCCCTATTAGACTATCACATAAAAGTTAGTTAAACCAGGTCAACATTAATAATATGATGATGATATTATTATTATTTATTATTATTATTGACAGATTCATATATCAGATCACGGTGATTGCCTGGTGATGAGTGACAGGTGTTTGCTTGTGAGAAGACGTGCTACACGAGTAGGCAACCGAGACGAGAGAGTTTTTTAAATGAATCTGAAGTCACGTTTGTATAGACAAGAGGTAAATTAATTTGTTTCTTCTTCTAAGCTGTTCCAGACTTAGGTGCTACTTTTAGGGCTAAAATGCTTTGTGAATTACTCTTAGTAAAACACATTAGGAGTCTAAAGTTATGAAGCTACTTGTAGCCTCTTATAAGATTCTTTGTGAATGCGGCCCCAGGTAAAAATTTTGGATATGCTCATTTGAACGGTATGAGAACAGTATTTTAATGTTATTCTCTGGTTGTAAGTGGCTTTGGATAAAAGTGTCTGCTAAATGAATAAATGTAAATGTAAACAGTAGGCCTATATAAAAGAAAACATAACATATTAGGCTACAGGGGGTCAGGAGACCTAGAGAGTTGAAATAAAAGCTATTTTTGTGAAACTATTAGAATTGAATTATGATATAATTAGCAGAGGCAACATAACTTTTTTTTATTTATTTTTTATTTTTATTATTATTTTACCCTTTTTGTGAACTATTGTAGTACATCCAGTGTATCCTATCTACAGGACCAGTCTGCGGCTAGTCTTGGCAAATTCAGAAACAAACTGATTCATGTCCAGACCTTTTGTGATTTTCTTTTTGTGTGCCAAAATGACCAAATCTCTCTTCCTTGAATGCAGCATTGATCTTCGGAGAGGGGTGAGAATGCGGCTCAAGGTAGAAAAAGAACTTTCACATGCAGCTGAGGACACACCAATGATGAGTGCTGTGACATACAGCTTATGTAAAATGGGGAAGGCCTCTTTGTACTGCTGAATGCACTTGCATACTTCAGAGAGGTTAGCATCAGTGGACAGTTTATTGAGCAATCAATCAATCAATCAATCAAATTTTATTTGTAGAGCGCCTTACAACAGCCAAAAGGTGCACAAGGCGCTTTCCAGTAAAAACATCAATAGACAACAGTATATAAAAAACATAAGTGTACCTAAAAATAGCAATCGAGTCAGGTCGGAGGCTACGTGTTAAAAGCTTGTCTAAATAGATGTGTTTTCAACTGCGATTTAAAAACACTCAACATGGTAATACTTCGTAAGTGTGGTTGAAGTGCGTTCCACAATTTTGGGCCCTGGACGGCAAATGACCAACCTCCAAACTTTTTATATTTAAACTTTGGAATCACCAGAGAGGTGTGTTCAGAGGAGCGCAAGGATCTGGCTGGTTGGTGGACCGTTAGTAATTCTGTGAGATAGGCCGGGGCCAAACCATTAATGGCCTTGAACACGAACAGCAGGACCTTATACTCCACCCTAAACCGCACCGGGAGCCAGTGGAGCGAGCGGAGGATCGGGGTGATATGTGAGCGTTTGGTGGCATTGCAGAGGAGACGTGCTGCTGCGTTTTGTACCAGTTGAAGCCTACTGAGAAGTGATTGATTAAATCCAATGTAGAGGGCATTGCAGTAGTCTATCCTCGAACTGATGAAGGCATGAATGGCTTTTTCAAGGTCAGCTCTGGACAGAAATGGTTTTACCTTACTCAGGAGCCTTAACTGGTAAAAGCTCGCCTTCACAACTGCACTAATCTGTTTATCGTACTGCATACCTTTGTAAAAAGGCAGGCAAAACTGCTAAAAATACCTAGATTTGCCCCTTGAAGGTCTCTGCGTTGTTCTGTCTTTTCTGAACACTGGCAGTTGAGAAAAGTACATGTAATTGTAAAGCATGGGAAATCTGAATGCAGATTCCTATTATTACAGTTACACACATTGAGGTGTGGGATCATCTGACTACAGAGAACCTTGAGCTCTGGGCCAGCCTTCCTTAAATATCCAGACAGAATACACATTGTGTACCAAATGGTATTATCCTTTGTTCAATGAGAATTTGGGGGTGAAAGGGTTCTTGGCTTCCTGGTGTTAAACCTTCAAGGAGGGGGATAGGCCTCCAGAATTATTCAGTATTTGGCATAAACCTTATAACTTTGTTGTCATTAAGTTTTATAAAGCTGGGGACAAAACACTATACCAGACGCACCGAGACATTTTAAATGATACCAAACATGTTACAAAAGTTACATTATTTGTATACATCAGATATGGCCTCTCCGGGAACCAGCACCTTATCGTGGTGGAGAGGTTTGTGTGCCCTTATGATCCTGAGGGTTGTGTTGTCTGGAGCCATGTGCTCCTGGTAGGGTCTCCCAAGGCAAAGTGGTCTCAGGTGAGGGGCCAGACTAAGAATGGTTCACAATGACTCATGAATAAAACGGCAAGAGGAGGAGTTACCCTGCCCGGAGGAAGCCCGGGGCCCCGTCTGGAGCCAGGCCCAGATGGAGGGCTCGTCGGCAGCGCCTGGTGGCGGGCTTGTCACGGAGCCCGGCCGGGCACAGCCCGAAGAAGCGACGTGGAACCCCCTCTACATCCCTTGGGCCCACCACCCATTGGAGGAACCGCAGGAGTCGGGTGTGCTGCCATATGGGCGGCAGTGAAGGCCGTGGGCCTCGGCCGGACCAGACCCGGGCAGCAAAGGCTTGCTCTGGGGGCGTGGAATGTCACCTCACTGGGGGAAGGAGCGGAACTAGTGAGGGAGGTGGAGGCGTTACCAGTTGGATCTGGTGGGGCTTACATCGACGCACAGTTTTGGCTCTGGATCCGTACTCCTGGATAGGGGATGGACTCTATTCTTCTCTGGAGTTTCCCAGGGTGTGAGGCTGACGGGCGGTGTGGGGATACTCCACGAGTCCCGGCTGGCGCCACTACGTTGGAGTTTACCCGGTGGGCGAGAGGGTCAGCCTCCCTACGCCTCACGGGTTGTGGGGAAAACTCTGACTGTTGTCTGTGCATATGCACCGAACAGCAGTTCAGAGTATTCGGCCTTCTTGGAGACCCTGAATGGAGTCCTGAATAGGGCCCGTTGGGGGACTCCATAGTGATGCTGGGTGACTTCAACGCACACGTGGGAAATGACAGGGACACCTGGAAAGGCGTGATTGGGAGGAGCGGCCTCCCTGATCTGAACTCAAGTGGATGTTTGTTATTAGACTTCTGTGCTAGTCATGGATTATCTATAACAAACACCATGTTCGAACATAAGGATGCTCATAAGTGTGCGTGGTACCAGAGCACCCTAGGCGAAGGTCGATGATCGATTTTGTAATCGTGTCATCGGATCTGAGGCCATATGTTTGGACACTTTCGGGTAAAGAGAGGGCAGAGCTGTCAACCGATCACCATCTGGTGGTGAGCTGGGTCAGGGGTGGGGAAAGACTCTGGACAGACCTGGGAAGCCCAAGCGAGTAGTGCAGGTGAACTGGGAGCGTTTGGAGGAGGTCCCTGTCCGTGAGATCTTCAACTCACACCTCCGGTGGAGTTTTTCAGGCATCCCTCGCGGAGGTTGGGGACATTGAACTGGGTGGGCGATGTTCAAAGCTTCCATTGCCGAAGCCGCAGTGGAGAGCTGTGGCCTCAAGGTTTTAGGTGCCGCAAGGGGTGGTAACCCTCGAACACCGTGGTGGACATTGGTGGTCAGGGAAGCCGTCCGACTGAAGAAAGAGGCCTTCCAGGATTTGTTGTCCCGGAGGTCTCCGGAGGCAGTTGCAAGGTACCGACAGGCCCGAAGGGCTGCGGCCTCGGCCGTGAGGGAGGCAAAGCAGTGGGTGTGGGAAAAGTTTGGAGAAGCCATGGAGAAGGACTTTCGGTCCGCACCAAAGTGCTTCTGGAAAACCGTCCGCCACCTTAGGAGGGGGAAACGGGGAACCATTCACGCTGTGGTTGCCCTCTATGGTAGAGGCAGAGCCGGAGGATGATGGGGGATCAGATTCTATTTCCCTGGGGGAGGTCACTGAGGTAGTCAAACAACTCCGCAGTGGCAAAGCCCCGGGGATTGATGAGATCCGACCAGAAATGCTGAAAGCTTTGGATGTGGAGGGGGTGTCATGGATGACACGCCTCTTCAACATTAGCGTGGAAATCTGGGACAGTGCCTAAGGAGTGGCAGAGCGGGGTGGTGGTTCCCCTCTTCAAAAGGGGGATCAGAGAGTGTGTGCCAACTACAGGGGTATCACACTTCTCAGCCTCCCTGGTAAAGTTTACTCCAAGGTGCTGGAGAGGAGGGTTCGGCCGATTGTCGAACCTCGGATTGAAGAGGAACAATGCGGTTTTCGTCCTGGCCGTGGAGCGACGGACCAGATCTTTACTCTTGCAAGGATCCTGGAGGGGGCCTGGGAGTATGCCCATCCGGTCTACATGTGTTTTGTGGATCTGGAGAAGGCGTATGACCGGGTCCCCGGGAGAGACTGTGGGAGGTGCTGCTTGAGAGTACGGGGTGGGGGGTCCCTTCTTAGGGCGATCCAATCCCTGTACGTCCAAAGCGAGAGCTGTGTCCGGGTCCTCGGCACGAAGTCGAGTTCATTCCATGTGGGGTTGGTCTCCGCCAAGGCTGCGCTTTGTCACCAATCCTGTTTGTGATATTCATGGACAGGATATCGAGCGTAGTCGAGGTGGGGAAGGCGTCGTGGTTCAGTGGGCTGGGGATCTCATCGCTGCTTTTTGCAGATGATGTTGTCTTCATGTCATCATCGGTCCGTGACCTTCAGCTCTCACTGGATAAGCTTGGCAGTCGAGTGTGAAGCAGCTGGGATGAGGATTAGCACCTCTAAATCTGAGGCCATGGTTCTCAGCAGGAAACCGATGGAGTCGTACTCCAGGTAGGGAATGAAGTTTTGCCCCAAGTGAAGGAGTTCAAGTACCTCGGGGTCTTGTTCTCGAGTGAGGGGACAATGGAGCGGGAGGTTGGCGGAGAATCGGGGCAGCGAGGCGGTATTGCACTCGCTCTATCGCACCGTTGTCCGCGAAAAGAGAGCTGAGCCGAAGGCAAAGCTCTCAATCTACCGGTCAATTTTTGTTCCTACCCTCACGTATGGTCATGAAGGTTGGGTCATGACCCGAAAGAACTAGGTCGCGAGTACAAGCGGCGAAATGGGCTTCCTCAGAAGGGTGGCGGGCTTCTCCCTTAGAGATAGGGTGAGGAGCTCAGTCATCCGTGAGGAGCTCGGAGTAGAGCCGCTGCTCCTTTGCGTTGAAAGGAGTCAGTTGAGGTGGTTTGGGCATCTGGTAAGGATGCCCCCTGGCCGCCTCCCTAGGGAGGTGTTTCAGGCACGTCCAGCTGGGAGGAGGCCTCGGGGAAGACCAAGGACTAGGTGGAGAGATTACATCTCCACACTGGCCTGGGAACGCCTCGGGGTCCCCCAGTCAGAGTTGATTAATGTGGCTCGGGATAGGGAAGTTTGGGGCCCCCTGCTGGAGCAGCTGCCCCCGCGACCCGACTTCGGATAAGCGGTTGAAGATGGATGGATGGATGGAGATATGGTACATACAGATCTTAGGTGAGTTTGGGGTGATTCTGGGCTTAAAGGGAATGGATGAGGAGGAGGAGAGGGGAGAGGGGAGAGAATGGGACAGATGTGGAAGGGCGACAATGAGGTGTGATTTTTCAGTCTTCGCTCAGTGGGGTGTGGTGCCTCAGGAAGCATTTGCTATTTGCCTTTGAATGCAAACACATTGGCACCCCACCTTACACCTTTGTCAAAAATAACACCCAGGTTACGCACATTGGGTGCAAACTGAGGTGTTAGAGGACCAAAACTGAGAGACCTATTGGATGAGTCCGGATTGAACAGAATGTACTCAGTCTTTCCTTCATTCAGGTGAAGGAAATTATGGGAAAGCCACTGTTTGATGTTCCGAAGGCAGTTATGCAGAGGATCCAGTGCAGAACGATTACTCAGAATCACAGGAAGGTAGATCTGGTGGTCGTCAGCATAGAAATGGAAATTAACATTGTGATTGGAAATGAGTTTACCAAGTGGCAGCATATACAATGAAAATAGAATCGGACCGAGAATGGATCCTTGAGGCACACCGGAAGACAGAGGGGCAACTGAGGAGGAAAAGTCATTAAGCATTACTGAAAAGGTTCTGTTAGTGAGATAAGAAGAGAACCAATTGAGCACCGCTCCCTGCAGACCGACAACATGTTGAAGACAGGAGATAAGAATGGCATGATCCACGGTGTCAAATGCAGCGGTCAGATCCAGTAACACCAAAACCACAGAGCTTTTACAGTCCAGTGGTCCAAGAATGTCATTATGGACCCTCAATTGTGCCGATTCGGTGCTATGTCTAGACCTGAAACCGGACTGAAATTTATCACCAATGACGTGCAGTTGGAGATGAGACTGAAGCTGAGAGAAAACCAGCTTCTCCATCAACTTGGACAGAAATGAGAGGTGAGATATTGGACGGAAGTTGTAAAGTATGGAGGGATCAAGTTTGGATTTCTTGAGCAGCGGTCTAACAATGGCGTGTTTGAGAGCAGCGGGCACAGTGCCCAAACTAAGACAGGTGTTTATGAAGGAGACGAATAAGGGACCTATGATGTCAATAACCTCCTTCAAAATCTTTGCAGGAACAGCATCTAGAGTGCAGGTGGTAGGCTTCAACTCATGGACAGCTTTTTTGAGGTCCACAAGAGAAACAGCCTCAAAGTTCTCCAGCACACATTGCGCCGCTCGGGTGGACATGGCAACAGCAGGGGCTTGTGTGATGGTTTGCCTGACAGACAAAACCTTGTCCAAAAAGTATTGTTTAAATGCATTGCATGTATTTTCAGATACATCATTCAAAGCAACAGACACCGGATTTATAACAGAATTAATAGTGCTGAACAGGATTCTAGGACGGTGGCTGTTGCTATTGATGAGATTAGAAAGGTACTGTCCTTTAGCTTCCTTCACTGCATTCTGATAGGCAAGACTGTCTCTAAACATCTCCAGTGACACCTGCAGCCTATCCTTCTTCCATTTTCATTCAGCCTGTCTACACTGACGCCTGACGACCCTAGTTGTATCATTGAGCCAGGGGTCCATAGGACCTTTGGTCATCTTTACCTTGTAGGGCGCAACAGAGTCCATAATCTGGGAGCAGATGGTGTGGAAGGAGGACAGGAAAAGGTCAGGACATAGAGGCGATGCCAATCCAGCAGTAGAGGTGAAATCAGAAACAGCGAAAGCAGCAACAAAGTCATCAACTGTGGATGAGGTAATGATGCGACGACGATGGGGAGGCGTGGGCGTGGGAGCAGGAGGAACAGCACAGATGTCAAACCGTATGAGAGAGTGGTCAGAGATGGGAAAATCCAGGACCTCACAAGTTGACACTGTCACCCTGCGAGTGATGATTAGGTCAAGAGTGTGCCCTAACCTATGAGTGGGACAGGATATGGACTGAGTCAGATCCAATGAATCTAAAAGTGCCTTAAAATCGTTAGCAGGTTTATCAGAGGGGCAGCAAACATGAATGTTAAAGTCACCACAAATTAGAATATTGTCAAACTTTGCCAAAAACTCTGTCAGAAACTCTGAGAACTCATTTAAAAAATCCCTATTTAATTTAGGCGGCCGATAGATTACTGCACATAAAATAGGAAGCTGGAATACCCTCTAGTGAGCAGCTGGCGGCACTTCAAGGACTGTCTGTGTGTAGTAGCTATCCCCCCGCCCCTACCCGTTTGCCACGGAGTGTTTAAGTAAAGACAGCTAGAGGGGAGGAGTTCCGAAAAGGCACTGACGTCACCTGGGGGAAGCCAGGTTTCGGTGAGAAAAAACAAATTCAGATTGTAAGAGGAGATGACATCGTTGAGAACAAATGTTTTGTTATTGAGCGACCTGGTGTTACAAAGAGCCATGCTGAACGTGGTCGAGTTAACAGGCGGCGATGTCACATGAGGAATTGGACGGAGGTTTCCTTGGACGCAGCACCGGGTGGATGCAATCACTCGGCAGGGACACGAAAATGGAACGCCAGTGTTGGAGCCAACCGGCCGAAGCCACCGATAGCATTCCCGCGATCCTCCAACACTGCCAAGCCCCGATCGATCTCCACTCCTCGGCGATCCAGGTGAGTCCTCAGCCTGACATGTAACCCACCTCTCCGACCGCGTCTTCTGCGGCGCTTACCGCCTGGTGGCAAACAGACAGGGCGTCTCAGGAAAGGAGGAATTAATGTCAATAGTGGCGATGGTTGTTTGAAGGACTGGGCATTTAGGAGGCGATTAGTTGTAAAACACAACTCCAGCAGCATAGTGCGATCATAAACAATAAACGGCGAGACGGTAGCAAAAACAAACATAACAAAACAGAGGAGCAAGTGACAAGCCAAGCATAGCGGCGCCATCTTGATTAATGCAAATCAACATTGCTTTTGCCACAGCAATTTCATTTTGCAAGGTCATACTATTTTGCTCTGTGCCTGCAAGCACTTGAAGTGGCTTCAGGACAGAAAGGTCAAGGAAAGACACTGATTTTGGTAGGAGAAATGATGTTGCCCTCATTAAATCAACATTTCTTTGAGAGAATCTGGTCTCCATCTCCACAATAGCCCTATCAAGAATGTTGAACATAGCCCTTTTAAAAGTCTGATTAGGAGCAGTTTGGTCATCAGAGTCACCACCATGCCCTATTGTAGACAAGATAACACTACTGACAAGTTGTGAATTAACTATCCGTCTCCTTTTAGGTGGGTTGGTAGGCCTTCTTCCACACTGAGAGAAATGCTCCTCCCAGAATGAATCGCATCGCATCTCCTTCAGTGTGACCAGGGAAGCTGTCACCACTTCCCCTGCAGTGCACAAATCCACTGTTTGTGACTGCAGAATTGAATTGGCTGGCTTCAGCACACCAAGCACATGCAGAAGAAACTTGCCAGTGTCAAAGAAGTTCTGTCTGTTAAGCTGGGTCAAAAGACCACATGCCTCTGTGTTAATGTCAAATGGAGCACTGTCATCCTCTGCTATCTCAGACAGAAGCCTACTGATGACATCCTCATTGTGAACAATAGACTTGGTGACATCATAATGACTGGTCCAGCGAATTTCTAGTAGTCTTTTCAGTGTGGGTGTACTGTATCTATTTGCAACATAATGTCTGTGACAAAATGTATTCAGTGAACTGGACCAGTCAAAGAACTTCTTTGCCACAGGTTCTGCATGCATTGCATGTACCACTGCCAAATGGAGTTGGTGGTTGTAGCAGTGCACATATGGGATATCTTTACCCACTTTGTTTTGCAGCAAAGCCTGCACACCGCCCCTCACTCCAGACATGACAGAAGCCCCATCATAACACTGAGACACTAAATTGTCACCATTGTAACCCAGGTCAGACAGATTAGACAGAATTTGGTCACACACATACTCAGCATCAAGCTGATTCAATTCAATGAGGCTGATTAGGTGTTCCTCTGGGATCGAGTTGCGGACAAATCTAATGATGACTGACAAATTCTCAATGTTACACCGATCCCTGGTACCATCACTTTTAATGCAAAGGCCAGGAGAGTCGGCCTCCTCATATTTGGTCTGGATGTCTTTTAGTACCATTTTGGCAAGAGTTTGAATTATCTCGTTCTGAATCAAATTGGATGTGTATTTCGTTTCTGAATGCTTTTTGCAATCTCTGCGAGTTTAGGGTCTTTTTGGAGGGTGTAATCAAATAGCCGAATTAAAAGACCTTCCTCATCCCCACCCCCGTGATGGTGCCCACGTAGAGCAAGTTCATTAACCGCCAGAAACTGAATAACTTCCCCAATACTTTTTACATAATATCTGTTTTTTTCAATGTGAGTTTGACCAAGCTGGTGAAAAATGGTATTATTGGTCTCTGTCCGGCACTGGTATTCCTGCCACGCAGACATGGCTCTGACGTGCGCAGTGCCGGAGGCATGTTTCTGAAAACCACTGTTTTTTATCAGCGCTTTTTTCCAATTTTTGTAGCCTACTTTTGTGAATGCGTCATCTCTTTCCGAATTGGAGACACTAAATTTACAGCAGGGAAAGCAAAAGCTGGCATCACGCAAGACAGAATATTCGAGCCATGGTCGAGACTGATACCAGCCCACATTGAAACACCTGAGAGCCTGTCCAAATGGGCGCTTAGGATAGCTACTTAGCTTGGGCTGGGATGGGCTATACAAATCTAAGTCAGGGGGAACAGACACACTAGAGCTGGAGGTGGATTGTCTGTTTTGGGGAGGGCAGAATGTTGCTGGCTCCGACACAGATGCAGAGCTGGAGGATGGTGCATGTGGATTTTGTGGAGGCCATGCGTTTGGAGGATTAGCCATTGTGGATGCAACAAGGCTCTGCTCAGTGTTGGGAGCAGAGGTACTGGGCTTGTCAGAGGCAGCATGTTCACTGTTACTAGCAGGTGTGCTGAGCTCAACAGAGGCAGCTTGCATGGAGGGTGAATGACAAGGTGCCTGTTTTTTAATGAGCCACTTATGCATTTTTTTATGTTTAATAAAACTGGTCTAATTATTACCTCCAAAATTCTACTTCATTGACTTCAGTGCCAACTTCATTGACTAGAGACTAGCAATTTAAGTGACTAGCAGGTAGCTAAGCAGCCTGAGCTAGGGTATGTTACCCAACAAATTAATAGCCTGCAAAAATGACACAAAAAAGTGCAAACAAAACTTAACTGTTCAAATACAAAACTTTCTTGAAAAGCTTATAAGTACACACTAGCATTAAATGAGAAAATAACAAAGTTGTGAGCAGTGAGCCTTGTAACACGAGCTGCCAACAGATTCAAAATGTGTGCAGAGTGACTGTCTGACTGTGACTACTGCGCACTCTGGTTGTTAATGTGATCCGGCAGCAGACTGACACACACCCAATAATGGCCAATAGAAAAGCAATAGGCTACATTTTTTTTAATGAACGTTCTAGTTAGGACTGTTCGTTTTTTATTTAAGTGGCTACTGGAGGAGTTTTGAGATCTATAATCAAAATAGACTTAGATAAATGTATTTAATTAAATACTACTATTTTTCACAGTCTCATTTTTACTTTAAGACCGGGGTAAAGCAAGGAAATTTTTTTAAATAAAAGTTGCTGATAACTTCTGGATTTGAAATAAAAAAATAGTGAGTATGCCTATGTGTTTCTGGTACAGTACAGCAGTGGATCAGTTAGCCTACAAAGTAACGCAGCATATGTGAAAGCATCTCGCGCTGCTCGTGCACCGCATACAGTGCACTGCACAATGCTTTCTCATCGCCGCACATTCTATCAGCTGCAGTTCTGGTGTCTCGATCAGTCCCCGAAAACTCGAAGTACATTCACATCATATGTTAATGCAGCGGTAGAGTTACACTCACAGGACACTGCACTTATTCGCAATCACAAAAGTTAATTGTTTGCTCGTGCTTTAAAGCTCTGCCAGGTAAACATTTCATTGGCGTTCTGTTCTGACATAATGCACTTTTTCTGAGCGCGTACGCTCGAGTGAAACAGCGCCAAAACTGGATTTTTGTTGTGTCAGACCTCACTCATCTGCTAGCGATGGAAAAATATGCACAAAACAATCCACTTTTAAATTGTAATTTATCATCAGATGGACAGATTATTTCTCAAATTCTCAGGGGAGGCAGAGCTTATCCTAGGGGAGGCACTGCCTCCCCCAGCCTCCCCCTAGACACGCCCCTGATTGACAGACAGACAGACAGACTGACTGACTGACTGACATACAGACAGATTACAAGCACAGTGCACATGAGACTGGCACAATGCAAACATGTCTAGATCGCAAGCGTATTTCCTGACAACTCTTAACACTGTTACAATTAATAAATAATATTTATTTATATATATCTTTATATTACATTACTTTTTATCAAATTGTTATGACCATACCTGTTACATTAATGTGACCTTTATTAGTAAAATACTTTGTCACTGTCCACCACTGTTTATAAGTTGATGTCACATGAACAGATTTTTAATGAGTCTATTGTCTTTGTGTTATGCAAGGCTTTTTTGTCTTTCTTCTTTCCTTCTGTGTACAGTGTGCACTGTATGTTCAAGAGGATGTATCCGTTCTTACAAGGTAATGACCAATTGACCATATTTTTCTGAATTTACTCTATCAATAGATTTATTATTTTATATGTAGCTTTGTTTTTTAAGAGTTTAAAGTGACTTTACAGGGATTACAATTTTATAGACAGGAGGATTGAATTTAATAAAATTTCGTAGAAAGTATTCCGAGAGGACTTGGCTCCGACCTGAGGGAGTACCAGAGCGGGCAATGGGAGTTCTCTTGGGAAGCGAACAGGTCTACCTGTGCTTTGCCATAACGGTCCCAGATCAGCTGGACCACCTGGGGGTGGAGCTCCCTGTTGAGCAGAGCCTGTCGCAACAGCACGTCCGCTGTTGTTTTGAGGCTGCCCGGGATATGTGTGGCGGGATAACTCTAGCTGCGTGACCGTGGCTGAGGATGCCATATGCCTCAGAAGCCTCTGGAACTGTTTTAGAGGGGCCGCAGTGCCTATTTTGAACAACGAGAGGCAATTCTGCACTGGCTGCGCACACTCGTTTGTGAGGCGCACTACCATTGAGACTAAGTCTGACACCATGCCGAGAAAGAGATGCTCTGAACCGGAGAGCTTGCTCTTTTTCCAGTTGACCTGAAGCCCTAGACAGCTGAGGTGCCTGAGCACCTGGTCCCTGTGAGCGCATAGTGCCTCTCGAGAGTGAGCTAGGATCAGCCAGTCATCAAGGTAGTAGAGTATGTGGATGCAAACTTCCCTTAGCGGGGAAAGGGCGGCCTCTGCGACCTTCGTGAAGATGTGAGGGGACAGAGACAGGCCGAAGGGGAGGACCTTGTATTCATAGTAGCATAATAAAAGGAACAATAATGAGACATATTAATTTAAATACATATTTAACATGAAGTTACTATACCATTGAACCCATTGATTTACTACAGTAATATTGTAGTAGTAACAATGGTTAATTGAGTGGTACCTAAATACCATGGATAAAATATACTGTATTGAAATTGTTAATTTTTGTAAGTGTAAACAAAACAGAAGTCTAATCATTTTCTGTTTAGGCAAAAACTAAATAATAATGGTGACTTGAATAATGGCTCAAATTATTATTTTAGATTACCCATTTTATCCCAAGTAATTGCAAAAAAATAAATGTAACAGAAGTCTCGGTATTGGTATCGACAATATTGGACTTGAAATACTGGTATCGGACAGGTGTTTGAGTGGAACTGAAGCAAGTGAGTAAGTTAAGTAAGTGTTGGTTATTGCAGAATTATTGCAGGTTATTTTCCTGCAAATGTAATGATAATCATATTTATATGCCCCAAATATGCTTCCTGATCTGAAACACTTGCATTTTCGCACGAATGTTGCACGAGCCATCACAAAACCACTCGCGTGAAGCTGCATGGCACCGCAGAGCATCTTGCACGCGCAGATCTCGACGGCCCTAGGCTCACAGCAGTTGTGCTTTTCTCCAGACGAAAACAAGGCTTGATGCACTCTGCTCTATCCTACTGCATCTCTGAAGTGCACTCATCACCTGTGCTTACCTCGATATCTCTGTGCTTACCAAAAACAAACAAACAAACATTGTGTTATATATGGGTATGTTGTTACATTATATTGTTTTCCGAGTGAGTGCTTAGCAGTGTGCACATGTCTTCTCTGTTCCAAGATTTAAAAAACATCTTATTGGATATATACATCTCCAGTATTGAATCTGCACGATAACACATATTTTTGGCGACAAGGATCAATGGATATGTTGATGAACGAGCAGTCGGAAAAGACAAAAGACGGAGTTTGTGCACATGTTCCAGTGGATGTCTTTCTGACTTGAGGTGAGAATCAATCGTGGGAGGAATATTGTGAAATCATTGAGCAGTTTTTCAAGGCAAATTGAATAGATGACGGAGACAAACAGAGAGCCATTATGATCAGCGTAGTTTGGGCACCAACATATAGTCTGCTGCATAACCTCTTAAGTCCCGAAAATCCAAAAGACAAAGCATAACAAGTTGTGCTGATATTGAAGAATCACTTCAACCCACAACCAAATTTGATTCACGCACTCATAAGTCGGAAGAGTCTGTAATGGAATATGTTGCAGAGCTGAGAAGATTGGCACAAAACTGCAATTATGGAGCCACACTAGAGCAGATATTGAGAGATCTGATTGTTTGCGGCATCAGTGACGACAGAATTCAATGGAGACTTCCGGCGGAAGCAAATTTAACATTTGACAATGCCTTGAAAATTGCTTTGTATGTGGAAGCTGCAAATAAAAATATTCAAGATTTGCAAAAGCCCTCTTCTGCTGTACGCCACAGAGTGAAAGTCTTCGCAAAGCCACTGCACAGTAAAAAAGATTACCGTACGGACAGTGGACAATGTTAGCGATGTAAAGGCTCGAATCACACAGCTGCTACGTGTAGATATAAAAGTGAGAAGTGTAATAGTTGTGGAAAAATCGGACACATTGTGTGAGCTTGCCGCAATGCCAAAACAAAAGATCTTACGTTAAAAGTAGACACAGCCAAAGCAAACCCATGGCACAAGTCAAACAAAGTGGAAGTGAATGCTAATGAAAATGCCTTTGAGGATGCTTTTGCCCTGGGTTGTCTCACATACCCGCTTGGCAGTATGACCTGCCCAGATCTGCAGAAGCTGAAACCCTACACAGTGGAGTTGAAAAATGGACAGTGGAGTTTACAATGGACAAAATGTAAACTTTGAATTAGCTACAGGATGCTGCCTGACTGTCATGAATTAAGCTTGCTTCAAAGCAACATGCGAAGAATCAAAGAGTATTGAATTAATACCTGAGAAGATCAGGCTGGAGACTTATAATGGTGAACCTATTCATGTAATAGGAGCAGCTTATTTGGATGTTACGTATCACAAGATGAAAAAGAGACTTCCTCTCATTTTTGTAGAGGGGGAGGAACCTAGTTTGCTTAGCAGAGGCTGAATGGAGCAGATAAAGCTGTGTTGGGGTGAAATCCAAAATGTGAGAAAAGGTAAAATGAGGAAACCTATAAAGTGATATTGCAGAATGAGTTTCAAAGTCATGAGGACATTTTCAAAGAGGAATTGGGCACTCTCAAAGGTTCTAAAGCAACAATACATGTTAAACATGGGGCTGTGCCAAGTTTTTTTTGTCCCAGATCGGTACCTTTTGCAATGCGGTCTAAAGTTGATGCTGAAATGAACAACCTGCTTAATGAATGCATAATCACCCCTGTGATGTTCTCGGAGTGTGCAGCGCCAGTTGAACCAATCCTTGATGGGCTCACCTCGTTTCGTGCCGACAGAAATGCAGCTCTGTGCGGTAAGACTCGCGGTGGTGGCTTGTGTGTTTACATCAACACGGAATGGTGCAAGAACTCTATGCTAGACTCTAGCTACTGCTCATCGCTGGTGGAGCTTGTGACTGTTAGATGCAGTCCTTTTTATTTACCATGGGAATTCACTACTGTTATCATAACCGAGTTTACATTCCCCCCAGCGCTAATGCTAAGGAAGCGCTCTGTGAACTGTATGGGGCTATGAGCGAACAGCAGAACGCTCACACTAACGGACTGTTTATTGTCCCCGGAGATTTCAACCTTGCGAATCTCAAGACATCGCTCCCTAAATTCCAGCAGTATGTGGACTTTGCAATGAGAGGGGCGAATGTGCTTGATCTTGTTTACACAAACGTCCCAGGCGCGTACCGCTGCAACTGGATCCTGGACTTCCTGACTGGGAGACCTCAGTCAGTCCGGATCAGAAACAGCATCTCCACCACCACCACACTGAGCACTGGGGCCCCCCCAGGGCTGTGTGCTCAGCCCACTGCTGTTCATTCTGCTGACTCACGACTGTGCAGCAATGCACAACTCAAATCACATCATCAAGTTTGCCGATGACACAACCGTGGTGGGTCTCATCAGCAAGAATGACGAGTCAGCATACAGAGAGGAGGTGCAGTGGCTAACGGACTGGTGTAGAGCCAACAACCTGTCTCTGAATGTCGACAAAACAAAAGAGATGGTTGTTGACTTTAGGAGAGCACAGAGTGACCACTCTCCACTGAACATCGACAGCTCCTCTGTGGAGATTGTCAAGAGCACCAAATTCTTTGGTGTTCACCTGGCGGAGAACCTCACCTGGTCCCTCAACACCAGCTCTATTACCAAGAAAGCCCAGCAGCGTCTCTACTTTCCTCTAAGTCTGAGGAAAGTACATCTCCCGCCCCCATCCTCACTTCATTCTATCGAGGGACTATTGAGAGCATCCGGAGCAGCTGCATCACTACCTGGTTTGGGACTTGCAACGTTTCGGACCGTAAAGCCCTGCAGAGGATAGTGAGGACAGCTGAGAAGATCATCGGGGTCTCTCTTCCCTCCATCAAAGACATTTACAAAAAACACTGCATCCGCAAAGCAACCAGCATTGTGGACGACCCCACACACCCCTCACACAAACTCTTCACCCTCCTGCCGTCTGGCAAGAGGTACCAAAGCATTTGGGCCCTCACGGATAGACTGTGTAACAGCTTCTTCCCCCAAGCCATCAGACTCGTCAATACTCAGAAACTGGTTTGACACACACACACACACACACACACACACACATGTCCTGAGTTGCACTTTAATTTTGTCACTTTATAACTGGCTGCTACCTCAATAACTGCTATGTGCATAGAACACTATCTTATAGTATGTTATGTTTACATTTGGCATTTTTAGAAACTGTCATCTTTTGCACTTCTGTGTACTGGTTGGCGCTGCACTGTCTCTTACTGTGTCTATTGTCCTGTTCATTGTTAGTAATTTATTGTACTGTCCCGTACTTTTTGCACACGTTTGCACGTGCAATGTGGTTCTGGGTTTGTCCCATGTTGTTCCATGGCATAAGGAGGCCATGCCTCTAGTTGAGTGTTCTTTAATTAGCTTTAATTAATTGGGCAAGTCTTACCCTGCAACTCATAAGCCAGGGGAATTGCATCGACAATACAGTGAGAAAGTCTTTGCTTGGAGATGGACATTCATTAATGCAATTATCTAATCAACCAATCACATGGCAGTTGCTTCAATGCATTTAGGGGTGTGGTCCTGGTCAAGACAATCTCCTGAACTCCAAACTGAATGTCAGAATGGGAAAGAAAGGTGATTTAAGCAATTTTGAGCATGGCATGGTTGTTGGTGCCAGACGGGCCGGTCTGAGAATTTCACAATCTGCTCAGTTACTGGGATTTTCACGCACAACCATTTCTAGGGTTTACAAAGAATGGTGTGAAAAGGGAAAAACATCCAGTATGCGGCAGTCCTGTGGGCGAAAAAGCCTCGTTGATGCTAGAGGTCAGAGGAGAATGGGCCGACTGATTCAAGCTGATAGAAGAGCAACTTTGCCTGAAATAACCACTCGTTACAACCGAGGTATGCAGCAAAAGCATTTGTGAAGCCACAACACGCACAACCTTGAGGCGGATGGGCTACAACAGCAGAAGACCCCACCGGGTACCACTCATCTCCACTACAAATAGGAAAAAGAGGCTACAATTTGCAAGAGCTCACCAAAATTGGACAGTTGAAGACTGGAAAAATGTTGCCTGGTCTGATGAGTCTCGATTTCTGTTGAGACATTCAGATGGTAGAGTCAGAATTTGGCGTAAACAGAATGAGAACATGGATCCATCATGCCTTGTTACCACTGTGCAGGCTGGTGGTGGTGGTGTAATGGTGTGGGGGATGTTTTCTTGGCACACTTTAGGCCCCTTAGTGCCAATTGGGCATTGTTTAAATGCCACGGCCTACCTGAGCATTGTTTCTGACCATGTCCATCCCTTTATGGCCACCATGTACCCATCCTCTGATGGCTACTTCCAGCAGGATAATGCACCATGTCACAAAGCTCGAATCATTTCAAATTGGTTTCTTGAACATGAAAATGAGTTCACTGTACTAAAATGGCCCCCACAGTCACCAGAGCTCAACCCAACAGAGCATCTTTGGGATGTGGTGGAACGGGAGCTTCATGCCCTGGATGTGCATCCCACAAATCTCCATCAACTGCAAGATGCTATCCTATCAATATGGGCCAACATTTCTAAAGAATGCTTTCAGCACCTTGTTGAATCAATGCCACGTAGAATTAAGGCAGTTCTGAAGGCGAAAGGGGGGTCAAACACAGTATTAGTATGGTGTTCCTAATAATCCTTTAGGTGAGTGTATATATATATATATTTATTAATATCACACAATATACAACAGTTAGTTCCGGTCCTCAAATCTGATTGGACGAGAGATGTTCCATGAGTACTGATGGTCTGACAGGATCAGCACTCAGACGCTTCACTGTGTGTGTGTATCACTCCGCTTGTGTTCGTGCCATTCTAAACTATGGCGTAAGAGCAGTGCATATCTGTTAGGAGTTAGTCTTTATTTTTGAAATTACATATGTTTGCCAGCAGGTGGTGGCAAAAGATCATTTTTGTGTGTAATATGAGCCTGTTGGTGACATAAATTGAATCTGTTAGTCATTGTTTACATAGAACAGCCCTCTGTGATCGCTCATATTATAAGTGCATTACTTAAGCTAGGACATTGTTTTAAACGGCTTTAAATTAACAATTTCAGGATTAAGGCTCATTGCAGCTGAGAGACACAAAGGACTGTTTGATTACAGAACACCTGCTTTTATAGCAGACAGCTTTGCGCCAAAAGGGGCCAATATTAGCCAATATTAGAATATTGCCATTATTGTAGAGAGGTTTCAACTAGGTTGTGTGGAAGGCACTCCCCATATGCGTTTATAAATGCAATGTCAAGTGTACTGAGACTGAGTAAGGGAACTGGGGATTCACGCAACAAGGGCTACTGGAAGTTTAATGCTGATCTGCTTAGTAATGAAGGATTTTGTGACAGATTAAGAATGTTAACTGAGAATGTCAAAAATAATAAAGAATTAAATTCTAGTGTAAACAGATGGGAATATCTTAAATATGTTAAAAATTCTGGAATTTTCCATTAATTATTCAAATGTAAGGTAAGAAGTCAAAAGCACAATCTTATTTATTTTATAAATAAATACTGCAGTAAAGATACACTTAAGTATTGAACGAGGCGGTGAACTAGGAGGGAGGGCGTCCCCGCAATGGCATTAGCTCCCTCTTCTTCTATATTCTATCTTATTTCTTTGAATAATAGTGATTTTGGAGGTTTACAATTCCATCATTGTTTAAGAAAATGGGCATTGTTCAATTTTTAATTAAGTGTGATTTTTCATATCAATAAGCTTCCTCTGAAACGGTCAAATTTTCATCAGCAAGTTTTATTATATTGTTAATTGGTGCATACACATTTTACTCCCCATAACAATCCAATTTGGAACAATAGATACATCCATCAGCAAAATAATTCATTGTTTTATGAAGAATGGTTTAGTAGAAACTGGTCTGTGAAAGATTTATTGGAAGACAATGGAGAACTTCTAGACTACAATTCTAGACTCTCACACATGAAAAGTATCCTACTTTATGATCAAGTTAACCCACTGTTGTACATTTGAGAAACTAAGTTTGAGGGTGAGAAATTTACCAATAAACACATAAGACAGGTCCTTAATGAACTGATTACCCATATCAGATTCTAAGAAATAAACTACATCATACTTTTAATATACACATTACAAAACATATTAGAACATCTTACTTGAAATTTCTTGTTCCTCCCAAAGCTAAAGGAACTAATTTCAAAATTCTAAATGACATACTAATCAGTTTTTAAGCACAACATTTAATGTTGAAAATGCTCCCTGTAATTTCTGCAATTATTTTACTGAATGTACAGAACGTATTATTGTATGTGAATATTCTGCTGCCTTTTGGAAAAGAGTGCAGGATTGGTTATTAGAAAAGTTGTGATTGATATTACATTCACTTTTGAAAATATAAAAAATGATTCACAAGAAAAGGATTGTTTATTGACTTTTCTGATAAATAATGTTATCATATTGGCCAAATACTTCATCCATAAATGCTGATTTGTCCCCCACTTTTCCTAGTATTTATGAATGAATGAAAACTATATACAGTTGCCCGAAAAGAATACAAATTAAACAAGCTTTGAAATTATTGAAGATTTATCTGTTAAATATACATTTGTATAAAGACCTGGCAATACCCCTGTAATTTCTTTTAATTTTATTTCTGTTGAATTTAATTTTATATACGGTTTTGTGCAGAGTCCTCCATTGTAAATAGTATATGTTGAATGTAAAAGGAATGCATTTTTAGTTGTACTGATTTTGTCTTTTAATATTAATAAAAAAAAATAAAAAAATGTAAAGACCAATGATGTCATCAGTTACGCGCAGCTTGTGTTTATGCTTTCGTATCAAGAACGCGACTGTATTCGTTGAATGAGGTGGAAATCCTTGCAATGCACAATTTGGTTTATGTATCCCAATTTCCTGGAAATTAAAGGCAACGCTGCCGTGTGTGTTAGTTTTAAACTAATATTACTGTAAAACTGCTCGTAAAAGGTGAGTGATATCGGCATAATTCAGAGACGATGCACGACGCAACGTATTTGTTCGCTAGCCAGCTAATCAGAGAAACGACCAGAGCTACAAAAGCAAACATGCATTATATTATGTATAATGCCCTCATTGCATTACACACTTCAAACGTGTGGTTTCCTAGATTGACTATTAAATAGCTAACGAAAGACTTTGATAAGAGATTGTAGGAGTGAAGCTGCATGAAATACGTAGTCTACTATTTCACAATTGCACAACATGAATATATTTGCAAATATAATGCATCATTTTTGGTACACACGCACAGCTGGTTTAATTATTATGATTATGCGTTCTGTCAAACAACACTGTTTAAAACAGCTTTTAATGAAACTTGTTCTATTTCTTACATAGAATTCTGTATTGTAGGCTTTATACTGGAATAAATGAGATAATGTGCAAATCTAAAATGGGTCGATAATTACTTTTTATATACTGTAATATTGATCAAATAGCCTTATTATGTGAATTATCTGCTTGCAACTGAAGATGCCAGGCACTAAATCTACTCAAATGCAAACTTTCACTTTTGCAGGCAGAGAGCTGGCGCAGGTTGCAGGTTGCCAGTGGACTATGAGAGACAGTGGCGTAAGCCTGGCCCAAAACCGCTGGCAGGGGGAACTCTCCCTGACAGTGAGCCAGGAAGCCAGCAGTGTTGGGGGCATGGCAGGTGGTCTAAAAGATCCAAACTCCCCTCCCAACGCCACCAACCCCATCCACCTCAAATTAGGTCACAAGGAGAGGGTCTGGTCTGGAGACTACATAGAACCAGTAGAGATCGATGAAGAAGTTGAATTTGATGAGAATGAAGAAAATGTGGAAGAGGAAGAAGAACAAGATGAGGAAGAGATAGATTCTGAATGTGCTCCATGGGAGGAGAAAGATGACGTGGAAGACTGGCAAATGCCATTTGAATCAAAACCACAAATCATGCATGTTAATAATTATCAGCACCAGCCATCCTCACACGAGGCAGAGGCCAGATTCCTAGCCAGAGACTTTCCTGAGAATCCCTTCCAGATTCGGCTTCATGGGCTAAGACAGCAAAGGCTGAAGAGATGGCGAAGGCTTCGGTCTAGTGCAGGACTGCGTAACAGGCTTGTGCAGAATTGGAAAACATGGAGACAGCGGGCACAGTGGGTTGGCACCTTAGGATATAGAAGGACAAAGAGGTGGCGCCAGTATAGCCTTAATGCCAGCAAGAGACGAGACCAGGATCATTACAACATGGGTTTATTACAAATAGGTTCGGAGACAACAAGCGAAGGACAAACAGGTGAAACAGACATGATCTTTTCTATTTTGTATTTAAAATATTAATAGAATTGTAGTCAAAACTGCATTATATTATGTTCGTTCCCCCTCAACAGAAAACCAGTTCTGTGGTTTCAATGGTTATCATCAGGATTCTCAGTCAAATTTAGTCACAGTCACTGGACGGCGGGAATATCTTTCTATGTTTGACAAGCCTACAACTCAGAAGATGGAGGTGGTCCTCACAGAGGAACACAAGACTTATGTCGAAGGTAGATCTCTGGTTTTACAAGATCTAAAGCAAATTTGTGTTCTGTAAAAGCCACAAAAAAAGACTTACCCTTATTATCTCTTAGGGTAATAAGAAAGCATTTCCAGTGATAATATTTTCATAATAGAGGTTGAAGTGTGTTACAGACAGGGGTTAAATTGGGTTTTTGAGGAGGGGGGATCCCTGACATCTGCCTCCCCCTCCCTTCCCCCATACACACACTCACACACCTTTCTTCCCACTTGGAGCACTGGATTCATTTGTGATCCCTAACCAGGTAGAGAAGTAGACAGCAGAGTGTAATGGAGCATGTGTGTCATGCATCCCATTAAAAGAGTGCCGCTGTAGCTGAATATAGTGGACCAGGTTCCGATACAGACTAGATGGAAGCATTATGCTTATAGGAATAATTCACCGAAAAATCAAAATTATCTCATTTACTCATCCATATGACTCCAGTGGTTAAATGGTGGGTGAGAAACAGATCAATGTTTATGTCCTTTTTTACTACAGGTTATCCTCCCTGCCCAGTAGGTGGCGATATGCATGAAGAATGCAAATCACACAAAAAAAGTGTGAAATTGAAAGTGGATATTTATAATAAAAAAAAGGACTTAAATATTGATCTGTTTCTCAGCCACAGCTGCTTTTAAAGGTATACTGGAGACTGCCTTTTGTGTTTTTGGAGCTTCAAAATTTTGGTTGCCATTCACTTGCGTATGGACCTACAGAGCTGAAATATTCTTCTAAAAATCTTTGTTTGTGTTCAGCAGATGAAAGAAAGTCATACACATCTGGGATGGCATGAGGTAAATGAGTAAATGATGAGAGAATTTTCATTTTTAGATGAACTATCACTTCATGTAATTTACTTTAAAGAACTTTGTGGTGATGTGGCTGAGCGACATCTGTGGAGAGCGAGGCTAGGAGAGGAAGAGCGGTAAGGATTGACACCTGTGGGAAATTATCTCTAACAGCTGTTCTGTGTTACAGTGTGAGCTGGAAAGGGATAAAAAGGTAGTCCAGACTGCTGGAGGAGAGCGACACACAAAGCTATGTGTGTGCGTGTTTATGTTGAGATGAAAAGCTACCAGTTTGTGTTATACTGAAAAGTATTAAAAAATAAAAGGCTTACTTTGGATTGTTCACCTGGCCCCCACTTCCTCCTCTAGTAGGGAGCTTGTGATATTTCAAAAACATTCAAGGTGTTTTCCAGCGAGTACACTTGCTAAATGGAAATCATAAAAAAATTAATAATTTAATGCAGCTGAGCCAGCCTGCTGGAAGTAGAGAAAAGTGATGAACAAACTTCCAATTTTTTCTTTTTTTTTTTTGGAATCAGAGGTGCCGGAATGCAGACCATTCCGCCCTAATTTAAACCCTAGTCACAGTTATGTTGGAAATATTTCAGATTGTTATTTGATTAGACCTGATTTCTAAAAAGATCCAGCCAGTGTTGAAGCAGTTCTATAAATTTCTTCACAGGCTAGTGCTACAATGGGTGAAAGTGTCCTAAACTGTAGTAGCACCTTAATGCATTCATTTATTTTTCAGGTCACCTTGATGAATACCTTCAAAAGTATGGAAGTCTAATTCCTGTACATACAGATGATATTGTTCAGGAACTTAAGAGCATCTTCAATGAGGACTTCTCCCAGCCTCACAGGTCTTGCATATGCACAACCTCAAATACACTCAAAAATACTTTTTTTGTTTTGTGCTGTACCATACACAGCAGCACTGTGGAATAAATTATTTGAATAATACTACAAACATCTATGTTTAAAAGAAAAGATCACATAGATTTTTTTTGTTTCCATGTGCACACAGGAAAGTAGTGGTGCAACATTTAATTCAGTCCTACCAGAGGTCACCAGGGACGGCCATGGTTAAAGGGTTCCGGGTGAATTACAAGCGGCATGTTCTCACAATGGATGATCTTAGCACCCTCTATGGACAGAACTGGCTCAATGACCAGGTCAGTTTTGAGCTATGCAACAACTGCAGCACAAGTTCTGTTATTTGACCCCTTTGGGTTTTTTGTTTTTAGCCCTTTTTCATTTTACTGCTCCTTTCATTCCTGCCTAATGCACATTCTGATCCTTCATCTGATTTTGAAAGGTCATGAACATGTATGGAGACCTTGTGATGGATTCAGTGCTTGAAAAGGTTATTGTTACTCCTTTTTCCAACAATTCTGCCATATAAACCTGTTTGAAAAGTTACTAGTTAAACCTCAGTAACAATGTTTGTAATCTACATATGGATCCTATCTAAGGGCATCTTTCTCCTTCATTTTTAGGTGCACTTCTTTAACAGTTTCTTTTATGACAAATTGAGGACCAAAGGATATGATGGAGTGAAAAGGTGGACAAAGAATGTAAGAAACTGTAAACTTGAAGCTCATATGTAGTACAACAAACAATTTAGGACCGTATGGAAAATGCTAATGAAAACTATTCACCCTCTGCTATATTGAAAGCACTACAAAAACACATTTGATGATTTACCTTGTGAATCTAATCTTTTTTTATTTTTATTTTTTTAAATATACACACTTCAAATCAGACGATTGCAACACTCTTCAAAAAAGTTGGAAAATCGAGTGTTTACCATTGTGTAACATCACCATTTCTTCTCCTAACACTTATTTGTCAGTGCGTTTGGGAACTGAAGACAAGTTTAGCAAGCGGAATTTTCCCCCACTCATCCATTATCCAGGTCTTCAGTTGCACGATTGTACTGGGCCTTCGTTGCCATATTGTGTGCTTCATAATGCGTCACACATTCTCAATTGAGGACCAGTCAGGACTGCGGGTCAATCTAGCTCTTGGACTCTCTGCTTATGCAGCCTTGCACTTGTAATCTGGTCATTATGTGGTTTGGTGTTGTCCTGCTGGAAAACTACTTCTGATTGCGCATGATCTAGTGTTCATTTTGTCAGCATTTGTTTTTTATTTAGTTTTAGTCCTGTGTCAAATGTCCTTGTTAGTTATCATATTTAGTCAAGCTTATTCTGTTTTTTTTTTTACTAATAGTCTGGGCATTTTAGTCTTAGTCAAAGAAAACCCTCAGTATTTTAGTCTAGATTTAGTCAATGAAAACTTTTGACATTTTAGTAATATTTTTGTCACGTTTAGACAGGTGAAACATCAAGAAATCCAAGTGTTGCACTATAAGTAAATCATTGCAATGATTTTAACTTAACACAAACCATGTGTGTCCAGAAAAAGAAAACTAGGTGGTACTTTATGCAGGTTATGCAGGCATGTTACTGCAGACACCTTTTTGGGGTGTGTTTTTGTAGGCAATTGGTTTTTATATCATATTAAAATTAATTTTTATGCCAAATTAAATTCATTTTAATAGTAATGTGAAGGACAAATAAACAGCATTGACACCATGCCAAATATATAAGTCATTGGTCTATACTCAATCTTGCATTACCTTTGCCACTAATTTTCAGTTACTTCACAACAATTTGCTAGCCTATTAGCTTAATGAGTTCGGTTTAACTATAAAACACAGCCTACATAATGTAACGCTACCGCCTTGTCTTAATATAGCTTATTAAGTTGTCTAATATAGTTGTCATTAGTTGTCTTAATATAACTTAAAACAAACAACAACCTAACATTACCACCAAGATGTTAACCTACCTCAATTTCTTTGTGGTTAGCATTCATATCATCGTCTCTTTCTCCCAAATCCAACTGTTGCTGTCATTATTTTATCGCGGCGCCGTTTTGTGGTCTGCATAACGCAGCAGCTCGTTTTTGCTTATCGCGGCCCATTCGGCACGTTTCGCGGCCAACACACCGGCCCGCTCGGTTCTCCCGATGGTCAGTCATATATGTGTGTATATATATATATATATATATATATATATATATATATATATATATATATATTAGTAATTCAGAAAAAAACAGACCATAATATTTTGTCTCTTTTTTTCCCTCGACAGAAATAAAGAGAGAGTTTATTTTTTTAAACTTAATTTTAGTCTTTTTTCGTCAGTAATATTGCATGTTGATATAGTCACTCACATTTAGTGTTTAATGACGTCGGTGCCGTCTCGTTATCGTCTCATCTTAGTCATGGAAAAAAGGGTCGTTGAAGAACATATTTCGTCATAGTTTTCGTTAACGAAATTAACACTAGCATGATCTCCGATCCCTCAGACGTTACTGTCTTTAAAACCGTCATTCTTCTGTAATGGATATCATTATATGGGCTTGCAAATACTTTGGTAAACCTTTGTCAGTCAACACCATTCGCCACTGCACCTACAGATGCAAGTTAAGACTTTACTATGCAAAGCAGATGCCATACATCAACACTGCCCAGCACTGCTGCTGACTTCTCTGGGCTCAGTCTAATTTTGAACAACTTGAACTGTGGAATCGTGTTATATGGTCCAAGTCCACATTTCAAAATGTATTTGGAAAAAAAAATTGTGTCCATTGTGTTCTCCAAACCAAAGAGATAAAGGACCATCCAAGCTGTTAGCATCAGATCCAGAAGCCCATGTCAGTCATGGGAAACTTGCACATCTGTGAGGGCACCTTTAATGCAGAAAGATATGTAAAATTTTGAAGCAACATATTTTGCCATCCAGACACTGTCTTTTCCAGGGACATCCCTGCATTCTCCAGCAGGACAATGCAAAACCACATACTGCATGGATTATAGGTGCATGGCTGCGTAAGCAGAGAGTGCAGCTGCTAGATTGGGCCGACTGCAGTTCTGACCTGTCCTCAATTGAGAATGTGTGGCGAAATACGGTAACGAATGCCCCGCACAATTGCACAGCTGAAGACCTGCATAATGGGGGAAATTCTGCTTGCTAAACTTAAAAACTTATATGTGTTCTGTTCCCAAACACTTAGATGTTACAAAGTTGTCAACGCATCTAATTTTAAATGAGTGTATTTATTAAAATTTATATATATATATATATATATATATATATATATATTATTCACAAGGTAAAAACATCAAACAATGTGTTTTTGCAGTGGTTTAAATGTAGCACAGGATGAATAGAATTTACAAATGACATTTTCTATACTGTCCCAAGTTTTTAGGGGTTGTACATAAATGCAATGCATCTTTTTTTCTCTGTGGAGAAGTGCTGAAGAAGATCAGTACCAATTGTATTGAGATGCTTTAGTATTATTAAAGTTCAAACATGTTTCAGGTGGACATCTTCAAGAAGGACCTGTTGTTGATTCCCATTCATTTAGAAGTACACTGGTCACTAGTTTCAGTTGATATTAAACAGCGCTCCATCACATACTTTGATTCCCAGCGAACCCTTAATCGCCGCTGCCCGAAGGTAAGAGTCCCTCTGTGATTTTGAGTGTCATAATACACAAAGGATTTTGTCCACATGTCATGAACTTTCTTTGGATCTATGTGTAATGGCTACAACACAGTATAATGCATTTTATCGTAACTTAACTTCACTTAGTGACAAACTGACTTTTTTCCTCCATAGCACATTTTAAAATACCTTCAAGCTGAAGCTATAATAAAAGAGCAGAGAAATTTTCTCACAGGATGGAAAGGTTTTTTTAAAATGGTGAGTCCAGACACTGCAGAGGCAGTCAAATTGGCAGCTTGAAGAATTATTTGATTTGTTTAAAGCAGTTCAAATGTTTAAAAGACAACTAATAGAGCTGGTTTTTTGTTACAGAATGTAGGAAGACAGAATAACGACAGTGATTGTGGGGCATTTGTCTTGCAGGTATGTATATACACCATCTTTTAAAATTGCCTGTGGTCTCTGTCCTTGCAAGAATCCATGCAGGTAGTGTTATGGGATTCAGTTTTACTGACTGCTGTTTATCCAGAGTAACGTACTAAGATAAATTATTGTTTTAAGAGAGAGTTCACCCAAAAATTAAAGTTCTGTCATCATTTACTCAACCCCATGCCATCCCAGATATGTTATGTATGACTGACTTTCTTCTATAGAACACAAATAAAGATATTTAGAAGAATATTTCAGCTCTGTTGGTCCACACAATTGATGTGAATGGTAAAAAAAAACTTTGAAGAGCTCATACAAGTAATCAAAAAGACTCCAGTAGTTTAATCAATGTCTTCTGAAGCAATCTAGTTGGTTTTGGGTGAGAACAGACTAAAATGTTAGTAATTTTTCTCTATAAATCTTGACATCAGCCGTCTCTTTGGCGATCATGATTTCAAACTCTATTACACTTCCTAAAGTGCCATCTACTGCTCTGTGAATGCATCAAGCAGTAGGAAGTGTAATCAAGCTTGAAATCTTGATCGTGCCTTAAGACTGCAATGGCAAGATGTTCAGTGAAAAAGGAGTTACATTTTGGCCTGTTGTCACCTGAAATCGATTAGATCATTCCGAAGGCATTGATTAAACCACTGTTTAATCAGTGAGTCAATTGGATTACTTTAATCCCGCCTTTTGGACCTTCACAGTTTTGGTCACCATTCACTTGCATTGTATGGACCTACAGAGATGAAATATTCTTCTAAAAATATTTGTTTGTGTTCTGCAGAAGAAAGTCATCCACATCTGTGATAGCAGTAGGGCGAGTTAATGATGAGGACATTTTTGGTTGAACTATACCTTTAACATGATTAAATTATTGATGTATTATTGGTTTGTCACAATACTCAGAGGTCAGCAATTTTAAATATACTTTTAAAATTGTTTTAATTTACAAGTATCTTATTTCAATGAGTATTCTTCATCTAAAACAACAACATCTGGCCTCCTCAGAGCACTTAGAATACAGAAAAGATATCAAAGCATATTTTTTAGAAGTCCTGCAGTTTCTCACTCATTCTATTTTTTTTTTTTATCCATCTCTTCTCTAGTATTGCAAATGTCTTGCATTGGATCAGCCCTTCACCTTCATTCAACAGGACATGCCCAAGCTGAGGAGACTTATGTACAAAGAACTGTGTCATTGCAAGCTCTCACTGTGATATTGGTGTAAAGACTGCACAGCCAGTGGGGAAAGTGAAACATTTGAAAGATATATTTGTCCAAATGCCTGAGACACGTTACACAAAGGATATGTCATCTTCACACTTTTTTTCGTTTTTATTTTGTACAAGTGTTCTCTCTTGGTAAGTGACACCCAATGTCTTGACTCAAAGAACTGAGACTGAGTTAACTGATAGTTGACAACCTGTCTTATTGTGACATACTGCCTAAATAGAACATTTTCTTTCGTTTTTTTTTCTTTCTTTACTTTCTGTGCTTAAAGATGTTGAAAAATTCCTGATCAAAAGTGTTGTCATGAGAGTACTGTGCTCTGGTGTGAAAAGAGAATCATATATGCAGTTTTGTTTTTAAATAAATCATCTTATGGAAATAATGATCCAAATTTTTGTCAGAAGACATGACTTTGCAATTTATGATTATGTATTATATTAAAATCATCCATGAAGTGTATGCCAGGATAGGACCTGGTGAGCTTACAACCTTTCAGTAAAACTCCCAAGGAAGGTTGATGATGGGTTTCTGAACAAGGTTTAGATGGATGCTTAAGTTATACAGTACAGTGTTCACAGACAAGACACTGTTTCTTCAAAGAGAGATTTTCACTCATTCAAAATATGGAAATGTTACCAGTGGATTTGTATGTTGTTCTTAAAGGGATAGTTCACCCAAAAATTTTAATTCTCTAATAATTTACTCCCTGCAATCCCAGATGTGTATGACTTTCTTCAGCAGAACACAAATTAAGATTTTTAGAAGAACATCTCAGCTCTGTAGGTCCATACAATGCAAGTGAATGGTGACCAAAACTTTGAAGGTCTAAAAGCACATAAAAGTTATCCATACAACTCCAGTGGTTAAATCCATATCTTCAGAAGCAACATGACCGGTTTGGGTAAGAAACAGATCAATATTTGAATCCCTTTGTACTATAAATTCTCTTCCCTGCCCAGTAGGTGGCAATATGCATTAAGAATTAATTGCCTAAAAACAAAGGACTTCAATATTGATCTGTTTCTCACCCACACTTATATCATACTTAAGACATGGATTAAACCACTGGAGTTTTATGGATTACTTTTATGCATCCTTTGTGATTTTTGGAGCTACAAAGTTCTGGCCACCCTTCTCTTGCATTGTATGGACCAACAGAGCTGAGATATACATTTTATATATATATATATAACATAATTTATTTATATATATATATATACATACATACATTTTTTATTTTTTTATCTTCATTTGCGTTCAGCATAAGAAAGAAAGTCCTACACATCTGGGATGGCATGAGGGTGAGTAAATAATGAGATAATTGTAAATTTTGGGTGAATCTATCCCTTTAACGTCTGCGTAAAAACACTAGGTAAGCACTCTGTCAGATCAGTTTTAGGATTTGCTGTGACTCCATGTAACTGGGAAATGAAACGAAATACTTCTGAACTTTGACTCACTAGTGACAATAGACGACTTGATAGTTATTGCAACATTACGTATATTTCCGACTGTATCTTTGGGCAGGGTCAGAGCAATAATTTTGGGTCCTATTCATATGAATAAAATACCGTTTAAAAATTGTTGTGGGCCTCCTTGGACCTGTGTGAATCGTTACCACCTTTCACCCCATTAGCTACGGCCCTGGAGCAGAGGGCAAATAACGGCCGAAGTAATAGTTTAACATACAATCTTAATTTAAAATAGTAACTATGTGTAAGAAACTATTTTGCAACGTTAAACTTCCAAAGGGCGAAAGAACTTTCAGACTCTAGAAAAATCCGTTCGATTTGACACAGAAATGTACGTAGCAACTTTTCGCTTTTCATGACGTATCGAAAGGGACGATTGGAGCAGGGCGGTACTAACCATATGGGCCAATTGGAATTCCTGCTGGGCGGTTCTAAATCCTGATGGACTGGGAAGATGTCCAATGAAGAGCCTTTGGCCGTCGACACTGTACAAGTATTTGCCCGTTTCCGCCACTCTACAGTCCTTTGTAATAATGTCGTCTGAACATGAAGATAGGTAAGGAAACCATGTGTCTGCAGAATTTCTTGTATCGATGCAAATGGTGACCGTTTTGTTGAGAATTTTTGGTCATTATTAATCTCTTGACAGAACTTCTTTGTAAATGTTGATTTTTTTTTATTTATTTTTTTTACTTTCACCAACGATTTAGAAGCGAATACGACCAGCCGGTTAGGTGCGTTCATTTTCTCCCGGTTCCCGCCTCGTTAAAATGAGCTAGAAAGGTGTTTTTTTCAGTGGTTTACGTTTCAGTCATCTTATTTTAGATATAATAGGTAATGTTTGTTGATAAGTGTCCTCTATAAAATGCTTTTATAACGTCTGTTCGACGATCCGTTAGAATGCCGGCTCTCGTGACGCAACGTGTCTCGCGCTAGTTCAGGTCCTCGTGTGACCAGCGAGTCCATGCGGCACATGTCTGCGTACGTCTCCTCACTTGACCTAATTTACCAAAATGTTGAATATTTACTGCAACGTATTAAACACGTGAACTCCGTATCGATGACACTTGTTTAAAACCTGCGAAATGTTAGGTTTGTAGGTGCAGGCCTTTTAAATGAGGAATTATTTTGGGCACATGGCCTTTTCTGGGCGAGACAAAAGAGCAGTGTAGGCCCAAGGCCTCGCCTCTTATAGGCTAATTTTATGAACGATGGAAAATAAAACACATCTATACATATTGAGATGGAAAACTATGTCGGTGGTCAAGGGATTACTAGTGAATCGTACATCTAGATATAAATAGCTTCTTTTTTTTTTCCTTCGCATGAGCGAAATGTCGTGTACGCTTTACGTACATGATCTAATTTTATCCTGCTGTGTTTTAAATAATGTCATGCTTTGTAATGCTCGATGTATTGTTACGGTCTTAATCAATGTGAGTTTGAGAAGCCACGTTGTAAATGGCGCCGAACGAAAATGGCTGCCTCTTGGCCATTTTCTGAAAGTGCGGTGTGGGTTTCTTTTTAGTTTTCAATGTTTAAAGTAAAGCACGGTGACGCACTGCTACAAATTGGTACTATTAGCAAAGAAACGCGCCCTTTAAACGTGACTATGCTTTAATGTATGGGATGTTAGTGTGCAGTTAAATCTAAATGCTGTATAGTGGGGGTGGGTGACCCTAGAATCAAACATAATGCCCTCGAAATCTGTTGTTTAGACTAGGTATGAAGTGTGACCTTAAGAGTTTTCTTCCTTATTTCAGACCCAGAGATAATGGCCCTGAGGGGATGGAGCCAGATGGAGTCATTGAGGTTGGTGTTAAGAGCCATAAGTGTTTATAAGCATGTGTTGGGCACCTGATTACACTGGTAGGCTTGTCAGACTGACTTTTTCTTAAGATGTGTCTTCTGGGTTTTGTCTTTTAGACTGTTTACACCAACTATTAATCTTATTTCACAGAGCAACTGGAAGGAGATCGTTGATAGTTTTGACGAAATGAACTTGCGAGAGGCTCTTCTTAGAGGAATCTATGCTTATGGTTTTGAGAAACCTTCGGCTATTCAGCAGAGGGCAATTCTCCCTTGTATCAAGGGTATGTATAATTATTTACAGTGTCTGAATTGGTGGTTTTAACTGTATTTTAAGATTGCAATTTTGTTCACACCCTTATCAACTGGGCAAGGCAATGTCTTCCAGTGGCACTGTGACCTATATCTGGTAAGGGCAGATGAAATAAAGCCTATACTCATCCCAGTCAACTCATTCCAGTGAGGCATGGACTGTTTCATGCTATGGGCACAAACAATTTAAATTCTATTTTAAGAGATGGCTCATCCAAAAATGAATTAATACTCCCCATCATCTTGTACCATAACTATGTTGTCCTGTTGATCACAAAATATGTTGGGTAGCGTTCACCATTTTCATTTTGGTGACCATACATTGAAAGTTTTGGCAAACTGATGTTCCTTGGGAGAAATGTATACTTGTATGAAAAATGAGGGTGAGTAAACTGCATTTTGTGGGGGGTGGTGAGCTATCCTTTTAGCCTGTCTCCAACCACTAAAAATCCATGTGATTTTTGTTTTAAAGATTGGCATTGGTTAATATTGTGCCGTTGTTGTGCAGGGTATGATGTCATCGCACAGGCTCAGTCTGGCACAGGAAAGACAGCTACCTTTGCCATCTCTATCCTGCAGCAGGTTGATGTTGAGCTGAAGGCTACACAAGCTATGGTACTGGCTCCTACCAGAGAGCTGGCCCAACAGGTGAGAGAACCATTCATGTTCAACTGCTGCAGTGCTCATTTTCGTCCTGAATTGCTTAGGAGGTGTGGAAAGGGAAAAGTGTAGGATACGCTTTCCAGAATGCTCTTTGCTTGACATAAGCACCCCCTATCAACTGGGCAAGGCAGTGTCTGTCAGTGACACCAAGTCCTATATCTGTTAGGGGAAGAAGAAATGAAGGCCATATTCATCCCAGTCAACTCAACATAATGAGATAAAGACTGTTTCATGCTATGGGCACAGACGCATCGCCTGATGCTTGCAAGCTATGTTGATTCTTCTCCTATTACTCCAGGAGGTTGTATATGGTTTATCTTGTGGGGTTAATTCTAAAATGTCTTCCTCAGATTCAGAAGGTGGTCCTGGCTCTTGGAGACTACATGGGTGCTACCTGCCATGCCTGCATTGGTGGCACCAACGTCCGCAATGATGTTCAGAAGCTTCAGGCAGATGTGCCCCATATAGTGGTTGGGACACCTGGTCGTGTTTTTGACATGCTCAACCGTAGATATCTCTGTAAGTACAGATGATGGTCATTTGATGTTTAAGCATTTAATTTCCTTGACGTGGTTTTGTTTTTAGCTATACAACACTTGTGTAGTAAAAAATAAAAATCACCTGCACTACAAATAAATGTACATTAGCTTGATGTTGTACATTCTCTGTTCTGAAATGACCGTGGTTGTAGTCACCTCAACATTTGCTTTATCTTTGAGATTAGGTTTTTTTTTTTTCAGCTCCTAAATATATAAAGCAGTTTGCGCTGGATGAGGCAGATGAAATGTTAAGTCGTGGTTTCAAGGACCAAATCTATGAGATCTTTCAGAAGTTGGCCACAGATACTCAGGTAAACTAATCCAAATCAGTTCTCTATCAATAAGCAGTTGGCTATAGATACGCTGGTTAACTAATCGGTGGTTTGCTGATATTCTTACTTTATCTGCATCGGCTGATACATTTTCCCCTTTGGCCTTTTTGTTTCTTGAAGGCACTGCAAATTGCATGTGAAGCAACTGATACATGTAAATGACCATTCGTGGTTCGTTTTGTTTGATGCCATAGTGTTACTATAATAATAGACCGTGTGCAACACTGACTCATCTAAACAGTCAACATGTCAGAGCTGCTTCATTCTGTACTCTAACAGTCTCTCCTCAATAGTTCCCTGTAACTTTTCTAATGATAAAAGGCAAATGTCATAAAATGTGAGTGCAACTTCAAAGTAAAAGCAGTTCACGGTTTTTAGAAGTGTCTTATTCACTATGCACTGTATGTGCAATTTAGTTTGATTCGGTATTTGAGACTGCGATTTGCTAACGTGGACATGACATCCATGTTTGCTGGACTATGGTGTATACTGCTTTTTTATATATATATATATATATATATATATATATATATATATATATATATCTCACCTTTCTAATATAACAATTTCTTCATGCACTAACTACTAAAGTTTGAAGACTTCACTGAAGTCAAAAGGAACCGCTTTCTTTACTTTTTACAAAGTTAAAAAAAAAAATTTTTTAGCAATTATATATATTTTATGGGCCACCCTGCCCTCTGGATATTTGCATCAGCGATTTAAAAAAAAAAAAAAAAAATCAGTTGATCACAAACTAATCACCTCAGTTCTGTCAGTAAGCAGTTTAATTTTATCTTTCTGTTGTAAGTCTGTAATGTGTCAAGTTTCTTGATCATTTAGGCGAAGCTCGATTTGTATTTTCTGTACTGTTGCCGCACCAAAGTTCCCTCTCCCACCAGCTTTGTCTGTTGTGATGGGAATCAAGTTCTTTGGTAGAGAATCAAAACTGCTCTCCACAGTGATTGGGTTCTTGTGTCCCTCTTCATAACTATTAAGCAGTTGACATTTTATGCCATTGGCAAATCAATTAGCTTTGACTTGAGTCTCCAGGTTGTGGTGAAGTGTTCATTTTTCTAGTTGCTTGCTGAGACCATAATGAAAATGTTTTAATTTTTCCAGGTGATTCTGTTGTCTGCCACCATGCCTCAAGAGGTGCTGGAGGTGACTACAAAATTCATGCGGGATCCTATTCGTATCCTGGTCAAGAAAGAAGAACTGACTCTCGAGGGTATCCGGCAGTTCTACATTAATGTTGAGAAAGAGGTAAGAGTTTAATTTTGCAATGCTTGATTCACTTATTTAAGTTGCTAGAGGGGAAATCTAACTTGTGAGTTATCAATACAACTTGGTGTTAATTTGCAACTAATGACGTGAAGCTGTTTTGTGATGATCCCCATGCGTGTCAACTGATCCCAGACTCCCTGCAGTGCTCAATGTCTGATTGGCGTTTTGCTAAACAGTGCATTTGAGCATGTAGGACTCTAGGAACATGATCTTGACTTAAGTCTGAGAACAGCACCATCCAGGTCCAAGGCTAATGTTGGTGTTGAAGCAATTGTTCAGGAATGCTTGCTCTATTTGTAAGTTTTCTCTTTCTTTCAGGAGTGGAAGTTGGACACCCTTTGTGATCTCTACGAAACACTGACTATCACTCAGGCGGTGATCTTCATCAACACTCGCCGGAAGGTGGATTGGTTGACTGAGAAAATGCATGCGAGGGACTTCACAGTTTCTGCACTGGTGGGTGTGCCAATAATGTGCAGTGACCTTTAGTTTTCCATAAGCCCTTTGATATGTACCATCAACTCTTTTGGCACTCTTGTGACCTCGTAGCATGGTGACATGGAACAAAAGGAGAGGGACATCATTATGAAAGAGTTCAGATCTGGTTCCAGCAGAGTCCTCATCACTACTGACTTGCTGGTGAGCAATCTTCCTCTACCCACAGTTCAGAGCCCACACCAAAGTTCCCTCCCTGCCAGCAATTTGTGCTGTTATTGGAATGAAGTACTTTGGGAGAATATTCTAACTGCTCTCCACTGTGACTGGGTCCCCAAGTCCCTCAACACAACTATAAAGCAGCTGACATTCATATACACTTGTTTTTAATTGATTTTTCAAACAATTTTAAATGTCATTCAGTTAAAGATTTTCAACCTTTCATTCATGGATTTGAAAGTAATTTGGCTTTAGTGATTGACTGTACTTTTACTGTTTGTCAGGCAAGAGGCATTGATGTGCAGCAAGTTTCCCTGGTCATCAACTATGATCTTCCAACCAACAGGGAGAACTATATCCATCGGTGAGTCTTTGATAAGGCTTGGTGATAAAATATTTTTTAGTCATGTACCTTATTTAGAACTAAATCATAAACTTGAGTGTACTTCAAATTAAAAGGTGTCTTTCCCTGTGAGGTTCACTTGTAAACAAACAAGTTATATTTGCATTCATTCTTGAGGTCTAACAAACTTAAGGAAAGCATTTTCTTCCTCCATTAATGGCTTGATGCTTTACTTGTGCAGAATTGGACGTGGTGGTCGTTTTGGCAGAAAGGGTGTTGCTATCAACATGATCACCGAAGATGACAAGCGCACGCTCCGAGACATTGAAACCTTCTACAATACTACGGTGGAGGAAATGCCCTTGAACGTTGCAGATCTGATCTAAGGCCACTGCCTCATCCTTTCCTCCCCTTCGATTCCCATTTGTTTTCCTTTAAGACTCATTCCAACCCACACCCCTTTTTCATGTAACCCCCACCCCCTCACAAATCAAGTACTGTCACTTTTGAAGGCAAGATATTCTCTTGTGAATCTTGTGTAACATGTTGGCTTCGTCAGTGAATACTCCATTTTAGGATCAGAATTCACGGGATTACTCTTGTAAGGCCCATTTAAATCTTGCCCAGTTCTCTGAATGGTGCCATCTACTAGTCAAGTGGAAGCATTACAGGGCTTATTTGCATGTGTAGTGTAAATGTTAATGGACTGACTGTTGAAGTGGATTTGATATGCCCTGCTTCTCTTGAGAGTGTTGGTCAAACCATATTTGAGATGTGACTGTTTACATTGGAATAAATAAAAAAACAGTTGGGGCAAGGCATGTAAATTACAGAATGATTTGATTGTTTTACATGGGGGACTTGGACTTTGGCTACAGATGTCAAGTCACTGCCATTTGCTTCACAGAAGCATGAGTAGTTATACATGATCTGCTTGAGCAGCAACATGCTTCTGCTCAATAGAATGAGGGACAAACCTAATTGCAGAATGTGGTCAAAGTCAATTTTCCCCACTGTCCAAATTCTTTTGTTACATCTCTTGTATTGTCCTGTTTGTGTTCGCTTGTAGCTTTTTGATTTTTCTAAATATGCTTTACTCTGGTGGGGCAGGTGGCATTAGAAATGGATTTTGGATGGCTGGCAACAGCCCACCATTGTGTTGGCTCAGATGTTCTCTGCATCAAAGTCCTGTATTGTGGAGTGATGCTCCTAAAACCTACCTCACCAAAATGTGTTGGAGAGGTCTAGATATGTAAAGGACCAAACTGCAGTAGTAGAGTATATAGAAATTATTCTTTTTTTTTTTTTTTTTTTTTATTGTTCAAATATGTCTGTCTTTTGGGTGGGTTTGGAAGTGGGGTTTGCAGTCAGTGATGTTTTTTTTTTTTTAAAACAAATTTATTACAAATGTGATTATTAACCTTTTGAGACAGAAGCCATGTATTAAATCTTTTCTACATTGGACTCTGTATAGTATTTATTTTAATGGTTTGAAATAAAAGTATTTCCCATTTTTAACATGCTAAACTGCTTAGTGGTTTGTGTTAAGCTTCCAAGAAATCAACTATTACAGTAAAAAGATGTGAAAAATTAGGAAATCGAAGTATGTTCATGGTTTTGTGGCCTACTTAAGCTTTTTTTTTTTCTCTCTGGTTCTGTTTAAAGCTTAATGTGTAAATGCCTTTGCCATATGTTTCTTTATCAAAATTGAATTGTGTATCTTTGGATGTTTGATCTGTTTTTAGGGTTTGGACAAGATAAATGTTTCAGTCATCCTAAAATGTCTACACTAAAGATTAGTCATCATGCCTGTTGTCATGTAATGAAACAGCAGTTTGTTTTGATGCATTCATACATTTTGCCTTCCTCTGGCCTTGCAGTCATTATGGCAAAAATCTCATTTAAATAAAACAATTAGAGATGGTAGTGTGTACGTTAATAACTAAATAGAACTGATTAAAGTTTCAAGGGTTTGAGCATTTGTTTTAAGAGAAAGCCAGTTCCTTTTGTCTAAGGTGTCAATGTACCATTCTAAAAGCCGTCCAGTTGCTTATAGAATGAGTTGCATGTTTTAATATTTTCAAGAATAACATTTTGATTATTAGTAAATAAATGGTAAATGCTGTTTAATTATGCCGGGTTTAGTACAATTCATACTTGTTTTTAATTCTGTGCGTTTGGAACAGTGCCTGGTAGATTACTTAAGAATTGCAATCTGGTACTGATTGCAAATTACATTACAAAAATTGCAATGTATGATGTAATCATTTGGATTATTATTTTCACTGATTAATATGTACACATTTAATCCATTAAAAGTAACTAATGTTTAAGAGTATTTAAAATGTAATTTAATCTAAGTACAAATGACATGTAATCCATTTCTACCCAGCTCTGTTTTAGAATAACATTATGAGTTAATGGTGACAATTTTTATTTTCGGGTGAACTATTCCTTTAATGAGTACGTGCATCGATATGCATATCACAAGTACCATAATATTGAAGGTTTATAATGCTAGGTTTCCATATAGACCAAACTCCTGATAGGTGCCACATTTGAGTCAAGATATTGCTCTATATAGCTTATCAAATGGCAAGTTCTTAGTGTGTCCACAAGAGGGCAGATAAGTAAGCCATGTGCACTAAAAGAAGAAAAGGGACCTTTTCAGCTGTGCCACAAACTAGGGCTGCATACCAATTAGATTCAGAGACTTGTCGTTCCGTCATTCCAATAGATGAGTATATTCAGTGTTGTGTATTGAAGTATATGTAACACTAGATGGCGCTGTGTACTTATAGAGGATACGGAGAGCGGAGGAAGCGAGTTATGAAGAGTTGTGAGATGTAGCCTACAATAAAGAGCTTGTAGGTAATACGAGAATCCTGAAATTATTCTGGTAAATACACCACGATTAGGAAACGCTAAATTCATATGTATGTGAGCCAATAGGTATTCAAACAATTGGATGGCCTGGCATTACAATTCTATGGCTGCAACTTTTGATCACTTCAGCGGGATTGCTTCACCAACTTCTCCTGACAGAATGAATAGGTTCTCATTCACCTGTCCATCACACAAACACTATGTTAATTTCCGCATCATGTACCCCTGTCCCCATGCCATTCAATTCTCAGTATCAATCCCCTCTCTTTCCAGTCCTTTTATATCCACAACCTTCATTTCCAACATTATCCCTCCTATCACAGGCCACCAATGGATACATTTCAACCTTTACCCTCCATCTTGCCAAGTGTTGTACACCTTATGAGAAATGTTTTGATTATATGTGCCCAGTGTAGGTGGCCCTACAAACATTTTCACCGTCTGCATGGTAACCCCCCACCACTTCCCCCTCTACACCCCCCGTAAAGGGCCTGCCAGGGTCTTTCTGTGCAGTGATGGATGGCTAGGAGCCTGAAGCCCCGATTTACATAAGAAGGGAGAGAACAGAGGCCCCATTCAGCCAGTCTGTCAGTGAGGAATCGGGGACAAACTGCACTCTCTCCAAGTTGCCCTCTTCTCCTCTCAGGCTGTCTTTTCTTCTTTATCTTTGCCATTCCCCCTTCTCCGAAAGCGTTTCCTCATCCGTCCTCCTTTCTTCAAGCTATTGTAATTTATTGTGAACTCAGTAGTTTCATTTTTGGGCCACTCAATTATTCCATTGAGTTTACCAATTGAAGACTAAATTTGTATTTGTTTTGATGATTTCATATTTATGTGGCATTTAAATTGTCATTGTTAGTAGATTAAAAAAAGAGAAGTTATGGTATGCATTGCTATTTTAAAAATGATACGTTGCATGCTGGGTCCAACTACAGTTTCGCCTTCCAAAACGGTCAGAAATCTAGGGGTAACATTGATGATGAGCTAAATTTCACAGACCACATTTCAAAGACTGCAAGATCATGTAGATTTACTCTCTACAATATCAGGAAGATAAGACCCTTCCTCTCTGTACATGCCACACAACTGCTCGTTCAGTCACTTGTCATAACTATGACTGTGCTACTGTAACTCTCTCATTGCAGGCCTTTCTGCATGTGCTATTAAACCTCTCCAAATGATCCAGAATGCAGCAGCACGTCTGGTCTTTAATGAACCTAAGAGAACACATGTTACACCACTCTTTGTCTCTCTCCACTGGCTGCTGGTTCATGCACGTAAAAAATTCAAGGCCCTGATGCTGGCATACAAAACAGTCACTAGGACTGCTCCAGCATACCTAAAAACATTTATGCAGAGCTACGTTCCCACCAGAAGCCTGCGGTCGGCTAAGGAATATCGCCTTGTCGTACCAAAACAAAGAGGCACCAAAACACTTTCCCGGACTTTCAGTTTCATCATACCACGGTGGTGGAATGACCTTCCCAACTCAATCCGGGAAGCTAACTCACTCTCTATCTTCAAAAAACGGCTAAAAACACATCTTTTCCAAAAGCACTTAACCGGACACAAAAAAAAAAAAAAAAAAAAAATATATATATATATTATTTACAATTCTTGTTGCACTTAAAACCATTTTGTATACTATTCTGATGATAGTGAAACTTTGTAGTATGGCACTTTTCGTACCACTGTCTCCTTAAGATGATTTGCTTATGTTTTCCTCTTTTGTAAGTCGCTCTGGATAAAAGCGTCTGCCAAATGAATAAATGTAAATGTAAATGCTGGAGTTTCAACATTGTAAATCATCTAGAAAACCCTCAACATATTTTTACTTTTTTATATTTCCAACAGACTAACAATATTGAATTCAATTATAAATTATATCAAAATATCAATTATCTAGGTTATGTTTTAAAAGTTTTATGATTTGCTAAATTTAAATATTAACAATTAAGATTTAGTTGATGGTGCTTCTAAAAATTAAAACTTGCACCGTTTCGGACCGCAAAGCCTTGCAGAGGATAGTGAGGACAGCTGAGAAGATAATTTGGGTTTCTCTTCCCTCCATCAAAGACATTTACAAAAAACACTGCATCCGCAAAGCAACCAGCATTGTGGACGACCCCACACACCCCTCACACAAACTCTTCACCCTCCTGCCATCTGGCAAGAGGTACCAAAGCATTTGGGCCCTCACGGATAGACTGTGTAACAGCTTCTTCCCCCAAGCCATCAGACTCCTCAATACTCAGAGACTGGACTAACACACACACACACACACACACACACACACACACACACACACACACACACACACACACACACACACACACACACACACACACACACACACACACACACACACACACACACACACACACACACACACACACACACACGTGTCCTGAGTTGCACTTGAATTGTGTCACTTTATAACTGTCTGCCACCTCAATAACAGAACACTATCTCATAGTATGTTATGTTTACATTTTTAGAAACTGTCATCGTTTTGCACTACTGTGTACTGGTCGGCGCTGCACTGTCTATTTTCCTGTTCATTGTTTGTAATTTATTGTACTGTCACGTACTTTTTGCACAAGTTTGCACGTGCACTTTATATAGGTATGTTATTTAGTCTGTGTAGTCTCATGTGGTTCTGGGTTTGTCCTATGTTGTTTTATGTAGCACCATGGTCCTGGAGGAACGTTGTCTCGTTTCACTGTGTACTGTACTAACTGTATATGGTTGAACGACAATAAAAACCACTTGACTTGACTAAAAGATTTTACATTTGAAAGAATATTGCGGGTTCAATACAAATAAAGCTCAATCAATAGCATTTGTGGCGTAATGATGATTACGATATTTTGACTCATCCCCTTTAAAGAAAGCACAAATAAAGGTGACATTGAGGTACTCACAATTTAAGTGAATAGGGCCAATTTTTGGACGGTTTAAAGGCAGAAATGTGAAGCTTATTTGTAAATTAATTCTGTTAAAAATCCAAATGTGTTATTTGAGATGTGAAGTTGTTTAAATAGTCATTTTTACAGTCGTTTAAGGGTTTTAGTTGTTGTTGACATAACACTGTAATGGCAACTAAGTTGTAAAATTGCCTATAACTTTACACAGAAAAGGTTAGTAAGCAATGGTATCACAATAATATCATGTTAACATGCATATTGTTTAAATCTTGTGGCTATACTTCAGAAACAGTGAGTATTTTAATGTTTATCGATTGACCATTCACTTGTAAGTGCCTCACTTCAACACAGATTTGTGCTTTTTTTTTCAGAATAGGAGGGGCAAGTTGAAATACATTTTTGTGGAAATGAATATAATGACACATATGATTGAGCTTAACTTGTATTGAATAGTAAATGTATACAAACTTAAATAATTAAAAAATGTTTGCTAAATTTGATACATTTACTGACAACAAGATTCTTGAAATAGACTTGACCAAATGTTCTCTCCTGTTAAAACAAGCTAGTGTTAAACTGCTTTGTTTCTAATGAGAGGACTTGACAAAATATTTATATGAAACTTTCTTAAAATATTTCAAACCTACTTCATTTTTAAAACAAGTTAGTATATTTTGGATAGTCTTCATGAACCTTCACTTTAGTTCTTGCCATTAGAATGTAAGAATTATACCACTGAAAAGCATTCCTTGTAAATATGAAAACTAAAGATGATTTAATGGTCAAATCTAACATAAAGTTGTCTGATAAGTATATATTTGTACATCTGAAATTGAAGTACAGCATTATTACCATCTGATACAAACAAACAAATAAGCAAAAACAGTCAAGTCAACAGTCAACAAACAAGAACAGTCTAGTATTTATTTTTCTCAGTCTGAGAAATTTCATGTTGATTCTGTGCACTCTTGTACAGGTTCATTCAAGTAGCTCTGTTTGAGCAGCTTAGTGCCCAGCTGAATGGTGGTTATCTTTTGTGCGCTTTGGAAAAACAACTGTGTTGTAACTTGTTGTAGACACATATTCAAACTCATGAAAACACTGGTTTTTAAAAGTGTTAATATAGTCATACAGAGACATGTGGAGCACATGTGTATGCAGACATGAGGTAGTATTTGAGCATTCTGATTGTCAGGTTTTGCAACAAAGTTAAACTTGAAATCACTAATTGTCTGGAACAGCCAACAGAAAAACAATGTTATAAACAAACTAAACACCATCTTAATGAAAATGTAAAACAAAAATGTTTGTGAGGGTTGGGTTTAGAGATAGGGGATAGAATTCTTTTTTATCGCAGTATAAAAACAATAGAAGTAAACAAAACATGGAAAACAAACATATGTAAGTACTGCATATAAAAAATTGTTTTATCTTCAAGCTGTCAACCCATCTTGGTCAGAACGTAAATGGGACAAAGGAAGAGGATGGAAGAAAGTGTTGGGCACCCTCCATAAAGAGGTTTTCTGTTTGTCCAAAAAGGTTTACTGGATACGGTTATAAGAATAATAAAGCCCCATAATTTGTGGTTTGATTGGCACACAGGTGTAACTGTCAGTCACGAATAGAGGCTACTCACATGGTTCACAAAGCACCTGCACACTCACCAGCACTCACACACACCTGTCTACAAATAACAAATAAATTAATAAATAAATCTTACAAGCTTTGTACCCACACCTGAAAATCCCCCAATTTGTGAAATGCACATATCGTAAATTATCATTAAAAAAAAGTAATGGCACACTGCCTGCTGTACTTGATCTGTGACATGAAAACAAGTATTTGTATACACTCGAAACCTCTTTGGATACCTCTTTGGTTGAACTTGATTCATTCGTGGACATGTTCCACATAAATTTTCCTAACTTAAAATTCATATGTAAATAACTAGTGAAAGTAAATGTTAGCATGTTAAATACATAAGAGTAGTTTAGTAACTATGCTAGGGGTAGCACATAAACTACTAATTGAAGTGAGTAATTAATTTAATGTGTGAAATCTGTCCTCTTCACCATAATGGTAACACCCAAAACTCCAACATAACAGAAGCTCTACTAAATCTCAACAGATCAAAACACAGAAAATAAGAACTGATTTTAACATTTACTCTCCCTATCAAGTCCCAGCAAAGCATGCTTGTTAATGGAAATCCCCTGTCCTGTTTATTCAATACTACATTAACACCACAAAAAGTATTCATGTAGTCCTAACTCAACTGGATTAAGTAAACTCCCATTTTACAAATGTACTGTCAGACATTTAACATAAATGCACTTAGAAAACACACATATTGGAAAAACACACAATTTAACAATGTTTTGCACTGCAAATTACCACAACAACAAAAACATCTCCCCCTCTGATTTCCCTTGTTCCCATGACCCAAGGATGAAAGGGTTAAGGTCTTTTGCGACCACAATATAAGCCACAGAACGGTGTGAAGTGAAACTATAGTCAAAGAAAGTGATTCATGGAACAAAGCAAGCAACGTTTGTGTACACTTTTTCAAAGACCTTTTTCAAAGAACACATATATCTCTGGTGTCATGGTCACAGCCATTCAAAAAACAAAAATATATAATTTATAGTAATAAATAATTAATATTCTCTGAACAATAACACGAGCCTCGATTTCGTCCACTTTCAACAAGTAATCGGCTAGACGCCTACGTAAAATGCCACACCCCTACAACTGTTATGTAAATAAGCAAAGAGAAAGCTTTTGAGCATTCATTGGTCAGACTTGGAATACAATTATACAATTGGTGCAGCGTGGACTACAAGCTATTGCTACTCAACAAGTGGTTCGTGGAAAGAGTTGAGTTGTGAGAGACAAATAGCTGTGATTGAGTCACATTTCGCGCCCTTTTTTTTTTTTTTACTATATCTTAGAAGAAGAAAAAAAATTACTTTTTATTCAAGGAAATGTTAATGAAAGTTTTGGTTCATGCTGAAATTATTTTCTGATAGCTGCTTTTTTGGCGTTTCACTTGGTCAGACAATCCCGGCTGTAAAGAGACTTCACCTGCGCCGGATTTGTTTGACCTGATTAGACTAGTTTGGCCACTATTAATTGGCTGCATTACGCATTGAGACTCCACTGTGTATCATGATGTACAGCATGATGGAGCATGAAATGAAGACCGCGGGTCAACCCCATTCTTTCCAGCACAGTCCAGGGATGTCTCCTGCGGTCAGCGGGGTTGGATCAAAAACGGTCTGTCCACCCGGCGGCGACCCTATGGACAAAGTGAAGCGTCCCATGAATGCGTTTATGGTGTGGTCGCGGGGTCAGCGGAGAAAAATGGCACAGGAAAACCCCAAAATGCACAACTCCGAGATAAGCAAACGCCTCGGGGCGGAATGGAAACTTATGACGGACGTGGAGAAGCGACCATTCATCGACGAGGCCAAACGATTGCGCGCCGTACACATGAAGGAATATCCCGATTATAAATATAAACCTCGGCGCAAGACTAAACCTCTCCTCAAGAGGGACACTCTAGTAGGCAAATATCCACTCGCGGCCGGCAACATGTTGGCATCCGCCGTGGCCCAGGGACAAGTTGGGAGCCCGAGAATGGACAGTTATGGCTGGGGTCATACAGGTGCTTATATGGGCATGCAGGGGGAAACTCTGGGTTACCCGCCGCAACTGCACCGCTACGAACTGTCAGCTCTTCAGTACCCCTCAGCACAGACATACATGAACGGCGTCAGCTCTTACAGGTTTGTGTGGTTCTTTTTATTTGGGAAAGCATGCTTAATAAACTCCAGGAACAAGAATTTGTCCTGTATGACATGGAAACAGCATTGATGACCATACACCGCTTAAATTCACCTGTTTACCCTGCTTTAAGCAAGTGGAGGAAACAAAAAAGCTGTCAACAATCCAAAGCGTGTCTGTTTAAATTTGTATTTTTAATTCTAGTATTTAAATTTACAGGTAACACTTTACAATTAAATTCAGTTTGACAACATTAGTAAATGCATTGGTTATCACAGTGTGTGTGTGTGTGTGTGTGTGTGTGTGTGTGTGTGTGTGTGTGTGTATACATTACACATACAGCATTTTATTCAGCTTTCATGTTAGTTAATAAAAATACAAGTGTTCATGCTAGTTTATAGTACATTAATGTTAACATATACAACTTGTGATTTAAAAAATGTATTAGTATGTTGGCTTGAACCCATTGTAATACATCTAAAAGTGTTGTTCGGTGTGTGTGTGTGTGTGTGAAAGTTTCAATGAAGTTGACATTTCTTAAACCACATTATGTGCTGAATGTGAACTCCTAACTAGTCACTTAATTTGATCATGTACATTTATTCCGCAATTATTTATAGATTTTTTTTTTTCTTAGTCACCACGTTTAAGCTGTGTAGACTTGTTATTTGCTTGTCAGCATTACTTGGACCAAATGTACAAGCGTTTATGTACGGATGGTAGACTCTCAAATTGCCATGGTTTTTGTGTTTAATGATAACCATGCAGTGCAGATTTCTGTAAAATTAGACAACCAACATAATTTATATCCTCTAATTGGTAACTTTGTTTTGTCCACAGCCAAATGTCCTATACTGGCAGCCATCAGCAGCCCAGTCCAGTGATGTCTATGGTTAAACCTGAACCCTTATCCCATTCCCCTAGTGGAGCACCAAACCACCATCGTGGGGGTTTTCAAGGGGAACTGAGGGACATGATCAGCATGTATATTCCAGGGGGTGACAACAGTGATGGCTCAAACCAGAGGGCTTACCCTGGTGTCCAGCAGCACTATCTTGGTGGAACTGTTCCCCTCACTCACATCTGAAGTTTGAGAAACTAGCTGGACACTTTCAGGGACCATTGTGCCACATATAGCCTTTATGGATTACTGATGGATGATTGGAATGCTTTTGGTCATTTGCTACCTCCCTTGAAGTATGCTGAACCTTTTATAGAAAATGTAGATGTACTGTTTTCTCACTGTCTTTCACACTTCATTTCACAATTTCTCATGATGGACGTTGTCAGTTTGCCTTTTTTTTTATTTTAAATGCACACTTTTTTTTTTTTTATGAATGTGTATTAGCACAGAGTTGCCCTTTGTTCTCAAACTAATATTGGGTTTTGTTGTGCTCTGTGTCATTTTGAACACTAGCTGTTTATGCAGCTGTGGGCAATCATGATCAGAAATCTAACTTTGGTAAGGAACAGGGCAGAACATTGGGCACTCCTAAAACAGGTCGGCCAGTTATGATCGCAATGGCCAGTGACATACAGTCCATGTGAGGAGTGTGAGAACTAGCTTTGTTTGTGATTCCTGATTTCCCTTGTATGCCTAAACCTGCTTGACCCATCATCCACTACATACTGTGCCAAGTTGACCTTTTTAAAGTAGAGTTGTTGTTTTTTTTTTTTAAAAACACACTGTATTGGATGTGACTTATTTTGGACAATCTCAGGTTTTTCTTCACAGAAATGGAGGGAGGATGACAGCAGCTGTAACATTGCTGCCTCTATTTGTCATTTCATTTAGCTGTCACTAACTGCTTTTTAAGTTTTCCTCTTAACTGATGGATCATTTTATTCACCATATTAGTGTGAGCATGCTTCAGGTTTGTGAATTCTGTTGTAGTCTCCAAGGAAATTGCACTCTTATAATGTTCTTTTCAAAATGCTAAATGTAGTGTGTGGGTTTTTTTTTTTAAAAAAACATTTCAGCCTTTCCATCTTCTGGGTCAAACTGATCCTCTGAAGGCACTGATCTTCACTCTGTCAATGCACTTCATTAGACTAGGCTATTTAGAATATTTATAGACCATTAGACCGTTTAATCTGGTCTTTCTCATTCTGACATGGCATTAAGCACAACTTTAATGTTCTTCAATGGAGAACACTTGACTGAAATTATTTGAGGAGCATGGATTTTGTTCTACTGTGGTCTTGGTAATTCCTCAAGTCCTTGCAGCAAAACGTTTAAAATGCTTATGTCAAAGTCTTTGAATTTGTTTTAAAATCTGTAAATTGTATTAATGGCAGTCAATAATATAGTTTTTTCAGTCTGTGTAGGACCATTTTAAAGCAGCTAGTTACTAATGTTTTTGTCAGTTCTGTGGTAATTTAAGAATGAAATGCATGTTTACATTGCCATCAAAGTAAGTTTACAGATTGTGGTTTAAATTTTAAGACACTTTAAGTGGTTTTAATCTAGGTTATACATGGCTTTAATTTTTTGAACTGTGTGTGTATATTTCTTGATTTGTGTGGCTCTTATAAGGGCCAATTTTACATAATTGCAACAAAACCCAAAATAAAAATGATATCAATGACACATCTCTGGTCTCATGCTTTATGTTGAACAAATCTTTGTTAAAGTTAAATGTGATCAAATCAAGAAGCACAGCTCTGGGAAGTGAATTAAGGCCAATCTGTAAATGTTAAAATTCGGTTTCAAACATACAGCCACAAGATGTAAACTATGTGTGTTAACGTAATTTATTGTGATTTAACATTGCTTAACCTTTTCTGTGTAAAGTTATAGCCAGTTTTACAACTTTGTTGCCATTTCATAACACCATAAATCCCTAAATGTCCATAAAACTGACAATTTAAACCACTTTACGGCTTGAAAAATGCACAAGTTTTAGCAGAATAAATAATGTATGTGTTTTTTTAAGCTTTTAAATGTGTTAATTTAAACACTCCAAAAATTGGCCCCATTGTAACTTTGATTTTTGCACTTGGAGCAGTAAATTATAGGTCAAATTTTTTTTATTTTTTATTATTATTGAAAAGAGGGTCCCTGCAAATACTGAGTCAAGTGGCTTTGTATAAAAACTCAATTAAGTATGGCACCAGTTTTAAGAAGGCAGCCCTGATAGCACACCGACATCTTTTTGATGTGTGCTTGAATCTGGAAGACATATTTTTTACATTTGCGCATCTGTAATACTCTGAGACATTTCCTCTCTGATGTCAAAAGATAAGTTAACAGATGACAGACTTATATGATTTAAAATATTTGTAAATCTGATGTTTTGAAGATGTCCATTAGATCGATGCTTTCCAGATGAAAAGATACAACAGACATCTTGGAGGTGTACGTGTGGGAGCTGACCTCAAGGCAAACGTTCCTTTCATGATTTCTGCTAGATGAAAAATAAAAGCAATATTTTGAAGAAAAATACTGAAATGTATTATGTATTTCCTGGTGTGTTCGAAAATAGCAATACATCTTTTTTTTCTGAGGTATCTAAATGTTATTGCCCTTTTTTAGGCTTAAAATGCACCAGGGAGGTCTGAGAAACTATGTATGTGCAACTCACAGTGCACCCCCCCTCTCAATGTTAATTTGAAAGTACTTTATTGGCATGATTGTGATTACATACAATATTGCCAAAGCATTAATACACAAAACAGATAATGACAAGACAAATAATAATAAAACAGTACAAATAACAATAAAGATAGAATTAAAATAAGGTGCCAGGTAGTGAATCAAATAAAAACTACAATAATTATATACACTATACAAAATAAAATAAAATACGCATTTAACAGGACATTATGAACATAAGAAAATGAAAGTAATGTGAATGAAGTACATTAAGGCAGTAATTGGTTTCTGAGGGTGTGCAGCTCAAAATTGAATTTAGCTGCAACTGATGCATGATGGTCCTCCCCCAGTAACACCAGCATCTGATCTGTTTCTGCTGAACTGGAAAACTGTGGCATGAGGTTTGAGAGTTTGTGGAGGTATTTCTCTCTCACCTCTGTAAATTTCTCACAGTGAAGGAGAAAGTGTGTCTCTGTCTCGACCTCACCCGTGTCACAGTGAGCACAGACTCATTCTTCCTTTGGCCAGACTGTGATCACTGATCCTGTATTTGGAGAGGATCTGTCTCTGTTTTGGATCTCTCTCTCTCTCTCTCTCTCTCTCTCGCTCTCTCTCTCTCTCTCTCTCTCTCTCTCTCTCTCTCTCTCTCTCTCTCTCTCTCTCTCTCTCTCTCATATGTTAAATGCAGACCATTTAACATCTATATATCTATATATCTATCTGTCTGTCTGTCTATCTGTCTATCTCCAGATTAAAATCGGGTTGTTGTCCCGGTCGTAATTGGCCGTTTCGGAGGCACATTGTCCGTTGCTTTTGAGCTCGCAGGTGTACATAGTAGGACTAAGCCACTGAATACGGAGAGGCTCCCTTGGACCACTTTGTTCTCCTTTCTCGCTTCCCGCTGCGCAGAAAATTAGCGTTACAGTCGTCTCTCCGCGTTTTCTCTTCGGATTTAACCCCTTCACCTCCTAATGTCATTCTCATGAAAATGTAAGGGCTCGCTGCCGCTAATCGGAGGGTGAAGGGAGGGGGTGGGATGAGGGTGAACTTTCATTTACTCTGATAAAGTTCGGGCGTGTTCTCAAGCATTAGATGCAATCTAAGTAATATATCGTCCAATGCATACTTGTTTAAAATTCTAAAAGGGAGAAAATCAAGCCCACTTTGTTCTCGAAAGAGCTGCATATGCGCTTATCTCGTTTGACGGCTTTGACTATGGGGTGGCAGGGGGGTAAAAGGGCGAATATGGGCGTAGAAAAAGGTGGGGGTGCTGGATTTTCTGGTGAGAAACATACGATCTCTTAGCAACGACTAGTGAGGCTTCAACAAACTGTTACCGTGGAAAGTCGTGGGTGGCCAGTTTGAAGATAAAAGCAAAAATTCGGTGTCAAGGAATTGACTGAATGAATTGGCACGATTGTTGCTGTAATTTGTTCAGATTTTTTTCTTCCCTTCCAAAATAAAAGATGACAATCCGTTGACAGCCCTGTTACTGTTTCGTCATAAAACCCGGAAACGACATATTAATGGTTGCTCTGGAGACTCGGGGGTGCGTATTATTTACATGCATTCCGAAGGAAGTCTAAAGAGCCGCTCCCCTCCTGCACGCACACAAGATATTGACGCTTCACTGCCCAACAGGTGAAATGAAAACAGCCATGAACGTGGTGATTACGAATATGAACGGACAAAATTACTGTTAAATGTTGACTTTATATTCCTTCATAAACATTTAGCCTACATTTAAAATAAATTAATAAATAAATTATACACAAAACACAAAAAGTCACATAAGCAGGTGACCTGCACCTAAGTGTAGATTCTGATCAAGCCTAGCTTGCAGCATGGTAAATTGTTGGCCACAGCCAAGTTCAGTATTTTAAGTAGAGTAGTTCACCCAAAAAATAATGAGTTTTTAATGAATCTTCACCCAGCTAATGACAGTTCATTGTGACCACATCTGTCAAGCTGGCAGTACGATGCATTCACAATATTCTGTGGCTTCTGAAACATACAACAGTTTTGTGTGAGGAACAGAAATTAGGTTGTTATTCACTGATAATATTCCTCTGCCGCTGCTCAAATCTCATTCTACATCCCGCAAATTCAAATCTGTGTGTCACGCTCGCTAATGAAAAATGTAAGAACTAGGCTTGAGGTCGATGCCTTTTTCACGCATTGATAAGAAAATGTTCCCAAAGATTATTAAAATATATCTGCATTTTTTTTTTATCAGATAGAAATAGGGCTGCTCGTTGTAAAATTGTATTTACTAGTTGTATTTGCCTCTTCAAACATATTTCTCAACACAACTTTTGGCGGACAACATGGAGCATTCTAAAATTAGAAACAATTATTTTCTATGGAAGTACTCACACATACGACACGCCTATGACTCCTAGCTACTTACAACTCTGGAGGCTGCTCAAAATTCTGTAGTGCCATGGAGTGCAACTCACATAGTTTTCCATTAAATCAACCCAAATCATTATCAAAGGACAACTATTATTTATTCTAGCCATTACTGGATGATATATTGTGTATATGTATCTTTTATATAGCCTACACATTGTATTTTCTATTACAAGTATGTCTTGCTGTGGTTTGACAACTTGAATGAAATCTCTACAAAGGTACAAAGAAATTGCATAATAAATGTCGCCATTTCTAATCGTTCAGTTTGCATAATTGCACCAGTTTCATAAACTAACCTGCATCAATGTCACTTTGTTTCTTCTCGAGGAAATACAAAACCCTCATAACTTTTGTGTGTATGGTGACTCGATTTACAACTTTGGATTGCCACCTGTACCACATCGACACGTCCTTCAGTATTAAGTACAGTAAATGTTATATCACCCCCTCATGGTCTCCCGAAGCTATTTCGCCAGACTACATTAAACAGAAAGAAAACACAAAGTGAATTGGAAAGTACACAAATTAGGCTTCTGATTTAAATGTCAGTTTATGTTAATATATCGATGCCACACAAACGTGTCAATAAAATAATGTGCTGATAATTAATTGATATATCAATATTTTATGATATGCCTGGTAAGTACCAATGCCGTTTTCCCATCAATTACATAAAGACTGCTGTTACATGATGAGGTGTAATTTTTTTAATCTGAACGTGATCGTGAATGGAATTTCAGTGCTTTGGTGGAGGGGAAGATTATTAGTGAATAATAACTTATATTTCTCACACAAAGCCATCGTCTGACTTCAAATATTGGGCACAAGTCATATGGATTACTTTTATGATGCTGTTCTGGTGTCCTTTTTAGAGCTTGACAGCTATGGTCACTAAATGTAAACTATGAACTTGTTTGCAAAAGAGTTGCAAAATATTCCTCAAAATTTCTCCTTTTGTGTTACAAAGAAAACAAAAACAGCATACAGGTTTGGAAAAAAGTGAGGGTGAGTAAATAATAACTTTTTTGGGTGAATAATTTTTTTAAGCAAGCTTTATGCCAGTTTAATTCTTAAACTGTCCATGGTTTAAAGGTTTTACACTAAAAAAGGATTAAATCCAGGGCCATTGTTCAGTGGGGACAAGGTGGGGGATGGGGGGGCACCAAAGGTCCTCTAGGCCCACCCATAACAATATTGTGCAGGCCCCTGTGAATTTTAGTGATGGCCCTGATAATAAGACCTGCTTCATCACTCACCTGTACAATGGCTTGTCAGTCATGCCTCAAACGTTGTGTACACACAGGTGAGTGAGTGTGCGTAATTTTTTTCTCTCCCTTTTTTAACAGAGCTGCAACGGTTGGTTGAAATGCCACCAGCGCTGGATACACGCATGTGTGTGAGTCAGCCTAGATGAGTACAGCCTGTCACGCAATAACAGGAGGGTGGCAAGACTCATCTGATAACAGTGTATGTTGTGTCTGCCACTTACCAAATGTAGAAATTTCTAGACAAAAAATATGCAACCTGTTGAAGCAGCCTTATTTTACTAATATATATATATATATATATATATATATATATATATATATATATATATATATATATATATATATATATAAATATTAGATTTATTTTGTATTTTTTTATTAATGCATTTCAATTTCATTCTTTTACTTTTGGCTGCTCCCATTACATATTTGACTTGGCACATGTTTTACACCAGTGGCTGGGGGACTCTCACTCACACTAACGGGGCAATTTAGAGTCTCATATTCACTTAACCTACATGTTTTTGGACTTGTGGAGGAAACCCACGCAAGCACGGGGAGAACATGCAAACTCCACACAGAAAGGCTCAGTTGAGCCGGGATTCAAAACCGGGACCTTCTTGCTGTGAGGTGACAGTGCTAACTACTAATATAATTTAATTTAGTTAAAGATTACACAATTACATTTTATAAAAATTTAAATCAAACAAAAAATAGGCTAAAATATATTTTGAATGTTTGAAAATCAGCCCTGAATCCATTTAGATGTGGTATATTCATTACCTAGTGGTATATCCATTACCCAGTTCTGAATAAAATGAGACACACAGATTCCAGCTTGTCAACAAAACATATCTACTTCAAAGAAGTGGCATAGAGCTAAAACGGTAGTCAACCAGCTTTATCTTACATCATGGTTGGCAAAGCTAGTGCTATAACCATTTGTTTACATGGAGATAACTTTGATAACCCCTGTAAATTAGGTGTTATGTCATAATTAATCTAAGAAGCTGAAGAAGAATTTGAGTATATGGTTATTACATTCAGTTTATACAGCTTTTGTAAAGACATCCATCTAATGCTTGTTTACATGGACCAACAATCTTGTGTACAGTGGAACACAAAATGTGTCCTATATGATTGGCCCCTCTTTAAGCCCATTTAATAATCTCTCAAAGAGGGCTTGACCAAACTAGGAGAACATCAGTTTTGGTATGTTGAATGTGCTCTATAACAGAGACCCCAAACTTTAAAACCCACCTTTCTGAGCAGATGTAGCAGGCTTTGACGGAGCACGTGTACATTTCTGTTGGGTTAATGTGTTTAATAGAGGAAGTGTTTGCCCAGCGATGAAAGAGTGATTGACAGCTAACACTAATGAGTGCACCACACCCTGGGCTAGACTGGTCTTGCAGCAAAGTGAGGGAGAATGAGGTGGGGTGAAATGGAGAGGCAGAGTGAAACAAGATACTCAAGGTGACTATTTCCCAATAAAAGCTAAAGACCTGTGATTTTATAGTGTATCGAATGTTACATTACAGTTTGTTTTGCAGATTAACTTTTGTGATGTTAGCATTCTTTGTGCTTTCACGCAAAAGAAGCCGAGATCTAAAGATCTTGAGAGTCTCTGACAATCCGGTCTGATACATGTAATATGCTTTTTATAGGCTGGATGAAGTATTTTCAAGCACGCAACATACAGTAAGTGGTGAGGTGATGCGTACTGCTGATTAAGAGATATGGATATGGGAAACACTCTCTTCTCAGGTGAGGTGAGATAAGAACATGGACAAAACACAGCTTGCAAGGCTTCCCAGTAGACCAGGGAAAAAGATGTAAGACCTCACCATCAGAGAAAACAAACGCTCTGTGAAAGACATCCCAAAACACAAATATTTCTAGTTCTAAATTGAGATCACATTCCTTTCTAGCAGTTGTATCTACTTTTGGATCCTGTTATCCAACAGTATGCATCATAATAGCAAATAGCATAAATTACTTTTATGAGAAAGCGTCTGCCAAGAGCATAATGGAAAATTGGTGTGTTTTATATTATTGGAAAAAAAGAGCCATCAAGTCTGACAATTTCTGCTACCCGTGATGTATATGGGAACAACACTAGCTATGAAACTGAACATAATGTTAACATAAATCATAAATCATGTCAAGGCTGCACAAATATCCAATAAAATAATCAATATATAATTTGCTACCTTAAGGAGAACTGACTCATTAATAAGGAGAGGATGCACACAGGGGCAAAAAGTAGTCTTTATAGGTGAAGTGTGTAGTTATTTTTTTCAATGCTACAATACAATTTTAGCCTAATGTTCAGAGACAGCAAAACCATTGGTTGGTTGATTTCCCTGAAATTGTAAACACTGGCTCCATCAAAAGTTTGTTTGAGCATCCTGGCTAGCCAATTGCAGATGAGAGGCGTGACTATCATTTACTGATAAACAGGAACTAAGCTGGAACTGGGGTGTGTGTGTGTGTAGCCTATGTATTGACACGTTTTAAACACCTATGGTGCTCATCCAAAGGTCCGACTGGTCTTTAGGGAGCAGAATCAAACTGTAATGCTTTAAAATGAGGTAAACTTAAGAATAGTTTAATACAATATAATTTGAATAAACATATGCAAATTATGTTAACTTTGACAGCCCTAAAATTACATTTAGTAAAAAAAAAAAAAAAAAATCTTAAATTGTCCACAGACCCCACAGAGTCTATTTTTGGCCCCCTTGAAAATCCTTGAGCTAAATGATAAAAACTCCTCACATCTGTATATGGAGTGACTCTTTGCCTCTCCCTGGTGGTATAAATATGTATCACAATCATATTCAACCCATATTCAGTCCTTTAAAAAGACAATTTAAAAAAAGAATATAAACTTTTATTAAACTGTCGACAAGTGTATGCAGCTTACAGGAAATGCTTTCTAAGAAAAAAAACAAAAAAAAAAGGAAAAAAAAAAACTATTAACTAGTTATCTGATGGGAATGTTTTACTCAGTGGTCAAAAGCATTCAAATGAATTTCCTTTCACTTGGAGACAGCTTGAAACAACTTGCATTTGATGGCTTTAAAAAAGAGAAAGTGATTTGTAGTACATTTGACCCAGTTCAAACTATTATATACAATTCATCCGTCATTCAAAATGACATTTGACAGCATTGATACTTCCTACTGAAATACAATAGAATAGTGACACACTAAAAAAAACTGATCCATAACATTAAGACAAATCCTTTATTTTGTCTACCACAAAATAATATCTTCCCTAAGGCTAACAGCTCTGAATTTCTGGAAAACATAAATAGTGTTCATGGGGGTAAATTTGTCTACATAGAGGGGACAACCAATGATGGGAACTATTTAATTCTAGCAGGAAACCTTTTAGCATACGATGACAAATGTAAATTTTCACAAACATTTATAATTCTAGAATTGTAATCTCATTTCAATCTGCTGTGTTGCCCCACAGATCTGGTGTTGAGTTCAAAATCTATGCCATATCAAAATAATTTATATTTGTAATACATTACTAAATTAGTATTTATTTTGATAGATAAGAGCTGCCACCAAGTGTAGCAGTCGCTCCCTGACCAACCAATCCTTCAAGACCTCAACAGAAATGAAGGAGAATAATTGGGAAAAGAACAATTTCTAGTACATAGGCTTTGGCAAATATACAGTTAGCAGGGTGATGTCATAGGCAAGACAGTATGTCAATAATATTTTTTTATTTTTTATTTTTATTAAAATAATTACACAAGTTTGTAGGTGTGGGGTTGAAATAAAAAAAAATAAAAAAATACCATAATCACTGTTCCCTTCCCCGAGCTAAGAAAATGGTCCAAGTGCTGAATATGTAGCCCACTACCTAAACAAAGATTACTGTATACAGACTTTTTGGTCCATTTAAAAGAACCTGAAATACATTAATGTTTATACAGTATTCGTACAAGCCTGTTTGTGCATGCTGCATGATATGTTAAAAATTCCTTTAACAACTGATCAAGGGACAGATCTCAATTTGAATAGAACCCTCATTTTGATTAGGAGACATTTCACCCTAAATCTGCTGTTCAGAGCACATAGTGGTCAGTGAATTAGAAATCTGCCTGCGTGTTGCCTTTTTTTACTCAGCCTTCTTCTTAAGGGCAGGACTGCTTTTCCAATAATAAAGGACCTGAGCAGCGATCACACCATTACAACAAGAGGAAATTATGTAGGTGACAGCCATGAGGGTATCTGTTTCCTGTTCAGAGACATATCAACCTAAATTATTACAGTAACAAAGTCACTGCTCTATTGGACCTATGAGGAAATTATGAAAGAAAAAAATTGGCATGTGGTTGGGTACATTTCAAACTAATTTAAAATTCAAAACTTGATGAAGGTCAATTGTAAGATACTAAGCTATGACAAAACCAACAATCTAAGGTATTGCATGGTAATTCTTTACTGTTGTTATACCTGCACTGTAGTAAATATACATGCAAGGGAACCTGCAAACAGCAGAAACACTGAGATGGAAGACAGCTGCCCAGTGTGGCCATTTCGGTAGTTGGTTCCAGCCAAATGAATTAACTGAAGACAGAAAAAATCTGATAGATGCATTTCTACTGGGTCAATGGTTAAACAGGGCTTATCCAGCTTACCAATTATGATGGCTGGCATATTGGAGGCCTACATGGTAGTGACAATAGACAGGGGGGTCAAGGGAGAGATGAGAACTGCCAACAGACCAAGGTAGACTAGCAGAAACACCAAACCTGAGAAAAACCATATCCATCAGCATAGCCAAAATTTAAAAACAAAATAAATGACACATGAAATGAAAATTCCTATATATGTGCTATATATATATATATAGCACAGACCTTTAAAGGAAGAGAGAGATGTGACCCTGTAATTACATATCTATATATATTTATGTGTGTGTGTGTGTGTGTGCCATATTTGTACTTTTTAAAATCCAAAATGTTAATGTAACTTCAACAGCAGCACAACCTTACTGCATAATAGTTGTCTTATATGATGCCATCACTAGGCTGCTTTATTTAACAGTGAGTTCATTTCTTTCAGGTGTGAGGATGGTGGATCAGGAAAGACAGGGGAAGGCAACAGGTAGGTCTAACATTAGGTGGAAGTGTAGAGGGAGCCACTTGATACCAACAGATTAATTTATTAATATTATTGATATGGAAAAAGTAATATGGACTACACAAAACTAAATGTCCAGTATGGTTTGAAGTTATGTTGACCAACCTATCTTCCAAATGTAACAGTAGCCCTGAGAGTTTTCCTGACAATGCCTATGACAGTTGCCTCTGCGGAGAGATCATTCAGCAAGCTAAAGCTGATAAAGACATACCTTCGTTCCAACATGAGTAATGATCGCTTAACCCAATTAGCAGTCATTTCAATTGAAAACAGTGTGGCACGAACCATTTCATTCGATGCAAAACTAGATAAATGGGCAAGTGAAAAGGCACGCCATGTTACAATTTAGTAGAAACTAAAGAGTGCTTTTGAATGTTTGGTAGCAACATTGTTACTTGGATTGGGCATCGAGAATCGGTGACTGACTAGTTCTAACTGTTTATTCTGTTTGTTACTGTTTATTCTGTTTGTAACTTTTTATTATTTGTTAACATTGTTAATAATATATATATATATATATATATATATATATATATATATATATATATATATATATATATATATATATATGTACATATATACCGTAGGCCTACAGTGGCTGTCTGATATACTTTCAAATAAACCTTTATTATTTGAAACCCATACATGATGATGTCCGGCAAACTTATTTATTTATAAGTGGGGTGTGGGGCGCCAAAATTGTTGCTGCATACCCCTCTAACACTGGGTAGTTGCACCCCTGCTGATGCTCAATAACCATGGACATCTACTTTTGTTTTTGGTGATTATCTTTGTGCATATAGGAAAAAAGGACATAAATATTTATTTTTTCTCACCCAGACTTATCATATCACTTCTGAAGACATGAATTTAACCACTGGAGTCTTATGGATTGATTTTATGCTGCCTTTGTGTGCTTTTTGGACCTTCAACATTTGGTACCCATTAATTTGCATTTTATGGACCAACAGAACAGATATATTCTTCTGAAAATATTCATTTGCATTCAGCAGAAGTCATACACATCTGGGATTACATGAGGGTGAGTAAATGATGAGAGAAATTTCATTTTTGGGTTGAACTGTTCCTTTAAAATTGCAAGCGGAAAGCATTTAATTTCTTTATTCCCCCTTTTTTCCCCAGTCAGTTGCTAAGAGAAGTCCATGGTTGTTGAATGTCAGCCCATGATTACAAATGCCATATTTATACATATATTTTTTTTTAATTTTCGAGAAATTTCATTTTTGGCCGAACTTTCCCTTTACGGTTCTGAAATGCCATTCAAATTTGGAAGAACTGTTTAAGACAATTAAGATCTAAAAGACTAACAAACTTTATGTTTACATTTCTTTGTGTTTGTTTCATTTACTTAGACAGCCTGACAGTATCCAGACTTCTGCCTTCAAAATGTTTCATAAACAACTGAGATCAGCAAACTTCAGATCAGCCCCAAGTTCAGATAGTTTTATGGAAATTGTTGATGAATAATGAAGACAGGATGGCACTTGCATCCAGTAAGTATGTGCCGTGTATTTGTTTACGCCTCTTTACACCGTGAAGCTGACCAGTGATCCCGCCTTTTCTTCGCAGAATTTATTCATAGAAATGTAATACGTGTAATAAAATCGTTGTTATTAAAAATGTCTGTTGTCCATAAGAGAGAGCCAAGACAATGAATAGTACAATCGATTCCTAAAGTGACAAGTGCACTGATAGAAGTTCACTCACTGAATCGCTATCGAGTTAAAACTAGGGCTGCACCTAACGATATTTTTTTTTATTGATTAATCTAACGATAATTTTTCCGATTAGTCGATTAATCTAACGACTAATTTGCTGATTTTTTGAAAGATTTGTTATTATTATTTCTTGATTAATATAACAATTAATTAACCCAAAATAAATATAAGAAACTAGTCTCATTAATATTTCAATATTTTAATAAATGTTCTTCTCTTAAACAAACAAATGTACAAGAAACAAAGTGTGCACTGTAGGGCATTATTCTGCAACAAAAATAGCCCTGTTTTAACTGGTAATCTCCATTTTACAGTCCAACATTAATTTTATTTTGGAGAGATTATATGTTGGACTGCTAAACTCGAGGTTGCACAATGTTTTGATATTCCTCCTGAAAGTGACTTGAATTTTACATTTGATTCATTTATTTTGTTGTTGGATTGCAAAATGTAGATTACGTACTTTAATTTCATTTTGGAGTGATTTTAAGTAAGAACTTGTTCAATTCGAGTAAAAGGAAAGTGCAATCTACATTTAGCAATCCAACAACAAAATTAATGAAATAAAATTTAAAATTCAAGTCACTTTCAGGAGGAATATCAAAACATTGTGCAACCTCGAGTTTAGCAGTCCAACATAAAATTATTTTACAGAAAAATGTTTGCAATTTGAGTAACACTTAAATGTTTTTCTAACAGGAATAACTAAAACTTGTGCATTCTTAAACAACTCTCAGTAAAAGAAACATTTGTAACAAAACATTTCAAGGTAGGAACCTATATTATGAAAATTAGGGTCAGGATTGTGAAATTTGGCTGACAATTAATTGTCAAACAAATAATTGTGATTATGACTATGATTACTGTTTTAGGACTATGACGATTCATTGTCTGTTTTAGGTGTTTCACGAATATGACGATACAAACTCACTATGTGTGCTTCATGCACACAACAAAGTAATTTATACAAATTTATCTTTATATAATTAAAAATTAATATTTTAATTATCAAAATATGTCTAAATAACTAAAATATATCTCTCTTATTTGTCCGATTTACTTTTGATCCATTGGACTTTCAATGTTTTGTTTTGCTTCTTTTGTAACCCAACTAACCTGTATTATATAATATAATATAATATAATATATTATATTATAATATAATATAATATTATATTATATTATATTATATTATATTATATTATATTATATTATGCAATAGTAAAATATATCTGCCTTAAATTTTTCACTTTCACACATTATTTTAAGGCTCTCTGGTTAACTCAAAAGCCCTTATTTCTCATGAAGGAAAACGACTCGGTTACTAACGTAACCTCGGTTCCCTGAGAGGAGGGAACGAGTATTGCGTAAGTAGCTTACGCTATGGGAAAACTCAGTTTCTCGAGAAATATTGAAGTCTTTATGTAAAATGCATTGCAGCTGCACAGCAGACAGTAATGAGCGAGGCAGCTCGGTCATTGGCTGTGCTGCGGCAACTGCTCGAACCAATGGGCGCGCGCCTCGCGTTTGCGCGCTCAGAGCCCGCCGAAATTAGCATAGCCAGGCTATATAATGGGCACCCCGTCATACGAGTTCCTTTAGGTTCAATCGACTGAAGCGAACTGACCAAGCACAAGCACGGCAGCTTACGCAATACTCGTTTCCTCCTCTCAGGGAACCGAGGTTACGTCGTTCCCTATCGAGAGGTCTCTCCTATTGCGTAAGTAGCTTACGCTATGGGAACACCATGTAAAACGCCGTGCGTGCTGACTTCGCTCTATAAAGCCAGAGGCAGATGCCTGAGCCTTAAAGCAAAGTGATTATTCCACGAGCCGGCCAACGGCGAGCTACATAATGGGATAGTATAGAGCGCCCTTCCAAGGTGGTCCATGGTGGGGCGCTCATAGTACAAACACTAGCACATATCTTATGTACTGAGTTTTCTATGTGCTGATATGCATAAAAAATCCTTTAAGTCAGTCAGAGACGGATAATGTTCAGCATATACATACTCCAGTCCATTCTACAGTCAGGCTGATAGAATGTTGGAATGCAATGAGGGGACCTGTAGGTTATAAAACCTGATAAATGTCGAAGGCGAGGCCCAGCCCGCCGCCGCACAAATATCTTAAATGGGTATCCCACTCGACCAAGCCCACGAGGAGGCCATGCTCCTCGTAGAGTGAGCTCTGACGCCTAAGGGGCATTGAAGGCCCTTGGCTTCATAAGCTAGCGCTATAGCATCCACTATCCAGCGAGATAGTCTTTGCTTTGAGACTGCGAGACCTTTAGTGCGGCCGCCAAAGCATACGAATAATTGTTCCGTCTGTCTGAACAGGGCAGAACGTTCCAAATATACTCTGAGCGCCCTGACGGGCAGAGTAAATTAGCGTCGCTTTCGTCTGCTGGGGACGATAGGCTGCCAGAGATATCACCTGTGCTCTGAAGGGTGTGGAGAGCACTTTAGGAATATACCCGTGCTTTGGCCTAAGGACAACTCTGCAGTCGTTAGGTCCAAATTCCAGGCAAGCAGCGCTTGATGACAGCGCGTGCAGGTCGCCCACTCTCTTGACTGAAGCGGCGCCAGCAAGAGCGCAGTTTTGCTGTTTAAGGTGCACGGTTCGGAGAGGTTCTAACAGGGCACTCTTGAGTGCGTCCAGGACCGTGGCCAGGTCCCAGATCGGCACCGAGGGGGGGCGAGGAGGGTTCATCCTCCTAGCGCCTCTTAGGAAACGAATGATTAGATCGTTTTTCCCTAATGAATGTCATTTATCAGGATTGTGCGACGCCGCTATGGCAGCCACATAGACTTTGAGCGTGGAGGGTGTGCGACCCGCCTCCAGCAGCTCTTGCAAAAAGGCGAGTACACTTGGTATCTCACACGATTTGGGGTTCAAGCTCTTGGTATCACACCAGTCACTGAACACTTTCCACTTTTGGGAATATAAGCACCTCGTAGAGGGTGCTCGCGCCTCAGTGATGGTTCTCAAAACTCCACTGGGGAGGTTCTCGGGAACCGTTGAGGGGCCATGCATGGAGGGCCCTCCATAGAGTGCAGGGAGCTCAACCTAAGTCCACCCTGGCGATTTATATACGAAACTACCGTCATGTTGTCCGTTCGGACCAGGACGTGTTCGTTTTTCAGGTACGGAAGCAGGGCTCTGAGAGCCAAGGCGACCGCCTTCATTTCCAGACAGTTTATATGTAGGCGCTTTTCCGGGTTTGACCAAAAGCTGGAGACAGGCCTGCCCTCGTAAAGGGCCCCCCATCCTATTTTGGAGGCATCTGTCGTAATCATTTTTCTCCGCGTGTTCACGCCCAGACTCACGCCGGTTTGATACCAGTTGATGGCTTTCCAGGGCGTCAGGGCTTTTATACAGCCGTGATTCGCTCTGATCAAAAAGTGGCCCGAGCGCCACGCGTGAGTGGGGACACGGCTCTTGAGCCAGCGCTGGAGAGGACGCATGTGCAACAATCCTAGCTGGAGTACAGCTGATGCCGAGGCTATGAGACCGAGCATTCTTTGAAATCGTTTGACGGGGGCGCGCGCGCCCTTTCTGAATGATGTTGCAAGGCCTCGAATAGAGAGCGCACGCTCTGATGAGAGGTGCGCTGTCATCTGCACTGAGTCTAGCACTATTCCCAGAAGAGATATTCTGGCTGGGGGATAGCACGCTCTTTGCAAAATTGATTCTCAGACCCAGGCATTCTAGATGGCTGATAATCCAAGATCTGTGCGTCGTTAACTGACCCTCTGATTGTGCTATGATTAGCCAATCATCGAGGTAATTCAGTATTCGCACTCCCCGCTGTTTCAGGGGGGAAAGTGCCGCGTCCATACATTTCGTGCATGTACGGGGGGCCAATGGTAGGCCGAATGGTAGTACTGTGTACTGGTATGACTGTCCCTTGAAAGCGAATCTCAGAAAAGGCCTGTGATGAGGCGCTATCGGAATGTGAAATTAAGCGTCTTTCAAATCCACTGATAGAAACCAACCCCCGGGGCGAGCTTGCGCGAGGATATGTTTGGTTGTTAACATTCTGAACGAGCAAATCATAAAAGCTTTGTTCAGATGTCTGAGATCTAGGATGGGGCGGAGGCCACCGTCCTTTTTCAGGACGAGAAAATAGCGGCTGTAAAAACCCGCCTCGCTTCATAGAGGGAGGAACAGTTTCTATAGCGCCCTTCTCTATCAGTTCGAGCACCTCGGTGCGTAGAACATGTGACACATCTTTCCTCACTTTCGTCTCGACCACCGCTGAAAAGCGGGGTGGTCTGCGGCGAATTGAAGTGAGTAACCGTGTTTTATTATGTTCAAAACCCATTTTGGCATGTCGGGGATTTTTTCCCAGGCTTTTGCTCGCACAGATATGGGCTGAATGTTGGCTGGGGGCGTGTCGCAGTGACGTATGGGCCCCACCGGCAAATTGCCTTGTGCTAACATTGAGTTTACAGCTTCCAGAGGCGCAGGTGCGCGCTGAGCAGCCGTGTTGAGCTTACAGGCACGCACGCTATCTCCGTAATGCTCGCATCGTGAGCTGGAGAAATGTTTGAAACTGTATAGACAGTGTTTACAGGTGGGGGTGCATACATTGTAATAGGCACGCGCGCCACTTTCATAAAGCTTCCCGCTCTTAGCGGGGAGTTTCTTGAGAAGAGCTTGAGAAGTGGTTCATCTTCACACACTCTCAAGAGCGCTGCTCTTGTGACGTCAGCGGTGCGGTTCCCTGAGATGTTTGGAGTTCAAGTGAATGAGACACAAGTGCTTTTTCCTCCGCGCTCACTGGCGAGTCAAATGTTAAAATTGAGTTGCCAGTGGCTAATAACAGACGTTTTTGGTCGCATAGTGCGAAATTTACTCGCAATGTATTGGGCTGCGTGGCCGGTAAACAGAAAATATAAAACGGCCAAATAACAAAATTAGATGACACATGGTGTAACACATGGTGTTACATTAGCAGTGGTGCAGAAATTACTTTTAACATGGGGGCGATGATGAAACATTTAGAAAATCTATTTTAAGTGACTACTACAGAAACACGTGTTGCAATACTAGCTATCATGTTTGGGTGGGGACAAAAATTAAACAGGACTTATGGTGCTGCCGTCTTGACAAGCGCTCAGGGATGCTTTCACTTCAAGTGTTCATTCATGGCGGTTGTATGGCTGTGATAAGCCATTTCCAATTTTCATTTCTTACACAGCACCACATCGTTGGTTCTCCGGCTAAAATACTCACACGCTTTAGATCACCATGGGCAAGTTTTTTTAGCTGCAGTTTTTTCTTCGGGGAATCCATGCTTAAACTCAGTGCTGTCATTTTAATTATTCCATTGCGACACACTTATGCAAATCGATGTATTTCCATAATTGATTACATCGATGAATCGTCCCAGCCCTAGTTAAAACTAAACTAGTAAAATGTGCTCTTACCGTGCAGAGGTTTAAACTGTATGAAAAGCTTGTCATAACATTTTCCGGCATTAAATAATTGACAAGTACATCTCTAAAGGATCCATGAATGATGCTTTTTTTTTTTTTTTTTTATATATCCGGTGTCATTTATTGAAGCTTGGCCCTACGCATTTTTTAAAAATTTAAACTGTATATTAACATACATTAGATCAAGAGAAAATTCCACAGGCCTAATCAACATTGTATAATTTCCATCTCAGGTACAAAGGATTCAGTTCCATAAATGATGTTGCCAAAGCTACTTTCGATGCCGCCATGATGCAACACGTCAATTCAGCCCCTGACTTGAGGCACTTAAAGGGAGGTTTTGAGTTCAAAACAAGTTATTGTTTTGAACTTGTATGTCATTTTTTTTTTATAAATAAAAAGAAAGGAAAAAAGAAGCAAAACTCGAGCGTACAGAAGGCCTAACAATAGAATTGGGCCAATTTCTGGAGGGTTTAAAGGCAGAAATGTGAAGCTTATTATTTTATAAAAGCACTTACATTAATTCTTCTGTTAAAACTCATGTATTATTTGAGCTGAAAAGTTGTTTAAATAAAGTAATTTTAAGGTTTTAGAGTTTGTTAACATTACATCATTATGGCAAGTTTAGTAAGCGATTTTATCACCCTAAAACCATGATAGCATGCATATTGTTTACATCTTGTGGCTATACTTTTGAAACAGTGAGTATTTTAAGGTTTACAAATTGGTCCCATTCACTTCCATTGTAAGTTCCTCACTGGAATACAGATTTTGGCTTTTTTTTAAAGAAAAGGAGGGGCAAGGATTTGCATGGCACCATGCAAGGGTCTGACGTGTGTACGGCAAGCTCTATGCACTTTGCTAGTTTTTAATACTTTTTGTGTCATAAACCGGTGAGATTTGATACACCCTGTTACATACTGTTCTATGAGGACAATATGTCAAAGAATTATAAATCCTCAGGCTCTGGAGACATTAAAAGACGTGCTTACGTGCTCAAGCTGATACCCCTGACAGGGCTGCAGACTGGGGACTGCAGTTTGGATGGTGTGCTCGGAGAGATTCAGTGTCAACTGTTGAGCATGTCGACAATGCTGGTGAAGGTCATTGCTGACTTGGAGGATCTTGCTGTAATATGTCAATCGATCACTGACATGGAGACAAAGTTCTCTGAGTTGGTTACAAGAGTGGGGGACGTCAAGAAACGGATAGATTATCTGGAGTCATCGGAGAGGGAATTAGTTGCTAATCCGCTAGCAAACAAGACAGACTTGGAGTGCATTTGGGAAATGTTGGAAGATCTTGAGAATTGTAACTGGCAAAACAGCTGCCAAATTGTTGGAATTCCTGAGAACGAAGAAGGCAGAGATATGGTGAAATTCCAAGACGAGCTCTTCCCGAGTCTGCTCGTCATAACAGGCCATAAGCTGGAAATCGAGTGAGCACACAGAGTTCCGGCTTCGAGATCTGCTGAGGGAGACAGGCCCGATCAATTCTGGCCAAATTTATGATCATCCGATAAAGATCTTGTGTTACACGAAGTGAGGAGTAAAGGAAGGCTTTCTTGGAAGAACCACAGCATTTTCTTGTTCCCAGACTTTGCCAATTCGACAAGAGAGAAATGTGATCTATTCAAGGAATACAAGAAACTCTTACATCATTGGAATGTTGCTTTTGCACTGATATTCCTGGCCAAATTGAGAATAGATGTTAAGGATGGCCGCAAAATATTTAGTTGCCCACAGCAAGCGATGTCCTTCATAAGGTCAATGGAAAGAGTAAGTCATTGTGTGATGATCTCAATGCAGCCGAGTGGACCTGACTCAATGAACATTTATTTGACCGTCTGAGGAGACTGGGTGCCTCCTTTGTTTCTTTTTGTGTTGGTGCTGCCTAACAGCTGCAGTGTGTTTTGTGGAATAACACTTGGGAGAGTATGTGGATGAATCTGCACGTTCTCTGCGCTTATGATGGAGTATGTTTTGTGGAATATTTCTTTCAAATCATTAGAGTGATTAGGGCATGTGTTACTCATGTAACAGCCGAATGGGCCTGACTCAGTGAACATTTGTTTGACTGGACAAGGAAACTGATCAGCCTTTTTTTTTTGTGCTGGTTTCGCTAGTGGCTGAAGCTTGTTTTGTGGAGGAACACAACTTTGAGACAGTTATGTGGATGAATCTACATGCTCTTTGTGCTTATGCCTCATATTGACTGAGATTGGAGTCTTGAGATCTATTGACAATTTGGTTTAACATTTTGGGATTCCCAGACCTCAGTTCTATAGGTATACAGTTGCACCACCTGCTCTGTATTGTTTTTGGGAGTAGCACACACCCCTTTAGAGCGGCAGATACTCTGGGAGTGGTGATTACTGCTTTTGGAAAAGGTCATGAGGTATCAGTGTGTTACTCCCTGCTAATTCAGAGTCTGGGGTGGAGCTTCAACTTCTCTCAAGTGATTATGGGAGAAAGATTTAAACTTGGTATTGGAGGACTAGTGTGGGCTAGGATTCTCAAAAATGTAAAGGCTACGTCTAGAGATGCAAGGGTGCACCTTATGCAATTTAAAATTGTACATAGATTTTACTGAACCCCCACTAGATTGTATAGGCTTGGTCTTAAAGGCGTACCCACCTGCTGAATAATTTGATTTCGTATTTTCTGTTATGTTATATTTATTTTGTGAATGGAATCAATAAAAATTGTTCATAACAACAAATACCAGAAAAGCTTGAGCTTGAGAAGGAAGTGTAAGTGTAAGTGTAGCCTACATGATGATAAAGACAAATACACTAGTAAATCATACAAGAACAGACAAAATGCAACCAAGATTATAAAATGAGACCGATGGCAATGGAAGCAAATATTTTCAAAATGTAAGAGCATTTGACTGGCCTGATATGAAAGCAAAGGTGAGCTTCTTTCTTGTGAAATTACATCTTCACGTCTTAGCTGATATTTAGATTATTACACACTGCTGATTTGACCTCAGTGACTTCCCGTAGAACTTGAAGAAGCTGCAGTAAAACCTAAAGTGTAGAAAGTGTTTTAGTGAACACAAATTACACCTACTATATCTGACAAATGGACAAGCATCGCACAATAAGAAAAAGTGAGTCTGGCATCAATCACTACATATCTGGCCAACCTTATTGCATCTTGGTGTTAAATGAGGGTTACTGCACAGTTCAACCCAATGGTTCCTTCAAAGCTGATGGTACTATTTCTTTAATTACTGATCCAAGAATTTTTTTTATTATTTTATTTTAAGTTGAAATGATGAAACAATAGATGTTTGATTTGAAATTAAGATAGCAAATTATTTGGACACTTGAAAATGGCTTCATGAAAGATCACTGTTCAAGGGTTTTTGTTTTATGTTTGCAATCCTTTAGAGAACTTGACAATGTCAGGGCATAATCAACAAGTTCATGTAAAAGCTGTGGTGAAAGTTTCCACCAAGTTTCGGCCACCAAAGCATTGAGTTTTTCTCCACACGGTAAAACAATATCCTGTTAAATTTATGGTAAAAAAAAACGAACAGCTGTGGTTGCCAGAAATTCACCATAAAAAATACATTAAACACCTTTCAGGCTTACTGGAATGAAATTTTGATGCCTGTATATTTTACAGTGCATTACTGTAATTTATATGATTAAATAATAAACTTGATATATTAACCTTCTGAAAATGTAAAAATCTGCTTTTTACTTAATAAGGTATTGTTAAGCACCATAAAGTTCATCAATAGAGGCCCTTCCTGAAGCAAAGACCAATAAACATGCAGAGACAGTGCTCAGTGTCACTCACACAAACACTAAACACCATCAGGGTATCACATGTGAAATTAAAATAATGTAATAAATATGAACTACACTACATCAAATATAACACAGAATACCACAAAGTACATAACTGATATAAAAAATAAGAATAACTATTCCCATAAAATATAATGAAATTAACTGGGTCACGCAGGGAATTCTGGGAACGCTTGATTATTGTTTTTTACTGATACAATAATTTACCATAAAAAGTACATGTAATCCCTTGTTAAACCTAATATACATTTTTACTGTTAATTATACAGAAAATAATATATATATTTTTCCAAATGTTAATGTAAAACTACATGTATTATCCCTTTAAATATATTAAAATGTTTTACCATATATTTTATGGTAACTACCTGTTAACAGTTATATTACTGTTTTTTTTACTGTAGCATTTTTACAGTCTTTTACCCTTAAAATTATTATTATTATTATAATAATTTTTTCAGTGCATTGGAACATTGATAATCTGACATTTTCATTTCCATTTCATCCCATAGGTGCTCTATAGGGTTTAGGTCAGGGCAATACATTTACTTTTTTGTGAAGTATTCTTTCAAAAAGCGGCTGGTATGATTTGGATTGTTAACCTCTTGAAAGATCCACTTCTTTCTTCGCTTATTTCTGTAAGTTTGAATTCTGGATGCAAATTTGTGGTCTTTCTATGCACTTTCTTTTGCAAATTACATCTTGGCTTTCTGATTCTTTAAAGGAATATTCCGGTTTCAATACAAGTTAAATTCAATCGACAGCAATTGTGGCATAATATTGATTATCACACAAATTAATTTTGACTTGACTTGATATATATAAAATGTGGTTTACAGTGAGGCACTTACAATGGAAGTAAATGGGGCCAATCTGTAAACATTAAAATACTCAATGTATAAAAAATATAGCCACACGATGTGAAAATATTTTTAACATGATTTTTTGTGATGAAATAGGACACTATAAAATAAAGTGTAAACTAAATACTTTAAAATTACTTTATGTATTTTATTAGTTATTAAAAAAATTTAATGAGGAAAAAAATTACAGAGTTTACCTTTAAGTCAATACACACAGCTGTTAAATCTGATGTGTGTTGAAATTTGTTAATATATGGAAAACATACAATATAATTGAAATACAAGAGATCAACCGACAGATGGCGATACAGACTGCTGATGTAATCATTCCTGGACATGGGCCATTGTTTAGGGTGCACAGAGAATAGCATTGACATAAACCCCAAAGCTGAAGTTAGCCTGAATTAAGATAAGGCACATATGAATCGTTGATCCAGATGAATACATTATTTTCTTTACTACTGTGATGCAGCGATGTTCCAATAATAACTCCATTCAGATCATATTTCATAGATGTACTTAAAAATGGGTTACTAACAATTATTTTTTTGTTAAATAAGGGTATTTGTGACTAAGTACAATAATATTATTATAAACTTGATTGATAATTTTTTTGTAGACAAACTTTGAAGTTGGTTTGAAAAAGCCTTTTCTGAAAATTGTAAAAAGTTTTAAAAGCTTAGATATATAGATAGATAGATAGATAGATAGATATATACAGTAGATAGATGAACACTGTATGCCAAATTTTAAAATACATCACTTATCTATGATAAACACTACATGAATCTGATTCCAAAAAATAAAAGGGAGATATGATAACAGAAATGAAAATATTTAAAAGTTATTTTCAATACACTGATCACCATTTTAAATCATAATATATGAAAACATTACATTAAAATCAGTTTATGTGTAGGGTCTAAATTTCCCTTAATGCTGACAGAGCGTTATTGTTGTGCATAAAACATGTGCATAAAACAATGCAAGGAATGCAAAAAAAATGCTAAATAAGCAGGATCACTTAGTACATCATGTCCTGCACAATAGAGGAGGTAGAGCAGGCATGGGAAAAGTTGTTTGGGACAGGGGCTACATCACGCTTAAAAAGGAATAATTCACCCAAAAATTAAAATTATCTCATCATTTACTCACCCTTATTCCATACTAGATGTGTATGACTAAGTGAATGTGAAAGTGAATCGGTGCTAAAATACTGAAGCTCCACAAATCACATAAATCAGCATAAAAGTAGTTTAATCCATGTGCCTCCAGTGGTTTAATCCATGTCTTCATAAGCAATATGATAGATGTGGTGAGAAACAGATCAAAATGTAATTACTTTTTTACTATTAATTCTCCTTCTAGATCATTTTATTGCCCAGCCCTATTGATAACATTGCATTAATCTCTGACAGCAGCCCAACAATCTCAGTGATAGATAGTTAAATTGCACATTATAGACACAAAATCTAGTAAGAAGAAATATGAAATTTACCTCGATATGTTTCTTCAAATTAGAGGCAGGATTAATGCTGATATCTGGCTTGAACATGTTAAACTCACATAACACAATCAAGCTATTGGTCTTTTTCACTGCGAAAAACCCTTCCAGGTGCGGCCGGTTATATTCAGCTGTAAGCTGTGCTTGAGGCATTCTCCACATCCATAACCACTTGAGTATTTGTAATTTGTTACTTTACACCCCTGGCTAAGTGTTGCTAGCATGTTTTTGCACATAGCTAAGTGTTGCTAAAATGTTATAGCACTTAGCTAGAATTAGCATGTTTTAGCATGCCGATAAGCTTTGCTAGCATATTTATTGCATGTTTTAGTAGGTTGCAAGGGTGTTCTGGCTAATTGCTAATGAGTTTAAGGAGAGAGAGAGAGAGAGAGAGAGAGAGAGAGAGGGAGGGAGGGAGAGAGAGAGAGAGAGAGAGAGAATAGAGCAGTTTAAAGCTTGTGTACATTTGAAATTTGACTGATGACGTTTGAATGTCTTGGCTCAGTTGAACATTCTGTCAATGTAAATGAATGGGATTTTACTGGTTTTTGATTGTCTCTGTGCAGAAACCGTAAGTCCAAAAATATATGGCATAAAGCTTCAGAACAGCCTGAAGGTCTGTAGCGAGTTTGGTGGATGTAGCTTAAAAACTTTAGGAGGAGTTTGTCATGTTCACTGTTGTCTTTTGTTTTTGTGCTGTTATTTTGAAGTTTAGTTTAGTTACTGTTTCCTGTTTGGTTTTTGTAGTCTTCTGTAGTTTCTTTTTATGATTGGTTTTCCCCTGATTGGTTCTCCTTCCCTGATTGTTTCCCCAGGTGTCCCTCATTCCCTTGTTTGTTCCTTCTGTATTTAAACCCTGGTTCTTTGTTCACTCTTTGTCGATTGTTGATGTTTCTGGATGCTTGTTTTGCCTGTTTCCCAGTTTATGTCCTCCGTGTTTTTGTTCCTCCGTGTTTTGTTTTATTTTTCCCATTGTGGCTATTTCCTTTGTTCCTGTTTTGTTGTGTTGTCATTTTTGCTTAAATAAAGACCCACTGCAGTTAGATCCTCGTCTGCCTTCCTGCTCATCCTTACGGAGTTACTCTTGATAATTTATTAAAAATAGTAAAACAGTAGGCTGGCTTTTTCCAACCAACCTAATTACAGTGGAATCCTGAGGACCAGATTGCTCTAATCTAGGTATGATATGTACTCAAGTCATTCATGAATGTTTGGCTTTACACCCTAATGTCAGTTTTTCAGCTATACCTACCTATTTTGACTGTTAAGTGTACTACTGACCCACTGGCAATTTTAAATAATTTCAGGCTTCAGGCTTTTTCATGAGACACAAGATTATTATAGTAGATGTCAGATGTTGTGACTCACTCTTACTCAAACCAATACTCACCAAAGCAAGGTAAAGATTGTCTCACCAAAAATGTACATTAAAGAATCTTTGGTTTGACATTTTATGTGTGCCATTTTATTTGTTTATACTGGTAAGAAAATATAAATGCTTCTGTTCAGAAAAAAGGTCATACTATCACAATTCAATGTGTGTAACCTGTAGTATGTAAGCCTTTACTCTTGGGCAGTTAGCAGTTGTGTTATAAATAGTTGAATAGTGTTGCAATTAAATAATAAAAGACCAGTTACATTTACATGTCTTGCTATATGGTCTTTCACTCATTGCTTCATACTAAAACCATACCCCATATATTCACTGCCTTCATGCCATTAAATCATGAATTGTGCTGCTGTTCTTGTACTCCTCAGCCCAAAACTTTAAATGTAGAGTGTAAAAATTATGTTTTTCCGCTTCTCAAATCTGCTTTTGATATGAATTCTTAACCAATTTTAGTTTGAGAAGAATACATTGACTCCACTCAAGTATTGTCAAGAATAATTTAAGTACTTGCTCCTACGTTTTAGTGAAATTTTACAATACATTTATTCATACATCAAAATTCATACATTTACAGTATGTATGGTTACATGAGTAATTACAAAACAAGCTTAAAACAATGGCTTTGATAGCAGTAGGAATCTAAGTGGTAAAACACTGTACATGTATTCCAAATCCAAAACCTGATCTCATTTCTTATATTCTACTTACCAATTTGTAGAAGGTTTATCTTCATTCATGCTAAGTTAAGTTAAGTTTAGGTAAGGTCTTTCATTTCAAGGTGAAATCTCAGTGGTTAACCAAAAAGTGTGAAAAAGTGAGTGCTCAGTCTGTGAGATCCCAGCACACTTTTCATTAATGAAATGCCGGCTTGTTTTTATGATGTAAGAGTGTTGTGGGTATATTTCACTCAACAAAGTTAATTTTCTTAGTTTATTTTAATGTTATGTTTTTAAGATTGTATGAAGAATGAGATGAGATTAAGACTAACAGTCTTAAGGACTGTTTGTACTTTTACTAACAGTACATTTTAGTATTTATTTTAATTGTGTATTATTATTTTCCTTTACACAAACCCATATAGCCTTTACCATGTTACTATCCAACAAATAGAAATATTAGCGTATTTGTACCTTGATCCGTGATCCCAATTGACTTGACGTAATCTCTGTTGTCATCACATTAAATTAGAAAAAAAAAAAATCTGATCCAATAATATGAACTTTGTCAGAGTTTCCACAGTTGGTTTATAGACTTTCTGATTAGAGAGATTGTGGCATCTGTAAATTAGTGTGGAAAGAGGTTCAGAGTTCAACCCTGTCCTATAGGGATAGAAACAAAAGCCTACACCTTCAGGCATAACAGCAGATAAAGTTCATTATGATTTCCACAACCAAAGACTGTTGTTATAGTTTTACAATTGCCTTTATTATGCCTGAGTTTAATTTATAAGCATTAAGATATACTGTAACACTTCCATTAATAGAGATCATTGCAATTAGATCTCATGCAATCTAATATGTAGTGATTAATCTGATAATTTTTTATCGTTTGCAAATTCATATTTGGGTAGAAATGCTCATGTAGATAATTGATTGATGATGTCAAAAGCAACATGTAAGGATTGACTATCTCAGCCTCTAGGTCTCACAGTTTTCTGTCCAGGCCATTCAAAGTACAAATCTTATTTTATGGCAACTATTGTAATATGTGATAAAGATATGACATCAGCACCGGAGCTGACGACCTGTATGTGTGATGGTCTGATGACGTACAGTCTTTATGATCATCCCTTTCCTCGGATTAGTACTAAAGAAGAAGGGCTGGCATCAAAATTTTGACAACCTATAAAGGGTTACACTTTCAAAGTCTGCAACTGCCTTACTATAACTTAATAATTACATCATGTGTACAGGAAAGTGCTCCAAGTGTATTGGCATCAGTCTCTATCCACTGGTACTGGTGTCAATCATCTGTAACATTGTTCTGTTCTTCCCTGATTTGAAAAGCATTTATGCCCAACAGGAAACAGAGGGACTTTACCGTCTCACGGATGAGGTAAAATACATGGGAGGTATTATTGGAGGTGGCATCTTGGTGAGTGACAGCTAAAGAAAATGATACATTGTCCTCAAACCTTTTTCGATGAGTTTTCAATTGACATTTCTAGTGTTGTCCAACTTCTTGGACCCAAGAATATTACGGCTATTCCAGGGCTCTAAAATTCATTGCATTTCTATGTTTGTCTTTAAGGTGTTGATCCCTGCGATTCACATCCACAGCACAGGGAGGCAAGGCTGTTGTGCAAATCGCTGTGGGGTGAGTTCTGCTGAACTAGATAAAATAGTGTCATAGCTAAATAATCAACTTACTTTAAAAGACATATTCCTAATTTTAACTTTGTTATAAACAAGATCATTAAGTCGTTATGACCAAATATACTTTCCTACATTCTTCTGTGTAGTGACCCTTTACTGTAGTTCACCTTTGTTAGTTGTGTTCACTTTATCCATTAGATGTTCCTCTCCATTATCTTTGCTGCAATTGGAGTGGTTGGAGGGCTGTACAGTGCCATTGTAGCTGCTGTTGGATTGGTTGATGGGCCAGTTTGCATGAATGAGATTGGCGTCTGGGGCAGACCTTTCAAAATAGGTTTGAAACTTAAATTTTAAATTTTAATGGTGTACATCAAATTTGCTGTGTGAAATGCTACTGAACTGAGAAGACGTTTTTTGTTTGTTTGTTTGTTTTTGCTTTTTAATCTTGCAGCAGTGAAAGCTACTTGGGAAACTCTGACATTTGGGACAGTTGCAAAGAGCCACAATATGTAGTGGAGTTTAACCTTGGCCTGTTTAGTGCCCTTCTGGTGGCTGGATTTTTAGAAGTAGTACTCTGTGGATTCCAGATGTTCAATGGCCTGTTCGGCTGCATCTGTGGTACATGTAGTAACAAAGAGGTAAATAAACTTGATTTCTATAGGCCGATGCACTACTCATTTAATGTCTTTGCCTCTGAATTTAAAATTGTCTTGCAATAATGGCAGTAATATATTGTTTGTAGTTATGTTATGGTTTTAGCACACTGTCTTATTAAATGTTCTTATACATAGTGGGCCTAAATTATTTTTTATTCCTTAGGTGGCATGAACTTAAAAATGACAACAGACTAAATAAAAGTGAAGAAATGGTCCAGATTTATTTCCACACCCTACACATTCTCCTTTTCCTCATTATGAATTAGTAACCATCAGCTGATGTGAAATTTAAAGGGGTCATGACATGGGTTTTTTTATTGTATTATTATGTTCCCTTAGGTGCAATTATAGTATTAATATATTTTTTTTTAAGAAAAACTTTTAAAATCTAGTGATTTATGACCTTTTCCCACCCTGCTTCTCATCCTCTGATTCAAACAGTCTGTTTTGGGGGCGTTTTCCATTTAAGACTTCAGTGTTAACGCCCACTGTTATGATTGGCTAACGTCAGTGCCTATGTATCAATTATTGACGCCCCAGCAGAACAATATGCAAGTAAACTAAGTAAAAACACTGTGATTATTCATAATGAATGAAATTGCGCTTTAAAAAGTAGTTTAAAGTTTAAAATAGATTACTTACATTTTGCGTCGTCGTTGTTCCCAGAATAGTCGGCACAGACTTATCTTTGAGCAACAGTTTTCTGGCAAAGCCAGCATCATATTGAGATTTGTTCTCAAAACAGTCATCCTTAAAATGTACAGAACAAACGCTTAAGTTAACACTGCCGTGACTGGGACGTCCGCAAAAAATAAACTGCATCCATTTTTCCCTGACGTCTGGATCTTTCGGCAGCTTATTCAGAGGTTTTGTTTGACCACAGCCAGGAACAGCACATCTGTGTGGCATCGTAATTTTCCTGTGCACAAGTAGTCTCTGTCAGAGCTCGCTGTCCATCGACTGAACACTTGTGAGGCGACGGCGATACTGAAATGAGCGTAGTTGTCTTGCGCTTAAAGCGTAGTTATCTTGTGCTGGAGGCGGTCATATGCAAACGCTGGTACGTCACTTCTAACCGTCACGTCACTTCTAACCATGAATCCAGAACGAGCTGTATTTTGAGCTTGATTAAATAAATTATTCGTTTAGAATGGGGAGGACGTCTTAAAATATTAAACTTGCAGGACGTTTTAATGATACAAAGACCTCTTATATACCAAAAGATCAAGGCAAATTTGGTTTCTCATGTCATGACCCCTTTAACACAATTAAACAAGACTTTCTCCACTGATGCCATATTATGTATTTCTGTTTAAATATGTCAATACTGAGTGTTAAAACATACATGTTTGTAAAATCATGCATATTTTTATATTGTGAATATAATATTGTGTACCTTAAGATAGTTTAATGTGTTAATGTTAGTGCTTGTATGTCAAAAACTGTTTAATTTGTTCATATCAATGCATTCAAATTTGCATAACAAAATGTATTAATATTAGATTATATAAATTACATTATATTACATTTATTACATTTAATAAATAAAATAGTTTGTTTTAAATTGGTTTCTGCATTATTTCTTTACAAGCATATCAAGAGTGTTAAAAACAACACTGTTAAGAAACTCTTCTCTGCTTAGATCTGCCCCTTTCATAGTGTTGTGACAGGGAGTGGGGGGTTGATTACAATAAAAGATATGGGAAGGATTGGCAGTATCATCCTCTTTATGAGGTAGCCATTTATTTGACTATATATGATCTAAATGTATGTGCAAAACATGTTAAACATATGCTAACAATTTAAGGCTTTGTCAATTTGCATTTCTATTTTGTAATTTCTTGGACAGATTGCATAACTGCAGGTCCCTTTTGCAGATAAAAACATTTCAGGCTTTAGCTGTTGGTCATAGTATTGCATTTTAACTGACTTCCTTTGTGTGTGTGTGTGATTAAAACAGCTTTTTCTATTGTATTGAATGTTCCTCTTCTTTTAAGTGGTCATTTTTGTGACCTATTACTGAGGGACAGTGTTGAAGTCTGTGTCAGTATTTTTTGCATGAATATGTATGCAGTATTTGACTTGATTAACACAACTGTAATTCAGGTACTATAAATAGTGTAGGAGAACTAGAAAAGAGAAACCATGAGGTGTTAACTCTGGCTCTATACCACAAACACATTTCCTGAAAAGGAGGTGAGGTGTGACTGCAAACATAAGAGCAGTGCTGTTTATTTATTTATTTATTTTTGGCATCAGGACCAACAGAAGAAACTGTCCTCTTCTAGAAACCCGAATGGTGAGTGTAATAACAACATAATCCACATGATCATTTTCTTTGCGTTTTTTTAAAAGATCATTTTGACAAAAAATTAAGCTTTGTGAAATGCACTAGCTATTTTAAGGAACGATTTATTCATTAAAACTTGGGTCAGTGTCTGGGTCAGAATGAACAATGAATTATTGCACACATCTGATATACTGAATATTAAATGCAAGTGTATTCCATGTAGGTGTACTATTTTTTTGTACTACATTTCACAAAAAACAAGAATAATTCATGACCTAATTAGAATTTTAAACAAACCAAAGCCATGTGTAAGCAGCAAAGCTAAATAAAACATGTATGCTTTATCAATACATTTGAAGAATTTAACTGTGGAGCTACTGTAATTATAGAAAACTTTGAAGTTCTGATGTTGAAATGGTTTCAGGAATTATTGATGACTTGCCTCTTGTCAGGTTAATAGATGAAAATGTTTTAAAGTTTTAAAAATGTTTTATCTGTTGTTTATAATTGTCCAAGCTGGTCAGCTGTACATTTTACAAAAGCATTGCTTTAATAGATGCCACAATAGAGCACATAGTAATACTGCGCAATGAGAAGGAATTGGTGAAGAGAGATCTGGTGCTATTGCACTTAACACAGCGAGTGACTAAAAGAGGTTCAGAGAGAACAAAGGACAGTGAAAAGGGTGTCAAAGTGTACAACTTTTGAACGGAGGGCTGAATTGAGAGGTTTTCATTCCTCTTCATGTTTTTTTTTAATTCAGGCTCCCTTGTGCAAGAAAGAAAATTATTTGCAATAACAAGAACAAACGTGTGGGTGGAATATGACCAGACTGGCAAGATCTTTGATGCATATGTGCCCTTTCTGAGAAATTTCTTGCCACTTTAACTGTAGATGTACATCCGCTCACCATATATCGGTTTCTAAACTCTGTGAGAAGTAGCAGAAAGAGTTGCTCTCAGACCTGACACAACCTACACTACGCTAAACCTCTGCACACAACTGTAAGAAAGATCACTTACATTTGAAATGCACTTTTGCCATTTTTAAGCACAAATATTTTTGCTAACATTCATAACACAACAATTTGTTTCTCTGTTATTACAGGTCATTACAGACTATTCAAGAAGATACATCCTTAAAGCAGCAATGTCAAATTGTACTTCTCAGAATACAACACAAGGCCAAGTGGATGTGGTTTTTGTCAGTGTGTACGCATTGGTCTTTGTTGCTGGATTAGCTCTCAACCTCACAGCACTTATAATATTTTTACTTAACTCTAAATTACGGTTGCATACCACCGTCTACATGATCCACCTAGCCTTTGCAGACCTTCTTCTGGTTTGTACCCTTCCTGTGCGGATCTATTACCATGGGGGTTTTAGGGAACTGCCACTGAAAATCTGTGAGTTTACTGGTCTAATACTGTTAGCTAACATGTATGGAAGCATCTTCCTCCTCACCTGTATTAGCTTTGACCGCTGCATAGCAGTCTGCTTCCCACTGTCTTCTCGAGTTCGTGAGGGTCGCAAGAAAGCATGGTGTGTTTGTCTGGGGATTTGGCTCCTAACTTTAGGAACAAGCTTGCCAATCTACTTCAAAGATCAGCCCATTGCTCACATCAACAGCTCTTCCAATACAGAGCACTGTTTTGAGAGATTTCCTAAATATGCCACTCAACCAGCTGCTCTCATTTCCACACTAATTGTTGGTTTTGGGATCCCATTAACTGTTATGATTCTCAGCTCATGGGGGCTCCTCCAGGCTTTAAGTAAAAGCACTGCTGCCCAGAATAGTGAGCTAGTAGACAGCGGCAGGATCAAGAGGATGATAACGACTAACTTGGCGATCTTTCTGTTCTGTTTTCTGCCATATCATTTTATGCTATTGCTGCTGTATGTTTATACAGATTCTAGTCTGCAATGCTCACTAGTACCGGTTTACCATTACAGCCTCATGATAGCTTGCCTGAATGCAATGCTGGACCCCCTTGCTTACTACTTCACCACAGAGACTTTCCGCAGGAAAATAGATGTAGAAGCTGTACGAAAAATATGGCAAATGAACAGTCACTGCTCTGAAGGGAACAACTGCCCTCCAGCCCCCCTCACTACATAAGCATGGACCCTTTTCACATTTCCTGGTTTGGAATGCAGAGGTAAACTGTAGGGTGCATGGTGGGGTCTAATAGAAAGACCCCTCCCTCTATTATGACAGAGAAAGAGACAGATTACAAATTTACTTTCACTCCATCAGCAGCTGCACTTGAAACCTCATCACAGCAGTGTTGACTGGTTGTTGTTTTTATATACATGCCGGGGTAATTTATGACAAAGAATAATGTTAGAACTGTACATCAAATCATAATATATATATATATATATATATAAAGTTTAATGTTAATCTTTATCTCTCCATTTGATTGAGGACTCTGGTTCAAAGTTCTGTTCTTTGATTTGTGTACAGCTGTGTTGTGTTCTGTTGTTACAATCTCTGTGGCAGACCTGTTTTTACATTAAAAATAAAACTATAAAAAAATGTGTTTTCATCTCGCAATTGGATGAAGTGTAGCCTACTGTAACATGAACGTGCACATGAGAGCATCATTCGATTTCGGTTTCAAGTTTTAGTCCTTTTGAAACTTGAAGAGGTGATCACCTTAAAATGCCATTGTATGTGTTAAAAATTGTGTTAAGAAAAAGAATGTCTTAAGGGGTTATAAAAATACAGGGGTGAGTAAACAATGAACTATCCCTTTAATTATTAATATCCTTTAAGTTTGCAGTAGTGGTTTTTGGAAGTTTTGTTGTTTTTCAAATGTTAATATTTGCAACCAGAGGTGCAAAAAACATATGCAAGGTATGCAATTAAGGTAGTGGATACATCCTCGAAAAAGGGAAGTTGCGCCCTGTTTGCAACTAATTTGTAAATATTTGTAAGATAAAATAAACTGCAATCAAGACATATAAAAGATAATGTTGTTATTTTAAAGACACTTGAACTTATATATTATAGAAATATAATATAATATACTATAATGAAATATATTATAGTAGGATTTTAGTCAGGATTTAAAAAAATACATTGTTTGAAAATACGTAGCTTGGATTTGATGTTTTTATTTTTCAAATTGTAATATTTGTTAAGTAATTTGTAAATATCTGTATGACAAAATTAACTGGAATTTTTATAAATGCTAAATAATGTTATTGCTTTTTCCAGAGAATGGTTTATCTCTGTTTGCTAAAGTCAGAAATGTATCAAATGCATTTTATTTAAATTAGAAGTTTGAAGTTAGTTTCTCAAGCCACCAAAACCCTTTTCCTGCCAGGCATGTTTTCACACAGTTCCCCATCAGAGTCTATGCCGAGTACAACTTGAATCTAATTAACAAATGAAACAGGTTAATTTCAATGGGTAAAACTCTACTTTGTTTATTTGGTTTTATTGTAATTCCTTTACTGGCTTGAAATCATTTCTGAAGACTTCATTGTCATGGTAAGAACTCCCAGAGGCAGATGGATGGACTCAGTCGCAGGGTTTATTGACAAGGAAAGGGGTGAGAGGTGCAACAAACAAAGGTGAAGTATTTCAAAAACAGGTAGGCCTATGACACGAACAGCAGGTGAGTAAACTCTAAACAGGGTAATTAACAAAGTGTAGATGATCAGAAAACTTTCAACAGTCTTTTGGTCTTTGTAGGAATCATGACAAACAATGGGAGGAATACACAGAGGATGAAACATACACCAAACTCAGACGATGGGAACGAATAATAAGGTAGATAAACAAACTGGTAAGTATAGAAGTAGCTAGTGACTCCGTAGTCTTAGGGTGCACATAGAAGCATGGGCGTAGCCAGCTATGAGGTCCGGGCCTCAGTCATTTTTTCATATGCAAAAATAAATGTAGAGGCTATGTACAACTGAATAAAAATATAAGCGGTTGATAATTCTTTGAGTGTCTGCATGCATGTATAATTTAGTTTAGACAGTTGGAAGTCATTTTTGTTAAACTTAAAGCATATATTTATAATCGCAAAAGAATGATATTGAACTTATGTCAATGATATTTAGTTGTTTTGGTTCGGGTTGTCCCAGTAGCCAAACTTTGGTCATACCAGTAGGATAGAGTGGGGGAAAATGCCCCCCTTAAGGAAAATGTGACATTACTGTGAAACAAAAAATAAATGTGACTAGAATTGCCATCCCAGATTTGAGTGACTGTGGCAGGAGTTATTTACCAAATAATAAAATTGCTCAGCCTTCATGATTAATTACTATTTTGACAAAAGGGGCGTTTTGCCACAGCGGTGGGGTAAAACGCCCCCAAGGTGGGGTAAAATGCCCCCTTTCATAATAGCCAGTTTGCTTCATAGATCAGCAGCAAGACTATTGTTTTTAATCTCTAAAAGTAAAAGGCAAGTAATGTATCAACATGTAGCCTATATATATATTAATGTTTATTTCAGGAATATTTTTTACATTTGATATTACATATAACATATAACTAAGACATACAAACAAATATGTTATAATTAATAAATCAAGGTCTTTGGGGGACTCCAAATTGATGGGCTGCTGCCTTCAAAGCAGTTCCCCCTTCAATAGCTCTGAGGGTATTTTGTAGAGCTTGCTCTGTATAAGCACCACGGTTACTTTGTCTCTTATATGTCCGCATCTATAAGGAGAGAAAAAAATATATATGAGGTTGAAATTTCTACAATAGGCCTACATGGGGTTGATAATTGATGTATTTGTTCACCACTATCATCAAAACAAACAGAAAACCCTAAATAAATATTAAACTTATAAATTAGTATATTTATGTAGTGAAATATATTCAATAAATGCATTAAAAGCCACTGTTTTATCCTTGTGACACCTAACCACCTTCCATCAGCTGACTGTGCTAGCAAGCTAACTAGCTTATGCTCACTTGAGGTAATTTTTTCATGATTTGTTCAAATATTTTGATTTTACCACCTAGTTATCCTGCATTAAGTGTAAAACAAAGGATTTGATAGACAGAAATGTGTTATTATAGTAATTATGATAGAGAGAAACTATGCCCCCTGGGGGGTGTTTTACCCCTCAGCGTAGGCGGCGTTTTACCCCACAAGCTATGACCTTAAAAAATAGTTTAATTTAAAAAATATAATTATATTCCTTATAAATAACATATGCTCTCAAACTACAGACTTCACTGTTCATCTATCATACATCACTGCGATATCCTGCAGAACAATATTCTCTTAAAAACTTGTTTAATAATATCTGAAAATTATAGCGCTTACCATGTAATCCTCTTCTCTTCAAATACGCCGCTGGTGTCAGCTTATCCATGGAGATTTGTTTATCCCCGTTGTCAACGTAGTTCATAGCAACAGTAAAAATGTATCTTGACTCCCTCTAGTGGTTATTTTGGGGAAAACAGGTGGGGGGCGTTCTCTTACGAGAGGTTCGGTTTTGCATACTTCGAGTCGAGCCCGCAGGGTCGACATCGGAAGCTCCTCGCAGAGGTCGCATCCGCCGTCAGCGAGGGCGAGCTCTGCATGCCCCAGTCCCAGGCAGAGAGCGCAGATGATGTGTCGGTCTCCGGCGCTGAGAGGAGCGCGGCATGAGCCGCAGGAAGTGCGAGGCATCTTTAAAAAGACGCTCGATACTCTTTTGTGAAGTTCGCTGAGAAACTTAGCTTGCTCTAAAAAAGGATACGTCGCCGGATATTTAATAAAAATATTTTATTAAAGTTTCCAACAGAAAGGAAGCTGGAAGCAGGTTGGCAGTCCAGGTAAATCAGCTTTTATTCAAGCATTCAGCTTCACAGACAAAGTATAGGCTTTTCAGCTTCACAAACACAAAACAAACTTCATAGATACAGAAGTGGCTTTTCAGCTTCACACAACTCTCCCTCACTGGCGTTCTCTGTGGCCTTTTCAAGCCCATCTCCGGTGTCACTGTAACGAGAAACAGGTGTTATGCATCATTAATCACCAGATGATTGCCCTTACCGCTTCCTCTCTCCTCAGGGACAGACACATGACCACTCCCACTCCCACTCCACAATTTTCTAAACATGCCAGAAACTAATTAGTTCCATTTAGTTAAAGTGAAGTTGGTTATAGATGGTACAAAACATTTAGAAGTATGCAATTTAGAAAACTCTCCATTGGTTCTGTTATCTCAGAAGTTTGGCCTATATAATTGTTTGGTGTGGTGGTTAGCACTGTTGCAGGGTTTGGGTCCCAACCAGGTAATCTAAATATCTTGCTCAACAGAATAGTGCATGTGACCCAAATTATAATCCAATTAAAAGAAAACAGCCATTGATGGAACAAAATTTGAAAATAAGAATGATGTAAGACATTAAGACAAGTTATTTTATTCTGCTTAGAGTTTTAATTGGAAATATACATTTTAGACTGTAGTAGTATACTAACTATCATGCATTGCATTACAGAAATAGTTCACCCCAAAAAGATAATCTTTAGTAATTCTCTCATCATTTCCTCATCCTTATGTCATCTTAAACTCCCATGACAGAACACTGACTTTCCTGTCTTCTAGGAAATCATGCACCGAACGAGCAGTATGGCTGGTGGCATTGTCATGCTGGAGGGTCATGTCAGGATGAGCCTGCAGGATAGGTACCACATGAGGGAGGAGGATGTCCCTGTAATGCACAGCGTTGAGATTGCCTGCAATGACGGCAAGCTCAGTCCGTTGACCAGACCATGATGGACCCTCCACCTCCAAATTGATCCCTCTCCAGAGTACAGGCCTCAGTGTAACACTCATTCCTTCGACCATCAACCCTGGTGAGACAAAACCACGACTCATCGGTGAAGAGCACTTTTTACCAGTCCTGTCTTGTCCAGTGAAGGTGTGTGCCCACAGGCAACGTTGGTGCCGGTGATGTTTGGTAAGGACCTGCCTTACAACATGCCTACAAGCCCTCAGTCCAGCCTCTCTCAGCCTATTGTGGACAGTCTGAGCACTGCTGGAGGGATTGTGCATTCCTGGTTTAACTCGGGCAGTTGTTGTTTCCATCCTGTACCTGTCCTGCAGGTGTGATATTCAGATGTACCGATCCTGTGCAGGTGTTGTTACACATGGTCTACCACAGCAAGGACAATCAGCTGTCCTTCCTGTCTCCATGTAGCACTGTCTTGGATGTCTCACAGTACGGACATTGCAATTAATTGCCCTGGCCACATCTGCAATCCTCATGCCTCCATGCAGCAGGTGCCTAAGGCATGTTCACGCAGATGAGCAGGGACCCTGGGTATCTTTCTTTTGGTGTTTTTCAGAGTCGGTAGAAAGGTCTCTATTGTGTCCTAAGTTTTTATAACATTGACCTTAATTGCCATAGCTGTGTGACCTTATACCATTTGTAAGCTGTTAGTGTCTTAATGACCGTTCCACAGGTGCATGTTTGTTAATTGTTTATGGTTCATTGAACAAGCATGGAAAACTTTGTTTAAACACTTTACAATAAAGATCTGAAGAATTTTGTAAAATAACTTTTTTAATTACAGTGTCTTGAAAAGGGGACGTTTCTATTTTTGCTGAGTTAATAAATAAATAAATATATACTATAGTGTAAGTTAATGTGTGATGGTAAAATGTGTTACATTTGTAATCCATTCTTCTGGACATTAAAAAAAAGTTATATATTTAGACAAATGATCTACTGACATCAGTGTATTATTAACATCAACTTTGAACACTATATTTTATTAGTTTCTTATGTAGACAAAATACATTCAACTGTAAACTAAAAACTGAAGTCTAAATTCAAATGGACCTATTCTTCATTTATTTAGTTTACAGCTAAATTAATTTTGTCTTAATAACTTCTTACCGATGGGTGGCGTCGACGAGCCAACAACGCACGCCTCAAAGTCGTGAAAAATAAAATTTTCTTCACAAGAAAATCGAATTCACCAGAAACAAGACGGAGTACATTTTTTGCATCAAGTTTGCCTCTGGACTCGGATGGAGGACTCCGATAAGAAGAACCCAGCGAAAATGTGTGCTTGTGCACTTGGGTTGGTTTTTGTTGGTTTTTTACTTTTCTACAATGTATTTTAATAATAAGATATATAGTAGCATACAATAGCGTTTTCATTACTGTTATCTTTATTAACACAGAGTAAACAGTTATATTATCTTTTTATGAAAAATAAAACGTAAACATGACAAATTGAAGTAATGTATCTATCATTAATGTAATATGCATATCAAATGAACAAGTGAAAAGATTAACTGTATTATGATCATTGAATTATGATTCTTTTTTTTATTAACGCAAAAATAAAATATTTAATTGCCTATTATATATATATATATATATATATATATAGGTGTTGGTCATATAATTAGAATATCATCAAAAAAATTATTTCAGCAATTCCATTCAAAAAGTGAAACTTGGATAATGTATACATTCATTCCACACAGACTGATATATTTCAAGTGTTCATTCCTTTTAATTGATGATTATGACTGACAACTAATGAAAACCCCCAAAATCAGTATCAATATTGAAGACACCGGGTGCCACACTCTAATCAGCTAATTAACTCAAAACACCTGCAAAGGCCTTTAAATGGTCTCTCAGTCTAGTTCTGTAGACTACACAATCATGGGGAAGACTGCTGACTTGACAGCAGTCCAAAAGATGACCATTGACACCTTGCACAAGGAGGGCAAGAGACAAAAGGTCATTGCTAAAGAGGCTGGCTGTTCACAGAGCTCTGTGTCCAAGCACATTAATAGAGGCGAAGGGAAGGAAAAGATGTGGTAGAAAAAAGTGTACAACCAATAGGGATAACCGCACCCTGGAGAGGATTGTGAAACAAAACCCATTCAAAAATGTGGGGGAGATTCACAAAGAGTGGACTGCAGCTGGAGTCAGTGCTTCAAGAACCACCACGCACAGACGTATGCAAGACATGGGTTTCAGCTGTCACATTCCTTGTGTCAAGCCACTCTTGAACAAGACACAGCGTCAGAACACAAAAAGGACTGGACTGCTGCGGAGTGGTCCAAAGTTATGTTCTCTGATGAAAGTAAATTTTGCATTTCCTTTGGAAATCAAGGACCCAGAGTCTGGAGGAAGAGAGGAGAGACACAGAATCCATGTTGCTTGAAGTCCAGTGTAAAGTTTCCACAGTCAGTGATGGTTTGGGGTGCCATGTCATGTGCTGGTGTTGGTCCATTGTGTTTTCTGAGGTCCAAGGTCAATGCAGACGTCTACAAGGAAGTTTTGGAGCACTTCATGCTTCCTGCTGCTGACCAACTTTATGGAGATGCAGATTTAATTTTCCAAAAGGATGTTGGCACCTGCACACAGTGCCAAAGCTACCAGTACCTGGTTTAAGGACCATGGTATCCCTGTTCTTAATTGGCCAGCAAACTCACCTGACCTTAACCCTAGAAAATCTATGGGGTATTGTGAAGAGGAAGATGCGATACGCCAGACCCAACAATGCAGAAGAGCTGAAGGCCACTATCAGAGCAACCTGTGCTCTCATAACACCCGAGCAGTGCCACAGACTGATCGACTCCATGCCACGCCACATTGGTGCAGTAATTCAGGCAAAATGAGCCCCAACTAAGTATTGAGTGCTGTACATGCTCATACATTTCATGTTCATACTTTTCAGTTGGCCAACATTTCTAAAAATCCTTTTTTTGTATTGGTCTTAAGTAATATTCTAATTTTCGAAGATACTGAATTTGGGTTCTCTTACGAGAGGTTCTCTCGTATTGCGTAAGGTAGCTTACGCTACGGGAAAGATTAATTTTTTCTGAGATATTGAAGCCAAAAAATTATCCTTAATTTTGTATCATTTGTCAACGCAGTGCAGCAACTGCAGACCTTGAGCGGGCTAGCTAGCGAGCTCATTGGTTGCTCTGCGGCAACTGCTGTAGACGAACTTGGGCAAACTCGCGTCCAATGAGAGGCGTCCACGCGCTTACTGCATCAAAGCCCGCCAAAATGGCCGTGGCTAGAGTGCATATAAGCGTAGTTCATAGGCTGGAACCCTGATTTTCATCTCTTCAGCGAAGCTCTTCGCATCTCTGAACTGGAAGCCGCGTCGTTCGAGGGGCATCTAGCAAGCTTGGACAGCACTCGAAGAAGCCTTTCAGATGAACAGCCTCACGCCTCACGAGAGTGCTAGGTTACATGGCCTCAGCCGCAGCAGTACTTCAGCTGGGTTTACTGCGCATGCGCCCGCTTCAGCATTGGCTAAACACCCGCGCGTCCACCAGCCGATCAAGGTGACTCAGACCTGTATTTCAGCTCTGCAGCCCTGGACAGTGGCCGAATGGTATCAGCGGGGAGTGACGATGGGAGCTGTATCTTGCTGAAAAGTCATCTCGACAGACGCGTCCAACACGGGTTGGGGCGCGGTCTGCGAGGGCTCTCCGGTTTTTGGCCTATGGTCAGTTCAGGAAAAGCTCCTTCACATAAATTGTCTGGAAATGATAGTGGTCGAGTACGCGCTTGTGTGCTTTTTCCCGGTCATTCAGGGTCACCACGTCCTGGTCCGTTAGGACAACAGATCTGTGGTATCCTACCTAAACCGTCAGGGCGGTGTCAGATCCAGGAACCTCTTCCATCTGACGAAACGCATACTGAGTTGGTCCCAGTGCCACCTGCGCTCGCTGAGGGCGACGCACGTGCCAGGCCACCTGAACGACGGCCCAGACAGACTGTCCAGAGACAATATTCCTCCAGGGGAATGGTCCCTGCATGCTCAAACAGTCCAGAAGTTATGCCGCATATTCGGCAGAGCAGAGATAGACCTCTTTGCGTCAGAAGAGAACTCTCACTGCCCAATATTTTTCTTGAAAGCGAGGGCAGCTGGCCCAGGACTGGCCCAACCGCCCGCTTTACGCCTTCCCTCCCGTCTCGCTATTGCCACAGGTAATGCAGAGGATCAGGGAAATGCGTCACTCGGTGCTCTGGCTCTGCCAGAAGGGGTAATAAACACCATCATACACGCTAGAGCCCCTTCCACGAGAAGACTCTATGCGTCAAAATGGTCTGTGTTTTAAAAATGGTGCACCGACAGAGACCTGGACCCACGGACATGTGGGGTGTCATCGCTGCTCGTGTTTTTACAAGAGCTGCTGGATAAGGGCAGATCCCCATCCACGCTCAAAGTGTATGTGGCGGCCGTCGCGCCTTCGCCGAACCCCTGCACGGCCAGTCACTGGGAAAAAGCGAGCTGGTCATCCGGCTTCCTCAAGGGAGCTAGAAGGATGACCCCCGCGCCCCATCGGTTCCTATCTGGGATCTTTCTATAGTTCTCGAAACTATGAAAGCCCCCCTTTCGAACCGCTTCAATCCGTGGATTTGAAATACCTTTCACTCTAAACCGTTTTTCTGACTGCCCTGTCATCAGTCAAACGTGTGGGAGACCTTCACGCGCTGTCTGTCAGCGCTGCGTGTCTTGAGTTTGGACCAAGTGACTCCAAGGTCATTTTAAAGCCTAGACACAGCTATGTTCCCAAGGTGATCGGTACTCCTTTCAGAGCACAGGTCATTTCCCTATCGGCGCTGCCAGCATCCGCTAGCGAAAGCGACGCCAATCTCCTTTGCCCAGTCAGAGCACTGAGATTGTATACTGCGCGCTCCACCTCTTTCAGACGCTCTGAGCAGCTTTTCGTTTCGTTCGGAGGGCGCACCAAAGGTCTCGCCGCCTCGAAACAGACACTGTCTAGATGGATAGTGGACGCTATTGCTGCCGCATACGCGTCAAAAGACCTGCCATGCCCATTGGGCATTAGGGCTCACTCCACTAGAGGCATGGCCTCATCGTGGGCATGGTCCAGCGGGATTTCCATTCACAACATATGTGAGGCAGCGGGCTGGGCTTCCCCCTCCAACTTTGTCAGATTTTACAATCTGGAAGTGCCCGCCCTGCAGGCAAAACTACTAGCGGTTTAATACGCTACAGCTCCCCTGGTGAGCTGCACTGATGGGACTCATTCCACACAGACCGGCACCGCCGCTGTGTCGTTCCTTCCCACTATGTGCTTATGTATTACACACACACTGGCCCGCACTCTTGCCGGCCAAATATTATTTCCCCACTCACAAGGGCTCCCCGGGTCCCCCACCCCGGGGCTCATGCAGTGGATGCTTGGCGCGACGGCGTTGACAATGGGTTCCGTAGCGTAAGCTAGCTTACGCATATACGAGAGAACCTCTCGTAAGAGAACGAATCGGTTACCTAACGTAACCTCGGTTCTCTCTAGATGAGGGAACGAGTATTGCGTAGCCGCCGTGCTTCGCGCCACGCAGCGACTTTCGCTTCATTCAATGAAAACCAGGGTTCCGGCCTCACGAACTACGCTTATATGCACTCTAGCCACGCCCATTTTGGCGGGCTTTGATGCAGTAGCGCGCGGACGCCTCTCATTGGACGCGAGTTCGCTCAAGTTCGATCTATAGGCTGCAGCAGTTGCCGCAGAGCAACCAATGAGCTCGCTAGCTAGCCCGCTCAAGGTCTGCAGTTGTTCACCTCTACACACAAGCATTACACTTCCCATGTCCCGATCAGAGCCCACTCACATAAAGCGGACACAGCCCGCTCGAGTGTTAGAGTCAATAAGCGGCTCACGAATACGTCGCGTGCGCCCATTCTCTGCCCGCTCTGTCACACGGCCAGCAAACACTTCTCTGTATGTAAGTCCCGTGCCCGTGACTATGCTCGCAGCATCACTTAACAGATGTGACTCTTTCCCCATTCACCTCAATCGGAAGTCACTCACAGAACAGCCTGTCCCTGCTGTCTGCGAGCAGTCATGCATAAGCACAGTAAGCGCTCACACATTCTGTTCAGCGCTGTGTGCAGCAATCAGGGCGATTTGGCCATTCACCCTCTAGCGTTATGCTTCAAAGCGTGGGAAGCTATCCCAGGGATATCCAAATGGGTGTTAAGCACAATAAAACAGGGCTATTTGCTACAGTTCGATCGCCGCCCTCCCGCTTCAGAGCTGGCTCGAAACTATTGTGAACACGGAAGCAGCCTGCATGCTTCAGCTCAGAAATAGCAAACCTTCTGTGCAAAAGGGCTATAGAGAAGTGCCGCCTTAGCTGAGCGAGTCGGGGTTTTACAGCCATTATTTTCTTGTTCCCAAGAAAGACGGCGGCCTCAGACCAATATTAGATCTCAAGGGTTTGAACAAGGTGCTTGCAAAAGACCGTTCAAAATGCTTACAATCAGGAAACTCCTCGCGCATACGGCGCCAGGGGACTAGTTTATCTCTCTCGATCTGAAAGATGCCTACTTTCAGATTCAGATAAATCCCGTCACAGGCCATTCTTGAGATTAGCCGACGGCCAGGTTTATCAATACACCGTCCTTCCGTTCGGCCTGTCTTTAGCACCCGTACTTTCACGAAGTGCATGGATCGCGGCGCTTGCACCCCTCGTGAGTCAGGGCTTGCGAATTCTGAACTATTTGGACGACTGGCTGATTATGGCACAGTCACATACGGAGCTTCTGTCTCACAGAACAGTTCTCCTCAGCCATCTGAACAGTTTGGGTCTTGTAGTCAACTGGACCAAGTGCTCACTACAGCCCAGTCAGGCAATTTCCTTCCTTGGAATAGAACTAGACTCCGTGGCAATGACGGCTCGCTTATCTACACAGCGTGCGCGCCGTGTTCAGCGACTAGCCGCGTCCTTTCAGATGAACAGCCTCACGCCTCTGAAAAAATTTCAGAGAGTGCTAGGTTACATGGCCTCAGCCGCAGCAGTACTTCAGCTGGGTTTACTGCGCATGCGCCCGCTTCAGCATTGGCTAAACACCCGCGCGTCCACCAGCCGATCAAGGTGACTCAGACCTGTATTTCAGCTCTGCAGCCCTGGACAGTGGCCGAATGGTATCAGCGGGGAGTGACGATGGGAGCTGTATCTTGCCGAAAACTCATCTCGACAGACGCGTCCAACACGGGTTGGGGCGCGGTCTGCGAGGGCTCTCCGGTTTTTGGCCTATGGTCAGTTCAGGAAAAGCTCCTTCACATAAATTGTCTGGAAATGATAGCGGTCGAGTACGCGCTTGTGTGCTTTTTCCCGGTCATTCAGGGTCACCACGTCCTGGTCCGTTAGGACAACAGATCTGTGGTATCCTACCTAAACCGTCAGGGCGGTGTCAGATCCAGGAACCTCTTCCATCTGACGAAACGCATACTGAGTTGGTCCCAGTGCCACCTGCGCTCGCTGAGGGCGACGCGCGTGCCAGGCCACCTGAGCGGCGGCCCAGACAGACTGTCCAGAGACAATATTCCTCCAGGGAATGGTTCCTGCATGCTCAAACAGTCCAGAAGTTATGCCGCATATTCGGCAGAGCAGAGATAGACCTCTTTGCGTCAGAAGAGAACTCTCACTGCCCAATATTTTTCTTGAAAAGCGAGGACGCGCTGGCCCAGGACTGGCCCAACCGCCCGCTTTACGCCTTCCCTCCCGTCTCGCTATTGCCACAGGTAATGCAGAGGATCAGGGAAATGCGTCACTCGGTGCTCTGGCTCTGCCAGAAGGGGTAATAAACACCATCATACACGCTAGAGCCCCTTCCACGAGAAGACTCTATGCGTCAAAATGGTCTGTGTTTTAAAAATGGTGCACCGACAGAGACCTGGACCCACGGACATGTGGGGTGTCATCGCTGCTCGTGTTTTTACAAGAGCTGCTGGATAAGGGCAGATCCCCATCCACGCTCAAAGTGTATGTGGCGGCCGTCGCGGCCTTCGCCGAACCCCTGCACGGCCAGTCACTGGGAAAAAATGAGCTGGTCATCCGCTTCCTCAAGGGAGCTAGAAGGATGACCCCCCCCGCGCCCCCCATCGGTTCCTATCTGGGATCTTTCTATAGTTCTCGAAACTATGAAAGCCCCCCTTTCGAACCGCTTCAATCCGTGGATTTGAAATACCTTTCACTCTAAACCGTTTTTCTGACTGCCCTGTCATCAGTCAAACGTGTGGGAGACCTTCACGCGCTGTCTGTCAGCGCTGCGTGTCTTGAGTTTGGACCAAGTGACTCCAAGGTCATTTTAAAGCCTAGACACAGCTATGTTCCCAAGGTGATCGGTACTCCTTTCAGAGCACAGGTCATTTCCCTATCGGCGCTGCCAGCATCCGATAGCGAAAGCGACGCCAATCTCCTTTGCCCAGTCAGAGCACTGAGATTGTATACTGCGCGCTCCACCTCTTTCAGACGCTCTGAGCAGCTTTTCGTTTCGTTCGAGGGCGCACCAAAGGTCTCGCCGCCTCGAAACAGACACTGTCTAGATGGATAGTGGACGCTATTGCTGCCGCATACTGGCGTCAAAAGACCTGCCATGCCCGTTGGGCATTAGGGCTCACTCCACTAGAGGCATGGCCTCATCGTGGGCATGGTCCAGCGGGATTTCCATTCACGACATATGTGAGGCAGCGGGCTGGGCTTCCCCCTCCACCTTTGTCAGATTTTACAATCTGGAAGTGCCCGCCCTGCAGGCAAAACTACTAGCGGTTTAATACGCTACAGCTCCCCTGGTGAGCTGCACTGATGGGACTCATTCCACACAGACCGGCACCGCCGCTGTGTCGTTCCCTTCCCACTATGTGCTTATGTATTACACACACACTGGCCCGCACTCTTGCCGGCCAAATATTATTTCCCCACTCACAAGGGCTCCCCGGGTCCCCCACCCCGGGGCTCATGCAGTGGATGCTTGGCGCGCACGGCGTTGACAATGGGTTCCCGTAGCGTAAGCTAGCTTACGCAATACTGAGAGAACCTCTCGTAAGAGAACGAATCGGTTACCTAACGTAACCTCGGTTCTCTCTAGATGAGGGAACGAGTATTGCGTAGCCGGCCGCTGTTCGCGCCACGAGCGACTTTCGCTTCATTCAATGAAAACCAGGGTTCCGGCCTCACGAACTACGCTTATATGCACTCTAGCCACGCCCATTTTGGCGGGCTTTGATGCAGTAGCGCGGACGCCTCTCATTGGACGCGAGTTCGCCCAAGTTCGTCTATAGGCTGCAGCAGTTGCCGCAGAGCAACCAATGAGCTCGCTAGCTAGCCCGCTCAAGGTCTGCAGTTGCTGCACTGCGTTGACAAATGATACAAAATTAAGGATAATTTTTTGGCTTCAATATCTCAGAAAAGATGAATCTTTCCCGTAGTGTAAGCTAGCTTACGCAATACTCGTTCCCTCATCTAGAGAGAACCGAGGTTACGTTAGGTAACCGAGTCGATTTTCATTAGTTGTCAATTAAATGAAATAAACATTTGAAATATATCAGTGTATGTGTAATGAATGAATATAATATCCAAGAGTTACTGAAATAAATCAACTTTTTGATGATATTCTAATTATATGACCAGCACCTGTATGTATCTATATATACAGCTCCCGAGTGTTCTCTGGCGCATGGAATTTACGTCAACGTCTGAAAACGCGCTCTCAGTTCGTTCATTCGCTGCTGAAATATAGTACACTCACAGCTATTCACTAGGAAATAGTGAATGAGTGAACGAGTGGATGATTTTAGACACAGCATAAGATTTTTTGCTATTGTTCCTCTGTCTTTGTTAGGTTAGCATAGTCCATTCTTGTTTTGTTTGCATATTACAAATAACTTTGCATGAAGTCAAATTAAATATTCAGAATGCACCACTCCAATAATATGTCCTTTATGACAGGATAAGGAACAAAACCAATGTGGCACATCAGTGGACTTAATTAAAAATTCACTCTTTTAGCTATCCACAGGTGCATCCTAATTGTGATAACATTTTAGCTAAAATTGTTCCTAAAGAAGTTAAGATCAAGTTTCAATTGTAAGCTTGTATGGTAATCAAATTTTTCAGCTGAGACAAATACGTATAACTATTTCTGACAGTGGGTCATACGGATGGGCGATACCACTTATTTTCTTTTCGATCAGATACCAAGTATTTTTAGGTCAGTATCGCCGATGTCGATACCAATGCAGATGCCTCTAATAATTTGACAAATAAACAAAGTCTTTGGATAAAATATATAACTTAAATTATTACTTACATTTTGTATATATTTATAGGCCTAAGCAGAAATTATTAGGCTGCTTTGTTTACCTTTTAAAAATGTGTAAGTACAAGCAACATATAAAACCACAAAAGTAACCATAGGTATTAACATATGGTAACTATTACTTAAACCAAGTAACAATATGAATACTAAAGTAATGCTGTAGCAAAACCATGGTTAATTTAATGCAAAAAAAAAATAAATACATTAAAAAAAAACAATATGGTTCTACAGTCGTGGTTACAAGTCATTGTTAATACAATATTACTACAGTAAATCCATGGGTAGTTTTCATAAGGGTATCGTTTATTAACGAGGATTAAAGAACATTATCAATGTTTTAACACCTCTGCAATTAAATAAGCCTGTAAAAATGGTCACACAAGCCCACTATAATACATGTCATGTCTAGGTTTGTCATTACATAGTGTGAATAACTCCAGATGATGTTTTTCTGTCATTACCTCAGTAAACCACTGCCCCTGTTTGAACGAGCATTATGACTGAAAGGGTGAGCACTGTCTGCTGGTGTCTTTTAGCATTTCTGTGCGTCAATATGAGCGGAAGCCTTGATAGAGAAGAAACGAAGAGAGCGGATAAACTCAAGCCTTGCGCAACTTAAGGGCATTATAGTTCATGCCTACAATTTGGATGTAAGTGAAACAAGTTAAATACACAACAACAAAATATTAACATTATGTATCTCTTTGTACCAGTATGAAGTTATTTTTGTTTATATTTATATTAAATTTAATTTAATTTTCCTGACCTGTCCCACAGCAATCTAAATTGGAGAAGGCTGATGTTCTTGAGAACAGTTCAGCACATGGAAAACCTTCAAAAAGGCAATGGACAAGGTTAGTCTTTATGTGTTAAATATAATTTAGCTCAAAGATTCAATGTCCATAGCATTTCATTTTTAAACCGTATTAACTATCAGTTTTGGGAAAGTTACTTGAAAAAAATGTATCCATTACAAATGACTAATTACTTTTCTAAAATTGTAATCGGAATATTATTCTGATTACTGTATGGAGCAGTTATTCAATTTCTAATTACTTTAAAGTTACTTTTTTAGAACCCTTTCACAGAAAGTGTTTGTTTTTCCACTGAATAAAAAAATAATGTGTATATTTCTTCCGTGTTCATTGTTGCCCAGAAGTCATACACCGAAGCCGAATACCTTATTCGGAAAGGCACGGATAATGACTTCAAAACGAATAACGAATTCATCCGAAAAATATATATATTTTTTTTATTTGACTGACTATCCAAAAAGCACAAGTATAAAGGGAAATTTTAAATAAACTTATCCAAAATACAATGAATTTATGAATCTGTGCAGCCAATATTTTACAACTTTATGAATAAAAATGTGCACGGTGTGATTTCCGATCGGATGGCTGCGGTCTCGACTCATTTGTGGTCTTTGTTAATTGTGCATGTCTGGAGCTTGTCAATGTAACATTAACTAAGATACGACATTATTTCAACTTTCCACTTCTTGAAATGTCTAATGTAATATATGTGATTCACACATAATTCCCATGTATTTATTTATAGCCTAAACCTTAGCGCGATGTTAAATTCCTGACACGAAGTGTTGATTTCACGTCGGAGCTCTTCTAGCCATCTCTCAAAGTTGATCACATTTCTATTCACATCAGCGATTATGGTTATTTACTGGTTTTGACTTAATTCCAAAAAAAAGTTAAAATGCTCCATAGAGTATTCATCTATTAGGAATACTACTTCTTATGGAAAATGAAGAAACTGAAACATTATTTTTTTCTTCTTCTTTAAACTGTGCTGAATTTGAAAATGTTAAGTGTTCTTGAACTCTGGTAAGGTGCTATATGAATTTAACATTATTATTATTATTATTATTATTTAACTAAATAATGGTCTCCTTTCATTAAAATTCCTGATAGATTTATGGGAAATTCATGTGTTTGTGGGCTATATTGATTTTCTTTAAAGGTTTGAAATTGTATTTATTATCCACTGCAAAAAGGTGTGCTTGACATTTCACATTTTGCTTGACAACTCATTCTGTTATACATGTACAGACAAATAAAAATGATTTCATGCAGATATTAATATCTGAAATACCAGGAGAAACCTAAGTTAACAACATATTCCACTGTTAATGCAGCCTACAAATTCAGCATCATCTAGTAAGAAAAAAAAGAATAAAATAATATTTAAAAAAAAATTATAATTGCATATTATTACTATTATTATTATTATTAGTCTATTATTATGAAAAAGCATATACAAGGCATATTTTATTAATAGAAACTAAAAAGAGTAATACTTAAAAATGGGCGTTTCATTTAATTTTGACGCACTTCCTGTTTAAGCCCCGCCAAACCCGGTTCTTTCTGAATACAGAGACAGATACAGATCATTTTGTCATATGAAAAGATACAGATATAAATACAGATAATGCCTCCACTGCACACACCTACTCAGCACCACACATTTATCTCTTATAATTACTTAATAATAGCATTATTGAAAGTCAGTAACTGTAATCTGATTACAAGAATTTAAAATGTAATGTTCCTTTTATTTTATTTTTTAAAACAATCAGATTATAGCCAACACTGCTCAATATTATTTCAAACATATAGATGGACAGTCCCTACTGATCTCTCGGTGGAATTCATGATTGACAAAATGTTTAAAAGAAATCAGACCCTTGTTATACATGTATCACTTTGCTTTGATTTTCAGTTGGTAGTCACAGACCAGGCACTGGGTTAGAGTCTCGACAAAGATACAGTAGTGGTTATATTCATTGCATGCACAAGGTGAATAACTTGCTCCTGAGCTGCCCTGGGATGGACAAGTCTATTGGCACAAGTCTGCTAAACCATTTGCTGAAATCTTTGGCAAATATTAGTACTGAGGCCAGTAGCATGAGTTCTGTTGGCACCTCCAGGCCTCTTCCAATATCCCCTACACATTCCCTCTAAGCCTGATCTCCTTACAGTCCCACCCTCTCCGCCTGCACACCCCTCCCTACTCTCCTTCCCACTCTCCTAGAGTCCAACTCATTAGAGAGCGAAGTTACGACATACACAGAGAACAGCTCTCTTCACCCAGGTCTCCTTCCCCTCAGCATCTGGGACAATCAGCCCTTCCCCCTTCATTCCTTGGGGTGATCCCTCCATGTGGAGGCCCTGCTGAATGAATCCAGCCCAGCCCACATTTGCCTTTCCTGGCCTGCACTCCCATACCAAATCATTTCCATTACATTTGATCTCTTGAGAGGTCGGAGTGCTTTCCATTCAGAGGGGGCTGGATACATAATATTGGGTTACACAGTCTTCCTGTGTTTTGTGGTATCATTTGAAGCACTGTACTGCATGTTTGGTTGATTATGCTGTTTGCATGCTTTGAGGGTATGAATAAAAATGTTTGATGACACCAAAGTCACCCTCTTTGACTGACATTACGATATTGTATGTTAGTGTTCATTTAGAGGAATTGCAGTCTTGACTGCTTTTAGCACAACTGAATGTCTTGTATTGGGCAATATTAGATTACCTTAGGGGGCTTTGTTTGTGTTGATTTTTTTTCTCTCTTACCTTTTTAATTTTTCATATTATTTTACATTGTTAAGTTGTAGAAATTTAATATTTTGGACATGTAATAAAGGGGTTCTGTTGAAATTCTTACCTAAAATGCAAATCTCTGTAATCTGTGGACCAATAATGGCTTAGAATGTGTAAAATGGAGGAGATGAACATCTCAGCCGTTTAGGGCTTCAGGTCAACTGGGAAAAGAGCAAGCTCGCCCCGGTTCAGAGCATCTCTTTTATCTGCATGGAGTTAGAATCAGTCTCAATGTCAATGCGCCTCACCAACGAGCACGCGCAGTCAGTGCTGAAATGCCTCGCCGCCTTCAGGCGTGAGTTTTTCTGTTTCTGCTGTTCTCGATGGAGAATATAATGCGCCAGAGATAAAGTTGCTCAAGATCCACAAAATGAAAAACCATTAATGCATCTGACCAGTAACCAAACTACAAATAAAGAATGATACAAGCAACATTTTCTCCATTATCTAGGAAAACCATACTATTACTTTGCTTTTAGATGTCACTTGTAACATGCCACTTGAGAGGTGCAGCTCGTGCCAACCAGATGCTACACTTTCATGCCAAAATAATCAAACTGCCCCCTAATGGATTGCTCCTCACTTCCCTAGTGTCCCACTACATCTGAAAATACATTTTTCACATCTGGGAAAAACATTGATCCCCTAACTGCCCCCCTCATTCACTGGAAATAAACCATGTAGGGCAGGGATGCTCAATCTTGTGCCTGGACATTTACATCTTTATCTTTAGTTCAGCTTGTGATCATACTCAACACTTGGTAATTGCTTTTGCAAAGTTAGTCTTATAAAGTAGGCTACTACAAAGAATGGGCTTTATTCATGTTGTGTGACCATCCAGGCTGTGCAGTCTGGAAACCAGTTTGGGCCTTGTGATCCCCTGATTCCCCTTGAGGTTCATTATTGAGTATCAGCTGGCGGGGAGAGTGTTCAGAGATGAATGGGGCGTTTGTTTGGCTTTGGATATTGTATGCAAGGGAAACAGATGGGGGTTGCATAACTTGGGTGTACAGTGGTGCATAAAACGTTGGGAGTTCTTTAGCTTCCTAGCAAAGCAACAGAGCCTAAATTTTTTTTTCATACTTAAAAGAAAAATATACTTACAGTTGAAGTCAGAAGTTTACATACACCTTAGTCAAATAAATTTAAACTCAGTTTTTCACAATTCCTGACATTTAATTGTAGAAAACTTTACCCGTCTTAGGTCAGTTAGGATCACTACTTTATTTTAAGAATGTGAAATGTCAGAATAATTGTAGAGAGAATTGTTTATTTCAGCTTTTATTTCTTTCATCACATTCCCAGTGGATCATAAGTTTACATACACTTTGTTAGTATTTGGTAGCAATGCCTTTAAATTGTCTAACTTGGTTCAAACTTTATGACTAGCCTTCCACAAGCTTCTCACAATGAAATTTTTTCCCATTCCTCCAGACAGAACTGATGTAACTAAGTCAGGTTTGTAGGTCTCCTTGCTTTTTCAGTTCTGCCCACATATTTTCTATCAGATTGAGGTCAGGGCTTTGTGATGGCCACTCCAATACCTTGACTTTGTTGTCCTTAAGCCATTTTGCCACAACTTTGGTGTATGCTTGTCCATTTGGAAGAGCCATTTGAGACTGAGCTTTAACTTCCTGGCTGATGTCTTGAGATTTTGATTCAATAGATTCACATAATTTTCCTTCCTCATGATGCCATCTATTTTGTGAAGTGCACAAGTCCCTCCTGCAGCAAAGCACCCCCACAACATGATGTTGCCACTCCCATGCTTCATGGTTGGGATGGGGTAATTTGGCTTACAAGACTCACCCTTTTTCCTTCAAAAATAACGATGGTCATTAGGGCCAAACAGCTGCATTTTTGTTTCATCAGACCAGAAGAAATTTCTTAAAAAAAGTAAGATCGTTGTCCTTATGTGCACTTGCAAACTGTAGTCTGGCTTTTTTATGGCAGTTTTGGAGCAGTTGTTTCTTCCTTGCTGAGCACCCTTTCAGTTTATTTCGATATAGGACTCGTTTTACTGTGGATATAGATACTTGTCTACCTGTTTCCTCCAGCATTTTCACAAGGCCCTTTGCTGATGTTCTGGGATTGAATTGCACTTTTCGGCACCAAACTACATTAATCTCTAGAAGACATAATGCATCTCCTTCCTGAACAGTATGATGGCTGCATCGTCCCATGGTGTTTGTACTTGCATACTATTGTTTGTACAGATGAACAGTGGTACCTTCCAGCAATTGGAAGATTGCTCCCAAAGATGAACTAGACTTGTAAGGTCCACAATTTTTTTTCTGAGGTCTTGGCTGATTTCTTTTGATTTTCTAATGATGTAAAGCAAAGAGGCACAGAGTTTGAAGGTAGGCCTTAAAATACATCCACAGGCACACCTCCAATTGACTCCAATTAGCCTATCAGAAGCTGTCTTTTTCTGGAATTTTCCACGCTGCTTATAGGAACAGTTAACTTCTGACCCACTGGAATTGTTATATTCAATTAAAAGTGAAATAATCTGTAAACAATTGTTAGAAAAAAATATTTGTGTCATGTACAAAGTAGATGTCCTAGATTACTTGAGAAAACTATAGTTTGCTAATATGAAATCTGTGGAGTGGTTAAAAAATGTGTTTGAATGGCTTCAACCTAAGTGTATGTAAACCTCTGACTTCAACTGTACATATAACACTGAAGATCTCAAATTGAATGTCAGTAATGAATGAAAGTTTGTTGGTCTATCACAAGTCACTTTTTTTGTAACAATACCACTCAAATGTTGTATGTTATCAAGATGTTACAGCATATGTTACAGATGAAAAACAGAATAAAGTTGCACTCACTCCTTTGCAGACTGAAGAGAGCATGCCGCGCGGGCACACTTCAAGCGCTGACAGACAGGGATACAGTAATGGAATGTATGGGGGTTGGGACAGATGGATAGTATTTGTATGCATAGATGAGGAAGTCAACTTCTTAAACCAGTTAGAGCACGGTTATTACACTTTAACGGATTGTCAGCTACCTTAGTGTACATCATCAACATAAAACTTCAGTAGGAGTAAAATCTTTCTTTGGCAGGGAGAGCTGCTATATGAGGATACCGTATGTGATGTATTTATCATATTTCTAATATATTGGAGCTGGATGTGATGATAACGGATCGCATTTGAGAGTTGGCTTTGACGTTGTGGATCTCGTCTGAGAGCTGCCGTAACATTTACTGATCACATCTGAAAGCTGGTTATGGAGTTACTGGATCGCGTGTGAGAGCTGGCTGTGACATTAATGGATCGCGTGTGAGAGCTGGCTGTGATTTTAACAGATCGCGTGTGAGAGCTGGCTGTGATGTTAATGGATCGTGTGTGAAATCTGGCTGTGATTTAAATGGATCGCGTGTGAGAGCAGGATGTGATGTTGACTGATCGCATGTGAGAGCTGGCTGTGACGTTAATGGATCGTGTGTGAAATCTGGCTGTGATTTAAATGGATCGCGTGTGAGAGCAGGATGTGATGTTGACTGATCGCATGTGAGAGCTGGCTGTGACGTTAATGGATCGTGTGTGAGAGCTGGCTGTGATTTTAATGGATCGCTTGTGAGAGCTGGCTGTGATTTTAACAGATAGCGTGTGAGAGCAGGATGTGATGTTAACGGATCACATGTGATAGCTGGCTGTGACGTTAATGGAACGCGTATGAGAGCTGGCTATGAAGTTAAGGGATCACATGTGAGAACTGGCTGTGACGTTAATGGATCGCACGTGAGAGCTGGCTGTGACATTAAAGGATCACATGCGAGAGCTAGTGGTGACGTTAACGGATCGCATGTGAGAGCTGGCTATGACATTAACGGATCGCGTGTGAGAACTGGATTGACGTTAATGGATCACATGTGAGAACTTGCAGTGATGTTGATGGATCTAGGTGAGAGCTGCGTTTTGCATAGACAGATTTAGTTAAGAGAGGTGTATTGCTTTGACAGATCTAGGTGAGATCTGGATGTGATGTTAATTGATCGAGGGTGAGAGCTGGCTGTGACGATAACGGATCACGTATGAGAGCTGGCTTTGACGTTAAGGGATCGCTCGCGTGTGAGAACTGGATGTGGTGTTATGGATCTCATCTGAGAGCTGGCCGTGACATTTACTGATCTCATCTGAAAGCTGGCTGTGACGTGAATGGATCGCATGTGAGAGCTGGCTGTGACGTTAACAGATTGTGTGTGTGAGAGCAGGCTGTGAAATTAATGGATGGCATGAGAGAGCTGTCTGTGACATTAATGGATCGCGTGTGAGAGCAGGATGTGATGTTAACGGATCGCATGTGATAGCTGGCTGTGACGTTAATGGAACGCGTATGAGAGCTGGCTATGACATTAACGGATCGCGTGTGAGAACTGCGATTGACGTTAATGGATCACATGTGAGAACTGGCAGAGATGTTGATGGATCTAGGTGAGAGCTGCGTTTTGCATAGACGGATCTAGTTAAGAGAGGTGTATTGCTTTGACAGATCTAGGTGAGATCTGGATGTGGTGTTATGGATCTCGTCTGAGAGCTGGCCGTGACTTTTACTGATCTCATCTGAAAGCTGGCTGTGACGTGAATGGATCGCATGTGAGAGCTGGCTGTGACGTTAACAGATTGTGTGTGTGAGAGCAGGCTGTGAAATTAATGGATGGCATGAGAGAGCTGTCTGTGACATTAATGGATCGCGTGTGAGAGCTGGCTGTAATTTTAACGGATCACGTGTGAGAGAAGGATGTGATTTTAACGGATTGCGTGTGAGAGAAGGATGTGATTTTAACGGATTGCGTGTGAGAGAAGGATGTGATTTTAACGGATTGCGTGTGAGAGAAGGATGTGATTTTAACGGATTGCATGTGAGAGAAGGATGTGATGATAACGGATTGCATGTGAGAGCTGGCTGTGACGTTAACAGATCGCATGTGCGAGCTGGCTGTGACGTTAACGGATCGCATGTGAGAGCTGGCCGTGACGTTAATGGTTCACATGTGAGAGCTAGCTGTGACGTTAAAGGATTGCGTGTGAGAGCTGGCTGTAATTTTAAGGGATCGTGTGTGAGAGCTAGATGTGATGATAACAGATTGCGTATGAGAACTGGATGTGACGTTAACGGATTCGCATGTGAGAGCTGGCTGTGAAGTTAACGGATCTCGTGGGAAAGCTGGCTGTGACGTTAACTGACCGTGTCTGAGAGTTGGCTGTGACGTTAACAGATCGCATGTGAGAGCTGGCTGTGATGTTAACTGTTCGTGTCTAAGATCTGGCTGTGAAGTTAACAGATCTCGTGGGAGAGCTGGCTGTGATGTTAACTGACCGTGTCTGAGAGTTGGCTGTGACATTAACAGATCCCGTGTGAGATCTGGCTGTGACGTTAACTGACCGTGTCTGAGAGTTGGCTGTGACGTTAACAGATCCCGTGTGAGATCTGGCTGTGACGTTAACGGATCGCATGCAAGAGCTGGCGATAAAGTTAACGGATCACGCGTGAGATCTGGCTGTGACGTTAACAGATTGCATGCAAGAGCTGGCGGTAAAGTTAACAGATCGCGTATGAGAGCTGGATTTGACTTTAACGGATCGCATGTGAGAACTGGCTGTGATGTTGATGGATCTAGGTGAGAGCTATGATTTGCCTTGAAGGATCTAGTTGAGAGCTGTGTTCTGGGGTTTTCCGCAGACTACAACGAACACATTGGAGACAACACTTCTCTACTCCTCGTGCCAGGCCCAGCCAAAAGAAGAGTCGACGTACCAAACCCAGGACCTTCTCCACCCCAAGATGTCCAGCCTGGTCATGCACCCATTCCAAAACTTGATTCTGCAGACAATGGGGCACTATCACTTGTTTCATCTGGTCAAGAGTCTTTGGATCGCATACCTCTCTGCAAAGCAACCTCCCCTCAACACATATGCGAGTCCAATGTCGTAGCAACATCTGGGTTGACCGATCTTCTGCTGCTCGCTCTTTTGGGGCAGGCCCTCTCCCTCTGTCCCTGTAGACCCATAACCTTGACACTACAGGATCTGTACGTTGGGCCCTGACCCAATCGGCCAGAAGACTGGGGCCAAGTCTGTCCTCTGGATTTTTCTGTGCTGCTATTCCACCATCCCGGCATTCCTTAAGATGCTCCCTCACTGGAACAAAAGCCTGCACACAGGCACAAACTACTTCAGGTGCCACATATCCGATCCAACCACAAGGGGCTACCCAGTCCTCGGCTGGGCTACCTTCCGTTTCACCCCTAGGCCACCTGGACAGGGCATCAGCATTTCCATTCGTCCGCCCAGATCTATAGCGCACCTCAAACTGGAACCCTGCCAGCTGGGCTGCCTACCGCTGCTCCACTGCACCTAGGTTTGCTGTATTCAAATGATCCAATGGATTATTATCTGTGAACACAGTAAAGGGAGACACATAGATATTCTGTAAACTTTTCCACTATGGCCCATTTTAAGGCCAGCAATTCCAGTTTGAATGAGCTGTAGTTTTTATCATTCCTTTCAGCTGGACGGAGGCTTCTACTTGCATAAGCAATCACTTTCTCCTGCCCCTCCTGTACCTGTGCCAGCACTGCCCCAAACCTTTCTGGCTAGATTAGTGTACAACACGAATGGCAACTGAAAGTCAGCATATGTCAATATTGGTGCTTGTAAGAGGCTGAATTTTAATTTCTTGAAAGCTGTATCCTGTGCCTCTCCCCATGCCCAATGAACTTTTCTACCTGGAGCAGATTGGGTGCACCTCTTTGATGTACCCCACATCATTGAATTCAGGGGTGCTGCAATCTGGGCAAAATCTTTGATAAAATGCCTGTAGTATCCCGCTAGGCCCAAGAAAGCCCGAAGTTGAGTAATATTCTGAGGAGTTGTCCAGGCCTCCACTGCCCGCAGTTTCTCTGGGTCTGGTGAAACGCCACCTTCTGCAATCACATGGCCTAAATACTGGACTTTAGTCTGAAAAAGAGAATACTTGATGGGTTTAACTTTTAAGCCATAATTCCCCAGACGACTGAAAACCAAATCCAGGTGGGAAATATGATCCTCAAAGGATGGGGAATTATATCATCCAAATAAAGCAGCAGTGTTTCAAAATTTTGGTCACCCAGGCAGCTCTCCACCAGTCTCTGAAAAGTTCCTGGGGCATTACATACCACCATCGGCATCCAATTAAATTCAAATAGCCCCATCGGAGTCACAAAAGCAGTCTTTTCTTTGTCAGCTGGGTGCACCCCCCACCTGCCAATACCCATGTGCTAAATCTAATGTTGAAAACATGCTAGATTTTTTCAATGAAGCCAATGATTCCTCAATTCTGGGGAGTGGGTATGCATCTTTATGGGTAACACCATTCAGCCGCCTGTAGTCTACGCAGAAACGAAGGGTGCCGTCCTTCTTTCTTACCAGCACTACAGGTACTGCCCAAGGACTATAGCTTTCCCTAATGATCCCATGGTCCATCATATTCCCCAAAAACCACCTGACCTCTTGGTACAATTTTGGTGGAATTCTACTATATCGTTCTCTAATTGGCGCAGAATCACCTGTAGGTATGACATGTTGGACCTTATCAGTATACCCATAATCTTCATCATGTTCTGAAAAAACCTTCTAATGCTTAGATAATAATTTGGTAATCATCTCCTGTTGTTCAATGGTAAATTGTAACGGCTCTACTCTAAAGAAACAGCTACCGGCCAAGACGCATGTTCTGATGGTAATTCCTGCACTCTAGTCTGCCTGACCCCTACCTCCACGGTCTCCTCATCCAATGGTCTTAACTCTACTTCTCCTTGAGATTTCAAAGGGCATAACTCTACATCAAAAATATGCCCTATCCGACAACACTTAAAAAGTGTCACTGGAGCTGGGGAAAGGTTCAATATTCAGACCATAACTCTACCCTTTGACACTGTACTAAGTGACAGGGCTACCAGTAACTGCCCTGGCAAAGCATCTTCTTGGAGAGGCTCTACCAAGCCCACATAGTCCTTTCCATCAGGTAGTAAACGTGCACAGGCCTCTACCACAACCTCCGAATGAGCTGGAATAACCTTCAGTCTTCCCTGTGGCCAATAAATAGAACTTACCTGCCCTAACTCATCAGCAAACTTTAACAAATCTTCACACACAGAGAACATTTGACGTCACACCTTAACTTGGGCTACACTTTCTAACCCCGAACAACTGTCCCCAGGCTGCGTCATCAAAAATTCTCTACATTCTCTGATTACATTCATGCCAATCAATCCCGGATACGATGACCCACAGGAATCTTTAACAAACAATACTCCTCTTTTTGGTATTATTTCTCCACATATATTTAAGTCCACCTCAATATACCCAATGTATGGAATAACTAACCCATTAGCAGCTACCAGATTAAACTTTTGAATGGGTGGCCGTCCAGTTTCAAAATGTTTCTTAAAGTAACTTTCTGTCAATGTCGTCACTTGTGACCCAGTATCAATTAAACAAGGTGTTTTAACCCCTTGTATAACTACTTCGACTACCGGACATTGCCCTATTAAATGTTCTTTGTTCTCTAATTGGCCACTACCCAAAATACCCACTGTTTGGGCCTGCACAGTGGGTTTTATTAGTTTAAAGACCCCTGTGCTCCATCCGCAACCCTACAACGCCTTTCAATGTGGCCAACTCGCTTACAACGACGGCAAATAGGTCTTCCCCGATGGTCGAATTGATCAGAGTCTCTTCGGCCTCCCCTTAACTCATTCCTAGTTCCTGCACTTTCGCTTCTTGGTAGTAGATTCTGTACCCCCTCACGCACTTCTTTAATCATTCCAGCCAAAATTTCTTTTATTTCACCATTCAACTGCAAAAACACCTCCTGTCTAATTTCCTTAACTAAATTTGTTGTATCCAGGCGAGGTATTACCTGCACTGTTGTGGCTACTGCTTGTGCTATTTCCCCAAACTCATCGGCTCGTAAAATTGCTTCCTGTTTAACCTCTAAAAAAGCAACATTGGGTCTAGCTCGAACCATTCTCCGGAGTTCCCTACGCAATCCTACATCCGACAGTCCTGAAATAAATTGATCTCGTAAAATATTACCCCCAGTAGTACCATCCCCCCTACCTCCAAGACGGTTACTTAATTCTTGAAGTGCCAGGGCAAACTGTCTAACATTCTCATTAGTCCTTTGTTTACGAGTGAAAAATTGTGACTGAAGATTAGCAAGGGGGACTAAATCTCCATAAATGCCTTTTAAAAAGGTCAAAATCTACTCAACAGTTACACGCTGGGCTGCCGGCAAAGCTAGTACTTCCCTCTTTGCTTCGCCCTCCAGATTACTTATAAGAGCTGAAACCTTTTGTACGTCAGAAAAAGGATATATGTTAAACATTGATGTCTGAGCGGTAAGCCACCCCTGAAAACAATTCTGAATAGTTTGTTCACCATTAAATTTTGGACCCCATAGTGTCCCTATCATCAAAGGAAACATAACCGTATTTGTATTAGCTGCCTGGCTCTGATCTATATTAGAGGATGCGCCATCTGCCTCCTGCTGCTGATGAGTGGAAGGTGGCTCCCCTAATTGTTGTGCAGTTGACATTTTTCTTGACCACTGCCCAAGGTCCAGACTGCCGAAACTACGCCAAGTTGTAACAGAACAAAAGTCAGAATAAAGACTCATATACAGGTTCTTTACTGGACCATTAATTTGGTGTGGGCATCAGCAACCAAGAAAAACGCTTCACGGCCCCATGCTTGGTTCAATTATATATAACAATTTTATTTATACAAAAAGGTATTTGTGGCAGCGGGGGGCGTGGTCAAGCGCCCATCTGGGAGAGAAAAGCGGTAAGGGCGCTTACACCTGAGCTAGATTATGTCTAACACCTGTGTCTAATTGCAGTAGCGTGAGGAGAGCGGCATAAAAAGCAGCAAACGGAGAGCCTCGAGAGGGAGAGCCCGACACCAAGCCAAGAGAAACGAATTGTGTGATAATATTGTGTGAAAGTAAAAAAAGATTAAAAGAAGCCTTACCTTTGACGCTGTTTCCTGTCCCTTCCTTAGTGGAAAGTGTTACACTGGTGCCGGAACCCTGGAAAAATAGGATTTTTTTTTCCAAACTATGGAAAAGAGTCGCCCCATAGAGTCCTCCCAGCTGGCGGAAGTCCTCCAGTCCATCGCTACACTCCATCAAAGCCACCAACAATCCCTGCTTGAGCTCCGGCAAGACCAGGATCGTCGGTTCTTCGAAATCATGTGGGCTCAAGCAGAGGACCGGCTCGCTATCTGGAGCCTCCTCAGCCAGGAGGCCGCTCCAGCCGCAGCCGCAGCCGCGACCCCGGACACCCGCGCCACACTGCCCCCGCCCGCGTTACAGAAGATGGGGCCGGCAGATGATCCAGAGGCGTTCGTCGATTTATTTGAACATACGCCGGAAATTTGGGGTTGGCCACAAGACCAGTGGGCAGCCTGCCTAGTCCCTCTCTTGTCCGGGGAAGCACAACTCGCGGCGCAACAACTGCCGGCAACAAGCCTCCTGGCCTATGCAGACCTGAGGAAAGCCATCCTGCAACGGGTTGGTCGGAGCCCGGAAGAAAATCGCCAGCTCTTCCGGGCTATGAAACTGGATAAGTCCGACCGCCCGTTTGCGTTCGCCCAGCGGCTCCGTGATGCCTGTCGGAGGTATCACGGGGGGCCGCGACGTCGAGGGACTTATCGATCAGGTGGTACTGGAGCAGTTTGTTCAGCGCTTGCCCAGGAGAACGGCGGAGTGGGTCCATTGCCACCGCCCGGCGTCGCTGGAGGAGGCCGTTCGTCTTGCGGAGGACCACATGGTGGCGATTCCAAGAGCGGATGAGCTCTCTCTCTCTCTCTCCCCTTCCCCTGTGTCTTCCCCTGTTTTTTCCCCCTCCCCTGTGCCCTCTCGCTCTGCTCTCTCCCCAGGGCCCGTTCCTGCCCTGCGCAGGCGTGGAGGATTCCCGAGATCAACTTCCCGGCCGTGGGAGAACCCGCCTACCCCTTCTCCGTCCTTCAGCCACTCTCCTCCTCAGGTGGGGGCGCCCGCCAGCACGGGTGCGGCCGTGGCGCCTGGGCCGGCCTGCTGGAGGTGCGGAGACCCGGACCACTTCCGGGATCAGTGTCCGCTGATGGAGGTGGGGACAGTGGTGCGGGTCTCCGATGTCCCGCAGGCTGACCCGATCGGGCTGGAGCGTACCGGATTCCGGTAAGGATCCAGGGGGGTACATACCAAGCATTGTTGGATACCGGCTGTGACTAGACCACCATCCACCAATGCTTGGTTCAACCCGGGGCTTTGGGCTCAGCTAAACGGGTGAGGGTGAGGTGTGTGCATGGGGATGTTCACAAGTATCCCATGGTGACTTTGGCGATCAAATTCCGGGGAGAAAAACATAGTGTGGAGGCAGTGGTTAGTTCCCGCCTCACCCATCCGCTAATCTTGGGTACTGATTGGCCGAATTTTAGAAATTTATTGGAGGGAGTTTGTGCGGATGGGTCCTGCATGAAAGTGAAGAGATGTGTGATGTGTGATGCTTTGGCGGGGGAGGCGGAGCCAGGGCTGTCCTCGGCTGCTCCGAATGACGAGGGAAGGGGCGAGGTTGTCGCCCCCCCTCTCAGGGAATTCCCGGAGGGGGACTTCCCCTTGGAGCAGTCGCGGGATGAAACCCTTAAGCATGCTTTTGACCAAGTGAGAGTAATCGATGGTCAACAAATCCGGCCGGGCGTTGCCGTTTCATATCCATATTTTTCGGTCATTAAAGATCGGTTGTACAGAGTGATGCAGGACGCTCAAACAAAGGAGGAGGTGACACAATTGTTGATTCCACGGAGCCACCGGGAAATGGTTTTCCAGGCGGCTCACTATAATCCTATGGCCGGTCACTTAGGGGAAAGGAAGACACTTCTCCGTCTAATAGTCCGTTTCTATTGGCCGGGCATTGGCGGCGACGTCCGCAGGTAGTGTGCGGCGTGACGCGAATGTCAGCTGGTAAACCCACCGGCCACCCCAAAAGCGCCTTTGCGCCCCCTTCCATTGATCGAGGTTCCCTTCGAGAGAATTGGAATGGACCTCGTCGGGCCATTAGAACGGACGGCACGCAGACATCGCTTTGTGTTAGTCCTGGTGGATTACGCAACGCGGTATCCGGAAGCAGTGCCTTTGAGCAACATCTCAGCACGTAGTGTTGCCGGGGCACTCTTCAAGATAATCTCCCGGGTGGGGGTTCCGAAAGAAATCCTCACCGACCAAGGCACTACTTTTATGTCACGAACACTTCGCAAACTTTACGAACTCTTGGGCATTAAGTCGATTTGCACTAGCGTGTACCATCCTCAGACAGATGGACTGGTGGAACGATTTAATAAAACGCTCAAAAATATGATTTGTAAATTCGTACACGAAGACGCTAGGAATTGGGATAAGTGGCTGGACCCCCTGTTATTCGCAGTACGAGAGGTCCCGCAAGCCTCCACAGGGTTTTCCCCATTTGAGCTGCTGTACGGGCGATGCCCATGCGGGGTCCTCGACGTCATCCGTGAAGCTTGGGAGGAGGGACCTTCTAATAGTAAAAATGAAATTCAATACGTTCTTGATCTTCGAGCAAAGCTCCACACACTGGGGCAATTAACACAGGAGAATTTGCTCCAGGCTCAAGAACGCCAACGCCGGCTGTATGACAGGGGTGCTCAGCTACGGGAATTTGCACCAGGAGATAATGTCCTTATATTACTCCCAACATCGAGCTCGAAATTACTCGCCAAATGGCAAGGACCCTTTGAGGTCACACGACGAGTAGGGGATCTAGATTATGAGGTTAAACGTACCGATAGAGGGGGCGCGCGTCAAATATATCACCTCAACCTCCTGAAATTGTGGAGAGAAGAGGCGGCCTCTGTGACGTTGGCAACGGTAGTTCCGGAGAGGGCGGAGCTCGGACCGGAGGTAAACAAAGCCTGCAATCCTAACACCCCGGTTCCTTGTGGAGACCACCTCTCGCCGTGCCAACTCGCAGAGGTTTCCGAACTACAAAAGGAGTTTGCAGACATGTTTTCTCCTCTACCGGGCCGCACAAACGTCATACAACACCACATCGAGACCGAGCCGGGTGTGATGGTACGTTGCCGCCCCTATCGCTTGCCCGAACATAAAAAGAAAGTAGTTCGGGAAGAATTGGACGCGATGCTTGAGATGGGAGTAATAGAAGAATCCCACAGCGATTGGTCCAGCCCGGTCGTCCTTGTTCCCAAGAGCGACGGGTCTGTATGTTTCTGTGTGGATTATAGAAAGGTCAACGCAGTGTCCAAATTTGACGCGTACCCAATGCCCCGTGTTGATGAACTGCTCGATCGGTTAGGTACTGCTCGGTTTTACTCGACCTTGGATCTAACGAAGCGTTATTGGCAGATCCCCTTGACACCAATATCCCACGAAAAAACGGCCTTCACCACGCCGTTTGGATTACACCAATTCGTGACACTTCCTTTCGGTTTGTTCGGGGCACCAGCCACGTTTCAGCGTCTCATGGATAGGATCCTCAGACCGCATACTGCTTACGCCGCTGCCTATCTAGACGATATCATCATTTATATGATGCAATGATTGGCAGCAGCACATGCAACATCTGAGGGCCGTCCTGAGATCGCTGCGGCGGGCGGGGCTCACGGCCAACCCGAAAACGTGCGTGGTTGGGCGTGTGGAGGTACGGTATCTGGGGTTCCACTTGGATCATGGCCAGGTGCATCCCCAAATTGACAAGACCGCGGCGATTGCGACTTGCCCTAGACCCAAGACCAAAAAGGGGGTGAGGCAGTTCCTGGGGCTGGCTGGCTATTACAGAAGATTTGTGCCTAATTATTCGGATGTCACCAGCCCGCTGACTGACCTCACTAAAAAGGGGGCTCCAGATCCGGTCCAATGGTCGGAGCAGTGCCAACAGGCGTTTACACAGATTAAAGCTGCACTTTGTGGGGGGCCGCTTTTGCATGAACCTGACTTCTCTCTCCCTTTTGTTTTGCAGACGGACGCTTCAGACAGAGGGCTGGGGGCCGTACTCTCGCAGGTGGTGGAGGGAGTGTCTGGCCATCAAGTGGGCGGTCCTCACTCTCCGATACTACCTGCTGGGGCGGGCCTTCACCCTCTGCTTGGATCATGCCCCACTGCAGTGGCTCCACCGCATGAAAGATACTAACGCCCGGATCACCCGTTGGTATCTGGCCCTCCAGCCTTTTAAGTTCAAGGTGGTCCACAGACCGGGGGTGCAGATGGCTGCCGCTGACTTCCTCTCCAGGAATGGGGGGGGGAATGGTAGGCAGGCCGGATGATGCCCCGGCCTGAGTCGGGCGGTGGGGGTATGTGGCAGCGGGGGCGTGGTCAAGCGCCCGTCTGGGAGAGAAAAGCGGTAAGGGCGCTTACACCTGAGCTAGATTATGTCTAACACCTGTGTCTAATTGCAGTAGCGTGAGGAGAGCGGCATAAAATGCAGCAAACGGAGAGCCTCGAGAGGGAGAGCCCGACACCAAGCCAAGAGAAACGAATTGTGTGATAATATTGTGTGAAAGTAAAAAAAGATTAAAAGAAGCCTTACCTTTGACACTGTTTCCTGTCCCTTCCTTAGTGGAAAGTGTTACAGTATTAAAATCTAAAACACTGTAGGGAGCAGCAGGTTAAGAACCATCATACATGCATGAGATGTTAAGAGCCTTAAATTGTTTAGATGTTCAACCATAAATTTACAGGCTTTTAAACTGCAAACACATCAACATACCAGATAGAGTAGAGAAGGCATGGAAATTGGGAAAATAACCTGCCCTCATACCCCCACTGAATCACACGCACACACAAATTACAAGCGCCGGGGGCCACTGGTTAATACTCCCAATCAGACCCTGCACCTCGGCAAAAATAAATTCCAACCAGTCAAACATTAATTCATAAATTTAAAATACCTTAAATCCAGACAGCTGGCCTCCTTACCTGCTACCGGACGTGGGTACTTTGCTCGGAGAAACATCAAGGACGGCCGCACCCAAAATCACTCCGACATCCAATTGTCCCTCCCAATTTACTTACAAGCCGCAATACGACCCCCCATCTGAGGGTTGTCCCCCCCTAAAATATCATTAAAATATGTGTATTGTAAATAATATAATGATAGATTCTTAAAATAATGGTTTAAGAAATAAAATAATACAAATGCAAACAGGGCAACAACAAAAAACCCCTTGGTGTCCACTTCAAAAAATTGCTCTTGAGAATTGTTATGTTTATTGTCCCCCCCCCCAACATTTTGATGACATTTTCGCCCCTGCATATCACTGGTATCAAAAACCTAACTCTAACCTAACCCTTTAACCCATTGTATCCATATGAATTTATTTAACTGATTATAACTTATTACTAAACTAATCTTTGTGGAGTAAACAAAAAAATTCACCCCCCAAAATACAAATCTTTCATTATTTACTGACCCTAATGTCATCCCAGATGTTCCTGACTTTCTTTGTTCTGCTGAACACAAACAAAGATATTAGAAGAATCTGTCAGATCTGTAAGTCCATAGAATGCAAGTCGTCACAGTACAAAACATTTAAGCTCCAAAAAGCACATGAAGGCATCTTGACATTAGCAGTCTCCTTGCTGGTCTTTCCTGTACACTGCAATTGCAAGATTTTTTGTGAAAAAGGAGTTACATTTTTGTCAGTTCTCGCCCAAAAGTCTAAAAAAAAAAAAAAAAAGATATTAATTAAGCCACTTATTGATTACTTTCTGGTGCCTTTATGTGCTTTTGGAGCTTCAATGCTTTGGACCTTGACCTTGACTTGTGTTGTATGAAGCTACATACCTGAGATATCCTTGTAAATCCATGTTTGTGTTCAGCAGAGGAAAGAAGGTCATAAACATCTGGTATGGCATGAGGGTGAGTAGATAATTTTCATATTTGGGGAAATTATCTCTTTAAATGTTTCACTGGGATGTGTGGCTCTTTCATGAACACCGGTGAGAAAAGCAATATTTAAAAAAAAATTACAGGACTTTGAGGTGGAATGTTTGTAAATGTTATATAATTATTTATGATGTAACAGTGTATAAGACACTTTATTTCAAATACTTTGTAGATATTTTCTAGAGAATAATTGTTCCTCTGGGATTTTGTGAAAGAGACGCTTGAAGTCATCCTAAGCTTTCTATAAAGGTGTAAAGTTAGGTTATGTGTGTTTAGGTCATAATTACATCCATAAAAAAATATAACATTCACCCAAGAGTATTAAAAACAAAAATTAATTTGAGATGATTTTTATTTTATTTTAGTTAGTTTTGGGGTTATAAAAAATGTATTTAATTTATTTGTATTTTTTCCCCAATCATTTTACTTTTTTTTTTTTTTTTTTTTATTTCATGAGAATTGTTTTAGTTGGTTTTCATTTAGATTTTTTTTAACTGTATTACTGATTACTAAATAGATTACTTTGCATTTTATTGTCATTTGTTTCATTTAATATTTAGTCCTTTCAGATGGAAAACATTTAAACATATAAATGATGTGATCCAAAGTGCATTTGAACAGCGGTGAAACACTTTCTTATGATGTGTTACATTCATACGAGGAGACAGAGAAGTAAGGAGACAGGTTTAAAGTATGTTTGGAACAGAAGAAATAGAAATAAACCTTGTGTAAATTGTCAGCATTACGCATTACGCTACGCTAAGAAATATGCTATTTCTAGCCATTTTACATGCACGTTACCAGGAATGATCATATTTTTTTATCAAGAAAATTCATGTTGGATCATAATTTCTTTTTTCTAGTCAGACCTTTGATATTAGGGCAAAAATCTTATTCTTGATAATAATTTTTTTTATTAATTTCCTGTAAAAATATCTAAAAATCCTTAAAACACAATCAATTTGAACTTGTTTTAGAAACAACACTGCATAAGATATTTAGGTTTATATAGAGAACGTATTTTTAACATGTGTATTTTGTCTTACTGTATTGGCAGAATTTTTATAGTCAAGTGAAAAAAATCTACCAGTGCTGATGAAGTAATCCAAAGTATTTAGAATATGTTACTGACCTTGAGTAATCTAATGAAATACATAAAAAATTACATTTTACTACATGTATTCTGTCATCTGTAGTGGAATACATTTCAAAAGGAACCCTCCCAACCCTGCATCCAGGATATTTGCACATTGCAAGCAAAGTTTTGCTAAATCCACTGGCGCCTATAGACATTGCGCATCTTACACGAAAATGGCAAAAATGTCTGGCCATGTCCACTGACTTTGCATGTATGGCTTATGGAATTGCGCTAAGCTTATCACTAACACTCTTAAAATAGAGCCCCATATCACTAAAATAATGCAAATTCATCTACTTGAATAAATACTGTGTTAACCATTATGAATAAAATGAAAACCATGAATAAAATATGTGTTTTAAATTTTTATCATGTGTGCAATATGCCAAATAACACACATTAATAATGGTGTAAATATATACAGACATACATTATATACTGTATATGTACAAGGCATGTGTGTGTATACAGTATGTGTGTGTCTGTTTAGATATATTAAGTTTAAACGTAAAAACTGCATGATGGTAATGAATTATGTATTATTTTTATATCTGATGTGCTAGCCAATTCAGCCAAAATACTGATGTGCCAAACAACCACAAAATCAATATGGCAACATACGCCAATCACAATCTCTCCATGAAAAATGTTGGCCCCCTACTGTTGCTCAAGCAGGTTTACAAATCATCAACATAACATAGTTATCAAATTACCAGAAAATTACTATGTGGCAACTAACCCCTGTTACCGACGAACCACAGTAACCCCAATAAATTGTTATAGTTTATAGGCTGGTGTGTGATTTTTCCCTTTTTCCATCTGTACTCCCAATAATGTTTTGTTTATTTATTCAAGTATTTTTGGCTTATTAATATGGTGTTTGGCTGTATGTATCCCATGACATATGCTAGTCTAGTAGCAGGATTCCCAAGTACAATCCTCTGAATGTTAATATACCATAATATAATATTTTGACATCAAAATCTAACATTCAATTAGCTAGATTTGAGAAAAGTTTTGGATTAAAATCATTATGGTGTTTCCATATTCAGTTACAGAGTCTCAGTGCAATATGACAGATCTACAGTGTTGTATAGTGAAAATATATAGCTTTTGTTATGACAGTAAACAAATGTTTTTCACTCTTTTTCAAAACATCTTTTTTTTTATTTATTTTTTTTCACCCCAGTCTTTGTGTATCACAGCGTATAAAACAATAAACATATTTGTTTGCAAAGTTTTTGTGGTTTGCAAAAGCACTGACTTGTTTTTATGTGTTTGTTTGTGTGCCACTCCACCCCTATTTATTTAGCCTGTTTTATTTGTCTATAAGATGTTGTGCTTATCTCTCCTAATAATACCACAAAAAGCAATACATGTAGAAAATAATATGCTTACTAGTTTTGCTGTCACCATCACTTACTTTAAAAAATCTCCTTAAAAAATACTCTCTTGTTGTGATTTTTGTATAAAAATGTATGAAATTTAGTTTTAATGTAAGTAAAAGAGAGCATGCCAACTATCGATAGCCAATCAAATGAGTGAGCTGAATCAATAGGAGGATTGTATAATTTGCAGGCAAAATAATCTTGTTAAGCTTGTATGGATGACGACTGTCAGATGACCTTTGCTGCTAAAAGGCGGATTTCAGTAGTCATCCGAACCATTTTGTTTGGAACTTTTAATTCTTTAAAAGACAAAGAGAACACTTGTTTAAAGATTAAGAAATGTATACGCCCTTAAGAAATATTTAAAACAAGACTAAAGATCGCAAGAGAGTCGCAAGAAATGGTGACGCTGACAGATCGAGAGGGAGGAGCAGGTCGAGTGAGAGCTGCCTGCGGTGGTGGCAGGTCTCCATGGCAGGAAAGATTTTACCCCCCTCTCCAAAATGTTGTAGCATTCGTTGCCAGTTCACAGTGAGGTTGGTGCACAACGAGAGACCCTCACAGGCTTGATTTACAGGGAATGCTGGAGTACTGTCCGAACTAATATTTCATCGCATTTAGAGGAAAGGACTAACAAAACATTTGTTGACGCTCCTGAGACATTCTGGGTGAGTAGACCTTCCGTATGAATAATAATAGTGAACAAATCGATTAACAATTGCGTTAAGATTGATCTTAAAGTAAGCTACCTTTTCTCTGAACTTGCTCATACATGTTACATACAATCTTCTTATTTTGAGGACGCCTGGGTTTAAATTTTGGAATAGAGCAGTCCGACCCCGAACACATACGTCACTGCTACTATTATTTATCTTTTACGGAAACCACACTCTTAGAACAGATGTGTTAAAAACAACACATAATGTGTTAAATTTTAACACATGTGCTGAATCAGCTCAGGGACAACACATATTGTGTAAAATTTGACACAACTTATGTGTCCCTTTCTTTAACACATCTTTTGTGTCAACTAGGTCAACACAAAGATGTGTTATTTTTACACAAAGATGTGTTTACTTGTGTTTGGATGGATTAATGTGGAATTAAAAATGTATGATTAAAACATTTTGTGTAGACAATTTACACATGTGCAATCAAGAAAGAAACATGTACATTTGTTCATGTAAATTTATTACAGATTAGATTTGTTTCACATAAAAAAAAACTGATTAAATCCGTTTCTGTTATCCGTAATACATTAGACTTAAACCAATCATCTATTTGAATTACTGAGTTCATATGTGAAGACAATTTTGGTTTTAGGGACTCATCAATATAACAAAATAGTTAACTTTATAACTCTGTAAGTGAATACTTTGGATTGTTAAAATGTCCACAACCATAAAACAGTGCACTTTTATCTTAATTTTTACCAACACATTTACCATGTCTATTCTGATATAACGTCGAAACAGAATACATGGCATTGAAAACATAAAAACAGGTAATGGGCAACATTCGTCATCTTAGTGTTTTCAACATTTAACAATTGGAAAGTTGCGTCACAAGTGCAAAACACATTTACATGAACTAACATTCAAGCTATACAATTTTGTACCTTGGGATCAAATACAGCTCACTGGTGTCAAGGCTTGTCATAATATCTAAAGGCCGGAAATCTGAAGTTTCAGCCAGTGTAATCAGTTCATATTCTTTTGTTCTTTGGACTGCATAGGCATAAAAATGGTCATCAAAGTACTTGACGCTTAGGATCCTCACAAACAAAAGAATCGACTCATTTATTGCCTGTGGCAAGATATGAATGACTTCACCAAACAAACGTTCATCTCTATGGTCTGTTCCCAGTGGCAGTATAGAACCAGTTCTATAAGCCTGCCCACATACATCAACACTGTGAGACACAAATATGGTACTGGTCAAAGAAAGGTCAGTTTCAAGAGTTAAGTTTGACATGTACTTTTGTCATACGGGCTACACCCTAAAGCCCTTTTCTGTTGCCATAGTCATCCCAAGGAATCGAATAGATTATTGGGTCTATTAGTGAAGGTAAGCTTGTATAGAAGCTGACAAATTTGTAAAGAAGTGGTTTGGCCTCATGAGAAAAGCTTTTGGAACAAGGGTGGAAAATCTAAGAAAAGGTTTGTTGATTGAGGTTTCAGATTTTCCACTCAATTCTTTAACATGCAGCTCTCAACTTTTAGATAAAACAAAGTACTACCAACTGATGACTTTCTCTCCAGTTTGGTTTCAATAAAGGATTGTCTCTCTCTCACACAGTAAGCTTAAAAAACTTGACTGAAAGTATAGTGCAAACTTTAGCCTATGGAATTAAATCTTCCATCTGTATAATAATACAACACAAATAATAATAAATAATAAAAAAAAAACTTGTGAAAGGCAGCTTTATTTCATGAATTAGGTGTGCCATATGGTAAAACAATTATGTGACCACATTCTGTTTACATGTCCTGACATTTGTATTGTAAATGTAGCCCCATTGTGCTTGCTGAGTCTGTCTCTGAGCTTTCTTGCATAAGTATCATGATAAATAATAGAAATGCATACTAACAGTGACATGTTTCGCCTTGGTCAAATATTACAATTATGATTGGAGAAACTGGGGCAGATATGCAATCAATCGTGCCTGGCTGGTTTATGGAGTTTCTGCATCAATAGGCATGAAAGAGTTAGATAAATTGCTTTCTTTCTTTACTGATCTTCTCTTCTCATAATTGATGTTGGGATTTGTTAAAGAGAAAAATATAGCTCAAGAGCATTAAAAAGGAAAGACTCTTAAATTCATTTCATCAGGAGGATTATTGAAAAGCTAAATTAGTAACACACGCAGACACTTCTTGAGGAAAACATTTTCCCTAAACCTTCTTTATTAATTTTATTATAAATTCACAAGACTGCTTGAAAAGATTGTTAATCCATCCCTTGTTGATGCTGGGAAGGCAGAGGTATCTGGTGATGGGCCAGAGGTCTGCCACAGTTAAACGATTAGAGGGTTTAGGTCTATATATAGGCATGCTTCTGGAGAACTACCTCAATGCAATGTAGTTCAGTAGGGCAGCCTATAGAATGATCCATATAGAACCCAACATGTACATATAACACATAACCTACATGTGGTTAACAACAAAAATGTCTTGACATTTTACAATGACTTGTAATCAAGTCAAGCCTTACAGTTGCTTTTGACCTTTTCACGTTCTCCTCGGTAAAGGAAATACTACGAGACTACTTATGAGCTCTGAAATGCTTATTATGTTCTTTATATTAGATGCATTAAATAACAATATATTACTGCAGCAAATGCTTGCATATGCAGACTGTTTCAAGATATTACTTTAATATACCGTAACATTATTCTGGCTACAGCTTGTCATCTGAATTATTTTATTATAAGCTGCAGTCTAGTCTACTAAACAGTGTGCAGTGGGGTAGCGTGATGTTGGTAACAGTCAGCTCAGGCTTCAGCAAACCACTAGAGCATTTCACTGTATGAAATGTCACAGTCAAAACCATAGTCCCCCCACTCAAGCTATAGCAACTTTTCGCCTGCTCCCCCAACAAGTAACCCTAGGTTCGTATGTTAAACATCACTGCTGTATTCAACTCATTATGGAGGATTTCATTTCTTTTAAGGCTAAATATGAAAATAACATTAATCAAAATTTGGTCATCATTTACTCATTGCTTTATCATTATTTTGTTTGCTGTGGGACACATAAAGAGTTTTCAGAACTCAGATCAACAGAGTTGTGGCTCTAAAAACAAGAAAGGCACAATAAAAATGATCATAATATTAATCCATTCTTTTTATGCACTATATTCCTAGTCTTCTGAAGTCATATGATAGTTTTTTGAGGAACAGACCCAAATGATCATTGCCACCATTAGGCATAAGACTGGGTAACATTTTTTTATTTTCTGAAGCATCACAAACTCCATCTCAACTTGATATCGAGTTTTAAATCCCAAAATTGATCTTTTGCTATATGTGGCAACCCTCCACAATGAGAGAAAATCAAATTTGCATTATGTGACTAAAAATGCTTGATGATACATTTTCAGATTTCACTCACCACTGATTGTGTAGTTTTGTAATTTGTCATAAAAAAATCCTTGCATCCGAAATTGTGTCCTGTCAGAGTGTGTACTGTATTTGATGAAGATTGAACTTCTCAGCCAGTAAAACAGTACAATCTTTAGGTTGCAACTCAAGACATGACCAGACAGGCGAGTAGTGTGAATAGATTCTAAACATACAGTACGTCATTTGGGGAGGGGGGTTATTGTCTTGTGACCAGATTATATGACGTAAGAATAACAAACGCAAAAATAATCCACTCTGTTTTTTTAAACTAGCACTATTTAAGCACAAGAAACAATGGTCTTGGTATATAAACTGCCTGGCCAAAAAAAATTAAATAAAAATAAAAATAAATGCAGTTCATTATTGCAGTGATTAATATGTTTCAGCTGGCAACAATTATTTTAACCCTAACTGATGCAGTGTGTAGCTTTCCGTTTCTTAAACAACCATGTTGGAAGACGTATCCCGTGGTCGTGGAAGCAAGGTGCAAATTATTGGCCTGCATCAAGCAAAGAAAGCAACTAAGGAGATCACTGAAATCACTGGAATTGGGTTAAGAACTGTCCAACGCATTATTGAAACCTGGAAGGATAGTTGTGAACCATCAGCTTCGCGGAAGAAATGTGGTCAGAAAAAAATTAATGATTGTGATTTGAGATCACTAAAATGCTTGGTGAAGTCACATTCTAAAAAGACAACAGTAGAACTCACAGCTATGTTTAATAGTGAAAGTAAGAGCATTTCCACATGAGCAAATGTAACGAGAACTGATTGGTAGCCGTGTGGCCACAAGAAAGCCAATTGTTAGGGAGGCTAATTGGAAAAAACAACTTAAATTTGCCAAGGAGCAATGGAAAAAGGTCATGTGGTCTGATGAGTCCAGATTTACCCTATTCCAAAGTGATGGGCACATCAGTGTATGAAGAGAAGCGCATGAAGCGATGCACCCGTCATGCATAGTGCCCACTGTACAAGCCTCTGGAGGCAGTGCTATTGTCTGGGGTTGTTTTAATTGGTCAGATCTAGGCTCAGCAATGTTATGCGGCAATAATATGAAGCCAGCTGAATACCTGAATGTTCTAAATGATCAGGTTATCCCATTAATTAATTTTTTTCTTCTCTGATGGCACGGGCATATTCCAGAGCGACAATGCCAAGATTCATCGAGCTCAAATTGTGGAAGAGTGGTTCAGGGAGCATGAGGAATCATTCTTACACATGAATTGTCCACCACAGAGTCCTGACTTTAGCCCCATTGAAAGTCATTTGGATGTGCTGGAGAAGACTTTACGTAGTTTTTCAACTCTCCCGTCATCAATACAAGATCTTGGCCACGGCATGGAAATAAATGTTGTAACATAGCAGAAGGTTGTCGAAACAATGCCACGATTAATGCACTGTAAACCCTAAAGTTGTCGTTACTATAAAATTCAAGTTGTTTTAATTATTATTGAAAATGTCAAGTTTTGGACTCATAACTCAAATATTTAAGTTAATTGAACTTATTTTTCTTAAAAATCCACAGACTTAATGATAATAGTGATAATAACCACCGAGTACAAAACTGAGGCTATGGTTAGCATGTGGAGTGGTTGCAGAAGACTTTGATGTACAGTGAACTAGTGCATACTTACGAGTTGAATTTGTGCCTCAGTACACTGTGAAGAAGGTACATAAAGGAATGGATTAGTGTTTCTTACAGGATTCTATTTACTGGACCAGTATGTACTGATTATTTTAGTCAACACCCAAAAGTGTTCCCAATAATCTTTCTGTGCAGTGGAGAGGAATTTTAAACTAGTTACAAGTACCACAGTGACATAGTTATGTGAAAACCACACACTCTTAAAGAAAGAATGCGTTGGATTTATATGATAATGAGGAATGTGGGCAAATGTGATTCATAGCTTGGAGAACAACAGAAATCCATCAGCATATTTAGCTACATCACATTTTTTTCAGTTAATGATTGAAACTCAGCAATAACAAGTATTTTATAAATGTGATGGGCATGCCTAAGCTTTCAAATAGTTATCACCTGAGTTGCAACAACTAATTAATAAAATAAACATATCATAAAACAAAACAAAAATCAATAATGAAAATACAGCAATCGTCAGTGAATTTCATTATGAATTGTTGGTGTCAGGTGCTTTGACAGATTCCTTCTGCTGTTTAATTAGCTTCAGAGATGTTTATCCCCAGACCATTACTTACATTTGATATATTCTTATTTGTAAATATTACAATATTGCAAATATTACATAAACTCTTTTTTTTATTATTTATATTTATAAATAAGATAGCACACGCACATCTCTTAGATGTTTTGAGATCTTTTATCTGGAAAGCATCACATTCTAATGAATGGTGAAAAAGGAGTTATTTTGGTATTTTCTCACCCAAAACCAACAGGATTGCTTCAGAAGACATGGATTAAACCACTGGATTCTTATGGCTTTAATGCTGCCTTTATGTGTTTTTTGGAGCTTCAACTTTTTTATTCACCATTCACTTATATTATATAGATACAAGACTGAGATATTCTTCTAAAAATCTTCGTTTGAGTTGAGCAGAAGGAAGAAAGTCATACACATCTGGGATGACATGGGGGTGAGTAAATGATGAGAGAATTTTCATTTTTGGGTGAACAATGCCTTAAAACAACAGTACACGTTGAAGAGACTGCAAAGCCCTCACAGCGATTCCCGTCAAAAAATAAAGATTGACTGTACGTGAATAAGGTCTATAGCAATCTCATGGTAATGATAGAAGTTGTTGTTTGATTTTATGCACATTTACAATTAAATCCACCTCACTGTCTCTTACCGCTTGCGAGCATAAAGCCTACTTGACGTCACCTCGACACATAGCATCAAACTGGTCCCTAAACACCCGCCCACAGTGACACACACACACGCACACACACACACACAAACACTCTCTCTCTCTCTCTCTCTCTCTCTACACACACGCACACTCTCTCTCTCTCTACAAAAACAAAGCAGTCCATTTTCTCCGTCCAATCCAACCAATAGTATCCAGCTGCAGACCCGCAGCACCACCAGTTTCAGAACCCCAGCGCCAGAACCTGAAGTGAGGGGCGGAGCTTACGTTCGAAACCGAGTAGCGTCACCTAATGTTTTGGAGCGTAGTTTGCTTTTATTACAAACGAAACATCATACTTTATACGTATGTTATAATGATTATTTAAGGTACAGTACAATAAGCACTTTAAAACATTAATCTTGTGTAATATAATTGTATATAGTTATCCGTTTCATTGTATTATGAGAGTTTCTTCCTGATCATGATGGTGAAACAAAATGCTTGAAACTTATGGGCATTTTATATAAAATATACTTTATTTCACAAGAACATGTGCAGCATGCATTTTTCTTTATGTAAAATAAAACATGTCAAAAAACTAAAAAAGAGAGAAAATTCAGCATAATTTTAAAAGAAACAATACAAATATATACAACAAATGACCAATTCACCCCTAGGCCCGTTTTATCATGACAATCCTGTATAAATTAAACTTAAAATGTATCAAATGAGGAATTCACTCTCAGACCCATTTTGTCCTTACATTCTTGCTAAAATAACTCCATGTCATCCCTGAACACAAAATGAAATAGATAGGGCTCTCTGGAAGCTTCTGAATGTTCCAGGAGATTGTTGCGGGCCTTTTCCTTGTGGTCTTCATTCATTCGAAATGTCTCTACAAGAGATGAAAGCACCACACAATAACCTCAACGTAAAAAAAAACCTCAACTATAAGGTAACATTAACTCACAAACAATGCATATAACAGAGGAACGTGGAACAAACACTTTAACACCTTCACAAGATGTCTTCAAAACGTCACCGCAAGGCTCATTTACAACACGCAAAAATGTATCGAACCATCCGTAGATTTTTTTTTTTAATACAGTAAAGTATGACAACATATTCAAGCTTCATTAAGATGATAAAGTTAATGCACAAATTAAATATTTAGCAGATAAACGCTGAACTTAATATATGCGATAATTTTCCCAACATGATGTCAAAAACGTTAGACAACGTTACACAACTCACCATTCTCTCCGTCATGCTTGTCTCATTGTCAATAACTCCGCCCCTCACTTCAGGTTCTGGCGCTGGGGTTCTGAAACTGGTGGTTCTGCGGGTCTGCAGCTGGATTGCTGTGTTGTGGAAGCTGAAGGAAAGCGCATGCATGCCAAGCAAACGAGGAATTGAACGCATTTGACGACAATCCCGCAGTATTGTTGCACACGATATGCATTGATGGATCAGTTACATTACATCGTCGGGTGGTTTTGAAAGGCATCGGCCGAGGTGTCCGAGATGCACTGTGGCTATTACGAAGCGCTGATCTATAGTGATACCGGCCGTGTTTTATCATGGTTTGCAGAGGGTCATCTCGGTAAGTGTGTCCTGCTCAGAAAAGCAGCAAACAGCGGCGATTGACACCGGCCGCTCGGCGCAATCTGTGATTTATGAGAGCGGCTGCCTGTCTTTGTCCGACGGAATTCTGCTACACCCTTTTGAAAACAAAGTCCATGTTTTTACCTCTTTACCTTCTTAAACCAGGAGGTATCAGGGCTGCATACTTTTCCTCAGCAGATGTGTTCATGCAAACAAATTGGAGTTTTCACTGAAGCATAAATTGTATCAAAACCTGTTTGGCAGTGTAGGTTACACGTTACAGTTTATGTATACAGGCATGTGATTTAGTTACTTTTTCGTGTAGTTCTGCATTGAATATTACTAGGAATGCTTTTTACATGCACAGTGCCTGTTGTTTTGACAAAGAGCATCAACAAATGACAACAAATACAATAACATGTTCTAGTTGTCTTTTGTTTCCTGCTCATATCTAATATCTTCAGTTTTTTTCTGCCACTTGAATTTGTCTCACAATCTCACCTTTTGTTTTTATGCTCTTTTTTATTATTATTAACATTTCACTCTCCTGCTACATTGTACTATTTCACAAACAAGTCTAATAGTCCTTCTCTCCTTCTCCTAATCATAGGAGAATGCGGTGGCTGGGATGTTATCGGCTGGGGCCCATGTGGAAAGGACTCCTGATATTTGTTGTCATTGCTTTTGCAGGGCAGCTTCTGGAAGTCATCTTAAATAAGAGGTAAGAAAATGTTTCCATTCCTTGATTCTTTCCTTTACAAGTACACTGAAAGTTTGTGCTTCATGTGGTTACTAAATCTAAATAAGCTGTTCACTAATAATTCCTGAATCAACCCGACTACATTAGGTTAAACCAACAAAACAAATTTTATGGGTTAGATCATGTAGAAATAGCTCCTTAAAGTAGGCCTATCAATTGCAGGTTACCACTTTTTACAGTGTACCTGACTTCCTCATTCCCTCTCATTTTCTGATATATTCATGTACACCAATCTTTTAGAAGCATTGTATGGATCTATTTCCTGCTACAATGTTTTGAGAGTAGAAACATACTGTAAAAGTCATCCGTGGCAAAAATGTGTTTAAATGCTTTTCTGTGTGGGAAACACAGTTCTCATAAAGCCCATATGATGCCATATTATGTACAATATTACACTAAAACAAGGATGTTTTAACTTTTCTGATAACTCGTGTTTAAACTCTGCATATATTTAGCAATTCAGTATTCCATAAATGTTAGCTAATTATCTGAATCCAACAAATGTTCTCATCATTTACTCACTCATGCCATCCCAGATGTGTATGACTTACTTTCTTCTGCAGAACACAAACAAAGATTTGTAAGCTTTATGCTAATCTTTTATCAATTTTTTGTTTATTATCTACTTCCTCCATCACTTTCTTCTTTCAGTTTGCTCAATGATTTCTCTTGTGTACTCTTCATTATTAGCTACAACCTGACTGGCCTATCTATCTTTTTTAGTTTGTATTCCATTGAGTCAGGTGTTTACATGGTTTCTCTCTTAATTTATGGAGTGCTAGTCTTAGCCTTTTGGGGGCCTCAAGGAAAGTGTTGTGTGGGGCCACAGTCAGTGTGTTCGTAACCCCCAAAACGATTCCCCACCCTTTAAGCCTTTCTCGGAGAGCACTTTCAAAGTAAAACAACATACAGCGATATTAAGGAACATTGGTATTTATTACTTTTTATACTGACAATAAATCCTGGGATCAGGGGCCTTACTCAACTTGCATAGATTGTGTATAGGGAGGACCGACCCTTACTGCATGTCTTTTTCACATTTTACTTTCATTGATTCTTCATTTCACTCATCATTTTCCTTAGTGGATTCAGTGTTACTTGAGAGGATTAATTCTGCTTCTCATGATACATTTTCTGTCACTTGTTTCTTTTTCGACGTTAGCTGGATGCAGCCAGAGAGGCCTCGTTCCTTCTATGCTCATCCCTTTGAGAATTTCCAAGGGCCCTCACTGGGATCTTGTCAGCCCCACACCCACATCATGTTCTTGAAGACTCACAAGACAGCCAGCAGTACAATTCTCAATATTCTCTATCGCTTTGGAGAGGAGCGGGGCCTTAAATTTGCCCTGCCTGTTGGGTACCAATTCAGCTACCCACTTCCTTTTATCGCCCAGAGGGTGAAAGGTTACAGAGGTCATCACATAGCAGCATTTGACATCATTGGAAACCATATGCGGCTCAACAAACCAGAGGTATAGCACACAGTATAGCTAGCTTTTTCTTGGACAATTTAGTGGGAATCATGCTGATTTGATAACATTAATTGTAAAATTGTACTATTTTCATAGCATCTTAATTCTTTTGGACATGCTGAAGTTAGTTTGTCCAAAACATACTTTACACAAGTAAGTGAACGCAGACTCTTCTAGCTCTTTAAGCTTAATTTTGTTATATTGTTGTAATGTTAACACAATTGGTGCTACAGTATAGCGGACATTAGTGGGAACTTCCTCATCTATGGAGACTTTTCTCTTTCAAGCCTACTGTTATCATGGCAGAGCAACAGTTTGAAGATAATATTTTATAGCAAGTAAGGTAAATTTAATACATTTATAGCAACTTACCTGAATAACACATCCAGTTTAATGGATGCCTTTTACAGACTTTTGAAGGTAACTCTATCGCCCCCTTGAGTACTGATGTTTGTTACTGCTACAGTAATGCAAGAATGTATGGAGGCCCAAAGTGTACAGGGTGGGATTTTTTGTTTTCCTGTATTATGATATGGTTTAACTATAAATATCTCTAAAAAGTTTACTATAAAAATATGGTTACTATAGTAAAACCATGGATCTGTAAGATCCATCATCTGTAAGAATGCAAGTTAAGCATGCACAACTGGACCGTGTGCAGGCAATGCACTGGCCTAGCACTGAAAAGTGCATACGTATAACTGATTCTGGTCTTAATTTCACCAACTGTTGAACCAATATTTATAACTTTAATAAATCAGTGATCTGAACTTTTGAGCAGAAAAAGTGTATAAATCTTTTCTTCTATTATATTTATATTCTAATGATGAATTTAGTCACATGATTACTTAATACTTTTATTCTCTTTTTCAACTTTTTACAGGTTGAAAAGGTCATGCCAGCTGACACCTTCTATTTTTCTATCCTTCGAGATCCTGTGGCGTTAGCGGAATCCTCCTACGCCTATTACAAAAATGTTGTCCCTGCTTTCAGGCGTGCCAAGGGGCTGGGTGATTTTGCAGACAACCCCCGTAAGTACTATGATCCCAGACTCCGAAACAACCATTATGCCCGCAACTTGCTCTGGTTCGACTTTGGTCTGGATAACAATGCTAACTACAGCTTGCCCCTGGTCAAACGTGGTGTGGAATCAGTGCGTCGGAACTTCAAGCTAATCCTTCTGTCTGAGTATTTTGACCAGTCTATGGTGCTGCTCCGCCATGCTCTCTGCTGGCCACTAGATGCTGTGGTTTCTTTTAGCCTAAACGCCCGACAGCAAGTGCCCAGTGGAAGGTCAGGATGGGTGGGTAAGGCTGCACCTCCAGCCCCTTTGGCCTTAACAGACAGGCAAAGACTGAAATTACGGGAGTGGAACACCCTAGATTGGCACCTTTACCAAGCTTTCAACCTCACGTTCTGGCAGGAAGTAGAGCACTTTGGGCATAATCGAATGGAGGCAGAGGTGGCCTTGCTTAGGACGAGACGAGAGGTCCTTGCTCGCGTCTGCTTACGTGATGGTGGCCGACCTATAGAGGCCAGTCGCATCCGGGACAAGACCATCCGTCCCTTCCAGAGTGGATTAGTGAAGATCTTAGGTTATGAGCTGCAGCCTGGACTGGATAATGCAACATGGGAAGCTTGCCTATGCATGATCAGGCCTGAGATTCAGTACAAAGACTTACTGGATCTTCGTCAGTTCCCTCGATCCCAGAATCCCCCAGTAAGGAGGGAGACCTCAATATTTAGGACTGAAGACCAAGAGGGGATGAGGTTGGTCGAGAAAGACTGGGATGAGAGAGTGCTGCTTTGGAATCAATCATTAAAGCAGGTTGATTAAAAAGTAAGGCTTCGCTAGTGAGTTAGTAGCACCTTTTGTCTCAAGGTCAGGAGGAGTTCTGACCCATATTTGGCTCAGCAGGGCCACTGTGCTGCACTAATAGAGGTGAAGTGATATCCAAGACTTGCAACAGAACACTTTGCCATTGGCTGTTCCTCATTTTGCCCTTCTAAACTCTTATTTTATACAATACAAGGTTTCACGGGGAAGCAAGAGGTCTAGTGTTCATTGAAATGACTAGGTTGATAAATGGTGCAGACATGCATATGTTAACAATGGTTATAAGGTAGAAAATATGATGTGCTGCTATTCTTTCCATGATGAACCATGATGTATGGTACAAAAACAACTAAGTGGTTCTATGCAGTGTTTCAAATATACTGTTAAAAATGCACTTTCTCACTCAGTACCAACATACACAAACATATACATAGGTGTCTGCTTTGGAATCAAAATTAAATAACAAGCTTCACTGTCCAGCACACAACACTAAAGAAGAATCAAACAATACTGTTCATAGTGGCAAGGATTTGATTTAACAGCCATTTATATGGGTAAATGTTCAACAGGAATTAATAGTGTGTGGATTACACTAGAAAGAGGAATACACTACACTTTGCTTTTTATGCCGCACATTAAGATATTAGAACTGGGAACTGGTAAAAGCCATGAAAGCAGGCCTGCCATAGTCACACATGTGGTCTATGACACAAGATAAGCTGTAACAACTCTTCACATGGGTCTGTGAGAATGACATCTCCAGTTTAACACTGTGAAACAATGTTTACCATGCATGAAAGACAAAATGGACTTGTAGATTTGTATCTTAATTGGGCAATGCACTTCCTGTTATAGTATGTTTTCTAGAGACAAAATCTAAATAGATAGTGAATGTTCATTGGCATGGTAAATGCTGTCATGTCAGAGGCCTGTCATAGACACTTTAATGTGTCAACCAGGAAACTCCACCTCAAATTCCAAATCTTAAAAATGATTATTTTGCCTTAAAATTAGTACATTTGGGAAGCAATGCTTTAATATAGAATCTTGCTGTATTTATTATGCATTTGTATAAATTTTTCTGTGTACCTACGGCATTTATGCCATCAAGCTAAAATGTTTTTGTTATTGTGAGTGCTGAGAAAAATTTGTATAGAATTTGTATATGTGACTGGAATGCACTGTGCAAATAGCCCCATGTATGAACAACCAACTTGTCTTGTGTAAAAATTCCAGTGCAGAGGAATTGACATCTTACATTGCTTAATTTATTTTCTTTGTTCTAATTCAATCATTATTGAGACAAGAGAAGAAAAAACACGATATCTATGGTTATTGTTGTGTGATTGCTATGCATGGAAATGCATAGCAATCATTCATTTGTTTAGTTGACATACTGTTTAATATTTTGATATGCATAGTAATATGATTATATAATTGCCAGTTAATTAACCAGGAAATTCTCCATCTTAATTATTGACACAGCTTGTGTGTTTGGAACTCACGTGCAATTGTTATTGATTGAAATTGCTGGTGGAGTTGTTTCACCAAATATTTTTTTAAACCAAATTCCAATCTGATATAGTTTAGTTTTTTGTTTTTAAATTATAATAATAAAAAAATAATACTGAGAAATCAAATACATTGGGGCTACAAGAAAAAAGACTTTGTAAAAGTAAAATTCTAAAGTTTGCTGTCATTTCAAGTAAAGTGTTCAGTAAATATGGCTAGGGGTGATAGAAGCAAAATTTTATTATGAAAATATATTTAACTTTTTTTATTTATTTATTTTACTTTTATTCACATTATTGTGGAGAACACTCTTTAATCTGAATCAGTTTAAGATTGGTAATATTGTGCTGTATTAATGCATGTCTTACGAATCAGGTTCGGTGTCTTCATAACCCTTTAGTTGGATTACCTGTGGACCTGGTACTGCAATTTAAAGATAAACCAAAGAGGGACTGATGTTTCTGTGCTTGGAAAATCTTATGAAAAAGAAATTGGTTAGTAAATTAATCCTGCAGGCTCACAAAGGGGCAAACACAGATCAGCTAAATTGTACGTCTTTGCAGATTTTACATACAGTAGCTGACATTAAAAATAATCTAATTAGCTAGTTAATTAAAAAGTGTGCTTTCCAAATGAAAAAGATGCTGCACTGCTCTCACAACAGCATGAACAGTATATTAGTCAGTATGAGTTTAATTTGAACAAGACAAATAAACTAATTGAAAACATCTATTCTGCACTTTTGAGGCCATTTTATTAAGTGATTTACAACATGGTATTTCAGTTCAGTTTTCTCTTGACTGAGATTTCTTTTATTTTTTTACTTTGTAATCAGTTATATTTATTATTTATTTAACCATATTTATTGTGTCTTTTGTTTCTTAAATATATTGGGAAACCTGTGTAAATATTTGGAAGTATGGCAACTCTTATTAGGTAATAAAATACAACTTTTTCAGTAATTGTAGTGAATTGACATTTCTGTGTGATGAACATGTTAATGATGTTTATCATCTATAAGGTAACTTCTGAAGGATGCATATTTGAAACACAATGAAGGAGCTGAAACCACAAGTATACATACCTCCATGTGCATTTTCAGTCTGTGCCATTCTTTGTAGCTTACCATGAGCACAATTGGCACATGGAGCACTTAAAATCTAATAAATGGACCTTAGATATTTTTTTAAGGCAATTGTTTTACATGCTTTTTCTAAGTAAACATACTTATTTGGCTGAACTTAATTTTTAAAGTAAAGTTAACTAGTAACAAGTAAACTTTACTTATCTCTGACTGAAGCATAATTTGTTTTTATATGAATTGAGGACGTATTTTACAGCATTAGATCTATTATGATTGGAATATTGGTTTGCCATATGGCACATTAGATTCTCCTCAGTACTTTTTGACATTTCAAGTACTGTTTAATTAGGACAACTTAAATGTTTTTATTAATGACAACATAAGGGTTTAGAGAGTAAAGGTAAATTAATAAAACTAGTAAGAATAGTAAAAAATTAAGTTGAAGATGAGTCAACTATTTTTTAAAATTTGAGATATTTATTAGTATTTACAGTTTTTTTTTTTTTTTTGCATGTTATGATTCAAGATTTTGGGCTTGTGTGCAGACATTCAGTTTCAAATTTGGACAATTTGCTAATCCAAGCTCCCTTCAATAAAATACCTGAACAACAATTTGTATCGATGATTTTATCAATTCTGAAATCTGAAGCTTGATAGTTCACAATAAACATTTGCTCATAAATGAAACAGTGTTTTTGTTGTAAATTATTTTCACAATTGTATAAATATAAATATTTATTATTGAAATTATACCATAGTTAATAATATAATCAGGTCAATTACAAACTAGATCATATATTGTTATTGTTGTTATGATGATACAGTATATTAACAATAATCAAATTATTGAATACAGTTAGTATATTAGTTAATATTAATGATTATATTAATATGAATTAAGTTGTACCAACATCTAGCTTTTACAGCTTGAAGATCATTGTTTACTTTACTCGACAAACAACTATTCTCGCCTAGTTTTGATCACGCTCTGCTCCATCTCATCTCGATAATGATGCCTGCCATATCGCGCACTAGTATGTATGCGCGAACAGAGACTCATGTGGGGCAAAACAAAGATGAGTGTATTTTTTCCCGTTTTGATCACTCGTAACATTCCTTGAATTGAAAAATACGGATTTATTTGATCCATTATCCCATTTCTTTGAATGGGAGTGTTATTTGCAGGCTGAACAGGCTAACCGGATCCCTTCTCTGTTTGCTGCTGTGCAGTGTCAGTGTGTGTGTGGGGGGGGGGTCATGGTGTTAATGATGGAATCGCAATGCGAATACTTTATGTATTTCCCTGCCGTCCCCATCTCAGATCTGTCGGACCCGGCTAGATATCGCACGCTTCCGCGTCGCAGCCATCTCTATCTCGGGGAAACCGTGCGCTTTCTTCTGGTTTTGCGCTCTCAGAACGTCGCATCTGGTTCAGGATCCTCATCTTCCACTGGCACTGCGGCTGCTGTTGATGGCAGCAGCGGGACGGAGCATCACAACAGTCGCTCTTGGAGAGAGCTGGCCGACACTCTCTGCGCCGTGGCCAGCGTTTGCCCCGGCGACAACAGACAGCGAAGTCAGCCTTTGTATCATGACTACCACAGCAGCGGGGACGAGTGTGTGGAGGACACGGACGATGATGATGCTGCTGCGGATGTGGGCAGCGCAGGTAGAGGGGGCCCGAGGTTCCGGGGCTTCAGGGAATGCAAGCCGCTCCTCATTCACAACAGCTCGAGCAACGGCGTGAGGGAATTCCGCAAGGCTCCTGTGCAGGTGCTGTGGTGGACTGTAGATTTTCTAAGTACAGATAAAACTGAGTGTGCATTCAAATAGATTGAACGTTATCTTTATCAGCAAGGAAGTGTTGACATTTCCTGTGTTGTAAACTACTGTTTGCTTCAGATATGTGTGTTAAAGGCTGGAAAACATGCAGAACATAATGCTTTAAAAATATATCTAATAGCAGGTAGTCACACTGTTTCAAAATGGCTAAAGGGATAGTTCACCCAAAAATGATTTTTTCGTTTTCTCATTTTCTCACCCTCATGCCATCCCATGTATGACTTTCTTTCTTAGGCTGAACACAAATTAAGATTTTTAGAATATTTCAGCTCTATAGGTCCATACAATGCAAGTGAATGGTGGCCAGAACTTTGAAGTCCCAAAAAAACTATAAAGGCAGCATAAAAGTAATCCATATGACTCCAGTGGTTAAATCCATTTCTTTAAAAGTGTTATGATATTTGTGAGTGAGAAACAGATTAATATTGAAGTCCTTTTTTTTTTTTTTACTATAAATATCCACTTTCACCTTCTTTTGTTTTTGGCAATTCACATTCTTCATGCATATCGCCACCTACTGGGCAGGGAGGATAATTTATAGTAAAAAAAAGTTTTTTAAATATTGATTTGTTGGTTTCCCATCCACACATCATATTGTTTCTGAACTGAAGTTATTTATTTAACCACTGAAGTCTTATGGATTACTTTTATGCTGCCTTTATATGCTTTTTGAAACTTCTGAGTTCTGGCCACCGGTCACTTACATTTCTTGGACCTACAGAGCAGAGATATTCTTCTAAAAAACTTTTTTTGTATTCAGCAGAAGAATGAAAGTCATACACATCTGGGATGGCATGAGGGTAAATGATGAGTAAGTAAATGATGAGAGAATTTTCATTTTTGGGTGAACTGTCCCTTTACCTAATTCATCTGTCTGGTCAGCGTGCAAAATATTTTTGTAACAGATTGGAAATAACATCTATAGAAACAAATTTTTTTCAATGCAATCTTTCACATGGTTTTTAATAGTAATTTGAGTTGAGGACAAATTCTTCATACTTAACAAGTGTGTGACAGCACATCAAGGTACATTCGGTGATTTCAGAAATAATTCAGACCCCTAAATGTTTTCACATTTTGCTATGTTGCAGCCTTATGCTAATATGCTTCAAATACAACAACAACAACAAAAAAAAAAAAACAGATCAATCTACACTCCATACCCCATAATGACAAAGCAAAAACCAGATTTGGATTAACTTTTAAAATGTATCAAAAAGAAAAAACTGAAATATCACATTGAGATGAAAAATCTCATCTCATTTCTCTGGATCATATTTGAGATGTTTCTACACTTTGATTGGAGTCCATCAGTGGCAAATTAAATTGATTAGACATTATTTGGAAAGGCAAACACCTGTCTATATAAGGTCTCACAGCAGAAAATGCATATCAGAGCAAAAACCAAACCATGAGGTCAAATGAACTGCTTGCAGAGCTCAGAGACAGGATTGTGTTGAGGTACAGATCTGGGGAAGACTACAAAAAAAAGAAAAACAATCAGCTACATTGAAGGTTCCCAAGAGCACAGTGGCCTCCATAATTCTTAAATAGAAGAAGTTTGGAACAATAAGGACTCTTTCTTGAGCTGGACAACAGAGATCATGTGGGGAGAAACTTGCAGAAGGACAACCGTCAATGCAACACTCCACCAATCTGGGCTTTATAACAGAGGCTAGACGGAACCCTCTCCTCAGTGCAAGAGACATAAACAAGCACCTAAAGGACTCTCAGACTGTGAGAAATAAGATTCTCTTGTCTGATTAAATGAAGATTGAACTGTTTGGCCTCAATTCCAAGCATCATGTCTGGAGGAAACTGCTCATTACCTGCACCAATACCATCCCAACGGTGAAGCATGGTGGTGGTAGCATCATGCTGCGGGGTGTTTTTCAGTATCAGGGATTAGTCAAGGTTTTAGGAAAGCTTAATGCAGCAAAATACAAAGATCTCCTTAATGAAAACCTGGTCTAGTGTGCTCAGGACCTCAGCCTGGGCAAAAGGTTCACCTTCCAACAGGTCAATGACCCCAAGCACACAGCCAAGACAACACGAGTGGCTTGGGGACAACTTTGTGAATGTCCTTCAGTGGTGCAGCCAGAGCCCGGACTTTAACCCAATCGAACATCTCTGGAGAGACCTGAAAATGGCTGTCCACCGACGGTCCCCATCCAACCTGACAGAGCTTGAGAGGATCTGCTGACAACAATGACAGAAAATCTCCAAATCCAAGTGTGCAACGCTTGTTGGATCATAACTAAAAATATTTGAGGCTGTAACCACTGCCAAAGGTGCTTCAACTAAGTACTGAGTGGTCTGAATACTTTATAAATGCACTATATAGCAAATCAAGGTGATTAGTATACCAAACAGATTGCACAGATTAGGAAAGTACAACCCACAATGTGAAATAAGGGCTTAGTCTCCTGTTTGCTCTGCTTTCAGTCACACCCAGTAGTGCAAACCTTTTTTTAAATGTGCCTCTCTAGGGCTAGAAGCTGAAAAATTACAGATTCATGCAGTAGGGCAAGGTTGTGTAGCTAATGAAAATAATATACAGACCCTGTCTCACTTTGAAGTGTTTCTTTGACCCTTTTTGTTACTTAGTCTCCTGTGGATGAGCCAGTTGTTTTAAACGACGAGGTAATCTTTCCTCTGACTGTGTCTCTGGATAAACTCCCTGTCAACACTCTCAAAGTGAAGGTATGAGTAGTGTGTGTGTGTGTGTGTGTGTGTGTGTGTGTGTGTGTGTGTATGTTTACGCATACATTTATCCATGTGTATCAGTACCCTATACAGTATTTGATAAGGACAGTATGTCTTCTTTCATCACATACATTATTTGACACTCTTGTTTTTGGTGCACATAATGTTTCTGCTGACCTAGAGCTGTTTGTGTAAGGTTCTTATGCAAAGGATTATGTCTGTGAAGCAATCTAGATGAAAACAAACACCAGTGCACATGCAATGCCACATTACCTCACAATAAAGTGTGTTGCTGATTATACCAGATTGTATTGTGTACCTGAATGCAGATAATAGTGACTGTGTGGAAGCAAGAAGAGGGGAAAGCAGAGATCCAAGAACATGGCTACCTCAGCATCCTCCAACAGAAAAGCCCCTGCCAAACATTCCGCCAGGACTTGAACACCTTCAAAGCCCAGGGTGAGCTTTTGCTTCCATCAGCACAATACTGCACAATATTATTTTGGATTCAGCAGTACCTCAGGTAACTCAGACTGAATGGTTCCCTGTTGTCACTTTATCCTAGATTCTCCTTCCTTTCCTTATTTGTAATATCTTGTTTTGGTGTGTTCATGTAGTGTCATGTTTTTACTGTTGTATTTTATATTATTTCATGGATTTTTCTAGGCATTTTAAACCTTTTCATTTGTTCATTTTAGATATAGACTGTTTTTATTAAACTCTTTTTCTTTTTCTTTTGCTAACAGTCAGCACCACTCTTAATGTCCTGCCCCCTCCCACAGTGAAGTGCCAGCAAATGACTGTTTCAGGGAGACACTTAACCGTCCTGAAAGGTAATGTCTGCTCTTTCTTTTTTTTTTTTATCTCTGTATCTACTGTATATTGTTTACAAAGTGCATCTGTTTTAATCATTAAAGGGGTTATGTCATGCATTTTTGTTTACTTTATTATTTTCCTTGAGGTTCACTTATAATTTTAATAAATGTTTTTGCACAAAAATCAGTCATAATATAGTTTGGCATGACCTTTTTCCATGCTGTCTCAGGCCCTCAGTCTGAAGCTCTTGGTTTTCTGTGCTGTCCTTTTTAAGTCTTCAATGTACACTAACTGAGCACTTTATTAGGAACACCTTCAGTTAATTTTCACATAAACCATCCGAATGGGGAAAAAATGTGATCTCAGTGATTTCGACAATGGCATAATTGCTGGTGCCAGAGGGGCTGATTTGAGTATTTATGTAACTGTTGATCTCCTGGGATTTTCATGCATAACAGTCTCTAGAGTTTACTCAGAATGGTGCCACAAAACATCCAGTGAATGTCAGATTTGTGGACTGAAACACCTTGTTGATGAGAGAGGTCAACGAAGAATGTTCAGACTGGTTCGAACTGACAGAAAGTCTACGGAAACTCTGATAACCAGATTAGCATCTCAGCATGCACAACACATAGACCCTTGAGGGGGGATGCGCTACAACAGCAGAAGACCACATCGAGCACTTTATTAGGACCATAGTGTTATGATTGGCTAACATCTTTGAAGTTCAAACACCCCCCACCAACACTCGTGGGACTGTTTTTGCCAAGAATAAAAGAATAAAAACGTGCAAGCAATTTACAAAACCCCCTGAAAGCACTGGGGCCTGGGTAGCTCCGTGAATATTGACGCTGACTACAACCCTTGGAGTCGCGAGTTCGAATCCAGGGCTGCTGAGTGACTGCTGAGTCTCCTAAGCAACCAAATTGGCCTGGTTGCTTGGGAGAGTAGAGTCACACGCGGTGTCATGCACAGTAAGCCACGTGCTAAGATGCGTGGATTCACTGTCTCAGAAGCAAAGGCAACTAAGACTTGTCCTCCGCCACCAGGATTGAGTTGAGTAACCGTGCCACCACAAGGACCTACTAAGTAGTGGGAATTGGGCATTCCAAATTGGGGAGAAAAAGCGGATAAAAAAAAAAAAAAACATTCCCCTGAAAGCACTCAGTCCAGGAAGTAATTAATAACTATATGTCCTAATTTATGTGGAGTACGCTATCAAACTACTACAGTTGTTCCGACTGAAATAACAATCGAAAACTGAACAAAGTCGGCACACTGTTGCTCCCAAATACTTATATTATTAGGCATTCAAGATATGGTGATACGATAATGATATATATAAATACAGTCGACCGGGGTGTTCGCCTCCCATGTAATGCGGAATACGGGATGTTCGCCGGGTGGGGAGTCGCTCCACCTGTCGAACGGAGTAGGGATTGCCCTCGTTTTTTTTACATAAATAAATAAAGAATAATGCATGTACCGATGCATTCTTTCGGCCAAAATACATGTTGTACTACATCATTGTCTTTCTTTGCACTCCGTGCTATGTGTTCTTGCATAATACAATTATTTAATCTCAAAACAATATTTCATAAGAAATTGTGTATTTTTTTTGAGAAGTAACCATGTAATAAGCACAATCTGCTCCGTGTTGGAGTCCTGATCATAGTTTAGTTTGCGATTAAAACAGCTGACTATACAATTCCTTACATGTCAAACAGACACAAACAGAAACAAGAGTATTATTATTTGTTGGTCATTGACATTACTGTCGTGTCCAATGTAGTTAGCACTGGTCCATATTTCGATACAAGTTTCTTTGCAAAGTCTGAATCATAATAGTTCTCAAAAGTATCCTTAGAGAAATGTGCCAAACAAAACATATAAACCACATTGAATGATTGGATAAAAAATTACTTGCAGCCACTCTTTTCTAATATTGTCATCCTTCAAAAGGCTATGCATAGATGCTAAATTTCCACTGCCAGGAATGGCACAACCTTTTTGAATCTTCCTTGACATCGTTATCTCTTTGTTTGTTAAATAACTGATACAGCAGTGGTCCCTCTGGGTGTATAGTAATGGCCCTACCTGTCCAGATCTCATCACTGACTGACTGCACACCAGTGGGCAAACCAAAGAGGCAATGATGTAATAGGAGGCATTGATCTTTTGCTGTGGAAGTGGCCATGCATTAATGAAGTGATTTAGGGAAGTCGCGGAAATGGAGAACAAACCATTTTTGTAACTTGGTGTTAACAAATGCCCTTTTTGAATTAGGGAGTAAGTTTTGAGTTCTGAAACTTAAAGTATGTTTTTAATAAACTCTTAAATGTCAAAAGATCAAGGACATTTTGATTTCTTAATGAAATGACCCATTTAATGCAATTGTGATTCTCATTGTCCTGAAATCTTATTGTTTCAAAATACATTTGAAGTGGTCACAATATCTTTTTCATAGCTGTGTGTGGCTGTGTGTCTTCTTAATATGATATCGTTGGTATCTCACTGCCTAGTCTTCAAGGGAGGATGTATTTATTTGCTTGTGTTTTTGCAAGAATATATTTTCTCTAAGCTTGTCAGAATTGTATCATTGTGCCGTTTCATGCTAATAAACAGCAGCTTAACAACCACAAAACTTCTCAGAATTGCTACAGCGGTCAGTAGACTTTCGGTAGGTTTTTACCTTGCACTTTCTGTTTGAGCTTTGTGGCTTCCTGTGTCTTTACCTATCAGACGTTCTTTTTGTGCAAGTATGCATGAACATCTGATGCTTTCAGTGTTAAACAGGAGTTCTCAAGAGGAAGTGTGTGTTCGTGATGTCAGAATCCTCCCTAACTTCAATGCCTCATACTTACCAATGATGCCAGATGGCTCAGTTCTGCTGGTTGACAATGTTTGGTAAGATAAATATTTTTATGTAAGATATTACACATGTATTGATATTCCTCAAACATTCTCGTTACAGTTTGTTCTAAACCCCTACAGCTCAAAACACTTGCTACACCAACCCCATTCAATTTTTTTTTGTTGATGATGATTTCAGCCTTAGGTGTGCTATCTGTTTTATATTTTCGTCAACTTTTTACTTTTTAAGAAATTTATTTTTAAAGTTTGAAAATGTCCCTTTTGTTTTAAATTCATAGAATATCAAGTATTCAAACTGTAATAACAGTGATTTCATTGTAAGTTTTGCATACTAAATTCTGGTTGATCTTGTCTAACTTCAACATTTTTAACCATTTATTCTTGTGTGAAGGTGATTGAAAACAAGACACATGCTTAGTGTCATGACAACAGCAATGCTCTGATACGGTGTTTTATTTACACAGAACAAAACCCCAAAACCTAAGCTTCCCTAAATCTGTTCTGTTGCACCTTGCAAACACTGGTATTTCCTTAAATGCAAATCTAGTTGCTATTTGTGATGGCGAACAGGGGAAATAAAACCATGCATATATGTTACTGGAAGGGATATAAAATAGATAATTTGTTAAAAATAAATAATCTCTCTGCATGTTTAAAAATATCTTGGAGTTTTGCCCAAGTCAGATTCATCTGAGAGAGATCTGTTCATATTGATGCATTACATTAAATTACATTGCATTATAATATGTAATATACAAGGGAGTGGATTTACTGTACAGAGAATGGAGACTGCACTTGCAAGCAGTGAGCCAGGTATGGGAGAGATATGGGTTATGCTGCTGTATCTCGTTGCATCGTCCATCTCTTCATTTACTCACTGCAGTCTGAACCAGTCAAAAGCAAAACCACTCAAGAGAGACCTAGCATGTGCGCGAAAGAGACTGAACGGCAGCTAGAGAAAATAGTTTTGAGATTTTAAACTTCAGCAAATGAAACGTCAGCATTCAAGACCTTAAATATCTGTATTTAAAGTATCTAATAATGCATTGGCAAATTCCAATAAAGCTTGATATAAACTAAATCTGCCCATTTGATACTATTATTAAAAAAGTCCACTTGAAAACGTCAGGAGATTTTGCGCAACTTTTAATTACAGAATGTTAAATGATTTTATGGCATGTAAAAATATACTTTTATCAAAGATTTATACCTGTAAAATTTGTCTAATTTTACTCTATTGTAACAATGCTGATGCTTTTAATGATGTGATATACCCAAGTGCTGTTTATTATAAATCATGATAACCAGAAATCCTAACTATAAACGTGAATAAAAAAAAACATAAACAAGAACGACTCAACTATGGACTTGACATGAACAAAAAAACAAAGTTACATTAGCAATAGCTCACAAGAGACAATGGCAAACATGAGGGCTTAAATACACAAACGTGGGTAACAAGAAAACCAATGAACAGACAGAACTATAAACAAGATAACAAGATTATTAAACTAAACCAATGACAAACTAGTACTGATAACAAAGTAATCAAACAATTGACTAATGAAAACAAGATCACATGAGGGAACAGGAAATCACATGACATGACAACAGGAACTAGATTTTAAAAATAAAAGACATGAAAACAATATATACTCCTAATATATTTCTAATTATATATTATTGTTTGTTTTAATGTACCATATACCAGGATTAATCGTGATTTATCTCAGAAAACTGTTTAATGATTTAAATAAAAAAATAAAAAAACTGTTAAACTGATTTAATAAATTACATTGTTTTGTTGATTCTATTCTATTATATTGATGATTTACCCCTTTGTTTATTTGGTTTTCTTCAGTCATCAGTCAGGAGCGGTTGCTATGGCGTCATTTTATAGGATGGACAGTGAATCTAGCCATCTTCCCAGCTTGCTCAATGCTTTGGAAGAGCAGAACTTTCTCTTTCAATTGCAGCTCAGTAACCAGCCACAGGATGATTCAAGTGAGGTGGGCCATTATGACAGCTCGAATTATGTTGGACAATCTTGTGTGGTACACCCCAAAAAATTTATCACTAGGCCTTTACACATTTATCTTTTTTGTGTGTCTTTTTGGTGCAGGGATTGGAGGTGCCATTGGTTGCAGTCTTACAGTGGTCCACTTCTAAACTGCCCTTCACCAATTCTATTTACACTCACTATAGTCTCCCTAGCGTGAGGCTGGACCGGCCACGCTTCATCATGACTGCCAGCTGTCCCAGTGCCGTCAAGGCCCATGAGCATTTCCGGGTGCGATACACTCTACTCAACAACCTTCAGGACTTCCTTGCTGTCCGATTAGTCTGGACACCTGAAGGTGAGAAAGGGAAAAAAAGAGGTTGGGCGTGCATGGAGGATGTTTGAAGAAGGCCGAGAGAGATTTGTCGGATCCTGTTTAGCAGGAAGCAAGTGAAAAAGAAAAGGCCGAAATGAAAGGTCAGAGGACGTTGGGGAATGAGAAAATTGACAGTAAATTTAAAAGTGTTGTGTTAGTGGTTTAGAAAAACATATACATCATTCAGAGAGAAAAAGTACTAGAAGAGACTGCTCTTGAAATTATGGGAAGGACGAGATCAGGACACAACCAGGGCCAGATCTGAATCAACATCTCCCACATTAGCACCACAAAACAATGCACCTAGAGCATGTGTGTTAACCATTTTTACATTGCTGTCTATGTCCTTATAGTTTTTCAATTCTCCTCTGTCGTCTTCACAGGTCGAGCGCAGAAAGAGGACCCTGCAGTAAATGCAGTAGTGTGTCATTCTCCTCTCAGCAACCTAGGATACTGTCGGAAAGGCAGTACCATCTCCGTCAGTGTGGCTTTCCAGATACTCAGAGCAGGACTTTTTGAGGTGAAGAGATTTTGTATGTGTGTGGTCCTATGTGTGCATGTGAAAGGACTATTGCATTGCTCATAACCTCTTTCGATGAAGAGATAAACTTTGCCTCCAACAAATACCTTGAGTTCGGACTGAATTTGGGCTTGCTGGATCCACACACATAAATTCACGCGTTTCTACCATTCCTCTCTGTATTTCAGTTGAGTCAGCACATGAAGCTGAAGCTACAGTTCACAGCATCCGTATCCAACCCTCCCCCTGATGCCCGACCTTTGTCTCGCAAGAACAGTCCTTCCAGCCCAGCAGTCAGAGACATTCTGGACCGACATCAGGCCAGTCTTAGTCTGGGCCGCTCTCAGTCCTTCTCGCACCAGCAACCATCCAAATTCCACCTCACGAGGTATAGAGTTAAATGTGTGCATGTAGACACTGACATGATTGTCACTTGTCACTTTACCATTGACCTCTGCTGTTTTTATACTGAGCTAATTTTTATTTTTTATCCCCTTTACTAACCTACCCCAAAACCTAACTTTCAGAAATTCTTTTGCATTTTCAGATTTTCATTACATGACATTACATTGACATTACACACAGTGTTAATTATTTCAGGTTTTACTATCATCCAGGACATTTTGTCCCAATATAGGCCATACCTGATTTACACACTTTTACACTCTGTGTAAGAAAAATGTAAACATGCTCTCCTCGTGATTTAGGTTTGTAATTAGGATAACTACTAGCCAGTGGAAAACATAAACTTTCTCATAAAACTGTGTCTATGTGTTATCACAGGACAGGCAGTGTTATGGAGCGCAGGGCCATCACCCCTCCTGTGGGCTCTCCTGTTGGTCGTCCCCTATACCTCCCTCCAGACCGGAACATTCTTTCACTCGACAAAATTGCCAAGCGTGAGTGCAAGGTGCTCGTATTGGATTCACACACTTAAATACACACATGCAGAGGAGGTGGGAAATTATTGATCTTAGGTACATAATAATGTGTCATAGAGTATATTTAAAAAAAATGTTTAAATCCATGGACTTTAGGTTTTATTACAATATGTTTTTATGCTGTTGTCTTTTTACCTGGTTTCATTGTTTACATGCTGTACAGTATGGTTCTTTAAAATAATTTCAATGCTTTATGTGCAGCCACTGTTTTTGAATGAAAGGATGAAAAACATTCACATGCACATACAGTATGTCACAGGGTTTTTTTTTTTTGTGGCTTATCTGTAGGAAATTTCACTGGAGACATGAAGTTCTGAAACTTGTGTTGCTTAAAGATAAAATGGTGTATTCATGATTGTTTAAGAGGAGATGGGTAAATACCCCATTTTGAAAGCGTGTAATGAGCGATTAGTGTTTTCTTTTCTCTCCATATATGCTACTTAGTATTGGATAGATATTTTGGACATTTTACATTTCATTTGTCAACTCTGCCAAAATTCCCCTGCCCATTCTATCTTTTTGCATTCCAGTAATTTGCTTTACTTTGTGAAAGTGCTTTTATTATTTTGATAGTTTTTCTTAATTACTTTAAAGATTGTTTTCAAAGAAGCAGTTTTCAGTCATGTTTAAACTGAATTTTATTTGATCTGATGGTGAAGTATATCTGCATTATTCTGCCCTGCAGTGTAACTGCATGTCACCAATATTCACACTTCCTTTCTGAATAGTTGGTAGTGACTTGTTGGTAAATTTATATTTATATTATGTTTAAATTATTTCACTGTTATAAATTCCTCAAGCTGTGTTCAGCATTGTACAGCATTCCCATATGTTCTCACACAAACGTTTGAGGCCTTAGAGCTGGCAAATTAAGTCACTTCCAGTTCTTAATGGTGGACACTGTTTTATTTATGCTTCTTCTTTTATGACTAAGCAATATTCTGTGTATCACATTACTATAATAACATGACTGAGAGGCATGTTGCATCACATTCAGTGTTCTGCAGAATATATGATCATCAGATGTAGGATCATCTTTCTTTTGCCCCAGAATGACCTTTGCCATCTCCCACTAGATGTATAAACCGATTCCAGGTTAGCATCAGAGCAGATGCTATTTCTAAGGATTTCTATGCATTTACATTGACCATGCATGTTTTAGAGAGAGATGCATATCTACAACCCCTTTGGCTGTACTGGTAATCAATAATCAACTGACGTAACGCATCACCCCATCTTGCCATTTAATGGGTTTTTATTGATTTATTTGCATCAGTGTTACATATCTGTGCATTTTTGTGGAGTGTGAGTTTGTGGTCCTGCTATAAAACTACTGAAAAATCATTGGGACTGAAAAAAATGTGTAGAATATTGCACTTTGGTTTTATATTATTTTGAAATTTCTATTTGAGGTCCTTGTCAGCGGATACAGGATTTTGAATGTTTACATTTAAGACTAAAATGTTAGGAAAGACGTCTGTTATTCTGAGGAATCATAATAGACTGATCCATCTGACATCACAAAATGTTATGTCAAAACCATGTTGTGGAACAACAATATGTATGTATTATATTTTAATGTCAACAAAAGATGTATTTTAATTATCTAATTTAAACCATTTGCCTTACACAATCCATAACTGCATCCTAGCCAGCCTAGTTTATTTTTCAGACTACATGGCTTTAGAGGCATCAAAAGACTGCATTTCATTTGAAAAATGATGTTCAGTTTTGTGTAAGGTAAGCAATTTATTTGAAATGTTCTAACTTATTGTTTTTTTAGAAAAATAAATGTTCTGAAGACTTTTTGTGCGCTGCTGTTCAACACTGTTAATTGAGAACATTGGCATTAGTTTTCTTTCCTCTTGACAAGGCAAATCACAAACTGGCATATTTTGCATAATTGGCTGTGAAAAATCTGTTTGGCAGGGATGAGAAATGTCAGCTGCAACCATTGGATTTACTCCCAGTCTATAAATACACAGAGGTTAAAAGTTGCTCAAAAGTTTGTGAAACTGATAGCACTTGTGTTGTTCCCAGGTATAAGTCTGAGGCAATATATGTTGAGTATTGAGCGTTTGGACAGCATTGTGTATTGCCAAGAAGTGCAAAGATGTTCTTCTGGAGGGAAATCCTTTTGGCACTCCTTAGTCATTATGAAAGCTTGTAAAGCATGACAAATGTTACTCTTTTTTTTCTTTGAAGTGCTGCATTGTCTCTTTTTTGTTTTTATATGCCTTGAATTACATTTTAACACTTTTGTGAACATTTCAAACAGCATTGTTGGAAATGTTGGTTATTGAATTGTTGCACTCTTTATGAACAAGTTCAATAAATAAATCCATGGCATAAAATGTTTAAATTTTAATAAAATGATAAAAGCACAGAAAATGCTTTCAGTAGGAAAAAAAATCTCATTTATTTCACATAGGACACACACACACACACCGCGCGCGCACACGATAATTGCACTTGCTTCCCCAATCATAACACATTTCACCCCAAAAATTACAACAAAGTTTGCATTTAAGATTATGTTAATTATTAACAGAAATGTAGGATTTGCCAGTTACTGCACATATTCCACAAAGACACATTCAGAAGTCAATAAATATAAAAACATTTGAATTTTAGCAGATCAAAAAACAATTATTATTATTTTTTTTATATTTAAATTTGCATTTCACAATTTTGTAGCATTTAGCACGCTGTTCGGCTCCTGCTTTCTAACAACTTCTAGATTTTCATAGGGATGATCTGTGGACAAATTTAGAAATAGTATGAATATAGTTTAGAATAATGTGATGACTGTTAGTGCTAAATTAAAACATAGAAAAATAAAATAGATCAATTATTCAATAATCACATACCTGCTTTCAGCTCAAGTTTACTTGAATCATAACCAGAACTTTTGCGGCTGTTTAATAGAAATCAATAATTAGGATTCATAAGAATTAATCATGAATTACCTTAAAAACCTTTTCAAAGTTGTAATACGTTTCAAATGTGTGCTTAGCTTTAAACATTTTTAACATTATTGCAAGATCAACATTTTAAGTGTCTTACATCTGATCTAATTTTTTTTAAATGGGCTTTACCTGTGTTTCTTGCAAATGCACGCAATTGTTGTGACTATAAGGATGATGCCAAGGGGCACAAATACTCCAATCAAAATAATACTTGTTTCATCTATAAAACAGCAAGCAGTAAAAACTGTTATTACATAACATTTGCATACATTTGTATTTCCTAATAATTAAACAACTTTTTTCCTAATAAGTATACATGTGTAGTTACATTAAGAGTGGTAAACTTAATTGATTATTGCAATGTAATTACATTATTAATTTGAGCATAAAATATAATATTCAATAGAATTAAATTAGGCCAAATACTTCAGTTAAACAGATAAAGACACTGCTTTTGATGAACATGTCTTCAGTGAATATTATTACAATGATATACTATGGCTATACTAAATGTACCTGAATCCTATTCAGGGTGTTTTACACAATGTACTGTCAAAATAGTTTATTCACAATTACTTGCCTAAGCCTTTTGGAGGGGAGGGGATTTTCAAAATATCACAGTTTTTGCCCTCAAAGTCCTGGACACAAGTGCAGGCATACCCAGAACCATTTGATGTCTCCACACAGGTACCTTCATTTAGACAGGGTGAGCTCAAACATGGACTCACTGAGAGAGAGAGAGAGAGAGAGAGAGAGAGAGAGAGAGAGAGAGAGAGAGAGAGAGAGAGAGAGAGAGAGAGAGAGAGAGAGAGAGAGAGAGAGAGAGAGAGAGAGAGAGAGATTTGATCTGAACTTAAATATCAGTGCATTACTCATCTGAAACACCTGTTCACTTTTATTTGGAACAACCCTTGAACTACTATCTCCTTCCTGTAATGCCCTTCAAAGGTGCAAAAATACCATCTGGAATTCGGCAGTTGTCAGACAGTAAACAGTATCAATGTTGCTTCGCAACAAAAATAGTGATCAGTTATGGGTGCTGCACAGTAATACAAAGAGTAGCTTGGTGAAGAGATCATAACCGCTTTATCATGAATAAAGCACGGCTATTGACCAATCAGCATACTTTCCAATTTAACTAATTAACATGAAATATTTTCAATAATATGGTTTTAATATAATAACAGCGTGAGTAATCGTGATCAAGGAAGGACTCACTTTTATAGCAGTCACGTTTGGTGTCAAACACCGTACAAATATCTGTTTCTCCACAGCTCCTCGGTTGGCAAACAGCACCAGTGATGGTACATATACAACTCTGTGAGCAATCATCAGTCACAAACATCTCCTTTAGCTGTGTGGAAGCATATATAGAAAGATGATCAGCTAGTACAATATATTTTTACATCTTGGTTTTAAAATCATTTTACATAACTTCTAACAAGTGTCGCAACCACCAACCCCAACATATTGTCTAAACTTAATTATATTTGCCCTCCCCCCAACCCAAATTCTGAAAATGTGGTTGAATCCTTGCTTTTAACCTTTCTTTTTAGTATCGTACATGCATTAAAATGCCTACCGTATAGTAACGACCCAGGTAAGTGCATCCACATTGGTTGAAAGGCACACAATCATTGTCACTCAGAGCAAAGCCTGGGGCGCATTGGCATCCCTCCACACATTCAGTCTGCTCACACTCTGAGGGAGCTGCCAAGTCTGCACAGGATGCTGGGCATGGTGTCATACAGGTTGAATAGGTGCTGTTGGCCACACATTCCAGAACTGAAGGACGGACACACACACACACACACACACACACACACACACACACACACACACACACACACACACACACACACACACACACACACACACAGACAGTCAGGATTGAAACCAAAAATCACATTCAATTATAAGAAATATGCACTCTTAATGCCTATATAATTTTAGGAAACAATTTGGAAGGTTTCTGTCTCTTTGTGCATAATATAAGATACATTATCTGCATTTTGTGGACCAGCCAATGATCCCCATAAGGCAAATTGCTTAATATACAAACAAACATACTAAATTGCTCAATAAAAAAAATTTAATAAATGTACTTGATTGACAACCTCAGAGCACATGGTAGGTCTGTTTTTAAAGGTTTATAAGTCATGGTTCAAAATCAATATAATGGGATTTTTTGTTCAGGAACCCAACTGGTGCGCTCTATAGAAGTCAATAAAATGTCCTCACCATAATATAAAAACAAAGACACATTTACACACACACACACACACACACACACACACACACACACACACACACACACACACACAAACATATATATGTGTTTGTGTGTGTGTTTTATAGTTAGAAACTGGGAGAAATGTATGCTATTTGTGTGCATAATGTGTGAATTTGTCTGTCATACCACAATCCATCTGTTGTCTCCACTGCCCAAGTTTGACACCCACTTCTTGGCAAGCCTGAGCATAGACAGCATAGTTTTCACAGCGCAGAACTAAACTGCCCTGCTCTGCACACAGGTCAAACACACAGTCCCTGCAAAGCACATATACACATTGGTCATGAAGGACTGTTCATCTATACCAACATGCACATTACACAATATCTCAGTCAGTCACTTTTTACATTCACATGTTCTCATTCATTCACACCCACTCCCCACTTACATTATTCTTCTCTTTCTATCATTATCAGACAGTTATATCAGATGTGTTCTCAGGAGATTGACGCATACTTGTTTTCACACAAGCACATAAACACACACACACACACACACACACACACACACGCACACACACACATTACTCACTCTTGGAACTCGTCTGGAGAAATCTTAGCATGGCAGGTGGCAAAAGGACCTGCAGGGTCACTTAGAGCTCCACACTGGTAATTCCCATTCAGCTCAGCCAGCTGAGCATCAGTACAGCCTGTCGTCGCAAAGCCTGAATCTGGAACTTCCTCTACTTCACGTCTATTAATAGATGAGTATTAGTCTAGTAGTAGTAAACCATTTAATGTTATTATCTAATGGTGGTGTGCAAACACTTCATAAAACTGAAGGAAATGTAATAAGTTTGTAAGTTAATGGAGGCATATGGCTAAACCACATGACAATTATCATTCCAGTATATTCATAAATGTATAAATGACCCAAGTTCAGCCATGAAACTCTGTGGTTCTCGAGCTTGTATCTGTAAGGCCAATCGGCTCACTCACATGTGACATGTTAAGAAGGCAACTAAGCTTGCATGGTGTAAGCTGATTGGTGCTTTGACATATAATGGGGTAGCCAATCATCTTGCATCTATCTCCTTACATAAAATTTAAATGACTCAGTTTTGCAGTCAAGTCAGTTTCACTGCAGCACACTTTGAGAGATTTTCTCTCTAAAAATGCTATTTGCTCAGGTGGTTTGCTGGGGTTTTTCAGCTTGCAACTTAAGATCTGCTTTTGGCCATGGCACATACAAGCGCAACTTTAACAAGGGAAGCCGTAGGCAAATCTGGCTGCTACACAGTTGCTTTTAGGACATTAGATTAAATTCCACACATAGCTGGTCTAAATCACTAGTTAAATAAACTCTTGGTTTTCCTGGTTCAGGTATACATTATGAGTTAGGTCACTAGCCGTTTAAGCCCTTCGGCCAAGAAGCCCGAGGTACAATGTATTTAATTAATTAGCATTATGCCATTTGGCCTGTGACCATAGGCACACGTTGCTAGCATACACTCGGTGCATGTGACTCTTCGGGGCAGCAGCAGTACACAAGTCTTGCCTATAGATCTGCTTTGTTGGAGAGTTGTTTTTTGTTTTTGTGTTATTAGTCTTGTGCAGACTTTTCTGCTTTGTTGGGGGACTCTTTGTAATGTATATTTGTGCAGCAGCATGTTCATACATGTTAGATGCAGCATGTCTTGTGTTTTGTCTAATTGTGAAGTGTATTCTATGGATTTTCTAGCAATAGCAAGTCTTCGTACTTTTCTGTAGCAGCATTGTAGCAGATCTAGTTCTCCAAGACCAATGTTTGACATTAACATGCCAAATCTTTCAGAGAGTTCTCATGACTGAACCTTCATAACAGATAACGGGAGTCTCCCTTACTTGTGCAGGTGCACCATTTTTGGTAGGGATGCACCACGAACACCCGCTCCATCTTTGTAATTTACTCTCCAGCTGTCTCCAAATTCTTTGAGGTTGCGGGTAATCGTGCCATCTGGTTTTATGTACTCATTATTGGAGCGTCCATCATAATTACCACACAGACCAAGCACACGAGATTTATATACACTGGGCAGAGTCACCACTTCAGGAGATGGGGAGAGAGAGAGAGTTTTTGATTATATACTTGTCCTTAGAAATATGCAACACATGAAAGCTTGGCATGACATTAATTGACAGCTGCACCATATAGTTTGGCCAAGTGCAAAATGCTCTCTGTTTTAATTTCTCTGGTGCTAATATTTAATTTGTGAGGTGCATTTTTTCACCTGCTTGGGTGTTGCCATCAAAACGCACTGAAAGGCCAAAGTCTGTTGAGAGCATTACAAAGCGAGACTTCATTTTTATAGTAACTCCTTTTATAGGACTGTAGGGTGGAGAAATTCTCTCGCCATTGACCTAATCGAAGAAAACAATGCAAAAAAGACTCAGCCTACAGACTACAATATATAGGGACTGTATTTCAAAGCACAGTTGTCATGTTTATTCTGTTGGTTCCTGTTTTTCATGTCTCTTATTTTGGAAAGTTCATGTCATGTTTTGTTCCTGTTTCCTTGTCATGTGATCTTCCTGTTTCCCTCCATGTTCAAGTGTCTTGTTTTCATTTGTTCATTGTTTGATTACTTTGTTATCAGTTCTAGTTTGGTTTTAGTTTATTGTTTAGAGTTCTGTTTGTTCATTGGCTTATGTTTCCCCATGTCCATGTATTTAAGCCCTCATGTTTGCCATTGTCTCTTGTCTAGTATTGACGTATGTATATGTAGCCATGTTTAAGTCAAGCCATGTTTAGGTTTAGTTTAGTTCATGTGTTGAGTTAGAGTTTTCACAACTGTAAATAAACTGCACTTGGGTTCTTCAATTCACGGCATCGTCTTTGTCATTGCCATTGCCAGCTACAAGTGTTACAACAGTGCATATTGGTCCCAATTGAACCACACACAATTTATCTTTGAAAACATGTGGAATCTCCATCATAAACTGTTAAAGCCCTAATAATTTCTGTGCTGCAAATGATGTTCAATTTGCAGAGTTAAGTTATCTGATACAGACATTCCACTATATTGTGTATTGCCCAAAAAATACATGAATCCATATTATAGCAGTGATTTTAAAGTCATGTCCCATGACTCTCTCACCAGCACTTTCTTCTTCTGTAGAATGTGGACACTGATGCCATACACATCCACGTAGACATCATGCAAGAGAGACGCGTGGCTGAAAATTCCTTGACGTTGATTTTTGCCGCGGACAATGAAAGGGGTAAGGGAACTGGGCAGATTGTTGCCTTGGGTTAACACATAGGTATAGAGTCCTTGGTAGTGGTGATTGTATTTGTCAAAGGTGCGATAGTGAGGATCCCCTGCAATATTGCAGTCATCAAATTCTATGAGAAGTAAAATTAAGAAGTTAGCAGTCATTACTGAAATTTGACCTTTGGTCATGAAAGATTCCATAATGTAGCTGTACTTACTTTTTCAGATCAGTATTCAAATAATACATTAGAGAATGAATTGAATGTAAACTAAGAAATAGACTTAGTTTACATACATTGACAAAGCTAAAATGCAAAACATATAGGTAGATCTTTCAGTACTTTCAGATCATAAAAAGTAATTTTCAACTTTTGCTCACTGTGATGGCCTGATTCAGGTAATTTTCTCTTATTTGGAATATTTCACATTGCAAAATTTTCCTGAACTCACGCTCCACTTTGCAGTGACGGTCTCCATCCTTGTCAAGAGCACAGATTGAGCTGTCGTCACATTCGAAAGGCTTACAAGATAGCACTCCTCCAAGGCTGCAGCTGCACTTCTGGTCACAGCGGTCTGTTATCCATGAATCTCCCACCTGAAATACATGACTGCCATTATTGTAACATTTAATTATCTTTCTGGCACTTTATTTCAAGTATCATTTAATGCCTTTGAGCATTATTAATTTACACAGGGAATAATTTCAGTTATGAGCTGTGTTTAAAGTGTAGTTTTTTAGCTTTCAAAGAAAGTAGATAGATTTGAGAGGTCTAGGTATTTCTGTCAACTATCATGTTGTTCTCGCAAACGTTTCTTTAAGTTGAGGAAAACGGTAACATATTATCAGTTGTTTTGTTGAGATCTCCAACGTTTACTCACATCATGATACTCTCCATTGTGGTCAACACATCCGCAGCTTGAGAGGGGAACACACTTGCCGTCACTTAACACGAAACCTGCATCGCACTGACAGCCCTCTATACAGCTGTTGGGTGGCAATGGGCAGAATATGGGGAAGAGGTCAGCACAAGTGGGAGGACATGGCACTGTGCAGTCAGAGAAGTGGCTGTTGGGATGGCATGGGTGAGCTGGAGATATACAAAGAAAGGAGCTATGATGCATTGTATGTGAATTACAAAGTTTAAGAGGCCATTTCTATGAAAAATTATGCATTAGCATTCATTAACATTTTAATTATTATTAAATTATGATAAGCCTTAATGTTATCTTGGAAAAGTGTGGTGATGCACAGATATGTACATCTGTAGTTCTGAACTGGTTTGTTTAAGGATCCAGATTTGATATCAAGTGGCGACCCAACACTGTAAAATAAATGTTATCGTACAAATGTACTAAACATTTACATTAACTCCATAGGCCAACCAACATGCAAAATTGTTAACATGGCATAGGCTGAATAGGAAAACTGCCAATTTTGTAAAAGCTAAACAACAGCAAAAGTGTGATTTACCAGCCTAACATATGGAACAAACTTTGCATTAGTCATATTACTAAATGACTTATTAATTTATAGCAAAATATTGTAAACATTGATTGGACACACTACAACTCACTAGTTGCAAGAGTTCATAAATGCTAACCAGATTACTCTTCTCCTTTTACCCACACTCTCATCACATCTCTGTCCATCCCTTGGTCTCTTTTACTTACAACAGAAAGTGTTGTTTCTCCAGCTGATTGTGACTCCAGCACTCTGACAGGCCTGGGCGTAAGCCTCAATGTTATCACACAGAGTTGAATGCATGCCGTTATATTCACACATGTCATATATGCAGTTGCTCAGGAAGGCCTCTGGAGGAATGAGAGAGTGACAGGTCTTGAAGCGATCGGACAGGATAGGCTCTGCACACTGTGACCTGTAGGCTTCTTCCTCAACCTCATCACAGTTGGGATTGACATCAGGTCGTAAATCAGGTTGGCAGCTATGGTTGGGGGAAAGAGGAACAGATGAATACAACAGAAAAAATTAAGACAAATGTGACCTGTTTCATAATTTTAAGTCAGACTTACACATAAAACACATTGAGTTTTATACAATAAAGTTAAAAGGAAAGTCTCAGGCAACATTTAAATGATTTTACATTTTTGGTTTAAAATTAATTGAAAAAAATAAAAATAAAGTAAGCTGAAAGCGTGATTATTTTGCTCATATTCATATAATCATTCTATCTAGGTATTTCTATTTCTGTAATATGAATCTGGTTGTTATGGTACTCACCCAGGATCACTGTCTCCCTCTGCCTTCCAGCTATCACCAAGCTCAATGACATCTTTGGCTAGTTTGCCATTGGGCATCAAATTATCGTCAGAGGAATCACTATTGTAGTTACCACACATACCACAAACCTAAATTGGAAAAGTGAAAGAATGAGGAAAGCATAACTGTGATTGTGTAGTCTGTTTCGGACACAAGAAAATGTTGTCCTTGAACATTCTGGCTGGTTTGTAAGACATACATCAAGTAGGGTGAAGATCTAGTTTTGTATTTTGCTGTGCAGTTTGATACCTTGTTGAAATAGTCTCCTGGTACTGTGATCTCAATATGGTGCACTCCATCAAACTTCACGATCAGGCCAAAGTCAGTGTCCAGTACGCTGTTTACTCCACTGGTAAATACCCGTGCCTTGGCTTCAGTGATTTCATAGGGGGTTTTTATCCTGCGTTCATTCAGCTAGTTCGTCGTGGATCAAAGAGATGAGATTACAGGCCAGAAATTTTGCTAGTATGTCATAGAAACATAATAAATTTTTTGCTTTGTTCAGTTTACTAACTCTATTCTTTAATGTCACCGTATCTATGCTGTACACATAATGATCCCACTGATTATGCATTTTTTTTCATCTTATTGATTTCTTATCTATTATACAACAGTTCTCGATTATATCCTCATACACAATGTCTTAGAGAAATAATCTGCATAACGTGCAATTAATGCATAGTGCATAGGTACATATCCTACTCTATGTATTCCTCAGTCCATCCCTCCCTCTTTCATTGGACTCACCATTATTCTGCCATTCTTGCTGAGTGTGATGTTGGCAGTGGGCAGATAGATGGTCACTGAACGAACATATGAAGCTTTAGGCTGACCACGTTCTTCATTCTTAGCCACAATGGTGAAGGGTTTCACCATCGAGCTGTTGCATATCGCCACCAGTGTGTAAGTGCAGGTACCCATGTAAGTGTGCATAATGCCATCAAAGGTGTAGTAGTGAGGATCACCAGCAATGTGGCAAATGCCCATTCCTGAACAGAAGGAAGGTGGCAAGGTTAGCTTTTCATAGTAACTCTTATTATTATATTTGACAAATACACATGTATTTGTATATCCTGTATATTATTGATTATGATAATGTCACCCTAATGTCAGTTTGATTATAGCTAAAAAAAAAGCTAAAATTCAATCAAGATCAATTCAATTCAGTTTCACATAACTGATCACCAAACTGTAACCAAATTGACCAATGATAATAATAATAAAAAATAAATTAATAAGACAATAAGATTTACTATATAGAAAAAAGATAATTCTTTGTAATTGGTAGAGCATGTACCCGTGTTCACACAGCCCAGCTGACCCTCATTGACTTTACATTTCTGAGCAGGGCCACACACCCAAGCCTCACATGTCACAGTATTGAAAGGTGAACACACGCAGCGCTCTGTGCAGTCATCTTTGGTGAACCAGCTGTCTCCAACCTGAAAAACACATGGATATGTTACACAGTTTAAATATCAAAAAGAGGTAGAGCTTGAACTAGAAATTAAAATGGGATGAAATTGAACTATGTAGATTTATCTTTATTGTTTTTTTTGTTATTTCACACAACAAACAAAGAAATGCAAAACATATATGGACAGAATAAACATTAACATTTCTCCCATAATCTCTTGAGAGAAGTTAAAGCTCCATCCCCCAGACTCTGAATTAGCGGTTAGTAATACACTGATGCCTCATGACCTTTTAAAAAAGCAGTAATCACCACTCCCAGAGTGATCTGCCACTTTAGGGGTGTGTTTGCTACTCCCAAAACTAGTACAGAGCAGGTGGCGCAGCTGTAAATACCTAAAGAACTGAGATCTGGGAATCCCAAAATGTTGAACTAAATTTTCAAAGAATCTCATCACTCCACTCTCATATAGGTCACAGTGTATTAACCTCCCTCACAATCCACTCTGACCCACAGAAAGGGGACTTATTAATACATAATTTTGGGTTCAGCCATGTGCTTGAGGCAACATTTAATAAATGTCAGAATTAAACACTATGGACATTTTGTCCATACCGAGTGCAAATGCGAGTGTAACATAACTTCTCTGATTAGTTTGATAGAAAGGCTTTGCTATAGGGTTGTGCCAATGAACGATATCATCGTCCATCGTGATGGCTGACCAACATCACGATGTAGAGCCACCATCGTGATGCCACACCCCCTTTTGCGAGTCTTGCTAGTGTGACTCACTAATCCTAGTCTCTTCTATAGTTAACCTAAAAACTTTGCAGGGATTGCTCTGTAAATTAAATTGAGAATATAACTAATGCATATATGCTATTTTAAATACTGTAGTATATGCCAGAGACGTGACGTGTTAGTCTGTGAAAATACCGTGTCAGGCAGGCTACACAAATATTGATCTTGACATTGTTAGCTTCTTGTCTTTTTTTTACATGTCTTACACTGTACATTTAGATTAAAATATTTTATGTTGTAGGCTACAAGAAAATAGCCTTTATTAATTAATTATTAGTAGTTGTAGTGTCTCAGAAAATCTTGCTCATTGTCAAATAGCACTTGTATACACTGAAGCGGCAGTTTAAGATAAACCCAGACCAGCGAACGTCAAATAACTTTTGTCTGGTTAATACTTTTAAAGAAAAATTTCCTTGGCCATAAATCCATAATGTCAAATCAAATGAAAGAAACAAGGTGAATATGAATAACACACATTTATTAAAACATAGAAGAACAACAAATAAAGAACAAGAAAAGGGAAACAACACTCAGACCGAAACTCGGCATTAACATTTCACTTATAATTACCAGCACAATTAACTTCAGCACAGGCTACAAAATAAATTTTGTTATTGAAATATTGTAAAGTGGTCATATGAACTACACAAATGAATGTTTAAAAAATAATATGCAAAATCGAATAGCTCCGCAACGGATGGCGAAAAATGCGTAAAGAAGTCTAATATCTTTCACCATAGACCATGTTTAAATTTCGATATTTATGGCCAGAAATACCAACATATTCACTTTATCTGGTTTTAATAAGCTGCGGATTGGAGCAACTACACTACCCGCTGTGCTGAAGACCCGCTCTGATGGAGTACTGGTAGCACATATGCACAGATATTTCCGTGCTAATCTTGCCATGAACGGAAACCTTTTGTCGTTCGTTTTCCACCAAGTCAGCGGGTCCTCTTCCCCATCAATGGCCATTTCCTGCAGGTACATGGTCATTTCTGCCTCGACCTTTTGCTCATCAATGAGTAAAATAACGAAATTATAGTTTTTAAGTGGAAAATAGTATTTATGTAAAGAGATATATTAAAATAAAAAGTGCACAACACTTCTTAAGTGAAAGCTAAAAAAAAAAATGCTTCACGTGTCATGCAACCTACTGATAAAGCGCCGACGAGTCATTAATTGGGTTAGTAAAATAACGAAATAATAATTTTTCATATCATTTTTGAAAATTATATGAAATTATATTAATATAATCTGCTATCATCCAACAACAAAGTCAAGCATCTACAGCTTGCCAGACTCTACTGGAACTTCAATTGTGACTGGGTTCCATGGTCAGATGGAAAGAAAATAAATAAATAAACACAAAGATGAAGTACCCAATGTCCACGGTTAGATGTGGTGCTGGATATTTAATGTTGTGGGGCAGTTTTTCTGCCAGATATCCTGGACCTCTTGTTCGGATAAATTACATCACAAACTCTATTAAATACCAAAAGATTTAAAAAAAAAAAAAAAAAAAAAGCGAAACCCGGCTGCCTCTGCCAGAAAGTTTACAATGGGCCCTGGATGTATCTTCCAGCAGGATAATGATCAAAATCAATACAAAACTCACTGACCACAAAATCAAGGTTCTGCCATGGCCACCCCAGTCCCCTGACCTGAACCCCATAGAAAATGTGTGGGGTGAACTGAAGAGGAGAGTCCATCAACATGGACCTCTGAATTTTTAAGGATCTGTTGAGATTATGGATGGAGGAATGGTCTCAGATCCATTTCCATGTGTTCTCCAACCTCATTATGCATTATAAGAGAAGAATCAGAGCTATCTTGGCTACACAATTCAGAGCTATTATCCACAATTTATTTATTTGTAATTAGGGAGAAATTTTGTAGTACTTTATAGAATAAAACAAAATTGTTAACATACCAAACGCATACCTATAAATAGTAAATCCAATGAAACTGATAATTTTGCAGTGGTCTCTTAATGTTTTCCAGAGGTGCATCTGTGTGTGTGTGTGTGTATGTGTTTTATATAAATATATTTAAAAAAAATCATAATTTTATTAGCATGTAATTCTGGTTCTGTTTGCTCTGTCTCCCAGCAGAAAGTCTTATTTCAATCCATTAGATGGCAGCAAGTACTAGAAAACATTCCATCATAATATGCAAATCTGAATTGTAGGTAGAGCTCTAACACATTTCCACCCTCATAAATGTGCTTGTCCATAGACATTCAGTCTAATTTTCAGTTCATGCACCACCCCCATTGTTTCATAGAATATATCAGCCTCTGAGTGGACTAGAATCTCAATCTAGGTAACAATTGCTGGTTACCACCACTTTTACAGTGTAAGCGAACATATTAGACACTTTATTTATGATTATGGGAAAACAAAACAACTCACAGGCCTGTAGTTGTTGTCCTTGTCAGTGCAACCACACTCACTGAAGGGTACACACTTGTCTCCACTGAGCACCAAACCAGTGTCACACACACATCCCTCAACAAAGGGCTTATTACAGGTGCCTTCAGATCCAGGGTCTTGACAACTGGCTGGACAAGCAGTACCACGCGTCTCATAGTGACTACCAACCGGACATTTCATAGCTGGGGAAAAAACAGAAAGAAAGAAGGGGTGTTAAATTTCTAATTACTGGAATGATAAGAACAAAAGAAAATGAATGGGAAGGGGGGGGGGGCTTTACAGAATGCCTGTGTACTACCACAAACTGACACACACCCACACTGCCACAGGCACAGAAAGATGCATGTGCATTCTCAAACACTTACGACAGAAGGTGTTATTCCTCCAGTTAATTGGCACCCCAGCTTGAGCGCACAGGTAGGCATAGCTTTCAGTAGCTTGGCACAGTGCCACTACACCACCATCAGTGCCACACTGATCAAACACACAATTCTCAAAGTAAGGACCAGGAGGCACAACTGCATGACATGGCTTGAAGATTCCTGGGAACAAAAATTATGAATAGATCTTAATGCTGGGGCAAAACAGCCCTTAACTAAGAAATGGAAATGGAAATGGAAAGCCATGAACAGATGTACTAAGATAATTTTTAGGGTAGGCAGCAGTATTTCCCACAATTTCTCCAAGGTAGAATGATAAATACATTAAACAAACTCAAGAATGCCAGGATAAATATGGCAAACATTGCAAATGTCAACAGACCTTAAACAAGCAATCAAACTTGAGCAGAATCCACACAATTTATAAACAATATGTAAACCAACAAGATTACAAGCAATAACAATTACAAACACAAATTTGGCTAAATGTTGACTCTGTGAGTATGAGCCAGTATTTATATGTACAACAAATAACCTGAGTGTGAAGGGAACACATTACATTTACATTTACATTTATTCATTTGGCAGACACTTTTATCCAAAGCGACTTACAAAAGAGGAAGAACATCAGCGAATCATCTTAGGGAGACAGTGGTACAAAAAGTGCCATATTACAAAGTTTCACTATCATCATAATAGTATACAAAACAGATTTAAGTGCAACAAGAAATGTAAATCTATATATATATATATATATATATATATATATATATATATATATTTTTTTTTTTTTTTTTTTATTGACCGGTTAAGTGCTTTTGGAAAAGATGTGTTTTTAGCCGTTTTTTGAAGATAGAGAGTGAGTTAGCTTCCCGGATTGAGTTGGGAAGGTCATTCCACCACCGTGGTATGATGAAACTGAAAGTCCGGGAAAGTGTTTCGGTGCCTCTTTGTTTTGGTACGACAAGGCGACGTTCCTTAGCCGACTGCAGGCTTCTGGTGGGAACGTAGCTCTGCATAAATGTTTTTAGGTATGCTGGAGCAGACCCAGTGACTGTTTTATATGCCAGCATCAGGGCCTTGAATTTTTTACGTGCATGAACCAGCAGCCAGTGGAGAGAGACAAAGAGTGGTGTAACATGTGTTCTCTTAGGTTCATTAAAGACCAGACGTGCTGCTGCATTCTGGATCATTTGGAGAGGTGTAATAGCACATGCAGGAAGGCCTGCAATGAGAGCGATACAGTAGTCCATACAACACATACATTTGCTTTTATTGGTGTTATACAATAGCTAATAATTGACAATTAATATATGTACTGTATATAGACATTTGTCAAATGATTATATCCTGTAACTGAACACTGAATATTGATGTGACAGGGCAGAGGGCGGGGCCGGGTCGTGATGCTACACACCGGCCCCTAATTAGGCTAATCATGCCTCAGAGAGGGATAAAGGCCAACTGGAGACTGCAGTGGGACAGGGAGAGAGAGAGAGATTTACGGGAAGCTGTCCGACACCTTTGTATGTTTGTCTTTATGTTTAGTTTTTCATTAAACTATTATTTATATCGTCAAGTCGGTTCTCACCTCCTCCTTTCCCTTTAACCCATTTACACCTGATTTGACATTAAATGTAAAAAAAACAGAAATAAAAAGACATACTAAACTAAAAATACGAATTCTAAATTGTGGTAAAAACACAAGCTAAACGGTTTTCTGTGACCTCAGCATCAAAGCATTTAAAATGTATGCATCAGTGCATGAGTCTCACCATTGAGGTCGGTAATCATGCCACAGCTAGTAGGTTTTTGAGCTTCACTTTGGATCTTGTCATCACATTCAATGTCTCCTCCTCCGTGAATACAACTGGAAGAGTATACATGAATGATTAAATCTTCAGTGATAGAAATATGTCTTTAGATGAAGGTTAAACAAGTCACACATTTCCTTTCTGCCTTATTTCTCTTTCCTAACCTGTTGTCTTAATTCATTCATCACACAATAGAAACATGTTTATATCGCTTTTGTGAAATTCATGGTTAATTTTTAACACTTACTCTGGCCTGTCATCGGGCACCTGCCAACTCTCTCCAAGCTCATTGGTGCTGTCTGTTGGGTTCCCGTCAGGCTTGATGTTGTCATCATTATGATTACCATTAAAATTTCCTAGCATATATTAGTAAGATTAATCAAGATAGACAGTCTGACTATTTAGAATTGGTTAGTAGAATTAGTAGAATATGTATAAATATAAAAGTTATTAAATACCATACATTTGTGAGTTAATTAGATTTGGAAATTTTCTTACCACACAGTCCACATAACAGGCCACTGTAGGAGGAAGGTAGGTTGACATCGGCATGATGATTTCCATCAAATCTGATGAACAATCCGAAGTCTGTCTCGAGCACCACAAATTTGCCACTTAGGAAGATCTTAATATCATTTGGAAGTGTGACAGGCACAGTGACCTGAACTCCATTTACCTGCAGAAAGTAAAAAAATAATTTAAGCATGTGAATACAGGCTTGTTCCCATATCCTTTAATCTGTCATTTGGGTCTCACAAACCCCTGAAATGTCTCTTACCTGAACTTTTCGGCCTTTGCCCAGATTCACCTTCATGCCATGGACATTGATAATGACAGATCTTACATAAGACACTTTCTTATTATTGTCTCTATGCTCGTTCTGTGTCTCAACAGTGAAGTATGGCAAGCCAGAGGTCTCATTACAGGGCTTTGTAAGAGTGTAGGAGCAGGAGCCCATGTAGTGATGTACTTTCTTATCAAAGGAGGTGTAGTGAGGGTCACCAGAGACCGAACAAATGCCTGTATCTAAAAAGATATGGAGAGAAAAAATTCAGAAAGATTAGTCCCAGATCATGTTGTCAATACTGTGAACATGTTTGTGCAGAATTCACATGGGGGTGTATCATGTGATAAGCTATGTAGACACCTTTACACAGTTTGTACAGTATAAGCTAGTACTAGCATTTTTACCAAGTGGTTTGCAGCCGTAGTTTCCATTCTGAAGTTGGCAGCTCTCAGTAGGCAAACAGCTGGTGTCTAAACACTGGATAATTCCTCCAACCTGACATGTACACTTGTGAATACAGCCCTCAAGATACCAGCTCTCATTCACCTAAATATAATAATATTGATAGAAATGAGTAAGAAATGTATCAACCAAGCACGCTATCACACCTGTTTTTCAAACCTTAAAACTGATTGGCAGTAAAAGAAAGATAAAAAAAAAAAAAGTTTAATTCTTTCTATTAGCCTGTTTCCTTCAGATACTCAATTAGGTGACTGTATATTCCCTGTGATGCCTCTCCAAGGAGGTTTCTTATAATGACATATAGCTCAGCTTTCTTTAATACTGATATCCTTCTTTCCTCCTCATATCCTCTCCATTCCAGCAGCACATTCTAAACAGATTCAGAGTGACCACAGTGTGCACATCTACCAGTTGGGTGTTTACTTATTTTATGAAGTGTCTGATTAAGTCCAATATGTCCCATCCTGAGACGGGTAATGACTGCTTCTTCCTTTCAGTTCCTGCCCGGCCTCCTTCCCAAAACAACACGATTCTGGATATTATAAAGATATCTGCCTGTATCATTTATGTCCCAGTATTCGTGCCAAAGTTTCCCCACTGGACTCTTTCTGTTTGCTTTGCCCTCATCTTTACTCAGCGGAATTTTCATGTTTAATGTTTGCAATTTGAGTGATTGCTTAGCTAATTTGTCAAAAACCTAATTTCCTTCTTCTGCTACATGAGCAGGAACCCAAGCAAAGCAAACCGTCAGACCCTTATTGTGTAGTTCGCATATTAAATTATGAATTTCAAATAGACGATCTTGTCTGCGTGATTTCACAGATCTAATGCTTGTGAGTGCTGCCCAACTCTCAGATGCAATTAGAGCATTATTAACGTTGTTTACTTCAAACCAATGCAAAGCTAATACAATAGCAACAAGCTCAACTGCATATACTGATAGGTGATCGGTAGGCAGTACTTTCCGTAATTTCTACCTCATACTGTGGGATGAAAACTGCAGCTCCAGTACGTCCAGTCTCTGTGTCTTTTGAGCCATCTGTAAATAACATCAGCTAATCTACAAAGTGCTGTTCAATGTATTTTTGTGCTACCCTCCCAGCAGGTACCTGTTTGGATTTGTTCCTCAGTTGTTACTGAATATTTAAATCTATTGATGGCATCACAAATAACCATAGAAGAATAACTGAAGATGGAGCTGTCAGACTGTATTGTATGTTACATGAACCATAATTGTCTGCTTTTATATTTCCTATCCATCCAAGAAATCTGATCACATTGAAGTGTTTGGCGATATAATTTCAAGGATACTGCCTTATGGTGTCTAGAAAAACAAATCTTAAAAACCTATTAAGATCCTTGCCATTTTTGGGGATTTCCGCCTGGATTTGGCCTACCCAAATTAAAAAGCTTCCCATTCCCACATACTTTGGCCTAAATACACAGTTTTGGTGTCATTTTACAGGAAACCCTTTGAAGTTGCATAAAACACTGCTAAAAATGAAAAAAAAAAAAATTAAATATATGTTGTCTGAACAGTAATAACCCTCCTAAAAAAAGAGGCGCTTTTTGATTTTTTTTATATAAATTCATTTTTGAAAGTGTATAACTCAAGCCCTGTTTGCCATAGCAGCATGCAGACAGTTTTGGCTGTTTCCACTAGATGTCAGCAAATACCTGAAAAAGGAATTCTGTCTGTATCATGTTTTATTTAATATCTATTTAAATGTATCTGAAGGGAGGAATATTACCTTTTTTTGGTGTACTTTCCACCTACCCAAATCTAAAGTCTCCCCATACCCATATACAGTGCTATAAATGCAAAATCCCAGTGTAATTTTACAGAAAACCCTTTGTCATTACATAAAACACTGTTGAAAGTGGTAAATATGCGCTCAGGTGTCTGGTGAGACGCGTCTGTGTGTTTTGTGCACGTAACCTACCTAGTGATCACTTCACAGTCAGGATGCAATATCACAGCCCCTGATTGGTCTATTTGATCTTGAGAGACATTGCCGGAAAGCGGAGGGTCTAAGCTTTACGGCAATATATGCTTTATCCGGATCGGATGTTTACATATTTTCCTGGATTGTTGAATATCATATAACATTACTTTGTGGTGTTTCTGCACTCACGTGACATATGGAGGGATTACTTGGGCACACAACCACAGAAAACACTGAAAAACGGCTCATTTTGCAGAGAATAACCTAAGGTAAAGGATTATGTATCTGTGGCTAACTGTGCTGTCTAGTGCGAGTAGCACGGCAAATATTCAATAATTTCACTTGTATGTTTACAAATGTTGATTGTATACCTCATGATTCATTCGAAGTGTATTAGATATGTGATTATACCTCAATAAAAAGACTTATTGGAACTTCTTACTGGCAATGAGAGCTTTCATTTGATACATGGTTTGTACATGTGCGTCATATTTGAGCTGATATGAGACATATGTATTCAAAAAGCATACATAATTATGACCACGACTTTTGATGGGTGGAACTATGTAATTTATTGTAAATAAGTTACTTAGTGTAAAACAAATGCCAAAGTGATGCATATCTCAAGAAAGTAGACATTCTAAGCTTTCAAATGGTACCAGATATGAGCTCGTAACTCCTCCGCATACATTTAAAATTGGAAGTACATTATTACTGACGTAATTTTAAATCCCGGATCCGGGATCGTGGATTTTAACTAAGTGTGACGCTATCAAAACATTCCTGTTTGTTTGAGGTATTCTTCCAGCCCAACGCTGCAACATATCACACTCAACCAATGGCATGAGTTTGGGGTGGGATTACCTGTTTGTACAACCAATGGAAGACAGGGGGATATTTCTGGAAATTGTTTGAAAACTTTTTTTCCCTTTTTTTTTTTTTTTTGAAGTTCCATTTGGTGACAGTAGTGGAGGAAATTACACACTTCCACTTTAAAGGGTTAGTTGTTACAAACCTCATTGTATGGTTAGTTGTTACAACTTTCATTGTATGGTAAAACGATGCAGTTAAGGTGAATGGTGACCGAGGTTGTCAGTAACTAAAATTCTGCCTAACATCCGATAATGTGATACAAGAAAGAAAGTAAATAAGTTTAAAACAACATGAGGGAAGACTCTTCATTTTATGGGATGAACTATCCCTTTTACTCGTGTTTGTGTGTGTGTGTGTGTATGTATATATATATATATATATATATATATACATATAAAGAAGCATTTCCAGAAACTGTGCTTTGCGTTAGTACATCTGCGTGTATGCTTGCAATGCATTTAAACTCACAGGGTGGTAGGAGCCTGAAGAGTCCACACAGCCACAGTCTCTAACAGACACACATTTGTTGTCGCTGAGGACAAAGCCAGGGTCACACTCACAGCCTTCAACACACTTCTCACTGCAGCCTGGCAATCCGTTGATACCCAGACAAGTCTCCGGACAGGAGCTCACACATATAGAGTAATGGCTGTTAGGTTGGCATAACAAAACTGTGGAAAAATGGGGGAAACTTTGTCATTTAATGACAGTGAAATTGAGGTCAAAGTGGGGATGCAGGTTCGAGTGTGGACTACAGTACGTTGTTTCCCCTTCTCTCTCGGACTGCTATCGTATCTCACACCACTGGCCTGGCCTGGGCATGAAAAACCCATAAAAAAATAGAAGTTTAAAGCTTACATAAGTGTTGAACTTTGCTATTCCAACCTCCTGAACTGCATTCACATCAACAATATAGTTTATGCATTAGAAAGAGTTGACAGCAGACTTGTCACTAGTACTTATAAATGTGATGCGTGCATGATGGATAAAAGTTACCAAATTATACTGCTTTATACCTTTAAACTAATACTGCTTTATACCTTCTGCACTTCATGCTGTGTGATTTAATATGTGAGTGTATTACTTACAGCAGAAATCTGGCTTCCTCCACTGATGGACAGGTGCACCTGCACTCAGGCAAACATCGGTATAAGCCTGAAGGTGGTCACAGAGCGCCTGCTGCAGCCCCTGATAACGGCACATATCAAACACACATCTCTGGAAGAAAGGCAATGGGTCCACCACATTGATACAGTCCCTGTGAGAAGCATAGTATGTGTACAATGGTTAAGCACTAATATAATTTTAGGGTCTTGTTAGCTCATTTTAAAAAGAGTTTTAAATTTAGAGCACACATATTTGTCATGAACCAAACTGTTTCATTTCGAATGGAAGGATTCAACATGGATTTTCTAGTCTTTGGGAATTTCATTGGAATGCTTGGCTTGGTTTGTTTGGCTTGGTTTTCGTGCAAAATGTGTAATAGGCCAATACACTTATTTGTTTTCGTTGGAAAACTCCATTTTACAGTTTACTAATGTCATTTAGTTTCAAAAGTATGTGGTTAAGGTGAGCATTTTCAAAAGTCTTGAAAAATCTTTCAAAAGTAATTTTCAAAGTTTTCCTATACCGAAAACATCATTCTAGTGTATGAGAGGCACATATGTAACGAAATGAATGTGATGACATTCAGGGCTCTTGAACTGCTGGTCAAATCGTCTTTCATTTTTATTCGAACCTTCAACTGATTTTGATGAAATATCTGCGCACATTCATCACACATCAGAGCGCTCGCTGTGTACAAGTCAGCAGTGAATTTAACACATAATGGTGACTTTAAAAACACCCTGTGGTGAGTTAATGTTAAACGATGCCAACAGATGCATTAATACGGCCCTTCATTTCTTATTTGTTCATCTGTATTTAACAACACGGAATGGTGACTTTAACACTTAACGTTGGGTGTTTTTTTATATGTGTTTCATGGAGTGCATCCCTAAATTTTCCACGCTTGAGGTGTAAATCTCAGTTTGTGCGAGACATCAGTCCTAACCTAAATGGTCCATTTGTGTCAGTTATTCTTCCACAATTCTCTGAATTAGAGACCACATCCTCCAGCTCAGGATCACAGGGTGGGCCATGCCCGGTGTCAGGCTTGCATCTAAAAACCAAACACAGATCTGTGTTACAGAAGTAGACGTAATCCTCAAAACATCGTCCTGCCTTAACAGTTAAGCAGATAAAATAAAGAAGTGTGAGAGGTACTTACGTTTCATCCACATCATCATCAGTTTGCCAGCTGTTGCCAAACTGATCTGAGCTTTCAGCTTGTGAGCCATCTGGCTTAGTGAAGTCATTATTGGGGTTTCCATCATAGTCCCCACACAGGCCACACATCTGGTCATAGTAGGAACTGAGTCAGAGACAGAGATATTAGTGCAAGTATAATCATTTCCCTGGAAACATTTTCCGATTTACTTTTGAGAGATTTACTCTTGGCCCATAGCCCCTTACAATCATCATGGAGCTTTGTGTTTCCAGCTATATACTTCAGGGCAAATAGATGGATGTATTCCAGTGGGGTTTAATAGAGCTTCAGTACCTGGGTACAGTGATCTTGGCATAATGGTTGCCGTCCCACTGCACCTCAAAGCCGAATGGAGTAGTGAGGATAACATATAGCCCAGCAAGAGAGAGAGACATGAGTGGAGATGGGGAGTGGGGAAGGGACACCTTCTGTCCATTCACCTGGATGTGTGGATAAGAGAAAAACATCCACAGAAGTGGATTGAAGGAAAAGGTTATTTTTTTATAAAAAAAAAGAATTGTAGGATTTTGTTTGTTTTGCTATAGAAATAAGATTGTTCTTGGAAAAATGCACAGAGTGATAAAGTGATAAGGGTGAAAGAAAGAACAGACAATTAACAGATTAGAAATAACTGAAAGAAACTATCAAAGATGAGCAGAGGGTCATGAAAATTAATATGTGCATTCACTTAATCCTTGAGATTATATTCTTAGAGACTACAATGTATTTTAGCTGTTGAATTTCAATCTAATTTCTTAACCTCAAGATTACAGAATGCCTTCATTATAATAATAATTAATAGCCCCTAATAATTTTATTTTTAAAAGGACATTTTAGCCATTTAGCACAAAGTGCTTCACAAAACATAGAATAAAACACAACACATTCACGTAGTAATAAAAGCAAGTCTATACAAATGAGTTTTTAAATGAGACTTAAAAACAGACACAGATTCAGCAGATCTAATATCCCAGGCTTTTCCAGAATCATGGGGCCTTCACTACAAACACTGATCACCTTTAGTTTTGCATTTGGATCTTGGAACAGCCAACAGTTCACGACAAGACGATCTAAGAGGTCTAACTGTATCACAATGTTTAAAAGTTCTGCTATGTATTCTGGCACCAAACTTACATGTAGTTAATAAAATCTTAAAATCAACTCTAAAATGAATTGGTAACCAATGCAATGAAGCTAAAACTGGAGTTTCTTGCAGCATTTTGCACTGATTGTGGCCATGCATAAGTGTGTTGATTTAAAATTGATTACAATAATTACAATAATCAAGGCGAGACGAAATTAAAGCCTGTATAAAAGTTTCTCTGTATCCTCGAAACTTAAGACATGTCTAAACTTTCAAATGTCCCTTAACTGATAAAGACAAGACTGATCTAACTTTCTGAAGTGATATTAAAAACTTTAAAATGATGTCATAGTACACGCCCATATTTATATTGGGGAAGTAAATAGAGATTAAATGATGACAGTTGTTGTGGATACTGACCAAAGTTCTCCTGCTTTTCATCATTGTCACAGTGACATCATTGACAGTCACATGCAATTTCCTCAGGTAAGAAAGACCAGAAAATCCTCTCTCTTCATTTTTACCCTCTACTGAGAACCAAGACCCTGCAGAGACAGAAGAGAGAAAAGAATAACTTATTTAAAGTGTAGGCTACTTATAAACAGGGACATACACTTACTGAGCAATTTATTAAGAACGCTTGTAAAGCTTCTTATTCAAGTGATTATCTAAGCAGCCAATCCTGTGGCAGCAGTACAATGCATAAAAGCACGCAGATAGAACCAGTGCTGGTGCAGGGCTGTCTACAGAGATTCTGCAGAGGACGGCCTGGTCCAAAAAGAGCATTGAAGTATTAGAAGTATGAGGTCAGTGAAAATTTAAAATTTCTCTTGAGATGACAAGATCTTGAGGAAATCGAACTGGAAATGGATCAGAGGCTAAAAGAGGAGTTGAAGACACAGGTGAAGATGAGGACGGAATGGAGGTAGGATGGACACAGGTAGAGGGAAGGACAGGAAAATATGCAACAAAAAAGAAAAAAAAAAGGGAAAGAGGAAGGATCGGAAACTTTGTTCCCTAGATAGTGAGGGAGAAGAAGTTGAAATGAATTCCAGTTAATACTGAAATTTAAAGAAAAAAATGGTATAGCTGGAATGAATCCAATGGCATTGACTCGTGAATTAAGGGAACTAGCAGGTGAAATGAAATTATCTAAAATATTAGAGGATGGCGCATTGAAGATAGCATGCAATAACGAAGAGCAGAAAAATAAAGCGATAAAACCAAAAATGGTGGGCAAACAAATGGTAATGAACTATAAGATGGTCAAAATGTATGGGTGTATGGAGTGATATCTGGGGTCCCTTTGGAAGGTACAATGGAGGAACTAAAAAATAATTTTAAAGGAGGGAAAATAACGGAAGCAAGTTGATTGCAAGTGAACAGAGAAGGGAGCAGAATCAATAGTTTGTCAGTGCGACTGATGTAGGAAGGTAAAGATTTACCAGATCATATAAAATAGGTTTAATTATCTACCCAGGATGGATGTACGGTATGTGGCTCCCCCTCTGAGATGTTATAATAGCCAAAGATATGGGCATATTGCGACAGTATGTAAAGCAAAGACAAGGTGCGCATGCTGTAGAGGAGAACATGAGTATGGGAAGTGTGAAGTAGGAGCAGAAGTGAAATGCTGTAATTGAGGGAGAAACCACAGCATGGCATATGAAGGATGTGTGGTCAGGAAAAGGGCGGTGAAGATACAACAAGAAAAAGTAAAGCATAATATGACACATGCGGAAGCAATAAAAGCAGTTGATTCAAGGAATAAGCAAGTGGAAAGGAAAAAATGGGAAATGATAAAGGAAATAAAGAAACAAGGAGATTAAATAGTGAGCTTCGTGCTCTTTGTAGAAGAAGTAATTAATTGCACAGCCCAGACAGAAAGAATAACTGAAATGATTCAGATCATAATAAAAGCAGAGAGATTTCTAGATATAAGAGGATTGACATGGTAAAGGACTTATAACGGACATTCAACGAAGTCAGGAGTCATGGGTTGATAACACTGATTATATATAATCAATATACATTGATTATATATTGATACAATGGAATGCAATAAGTCTATATGTTACTGGTAAATAATTTAAAGGGTATATAAATCATATGGGAAATAAACCAGACATAATATGTATAACATGGTTGAATCCTAGGATAGATTTTGTTTTAAAAGGATGTACAAGTGTAAGAAGAGACAGGGAAGAAGACCTTTTATAGAATCTTGGAAAAAGGAGAAATAATGGAATATATAGTAGTGGAAATATGGATAGAAAAGAAGAAATATGTAATTATAAACTTCTATAACCCATGCCAAAAATTAACAATGGAGAATTTAGAAATATAAAAGGTCAAAGTGGTGAAAGGGTGATATGGTGTGGGGATTTTAATGTGCATAACACGTTATGGGTGGAGAAAGAACAGATACAAATGGAATGATGATTGAAGAATTGATGAAAGCGAAAAACATGGAATGCTTATATGATGGGAATAGTACTCGGGTGGATGTGAAACGTCATGGTTACTGTTGTAACCTCTGTTCGGGTTGAGAGTCTGATGGCAGGAAGGGGTGATAAACACATGGTATATGCGGAGCCATGCCCATCTCAGGACTCGAGTCTGGAGCCAGTGCTGAAGCTGACTCATATGCATAAACCACAGTGCCGTGACCGCCGCAGAGGATGCCATATGCCTCAGGATTCTCTGGAAATGTTTTAGAGGAATCGCCGTGCCTGACTTGAACAAGCTGAGGCATTTCAGCACTGACTGCGTGCTTGTTGGTGAGGCGCGCTACCATTGAGACTGAGTCTAACTCCATGCCGAGAAAAGAGATGCTCTGAACCGGGGTGAGCTTGCGCATTTCCCAGTTGACATGAAGCCCTAAGTGGCTGAGGTGCCTGAGCACCTGGTCCCTGTGGACGCATAGTAACTCTTGGGAGTGGGCCAGGATAAGCCAGTCCTCGAGGTAGTTGAGTATGCGGATGCCCGAGGGACAAGGGCTGCCTCTGCGACCTTCGTGAGGACACGAGGGGACAGGGACATGCCGGAGGGGAGGACCTTGTACTGATACGCCTGGCCGTCGAACACGAACCGTAGAAAGGGTCGTGTCGAGACAAGATAGAGACGTGGAAGTACGCATCCTTCAGGTCTGCCGCTGCGAACCAATCTTGATGCCGGACGCAAGTTAAGAAGTATCTTTTTCATGAGCATTTTGAATGGGAGTTTGTGCAAGGCCCGGTTGAGAACACGCAAGTCCAAGATCGGTAGTAAGCCGCCACCTTTCTTAGGTATAATGAATTAAGGGCTGTAGAGACCCTTACTTCTATTGCATCTTTAAGTAGAAGGGTCATGATCTCTGCACGCAGGGTGTTGGCATCTTCACCGTGCACTGAGGTAAAGCGGACGCCACCGAAAGAGGGCGGGGCACCGGGTAGCTGTGAGGACGGCATTTGCGGGCCAGGTGACCCAGGGAGAGAGGAAATTGCTCTATAATTGAGAATGTGAGAACCGCAGCCCGAAGGGGGTGCGGCAAAGAAAATACCTTTAACTGAAGGTTCTCCTCCCGGCCCTCCACCGGAGGACGGAGTTGTCTGCTTACCAGCTCCGGAGCAAACATGTTGTTCCCTGGGTCATCCGTATCAGGAACGCTTGGGAGCCTGCTGGGTCCTCGAGGACGTTCGAGAAACGGGGGGGGGCGTGCGTTTCCTGTGGGGCGCTCGACACTGGGGCTGAGAGCTGGGCCCAGGTTGAAGCGGAGCTACCTGACATTTGGAAGCCTCAGGGGGGTACCCTCGGTGAGCAGACGGAGCACGCCCCGTGTTGGTAAGGCGGCAGGGCATGATGTGGCCTCCGTCTGTTTCTTCACCGCTGAGAATTGCTGGGCGAAGTCGTCAATGGTATCGCCGATATAGATCAAGCTGGGAGACAGGGGAATTTGAGAAAGCGTGCTTAGTCTACCTCCCATATCTCGACCAGGTCCAGCCATAGATTACTCTGCTGGACCACAAAGGTGGTCATTGCCCGTCCGAGTGCCGGCGCTGTGACCTTCGTGACCCCGGGGTGCACAATCGGTCAAGCGCAGTTCCTGCAGCACAACAGGAACAGGACTACCCAAGTGCAGATCTTCAAGTGCCTTGGCCTGGTGGATTGCAGGGGGGCCATGGCATGCAGGGCAGAGACAGCTTGGAGCCGCTCCGCCGTCGAGGGTAGTGAGAGCGGAGGAGCGAGGAAGCCGGTTTCGGGCAATAAAACGTGCCCTCTACGGCTTCGTCAACTCGTCATGCACTTCCGGGAAGAAAGGAACCGGTGGAGTGTGGCTGTGAGCGGCGCCCTCACCTGGGGAACCAATCGTCTAGCCGTGAGGGTTGAGTGGGAGACAGAGGGTTCCAGTTAGGCCCTGCTGTGCAGAGAAGGAGAAAGCCGCTGATATGTGCCAAGATCCAACAGCATACGCTCTATAGAGATGAAGTGAACAATCAGTGACTACAACTGATCACACAACCGCTTGGCTCAGAAGGAAAATTCTGAATAGTCTGCCAATTTCTCATTGGCCTTTTCTCAAGTTCAGAGATGCACGAGGCTCTCAAGAGAGACCCATAGTGTCGCTTCTTCGACACAACTTCGAAGTGAGCGACAGACGGGGAATCTCAGTTAGGTAAATTAGAAAGAATACAATCTCAAGCATTAAAAATATATTGTGGAGCATATACATCTTCTCCAATTCTGGCTTTGCAGGTGGAGTTGGGTGAGATGCAAATGTACTTAAGAAGACAGCAATTAATAATGTAATTATGGGTTAATATAAAAGGAACGAAAGATAAGCACCTGACAAAAAAGGGGTTAGAAGCATGTTGTGAACATCGAAAAGGATAGGAAACTAGCTTTGGTAGGATTATTGAAGATTTAGTTCAAGAAAAGAAATTAAAGGAGTATAAAGTTGCATCAATAGCAACTTTACCTCCAACTCCATTATGTTTTGAAAGTAAAATTTGTATGGGTGCATGCTCATGTAGGAGTGAAAGGAAATGAAGAAGCAGACAAATTGGCAAAAAAAGCAATGATGAAAGAAGACATCGACATCATATAGTAGATCAGAAATTAAAGCAATAATTAAAAAGAAAATAATGCAAAAGTGGCAAAACTATTGAGATAAGTTTTGCCACTTTGTGAGATATTTTGAGATATTGTAAGGAAAAGGGAAGACATTTATATTCAGTACAACCACTGGTTGGTAGAGGAAGGATATCAGTGGGAAGAAGGAAAGAAGAATGTATTATATCAAGACTCAAGAATCAAGAGTTAAATGCAACAATGCATTTAATAGGAAAACATCCAACAGGGTTTGCAGCTGGTGTGGTGTTAAGGAGTCAGTAGAACATGTAATAATGCAGTGCAAAATATGCAGAAGAAAGAAACAAATTAGTAGAAGAATTACAAAAGAAAGGAGAGCAACAAATAACATTAAGTTTGAATCCAACAATAGAAAGTAATATACTATTACAGTTTCTTAAAAGTTCAAATCTGATTGAAAGAATATAGCTAAAATGGAGGAATTGAACATGCATTGCCATTGGAAGATTTTAGTCCTGATAAGTCTGGGGAAGTATATAGTAGGAAAGTCTCTGATCCACTACCAACAGTAGAATGCAATATCTATAAGAATGCAAACTGCCAATAAAAAAACAAGACGAAAAAGAAGCGCTGGTTTAGTAACTGCTCTTTGCCTTTGAAGTGCAGCCTGGCTTTAGTCGTTGCTTACTTGTTTTGTTTTTACAGGTGCGTGCCAGAGTGTAGGTGCAAGTGCCCATGAAGCTGTAGAATTTTCCATCAAATGTGTTATAATGAGGGTCACCAGAAATAATACAATCTTGAGAACCTGGGGAATTGAGAAAAGAGATTGAGTGCAAAACTGAGAAAGTATTTTTTAAACATCATCCAATTGTTGCGACCCAAGGTGTAGTTCATCCAAATTGATCATTCTGTTATTGTTTACTCAACCATGAAAGTTTTCAAAAACCAAATTACTTTCTTTCTTCCATTGAAAACAAAAAAAGACTGCTAGACCACTGCAGTGAAAATGAATGGTGACTGAGCCTAACATCTCCTTTTGTGCATCACACAATAAAGTAATTCAGATTTGGAACAACATGATGGTGAGTGAATGATGACAACATTAACATTTTTGGGGAACTATCCCTTTAATAGAAAAAACAAAACAGCAAAATGTAAAGTCCAATAATATACTGTCACACAATATTTGTAAATAATGAAGTGCATGTTATATAATGATATGGTTGAGTGTAATGCAATGCAACCTGCTATAACCATGGTATTATACTTTATATTAGTGAGTTAACCAAAGTATTCACCATCAGGGTAACATCCAATTATTCCACCCTGTACACCACATTGTTCGTTCGGGGGGCACTCAGCAGCATTGCATGTAACGAATGGAGGGTCACACCTACACTGTAGCTCACAGTCCTTAGAGTAGAACTCTTGACCTGGCTAAAACCATGGAGAGAGTAAATATCATATTAGTACAGTGTTAAACACAAACAGTCACACATGTTTACAATTCCCTCACCTGGTAATACTGTCCATTATACGTGCAGCCACATGTATTTGCTTCCACACACATGCCAGCACTGAGGATATATCCAGGGTCACAAAGACACCCTTCAGAACAAGGCCCGGTGCACTGATGTGGTGGAATTGGAGTACAGGAAGGCTGGCAAATCGGGACGCATGATTCAAAGTGGCTATTGTCTGGGCATTTCAGAGCTGTAGTGGAAGACTGTGTGTTAACCTGTGGTATATTCTCGACAATGAAATGTTTGCAAAAACAGTGTTGTGCAACACATCTAATCACAATTGCATCTTTACACTATAGACATTATGAGAAGTAGTCAACACTTTTCGATTAGAGTTTATGGTTTCCCAGAGGACAATGTAATTTTCAGACGTACGACAGAAGGTGCTGTTTCTCCAGGGCCCAATTGTGATGCCACGTTCCTGACATTTGTGAACATATGCCTCTAGTGCTTCGCACAATGGGGACTGAGCACCATCCAGCTCACACACATCAAACAAACAGTCTTGGAAGAAACCCTGTACACACACAAAGGGTTAAGGTAGTATATGTTAAACTGATTAACTTATGCATAACAAATGAACAGATTCGATTTCACTCACATTGGGATTGACTTTTGGATGGCAAGCAGCAAATGGACCATTGCGGTCCAATATGACACCACAGTAAGCAGGCCCTTCATACAAGTCCTGCTCAGTATCTGTGCACCCTGGGCTCGGGTCTACCACTGTCTTATCGCAGCTGAAGCGCAGAAACAAAGACGAGTCATCTTCTATGATGTCCATTAATGGTCAACAAAAATAAGTCTTGCCCAGTAATAATGTGTGCTTTGCACATTGTCTTACTCAGGGTCTGTGTTCCAACTGTTGGCGAAGTCAGTGGGCTTTTTGACCAGTTCACCAGTGGGGGTACGGAAGTCGTCCTTAGGGTCTCCATTGTAGTCGCCACACAGTCCACAAAGTTTGTCCTCATAGCTGTAAATTGATCACAAACAAACCGTTGTATGAAAATGCTGTTAAAGACCACTTAGAGTCTTTTAGACTAAGGCTTTTAAAAGACTCATACTCACTCCTTTATAACTTTAATATCCATAAAGTGGTTTCCATCATAACGTACAGTTACGCCAAAGTTCAAGGCCACTGTGTAGTGTACGCCAGACTTAAAAATGTCAACACCATTGACAGGACTAAAAGGAACATTCACATTGGTACCAGTCACCTGAGAAAAATCCGAAAAACAAACTGTAAGTTTAAATGTGCCTCAAAAACAAAAATATTTGAAATATAGAATAGTGTATAATATCACAAATAATATCTTTTTCACTTACCTGCACAATCCCTCCTTTCAGAATGGACACTTTGACTCCCAGTGCATGGACATGTACTGCTTTTACATAACTGATATGAGGATTGTTGTAGCGATTCTCATTGTCTGTGTACACAGCGAAGTAAGGAACATCTGTGCTGTTACAAGGCTCGGACATCAGGTAAGAGCAATTTCCCATGAAGTCATAGCGCTGGTTATCAAAGGTGGTGTAATGGGGGTCACCAGAGGAAACACATGTGGAGGTCCCTATAAGTGAACAACCACTTGGTGTCAGACGTAAGTATTGATAATATAAATAAAGCATTATTTAAATGCAAGATGCATCAGGAAACAAATGTGTATGTACGAACAGTTACAAGATTTCAAGATGAGAATTGACAGCTCTTATGACAAAATTGTTTAAGTAGGAGATGGCATAAAATCTGAAAACAAGGCTTTGTGCTTTGAAACATGATGGAAGTGCAATTGCAAGAGCAGTTCAAGAGAAAATTCTCTCATCATTACGCACCCTCCTGCCAACCCAGATGTGTATGACTTTCTTCTGCTGAACACAAACGAAGGATTTTAGAAGAACATCTCAGCTCTCTAGGTCCATACAATGCAAGTGAATGGTGATCAGGCCTTTGAAGCTTCAAAAAGGAGATGGTGTCAGCATAAAGGTAATCCATCAGACTCCAGTGGTTTAACCAATGTCTTCTGATGCGATCCAGTTGGATTTGTGTGAGAACAGGCCAAAATGTAAGTCCTTTTTCACTGTACATCTTGCCATTGCAATCTTTGGGCACGATCGCGATCAAGCTCGATTAGACTTCCTAGTGCTTGACACATACACGGTGCGATAAATAGTCCTATAGGAAGTGATCGCCAAGGAAACTGCTGTCAAGATGTGCAGTGGAAAAGGAGTTACATTTAGGTCTGTTCTCACCTAAAACCAACTTGATCGCTTCAGGGGAAACTGATTAAACCACTGGAGTCCACGCTGAAGTTTAGGCTGACTTTATCTCTTTTTTGGAGCTTCAAAGGCCTGATCACCATTCACTTGCATTGTATTGGCCTCACGGAGCTTAGATATTGTGTTCAGCAGAAAAAAGAAAGTCATACACATCTTAGATGGCATGAGGGTGAGTAAATGATTAGAGAATTTTCATTTTTGGTGAACTAATCCTACCACTGACAATTGTCAGTTGTAATAATTATGGATTAAGGAAAGATTGCAGTTCTATACAGTACCTTTAGGGTAACAGCCATGCACTCCACCGACCTCCCGACATTCTTCTGTCACAAGGTCACAGGTGTTGTCCACACAGTCAAAAGTGTAGTTGCCCGCATAGCGACACAACTTGGAGCATCCGTTTCCCAATATGATCTCACCAGGCTGAGTGCAAACACAGACCGTGTTTAGAGTCAAGACTATAGTCACAGAACTGGATTAAAATGAAGCCTCACTTGAATGACAATTCACACACCTCAAAGTAATTGTTGTCTTCATCTAGACAGCCACACTGCTCAATAGGAACACAGCGTTTTCCACGGAAAACAAATCCTGGTTTACAGAAGCAGCCACTGATGCAAGAACCACTGCAGTTGGTGGAGGGTTCTTTGCAGCTAGGAATACAGGCTGGTCCACATTCAATGTACTCAGAATATGGAGGGCATGTCACTGTGGGAAGATATTAAAGGTTGTTTAGCTATATACTGTACATATATTATAATTTCTAAAACTTTTCTAAGAAAATAATTTGAACACCAACACCAATATGTGGTGTCGGTGTTGGTTTTGGAGTAGTTGGCTTATTTGTTGGTTGTTGTGATTTGGATGGTTTAGGAGTTGATGGACTCGCTGGGGGATTGAGAAAAGATACTGAGTGCAAAATTGAGTAACAAAATGTAAACCCATCAGCCATGTGTTTCTACCCAAGGGATAGTTCAATCAAAAATGAAATGTATGTCATTTACTCAACCATAAACGTTTTCCAAACCCCTGTGACTTTCTTTCTTCCGTGAAACACCAAAATATTTGTTATGCAGAATGGTAGCTCCCTACAGTAAAAGCTGAATGGTGACTAAGCCTAAACATTTTGCCTAACATCATCTTTTGTGCATCACAAAATAAAGTCATACAGATTTGAAACAGCATGACGGTGAATAAATGACAATATTTTCATTTTTGAGGAACTATCCCTTTAACAGCTAAATAAAATAGCTATGTTCAAAGTCCAATAATATGCTGTCACACAATATTTGTAAATAATGAAAGGCCTGTTATGTAATGATGTTGTTGCGTGTAATGCAATGCAATGCAACCTGCTATAACCATGGTATTATTCTTTATATTAGTAAGTTAACCAAAGTATTCACCATCAGGGTAACATCCAATTATTCCACCCTGTACACCACATTGTTCGCTCGGGGCACTCAGCAGCATTGCATGTAACGAATGGAGGGTCACACCTACACTGTAGCTCACAGTCCTTAGAGTAGAACTCTTGACCTGGCTAAAACCATGGAGAGAGTAAATATCATATTAGTACAGTGTTAAACACAAACAGTCACACATGTTTACAATTCCCTCACCTGGTAATACTGTCCATTATATGTGCAGCCACATGTATTTGCTTCCACACACATGCCAGCACTGAGGATATATCCAGGGTCACAAAGACACCCTTCAGAACAAGGCCCGGTGCACTGATGTGGTGGAATTGGAGTACAGGAAGGCTGGCAAATCGGGACGCATGATTCAAAGTGGCTATTGTCTGGGCATTTCAGAGCTGTAGTGGAAGACTGTGTGTTAACCTGTGGTATATTCTCGACAATGCAACGTTTGCAAAAACAGTGTAGTGCAACACATCTAATCACAATGGCATCTTTACACTATAGACATTATGAGAAGTAGTCAACACTTTTCGATTAGAGTTTATGGTTTCCCAGAGGACAATGTAATTTTCAGACGTACGACAGAAGGTGCTGTTTCTCCAGGGCCCAATTGTGATGCCACGTTCCTGACATTTGTGAACATATGCCTCTAGTGCTTCGCACAATGGGGACTGAGAACCATCCAGCTCACAAACATCAAACAAACAGTCTTGGAAGAAACCCTGTACACACACACAGGGTTAAGGTATTATATGTTAAACTGATTAACTTATGCATAACAAATGAACAGATTCGATTTCACTCACATTGGGATTGACTTTTGGATGGCAAGCAGCAAATGGACCATTGCGGTCCAATATGACACCACAGTAAGCAGGCCCTTCATACAAGTCCTGCTCAGTATCTGTGCACCCTGGGCTCGGGTCTACCACTGTCTTATCGCAGCTGAAGCGCAGAAACAAAGACGAGTCATCTTCTATGATGTCCATTAATGGTCAACAAAAATAAGTCTTGCTCAGTTATAATGTGTGCTTTGCACATTGTCTTACACAGGGTCTGTGTTCCAACTGTTGGCGAAGTCAGTGGGCTTTTTGACCAGTTCACCAGTGGGGGTACGGAAGTCATCCTTAGGGTCTCCATTGTAGTCGCCACACAGTCCACAAAGTTTGTCCTCATAGCTGTAAATTGATCACAAACAAACTGTTGTATGAAAATGCTGTTAAAGACCACTTAGAGTCTTTTAGACTAAGGCTTTTAAAAGACTCATACTCACTCCTTTATAACTTTAATATCCATAAAGTGGTTTCCATCATAACGCTACAGTTACGCCAAAGTTCAAGGCCACTGTGTAGTGTACGCCAGACTTAAAAATGTCAACACCATTGACAGGACTAAAAGGAACATTCACATTGGTACCAGTCACCTGAGAAAAATCCGAAAAACAAACTGTAAGTTTAAATGTGCCTCAAAAACAAAAAATATTTGAAATATAGAATAGTGTATAATATCACAAATAATATCTTTTTCACTTACCTGCACAATCCCTCCTTTCAGAATGGACACTTTGACTCCCAGTGCATGGACATGTACTGCTTTTACATAACTGATATGAGGATTGTTGTAGCGATTCTCATTGTCTGTGTATACAGCTAAGTAAGGAACATCTGTGCTGTTACAAGGCTCGGACATCAGGTAAGAGCAATTTCCCATGAAGTCATAGCTGGTTATCAAAGGTGGTGTAATGAGGGTCACCAGAGGAAACACATGTGGAGGTCCCTATAAGTGAACAACCACTTGGTGTCAGACGTAAGTATTGATAATATAAATAAAGCATTATTTAAATGCAAGATGCATCAGGAAACAAATGTGTATGTACGAACAGTTACAAGATTTCAAGATGAGAATTGACAGCTCTTATGACAAAATTGTTTAAGTAGGAGATGGCATAAAATCTGAAAACAAGGCTTTGTGCTTTGAAACATGATGGAAGTGCAATTGCAAGAGCAGTTCAAGAGAAAATTCTCTCATCATTACGCACCCTCCTGCCAACCCAGATGTGTATGACTTTCTTCTGCTGAACACAAACGAAGGATTTTAGAAGAACATCTCAGCTCTCTAGGTCCATACAATGCAAGTGAATGGTGATCAGGACTTTGAAGCTTCAAAAAGGAGATGGTGTCAGCAGAAAGGTAATCCATCAGACTCCAGTGGTTTAACCAATGTCTTCTGATGCGATCCAGTTGGATTTGTGTGAGAACAGGCCAAAATGTAAGTCCTTTTTCACTGTACATCTTGCCATTGCAATCTTTGGGCACGATCGCGATCAAGCTCGATTAGACTTCCTAGTGCTTGACGCATACACGGTCGCGATAAATAGTCCTATAGGAAGTGATCGCCAAGGAAACTGCTGTCAAGATGTGCAGTGGAAAAGGAGTTACATTTAGGTCTGTTCTCACCTAAAACCAACTTGATCGCCTCAGGGAAACTGATTAAACCACTGGAGTCCACGCTGAAGTTTAGGCTGACTTTATCTCTTTTTGGAGCTTCAAAGGCCTGATCACCATTCACTTGCATTGTATTGGCCTCACGGAGCTTAGATATTGTGTTCAGCAGAAAAAAAGAAAGTCATACACATCTTAGATGGCATGAGGGTGAGTAAATGATTAGAGAATTTTCATTTTTGGTGAACTAATCCTACCACTGACAATTGTCAGTTGTAATAATTATGGATTAAGGAAAGATTGCAGTTCTATACAGTACCTTTAGGGTAACAGCCATGCACTCCACCGACCTCCCGACATTCTTCTGTCACAAGGTCACAGGTGTTGTCCACACAGTCAAAAGTGTAGTTGCCCGCATAGCGACACAACTTGGAGCATCCGTTTCCCAATATGATCTCACCAGGCTGAGTGCAAACACAGACCGTGTTTAGAGTCAAGACTATAGTCACAGAACTGGATTAAAATGAAGCCTCACTTGAATGACAATTCACACACCTCAAAGTAATTGTTGTCTTCATCTAGACAGCCACACTGCTCAATAGGAACACAGCGTTTTCCACGGAAAACAAATCCTGGTTTACAGAAGCAGCCACTGATGCAAGAACCACTGCAGTTGGTGGAGGGTTCTTTGCAGCTAGGAATACAGGCTGGTCCACATTCAATGTACTCAGAATATGGAGGGCATGTCACTGTGGGAAGATATTAAAGGTTGTTTAGCTATATACTGTACATATATTATAATTTCTAAAACTTTTCTAAGAAAATAATTTGAACACCAACACCAATATGTGGTGTCGGTGTTGGTTTTGGAGTAGTTGGCTTATTTGTTGGTTGTTGTGATTTGGATGGTTTAGGAGTTGATGGACTCGCTGGGGATTGAGAAAAGATACTGAGTGCAAAATTGAGTAAAAAATGTAAACCCATCAGCCATGTGTTTCTACCCAAGGGATAGTTCAATCAAAAATGAAATGTATGTCATTTACTCAACCATAAACGTTTTCCAAACCCCTGTGACTTTCTTTCTTCCGTGAAACACCAAAATATTTGTTATGCAGAATGGTAGCTCCCTACAGTAAAAGCGAATGGTGACTAAGCCTAAACATTTTGCCTAACATCATCTTTTGTGCATCACAAAATAAAGTCATACAGATTTGAAACAGCATGACGGTGAATAAATGACAAGATTTTCATTTTTGAGGAACTATCCCTTTAACAGCTAAATAAAATAGCTATGTTCAAAGTCCAATAATATGCTGCCACACAATATTTGTAAATAATGAAAGGCCTGTTATGTAATGATGTTGTTGCGTGTAATGCAATGCAATGCAACCTGCTATAACCATGGTATTATTCTTTATATTAGTAAGTTAACCAAAGTATTCACCATCAGGGTAACATCCAATTATTCCACCCTGTACACCACATTGTTCGTTCGGGGCACTCAGCAGCATTGCATGTAACGAATGGAGGGTCACACCTACACTGTAGCTCACAGTCCTTAGAGTAGAACTCTTGACCTGGCTAAAACCATGGAGAGAGTAAATATCATATTAGTACAGTGTTAAACACAAACAGTCACACATGTTTACAATTCCCTCACCTGGTAATACTGTCCATTATACGTGCAGCCACATGTATTTGCTTCCACACACATGCCAGCACTGAGGATATATCCAGGGTCACAAAGACACCCTTCAGAACAAGGCCCGGTGCACTGATGTGGTGGAATTGGAGTACAGGAAGGCTGGCAAATCGGGACGCATGATTCAAAGTGGCTATTGTCTGGGCATTTCAGAGCTGTAGTGGAAGACTGTGTGTTAACCTGTGGTATATTCTCGACAATGCAACGTTTGCAAAAACAATGTAGTGCAACACATCTAATCACAATGGCATCTTTACACTATAGACATTATGAGAAGTAGTCAACACTTTTCGATTAGAGTTTATGGTTTCCCAGAGGACAATGTAATTTTCAGACGCATCGACAGAAGGTGCTGTTTCTCCAGGGCCCAATTGTGATGCCACGTTCCTGACATTTGTGAACATATGCCTCTAGTGCTTCGCACAATGGGGACTGAGAACCATCCAGCTCACAAACATCAAACAAACAGTCTTGGAAGAAACCCTGTACACACACACAGGGTTAAGGTATTATATGTTAAACTGATTAACTTATGCATAACAAATGAACAGATTCGATTTCACTCACATTGGGATTGACTTTTGGATGGCAAGCAGCAAATGGACCATTGCGGTCCAATATGACACCACAGTAAGCAGGCCCTTCATACAAGTCCTGCTCAGTATCTGTGCACCCTGGGCTCGGGTCTACCACTGTCTTATCGCAGCTGAAGCGCAGAAACAAAGACGAGTCATCTTCTATGATGTCCATTAATGGTCAACAAAAATAAGTCTTGCTCAGTTATAATGTGTGCTTTGCACATTGTCTTACACAGGGTCTGTGTTCCAACTGTTGGCGAAGTCAGTGGGCTTTTGACCAGTTCACCAGTGGGGGTACGGAAGTCATCCTTAGGGTCTCCATTGTAGTCGCCACACAGTCCACAAAGTTTGTCCTCATAGCTGTAAATTGATCACAAACAAACTGTTGTATGAAAATGCTGTTAAAGACCACTTAGAGTCTTTTAGACTAAGGCTTTTAAAAGACTCATACTCACTCCTTTATAACTTTAATATCCATAAAGTGGTTTCCATCATAACGTACAGTTACGCCAAAGTTCAAGGCCACTGTGTAGTGTACGCCAGACTTAAAAATGTCAACACCATTGACAGGACTAAAAGGAACATTCACATTGGTACCAGTCACCTGAGAAAAATCCGAAAAACAAACTGTAAGTTTAAATGTGCCTCAAAAACAAAAATATTTGAAATATAGAATAGTGTATAATATCACAAATAATATCTTTTTCACTTACCTGCACAATCCCTCCTTTCAGAATGGACACTTTGACTCCCAGTGCATGGACATGTACTGCTTTTACATAACTGATATGAGGATTGTTGTAGCGATTCTCATTGTCTGTGTATACAGCCAAGTAAGGAACATCTGTGCTGTTACAAGGCTCGGACATCAGGTAAGAGCAATTTCCCATGAAGTCATAAGCTGGTTATCAAAGGTGGTGTAATGAGGGTCACCAGAGGAAACACATGTGGAGGTCCCTATAAGTGAACAACCACTTGGTGTCAGGCGTAAGTATTGATAATATAAATAAAGCATTATTTAAATGCAAGATGCATCAGGAAACAAATGTGTATGTACGAACAGTTACAAGATTTCAAGATGAGAATTGACAGCTCTTATGACAAAATTGTTTAAGTAGGAGATGGCATAAAATCTGAAAACAAGGCTTTGTGCTTTGAAACATGATGGAAGTGCAATTGCAAGAGCAGTTCAAGAGAAAATTCTCTCATCATTACGCACCCTCCTGCCAACCCAGATGTGTATGACTTTCTTCTGCTGAACACAAACGAAGGATTTTAGAAGAACATCTCAGCTCTCTAGGTCCATACAATGCAAGTGAATGGTGATCAGGCCTTTGAAGCTTCAAAAAAGGAGATGGTGTCAGCAGAAAGGTAATCCATCAGACTCCAGTGGTTTAACCAATGTCTTCTGATGCGATCCAGTTGGATTTGTGTGAGAACAGGCCAAAATGTAAGTCCTTTTTCACTGTACATCTTGCCATTGCAATCTTTGGGCACGATCGCGATCAAGCTCGATTAGACTTCCTAGTGCTTGACGCATACACGGTGCGATAAATAGTCCTATAGGAAGTGATCGCCAAGGAAACTGCTGTCAAGATGTGCAGTGGAAAAGGAGTTACATTTAGGTCTGTTCTCACCTAAAACCAACTTGATCGCTTCAGGGGAAACTGATTAAACCACTGGAGTCCACGCTGAAGTTTAGGCTGACTTTATCTCTTTTTTGGAGCTTCAAAGGCCTGATCACCATTCACTTGCATTGTATTGGCCTACGGAGCTTAGATATTGTGTTCAGCAGAAAAAAAAGAAAGTCATACACATCTTAGATGGCATGAGGGTGAGTAAATGATTAGAGAATTTTCATTTTTGGTGAACTAATCCTACCACTGACAATTGTCAGTTGTAATAATTATGGATTAAGGAAAGATTGCAGTTCTATACAGTACCTTTAGGGTAACAGCCATGCACTCCGCCGACCTCCCGACATTCTTCTGTCACAAGGTCACAGGTGTTGTCCACACAGTCAAAAGTGTAGTTGCCCGCACAGCGACACAACTTGGAGCATCCGTTTCCCAATATGATCTCACCAGGCTGAGTGCAAACACAGACCGTGTTTAGAGTCAAGACTATAGTCACAGAACTGGATTAAAATGAAGCCTCACTTGAATGACAATTCACACACCTCAAAGTAATTGTTGTCTTCATCTAGACAGCCACACTGCTCAATAGGAACACAGCGTTTTCCACGGAAAACAAATCCTGGTTTACAGAAGCAGCCACTGATGCAAGAACCACTGCAGTTGGTGGAGGGTTCTTTGCAGCTAGGAATACAGGCTGGTCCACATTCAATGTACTCAGAATATGGAGGGCATGTCACTGTGGGAAGATATTAAAGGTTGTTTAGCTATATACTGTACATATATTATAATTTCTAAAACTTTTCTAAGAAAATAATTTGAACACCAACACCAATATGTGGTGTCGGTGTTGGTTTTGGAGTAGTTGGCTTATTTGTTGGTTGTTGTGATTTGGATGGTTTAGGAGTTGATGGACTCGCTGGGGGATTGAGAAAAGATACTGAGTGCAAAATTGAGTAAAAAATGTAAACCCATCAGCCATGTGTTTCTACCCAAGGGATAGTTCAATCAAAAATGAAATGTATGTCATTTACTCAACCATAAACGTTTTCCAAACCCCTGTGACTTTCTTTCTTCCGTGAAACACCAAAATATTTGTTATGCAGAATGGTAGCTCCCTACAGTAAAAGCGAATGGTGACTAAGCCTAAACATTTTGCCTAACATCATCTTTTGTGCATCACAAAATAAAGTCATACAGATTTGAAACAGCATGACGGTGAATAAATGACAAGATTTTCATTTTGAGGAACTATCCCTTTAACAGCTAAATAAAATAGCTATGTTCAAAGTCCAATAATATGCTGCCACACAATATTTGTAAATAATGAAAGGCCTGTTATGTAATGATGTTGTTGCGTGTAATGCAATGCAATGCAACCTGCTATAACCATGGTATTATTCTTTATATTAGTAAGTTAACCAAAGTATTCACCATCAGGGTAACATCCAATTATTCCACCCTGTACACCACATTGTTCGTTCGGGGCACTCAGCAGCATTGCATGTAACGAATGGAGGGTCACACCTACACTGTAGCTCACAGTCCTTAGAGTAGAACTCTTGACCTGGCTAAAACCATGGAGAGAGTAAATATCATATTAGTACAGTGTTAAACACAAACAGTCACACATGTTTACAATTCCCTCACCTGGTAATACTGTCCATTATACGTGCAGCCACATGTATTTGCTTCCACACACATGCCAGCACTGAGGATATATCCAGGGTCACAAAGACACCCTTCAGAACAAGGCCCGTGCACTGATGTGGTGGAATTGGAGTACAGGAAGGCTGGCAAATCGGGACGCATGATTCAAAGTGGCTATTGTCTGGGCATTTCAGAGCTGTAGTGGAAGACTGTGTGTTAACCTGTGGTATATTCTCGACAATGCAACGTTTGCAAAAACAATGTAGTGCAACACATCTAATCACAATGGCATCTTTACACTATAGACATTATGAGAAGTAGTCAACACTTTTCGATTAGAGTTTATGGTTTCCCAGAGGACAATGTAATTTTCAGACGTACGACAGAAGGTGCTGTTTCTCCAGGGCCCAATTGTGATGCCACGTTCCTGACATTTGTGAACATATGCCTCTAGTGCTTCGCACAATGGGGACTGAGAACCATCCAGCTCACAAACATCAAACAAACAGTCTTGGAAGAAACCCTGTACACACACACAGGGTTAAGGTATTATATGTTAAACTGATTAACTTATGCATAACAAATGAACAGATTCGATTTCACTCACATTGGGATTGACTTTTGGATGGCAAGCAGCAAATGGACCATTACGGTCCAATATGACACCACAGTAAGCAGGCCCTTCATACAAGTCCTGCTCAGTATCTGTGCACCCTGGGCTCGGGTCTACCACTGTCTTATCGCAGCTGAAGCGCAGAAACAAAGACGAGTCATCTTCTATGATGTCCATTAATGGTCAACAAAAATAAGTCTTGCTCAGTTATAATGTGTGCTTTGCACATTGTCTTACACAGGGTCTGTGTTCCAACTGTTGGCGAAGTCAGTGGGCTTTTTGACCAGTTCACCAGTGGGGGTACGGAAGTCATCCTTAGGGTCTCCATTGTAGTCGCCACACAGTCCACAAAGTTTGTCCTCATAGCTGTAAATTGATCACAAACAAACTGTTGTATGAAAATGCTGTTAAAGACCACTTAGAGTCTTTTAGACTAAGGCTTTTAAAAGACTCATACTCACTCCTTTATAACTTTAATATCCATAAAGTGGTTTCCATCATAACGCATACAGTTACGCCTAAAGTTCAAGGCCACTGTGTAGTGTACGCCAGACTTAAAAATGTCAACACCATTGACAGGACTAAAAGGAACATTCACATTGGTACCAGTCACCTGAGAAAAATCCGAAAAACAAACTGTAAGTTTAAATGTGCCTCAAAAACAAAAATATTTGAAATATAGAATAGTGTATAATATCACAAATAATATCTTTTTCACTTACCTGCACAATCCCTCCTTTCAGAATGGACACTTTGACTCCCAGTGCATGGACATGTACTGCTTTTACATAACTGATATGAGGATTGTTGTAGCGATTCTCATTGTCTGTGTATACAGCCAAGTAAGGAACATCTGTGCTGTTACAAGGCTCGGACATCAGGTAAGAGCAATTTCCCATGAAGTCATAAGCTGGTTATCAAAGGTGGTGTAATGAGGGTCACCAGAGGAAACACATGTGGAGGTCCCTATAAGTGAACAACCACTTGGTGTCAGACGTAAGTATTGATAATATAAATAAAGCATTATTTAAATGCAAGATGCATCAGGAAACAAATGTGTATGTACGAACAGTTACAAGATTTCAAGATGAGAATTGACAGCTCTTATGACAAAATTGTTTAAGTAGGAGATGGCATAAAATCTGAAAACAAGGCTTTGTGCTTTGAAACATGATGGAAGTGCAATTGCAAGAGCAGTTCAAGAGAAAATTCTCTCATCATTACGCACCCTCCTGCCAACCCAGATGTGTATGACTTTCTTCTGCTGAACACAAACGAAGGATTTTAGAAGAACATCTCAGCTCTCTAGGTCCATACAATGCAAGTGAATGGTGATCAGGCCTTTGAAGCTTCAAAAAAGGAGATGGTGTCAGCAGAAAGGTAATCCATCAGACTCCAGTGGTTTAACCAATGTCTTCTGATGCGATCCAGTTGGATTTGTGTGAGAACAGGCCAAAATGTAAGTCCTTTTTCACTGTACATCTTGCCATTGCAATCTTTGGGCACGATCGCGATCAAGCTCGATTAGACTTCCTAGTGCTTGACGCATACACGGTGCGATAAATAGTCCTATAGGAAGTGATCGCCAAGGAAACTGCTGTCAAGATGTGCAGTGGAAAAGGAGTTACATTTAGGTCTGTTCTCACCTAAAACCAACTTGATCGCTTCAGGGAAACTGATTAAACCACTGGAGTCCACGCTGAAGTTTAGGCTGACTTTATCTCTTTTTGGAGCTTCAAAGGCCTGATCACCATTCACTTGCATTGTATTGGCCTCACGGAGCTTAGATATTGTGTTCAGCAGAAAAAAGAAAGTCATACACATCTTAGATGGCATGAGGGTGAGTAAATGATTAGAGAATTTTCATTTTTGGTGAACTAATCCTACCACTGACAATTGTCAGTTGTAATAATTATGGATTAAGGAAAGATTGCAGTTCTATACAGTACCTTTAGGGTAACAGCCATGCACTCCGCCGACCTCCCGACATTCTTCTGTCACAAGGTCACAGGTGTTGTCCACACAGTCAAAAGTGTAGTTGCCCGCACAGCGACACAACTTGGAGCATCCGTTTCCCAATATGATCTCACCAGGCTGAGTGCAAACACAGACCGTGTTTAGAGTCAAGAATATAGTCACAGAACTGGATTAAAATGAAGCCTCACTTGAATGACAATTCACACACCTCAAAGTAATTGTTGTCTTCATCTAGACAGCCACACTGCTCAATAGGAACACAGCGTTTTCCACGGAAAACAAATCCTGGTTTACAGAAGCAGCCACTGATGCAAGAACCACTGCAGTTGGTGGAGGGTTCTTTGCAGCTAGGAATACAGGCTGGTCCACATTCAATGTACTCAGAATATGGAGGGCATGTCACTGTGGGAAGATATTAAAGGTTGTTTAGCTATATACTGTACATATATTATAATTTCTAAAACTTTTCTAAGAAAATAATTTGAACACCAACACCAATATGTGGTGTCGGTGTTGGTTTTGGAGTAGTTGGCTTATTTGTTGGTTGTTGTGATTTGGATGGTTTAGGAGTTGATGGACTCGCTGGGGGATTGAGAAAAGATACTGAGTGCAAAATTGAGTAAAAAATGTAAACCCATCAGCCATGTGTTTCTACCCAAGGGATAGTTCAATCAAAAATGAAATGTATGTCATTTACTCAACCATAAACGTTTTCCAAACCCCTGTGACTTTCTTTCTTCCGTGAAACACCAAAATATTTGTTATGCAGAATGGTAGCTCCCTACAGTAAAAGCGAATGGTGACTAAGCCTAAACATTTTGCCTAACATCATCTTTTGTGCATCACAAAATAAAGTCATACAGATTTGAAACAGCATGACGGTGAATAAATGACAATATTTTCATTTTTGAGGAACTATCCCTTTAACAGCTAAATAAAATAGCTATGTTCAAAGTCCAATAATATGCTGCCACACAATATTTGTAAATAATGAAAGGCCTGTTATGTAATGATGTTGTTGCGTGTAATGCAATGCAATGCAGCCTGCTATAACCATGGTATTATTCTTTATATTAGTAAGTTAACCAAAGTATTCACCATCAGGGTAACATCCAATTATTCCACCCTGTACACCACATTGTTCGTTCGGGGGGCACTCAGCAGCATTGCATGTAACGAATGGAGGGTCACACCTACACTGTAGCTCACAGTCCTTAGAGTAGAACTCTTGACCTGGCTAAAACCATGGAGAGAGTAAATATCATATTAGTACAGTGTTAAACACAAACAGTCACACATGTTTACAATTCCCTCACCTGGTAATACTGTCCATTATACGTGCAGCCACATGTATTTGCTTCCACACACATGCCAGCACTGAGGATATATCCAGGGTCACAAAGACACCCTTCAGAACAAGGCCCGGTGCACTGATGTGGTGGAATTGGAGTACAGGAAGGCTGGCAAATCGGGACGCATGATTCAAAGTGGCTATTGTCTGGGCATTTCAGAGCTGTAGTGGAAGACTGTGTGTTAACCTGTGGTATATTCTCGACAATGCAACGTTTGCAAAAACAGTGTAGTGCAACACATCTAATCACAATGGCATCTTTACACTATAGACATTATGAGAAGTAGTCAACACTTTTCGATTAGAGTTTATGGTTTCCCAGAGGACAATGTAATTTTCAGACGTACGACAGAAGGTGCTGTTTCTCCAGGGCCCAATTGTGATGCCACGTTCCTGACATTTGTGAACATATGCCTCTAGTGCTTAGCACAATGTGGACTGAGAACCATCCAGCTCACAAACATCAAACAAACAGTCTTGGAAGAAACCCTGTACACACACACAGGGTTAAGGTATTATATGTTAAACTGATTAACTTATGCATAACAAATGAACAGATTCGATTTCACTCACATTGGGATTGACTTTTGGATGGCAAGCAGCAAATGGACCATTGCGGTCCAATATGACACCACAGTAAGCAGGCCCTTCATACAAGTCCTGCTCAGTATCTGTGCACCCTGGGCTCGGGTCTACCACTGTCTTATCGCAGCTGAAGCGCAGAAACAAAGACGAGTCATCTTCTATGATGTCCATTAATGGTCAACAAAAATAAGTCTTGCTCAGTTATAATGTGTGCTTTGCACATTGTCTTACACAGGGTCTGTGTTCCAACTGTTGGCGAAGTCAGTGGGCTTTTTGACCAGTTCACCAGTGGGGAGTACGGAAGTCATCCTTAGGGTCTCCATTGTAGTCAGCCACACAGTCCACAAAGTTTGTCCTCATAGCTGTAAATTGATCACAAACAAACTGTTGTATGAAAATGCTGTTAAAGACCACTTAGAGTCTTTTAGACTAAGGCTTTTAAAAGACTCATACTCACTCCTTTATAACTTTAATATCCATAAAGTGGTTTCCATCATAACGCATACAGTTACGCCAAAGTTCAAGGCCACTGTGTAGTGTACGCCAGACTTAAAAATGTCAACACCATTGACAGGACTAAAAGGAACATTCACATTGGTACCAGTCACCTGAGAAAAATCCGAAAAACAAACTGTAAGTTTAAATGTGCCTCAAAAACAAAAAATATTTGAAATATAGAATAGTGTATAATATCACAAATAATATCTTTTTCACTTACCTGCACAATCCCTCCTTTCAGAATGGACACTTTGACTCCCAGTGCATGGACATGTACTGCTTTTACATAACTGATATGAGGATTGTTGTAGCGATTCTCATTGTCTGTGTATACAGCTAAGTAAGGAACATCTGTGCTGTTACAAGGCTCGGACATCAGGTAAGAGCAATTTCCCATGAAGTCATAAGCTGGTTATCAAAGGTGGTGTAATGAGGGTCACCAGAGGAAACACATGTGGAGGTCCCTATAAGTGAACAACCACTTGGTGTCAGACGTAAGTATTGATAATATAAATAAAGCATTATTTAAATGCAAGATGCATCAGGAAACAAATGTGTATGTACTGAACAGTTACAAGATTTCAAGATGAGAATTGACAGCTCTTATGACAAAATTGTTTAAGTAGGAGATGGCATAAAATCTGAAAACAAGGCTTTGTGCTTTGAAACATGATGGAAGTGCAATTGCAAGAGCAGTTCAGAGAAAATTCTCTCATCATTACGCACCCTCCTGCCAACCCAGATGTGTATGACTTTCTTCTGCTGAACACAAACGAAGGATTTTAGAAGAACATCTCAGCTCTCTAGGTCCATACAATGCAAGTGAATGGTGATCAGGCCTTTGAAGCTTCAAAAAAGGAGATGGTGTCAGCATAAAGGTAATCCATCAGACTCCAGTGGTTTAACCAATGTCTTCTGATGCGATCCAGTTGGATTTGTGTGAGAACAGGCCAAAATGCAAGTCCTTTTTCACTGTACATCTTGCCATTGCAATCTTTGGGCACGATCGCGATCAAGCTCGATTAGACTTCCTAGTGCTTGACGCATACACGGTGCGATAAATAGTCCTATAGGAAGTGATCGCCAAGGAAACTGCTGTCAAGATGTGCAGTGGAAAAGGAGTTACATTTAGGTCTGTTCTCACCTAAAACCAACTTGATCGCTTCAGGGGAAACTGATTAAACCACTGGAGTCCACGCTGAAGTTTAGGCTGACTTTATCTCTTTTTGGAGCTTCAAAGGCCTGATCACCATTCACTTGCATTGTATTGGCCTCACGGAGCTTAGATATTGTGTTCAGCAGAAAAAAGAAAGTCATACACATCTTAGATGGCATGAGGGTGAGTAAATGATTAGAGAATTTTCATTTTTGGTGAACTAATCCTACCACTGACAATTGTCAGTTGTAATAATTATGGATTAAGGAAAGATTGCAGTTCTATACAGTACCTTTAGGGTAACAGCCATGCACTCCACCGACCTCCGACATTCTTCTGTCACAAGGTCACAGGTGTTGTCCACACAGTCAAAAGTGTAGTTGCCCGCTAGCGACACAACTTGGAGCATCCGTTTCCCAATATGATCTCACCAGGCTGAGTGCAAACACAGACCGTGTTTAGAGTCAAGAATATAGTCACAGAACTGGATTAAAATGAAGCCTCACTTGAATGACAATTCACACACCTCAAAGTAATTGTTGTCTTCATCTAGACAGCCACACTGCTCAATAGGAACACAGCGTTTTCCACGGAAAACAAATCCTGGTTTACAGAAGCAGCCACTGATGCAAGAACCACTGCAGTTGGTGGAGGGTTCTTTGCAGCTAGGAATACAGGCTGGTCCACATTCAATGTACTCAGAATATGGAGGGCATGTCACTGTGGGAAGATATTAAAGGTTGTTTAGCTATATACTGTACATATATTATAATTTCTAAAACTTTTCTAAGAAAATAATTTGAACACCAACACCAATATGTGGTGTCGGTGTTGGTTTTGGAGTAGTTGGCTTATTTGTTGGTTGTTGTGATTTGGATGGTTTAGGAGTTGATGGACTCGCTGGGGGATTGAGAAAAGATACTGAGTGCAAAATTGAGTAAAAAATGTAAACCCATCAGCCATGTGTTTCTACCCAAGGGATAGTTCAATCAAAAATGAAATGTATGTCATTTACTCAACCATAAACGTTTTCCAAACCCCTGTGACTTTCTTTCTTCCGTGAAACACCAAAATATTTGTTATGCAGAATGGTAGCTCCCTACAGTAAAAGCGAATGGTGACTAAGCCTAAACATTTTGCCTAACATCATCTTTTGTGCATCACAAAATAAAGTCATACAGATTTGAAACAGCATGACGGTGAATAAATGACAATATTTTCATTTTTGAGGAACTATCCCTTTAACAGCTAAATAAAATAGCTATGTTCAAAGTCCAATAATATGCTGCCACACAATATTTGTAAATAATGAAAGGCCTGTTATGTAATGATGTTGTTGCGTGTAATGCAATGCAATGCAACCTGCTATAACCATGGTATTATTCTTTATATTAGTAAGTTAACCAAAGTATTCACCATCAGGGTAACATCCAATTATTCCACCCTGTACACCACATTGTTCGTTCGGGGCACTCAGCAGCATTGCATGTAACGAATGGAGGGTCACACCTACACTGTAGCTCACAGTCCTTAGAGTAGAACTCTTGACCTGGCTAAAACCATGGAGAGAGTAAATATCATATTAGTACAGTGTTAAACACAAACAGTCACACATGTTTACAATTCCCTCACCTGGTAATACTGTCCATTATACGTGCAGCCACATGTATTTGCTTCCACACACATGCCAGCACTGAGGATATATCCAGGGTCACAAAGACACCCTTCAGAACAAGGCCCGGTGCACTGATGTGGTGGAATTGGAGTACAGGAAGGCTGGCAAATCGGGACGCATGATTCAAAGTGGCTATTGTCTGGGCATTTCAGAGCTGTAGTGGAAGACTGTGTGTTAACCTGTGGTATATTCTCGACAATGCAACGTTTGCAAAAACAGTGTAGTGCAACACATCTAATCACAATGGCATCTTTACACTATAGACATTATGAGAAGTAGTCAACACTTTTCGATTAGAGTTTATGGTTTCCCAGAGGACAATGTAATTTTCAGACGTACGACAGAAGGTGCTGTTTCTCCAGGGCCCAATTGTGATGCCACGTTCCTGACATTTGTGAACATATGCCTCTAGTGCTTAGCACAATGGGGACTGAGAACCATCCAGCTCACAAACATCAAACAAACAGTCTTGGAAGAAACCCTGTACACACACACAGGGTTAAGGTATTATATGTTAAACTGATTAACTTATGCATAACAAATGAACAGATTCGATTTCACTCACATTGGGATTGACTTTTGGATGGCAAGCAGCAAATGGACCATTGCGGTCCAATATGACACCACAGTAAGCAGGCCCTTCATACAAGTCCTGCTCAGTATCTGTGCACCCTGGGCTCGGGTCTACCACTGTCTTATCGCAGCTGAAGCGCAGAAACAAAGACGAGTCATCTTCTATGATGTCCATTAATGGTCAACAAAAATAAGTCTTGCTCAGTTATAATGTGTGCTTTGCACATTGTCTTACACAGGGTCTGTGTTCCAACTGTTGGCGAAGTCAGTGGGCTTTTGACCAGTTCACCAGTGGGGGTACGGAAGTCATCCTTAGGGTCTCCATTGTAGTCGCCACACAGTCCACAAAGTTTGTCCTCATAGCTGTAAATTGATCACAAACAAACTGTTGTATGAAAATGCTGTTAAAGACCACTTAGAGTCTTTTAGACTAAGGCTTTTAAAAGACTCATACTCACTCCTTTATAACTTTAATATCCATAAAGTGGTTTCCATCATAACGTACAGTTACGTCAAAGTTCAAGGCCACTGTGTAGTGTACGCCAGACTTAAAAATGTCAACACCATTGACAGGACTAAAAGGAACATTCACATTGGTACCAGTCACCTGAGAAAATCCGAAAAACAAACTGTAAGTTTAAATGTGCCTCAAAAACAAAAATATTTGAAATATAGAATAGTGTATAATATCACAAATAATATCTTTTTCACTTACCTGCACAATCCCTCCTTTCAGAATGGACACTTTGACTCCCAGTGCATGGACATGTACTGCTTTTACATAACTGATATGAGGATTGTTGTAGCGATTCTCATTGTCTGTGTATACAGCTAAGTAAGGAACATCTGTGCTGTTACAAGGCTCGGACATCAGGTAAGAGCAATTTCCCATGAAGTCATAGCTGGTTATCAAAGGTGGTGTAATGAGGGTCACCAGAGGAAACACATGTGGAGGTCCCTATAAGTGAACAACCACTTGGTGTCAGACGTAAGTATTGATAATATAAATAAAGCATTATTTAAATGCAAGATGCATCAGGAAACAAATGTGTATGTACGTAACAGTTACAAGATTTCAAGATGAGAATTGACAGCTCTTATGACAAAATTGTTTAAGTAGGAGATGGCATAAAATCTGAAAACAAGGCTTTGTGCTTTGAAACATGATGGAAGTGCAATTGCAAGAGCAGTTCAAGAGAAAATTCTCTCATCATTACGCACCCTCCTGCCAACCCAGATGTGTATGACTTTCTTCTGCTGAACACAAACGAAGGATTTTAGAAGAACATCTCAGCTCTCTAGGTCCATACAATGCAAGTGAATGGTGATCAGGCCTTTGAAGCTTCAAAAAAGGAGATGGTGTCAGCAGAAAGGTAATCCATCAGACTCCAGTGGTTTAACCAATGTCTTCTGATGCGATCCAGTTGGATTTGTGTGAGAACAGGCCAAAATGTAAGTCCTTTTTCACTGTACATCTTGCCATTGCAATCTTTGGGCACGATCGCGATCAAGCTCGATTAGACTTCCTAGTGCTTGACGCATACACGGTGCGATAAATAGTCCTATAGGAAGTGATCGCCAAGGAAACTGCTGTCAAGATGTGCAGTGGAAAAGGAGTTACATTTAGGTCTGTTCTCACCTAAAACCAACTTGATCGCCTCAGGGAAACTGATTAAACCACTGGAGTCCACGCTGAAGTTTAGGCTGACTTTATCTCTTTTTGGAGCTTCAAAGGCCTGATCACCATTCACTTGCATTGTATTGGCCTCACGGAGCTTAGATATTGTGTTCAGCAGAAAAAAGAAAGTCATACACATCTTAGATGGCATGAGGGTGAGTAAATGATTAGAGAATTTTCATTTTTGGTGAACTAATCCTACCACTGACAATTGTCAGTTGTAATAATTATGGATTAAGGAAAGATTGCAGTTCTATACAGTACCTTTAGGGTAACAGCCATGCACTCCACCGACCTCCCGACATTCTTCTGTCACAAGGTCACAGGTGTTGTCCACACAGTCAAAAGTGTAGTTGCCCGCATAGCTGACACAACTTGGAGCATCCGTTTCCCAATATGATCTCACCAGGCTGAGTGCAAACACAGACCGTGTTTAGAGTCAAGACTATAGTCACAGAACTGGATTAAAATGAAGCCTCACTTGAATGACAATTCACACACCTCAAAGTAATTGTTGTCTTCATCTAGACAGCCACACTGCTCAATAGGAACACAGCGTTTTCCACGGAAAACAAATCCTGGTTTACAGAAGCAGCCACTGATGCAAGAACCACTGCAGTTGGTGGAGGGTTCTTTGCAGCTAGGAATACAGGCTGGTCCACATTCAATGTACTCAGAATATGGAGGGCATGTCACTGTGGGAAGATATTAAAGGTTGTTTAGCTATATACTGTACATATATTATAATTTCTAAAACTTTTCTAAGAAAATAATTTGAACACCAACACCAATATGTGGTGTCGGTGTTGGTTTTGGAGTAGTTGGCTTATTTGTTGGTTGTTGTGATTTGGATGGTTTAGGAGTTGATGGACTCGCTGGGGGATTGAGAAAAGATACTGAGTGCAAAATTGAGTAAAAAATGTAAACCCATCAGCCATGTGTTTCTACCCAAGGGATAGTTCAATCAAAAATGAAATGTATGTCATTTACTCAACCATAAACGTTTTCCAAACCCCTGTGACTTTCTTTCTTCCGTGAAACACCAAAATATTTGTTATGCAGAATGGTAGCTCCCTACAGTAAAAGCGAATGGTGACTAAGCCTAAACATTTTGCCTAACATCATCTTTTGTGCATCACAAAATAAAGTCATACAGATTTGAAACAGCATGACGGTGAATAAATGACAAGATTTTCATTTTTGAGGAACTATCCCTTTAACAGCTAAATAAAATAGCTATGTTCAAAGTCCAATAATATGCTGCCACACAATATTTGTAAATAATGAAAGGCCTGTTATGTAATGATGTTGTTGCGTGTAATGCAATGCAATGCAACCTGCTATAACCATGGTATTATTCTTTATATTAGTAAGTTAACCAAAGTATTCACCATCAGGGTAACATCCAATTATTCCACCCTGTACACCACATTGTTCGTTCGGGGCACTCAGCAGCATTGCATGTAACGAATGGAGGGTCACACCTACACTGTAGCTCACAGTCCTTAGAGTAGAACTCTTGACCTGGCTAAAACCATGGAGAGAGTAAATATCATATTAGTACAGTGTTAAACACAAACAGTCACACATGTTTACAATTCCCTCACCTGGTAATACTGTCCATTATACGTGCAGCCACATGTATTTGCTTCCACACACATGCCAGCACTGAGGATATATCCAGGGTCACAAAGACACCCTTCAGAACAAGGCCCGGTGCACTGATGTGGTGGAATTGGAGTACAGGAAGGCTGGCAAATCGGGACGCATGATTCAAAGTGGCTATTGTCTGGGCATTTCAGAGCTGTAGTGGAAGACTGTGTGTTAACCTGTGGTATATTCTCGACAATGCAACGTTTGCAAAAACAGTGTAGTGCAACACATCTAATCACAATGGCATCTTTACACTATAGACATTATGAGAAGTAGTCAACACTTTTCGATTAGAGTTTATGGTTTCCCAGAGGACAATGTAATTTTCAGACGTACGACAGAAGGTGCTGTTTCTCCAGGGCCCAATTGTGATGCCACGTTCCTGACATTTGTGAACATATGCCTCTAGTGCTTCGCACAATGTGGACTGAGAACCATCCAGCTCACAAACATCAAACAAACAGTCTTGGAAGAAACCCTGTACACACACACAGGGTTAAGGTATTATATGTTAAACTGATTAACTTATGCATAACAAATGAACAGATTCGATTTCACTCACATTGGGATTGACTTTTGGATGGCAAGCAGCAAATGGACCATTGCGGTCCAATATGACACCACAGTAAGCAGGCCCTTCATACAAGTCCTGCTCAGTATCTGTGCACCCTGGGCTCGGGTCTACCACTGTCTTATCGCAGCTGAAGCGCAGAAACAAAGACGAGTCATCTTCTATGATGTCCATTAATGGTCAACAAAAATAAGTCTTGCTCAGTTATAATGTGTGCTTTGCACATTGTCTTACACAGGGTCTGTGTTCCAACTGTTGGCGAAGTCAGTGGGCTTTTTGACCAGTTCACCAGTGGGAGTACGGAAGTCATCCTTAGGGTCTCCATTGTAGTCGCCACACAGTCCACAAAGTTTGTCCTCATAGCTGTAAATTGATCACAAACAAACTGTTGTATGAAAATGCTGTTAAAGACCACTTAGAGTCTTTTAGACTAAGGCTTTTAAAAGACTCATACTCACTCCTTTATAACTTTAATATCCATAAAGTGGTTTCCATCATAACGTACAGTTACGCCAAAGTTCAAGGCCACTGTGTAGTGTACGCCAGACTTAAAAATGTCAACACCATTGACAGGACTAAAAGGAACATTCACATTGGTACCAGTCACCTGAGAAAATCCGAAAAACAAACTGTAAGTTTAAATGTGCCTCAAAAACAAAAATATTTGAAATATAGAATAGTGTATAATATCACAAATAATATCTTTTTCACTTACCTGCACAATCCCTCCTTTCAGAATGGACACTTTGACTCCCAGTGCATGGACATGTACTGCTTTTACATAACTGATATGAGGATTGTTGTAGCGATTCTCATTGTCTGTGTATACAGCTAAGTAAGGAACATCTGTGCTGTTACAAGGCTCGGACATCAGGTAAGAGCAATTTCCCATGAAGTCATAAGCTGGTTATCAAAGGTGGTGTAATGAGGGTCACCAGAGGAAACACATGTGGAGGTCCCTATAAGTGAACAACCACTTGGTGTCAGACGTAAGTATTGATAATATAAATAAAGCATTATTTAAATGCAAGATGCATCAGGAAACAAATGTGTATGTACGAACAGTTACAAGATTTCAAGATGAGAATTGACAGCTCTTATGACAAAATTGTTTAAGTAGGAGATGGCATAAAATCTGAAAACAAGGCTTTGTGCTTTGAAACATGATGGAAGTGCAATTGCAAGAGCAGTTCAAGAGAAAATTCTCTCATCATTACGCACCCTCCTGCCAACCCAGATGTGTATGACTTTCTTCTGCTGAACACAAACGAAGGATTTTAGAAGAACATCTCAGCTCTCTAGGTCCATACAATGCAAGTGAATGGTGATCAGGCCTTTGAAGCTTCAAAAAGGAGATGGTGTCAGCAGAAAGGTAATCCATCAGACTCCAGTGGTTTAACCAATGTCTTCTGATGCGATCCAGTTGGATTTGTGTGAGAACAGGCCAAAATGTAAGTCCTTTTTCACTGTACATCTTGCCATTGCAATCTTTGGGCACGATCGCGATCAAGCTCGATTAGACTTCCTAGTGCTTGACGCATACACGGTGCGATAAATAGTCCTATAGGAAGTGATCGCCAAGGAAACTGCTGTCAATATGTGCAGTGGAAAAGGAGTTACATTTAGGTCTGTTCTCACCTAAAACCAATTTGATCGCTTCAGGGGAAACTGATTAAACCACTGGAGTCCACGCTGAAGTTTAGGCTGACTTTATCTCTTTTTTGGAGCTTCAAAGGCCTGATCACCATTCACTTGCATTGTATTGGCCTCACGGAGCTTAGATATTGTGTTCAGCAGAAAAAAGAAAGTCATACACATCTTAGATGGCATGAGGGTGAGTAAATGATTAGAGAATTTTCATTTTTGGTGAACTAATCCTACCACTGACAATTGTCAGTTGTAATAATTATGGATTAAGGAAAGATTGCAGTTCTATACAGTACCTTTAGGGTAACAGCCATGCACTCCGCCGACCTCCCGACATTCTTCTGTCACAAGGTCACAGGTGTTGTCCACACAGTCAAAAGTGTAGTTGCCCGCACAGCGACACAACTTGGAGCATCCGTTTCCCAATATGATCTCACCAGGCTGAGTGCAAACACAGACCGTGTCTAGAGTCAAGACTATAGTCACAGAACTGGATTAAAATGAAACCTCACTTGAATGACAATTCACACACCTCAAAGTAATTGTTGTCTTCATCTAGACAGCCACACTGCTCAATAGGAACACAGCGTTTTCCACGGAAAACAAATCCTGGTTTACAGAAGCAGCCACTGATGCAAGAACCACTGCAGTTGGTGGAGGGTTCTTTGCAGCTAGGAATACAGGCTGGTCCACATTCAATGTACTCAGAATCTGGAGGGCATGTCACTGTGGGAAGATATTAAAGGTTGTTTAGCTATATACTGTACATATATTATAATTTCTAAAACTTTTCTAAGAAAATAATTTGAACACCAACACCAATATGTGGTGTCGGTGTTGGTTTTGGAGTAGTTGGCTTATTTGTTGGTTGTTGTGATTTGGATGGTTTAGGAGTTGATGGACTCGCTGGGGGATTGAGAAAAGATACTGAGTGCAAAATTGAGTAAAAAAATGTAAACCCATCAGCCATGTGTTTCTACCCAAGGGATAGTTCAATCAAAAATGAAATGTATGTCATTTACTCAACCATAAACGTTTTCCAAACCCCTGTGACTTTCTTTCTTCCGTGAAACACCAAAATATTTGTTATGCAGAATGGTAGCTCCCTACAGTAAAAGCGAATGGTGACTAAGCCTAAACATTTTGCCTAACATCATCTTTTGTGCATCACAAAATGAAGTCATACAGATTTGAAACAGCATGACGGTGAATAAATGACAAGATTTTCATTTTTGAGGAACTATCCCTTTAACAGCTAAATAAAATAGCTATGTTCAAAGTCCAATAATATGCTGCCACACAATATTTGTAAATAATGAAAGGCATGTTATGTAATGATGTTGTTGCGTGTAATGCAATGCAAGGCAACCTGCTATAACCATGGTATTATTCTTTATATTAGTAAGTTAACCAAAGTATTCACCATCAGGGTAACATCCAATTATTCCACCCTGTACACCACATTGTTCGTTCGGGGGGCACTCAGCAGCATTGCATGTAACGAATGGAGGGTCACACCTACACTGTAGCTCACAGTCCTTAGAGTAGAACTCTTGACCTGGCTAAAACCATGGAGAGAGTAAATATCATATTAGTACAGTGTTAAACACAAACAGTCACACATGTTTACAATTCCCTCACCTGGTAATACTGTCCATTATACGTGCAGCCACATGTATTTGCTTCCACACACATGCCAGCACTGAGGATATATCCAGGGTCACAAAGACACCCTTCAGAACAAGGCCGGTGCACTGATGTGGTGGAATTGGAGTACAGGAAGGCTGGCAAATCGGGACGCATGATTCAAAGTGGCTATTGTCTGGGCATTTCAGAGCTGTAGTGGAAGACTGTGTGTTAACCTGTGGTATATTCTCGACAATGCAACGTTTGCAAAAACAGTGTAGTGCAACACATCTAATCACAATGGCATCTTTACACTATAGACATTATGAGAAGTAGACAACACTTTTCGATTAGAGTTTATGGTTTCCCAGAGGACAATGTAATTTTCAGACGTACGACAGAAGGTGCTGTTTCTCCAGGGCCCAATTGTGATGCCACGTTCCTGACATTTGTGAACATATGCCTCTAGTGCTTCGCACAATGGGGACTGAGCACCATTCAGCTCACAAACATCAAACAAACAGTCTTGGAAGAAACCCTGTACACACACACAGGGTTAAGGTATTATATGTTAAACTGATGAACTTATGCATAACAAATGAACAGATTCGATTTCACTCACATTGGGATTGACTTTTGGATGGCAAGCAGCAAATGGACCATTGCGGTCCAATATGACACCACAGTAAGCAGGCCCTTCATACAAGTCCTGCTCAGTATCTGTACACCCTGGGCTCGGGTCTACCACTGTCTTATCGCAGCTGAAGGGCATAAACAAAGACAAGTCATCTTCTATGATGTCCATTAATGTTTGGACATCTAAGTCCTTCTATGATGTCCATTTGTTGACACAAAACAAAGTCTTGCTCAGTAATAAGGTGTACATTGCACATCGTCTTACTCAGGGTCTTTGTTCCAACTGTTGGCGAAGTCAGTGGGCTTTTTGACCAGTTCACCAGTGGGGGTACGGAAGTCATCCTTAGGGTCTCCATTGTAGTCGCCACACAGTCCACAAAGTTTGTCCTCATAGCTGTAAATTGATCACAAACAAACCGTTGTATGAAAATGCTGTTAAAGACCACTTAGAGTCTTTTAGACTAAGGCTTTTAAAAGACTCATACTCACTCCTTTATAACTTTAATATCCATAAAGTGGTTTCCATCATAACGTACAGTTACGCCAAAGTTCAAGGCCACTGTGTAGTGTACGCCAGACTTAAAAATGTCAACACCATTGACAGGACTAAAAGGAACATTCACATTGGTACCATTCACCTGAGAAAAATCAGAAAACAAACTGTAAGTTTAAATGTGCCTCAAAAACAAAAATATTTGAAATATAGTATAGTGTATAATATCACAAATAATATCTTTTTCACTTACCTGCACAATCCCTCCTTTCAGAATGGACACTTTGACTCCCAGTGCATGGACATGTACTGCTTTTACATAACTGATATGAGGATTGTTGTAGCGATTCTCATTGTCTGTGTATACAGCGAAGTAAGGAACATCTGTGCTGTTACAAGGCTCGGACATCAGGTAAGAGCAATTTCCCATGAAGTCATAGCGCTGGTTATCAAAGGTGGTGTAATGGGGGTCACCAGAGGAAACACATGTGGAGGTCCCTATAAGTGAACAACCACTTGGTGTCAGACGTAAGTATTGATAATATAAATAAAGCATTATTTAAATGCAAGATGCATCAGGAAACAAATGTGTATGTACGAACAGTTACAAGATTTCAAGATGAGAATTGACAGCTCTAATGACAAATGTAACGAACCCCGCTCCTTCGGTTCGCCCCTCTCCCTCGAGCTCACACGCTCGTTCTGCTCCCTCGAGCTCACACGCTCGTTCTGCTCCCTCGAGCTCACACGCTCGTTCTGCTTCCTCGAGCTCACATGCTCGTTCCCAATCTCCCACCTCGGGCTCACATGCCCGCTCCCAATCGCCAGAGTATTGAATACACCTGCACTCGTCTCAATCACCCCTTCATTGTATACACCTGCACTCGTCCCATCACCTAGTTATTTGTTTCACCTGCACCGCTCGTTTGTTCCCCTATATTTATCACGACCCTTTCGTCTCACTCGTGTTGGTTATTGTTTAGTTACCCCTTCGCTTTGCCAGCTCTAGTGTTCCCCTAGCTCCCCTGTTTATTCTACCTGTTAGTTTTACTCGCTATTCTGATTCTGTTTACCCGGCTTCGACCTTACGCTTTCCTCGACCACTCTATTTGTAGATTTGCCCCTTTGCCTTATCCTGATTCCCCGGCTTCGACCTTACGCTCCCCTTGACTACTCTTCTTCTGGATTTTCCCTATTGTACTTTTGCCTGCTCTTAATAAAAGCAGTTTTCATCTACTTTGTGACTGTCTCTTCTTGTGCGGGTTACAGAATAACCAACCTTACAGAAGACAGTCACAATGAAAGCCGCCGAGGATTTCCGCAGCTCACTAGAGCGGATATGCACGGCGCTTTCTGCCCAGGGATCTACCATTGGCAAACACGACCAAGCACTCACGGCTCAGGGACAGCAAATACAAGAAATGCAAACGGTATGTGCTATTTCCGATCAGATTTTTCCTGTGCCACCTGTGTCTGTCCCTGTGTCCGTTGATGTTCCTACTGTGTTTCCCAGCGCTGCGAGCTTTCAAACCCCCGAGCGGTTTGATGGTTCGTCAGATGCTTGTCAGGGGTTTTTGATGCAATGCACTGTATATATGACTTATCACCCCCTTTTGCACACTGACTGTGAGAAAGTGTGTTTTGTTATCTCCCTGCTCTCGGGCAAAGCACGGCAATGGGCTACCGCATTGTGGACTGCCAATAGCCCCCTTTTATTGTCGTATGATCAATTTTGTCACCAGATTGCTGTGGTTTTTAATCACCCGGCAGCTGGCAGAGATATAGGCAGCCGCCTCGTGTTTTTAAAACAGGCGTCACGCACAGCCGCTGCCTTTGCACTCGATTTCCGCACCCTTGCCGCGGGTAGCGGGTGGAGCGACCCAGCCTTGTTGACTGTGTACCGCCTGGGGTTGAATGACCGGCTCCAAATGGAATTAGCATGCCGAGGAGAATCGCTGTCACTGGAGGACTACCTTCAGCTCTCCATCACTGTGGACAACCTGCTTCGGGACCGTGCTTATCGGAGCCCTTCTGTCGTCCACGAGCCTTCTACGGTTCTCAACCCGCCCAAACCCATAACTCCCGAGCGCTCTTCCACAGCCGAGCCCATGCAACTTGGTCGCGCTCCACTAACCCAAGCAGAACGAACCAGACGGTTGACACTGAACCTCTGCCTGTACTGCGGCACCCCGGGTCACTGCATTGACTCCTGCCCAGCCGGTCCTCGGCGTTCCCTCTCCAGAAGCCAGGTGAGAACATCTGTCTTTCTCAACGTTACCCAGAAACAACTCTGCCTCCCAGTAATGTTGAGTTTTAACGATGTCTCCTTTTCTACCCCAGCCCTAGTGGATTCCGGGGCAGCGGGAAATTTTTTAGACGATGGCTTGGTCCAGAAGCTATCCATCCCACTCAGTCCGGTCATGCCCCCCCTCAGAGTTAACTCTCTGGATGGGGCACCCCTCGGATCGGGCCTCATTTCCATCCGGACCATGCCATTGTCCCTCCAAGTGGACTTATTTCACACGGCGCTAATCCAATTTTTTATAGTACACTCACCCAGAGACCCTGTAGTTTTAGGCCACCCCTGGTTGGCGCTTCATGACCCCCACATTTCCTGGCGTACAGGGGAGCTGTTGCGCTGGACCGACCACTGCCTATCACACTGCATTTCCCTTCCTGTGTCCTCCACCTCCGTAGAGAGCCCCGAAGTAAACTCCTCTGTCACCATCCCTCCTGAATACCCTTCTTTTGCTGACGTGTTCGAGAAGACCCAGGTTAGTCTTCCCCCCCACCGTAGCGTGGACTGCGCCATCGAGCTCCTTCCGGGGTCCCCACTCCCCAAGAGCCGAGTCTACCCCCTAAAATTACCCGAAACTAAAGCCATGGAAGACTACATTGATGAGGCACTCAAACTAGGCATCATCCGGCCGTCCACCTCCCCGGTGGCGTCCGGCTTCTTTTTCGTGGGCAAAAAGGACGGCGGACTTCGCCCCTGCATCGATTACCGGGCCCTAAACAAGGCCACCATGAAGTTCACCTACCCCCTACCTCTCATCCAACCGTCCCTCGAACAGGTCAGTAAGGCGAAGGTATTCACCAAACTCGATCTCAGAAGTGCGTACAACCTTGTGCGCATCCGCAAGGGGGACGAATGGAAGACGGCGTTCATCACCACCAGGGGGCACTACGAGTATTTGGTGATGCCGTACGGCCTCGCCAACTCCCCTTCAGTGTTCCAGTCGTTTATGAACGACGTCTTCCGAGACATGCTAGACCTCTTCCTCATCGTCTACATCGACGACCTGTTAATATACTCCGCTACACTCTCTGAACACACCGTCCACTTCTCGAGGGTGTTACAGAGACTACGAGAGCACGACCTATTCGTGAAGGCAGAGAAGTGTGCCTTTCACCGCCCCTCCGTCTCCTTCTTGGGTTACGTCCTGTCAGCAGGAACTATGGAGATGGAGACTGACAAAGTTGCCGCAGTCCTATCTTGGCCCGAACCTAGTACGCTCAAGGAGCTCCAACGGTTCCTGGGTTTTGCCAATTACTACCGGCATTTCATTAGAGACTTCGGCAAAATCACCGCACCCCTCACTTCTCTCACACGAGGCAACCCGAAGTTCCTCACCTGGAACACACCCGCCCGACAAGCCTTCCAGGCCCTTAAGGAGGCCTTCATGACCTCCCCAGTCCTGCGGCAGCCCGATCCCACTCTCCCGTTCGTGGTAGAGGTAGATGCCTCTGAGGTAGGGGTGGGGGCTGTACTTTCCCAACCACACGGGACTCCTGCCAAGTTATACCCGTGTGCGTTCTACTCTCACAAGCTGTCCTCCCCCGAACAGAACTACGACATCGGGAATAGAGAGCTGCTGGCCATCAAGCTGGCCCTGGAGAAATGGCGCCATTGGCTGGAGGGCTCTAGGTTCCCCTTTGTCGTTTTCACCGACCACAAGAACCTAGAGTACCTCCGCGCCGCCAAGAGGTTAAACCCTCGACAGGCCAGGTGGGCTATGTTCTTCACCCGATTTCACGTTTCGTCCGGGCTCCCAGAACCTCAAGGCGGACATACTTTCTCGCCTGTTCAGCCATGGCTCCCTGAGTCAGAAATCATTCTCCCCACGTCGTGCGTCTTTGCACCCGTTCAGTGGGAACTGACGGAGGCCATCCTGCAGGCTCAAGGCGACGAGCCCGCACCTCCTCAAACCCCCCCAACAAGGTATATGTCCCCACCATTATTCGCCCTCAACTGATGCAGTGGGTACATACTACACTTTGTTCTGGCCACCCGGGAATTACCCGGTCTACCGAGCTGCTCGCTAGGAGATATTGGTGGCCCTCACTCAAAGACGACATTCACGACTTTGTCCTTTCATGTCCCGTCTGTGCCCAGTCCAAGACGCCTCGTCACCTTCCTGCAGGTCTCCTCCAGCCATTACCAGTACCTGACCGACCGTGGTCCCATATTGCTATGGACTTCATCACGGACTTGCCCCCCTCCGACGGCCGGACCGAGATCCTTGTGGTCATAGACCGTTTTTCAAAAATGTGCCGCCTGATTCCTCTGCCCGGGTTGCCCAACGCGACACAACTGGCCGACCTGGTGATCACCCACATCTTCCGTAACTTCGGTATTCCCGAGGAGATCACCTCTGATCGGGGTACCCAATTCACACCTCGCTTCTGGCGAGCTTTCAGCGACAGGCTGGGTGTCCAACTCAACTTCTCCTCGGGATACCACCCCCAAACCAATGGCCAAACCGAGCGTCTCAATCAAGAGATAGGCAGGTACCTGAGGGCCTACTGCGCCCAAAACCAGGGCAGTTTGCACACCTACCTCCCCTGGGCCGAATACGCCCAGAACAGCCTTGTCAGCTCATCGACACACCTCACCCCCTTCCAATGCGTCCTGGGCTACCAACCACCTCTGTTCCCGTGGGAAGCTGACCCCAGCGACGTTCCGGCGGTGGATGCCTGGGCCCAGAGGAGTGCCCAGGTCTGGAGAGCCACCCACGACCGGATACAACGTTCCGTCCAAACCCAGAAGGCTAAGTCAGACCGCCCGACGCCGTCCCTGCCCCCTGTTCCATCCGGGTCAAAGGGTTTGGCTCTCCACCCGAGACATCCGTCTCCGGCTCCCGTCGAAAAAACTCAGTCCCAAGTATGTTGGCCCTTTTAAAATTATTTCACGCATTAACCCTGTCACATACAAATTACTTTTACCACCCCGCTACAAAATTTGTTCTGTGTTTCATGTTTCCCTTCTTAAACCAGTGCACTACAGCCTCATGTTTCCACCCACGGCAGCCCAGATACCCCCTCCACCACTCGATGTCGGTAGTCAACCCGCCTATACGGTCCGGGCTCTGCTAGACTCCCGACGTCGGGGAGGCGAGCTGCAGTACCTGGTTGACTGGGAGGGCTACGGACCTGAGGAGACCTGTCCTGGATCCAGCTCTTAAGCTGGACTACCATCACCAGCATCCCGATCGTCCCGCACCACTTCCCAGAGGTCGCGCTCCTCGCAACCGAGCGCGGCCGTCAGGAGCCATCCGTAGCAGAGGGGGGAGTACTGTAACAAACCCCGCTCCTTCGGTTCGCCCCGCTCCCTCGAGCTCACACGCTCATTCTGCTCCCTCGAGCTCACACGCTCGTTCTGCTTCCTCAAGCTCACATGCTCGTTCCCAATCTCCCCCCTCGGGCTCACATGCCCGCTCCCAATCGCCAGAGTATTGAATACACCTGCACTCGTCTCAATCACCCCTTCATTGTATACACCTGCACTTGTCCCATCACCTAGTTATTCGTTTCACCTGCACCGCTCGTTTGTTCCCCTATATTTATCACGACCCTTTCGTCTCACTCGTGTTGGTTATTGTTTAGTTACCCCTTCGCTTTGCCAGCTCTAGTGTTCCCCTAGCTCCCCTGTTTATTCTACCTGTTAGTATTACTCGCTATTCTGATTCTGATTACCCGGCTTCGACCTTACGCTTTCCTCGACCACTCTATTTGTAGATTTGCCCCTTTGCCTTATCCTGATTCCCCGGCTTCGACCTTACGCTCCCCTTGACTACTCTTCTTCTGGATTTTCCCTATTGTACTTTTGCCTGCTCTTAATAAAAGCAGTTTTCATCTACTTTGTTACTGTCTCTTCTTGTGCGGGTTACAACAAAATTGTTTAAGTAGGAGATGGCACAAAATCTGAAAACAAAGATTTGTGCTTTGAAACATGATGAAAGTGCAATTGCAAGAGCAGTTCAAGAGAAAATTCTCTCATCATTTACGCACCCTCATGCCAACCCAGATGTGTATGACTTTCTTCTGCTGAACACAAACGAAGGATTTTAGAAGAACATCTCAGCTCTCAAGGTCCATACAATGCAAGTGAATGGTGATCAGGCCTTTGAAGCTTCAAAAAAGGAGATGGTGTCAGCATAAAGGTAATCCATCAGACTCCAGTGGTTTCACCAATGTCTTCTGATGCGATCCAGTTGGATTTGTGTGAGAACAGGCCAAAATGTAAGTCCTTTTTCACTGTACATCTTGCCATTGCAATCTTTGGGCACGATCGCGATCAAGCTCGATTAGACTTCCTAGTGCTTGACGCATACACGGTGCGATAAATAGTCCTATAGGAAGTGATCGCCAAGGAAACTGCTGTCAAGATGTGCAGTGGAAAAGGAGTTACATTTAGGTCTGTTCTCACCCAAAACCAACTTGATCGCTTCAGGGGAAACTGATTAAACCACTGGAGTCCACGCTGAAGTTTAGGCTGACTTTATCTCTTTTTTGGAGCTTCAAAGGCCTGATCACCATTCACTTGCATTGTATTGGCCTCACGGAGCTTAGATATTGTGTTCAGCAGAAAAAAGAAAGTCATACACATCTTAGATGGCATGAGGGTGAGTAAATGATTAGAGAATTTTCATTTTTGGTGAACTAATCCTACCACTGACAATTGTCAGTTGTAATAATTATGGATTAAGGAAAGATTGCAGTTCTATACAGTACCTTTAGGGTAACAGCCATGCACTCCACGACCTCCCGACATTCTTCTGTCACAAGGTCACAGGTGTTGTCCACACAGTCAAAAGTGTAGTTGCTCGCACAGCGACACAACTTGGAGCATCCGTTTCCCAATATGATCTCACCAGGCTGAGTGCAAACACAGACCGTGTTTAGAGTCAAGACTATAGTCACAGAACTGGATTAAAATGAAGCCTCACTTGAATGACAATTCACACACCTCAAAGTAATTGTTGTCTTCATCTAGACAGCCACACTGCTCAATAGGAACACAGCGTTTTCCACGGAAAACAAATCCTGGTTTACAGAAGCAGCCACTGATGCAAGAACCACTGCAGTTGGTGGAGGGTTCTTTGCAGCTAGGAATACAGGCTGGTCCACATTCAATGTACTCAGAATCTGGAGGGCATGTCACTGTGGGAAGATATTAAAGGTTGTTTAGCTATATCCAAATGTATTTATTTTTACTTTTGTTAAGAAAATATACATACCTGTTGTGGTTGGTTTTGCCGTGGATTGTTTAGGTGTTGTGGGTTGGGGTGTGGAAGGTTTAGGTGTTGGAATTTCATCTAAACAAAAGTGTTTAAACAACAATTAGAATGAAATTTTGACAGATGATTGTGCAATTGTCTTTGACAAGTGGGACTGACGTTTAGACACAGTAATATGAAATATGGCTTTTTCTGCCACCTACCTTTACAAGTGGTAATGCAGACACTATCAATTGCAATATCCGTTTTCTCTGTTTCCCCATAAACACCAACAATTACAAACTGAAATGAAAATGTGATTAGCAGTGTAAACACACACATCTTTTTCGTATTTTAAGTGGATCAGATCAATGTGTCAAATTTAAAAAAGCTTATTCATGAATTTCTAATTTAGAAAAAACTGACCTGCACATTTGCAGTATCAGTGTAGCGAACCATTGCTGGCTTCCAACCCTGACCTTGATTTCCTTTGAGGCTGAAAATAGGGGTTCCAAGTGCCCCACCTACAGATAAATTTTATATAAATATCTGAGAAACTGTTTTTATTAATGAATTAATTGTGTGTTACTGTATTTATTCTAATAACATTAAATATCTGTAAAGTTTATAATGTGTAGAAAAATATTTCAGACAATTTATTAATCACTAGTTATAATAACTTCTAGAAATCTAGAAATATTATATATCTCATGTGAGGATTACATTGCTTGAACATATAAATATGATCTTTATTATATTATTTCATAATTTTCCTTTGAATTTACCAGTGCCTTAATACTACAGTCTGTAATGTACTACAACAAAAGATTGTGGCATCTTACCAGCAGTGACTGCATGGACCTGAAGCACCATTTCGGAGGCTGTGCCATACAAATAGTAATGGAAGTCCAGCTGTAGGCAACCAGAGGAAGCATCTGAGGTAGAGTGGCTCCAGAGCTGAGCTGATGCTCCTTCCACACTGTAGAAGGAGTCCATTAACAAATATCTCCCCACTGCATTGGGAAAAAAAAAGTTTGAAACGACATGGAATGTTGAACAAAAAATAAATAATTGTTGTCTTAATCAAAGCCACAGTGTGCAATGATGTCCTCACATCCTGGTTTGGAGAAGTCGTCTTCAGGGCCAGTGTCTGGTGTATCTGTTTGCCCAACCCAAAACTCCCAGCCATCGATATCCTCATCATCAGGTACTATATTCATCCAGCCACATAATTCACTGTCATCGAAATCACACCCAGCTAAACACCCTGTATAAACAAAAATAAAGGTCCATTCTAGATTTGCGTTGTGCAGAAAGCTAATTCTAAAACAATATTATTTATCATATGATTATATATTAATGGGTCTGTATTTCAATGTGCATCTTTGTAACATGCAATGAGAGTGGGTTTAAGTACCAGGGCAGGCTCCTTCAGTGATGACAATATTATCCAGGGCAGTGTCACATGATGAAGAATTTCCTCGCATTGCTTCAAACACAATCTATTAGAGAAAATGTTATATTTTGCATTTAAAAAGTTGCCAACATGTTAAAGCCTTAACGCTCAACAAACAGTCATACATGTACACTTTAATCAGCACTAGCACTCACCTGAACGGTCTGTCCGGCTGGTATGGGTACTGTGACAGAGGCCCCAAGCCATGAAGGGCTTTGGATTCCCATTTTCTGCCACAGATTTTCCTCAGAGCCGGTATATTTGGCCAACACAGTCAGTGTATTTCTGCTGTCACTGCCATACATATAGTAGTAGAACTGTACACAGATTTCAGCAGGCCCATTGTTAATTGTCTGGCTGAGTAGACGTGATTTCTGTCCATTCACAATGTTGTCAGCCTCGTGATATATGTAATAGCCAGCTATGGGGAAAATGATTACATTTAAGAATGGATGAAGGCAAGAAAATAAAAATATTCTACTCTTAACCTAATACTAAATTAGTGGTGACCTAATCGTAGCCCAACATAAGAAATTAACCTCCAAAGTGAGTTAGTAGCCTAGATTCCTCAATGAATGCAGGGCCATAGTATGTGAGATCATAACCTTCTATATAATCATGTAGCAATGCGATTAACTCGGTGTTGCTTCGAGGGGATTGTCCCTTTAGTTAATGTTGTAATTTTGTAGAAATTTCTGTGCACTGTATTTTCTCTCATTTTGAAAATTGTAAAAGTGTCTGCTAAAATCATTCTTTAATGAATGAGCATCTTCAGTTGAGTGACTGATCACTGTACTGTTGTTCCTTGGTGAGGCACTCATACTCACATCCATCAGGATAGTCTCCATTGGGTCCAGTGCCTAGTGTTGGGGTGGATCCTGTATTACGTGTCCAATCATTCTGATCTGAAATGTCTTGTTGGAAGTTGCAGAAAGGTTCTTCGTTGTTGTTGAAGTCACATGAGGACAACACTGCTTCAAAAGATAAATAAGACCTTTTTGTTTGAAACTATTTTCAGTGGTTAAAATTGTATATGTGTATTTTGGGGGGCAGTAGCACAATTATTTCCCCCCTTGGCTTAGACATCCTCAATATTTAGAAATGTTCTACATCACTGGCTATATTTCAAAGTGCTTTTTTTTTTTTTTTCAAAATAAATATTTAAGGACATTATTTTAAATCAAATAAAACAAATAAATTAATAGAATAAAATAAAAAAAAAACAGATCTAAAATGAGAAATCAATAATAGCTCACATTTTATTGTATTCAGAATTTCCAATTCCATAAATGTTCTTATAATAAGTTGTACATGTATATTAACTATAGATATGCTTTATGGGGGCATACCATGCTCCACACATATACAGCCAATTCTTGTATTTTGTAATGTCATGGCTATGTGCTGGATTGCAAGCTTGTAAGAGGTTTGTGAAATGCTAAGCATGTGATGAAGCTTTAATTGTTTTATTTTTGCTGTAATTTGTTTTTGCAATAGAACAAAGTCTCCCCAGTGTTTACATCAGTGAAAGACATGCATGAAAATCTTCTATACATACATTTAGATCTAATAATGGTAGCTCATATTGTTTTATTGAACATTTGAAAAAGAAAAGAGAAATAAATGGTTGGAAAATGTCAGGAAGACTTTGAGCAAAGAGGTCATTTCATGGTTAAACACTGTCCTCATAACATTTTATATCATAAATAACTTACCAGCATCTCTCTGAGTCAAATCATATCTAAAGAAAAAAAAAAAGAAGCTGTTAAACTAATACCAGAAAAGGAGAAATGGCTAGTATATCATATTAACAGCCTAATCTGTTTTTCTCTTTGTTTCTCTCTCTCTCTCTCTCTCTCTCTCTCTCTCTCTCTCTCTCTCTCTCTCTCTCTCTCTAAAGGCATATAAATGTGTAATTCAGATATTACATAATAATTGCCATCGTCACAACATAACGCCTTTATACCTAATATAATTTACTACCTTAATTATGTTTCATCAGTTTAACAAAGATGAAGCTTTGTTTTTGATTAAAAAGCACTATTTTAATCAGATATAATCAGATATTAAATATCAAGTAAATTAATAAATGTATTAGTCATTTTGTACTCATTATGATTTTTCACTTTTTTGTACATTGCAATAAAAAAAGGGGAAAACAGAAAACATTCATTTTATTTGATCCCAAAACACTAAATAGTAACAAAAACTACCATAGCGCCATCCTAAACACCTGTTTGTCACTATGCACCGCTAGATCTTCCTGATCCATGAGATAGATCTTTGCGTGTGGTGTCTAAAGGGCAATTTTAGCTAATTTTTTATTGCAAATGTATGTAGCTAATGAAAATCTACAGACGAAATACTTATTTATCATTTTCAGTTTTGTTCAAGGTTAATCAAATGTATATATATATTTATAAAACTGTCCAATAAGTGAATGGATTGTATTTGGGGTAATATCTTTTTTTTTTCGATCTTCAAAATTTTGTTACCAGAAAAAAAAAGAAGTAAATTTTCCTTGAGGCGTGCCTTAAACCCTGCTGTACACTAAATTTCAATGAAGTGAAATACACTATGCTTCAGAAATGTGTTTGATGTGAAAAAATACAGTATTAATACCTTGACACTAAAGTTTTGACAAATTGTGCATTACCCAAATTCTGATATATTAACTTGCATTCACCCATACAAGTTGTTTGTGTGTTGCCAGAAACAAGTTGTTTTCCTTATTAGTTGATCTTATTAACTGACTGCTCTACTTTTATGACTGGTAAAGTTTCCAAATGTATTTAAATATGATCTAGCATGTAGAATGGCATAGCTGAAGTCTGCTGAACACAAATGGATGAAAATGAATATGCTTAATTATCTAATATTTTACTGAATATGGTTCATACAGTCAAAAATAAATAAAAAAAGAAATGTGAAAAAAAAAATTGTTAATAGCATCAAATTGAGAATTAAGCTTAAATTCTCATGATTGCTGATATGTACTAAATTATTAAATAATAATTATGAGCTTCTCACCTATTCACATCGTCGTCTTTGGTATAGCAACCTTTTAACCATATTAAGACTAGTAGTAACTCCAGACGTCCCATGTCTGGGTTATTGGATGGTGTTGGGCTCACTAAGACAGAACCAAGAGATCTGTGATAGTTTATAAAGGAACAGTTACACAGTTAGTGAGGGAGTTCATATGAAGGAGTGTATAATTTTTTTTTATCACTTACATATATACTTTTACATAGCTCATTGCAAAACCAATTTGATTAATCAGTAACTGCTTTAAAATGTCCAGGGTGTGTTCTCCCTATCCTCTTCGTGCTTATGGGAGGAAGGGCATATCAGAAGAGAGTTATGCAGTTCAGCTCAACATAGACTGTATTGCATAAGGGCTTTCATGTCTTTTTTTTTTTTTTCATCTTTTCTATCACCATTTTTCACAGTGATTTTTTGACAGGTCTGAATAGCACTATCAATTAATTCTTTATTGGTATTAAGAAACTTTGAGTTTATGAAAGAATTATCCTTTGATAACTATTGCAAAAACTGTTTAAAGTACAGGGTCCTAATCTGTAAATATAGGGAAAACACTCAATGCCTGCACTTCAAGCTCGATAAATAATTTTTATAGAATCATTATTTCATGAATGCACAGATCATTAAAGGAATTTTCTGGGTTCTGGGTTCAGCTCAATCGACAGGATTTGCAGCAGAGCATTTACCACAAAAACAATTTGTTTAAAAAAGAGAGTAAAATCTAAGTTGGGCATTTACTATGGAAGTGAATGGGGCCAATATTTGGAGGGTTTAAAGGCAGAAATGTGAAGCTTATGATTTTATAAAAGCACATACATGAATACTTCTGTTAAAACTGATGTATTATTTGAGCTGTTAAGTTGTTTAAATCATTGTTTTTGCAGTTGTTTTATGGTTTTAGTGTTCATGGCATGGCAACAAAGTTATAAAATAGAAAATAACTTTACACAGAAAAGGTTAGTAAGCGATTTTGTCACACACAATCAGGTTAACACACATATTGTTTATGTCTTGTGGCTATACTTTTGAAACAAATGTATTTAACATTTACGGATTGGCCCCCATTCTCTTCCATTGTAAGTGTCTCGCTGTTACCCCATTTTTACTTTTTTTTAAAGAAAAGGAGGGGCAAGTCTAAACATATTTTTGTGGTAATCAACAATTTTCCACACATGCTGTTGATGGAGCTTGACTCGTATTGAAATATTTCTTCTGCTGCAGGGGAGGTCCAAATAGGTCATCATAGGAGATCAAACATGATCATTAAATGATTGGCCAAAAAAAAAAAAAAAAAAAGATTTTGTGTGTAGGAATTATATTTTAAATTATATTAAAAATAAATGCAGGTTTAGTCTTCCTTTATTGGATGACACAAACACAATAAATCATGTGTGCCTAAATATATTTAATTCAAATGAAATTATTTGATTAATTCAATTATATTTATCAGCCTTGTAGTTGCTGATGCAAGTAAGCAGTTATCAAAAACATAATGTCTCACTGAGATAATGACTGTTATAATTATTACAATATATAACATTACTGTGACTAGTAGCATACCCTTTTATATCACTGTTATTCCACTCTGTCTTTTTATAATACATGTATGTTTATGATGCTTGTAAATAGAAGCACCCTGAGGTGTTCTGTTCCACCGCAGGCCCAGCTCATCAACGTAATCACACTCTAAGATGAAGAATATTGCCAGTCTAAATGTAAAAAAGCGGATTGTTGGTGACACATTATAATAACTATCATTAACAGGTCATTCACAAACATTATTACATTAATAGAGCTGTTAGCTCTTTGTCTGTTAAACCTTTGAATGAAACTTGACTCATATGCGAGTAAATACACTGTGAAATGTAGTAACAATGCAATTAACAATTTTTTTATATGTGTAACCTAGGTTGATTCAGGCATCTTAAATTATATTTTGACTTGAATCAAACCAGTTAATCAGTTAATTTAGATGATACCACATGAAGCTTACAGTGTACAAAAAATACCTATAACTTTTATAATGTTCATTTACATTTAAACACATGCAAGCTGCATAACAATGTCAAATTTTACTAATAACAGACAACCTTGAAATTTATGACTGATTTAATTATTTTTGTCATGATTCAGTAAGTTTCAGATTGGGCAATTCTTTTACTGCAATCAAATCCTTGGCATCTGTTTATGTGGCTGATGCATCATTTTGAGGTAGATCCTTTTCATATTTGGCATTTAAACTATGGAATAGTCTCCCTAACACTGTTCAAGATGCAGACACACTCAAGTCTAGACTAAAGTCTAGACTATTTAGCCAGGCATATACACCTAATTTATCCTTCAACTCACAGTTAGGCTGCTTTAGTTAGGTCTGCCAGAACCAGAAACCAGAAACATTGATTATGATCTATAATTCTGCAATAAATTTTATGGCATCTATGCTTATATTATTTTATTTGCTTCCCTGTCTTAACCTCGGATATCCTATCCTGCGGCCACAAGAACCGGCTAGATCCAGCTCCATTCCTGCTTCATGTTGGACTCCAGTGCTACCTGTCACTGGGTGATGATGACTAAATGCAGCCGGTGCCAGCCAAACATCACTTCAGTCTATTATGATGGACTTCAGAGGATGAACTGATGCCAACGCCAACGCCGCTTAATATGCCATTGCATGCCTAAACCTTGGACTTAGGATAGACCTCACCGGAGTTACCGGCCAGGTTGAACTGCGATGCACCTAACCGATCTCTGCCTACGTCACCTCGGTCTAATGATGGACAACTCTCTTGAAATGGAATACATGGACTATCAATAACTTGCCAACAAAAGCCTTCATCAGCCAACTAACAAGGACTATTGCATCTATGTGAACTTCTGCAGTTAATCCAAGATGGACTTCAAAGACATTAGTCATTAATCTTAAAGTTCATACAAAATCTATGTTTAAACACTGACCCTTAACACTTACTTAGTTTAATAATTTTAAACCATGACTTTCACTATACATAAATAATATTGGCATTATATTCATGATGTTAGCCAGAGGGGAACTGGCCCCCACAGTGAGTCTAGTTTCTCCCAAGGTTATTTTTCTCCCTTTAACCAACATCTAATAGAGTTTTGTGTTCCTTGACACAGTCACCTTTCACAGTTTAATTTTCTGTTAATACCTGATCTTCTGTAAAGCTGCTTTGAAACGATGTATGTTGTGAAAGGCGCTATAGAAATAAAAATGACTTGACTTGACTTTTGACTGCAAATTTCTCGAAAGTTAATAATCTTACAATTATACAAGTGGGGAAATCTATATGTGTACACAAACAATTAGTGTCATTTGACGTCTTTGTAGATATTTTACACTCTGAAATCTCGCTGAATTAGTTTGAGTTTAAGGTCCTGACACACCCCCCTGCAATTGCTAATATAGTGATGCATGTGTTCCTTATGATGTATATGCTTCTCATACAGACAACACAGACACCAATCACCCATTCTAGTTTGTACTGCAGGAGGCTTTTTTTTTTATAATTGTCATTGCTTAAAACATTAACAAGTTCCCAGATCTGTCCGGAACTAATGTGGTAAGCAGTGCTAAACCTTTGTCCTTTATAGCGTATTATGGTAGATTATAATCCTCTGTGTCATAGCTGTATCATAAGCTGTACCACTCATAAAGCTCAGCATAAATACATAAGCATTATGGAATCATCTGTAAAAAAGAAAAGGCTAATAATTAGCAAATTATACGATCAGTATCTTTACGCAAAATCACTTAATTTTAGAGTCATATGTACACACAAATTAGACCTCTCTCAATCATCACTTACTTCAGTCACCTTTCTTCCAGATCCTTCTTTTTACATGATATATATATATATATATATATATATATATATATATATATATATATATATACATATACTGTATAATATATCACCTCTGTTCTTCCTTGTATCTAATAAATGTTTTCTGTCATAACTACAAAATGCTCAGCAAGAACCCTCCCACATATGGAATTTCACTTTGTTTCTCATGTGCATGTCTGTGATATGGTATTAATTCCCCCAATCAAACAGCACAAATATATTGCACCACTATGTTATTGCAGTAATAGAGCATGCTCCGAAATGATACAATATTGGCAAATTGTGATCCTCCATGCCAATATTGGCATAGAGTTATGCTTCCATTTTAGGGGCTATTGAGATCTGGAGTAAACTCAGAACAGCCACACATAGAATTTCATGACAGTTCACATGATTGTGATGGAAAGTTCACTGAATTATGACCTCATATAGTAAGACAGCGATGCAGCTGATTCCAGTAATCACAGTCTTGCAGCTATGTGCTTTACAACATCACATTTCCTTCCTGAATTTGGTGCACAGCTCCTGGTTTTGTTATATAAAAACTTGACAACTCCATTTCTCTGGTGGCCGACTTCTTCACTAGCACGATTAAGTCAATGCAGTTAGTCAAGAACGTTGGCGATGCATCTGGTCTTCAAACAACCAAAGTGGGCCCACTTCACTCCCTTCTTGAACTCACTCCACTGGCTACCTGTTGCTGCTCACATCAATATCAAGGCTTTGACTTTGGCCTTCAGGACAGCTGATGGAACAGCACTCTCTTACTTCAACTCACTCCTCCAGGTCTATGTCCCCTCTCGCTCTCTGTGATCAAAGGATGAGCCATGGCTGGTGTTTTCCTTGCAACAAGGCACAAAGTTACTCTACAGATCATTCACATTCTTGGTTTCTCAGTGGTGGAATGAGCTTCCAGTCCCCTCCCGATCTGTTGAGGGCTTCTCAACATGAAAAAACAGCCGAAGCACTTGCTCTACAGTATATATGTATATATATATATATATATATATATATATATATATATATATATATATATATATATATATATTTATGGGCACTTTTGGCCTTAACTTAACTCTTTAAGACTTTTTACTTTACACTTTTCACACTCTCTAGCTATTATTTTTCTTAAATACACACAATTAAATACGTTCATTTTTTCACATGTTTTGCATTATTTGACATTTCCACCTTGTTTGCATGTTATGCACAAATAAGATATTCTGTTCACAAGAGATATTTACCCAAGCTTGCTTGTTTGTTTTATTCACACATCACTTCTTGCATGCTCTTCACTGACACTGATGTTTTCATGGTTAACAAGAGGCCTTACACTAACTCTAAATAAAACTTTATTAGTGGCGAAATAATTGGTTGTGATGGAAAAACCGCCACAACTGTGAGACTATCGTAATTTGTGTAAAAATTGAATTATTTTTACACAATAGATACTGAAATGTGTTGTGTTTATTTCACAATTTGTTTATATTGTCATAGTTTCAAGAAGGTAAAAAGTAATATTTTATTAAGTGAATGTTAATATTGTAAGATTGAAAATCTGTACTCTTAATTCTGTACTCAAATATCAGGAAAGCATAAGGCCTTTGTAACGTTAGTAGGAGGAGGCAGACGAGGAGTGCGGATCTAAGTGCAGGTTTTATTTATCAAGGTGAAAACAAGACAGACAGGAACAAAGGAAACATCCACGATGGGAAAAACATGAAAACATCAAAAGGGTACATGAAGGGTACAGGGTATACTGGGCTGAACATCGACTTCCAGACATCTACAAACAATGATCGACAGAGGAATGGAGGAACAGCAGGTTTTAAATACACAGAGACACGATAATGACAAAATGATAATTAGGTGAGAACAATAACACGGGGCTGGCAGTGATGAGGGCCGGGAATCATGGGAATTGTAATTTGAGACACGGGGCAGACAACCAGGAATCGTAACATAACCCCCCCCTCTAAGGAGCGGATACTAGACGCTCCTAAAAAAGAAAAAAAATACCCAAAAAACTAAATCGTCCAAGGAGTGGGGGCACAGGGGCAAACAGACAGTACAAGGGGCCACAAGGGGCAGACAGACAGTCCAAGGGGGCACAATGGGCAGACAGACAGTCCAAGGGGGCACAGCAGGCAAGCGGGCAGTCCACGGAGGCATAATGGGCAGACCGGCAGCCAGGCAGACCAAGGGGCACAGAGAGCAATCAGGCAGTCCATGGGGACACAAGGGGCAGACAGGCAGTCCAGGGGGGCACAGAGGGCAGGCAGGCAGTCCAAGAAGGCCACAAGACAGGGACATGTTCAGGAGGCCTGGGAGCTGGCCACAGGGCAAGGACAGGTTCAGGAGGCCTGGGAGCCGGCCGCAGGGTAGGGTCTGGGTCTGGAGGCCAGGGAGTCAGTCACAGGACAGGTTCGGAAGGTCTGGAGCTGAGGGAGGCTCAGGAGGCGGAGCCATGGAAGGCTCAGGAGGCATATCCGAGGGAGGCTCAGGAGGCGGAGCCGTGGGAGGCTCAGGAGGTGGAGCTAAGGGAGGCTCTGGAGGTGGAGCCGAGGGAGGCGGTGGCGCAGAAGGCTCTGGAGGTGGAGCTGAGGGAGGCTCTGGAGGCAGAGCCGAGGGAGGCGGTGGCATAGAAGGCTCTGAAGGCGGAGCCGAGGGAGGTTCAGGAGGGGGTGCCGTGGAAAGCTCTGGGATTGAAGTCGTGGAAGGCTCGAGGGGCGGAGCCAAGGAAGGCTCGAGAGGCGGAGCCCTGGGAGGCTCAGGAGGCGGAGCTGAGGGATGCTTGGGAGGTGGAGCCGAGGGAGGCGGAGCACGGGGCAGACAACAAGGAATCGTAACAGCCTTACTGATCACACCCTGATTCCGGTGGACCTAATGTGGTTTTCACATATTATTGGCTTGCTTTGTTGAAAAAACAATGACACTATATAATTTGTTCCATTATATGTTGTCTACAATTACCTTATGAATAACGAACGGTATGATGAAGATGAAAATCTGCTAGTCAAAAATATAATTTCAAATCAGCTTGCATTCAATGGTGGAGCATATTTTCTGTATGTTGGTGCAAGTGAGAAAGACTGGATGGTCTAAGCTACAGAAGTTGGATATAGAATCGATGATCAAAGAAATAGATTAAATTGGCCCAAAATTGTGAATATCATATGAAATAAATACATTTTCAGTTTCCCATTTCATAGCCTCACTACATTATTATTGAAATAATATTTGAGATTGTATGTGTCATTTAGAACATAACGACTCGGTTACTAATGTAACCTCGGTTCCCTGAGAGGAGGGAACGAGTATTGCGTAAGTAGCTTACGCTATGGGAAAACTCCGTTTCTCGAGAAATATTGAAGTCTTTATGTAAAACGCATTGCAGCTGCACAGCAGACAGTAATGAGCGAGGCAGCTCGGTCATTGGCTGTGCTGCGGCAACTGCTCGAACCAATGACGGGGCGACTCTGAACGCGCGACCAATGGGCGCGTGCCTCGCGTTCGCGTGCTCAGAGCCCGCCGAAATTAGCATAGCCAGGCTACATAATGGGCACCCCGTCATGCGAGTTTCTTTAGGTTCAATCGACTGAAGCAAACTGACCAAGCACAAGCACGGCAGCTTACGCAATACTCGTTCCCTCCTCTCAGGGAACCGAGGTTACGTTAGTAACCGAGTCGTTCCCTATCGAGAGGTCTCTCCTATTGCGTAAGTAGCTTACGCTATGGGAACACCCTGCAAAACGCCGTGCGTGCTGACTTCGCTCTATAAAGCCAGAAGCAGATGCCTGAGACTTAAAGTAAAGTGATTATTCCACAAGCCGGCCAACGTTGAGCTATATAATGGGATAACACAGAGCGCCTTTGCCCCAAGGTGGGGCGCTCATTGTACAAACACAAGCACATATCTTATGTACTGAGTTTTCTATGTACTGGTACGCATAAAAAATCCTCTAAGTCGGTCAGAGACGGACCTTATAAGGGAGGAGACAATGCCCAGCATATACATACTCTATTCCATTCTATAGTCAGGCTGATAGAATGTTGGAATGTAATGAGGGGACCTGTAGGTTATAAAACCTGATAAATGTCGAAGGCGAGGCCCAGCCTGCCGCCGCACAAATATCTTCAATGGGTATCCCACTCGACCACGCCCACGAGGAGGCCATGCTCCTCATAGAGTGAGCTCTGACGCCTAAGGGGCATTGAAGGCCCTTGGCTTTATAAGCCAGCGCTATAGCATCCACTATCCAGCGCGATATTCTTTGCTTTGAAACTGCAAGACCTTTAGTGCGGCCGCCAAAGCATACGAATAATTGTTCCGTCTGTCTGAACAGGGCAGAACGTTCCAAATATACTCTGAGCGCCCTGATCGGGCAGAGTAAATTAGCGTCGCTTTCGTCTGCCGGGGACGATAGCGCTGCCAGAGATATCACCTGTACTCTGAAGGGTGTAGAGAGCACTTTAGGAATATACCTGTGCTTTGGCCTAAGGACAACTCTGCAGTCGTTAGGTCCAAATTCCAGGCAAGCAGCGCTTGATGACAGCACGTGCAGGTCGCCCACTCTCTTGACTGAAGCGAGTGCCAGCAAGAGCGTGGTTTTGAGGGCTGTTTAAGGTGCACGGTTCGGAGAGGTTCGAACGGGGCACCCTTGAGTGCGTCCAGGACCATGGCCAGGTCCCAGATCGGCACCAAGGGGGCGAGGAGGGTTCATCCTCCTAGGTTTCTCTCGCACCGTCCACTGAGGAGAGCGAGGAAGAAAAAGAAGGCTTTAGGCGAGCAGAGTGCGGGGCTTTCCACGACTTCGTGAGTTCGTCGTGGACTTCGGGGAAGAAAGGAGAGGGTCTCTGTCGGGGGGCCTGCCGGCACCCCTGCAGGAACCACTCGTCCAGCCGGCTGCGGGCGGGTTCTTCTGGAGAAGACCAATCGAGCCTGAGGTCTTCCACGGCCTTGGACAGGATACGGACGATCTCAGAGTCCATGTTGGTGCCCGCGCTCGTGTCCGCTGATGTCGATGGCACGGGGTTGAACGAGCCCGGCCAGACGTCGGATGCAGCGTTAATAGAAAAGCTGTCATCCTTTTCATCGTCGTCCCCTGACGTGCCAAACGAGACAAGATCCACTGCTCTGTTGGAGGGGTGCAGGTCCGCTCTCGTGAAATGGACTGGCGGCGGGGAGATCTCTGGTAGCGGTGACGCACGCGGGGACTGGGCCGGCGTGACATCACCGAAGTCTACGTGCTCCGGCAGCCTCTGTGAGCGGCGCTTATTCTTGCGCGGCTCGAACAGAGGTGGCAGCACAGTGGAAGCAGGCTCGTTTGTGGCGAAAGCGGAAAAGCGAGCGCGCAGCTCGGCGAGGCCCAGGGAGTCGCATTCGGGGCATCCGCCCTGAATGAGTGCAGCTTCTGCGTGGTCCGGTCCCAGGCAGCGAGTGCAAATGACGTGCCGATCTCCGTCAGGATGAGGGCCTCTGCACGAGGCGCAGGCTGAAAGCATTTGAAACAACGCATTGAAAAATTGCTCTTTTACTTTAAAAAGCATTGCGGGGGCGAGCGCTTGCAGTAAAGGATATGCGATGCGCGCCGGATGTTGTAGCAGAAGGCTTCGAAGGCGGCTGAAGGCGCCGGCGTCCTCTTAGCAGTCCTGCTGTAGGCTTTTCGACGGCGAAAGACTCCAACAATCTGGAGGATCCAGCGAAGAGAAGGTCTTCGCTGAAGGAGATTAAATCTAAAGAAACTCGCATGACGGGGTGCCCATTATATAGCCTGGCTATGCTAATTTTGGCGGGCTCTGAGCACGCGAACGCGAGGCGAGCGCCCATTGGTCGCGCGTTCAGAGTCGCCCCGTCATTGGTTCGAGCAGTTGCCGCAGCACAGCCAATGACCGAGCTGCCTCGCTCATTACTGTCTGCTGTGCAGCTGCAATGTTTATCCCGTGTTTTGTTTATCTGGTTTTGATCTTGGACTGTTCTTGTACTTCTGATTATTGCTGCCTGCCCTGAATTCTGCCTGTTGTCTGGATTACCCCTGCTGTTTCTTCTGCCTTGCTCTGTCTGCCCTGTTTGACCCAGCCTGTACGACCTTCCTTATTAAAAGCTGCAAATGGATCCTACTGAGTCTAGTGAATCATTACAGAAGACTTCGCCAACAACCGATCCAGCAGCAGTCATGCAACTGACCACTGAACTCACAACCCAAGCTTCTCGTCTGAACCTGCATCACCAACAATTGAATCATCTGACTACACTCACTGAACAACTCGTACGAGGGTTGCAGGAACTTCGTACAGCAGTTGTTAATGCGCCAAGTACTCCCGCCGCCCCACCACCTCAAAGTGATCCTTCAAATACAGTGAGTACATCAGTTAATCCTCGGCTCGCTTTCCCTGACAAATTTGATGGCACTCCTACTAAATGTAAAGGTTTCCTACTACAATGCACGCTCTTCGTTGACCAACAACCCACTCTTTATTCCACCAACGCCAGCCGCATTGCATTTGTCTGTTCTCTGCTCACCGGCAGAGCACTAGAGTGGGCCACCGCCGTTTGGAGACCAGAGGGCTCCCCATTTGCTTCGTTTGAAGACTTTATTCAACAGTTTCGTCAAGTTTTTGAACATACCACAGAAGGAGGAGATGCTGGAGAACAACTCTTAATTCTCACCCAAGGGAGGAAAACTACAGCTGAATATGCTCTCACGTTTCACACGCTCGCTGCCCAAACCAACTGGGTCGAAAATACATTGAAAACTCTCTTCAGGAAGGGACTAACAGTTGAACTTCAGTCCGAGTTAGCCTGTCGAGACGAGGGAAAGAACTTGAACGGATATATAGCTCTGGCCATTCAAGTCGACAACCTTATGCGGTCCAGACGTACCACCCGAGCACCAGTCCATTACTTACCCGAGGCAGCAGCAACTCACGAACCTATGCAGATCGGATTCACTCATCTTACTCCAGAGGAACGTGAATGTAGAATGCAGAATCAGCTGTGCATGTACTATGGTCAGCCTGGACACATGAAGCTCTCCTGTCCTGTCCGACCTTCTAATCGCAATCAATCGGTGAGTCATCGGGGAAAACATCTAAATTCTGCATCCAGTTTCTCTCTCCCTATTCGTTTGACCACTCAAGTTCAAATTACTGATACTACAGCATTGATAGGCTCTGGAGCAGCGGGAAACTTCATTTCTCATTCATTTGCCAAGCAATGTAACCTCAAAATAAACCCATGTCATTCTTCCCTAACAGTGGAGGCGCTAGACGGACGTCCCCTCGGAGAGGGTACGGTCCGGAGGAGCAATCCTGGGTCAATTCAAGGGATATCTTGGACCCCACTCTTACTGAGGAGTTTCATAGGATGCACCCGGAGAGACCGGCCCCTCGACCCCGTGGAAGACCCCGACGTCAGTTGCCTCCTCGCGTCAGGAGCCGCTCTCAGGGGGGGGGGCTCTGTCACAGAGGAGGCTCCCGTACCACCTCCTCTCTGCCACCAGAGGGAGCCTTCTCCGGAATATTAACTATTGGCTCTGAACTCAAATTCCCATAATACCTCTTACCTGGGACTGATTGCGCTTCACACCTGCACTGCATTTACACACACACATATAAGACACTCTCACTCACCACTTCTCTGCGAAGTCTTGATTTGCCTTGGTTATCAATTCTGAGCGTTTATCCCGTGTTTTGTTTATCTGGTTTTGATCTTGGACTGTTCTTGTACTTCTGATTATTGCTGCCTGCCCTGAATTCTGCCTGTTGTCTGGATTACCCCTGCTGTTTCTTCTGCCTTGCTCTGTCTGCCCTGTTTGACCCAGCCTGTACGACCTTCTTTATTAAAAGCTGCAAATGGATCCTACTGAGTCTAGTGAATCATTCACAATGGTCTGAAAATACAGGTGTGTAAGTGAGTTGCACACTTGGCATACAGTCAGTTTTCGGCATCATAGTTTTAAGTGAATAATTTAACTTGTGGTTTAGTTCTCCTATTGAACACTTGCTAAGCTTTTTTTTATTATTATTATTGTGCTTTGTTTGTAAATGTAATTTAAGGCTCATCATTATTTTCTGTGAAAGAGAATGGGGCTCTGGGTTTTCAAGATCTAGTGATGTTAGTAAATTTGTATTTCTCTGATGTTGATGATAATATAAAAGAAAATGTTAACTGATTTAGAAAAGTTGCTAATTTTTTACTCTTTGGTTCTTTATCAACTACTTTACATACGTAAAGGTCTATATCCACAATAATGACAAAACATAAATTAATAAGGAAATATAACAACATTTACAAATGTGCATGTTGTTTTGACATGACAATAAGCATAAGAAAAGGTTAAAATGACAGAAGTAATACAGATTCAAGATAATAAAACATCCAGCTCATTCATAAAGAACTGACAAAAGGTGTATTGGGGACCAGAAGTCTTTTTGTTCTTCATGCTGAGAAGCCAGCCAAGTACTGAATGAAAGGTAATGATAACACACAGCTCTCCCCATGTATTAGATACCCAGGAGTGCCTGTAACTTCTTCAGTGTGACTATATTCACACATACATGACCTTTGTTCTTTTATGAAACAATAACCCCATGATATTGTGTGTTTTGGAACAGCCTGCACACACTGTAAAACATTTAATTGCATTTTATCCAGCTTATGGGTTTTATTTTAGTCACAGACACTTGGAAATGTGAACTACTTTCATGTAACAAGAAGCACTCTTATAAAAATAAAAAATAAAATAATTACATTAAATTAAGACCGTAAGACTTCAGGATGAATTAAGGATGAATGGGCTCAGTAAAACAAGGTGCACAAAGGCACAAAATAGAAAACAAACCGTCGTCCTCATTCAGCAGTCAAATACATTTAGGGTGCAGAACCCATGGTCCTGGGCTCAAGAACTTTCCATGACATAGGCTGTGGTCGTGTTTTGGATGTGTTAAGTCTGAAAATATTAGTGAGCTAAGTTGTGAATACATTCTTTAAATGAACAAAAAGTTAGCTTTTATTCTTACAATTTCTTTCTCTCAAATTTATGAAACTAGCCTCATTAGTGAATTAATTTCACCAAAAAAATATATATATATCTGAATATGGAAGGGGTACCCTATGGAGGACTAAACATGCAAAAATAATAAATAAATACATAAATAAATAAATGTAATAATAAGAAAATAAATAAAGGATAAAATGTCTTGATAAAAAAAATATAATACGTTTTTAATGAAAGTTATTCCTGAATTTATTTTTGTATGACTTTTTTTTCCTTTATTTATTATTTTCTCTTTTTATTTATTATTTTCTCTTTTTATTTTTATTCTTTAAAAAAAAAATATTCTTTCATTTGTTTTTTGTTTTTTTAATTATTTATGCATTCATTTATTTTTATATTTATTTATTCCCACATGTATTTATTTCTATATTTAAATATTCCCACATGTATTTATTTTTGTATTTATTCTTACATTTCTGTCTCTTGTATGATAATGATGTGGGCGGGTCCTGCTTACCATTGGTTTATTGTAGATTGAAGCGTGTGCTCGATTACTCTTGACTTGTTTTGATGTGACGTTAGGTCATAGCCATATTGCGTGTAAACTATAGCTATTTGTGGGGCTATAAACATAAGAGCTTCAGTCAAGCCAATATTTATTGGTTATACTACAATCACAAAATAAATGGGGAGCTGTTTCTTCAACAAATCCACAAAATGAGCAAGTTTCTTAAATTATATGATTTAACCTTGTCCTTTTCTTTTTTGTGTGTGTGTGTGTATATAACTTCATATTTTGATGTCTGCAAATTCATAATATTGTTTTCTGTTATTATGATTGTTCATTGTAAAAGATACAACCATGCTTCATTTCCCTGATCGTTTATGCATGTATATAAATCTATAGCTGACGCTTCACATATCTAGAGAGTTGCGCGCCATGCTAATGAAGTGGATAATCACGCATCAAATAAATGTTTAATTTAGAGTAGAAGTGCTTATTGATGGTTTAGGAAAGCTGTATGCCGGTATGAATGTAGAAGCACATCCTGGATTGATAAACTCTCTGCAAAACGTTTCCCTGCATATTCTAAATCTGTGCGAGTCAGGGGGTGCTGAGGTGGGAAGTCCATCTGCTCCCGATAATACTATTGAGCTCTCGACCAATGATGCACTGGAGCTCCGCAAGGACCGCCTCCCTCATTTACATGTTGCACACAGAAAAGTAAAAATAAATACATGTATAAATAAATAAATATATATGGGAATATATAAATATGGAAATAAATATATGTGGGAATAAATAAATATAAAAAATAAATGAACACATAAATAAAAAAATATGCAAAATAAATGAATAAATAATTAAAAGCTAAAAAGAATAAAAATAAAGTTAAAAATAAATATAGAAAATAATAAAGGAATAAAGTCATACAATAATAAATTCAGGAATAAATTTAATTAAAAACTAATTATATTTATTTTATCAAGACATTTATTCCTTTATTTATTTTTGTATTATTACATTTATTCATTTATTATTTATGCATGTTTAGTCCTCCATAATCACCTAACCTTGATCATCACGTGACACCCTGTTTGATGAAAATAGGAAAGTAGGACAGTTTTTGTGGGAGGTCTGTTCAAGCTGCATTTGTCCCCAGCATTCATTAACGGTACGATTTAAGCAAAGTTAACTCAGAATGCAATCATTTAAAGTAATGATTGATGTGGGAATTATTACATATAGATGCAATTAACAAAAACAACATTAGCCTGCGCTGTGATTAGTGAGCTAGATATTAATTTATAATTTACCTCGTTATAAAGTGATTTATTAATTTATTTCAGTCACCCATATGAAACGTAATACTGTCGGATGTCAACAACTTATACATGTGCTGCGATGGCCGAGTGGTTAAGGCGTTGGACTTGAAATCCAATGGGGTCTCCCCGCGCAGGTTCGAACCCTGCTCGCAGCGAAGATGAGTCGTTTTGAGGAGGCAATTAAAATCGCACTTTGCAAGTTAAGAAACGTAATGAATTAAAGAATGTAATAAAGCACACAGATGTTTGGTAGGAAAAAGCTCAATATATCTATTGCGGTCAAATACATTACTGTAGTACCAGCAAATCGTCTGTAGGTGATGCGCTTTCTCCACTGAAAAAGCTGTCTGTATCGTGCCCATATTTTTTAAAAGTATTATGTAAGTGTGGAAGTAAATTCTGTAGATTTCCTTCTGCACGTATGACAAAACTTCAATGCAAAAGTTTTTAAGAACATTCCTTTTTTTAATTACATGCACATATCTTTAGTTGCTATCTAAAATGTATTGGAGTTTTACTTTAGTGTTTTCTATGTCCAGTTGCAACGAAAGAGGGCCTGCAAAACACGAAGGGTTAATTCGATTGAGCTGCCTGTGTCGCAGCTGGAAAGATTCCAGTCCGTCTCCGTTATAACCTAATTAAACGAGCAACAGTCATTGACTTTGAGAGACGGACAGACCCCAGTACTGGTCACTCGAAGACAGCTGTAGGTACCAACTTGCAAAATAGTAAGTAGAGTTAGACATTGATGATATATGAAATATGTCATTGTAAACCAAGGCAAACAACCATATCAAGACGTTTTTCCACCAAGGCATTAATGTTCGTTTTTTCTTTTTTTTCTTCAGGTGTCCACTTTATATATTATATCTAGATTTAGCATTAGGATGGCTGGTATTGGCAAGCTGCGCGTCGCTGTCATCGGGGCTGGTGCTGCGGGACTGTGCGCGGCCCGTCATCTTCTCTCCCGTCCCGACACCTTTGCACCACCTGTAGTGTTCGAGCTCACCAAGAACGTTGGAGGGACATGGGTCTATGAGGAAAGAGTGGGATATTACGACAATGGTTTACCTATCCACAGCAGCATGTACAGGGACCTCAGGTGAATCTTGAAGCTGTCACAACTTACATGATGACTTAAAAGTTATAACGTTTTCTGGTTACTTTACCACACAGTACAAATTGCAAGCAGTATTATGAAGTCTATTAGAAAATTCAGCAAATTGCAGTCTATTTTTACATTTTTAAGTTTTGATTTATTTCAAATCAAAATGTATTATTTTTTACCTGTCACAGAAGTAAATAAAATAGGCCTACTTAACATGTGCTATAATTGTACTGTTCATATACAGTAGTATTGTACTGTATGTGTGTACTGCAATGCACACATAGCCTTTATGTGTATTTGCAAGCCATGTAGATGAACTCAACAACGGTATACTTTAAAATTTTTGACAAAATATTTGGTGTCATTCAGTGTTTTAAGCACATTTACTACATGCCATATGCAACACACTCCCACGCGAAATCGTAAGGGTTTGTACAATGTTTCTAAATTTGACTAATTCAGACAATGATGTTGCTGGATACGAATGAAATCGTACGAAATCATATGAAATAGCCAACTCATAAATATGTACCAATTTTCATGAGATTGGTTTGACCACAAGGATTGTGGTTTCACTTTTTACTGAATTTGATTACTTATTAATACTGATGGTTTTATTTTCACAAAGTTTCACTGCCTTCTGATTCATTTTAAGTCTTTAAAGCTGTATTATACTTATATTTTGTGTTTCCATGTATTCCTCTGACATGACAGAACCAATATTCCCAAGGAGGTGATGTCTTTCCCTGACTTTCCTTTCGCAAAGCATCTTCCCTCTTTTGTCCATCACACAGAGGTGCGGAAGTACCTTGAGCAGTACTGTGATCATTTTCGTCTGTGGGACCACATAAAGGTGAAATAAAGTACTTGGCCTTTTTCTAGAAATAAGGGATGCACTGATGTATCTGCTGCCGATGTTTATCAGACAATTACTGACCAAATTAAAACCATCAGCAAATTGGTATTAAGAATGAAAATGCATATATGAAAAACGAATGGTTTATTTATAATTAATTAATAATAGACTTTGTAAAAACTCTGTGAATTCAAATGCACAATCCTGGTATAATAATAGCCAGAATATGTAGAAGGGTTGGCACTCCTAAGAACATCTAATATTTCAATATTAGTCTTTCTCATTCTCATGTTAATCCGGGAAAACACCATAAGCGGACGTGACAGTTGTGAAAGTGGCACTTATCTATAGAATACTTGATGAGGGAAACCATTCAAACCATTTGTTGAAACCTGCAGACTTTGACTTCTGAGACATCAGTACGATATCAATTAATGCTGCACGATTTATTGAATTAAGACTGAAATTGTAGTATGGTCTTGTGCAATTACTAAAAAAAAGAAACACAAAAATGTTTGTAAAAACAGAAGTGCAAAATTGATTTAGAAAATTGTCCATATCAATCATCATATTTAGTCATGTTTGGTATATTTTTAAATATTTATATCTAGTATGTATCTTTCACTGTGGCTCTCTTTGAAATGTTCACCTGTCATGTGTTCAACACATACAATCCAGGTTCAGTGCAAATCATTTATTGTTAGATCAGTAAAAAAGCTTTTGTAAATCATAATTCCTAAGTAAAACAGTAATATTATGATATAATAAGTAGTAAGTTGCTAAATGTCGGTATCTGCCTATAGTTTTTTGTAAATATCTGTATTGTATTGGCCAAAAATTGCATCCCTATTAAAAATAATAGCCAATTTACTTACATAAAAATACAGCTCTTTGTGCACATTTAAGTGATACCTAGTAAATTAGGGATTTAGAAACAATGTACCTTGAATAGTGTTTGTCAGATAATCATTAATTTCATTGTTTGTGACCAATCAGTCTGCGTTACTGAAAATCTGATAACACTGTGTTTGATTGTTTGGTCAGAAATCACACAGCTTATCTTTACTGTACATTTATGATCAGTCACTGAAATTTCAAAGTGGAAAACTGCTGGAGAATTAATGGCCACCTTGCCAATGGCTGACTGTTTCTGATGTTTTGCTTCACAAATGGTCAGTCAAAATCTAAAGAAAGTATTAAAAAGTGTTTTTCTCTTATCCACCAAGTTTGGCACCACGGTGGCCTTGGTGACTCCAGTAGAAGTAAAGGGTGGTTGGAATGGACTGGCTTGGAATGTCACTTCCAATGATGGCCTAGACCATTGCAAATCCATTACAGAGAGATTCGATGCTGTTATGGTGTGTAATGGGTAAGTGAACAGTGAAATGAATGATGTCCCTCACCACATTCCTTTGAGCAATGTGCTGTAATAGTTAAAATTGTACATGGTTAGATCAATAAGGACATTGGGTAAGTGGATTAAACAGTAACTCATGATGCAACAAGACTGTATTTCACTCAATAATGTATAGTTTAAAGGCAAATTGTCAGATTTCAGAGTCAGATTTATTTAATAATTTGTAGTGAAAATGTGTTATGTAGAAGTGACAGAGTCTACTGTCTTACAAATCAAATGAGATGTGTTTTTTTCCAGACATTTCTATGACCCTTACATCCCTGCAATACCTGGACTGGAAAAATTCAAAGGTTTCCCCTTCCATACATTATATAGTACATACTTTTGTGAAGTAAAATAACATCTTACAGCTTAAAGACCAAGTATCTGTGTGCTGACACTGAAATGTGCCTAGACTTGCAAATTCCTATGAAGTGCTTTGCTGTTGCAACATGTTATCAGTTTATCAGCATGGGGGTTTACTGAGAAAAGCTTTAGATGGAACCATGTATTTGGTTGGAAAGCACTTTCGGTTAATCATTATATGACTTAACAATTATCAGTTATGTTAATTATGTTAGTAATTACAACTTTTTATTTCTTGCTCTGATGAGATTGGAGTTACAAATATAATGAGCTTGCAGGAATTCATTGTATGAGTGAAAGATAGCAAGCTAGATTTTAAATGATAAAAATGCTCTTTACATTCATTAATGCATTCTTATTCGGATTTGTGTAGCATGTTTTTGTGTTGCATATTTAGTAATCGGTTTTGCTATCAAGCATGAACAAAAATGTAATGTTTTGTGCACTTTTAAATGGCATTACTGTAATCATGCAAAACCAATGCATGTCCAGATGTGTCTGTATTCGTTTATCGCTGTGTTTTTCTGTAGGGACTCTGATGCACAGTCATAATTACCGTAGTGCTGAACCTTTGGTGGGAAAGTCAGTGGTGCTACTGGGAGCTGGTCTCTCTGGATTAGATATTGCAATGGAGCTCTCCAGTGTTGACGCTAAAGTAAATTGTTTTGTGTGGTTTAATTTGAGTGAACATATTACATATATACTAATATTATTTAGAAGAGCATTACTTTTAGAATGCTTAGTTCTGCAAAATTCCATCTAAATTATTTTATCTGGAATTTCTTTGCTTCTCTACTTTTATTTACCTTGTACTGTTATTTACCCCCAGGTTATTCTTAGTCATGGACAGCGCCCTTTGACCTGCCCTCTTCCTCCAGGAGTCCAGCAGGCTCCTCCGGTAACCTCTGTACTAGATGATGGCTCTCTAGAGTTCAAAGATGGGGAGAAGGCCAAGCCAGAGGTGTTTTTGTTCTGCACAGGCTACAACTTCACTTTCCCTTTCCTGGATGACAAAGTGGGTGTAAGAGTCCAGGAGCACCTGGTCTGGCCACTCTATAAATTCCTAATACCTCCGGCCTACCCATCACTCTTTATAGTGGGTATCTGCAGAGCTATATGCCCCTTCCCACATTTCCATGTTCAGGTGAGTGGAGTGGCAAGGGAAGGCAAGTGATATTTTTATTGAGGGAACATATATGACTTAATGAGTATTATGAGTATCTTTTGTAATACAATTCCATTTTATATTCTTTAGATTTTTTGCATCTACTTTTAAATTCTTATAACATGTCTTTGTGTTTAGGTGATATTTTGAAGGTTTAATTTTTTACTTGTTTGTGCCTCTTTTCTATCTGTTCCACCACTCACTTCTTCCCCAGACTCAGTTCGTCCTGTCAGTGTTGGATGGTTCTTTCCCTCTTCCGTCACGTCAGGAAATGGAGAGAGACATTGAATTGGACATTGCTGCCCGCTGTACCCGTGGGATTGCCACCCGCCATATCCTTAAACTGGATTCTGAGCAGTGGGCCTACAACGATGAGCTTGCCCACCTGGGAGGATTCCAACCCCTCCCACGTTATTGGAGCAACCTTTATGAATCCAACAAGGTGTTCCGCGCGCGAGACATGCTCAATTACAAAACCTACAACTACACTGTCTCTGATGACATGGAGTGGAATGTGCAGGATTTGCATGGCAAGCAGTTGAAGAAACCTCTGGCTATTAAAAAATGATTCCAGGCTGTGATGGGAAAATACCCCATTATTTCAGGTGCTAGCAAGCATGTGCCAATGTAGCAAGTAAAATTAGGATATTAACAAATTGTTCATTATTCTGACTACCGTAATATGTTTTCCAGATTTAAAAATTTCTAACCATACTTTTTTATTTGTATTTTTTATAAAAAGCTAAGTTGTCCCATACAAAAATTATTAATGAAATAATTTGGTTCTATTACAAATAATATGTTTCTGGTCTTATTATTTGTAACAAGCGCACAATAAAAAATGCATGTAAAAAAATAAATGAACTTAAACAATGTGTACTCAATTATCTGTAAAAAATATAATTTTAAACATATGAAGTGTCATCAAGATTATGACCATAATTTTGCTCTTGCCATTAGAAGAAATGGTTTTCGTTACATGTGAATGTTTGGTTCAAAAACTTTTTACAGCAGTCATAAATTGTAACGTAATATGACAATGATTATCCATATTTCAGAACATCTGTTCATTATGTCAGACAGGTAACAGAAATTGCAAGAGATTATTTGCAAGCACAGTAGCGACAATGTAAATTGTGATGTGTTATCATTTGCATAAAATGCCAAAAGGCACCGCTGGGATTCGAACCCAGGATCTCCTGTTTACTAGACAGGCGCTTTAACCAACTAAGCCACGGCGCCCCGTGTGAGAAAGACAGAATTATGATAATAAGAATATAATGATAATGCATTTATTGAATATTTTGGTTAGATATTTTGCTTTCAGATTTGAAACTTCGACGTAATCGAACTTAATCTCAAAAACAACACCGAGCAGCCATAATCTTTCGTAATACTCGTGTACTTTGATACTGCAATGAGTTACTGGCAGAATAGACAATCTAACAATATAGAAAATCTAGCGTTAAATCACTTTCGCCAGCAAGCACTTTCTGGCAGTTTTACTTAAGTGTATTGTACATCACGGAACAACTTTATGGGAACCCAGTTGATTCACTGCCTTATTTATTACAGAATGCTAATGCTAATAATGCCATACGGCGAATAATGCTCCAGCCACACGATGGCAGCACACCTTGCACGACCACGAGTAGGCGTCACAGATGTTTTTGCTCTGATGAAGTCTCTTGATAGTAATTCACTGCAACACGTTTGAATCACTAGAAATGGAAAACGTTGGAGCTGTTGAAATCACGATTAATTAAACCGATATTAAATCATAGCTGGAACAACTCAGTCACATAAAGTAGCAAAATCCTGACTCACTGCAGTTTTTTCCATTGTAAGCCAATTTCAATTGTAAGCAAATTTTAATTTTGCCATCTCAAATATTGGGTCTGCAGGGTTCTCTGGCTAAAGACCATGTATTATTCTTTCAACCGCTTCATCAACCTTATTTCTCAGAAATGTCATAGTCCTGCTTTTATTCCAACAGAATCACACATTCATAGATGAATGTACTAAACTGAGTCACAGCCGACTAACAGAAGAAAGGGATGGATTCAATGTGAAACTGGTCTTGAAAAAAACATTTTATACACACACACACACAACACTTAGTTCCGGTCCTCAAATCTGATTGGACGAGAGACGTTCCATGAGCACTGATGGTCTGACAGGATCAGCACTCAGACGCTTCACTGTGTGTATCACTCCGCTTGTGTTAGTGCCATTCTAAACTATGGCGTAAGAGCAGTGCATAAGTGTTAGCAGTTTCTGTCTTTATTTTTGAAATTACATATGTTAGCCAGCAGGTGGTGGCAAAAGATAATTTTTGTGTGTAATATGAGCCAGTTGGTGACGTAAAATGAATCCGTTAGTCATTGTTTACATAGAACAGCCCTCTGTGATCACTCCTATTATAAGAACATTACTTAAGCTATGACATTGTTTTAAACGGCTTTAAATGAACAATTTCAGGATTAAGGCTCATTGCAGCTGAGAGAAACAAAGGACTGTTTGATTACAGAACTGGAGGCTCTTACCGAGTTTCCACATTGTATACACACTGTTTAAAAATGGCGGGGGACATCGCTGTTTTTATAGTGATCGCCTCTTGCGCAGCTACATGTAATAGGGAGAAATACCCCAGCTTGGATGCTATTTTTCCACTGAGAAAGCTGACCTTAAGAACGCTGACAGCATATCTGCTTGGGAGTGGCAACAGGTGATCACACAGGCCCCATCTCTCTGTCCGTCTGTCTGTCTGTCGCTCTCTCTCTAACACATACACACACACAGTGTTGCCAACTATTTTCAATGGAAAGTAGCTAAAGCCTGCTCGAAAAGTAGCTAAATGTCACCAGATAACGTCATGCGTCATTAGCATATTAATGACGTCATCGTGTCGTATTTGCATTCTGCCTAATTTGTCGGTACTGTAGCCTACTTCAGTTTATAATAACGGTTATCTCCCCTAAACCGTGCTCATACTGTTTTTATATAAGTATATAGCCGAATGTCCAGTAAAACGGTTCTCAATTACATATTTTCTGTTAGACAACGGAACGGAACGGAACTTAGCTAACGTTACATGTTTATGAGTTTGAAGAAGGTTTATTGTTGTGTTTGGATAAGTAAAATGTATAGAGTCTGTAAATATACGATCTGAAGTCGGAGAGTTCAGAAACCGAACCGGAATTAACAAAAACTCTGATTAGTAGTGAATATAAGCGCATGCCAAGAAAAAACGGTCAAATTAAATGTTTTGAATTAAAACAAAGGAGAAGGTAGCTGCTATGTGATCACTGATTGGTTCCTGCTAACACAGCGTGCACATGCGCAGCTCATTCATGTCTATGTCCGCTGGCGTGCAGTCAACGGAATGTGCTGCTCCTCTCAGCCGCTCACTGAACAGAGCAGACGCAGTGGGGAAGTAAGACCTCACGCTTGCAGTACTGGCGATATTTGGAATTTGGAAAGTTGCTAAGGTTTGTCCTAAAAGTCGCTAGATTTGTCGCTAGTCGCTTTTTTGAAAAAATGTCACTAAAGGGGTCTGAAAAGTCGCTAAAAATAGCGACAAAGTCGCTAAGTTGGCAACAATGCACACACACACCCATCATTCCATCCTTGTTTATCCAATAACTTGTTAGAAACAGCACAAGCCGTGATTATATTTCTGAAGTGAACGTTTTGAATTACTAACGGAGGTTTAGACGCATCATTTGTTTTGAACCAGCAACAGCAGATTCTGATCCGTAGTGTAATAAAGTAGTTCCATGCACAAATGCTTTTTTTATGACCTTACTAAACTTAAATGTAATTGTTCAATGAACTGTTGTATATAATCAATATCACACGGGCAAGATTGCAACGGAATTACAGCAGTGCTGATGTAAGGCCATATAGCACTCTTGCCCGTGTGATAGAAGTGGAATGTTATGCAATGGCCAAGTCAATCACCTGACCTGAATCCGATTGAGCATGCATTTCACTTGCTGAAGACAAAACTGAAGGGAAAATGCCCCAAGAACAAGCAGGAACTGAAGACAGTTGCAGTAGAGGCCTGGCAGAGCATCACCAGGGATGAAACCCAGCGTCTGGTGATGTCTATGCGTTCCAGACTTCAGGCTGTAATTGACTGCAAAGGATTTGCAACCAAGTATTAAAAAGTGAAAGTTTGATTTATGATTGTTAATCTGTCCCATTACTTTTGGTCCCTTGAAAAGTGGGAGGCATATACAAACTGTTGTAATTCCTACACTGTTCACCTGATTTGGATGTAAATACCCTCAAATTAAAGCTGAAAGTCTGCAGTTAAAGCACATCTTGTTCGTTTCATTTCAAATCCATTGTGGTGGTGTATAGAGCCAAAAAGATTAGAATTGTGTCGATGTCCCAATATTTATGGACCTGACTGTATATTATTATTTGTAGTGACAACTATTAGAATCTATTCTAGCAGGGTGGCAACCCAGATGGCATGTAGTAATCGCCCGGGCTTGGAGGCCTGGCGGCCTAATTTATTTTGACAAAATTCTACACACTAAAAATTATTTTAAGAGTTACGCATTTAAATTTCATGACAAAATTCTATAAATTAAATTGAGTAATCTTTAACAAAATTAAATAAAAATATATTCAGTTTTATAATAGGGCTGCACAATTAATCAAAATAAAATCGAAACCGCGATACAACCTTCTGCAATTATTAAATTCCAAAGGGCTGTGATTTAATTAAATAAATAAATAGTCTGCTCCCTTCACAATGTATTTGCGCTGCTCTGTCTATATTAAATCAGAGCATTGTTACAGTGTTTTCAGAGTGGTTTTGTGCTCCACAACTCCCTCTCATGCTTAGAGTAACAGAAGTGCTCTTGAGTATTATCTGCAGTAGCAGCATCTCAGTCTCCGCAAGGCACAGGTATCATGATAATAACGCAGAATACAAGATTGGGTATAATTCAAACATCTTTATTAAATGATTGCTGGGCAAACAGTATTAACAGAAACACCTGTAGAGTCCAGAAACATCTCTTCATTCTCCTGTTATTTGTTTACCTCACTTATTACACTCCCAGCGGAAACAAGTGAAAGCGGAACTAATATTACCAACATCCAACAAAATGAAAAGGAAGGAACATACATATAATAAATCTATATCAAATAGTTTATTTACTTTAATATGGTGCATTGCTAAATTAAATATAATAAAAGAATGACATAAATGGTGACAAACTAGTAAAAATCTTCACTTTAAATTAAATTGCACAAATGGGTTATCAGTTCAACAATGTTTGACATTAAGCCTCATTCTTTAGGACTATCTTATATACAGTAAAGAATAGTTTGTATAAGGCTACTAGTTTTTAAGGCCTAGAATAAAGAGTAACATTTATATTTTAAAATTATATTTTGTGTATATGGAATTATTGACTGATGGTTTTACTGACAGTGAAATGTAGTTAACCGTAACATTGAGCAGAAAGCTTTCATATAACCAGTATTGACAGAGCTACTGATAAAAAGTTAAATGATCAGCATCAATTGATGAGATGAAAAGAACATCGGAGATCAATATCGGATATTAAAATCCTGATTTGAGCATCCTTAATATTCAAGTTGACTGTTTCAAAAACTAATGTTGATAATTAGTGGGCTGAGATCCCGTCACAAAATGGACAAAAACAGGTACACGGAGGATGGTAACATTTGGATATGAAGAAGACTTTGTTTCACTGTTTATATATTTATTTGTTTGTATAGTCTGGAGAAGAAAAGGTGAACGCTACCATGAGTCCTGTGTCGTGGCAACAGTGAAGCATCCTGAGACCATCCATGTGTGGGGTTGCTTTACATCCAAGGGAGTGGGCTCTCTCACAATTCTGCCCAAAATCACTGCCATGAATAAAGAATGGTATCAAAACGTCCTGCAAGAGCAACTTCTCCCAATGATCCAGGAGCAGTTTGGTGATGATGATCCGTGCATTTTCCAGCATGATGCAGCACCATGTCACAAGGCAAGAGTGATAATGGAGTGGCTCGGAGATCATTACATTGAAATTTTGGATCCGTGGCCAGGCAACTCCCCGGATCTTAATTCCATAGAGAATCTGTGGTCAATCCTCAAAAGGCGAGTGGACAAGCAGAAGCCCACAAATTGTGATCATCTCCAAGGCAAGATCCATCTTATAAGGCTAGAATGGATCGCCATCAGTCAGGATTTGGCATGCCAGAGCAAATTGTAGAGGTTATGAAGAACAAGGGTCAACACTGTAAATATTGACTCTTTGCTTATATTTCATGTTTTTGCCAATAAAAGCCTTTAAAACTTACGAAATGCTTATCATTGTTTTCCAGTATACCATAGAAACATGTGAAAAAATGATCTGCAAATACTGAAGCAGCAAACTTTGCAAAACACAAAGTCACTGCCAATACTTTTGGCCACAGCTGTAGTCTAATCATTTCTAATGAATGTAACAATTACTACTTCATTAAATGCAATACTATAATAATATACTATATTACAAAAATGTATAGTACAATGTACAGATACATAATTGCTTCATTAATTTCATGAAGGAAATATCTAAAAATTGTTCAATAACTTAAGCATACAGTTCTTTTTTAATGGCATTTGACATGACAATATATATATATATATATATATATATATATATATATATATATATATATATATATATATATATAGGTGTCGCGAAGAAAGAAAGGAAGAAACAGCATATTTAATATATACTATCGTAATATAGTTTAACAGTAACATGTTTAGTGATTTTTTTTTGTTAAATCGTAAAATCCCATCAATTTTTAATGTATTGCAATGTACAAAATGAAAAGTCGAAGTTGCCATTTAAAAAGTTTATTCATCAACAACAACAAAGACTTCCTGGGGAGGTTAGGTGGGATCTGTCACACTCTGGCCATGATGGTTCCCCCCTTCCTCCGTCTGTGTGTCATGTCTGCCTGTGCCTGTGTTTCCCTCTCATTTCTCACAGGTGCTGTTGTCATAGCAACGTTGATTGCATAGCTCGTTAACAGATCTGCAGCACCTGTGTACCGTTATTTTCTCCTATTTAAACTCTCCTCTGTCTTGTGTTCGCTGCTCATTTGTTTTATTTATTGGCGAGTCAGTGTGTCATGCACCCAATCTGTCAGTTTGACCATAGAAGTCTTGGGTCGGTTCTAATATTTTACTAGTTCAGATTTGAGTTTACTTTTTCCTCCATTGGGAGAGTTTTTGTTTGTATTTTTTCTCTTTGTCTCATGAAGCCTTTTAGGTCCATCTCTGCATTTGGGTCCTTCACCTCTGCAATGTTACTGTGACATATGTCACGGATTGAAGGATAGGACCCAAATGCAGGAAGGAAGTAAAGGGCTTTATTACAAAATAAATACAAATACAAACCAAAACTCCCACAAGGGAGAAAAATAGAATAATCCACTTCAAAGACCAACCAACCAAAAACTGACCGGAGTCTTCAGGAAATCCCAGGAATACATTGACTGGAGATCACATGACTCACATTAGACTCAACAAAACAAACTGGCACAGAACAAAAGTGGGACGTAAGTAGCAAAAAGGTAGATAGGGAGCAGGTGCCATTGATGATGTTAGTTGGAGAACGAGCTGTTTTAACGGATCTGTCATTCTCCACCTGCAAGACACAAGAGGGCGTGAGAGTGCATGAGAGTCAAGGCAACACAGAAAAAACATAGATAAGACAAACATATAGTCAGGGGAGGAACAGTCAGGCCAGACTGTGACAGTTCTTCTCCCCTGATGGATGCCTCCTGGCATCCACAACAGACATACCAACACAAAGGGAACTGACCAAAGAGGGAGGGAAGAAAGACAAGACGTGGAGCATGAGTGTCCAGATCCCGACACTTAACCCGAAACTGAAACATAAAAACCGACCGAAGAGCACATGGAAAGGAAACCACAACCTGAAGCTGTGTGCTCACACAGAGGGAAAAAACAAGAACAGGTAGAGCACATGGTCAGGAGAGAACCCCTGGGCCATGCACTCAACACAGACACAGAAAAAGAGTGACAGGATCCTGACAACACAAAAACCCAGAGTGACAGGATACTGACACTACCTCCTCTCAAAGGGATGCCTCCTGGCATCCAAAAAGAGGAACATAACAGACAAACAAAAGAAAGGGAGTGGAACCAGGGAGGAACTGGCAGGGCAGTCCAAGGTGGAACCAGAGGTAGGGACAGGGAGGAGGTTTAAGGAAGAGTGTGGGGTCTGGCAGGAGGCTTCAGAGAGGGAACTGGGTCTGGTGGCCTTGGAAGGGGCCTCAGGAAAGGGACAGGGTCTGGTGGCCAGGGATGGGGATCCAGGTATTGGATGGGGTCTGGATGCCTGGGAGGAGGGTTCAGGTAGGGGGCATGGTCAGGCAGCCGGGGAGAAGGCCTGAGGAAGGGAAAAAGGGTGGAGAGGAGGATGAGAAGGGCAGGAAGGGCATAGGCAGACTGAGCGCCGGACACTGGAGACTGAGCAGACTGAGCGTTGGACTTTGGGATCTGAACAGTCTGGAGAGCGGCTGCAAGGAACCGGACCAACATAAGAGCAACTACAGGGACCTAGGCATAAGGGTAGTGGGTGAGATCAGTGAAGGCTGCTGGGAGCTGGACAGGGCCAGATGCGGTGGTGGGCACTGTGTAGGCATCAGGCTTAGTGGCGGCTGCTGTACAGGGTTCCGAATGGACATGGGTGACCACTGGGCAGTGTACAGTCTAGGTGTGGGCAGCCGCTGGGCAGAGGTCAGACTGGACATCGACAGTCACTGAACAGGGGTCTGACTGGCCGCTGGTGTCGGATTTGTGCTGGTAACTGGACTGAGCAAAGGGCTGGTCGACGGCCACAGAGAACAGGACAGGCTCATCGACAGCCTCAGGAAACTTGACAGATAACCAGGGGGAACTGGACCAGTTGTGTAGTGACCGACATGGTCGGGAGTGCTGGCAGCGACTGAGGTATGGCCTCCGTGAGCGCTAGTAAAGAATGGGACTGGCCTCCGTGACCGCTGGCAAAGACTGGGGAATGGCCTTCATGGCCATGAGCACTTGCAACGGCGGGGAGTGATGCATTGATGCTAACAGCAGCAGTGGTATGGCCTCCGTGGCCGTGGAAATTGGCAATGGCAGGGGAATATCTTCCATGGCCATAGAATCTGGTAATGGCAGGGAAACAGCCTCTGTGGCCGTGGACATTGGCAACGACAGGGGAATGGCTTCCATGGCCGTAGACTCTGAAAAAGGTGGGGGAACGGCCTCCATGGCCATGAGGGCTGACAGCGGCAGGGGAACAGCCTCCATGGCCGTGGACACTGGTAGTGACTGGGGTTGGGTGCCTTACTCTGCTTCCTTTTCCTTCTCCTCCGGACAGTCAGAAGCACTGCAGTTGGTGGGTGGCAATGGGAACAGCCGCCGCCTCCTAGCGGTCGGCAACAGTAATGGCCGGCATCTCCTGGCAGACAGCAGAGGGCTCCTCCGCCTCCTAGCGGACAACAGAGGGCTCTTCTTCCTCCTGGTGGTCAGCATCAGGCTCCTCCACCTCCTGGCAGTCAGCAGCGGGCTTCTCCGCCTTCTGGGGTCAGCAGCAAGCTCCTCCACCTCCTTGCGGTCAGCCTTGAGCTTCCTCCTCCAACGACAACTAGAAGCTCGAGAAGTGCCCGGGGGAAGAACAGAGCACAGGCTGAGAGGTGTTTCGCAAGATGGCAGACATGGTCCACCAGATACCAAAAGTGTAAAAACAAAAATCTTGTCTAAGCCCGAAAGGAAGAGCTGTTTCAACCCGGTCTCGTCAAAGCACCACACTTGAGGCTCACTGACCAGCTTCATAGCGTATACGCCAAAACCATGACCGTTCTGAGAGCTGGCCATGGTGTGGTAGAGCTGGGCTGTACCTTGAGAGACCTGTTCCTGTTGGGCTGGAGCAGGATTAAAAAAAATGCCCCTTGCCTTTGCTGTGTCAATGGTGGCCAGTTTGTAATGTAATGGATTGAAGGATAGGACCCAAATGCAGGAAGGCAAGTAAAGTGCTTTTTTACAAAATAAATACAAATAACAAACCAAAACTCCCACAAGGTGGAAAAACAGAATACAGAATAATCAACTTCCAAGACCAACCAACCAAAAACCAACCAAAGTCTTCAGGAAATCCCAGGAATACATCGACTGGAGATCACACGACCTACACCAGACTCAACAAAGCAAACTGGCACAGAACAGGACACAAGTGGGACTTAAGTAGGAAAAGTTAGATGGGGGAAGATGCCTCTGATGTTAACTGGAGAAGGAGCTGTTGCCCGGGTAACGGATCTGTCGTTCTCCACATGGCACCTGCAAGAGACAAGAGGGCATGAGACAAAAGGCAACACAGGAAAAAACGCACAGATGAGACAAACAGATAGTCAAGCCAGACTGTGACAACATGCCTGTCAAGGCAAGTACAGTATTTATGCTGTAATGGTCATAGTGCTTTACCACAGGAAAAGTCTATTGTCAAATTCAAATTTTTCTACCCACACTCCATCTTACCTGCAGATGTTTCATTTGGAGCCACACTTCAAGCTTGTAAAAAGTCAGCATGAGTCTATGGTGGGATATTACTCTTCTCTTATTCTGTTTTCTTCTCCAGACACTGCCTTAACCATCTTAAACCATGACTATGTGGGAACACACTGTATCAAGGTGAGTGGAGATGAGAATAAAAACAACAGCATACATTCTTCATAAGTGTGTGATTCAGCAGCTCCACTGACTGCTAAACACTGAGTCATAAATGTGCAGACACATACACATGCACATACATGCTACATGTTTTCTCTTTTGTTGACACTGAAGGAATCTGAGTTTATAAAATTTCTAGAGCAAAATGCCTGATAAGGACATATGACTTGATTTAAGAGGCATGTGGCTATGCCTTGGTGAAGGTTAAGCTTGAAAAGTTATGTAATTGTCAAGATGTGTTATTCTGTGACCTGTGCAAGGAGCTTGACATTACCTAATTTTTGTGTGTTAAGAACATTGTGTGCATGTATAAATTTGCATACTAATTTATAAGGACCACAAGATTAATAAGTGTCTCCTAGACTGGTTTGCTATTGTGGTCTGCTCAGTAAGCACACTTGTCAGTTACTTTTATTTTGTAAAGACAATACAGTATGTGCTGTTTATGCATGCAGATGATAAGAACATTCTGACCACAGATTGTACTCCGACTGAAACAACTATGCCTCTCTTGGCAAAGCATTCCACAAAACAGGCTGACACAAGTTGTGGCTCTCAAGACTTCCAACCTTACGACTCCCAGCTGAATCATCTGTAGACAAATTATTTTCCTCTACATTTTGTAAGATAATGGGAGTCTGATGTTTATCTTGTGGTGTATTTGGGTTTGTCAGATTTTGCTTTGCTATGTTATGGATAACAACATGGAACATTACAAATAATTTATACTGTATTTTATAACTAAGGGGTAACTATTCTAATATTACATGGTATATGACAATATACTATGCTAAACAACAATCTTACTTTGAGACATACACCACATACCTTTTTGTAATAAAAGTGTACCTACACATATAGGCTACTGTACGTAATTTTTAACTATGCAGTAAATATTATTACAGGATACATGAGTTTTATTTTTCCTTCACTACTGTCATCTGATGGAGTTTTGGTTCCTTGCCATTGTCACCTTTAGCTTGCTAATTGGGGGCTTAAATGACTGTTGATATTCAGAAAATATTATCAAACTAACTGAATTGACACACTGGAATGAGAACACAAAACTTGAACTGAATAGAGCTGAATAATTACATTACCATCTTGAGCTGCCTTCTAGCTGAAATTGAAGTATTTTTAATAATTTATTCATTTTGAAACATTACTGTTATTTTTCTGTTTATTACTGTGAAGCTGCTTTGAAACAAAGCACTTAACTTTTCATGATGGAGATATTATGTGGTATGTTTGACTTGCTAAACACCAATCGTTTGGGAGCAATTTGTACCTTTTTGTAATTAAATATAGATGTATATGTATATATATGTAGATAGATAGATAGATAGATATAGATATATATAATATAATATAATACCTATGTAAAAATGTACGCAGTGTATGTTCTTGCTAAATTGCTCGCAAACATAAGATTATTGTTTAGCATAGTAGGTCATACATACCACGTAATATTATAATATTTACCTCTTAGTTATAAAATACTTGCAGTATAAATTATTTGCAATTTTCCAGGTTGTTACCCCTTTATTCCCCAAACTTTGCATATTGCTCCCTTATACCTACACGTAAGTAATTTATATGTACACTATTATTAGAAAAAGGTACGCTGTAAATTCGGTGTACTTAGCTGGTTAATAATGCAACAGTGTATTATTAATATTATTATTATTTAACAGGAAAGGCAGCTCTCAGGCATCTTTTCCTTGTCATTATCGACACTGGCATGCTTTAGGGGGTTAAAGGCACTATTCTGGGTACAACTGCTAAACAAATAAAATGGAAACAAATAAAAATACATATTTTGGGGAATTGATCAAAACATTCACGTTCAACATTTGTCAAATGAGGAACATTAAGCATATCTATTTCAAAGTTAATTGAAATGTCAACAGTCATTGTCTCATTGTCATTGTCCTTCAGAAAATTCCACACTTCCTAGCAGCAACTATCAACCATCTAGGCAAACATGTATTTTCGGGGAAAAGTTAAGAGTCAGTAATGGTTCAGTTTTCCTGTTTACCCCTTGTAGATTTGTGCTCACTCTCTACCCACAACCTCACTGTACTGTTAGCTGGATTTGTAAATGTGCTTTGAGCTCAGAGGTGAGACACAGGACATGTTTTTTTGTTTTGTTCTTCCAATGCTACACTCTCTCTTCATTGGTCATATCCTGTGCCTTATCTTATTTGGTAAGAGCTTTGTTGTTCAAATGCAGTCATTGTACAAAAATATCAGTTTGCTTGCGGAGACCATAAACACTTTCTTTTTGAATTTGTGGTTGATCACGTGCCAGGTTTGAAATATAACAACATAAACAGTGACACATTTGATGGTCGGTGAGCTGGTGAGCAGTACTGCAACAGACTACTGTTTTTATGTGTACAATTTGGTATGGTTACAAAAAGCAAATCTTTCAGATTTGAAAGAAACATGAGTTCAGCCTCTTAATAGTCAATGAAAGGATTAGGTGAGAGAGAAAACATTTTGATAAATTACAGTTAAGAGAATGTTCACCTCAATGTAAGTTTATTGAATTGTGCACTAATTTCAAATAGTCGATTTTTAAACAATATAAGAATTTTTAATTAAAGGAATATTCCAGGTTCAATACAAGTTAAGTTCAATCAACAGCACTTGTGGCATTATGTTGATAACAACAAAAATAATTTGGACTTGTACCTCCTTTTCTTAAAAAAAAAAAAAAAAAAAGAAGAAAAAGATAAAATCAAGGTTATATTGAGACACTTACAATGAAAATTAATGATACCAATTTTTGGAGGGTTTAAAGCCAAAAATGTGAAGCTTATAACTTTATTAAAGCACTGTTAAAACTCTGGTGTTATTTGAGCTGTAAAGTTGTTTTAATCTTTAATCATTACATAGTCATGTCAACAAAGTTGTAAATTCAGCTTTACCTTTACATAGAAAAGGTTAGTAAGTGATGTTATCACACTAAACTCATGTTTACACACATATTGTTTATGTATTGTGACAATACTTTTTAAACGGTGAGCATTTTAATGTTTACGAATTGGCCCTAATCACCTCCATTGTAAGTGTCTCACTGTAACCCAGATTTTTTTTTTTTTTTTTTTTTTAAGAGAACGAGGGGCAAGGCAATATACATTTTTGTGGTAGTCAATATTATGCCACAAATGCTGATGAATATTCCTTTTGTATGTTAAGAAACAATGATATTCTGTAAACTTCACACTCAAAATGGAGTGTATTTAAGTATTGCTTTCTCTAGAGAATACAAATTCATCATCAGTTAAGGCTGCAAATCATCACTTTCTCAATGGTTTCATTGTGAACAATGCAAGTGGTGAAGGGCCAGGGAACACCCAATATCCCACTTACACATCATTCTTTTTCATCTGCTCATCCTTTTACCCACTGTTTCCCTTAGCCTCTTCCTCTTACTCATCCCCTTATGATAAAAAAAGGAGAACCTCACATAATCACATTTTTACTTTCTCCATTTTCAAAACCATCTGGCTATAATTACCCACTCTGCTTTGCTTATTGCTATATAGCTTTTAACAAGTTTCCTGGCTACAGGATAGCAATTAAATGGTATGACATGCCAGATAATTTCTGCAATTGGAATATATAATTTTTTTTACATTTCTACAGTTGGGGGTGCCATGTGCTGATGCCCAATATTTATATATGCATGTAGTTCATAAGATGTGTCAAATATAATTGTGAAGGTAATGCAGACATCTGGAAAGAACATACATTTTTTTTAATTTCCTGTTCATCGTCAAGTCAGCACAATTAATTCCTAAAGTTTTATTTTAGCCCTGAGCAATGAATTATACTCATCAACAGCTATTTTTGTTCTGTGATTCTGAATGAACCACTCCATGTCTCTGAAGACAGAGGCAACAGTTTCTGTCAAGATCTGCTCTTCTCTACTGTATCTCTCCATCAACCCACAGCACAATGCTCCCACATTTGTTTAGTGTTCCCACTACTTCACAACATCTGCTGTCTGTCGCTCACTGTCCAGCTGTATTTTATCAGTTATTAGTCATAATGACCACAAACAAATAATTTCAATATTTTTAGACTGTTTGTAGGAGCTCCCTAACAACAGAATACAACAATGTTATAATTTAACATGTTGTCAACTACCCCACCCTGAAAGTCATTGTAAAGTATATTGATTGGTGGGCCATGGGTGAGTCATATTTGACTCAAATTAGTTTTATACAAATTTATTCAGATTAAAAAATATATTACACATGTTGTTGATTTGCTTATAAATAATATCAAATTAATAATAATATTCAAATGATTTGTTTTAGCCCGGTTGTAGAAAATATCACACTAGAGAAACTGCCCTTCTTATGGTGTTGTATTGATGGTGGAAGATGCTGGAGAATGCTCCATTGTGTAGTTGTTTAATTTAACTGCAGCAATTGATACATTTGATTATTCAGTTTTATTTGATACATGGAAGAGATGGGTGCGGACATACGAGATTTGTTTCCTACTTAAATGTGTTGTGTCTGTTGGAGTTGATATGTCCTCCTCTTCAAACAATTAACTGTGGTGTCCTGCAAGGATCCCTGTTAGGGCCAATATTGTTTTCATTATACATGCTACCACTTGGTTCTGTGTTTTGAAAATACAACATCAATTTTCATTGCTATGCAGATGACATGCAATTGTATTTATCATTGAAATCAAGCACCTTAATATTTAGCAGAATTTTTAAGACCTTATGAAATGGTTAGACTTCCCAGATCTTCTTGTTATGAACTGTTGGCTATTCCAATATCCAGATAAAAACTAAATGTGAAAGAGCATTTGTATTGAATGCCCCACAATTATGGAACAGCAAGTCCTGGGATATTAGATCTGCTGAATCTGTGACTGCTTTTAAGTCTCGTTTTAAAAACTAATTTTTACAGACTTGCTTTTATTATTATGTGAACGTGTTGTGTTTTACTGCATGTGTTGCTTTTATTACTATGTAAATATGTGGGGTTTTACTGTATGTGTTTTTGATTTTATGTTTTGTGAAGCACATCATTTATTATGTATTATTCTGTAAGAATACTTTTGGTTGAGTTACATCATCAGCTTTCTCAGTTTTACCCTCCCAGGGGAAGGGATTGAGAGTTTTTGAATATTGTATAATTTTAGGAGTGCTTACATAGTCTCCTAAAATGTGGTTTGGAATCTTTTCCAGACTTTTCTTGGTTGGTTGCCTATGGTTACAGTGACACTAAGCTAATTGAATCCCCATGTTCATTCATACAACTGGGAAATGGAGTGACTGTTTCCTTTGAGAGCTGTGAGTCCAATTTTCCATTCACAACTACATAGTAGCTACCATGTTTACTGGAGCAGAGGCACAGTTGACATGACAACATGATGTTATAATGATTTGAAAGAGGCTAAAGGTAAAACATTACTGTAACACATCGGTTTTCTCTCACAATAAGGGTATTAATTATATAATCAATGATAGTAGGCTACCATTTATAGCAGAATTACATTTAGATAATTATATTAGTGTGAGAAATTAAATATAAATTCAGTTGTGTATGTATATAGAGATAATTACTCTTTGTCAATCATCAGTTAGAAGAGACATTTAACATGTGGTGCAGACACATGAAAACGAAGGCATACAAAACAACATTAAACTTAATTAAAGCATGACATCATGGTTTCAGAGTATACAGACTTTATGGTATGTACATTTTTATTTTGACACTTAATTGTCTGGTTCTTTAAAGTTCTCACTTACTTTACATTTAGTTGCTAAGGCGACCGATTTTGTATTGCAGTAAAGAGTGGGTGAGTACTTTAACATTCTGGGCTGCATTTCTTTTTTTTTGTTTTTGTTTGTTTGTATATGCCCTGTTGCATATACATGCTACTCTGCAGTCAGGCAGTCTTTCTTTTCACATTCAGTCTGTACTTCTGTATTCCCTAAACACTTTTTGGCTTGAATGCAAAGCTCATACCAGGGATAAATTAATGTGACCTGGAACATAGCTCCAAGTTATTTTATCTTTTTTTCCAGCTTTCCCATGTCTCTTGTCCTTCTGTCCCTAGACATCTAGCTATTCTTTGTACTGTTAGAATGTAGCCTTCTTTATGAGCATGTGCGATGGAATGTGTTTTCTGTAGAACCAAATATGGTGATGTGATGTATCATTTATCCCAAAGGTGAGTCAAGGTCTGTGCTTAATGTTCTTAATTTCTCCAGATGAGAAACCTATTTTTATAGTCTTTATGGATCCCAAACAGCAAGAGTGATAAGGGGATGGATTAAGTCAACCTTTATTTTAAGCACATAGATGTTACAGGAATATTTCAGTTCCAATACAAGTTAAGCTCAATCAACAAATTTTGGGGCAAAATGTTACAGGTTACAGCTAGTTGCAGTAAGGCACTTACAATGGAAGTGATATAACTTTACACAGATAGGGTTAGTAAACGATTTTATCACTCTAAAATCTTGTTAATATGTATGATGCCATTTGTATTTTAGTGGCCCCATTCACCTTCGTTTTAAGTGCCTTACAGTAATCAATATTTAAGGTCAAAATATTTTTGAGTCCTGTTGGTGGCATTATTAAACTTTGGAAGTGGAATGTTAAGGAATCTTTGTAACTGTGTGCTGCTCATACATGTTCTGATCGTGTGGGACAGTGATTATATTAAACAATTGTTAATTCAAGACTACATAAGAGAATTGGCTGTTTTATTTGTTCATTTCCCGATTTCATTATGTATTTCTTGTTTTAAGCCTCACTTATTTATTTGATTGTGCATTTAGTCTTTCAAAAGTACACACATTACAATCTGAATGTGAGCGTTTTCTTATAGGAAGAAGCTTTCATGACTGAGGTGCCATAAAGACCATTCAAAACTGTCAGTGACTGCCCACTTAGACTAAACATACTGAATGACTTAACTGTCCAACAGACAGTCCAGTAAAAAGCAAACATAAAGACAGAGGTTTGTGTAAAAGAGGGGTAGAGGGAGACTGAAAAGGCAGACAAGGATGACTTCATAACTTCCGTTAGTGAGTATGCGTGCAAAAAGGGGAGGTCTCGAGACCTTTAAATAGCAGCAGAAACACTCTAAGCTGCTCTGTGTTTGCTCAGCATTGGAAGAACACACAACGACAAGCTAAATCTTTTCAAGAAGCTCTACACAAGGAAAACTTCTTTCAGGTAACTTTGTATGCTTGTGCTGCCTCTTGCAAATGGACTCAAACTTATTAGAGCCTTTTGATAATTAATGTAGAATGACTAAACCATTTATAGTTTTAAAGTTTTGGTAACATTAAGCTCAAGTGGCTGATTGCCCATAGTTACACTTAATATAATACATATTGCATGTGTTAAGCACACATTTTGGTCTAAACAGCATGGGCAGAACTGAATAAGCAGTGTTTGAAATGTACTACTTATTATTCATTTGTTGACCTGAGTAACAGATAGACGCATTTCACAATGCTATGAGCCTTTCAAATTTGGTGAATAGTTTATTTTTATTATGGCTTTGTCTAAATTATGTAAAAAAATATCATGTATTGTAGTGACCTGTAGATAAACATGTGAGGCATGAAAAAGTGAGTCAAGTTAGACAAACAGAGACTGCATGGTACTGGGTTTGAACAGTGGGTGTTGTGTCTAGTACAGGTGTGGGTATGCCTGCCCCTCAAACAAGCACTTGACATTTCACAAGTTAAGGAAGTTAAGAAACAAGGTTTTTTTTGTTGATTTGTTTTTGAAGGACTTTTAAACATGCTGTTGTAGTTCCAGAGCAATATGCCAATCTGCTTAGGTGAACTTAATTTAAATGAATAGTTCACCATAAAATGAAAATTCTCTCATAATTTTCTGCAGAACACAAACAAAGACTTTTAGAAGAATATATCAGCTCTGTAGATCCATACAATACAAATGAATGGTGACCAAAATTTGAAGTTCCAAAAAGCCCATAAATGCAGCACAAAAGTAATCCACATGACTTCATGTCTTCTGAAGCGATCCAAACAGTTTTGGTTGAGAGCATGCAAAAAAATACAACTCCCTTTTCACGATAAAGCTTAACTTCAGCTGTCTCTTTGGCAAGCTTGATTACACTTCCTAGCACTACCTAGCGCTTTGCAAAATCATCAAGTACTAGGAACTACAATCAAGCTTGAAATTATGATCATTCCTAGAGACTGCAATGGCAAGGTGTACTGTGATATTTTGGTCTGTTTTCAATTAAAATTGATTAGAAATCTTAAGGAGACATGGATTAAACCACTGGAGTCGTGTGGATTATTTTTATTCTGCCTTTGTGTGTTTTTTGGAGCTTTGTGGTTTTGGTCACCATTCGCTTGCATTGTGAGTAAATGTTGGGAGAATTTAAATTTTTGGGTGAACTATTCTTTTAACATCTATATAAGTTATCTTTACACAATGCACAACACTCTTCAGATTTAAATAGAAATTTAAGATGAAATGCAGAAATGCTCTTTAAAGATTATCCTTCACTTATCATTTCTTATTTAGATTAACACAATTGACATGTCTCTTCTCGTCCTCACTAGTCAGAATGCAGTACCTGATTATGCTGGTCTTAGCCCTTTGTGGGACAAGCTTGTGCAACCGGCTTCAGGAGCAACAGACAGATTTTGGGCTGCGGTTGTTCTCTGAAGCCGTCCAGACTTCACCGGACAGAAACCTGGCTCTCTCTCCCTTTGGCATCTCCTCAGTGCTAGGCATGGCTCAACTGGGTGCCTATGACAGCACCCTTCAAATGCTCACCTCCAAGATGGGCTACTCATTGCAAGGTAGCTGGATAAAAACAATACTGTATATTTAATTAAAAATGAACTGATAATAAGTTCTGGGACTGCTTTGAAGAATCATTATTCAAATAATACAATTTAAATTAAGCAAAACCATTTAAAAATCTAGCTTATTCATCTATTATATGTATAAAGGTATAAAGAAGGTATACAGTTGTTTTTCTAAACTCTCTCTTTTATAGCTCGAGGAATGCCAAAGCTACAGAGGCTTCTCCAGAGAGATCTGGCCAGTGAAGAGGGAGTGGAGGTGGCCAGTGGTGTCATGGTAGACAGGAAGGTAGTCTTGGAAAAGGTCTTTAGGCATAGCCTGAACAAAGCATTCCAGAGCGTCCCGCACCAAATAGACTTCAGCAAGTCAGAGAATGCACGGAAGGTGATCAACTCCTGGACATCTGATCACACTGCAGGTTAGCAATTGTGTGTGGGCCACTGATTCAAATTAAAGTTAATGCTGTTTTTGGCTTTCCTGAAGCTCACTCAACTTACACTCTTTCAAAGATACCTAACTTGGTTTTACTTCTTAGGAATGATTCCTGACTTCCTTCCATCTGATGTCCTGAGTGAGCAAACACGCTTAGTCCTCTTGAATGCTCTCCATTTCCATGGGCTCTGGAAGACACCATTTGACCCTAAACTGACTATGGAACAGCTCTTTCACAGAGTCAATGGCAGTGCTGTATCTGTTCCAATGATGAGAATGACTCAAAAATTTAACTATGGTGAGAGTCAAGAATTTGTTTAAAGTAAATGTATTTATGTTCAGGAAATGTTAATGTTCAGTATTTGATTAAATCTAACAATTGTCTTATGCTTTCTGGAGTATTAATGTCCCGTAAAAGGTTATTATGAACTTTTACCTCCATCTAGGTGAATTTGTGACTGAGGAAGGTATGGACTATGATGTCATTGAGGTGCCTTATGAGGGGGAGTCACTTAGCATGCTTCTGGTGATGCCATTTGAGAGGGATGTGCCTCTGTTTGCTTTGAACAAAGAGCTGAGCAGCAGCAGGATTAACCAATGGAGAAAAGATATGAGAAAGGTTAATAAACAACTGGCTATTCCAAGGTAATAGAGAAATGACTTTCAATTATTTACATGAATGTATTTTGATTTGATATTGTGTTAAACACCTAAGACAGAGAAAGTCTAATGTATTTGCTTGTAATTGTGATATATTCAGGTTCTCCGTGGATTCAAACATTGACCTGAAGTCCACACTAAGCAAAATGGGTCTTGGAGACATCTTTAGCCAGAGCAAAGCCGATTTCTCACGTATTACCAGTGAGTTTGGCAATTATCAGGTGTTTTAGGAATAAGTATTAATGAATTCACTTTTTCAGTTTTGGTGGATTTGATATAGTTGTATCTCTGTCTTATTGTCCTCTTAGCTGAGGAGCCTTTATGTGTATCCAAGATCTTTCACAGAGTAAAAATTGAGGTAAATGAAGAAGGAACCAAAGGCTCATCTGCAACAGGTACAGACAATAATGACTGAATTACAACCTACAAAAGACATTCTATAGCATTAACAGTTATAATAATTAATTCAAAACATAGTTTAAATGTAATTTTTCTGTGGTTTCACAGCGGCTGTCATCTACTCTCGCATGGCTGTAGAAAAGATCACACTGGATCGGCCATTCTATTTCCTCATTCAGCACAAACCAACTGGTCAGTTTTGCTTTCAGTCACTTTAAAGTTAAGCTCAATCGACAGCTTTTGTTGCATAATGTTGATTACCACAACAAATGATTTCCACTTGACCCTCATTTATAAAAAATAAATAAATAAATAATAAAAATCCTAGTTCCAGTGGAAGGGAATGGGGCCAGTCAATAAACAGTAAACATTATACTGTATGTGTAAACATGATTTTAGTGTGATTTTAGTGCAAAGTTATACCCAATATTACAACTTCAATCAAACTAAAATCAAGCAATAATTTTATTTTTGTTAAGGCATTTATACAACTCAAAATGACAATTGAAATAATCTTTTAATGACTGAAAAGGAATAGGCTTCTCACCTGTCTAAATTAAAAAATTATTATATCTCTCTTTAAATATTTCCATTTACAGTCCATTTCACAACTCACAAGGAGATAAAAAGTTCAACATAAATCTAGCTTTATAAAATGAATCATTTAACTACAGAAATAAATTATTTTGATCAAACTTGCTATAAATAGTACATTTCAAAATACAAATACAAACATGTATAAATAAACAGTATAAATAATGCAATGTACCTATCAACCCATTCTTTCATACTTTTTCATCACTTCAAGGTTACACATTCTCTTAAATGTATTAATTGTTTCACACATTTTTAGTTCATTTTTTATCTTTTCCCGTAACTCCACTCATTTTATTGCGTTACATCTATTTTTCAAATCAATCCGAACTCTACTCTTCTTAAATATACATATTTCTTTCAAGTTATAATGACTCTCTCTCATAAAAACATATTTTGTACACGTTTTGGTAGTAAACAATTGTGTTCTTTTATAAATTATTTGAACAACACTGAAGTCCACAAGATCTATACATTTCTAAATCTGTCATTTTACTAATAAATTATTTGATGGTTCTCTATAAATACTTCTAGTAATGATTCTTATTGCTTTCTTATTGCTTTCTTTTGGAGCAGAAATATGTATATGTTTTTTAAGTGTTTCCCCAAACTGCAACAATGTGTGTAAAGACCATTTCAAGAATGTAAAGAAAAAAAGAAGGAATTAGAACGGTCCAAACGCATTTCTGGATCCTTTCAAGAAAGTCTCTTTTAGATCTAAAATCTCCCAAAAAAAAAAAAAAAAAAAAAAAACGGAATCTGGGGCCTTTGTGGTGGAAAGGGCTTTGAGAAGGAAGAGTAGTGAAGATAGTTGAAGGTCCATGTGATAGTGGGTGGGATCTCGGTGACTGTGATGAGCTCCCCTCCTTGGTCTGAGGCACGTAGGGCAGCAGCTTCTTTTTTTCTTTTTTATTGATGCTCAAAACCATACAGTAAGTAGTAACAGTCAACAACAAAATAAATAAAAAAAAAAAAAAAAGTGAAAAAACAAAACTAAAAGCTGGGGTGCACATAATATAAAATTTTACATATTGACAAATTATAATGATTAGGCCTACATGCCATTGAATAAAGGAAAAGAATTGCAAACAGATAATGTTTTTAAGGCTTTTTTGTTCTCAGACAATTTAATTGAAATTAGGTATTTTTTCAAACGGAAAAACGTCACCACCACAGGCGACGATGATCCACGGGAGAGGCGTATTATACAACTGGTATAATAAATTGTGCGTCTTTAACTCCGATTACGCGAAATAATAATTTTTTTACAATCTTGTATAGCTAATGCACACGCAAGTTCTCACGTTGATTGACAGGCGATTTCTATATCTAAAAAGTGGTTGGCTCTTTCACCAGTAAGGCGGGACTTCCTTTCTACATCCGTTTACCGTTGTCTGCCGTACGGCGTTCCTATTTTTCCCATTCATTTTTATAGAAGTGGCCCATCTCTGCTAAATAATCTCTGTTTTGACGAGCTGGAGATGTTTATGGCCAGTGACATTACTTGACGTCACCAACGAACAGTCCTTGAAATGGTCTATGAGAACCAATAATTGAACAATACAAGTAGGCCTATACAGTGCATTTTCATTTAACAAATCCTTGACTTAATTGTTAACATAATGTTTACGTCTTGTGGCTATACATTTGAAATGGTGTGTATTTTAATGTTTATTGTCTGGCCTTTTCACTTCCATTGTAAGTGCTTTACTGTAACTACAATTCTTGCTATTAATTTTTGTGTTTTTAATTTTGTGTTTAAATACATTTTTCATGTTGTCATTCGTCTCCCGTAATATTCATATCCCTAACTTTACAGGTGCGCTGTTATTCACGGGTCAAGTTAACCAACCTCAAGAATATTAATTGACCACATTTGTGTTTGAAGTAAACGGCCAAGCAAAAGGACCAAGGAAACTGCCAACAGATTGGCAGACAACATACTACTGAAGACAAGAGATGCTTTGATTTATATTCTTACTGTAAATGAAATGAAAAAATTAAAACCCCTGTATGTCATTTGTTTATTGGCTAGAAGTTCCAAACTTCTATAAATAATGTACTAACAAGGTTACACAAACAAGGTCAGTGCTATAGTGGAGGACAGTTATTGGCTCTAAAATGAAAACATGACTGGATGAAGGCCAGCTTATGTTTGATGGATTAGAAACACATTTTAATGAACATAAATTTAAAGCTGCAGAACAGAGATTAGTGATGTTACATGCACTTACAATTTGAAGAAATTTGTATTTTATAGGGAGAAAATGTTTGATGATTGAGTTTCATTTTATGTTTATTATGCTTATATTTTTTTAAAAGTTGTATTTTACAGTATTTATCTTAATTTATTGTTGGAGTTCATATTTTCCTAAAGATTGTACATTGTATCGTTTGCTTGTTTCCCTTTATAATAAAAGAGTCAAACACGTTTACCTTTTTATGAAATTACTTTGAAGCTAGCGACATCTTGTGTTCAAATTTGTGCACGGTCATACAATATAACACAAAGCTTGCAGAAATAACAGTACTTTCAGATAAACTTAATACGTAGGCAACTCTGATGAAAATATGCTTGCCTCGAGCTGGAACCTTTTCTTGTTGTTTGATGATGGTGATAATGAAAGACCAAACTGAACTGTAGAAGTCAAGGCTATCACTGATTCCAGGGTTAATGGAATATTCCGGGTTTTACTCATGTTGACAGCATTTTTGACATAATGTTGATTACCACAAAAAATTGACTTTCTCCTTTTAAAAAGAAAAAAAAAATAAGAAGCAAAAATCGAGGTCACAGTGAGACACTTACAATGGAAGTGAATGGGGACAATTTTTGGAGGGTTTAAAGGCAGACATTTGAAGTTAAAAATTGTATAAAAGTACTTGAATTAACTTTTTTACACAAAAAATCTGGCAGCTGTGGTTGTCAGAATAATTATGTAAAAAATACAGTTAAAATGTAAACCACTTTACAGAACAACCTGTACATTTGACAGTTTAAAATGGTTGTAATTTACACACTGGCACTGTAAAAAAAAAAACATCTGTTAAATTTACAGTAACAAAAATTCATAAACATGCCTTCTGAAACTGTAAAAATCTGTTGTTTATTTTATAATGTAGCCTATTTGCTAAACACCATTCTGTAACTACAGAAGTGCACATGATGACATGAAGTTCATCAATAGGCTCTTCTAGGAATAATAACCAATAAACATAGACAGTGCTCAATATCACTCACACAAACACTAAACACCATCATGGTAACACATATGAGATTTAAATAATGCAGTAAACATGAACTAAATTACATCAAATATAACACAGAACACCCCAGTGTATGTAACTGATATTACAAATAAAAAACATAACTATTCCCATAAAATATAAAGAAATGTAATGGGTCATGCAGGGAATTCTGGTAACCCCTGATTACAGTTTTTTACTGTAATTTTAACAATAATTTACTGTAAAAACGTACATGTACTCTCTTGTTCTTTTTACCATTAATTATACAAGAAAATCTTACTTTTTGCATTTAAATAATAAAATTTTTACATCATTTTATTGTAAAAACTAATGTATTGACTTTAAAAAATTTTTAAAACATTTTACTGTATATTTTACAGTTAATTTGTTAATCAATTAAAATTTTATTTCTTTAGCATTTTTACAGTATTTTACTATTTTTTTTACAGTGTAGCCTACTGTTAAAACTCATGTATTATTTGAGCAGTAAAGTTGTTTAAATCGTCATTTTACAGTAATTTTACATATTAAATGTAACGTCATGGCAACAAAAAAGGTAAAATTGGTTCTAACTTTACACAGAAAAGGTTAGAAAGTGATTTTATCGCACTAAAATCATGTTAACATGCATATTGTTTAGATCATGTGGCTATACTTTTGAAAAAGTTAGTATTTTAATGTTTATGGATTGGCCCCATTCACTTCCATTATAAGTGCCTCACTGCAGATTTTTGCTTTTTTTTTTATTAAAGAAAAGGAGGTATGAGTCAAAATTATGTTTGTGGTAATCAACATTATGTCACAAATGCTGTCGATTGATCTTAATTTGTATTGAATCCTGAATATTCCTTTACACGCATATTTATTTAGGCGGGGGGCTTGCCATATCATATGGCATTTTTGGCTTGCCATATCTTCGTTACCATGGCAACATGAATCCCCCATTTGTCATGGCAACAACATTTGAATATCTTATACAATCATGATGTCAGAGAGGCAAAGCTGTTAAGTATCACAAATAGTCGAGAAAGACACTTTTATTACTTTCGAAAATGCGAATATATTAGCAAACACTGGAAGCAAGCACTGAATTTCTGCACGAAAGCTTGTGCTGGAGACAGGAACGCGCAGAGCGCATGCGCGCTTCCGGTGATGACGCTACCTATACTCCATCAATGTGGCTCTCCAAGCTGTGAAACTACGAGCACTGCATTAGACATGTATTGATAATATATTTCGGTATTTCGCAAAAAGGGTTTGCTATTCATTGAAATTGCCTGACCGTTCTCCATAAGTCGTCAAAATGGTAAGTTAATATCTTATAGTGATAATAACCTATACTTTACAAGCAGAGCTAGCTAGCTAACTGAATCCAAGTGAGTACAGTCAGTCACCTGGACACCACAAAACCTGTTTAAAGTTTCTCATCTAACACCTCTCCCCTGTCAGACTCCACGTAGTCTGCTCATTTTTGACGCTTCGTGTGTTTTACATTTCTAGAACAAACCGTTTTTTAATATGTAATTTTCTAAAGCGTTTGTTCACAACCCTGTCAGTTTGACAGCCGGGATCGATGAATTAAATTTACTAAATGAATTAATCATTTCAGCGTTATTGGCAGATTTGTGGTCATACAGAGCATTTCCAAAAGTTTTGACTTTCCGTTTAATTAGAGATTATTCTTTTTAAAGTTCTCTTTTAACTCTTTTTTTTCGACCCGGAAACGGTTGTCTGCGTGCTTCTGTGTGTCTCAGTAATGTGATGTCTGATCACTTCGGAATTGTAATCTGATACTGATTACAAATTATACGACTAAATTGTAAGAATTTACGTAATCTATTAGATGACTGTTTTAGGTAATCTATTTTGATTACTTTTGGATTACCTCTGAATTTCTTTTAATGCCACATGCATTTTAGTAGGATAATTATGTACCATTTTGAAATAATGTTGCTTAAATTAATTTAAGAAAAGTTAATGAAACAATTTAGTAGACGATTAACATGCATGTCTTATGGGAGACTTTCTAGAATTATGGACTGTTAACTGGGGCTTGTTTAACAAATGTGGTCTTTAGTGGTCGAACTATATGGGGGTTTTTAATGGCTGATGATGATATCCAGAGAGCAGGGTGGCCAATACAATGCAGATATTTCACACAATTTAATATAGTAAATAACTTAAAATTGATTAAAAATGATTAAACTCTTATTTAGCACTATATTTACTCAATGTCACACAACTCTAATTTTGTAAAAAGTATCTGAAATAATAATAATCTATTTTAAATAGAAGAAAGAAGTTTCTTATGATTTCTGTTTAGTCATCAAATTTGTGTAATTTATTTGCACATGAAGAAATTGTTACTATATTAGGTAGAAGGACATGACAGTACACACAGTAGTCCAGCAACCATAGATGGCATATTTACGTTAGCAGTTGCATTTTCCAAAAATACTGAATAAAACAAATTATACACACAGTGCATAATGAATAAGACATTTAATTCTAGCACACGTGAAGTGCTTTTATTTGCACCAGAGACTATTTAGACGGGCCACTTCTATTAAAATGAATGGGAGAAATTAGAATGTAAATAAGAAGTCCTGCCTTACAGGTAATCCTTTTAGATACAGACATCGCCTGTTTATCACCTTGATGATACCAGTGTTGTCAGATTGTACTGCTGATTTGAAATGTTCTTTGATCATAATCTTGACCAACCATTTGGGAGATTTCAGTCTTTCCCCATTCAAGTAGATATGAGTTGCACTGCTCTGGCATGACTGGAAATAGCCACCCGAGAGCATTTCAAACATGGCCGACAGTGGACTGACTTGCTAGAAAGAGTTTGGTTGCACTCACACGCTCATGCGTATCCAGCCCGAGCAGCAATATCCTAACATTTTAAATGGCTGGATCGCCTGCTTGGATTGTCATACACTGACTGTCATGATTTGTGAATCAAAGGAAAATTTGATCCTGATCCTGAAGTTTTGATTCTGGCTGATAGAATGCATGCATCAGAGGAAGATATTAGAAGAGGACTCGACAGAAAGAAAACAATGGATATACATGAGGTTCGTGAAGTACATCTGTTTAAACAAGACATCTGCATGTTTGCAGATAGTATATAATAGAAGTTTTATTGATAATTACCTTTTTATTATTAGACAAAATGTAAAGGGAACTGCTTAGGAGAGGCTGATAGAATACATGCTGTAGAGGTAAATAAATGAGCACTCCAGATGATGCTGGATCTGCTGAAGTTGTGTGAGGTTGGTTTAATACATCTGTTTAAACAAGATATGTGCATATTAGCAGATTGTATTTATGATAGTAGTTTTATTGATCTTTGCCTTTTTAGCATTGGACAAAACAGTCAAAAGTTGCAGGGAACTGTTGAAGAGAGAGGGAGAGAAAATGAAACATTCGAACACTTTAACATTATGAGCTCAAACGTGTCTATTGTGGCTCTGGTATGCAGACCGTTTAAATGAGACTGTGGTGCACACCGATCTATTATTGTAGTAATACAATGGCACGTAATAACAAAACAAACCAATTGCAAGCAGGCAATTTTCAGCACCCTCAAGAAAAAAATTGTCCAAACAGGAAAATGTATCGATAGATGAGATAATTAAAAAAGTCAGAATATTGGCCGATTTATCAGCCTCTGCGATATATCGGTCGACCACTAGTGGCCTCACTCCAGCAATTTTGGCATTACAAACATCATCCATGTAAGGTAACAAAAAACTAATTTTACCTCACTAATGCAATCGGTTGGGCATTTATGATTGTATTAGTTTGAAAGTAGGAAATTGTTTGTATTTGGGTATTTTGATTGACGAAACCTTTCCAAAGACATAGTGACACATGGTTAAATGTCACTTAGAGTGATAATTCAAATAATTACAAAAATGTGTTGGTCCGGAGTTGGTTAGATATTAGGGATGGGCTTGAGTACCTGAGTACTTGAAAGTGACAGAAATGATCGAAAATGCTTGACGTGACTTTTCACTGAAATCCAAATTCAGTGACAACTACCTGACAAATATACGTATCAAAGAGGGGCCTTATTTTTAATTTTGAGATTGATTACTGTAAGGGGGTCTAAAGAGAAAGGAGGCAGTGAGAAGCCACTTAACAATATAAATAATGTTTAATGATAAACTTAACCAAAAACACATAACCACACACAGGGCAGCTGCCCGTAATTCTCTCTCTCTCTTGAACTGTCGTCACTGGCCGCATTTATCCCTCGCGTGCCCCATCAGGCTGATTGGGGACCAGGGTTGTGTCATTCCAGCTTGGCCCCACCCTCCTCCACTCTACAATTACGTTGTCATTTTCAGCGGTACTTTGATTGTCCACAGAGATGTCTCATAGCAACCAAACTGATAAACAATGCTGCAATGCTAGTGTTTGATCTACAGGTTTATGATAATCAAAAGAAAGTTTAATCCACCATGTTTTGAACATCTTTCTCTGCACACGTTTGCTAAACAGGTTTTATTGTCATATAATATAGAAACTTTGACTCATTAATGTATATTATTTAATAAAAGTGCAGGTTCATCATTGACTGTAAATCTCCCTCTGTGCCAACATGTCACACACCTGCATTTCAGCTAAATTAGAGCTGAATATTTCAGCATGAATACCGGTTTCACGGTTTGAAAATTGACGGTTATCATACCATGTACATTTGCCTATCTACGTTATTGAGGAAAAAATGCAACCGGACGGAGAATCTCACATGCGCATGTCTTTTATTCCTTGTCTGCCTGTCAGACTCGTCAACTTGCGACACGCACTTTTGCGAGGGGGTCTGACATGAGTATGTGTGTGAGTTAAGCAGTGTTTCTCAACTGGTCTATTCGGACTGGGTCGCAGACAGCAGGGAAATAACAATGCCATGGTGCTCCCATTGAAGATATTTCGGTCGGCCGCCCAAGTGATAGACTATTGAGGACTGCCGACGCAGATTTAATGATAATCTTGCAAACAGCTAAAGCAGACATGGGCAACATACGGCCCGCAGCTCATTTATCGTAAAAGCATATTTATTTTTCATTGGATATTTCAGTTAACTTGCATTGGGACCTAACGCGTCTCCACAAGCATTTAACATGCTCAGGGTTGCCAGATAAGAGACGAAACACCTCCAGTTTGAGATTTATACTTGTGCAAATTGGAACTATTCTGCCTAATGTTACACTTATTTTGTGCAATCTGGCAACCATGCACGTCTCGCTTTCTCCTTTGAACAAACTTAGCAATCTGTAGTGCAACATTCTGCTCAAGGAAAAGTGTTATACAGCTACTCTGTGTCCATTTTTGAGGCTGCTTGTGATGATTGGTGCTACTAATTTTGCAGGTAAACCTTCTCAGTGATTAAATTAAATATAAAAGTAGATCTCGCCATCATTGACACACGGAGGGGTAATCATTGACATGCGAGCAAAAGCAAGCCAGAGACAAATATGTAAACATATTTTTTATTTGTGCAAAGTAAACTCGGCCGCTTTGCGACAAACATTAAAAGTTCTATACATTTTTTTTTAATTATTATTAAAAATGAATAATAAATTAACAGGGAAGTAGAGATGGCAAAATAAATTTATAATCTCCACCTTTATTCAGATTTTTAATGCCTGATAGAAAAGTATCTATCTTTGTAGGGCAATACAATACTTTAGGCAATTGCAGAATAGTCCCATTAGTCACAGATACACTTCAGAAAATTGAGTACACAACTATTCCTGGGCTTAAAAGATACAAAAACCAAATCAATGCAGAACATTGTATCTCATTTTTTTATTTTTAGAAGGGGGAAAGACAACTTTAGATTTTGTCAACAACAAAAATAATGTCACTTGATGCATGTCCTTGTACTGGAAATCCATGAACAAAACTATGCAACTTAAAAGGAAATGCAACCCAGGATACATTAAATACAGGTTATGTTTAATCTATGGCAGGTCGACACTTGATTTCCGATGTGAAATCTGTCCTGAAGCAGAACCAGTTGAGAACCACTGAGTTAAAGGTACAGACAGGAGCAGTCTGGCCTCGTTGTCGCGCACCTACAGTATATGTTAACTGTTAATAATCATAAGACATTACTTTAAAAGCTCACACAGCTGATAATATTTTTCATTTAGTTGTTAATTTAACAAGATATGATAACATGTAAACTAACATGCTTTAGTTATATAACATGTTATAGTTACATGATATTTTTTATCATGTTTATAATTCTGTGAGCTTTCTTATTTTTTCTATTTATTTTATTTTCAAAAGGGATATTTTTTTTACACATATGTACCAAGAGTGGACGCCACATCATTCTTAAAAGTGTAACACATACTTCAATAAAAAAGATTCAAGTTTCAATTATAATAAAGTGTTTGCTCAAAAATAAATAAATAAAATAACCCTTCTGTTTTCACTGAATAGTAATTGTGAAATAATGTATACCGTGAAACCGTGATATTTTCTGAGACGGTTATCATACCATGAAAATCTCATACCGTTGCAACCCTAATCATCACAGCAACAAACTCCAGCAAAGTGCAGTGTGACTTTCTGTTCATTGCAGAGACTGCGCTCTACACTCTGGAGAAACGTGCACGCACACACACACACACACACACACACACACAAGTCGAAATCTTTCTTTCAGACATCTAGAATGTAACAGAACGCAGGGTCTTCAAAACTATTTTCAACTTAACACTGCATTGTAAAAATGCAATTTGGCATCATGGAAACCACGGTTTGCAGGTACATGGTTCAGAAACAGTGGTGCACACTTACTGAGCTTATTACGGTAACTTGAAAGAAGAACAAGAGATGCACATTCTGAGCATTGTTTCATTGAATTGACCAGCAAATCTTCACTTAATGACAAAATATTATGCATTATATTTTGATTATGCCCTCTTTTGTACTTATTGTAACAGACTACATTATAACAGCCTATGTTAATGAATAGATGTTGGAACAATGCGACACAATGCAGCAGCCAAAGACGTATGACATATATGCACATATTGTATTTGTACATGTCTATGTCCCAGTATACAGTATATAGTTGATAAGATTTGCATTCCCTTTTGTCTCATAAATGTTCACACCCCTTTTGTAATTTATACAAATATAAGAGATAAAAGATTTGTTTATTTAATACTGCTCTTCACAATCTACATTACAGTTAATTACATATGGTATACATATAGTAGTTTGTTGTCATCTTGAGCATTAGTGAATGTTTGCACCTTGTGTAATAGTTGTGAACAAGTCAAAAGCTCAATCTCATATATATATATATATATATATAAAAATAAGATTGAGCTTTTGACATGCATATATGCTGGTAGCCAAAAGTTTGGAATAATGTACAGATTTTTCTCTTATGTAAAGAAATCGGTACTTTAATTCACCAAAGTGGCATTCAACTGATCACAATGTATAGTCAGGACAGTCTATGATGTACTTTTCCTCTTGTTTAGTTGTACATCTCTTTCTGTCCTAGTTAGAGCCAGTTGTCCTTTGTTTTTGAAGACTTTAGTGTACCTTTGTATGCAATCTTTTGTTTCTTTTGGCAATTTCAAGCATTGTATAAGCTTTCCTTCCTCAAAACAATGATGCATTGATGAGTTTCTCAAGAAAGCCATTTCTTTTTTGCCATTTTTGACCTAATATTTACCTCAAGACATACCTAATTGATATAATAGCAGCAAGTGATTTTCTAGTATCAAATTAGCAGTTTAGCATGATTACTCAAGGATAAGGTATTGGAGTGATGGCTGCTGTAAATGGGGCCTGTCTAGATTTGATCAAAAATTAATATTTTCGAATAGTTTAACATTACATAGTTTTACATTAGTAATGTCCAGACTATACTTTATCAGTTGAATGCCACTTTGGTGAAATAAAGTACTAATTCCTTCCTAAACAGCAAAATCTGTACATTATTCCAAACGTGTGTGTGTGTGTGTGTGTGTTATTGTTTTACAGTATTATTGCCTTAGTCTTTTACTGTTACTGGATGGTTTATTGTGGTACTCCAATCCCAATCAATAATTACCAGGGGGGAAAAAGTGGTACACAATACAGGGCTTTTAATTATAAAGAAGCCCGAAATACACATGGGACTCTTATTTTGAAATCTCTGCACTACCAGTTGTGAGCTCACTGACGGCTGATTCGCTGAGAAAGTGAATCTGATTCAAACTGCTAACCTGAGCTCCTGAGATTAAACCTTCAGTTCTTTTCTGGTGATTCATGAAAAGGATCCGGTTCAAAAGAGTAATTTGGTCACGACTCTCTCGCTATGGGTTTGTTGTTTCGTGCTTTGAAGTGAGCTCGTGGCGCGAGACACACTGGTGCGTGCTCTATAGATAATAATATAATAACTCACAAGACGATATCTGACTAAACCGCATATGAACGCACACAAACCGTCTGTTGTCAATGGCGACTAGATTTGAAATTGTATTCGCAATAAATTATTTTTGCGACCATTTAAGTCGCAGTCTGGAGCGCTGCATCTTGGACTTACTCTGACACTTTGTGGCTTAGTTTTCTGTTTCAGAAGACATTGTAAAAATTTAGTATTCACAGTCAGCCATGATTACTTTAATCAATGAGTGAAAGTGTCAAATAACAGGATGTTACTGAGACTAAGCAATGCATTTTTAGCAAGTCAGTCACTGTCGCCCATTTTTGGAACGGTCTTACGAGGCTATTTTCAGTCATGCCAATGCAACTCATATCTACTTGAATGGAGAGATCAAAATCTCAAAAACGTTTGGTCAATATTACGATCAAAGAACATCAGCAGTAAAATCTGACAATACTGGAATCATTAATTGTGATTCTTCACCACATATTACGCAAATTTGTTTTTGTGCAATTTTCCCATCTTGTATAGCTAATGCGCATGCGCATTCTAAAGTTGATTTACTGGTGATATCTGTATCTAAAAAGTGATTGACCCTTTTAACAGTAAGGCGCTTAGAGCTCCGTGGTTGAGTGTTCCAATTTCTCCCATTCATTTTAACAGAAGTGGCCCATCTATGCTAAATAATCTCTGGATTAAGTGAGTAGTATTCGGCTGGTCATGTGATTGTAACATGGATGCCCCATGTGCGGACCCTCTTCATGTAGAATAAAACAGCTTTTATAACTGATATGACTGGAATTTGTATTTTAATGTGAGTGGTCAGGATTTCCTACATATATTGCGAAATTACAATTCATGTCTTTGAGTTAAATTTACTGAGTAAAATTACTGGGTGCACCTTTAAATCCCCTCACTATGCATGCAAAAAGTCACCTTTCCATGTATAGTCTAAAATGTTTGTCCTTGTGGTCATTGTCGGACAGCAGTTCCAAGTTAACATCCCATAACTTTTGAAGGAACACAATGTAAAGGTTGTTAAAAGTCACTTTTAACTACGCTATCAAAGTGAATTGCAGGCACAACAACGACGCTACAACATGGGCCACCAACATGATTGTTTTGGGTTAAATGGAACACATGACTGCGTCACGTGACAACAAATACGTCATCGTTTTACAACCCGAATTTCGGAAAAGTTGGGATGGTTTTTAAATTTGAATAAAATGAAAACTAAAAGACTTTCAAATCAAATGAGCCAATATTTTATTCTCAATAGAACATAGATAACAGAACAAATGTTTAAACAGAAATTTTAAAACTTTATGCACAAAATGAGCTCATTTCAAATTTGATTCCTGCTACAGGTCTCAAAATAGTTGGGACGGGGGCATGTTTACCATGGTGTAACAACATCTCTTCTTTTCAAAACAGTTTGAAGAGCGTCTGGGCATCGAGATTATGAGTGTCTGGAGTTTTGGTGTTGGAATTTGGTCCCATTCTTGCCTCATATATGTTTCCAGCTGCTGAAGAATTCTTGGTCGTCTTTGATGTGTTTTTTGTTTAATGATGCGCCAAATGTTGTCTATAGGTGAAAGATCTGGACTGCAGGCAGGCCAATTCAGCACCCAGACTCTTCTACGAAGTAGCCATGCTGTTGTAATAGCTGCAGTATGTGATTTTGCATTGTCCTGCTGAAATACACAAGGCCTTCCCTGAAATAGACGTCGTCAGGAGGGGAGCATATGTTGCTCTAAAACCTTTATATACCTTTCAGCATTCATAGTGCCTTCCAAAACATGCAAGCTGCCCATACCATATGCACTTATGCACCCCCATACCATCAGAGATGCTGGCTTTTGAACTGAACGCTGATAACACGATGGAAGGTCTCCCTCCTCTTTTGTCCGGAGGACACGGCGTCCGTGATTTCCAACAAGAATGTCAAATTTGGACTCGTCGGACCATAGAACACTTTTCCACTTTGAAATAGGCCATTTTAAATAAGCCTAGGCCCACAGGACACAACGGCACTTCTGGACTATGTTCACATATGGCTTCCTTTTTGCATGATAGAACTTTAGTTGGCATCTGCAGATGGCGGTTTCTGGAAGTATTCCTGGGCCCATTTAGTAATGTCATTGACACAATCATGACGATGAGTGATGCAGTATCATCTGAGGGCCCGAAGACCACGGGCATCCAATAAAGGTCTTCGGCCTTGTCCCTTACGCACGTTGATTTCTCAAGTTTCTCTGAATCTTTTGATGATGTTATATGCACTGTAGATGATGAGATTTGCAAATCCTTTGCAATTTGAAGTTGAGGAACATTGTTTTTAAAGTATTCCACCATCTTTTTACGCACTCGTTCACTGATTGGAGAGCCTCTGCCCATCTTTACTTCTGAGAGACTCTGCCTCTCTAAGACATCCCTTTTATAGCTAATCATGTTACCTGTTACCTGATGACCTGATATCAATTAACTTAATTAGTTGCTAGATGTTCTCCCAGCTAATCTTTTCCAAATGTCTTGCTTTTTCAGCCATTTGTTGCCCTCGTGACAACTTTTTTGAGACCTGTAGCAGGCATCAACTTTGAAAAGAGCTCATTTAGTGGATAAAAGTGTAAAATGTATCCGTTTAAACATTTGTTATGTTATCTATGTTCTATTGTGAATAACATATTGGCTGGTGATTTGAAAGTCTTTTAGTTTTCATTTTATTCAAATTTAAAAAAAGTCCCAACTTTTCTGAAATACGGGTTGTAAAATATCTCCATTTCCCCTGTTCACACTACAACGCGAGGACGTCGTTTTCCATTTGCGAGAGAGTTATCGAAAAGCTCAGTTTTTGCTTTCAAAAATGCCATTGTGGATGGAAGGCCAAAACGTGGAGAAAAAGATACGTTTTCAAACTAAAACATTTTAGTGTTGACGTGGCCTTACTATTATAACTACGAGTTTGTATTAAGGGGGTTGTTGCAACTGACCACAGATGAGTGAATATTCTGTGAGTCAAAAGTTTGTCTTTAACATCAAGTATTTGTCTTTGTGGTTTTTAGCATCACCACATTCCTTTTCAAAAATATTGCATTATAGATTTATTTCACAACACATTTCCTTTGTCTAATCGGTTAAGTATATGCAAGGAAGTGCTGCTTTTTAAGATAACGTCCAACATGACACACAGTAAGATCATAGCAGAGGCAGGCTAAATATATCTTTTGTAGACTGTCCAAACTTGTTTGTTTGAAATCTACGCTTGTTAATAAACCAACAGAGCGAACAACTTGGGCAAACTCAATTTTCACTTTGATCAGATGTGCAAACTGATGTTCCACACAATATCTTGGTATAGAGGCATACATTCTCTCCATATAAGATCTTTTCTTTTCTCCTCTTTGTGGTGCTAGAAAAACAGCAGAAAACATTCATCTCTGTAAGTAAAGATGGGTAGTTTAGCTGTAGATGGTAATCATATTGTCTGTTCCATAGCTTTTTTTCAGTAGATTTATTAACAGTAGATTTAAAGTGTGCATTTGATGTTTAAAATGTGTGTGTTTAGACAACTAACCAGTGTTTTAAGGAGTATTGATTATTTTCAAACTTGTTGTAAAATTTGTCTTCATGTCTGTGAATGAATTTCCATTTGAATTGGCTCCTAAATATGGATTTAAAGTCAAGAACAGGAGAAGATTGTGTCTCCTTCCCTTAGGAGGATGCTATTCTGGACTGTGGCCTCAATTAAACATTTTCCTACATTTCTTGTCACACCAGATCTTTTTTTATCTCTATCTTTTTTTTCTTCTTCTTTTTTAGACTGGTTTTGGACATCAAAGCTTTTCACTGCCATTTTAGATTATTTTGAGGGCTGATCTAAGCTGACACCATTTTTGGCTTGAAAGAAACGTCCTCAAATTAGCAGGCTGGTGAAAATGCTTCACAGTTCATTTGTGTTTTAGAGTAGTCTGAATATTCTATATGTGATGATCTTGTGTTTTTCATCCATAGTGTGTCATAGCATGGCTTGCCCGGGCAATGGTGTAGCTTAATAATTATATGATCTGCAATCCTAATAGTTACTGATGGCCTTTTGAGGGGATTGAGCTGAATGCGCAGTGTTGGATATGTGGGCCATATCTATTGGGAGCAGAGGCAGTACTCTCCAGCTCTCTTCTGAAATATTTAACAGCTTGGAAATGTATAGGCCAGCTCACATTCTAATTTTATAATGATGAATGATACTGAAGTTCTCTAAGGATCAGCGTGGTAACAAATGTTAAAGAGTCATCCTTTTTCCGTTTTGCCTTCATCCAATCAGATAAGTCTGATGCTGGTAATAATTAGCAAACTAGAACTATTGAGTCATCCTTTGTTCATGAGTATTTGACATAGCATGCCCTTTTTTAACATCAAGATTTTAGATGACATTTTATACAAACATGTATACTGTAACTGCTCAGCTTTTATTTTAAGTTTTCACTTGTTTTAATCACCTTTCACCTTTTTCAGTTCACTTAAATAGTTGTGTGGTGTAACATTACTTTTTTTAAAGTACAAATTTTCCATGTAGTCTCCCAATTAACAATACAATACAACTTTATTGTTTTTGACAATTTGTCTTTGACCACACCTGTTAGAACAGTAAAAAAAACTAAATAAAACATAATCCGTGAAATACAGGACAATTAACAGATACATAAAATGAATAAATATGTCACTCATTAAAGGTAAGTGTGCCATTTATATCACCCCCCCCCCCCTTGCCTCAATCTTTCTTTATTTTTTTATTTTTTTGTACCTTTTTTCCCCCCCCCTCTTCCAGTTGTGCAATTACTAATAATTATTTTTGGATATTTTAGCAAGTAAACCTTCTCTGCTATATTGTAGCCTCATTGACTTGAGATTGACACTTTTTCATTATCTGATCCTCTTCTCTCTTTAGATGCGCTTTATGCTTCTGTTCAGCCGGCAGGGGAAGCTGCGGCTCCAGAAATGGTACACTGCTACAGCTGAGCGTGACAAGAAGAAGATGGTTAGAGAGCTCATGCAGATGGTGTTGGCCAGAAAACCCAAAATGTGCAGCTTCTTGGAGTGGAGGGATCTTAAGATAGTCTACAAGAGGTAGCAAACCACTCGAATGTGATGCATTTGTCAAACAGAAATGTCAGATGCGTATGTTCTCGATTGTTTTCTTTCTCACGTGCAGAGAAAATGTTGTCTACATGAATGTAGACCTTGTTCATACACACACTGAGTACATTATTAGGAACACTATGGCCCTAATCAAGTGCCCGTTGTGGTCCTCTGTTGTTGTAGCCCATCTGACTTAAGGGTCGACGTGATGTGCATTCTGATATGCTATTCTGATCACTACAATTGTATAGAGTGGTTATCTGAGTTTCCGTAGCATTTCTGTCAGTTCAAACCAGTCTGGCCATTCTCCGTTGACCTCTCATCAACAAGGCTTTTCTGTCCGCAGGACATCTGCTCACTGAATGTTTTTTGTTTTTGGCAACATTCTTAATAAAATCTAGAGACTGTTGTGCATGGAAATCTCAGGAGATCAGCAGTTACAGAAATTGTCAAACCAGCCCATCTGGCACCAACAATCATGCCATGGTCTAAATCACTGAGATCACATTTTCCCCCATTCTGATGGTTGATGTGAACATTAACTGAAGCTCCTGACCCTTATCTGAATGAATTTATACATTACACTTCTGCCACACGATTGGCTGATTAGATAATCGCTTGAATAAGTTGGTGTACAGGTGTACCTAATAAAGTGCTCAGTGAGTGTACAATCACAATGTGCACATTTTGGTTTTTACTCTATAACTGTCTATTGATTTGTTTATTAAATTATTGTGAATGATGACTAATTTAATGAGTCAAGATTGTGGAGTTGAATCATTTGAGACATCAAAAAACATCTTGCAACTAATCACGTATCCACATACCATCCTTGACACAGTGTTTCATTGGTAACCTCTTGTGAACTCTCCCATTTTCTGTTCACAATGTGTAATAATATGACCTTTTTGTAAGTTTTTATTTCTTTCACTGCCCAGAGGTTGCACAATAAAAAGACATGACTGTTAAAGGTGGGTTGTGAAGGAATTTTTTTGGCCACAAGGGTTCAGTAAAAGTAAAGCTACTTGCTTTTCATTGCACTTGATCTGTGGTTTTGTTTGTTTGTCCACCTCAATATGATCCAGTGCAGTACACCATCTGACATGACAATATTAGTACTTGATTTGCCAACACCTTCTCTGTTTGATTGCTTTCAGTTATCAGTTTTGTTTTCCCCTGTTAGTATGTTTGCTTTGTATATACTGTATGTTTATTTTACATATGTATATGTTTGCATGACTTGTCTTGATTGTGGTATTAAAGAAAGCCCCTATTGTTGGTGTGCGTGCGTGTGTGTGTGTGTGCATTCTTGCAGGTATGCCAGCCTATATTTCTGCTGTGCAGTGGAGGAGCAGGACAATGAGCTGATTACACTGGAGGTCATCCATCGCTTTGTGGAGCTGCTGGATAAGTACTTTGGCAGTGTGAGTCATTCCTCGCCACCACCCCTCTTTCATCTGTAGGGTTGGGAATTGTAGGGAATTTTACGATTCCGGTTCTTTAACAGTTACAGTAACGATTCCAGTAGTTTTTTTTATTACCTTTTATTAGTTTTTTAAGAACCGGCTCTTTTGAATAACTCTTTAGGCAATCAAACTATACTGGAAGTGTGTATGTTTCGCGCTGTAGATTCAAAAGAGCCATTGTCTTGATGAATTGTGTCCACCCATAAAATAGAGTCTGCATCTGATGTGGCTCAGGTGGTAGAGTGGGTTGGCCACTAATCGCAGGGTTGGCGGTTCGATTCCTGGCCCCTGTCAGTGTATAACAGGATGTGTTTCAGCCGTATCTATGGAAAATTGCATGCTGGAGAACTGTTACCAGAACTGACAGTCACGAAGATCGTACAAATCCGATATTTTGTAAAGAATGGAACCAGTTCTGAACAAGAACTTGAACCGGTTCTCGGTTCCCATCCCTATTCATCTGCCCTCTCGCTTTCTACTATTCTCTCTCTTGATTTCATAAATCACACCACAGCAACACAAAACCTGTGAAATTCTCTGTACTTTCCATTCTTTTAGCTTTTTTTCCATCTGTCCCCTCTGCTTTTTAGTCTGTCCTATTCCTGCTATATCCTTTTTGGTTGCACTCTTGAGTAATTCTTACAAGACACCTTATAGATTCCTCTGTGTTGATATTATATTCAGTGTGTCCTTTGCTTTAGAAAGTCAGTTATTATTAGTATATTATTAGGGGTAATTCACTTGTGCTCATACGTACATCATAATGTTTTATTTTTATGGAGGATAGCATCCACTTTATTCCTTCCATTGACCACATTTACATGCACATATTTTTCCTATTAAGGTTCATATTTTTCTCAATCCTTAGTCCTTACTGAATAAGAGGTTTATATGCTCTACTGTGATTGGAATATTCCTGCATATATGATTAAGTTTAGGAAAGATGTTTGATAACAATGTTAATTTTTGCAATTTCGTTCTATGGCGTTAATGACGCAGAAATGAAACACTTCATCTTTAAATATTTGTTTTTCTGTGATATATTGTTTGGAATTAAATTTTATTGATTGATTGATTATTAATTGCAAGAATTATTTGTGATAGCCTTAGAAGCACAAGGCGAAGTGGGTCAAAGATAATTCATCACTATGGTATCGTTTTCCAGAAGAAATTGTGTTGAATTAAAAGCTGTCAAAGAGTTGCATTATAGCCATTTAATTTCCAGCTGTTGCTTAACCTAATAAATTGTTCTAAATATTTTTTTTTTTTATAAAGAAAATTAAATGTTAATTGAAAAATATAAATAAATTTTCTTCTGACATAAATATTGTAGTGGGTGAAAATATTGGCTGGGCAAGTGCAAATCCTAACCGTGCATTCAGACCAGAGGCGTCGAGAGCGTCAAATCGACCGGATGTCATTAATTTTCTATGATTAGGATTATGGTAATGAGCTTTGACGTGGTTCGGCAGCAACCTATTGGAATATAGAAGTGCTCCACTCTAGCGAAGTCTAGAGAACACAACCATGTAAACTTTGGTTACCACCAAACATTAGTTTCCGGAGACAAAATGGAGGAGAAACTGATTATTGCCGTGGCATCTTTTCCCGTAATATTTGATCTGTCCGTGTTTGCTTACAGGGATATAAATAAAATAAAAACACGATGAGTGGACAAAGGTGTCTGAAATTGTTAGTGTGCCAGGTGAGTTGATGAAGTGGATATTATGGTTTTATATAATAATATATAAAAATATTTAATGAGGATATACGCTACTTGTGATATGTCGTCAAAAAGATACCGGTCGTCATGTCAGATGTTTTGCGGCCCCTTTAAATATAGTTCACAAAACCAAGCATTCGAAAAAAAAACAAGCATACGAACGTTGCGCCTTTTTCAAATACGTCAGAGTGTCCATGAATTTTCGATAGCGTTGTTGGCAGGGCAGCCAGAGCGAATTTTCCTGTGCATGTATTAAACAAGACCCTTGTTTCTCATGTCCCTACTGTGTGTGTCTGTGTGTGTAGGTTTGTGAACTTGACATCATTTTTAACTTTGAGAAAGCTTACTTTATCCTGGACGAGTTTCTAATGGGGGGAGAAATTCAGGACACATCCAAGAAGAGTGTGCTCAAGGCCATCGAACAGGCTGACCTTCTACAAGAGGTTTATGTTTGTCTTTTATTTTATATTTTATTATATTTTTGTGGCTCATTTTCCCTTCATTTACTCTGAACTCTTAGCATGACCTATTGTAAGCTGCCTAGTAAAGTAATCACTGCATTGTGTAATGTACACACTGTGAGGTGACTGAAAACCCTTCTCAACTTTTCTCCGGACAGGAGGATGAGTCACCCAGGAGTGTCCTAGAGGAGATGGGGCTAGCCTAGTACTAGTTTCCAGTGCATTGAAGACCGATGAATTTCGGTACTACTGAGACAAATGGGAAAATTAGTCCAAATGGTTGGCAGAGGAGATGAAAATAAGGGGAAAAAGGGGTAGGTGGGGTTAATTTGGGTACTACTGAGACCAGCATGTGATTGTATTTCTATCCCAACCTGTTTTGTCTTTCCATTTTTAAAATGGCTGCTTTTAGTAAGGATCTTCTCTTAAGAGACAGTGAAGAAGCAACAAAGATAGACACTTGAATTTAGCAAACAGAGATATATTTGGAAAAAGAAGTTTTGATTGTACATTAAGCTTTGCCATTTTAACAACAGGTTAAACAATCGCAAATTTTAGTTTCTAAAAAAAAAAAAAGATTATTGTTGCATTGATCAAGTCACTTTTTAAAAAACGATCTGTAGTAGTTGAAACCACAATTTAAATCTTCCAAAATACCATTGCTAAACATACTTTAATATAGCTGCTCAGGAAACAATGACATTGACCATTCAGCCATGTTTTTTGTGTGAGATGCAAATATTTTTACTTGTGCCACTTTAAATAACTGCTGTTTCAGCATATGGACCACATGTAAATCCTTGAAGGTTTGTCTCCTGTAATTTTGTGGTGACTGTACCAGTGCGATCATATCCTCCGTTGCACAATCAGCCACTTTATGAGTTTTTCTAATGGGTCAATTTTAAGAATGTAAAGAATTAAAGAATATATTCACCAAATGGGAGGAATCTTAAATATACATTTGAAATGGCTAGAATACTGAATAAACTATTTTGTCAAGTTTATTCATACTGTTCTATCCCTTTGAGCGACAAAAGTAAAATGTCTGATTGTTTATCTAACTACGAGAACAGGACACAGAATCTAAACCCCCAAATGGCCCCTAAGCTATTTCCTGTTTATCTTGGTCTACCCTCTGCTGTACAAAGATGGGTTTCTTACAGTAATGAATAAGGGAATTATTGTAGCTTGTTTAAGATAACAAAAGAGTACTTTGATATTGGGTGTGATTTTATTTACATAGCTTTTTAAACAGGTGTGAAACACTTTTTAACAAGTGAATAATTCAGCATGAGGGCATGTATTACCTGTGTAAAATCAGTCAGGTAACTAAAACAGAATTGTGTATGAATGCAATTTTGTAATTAAATAAAACAGAATTTTATCCTAAACTTCAGAGTATACTGAGTTTTTATCCTTGTTTTCATGTTTTTTCCCTGATTATTTTCATTAGAAGATTTTTTGTGAGTGTAAATAAAGTGTGCAGACTCATTAGAATATTGCTTTACTCCTTAAAGCACTTTTGCGTTAATTTTTTAACAGCTACTTTCTCTTCTGCGATGCAAAAATAAGCCATGCATTGCATACTAGAGACATTACATATCATGCTAGCTACTGTACAACACTCATGTCAAAACAACATGGTAAACAAACAGATATTTATAAAGTAGGTCTTCACGTCATATTTATAATAAAGAATCAACATGAATAAGCATGATTTGTTTTTCCATCAACATGGCAGCTAGTATGAATAATAACCTCTGTCTCACCTAAAGCAGCAAAGTTCAACACTTGACCCTGCATCATATCTGTAATCATGTGCTGTGCCCATCGACAATGTCAGTCAACTTAAGATGCTTTTCAAAAGTCAGGATACAATTCAGCCTAACATGTTAAAGGAATAAATCTGATGAATAAATGAACATTTTTCATTTAAGTCATCTCAGTGCAAGCTTGTTTTGAGTTGATCCACGGTACTTACAGATGCCACAACTTCAAAGGTTGATACAACTTGAATAGAATAGTTTTTAATTCTACCAAAATGTCATAAAAATGGTTTGTTTCATGAATCAAACTACTTGTTTATTATTCTAAAAAAAAAGTTGAATATTTTTAGTAACAAAGACATTTTCTCTGCATACACAATCGTTGTATAATGTTGCTCTGTGCCACAGATCCAGTGTCTGCTTTTCTCAGCCCATTCTCTCAGTTATGGGGAGCTGTAACATGGAGCAGTTTGTCTGCATAAGTCAGTGAATTGAAGATTTCACCCTGTATATCATGTCATGGCCAGTGGAAGACTAGTCTTATAATCCCTCTGCCTAAACACGTTTTCTGATAAAAATTTTTTTAATGCAATGTGTATTAACACATGAATCAACCGCATTTCACTCAATCGAATGTTGGCCTCATATGAAGCATGAAATGCTGTTAATTGACAGACAATGTCTGTATCTAAAAGGTAATTGGCTCTTTACCTGAAAGATGGGACTTCCTTCCTACATCCATTGACTGTTGAGTGATAGAGCTTCTTGGTTGGGTCTTCCAATTTTTTCCATTCTTTTAAATAGAAGTGACTTGTCTCTGGCCTCACAATCTAGAACTACAATGCCCATCATGCACTAAGTCTCCTCAGGTTTGCACACTTTTACTAATTTCTCGCAATACAGGGAATGTAGAAGTAGTAAAAGACAAAAGCAATGTTACTTTATTTAAAAAGTAACTCTTATATTATGGTCTAAGATAAAAAAAAAAATATTGTGTTACTTTACTCGTTACTCGAAAAAGTATTATGAATATGTAAAGTTTATCATGTTAACCCCAACACCGTTTAAGAGAGATAATAAGAGAGATGGTGAAGTGAGAGAGAGGTTAGGTTCTGGTGATACTGAACAGTAATCCTTAAGATGATCTCCAGATAAATTACTACAAATATCAATACAAATGTTAAAATTCAACATAGTGTTGAGAGGGTTACTTTTGAGATGTATTTCACTACAAATTACTGAATACATGTTGTAAAATGTAATTTGTAATGTATTCCTTTAGATTACTCAAGGTCAGTAACGTATTCTAAATACTTTGGATTACTTCTTCAGCACTGGTAGATTTTTTTTCACTTGTTTTGACCATAAAAACTCTGCCAGTACAGTAAGACAAAATAAATATGTTAAAAATATGTTCTCTATATAAACCTAACTATCTTATGCAGTGTTGTTTCTAAAATAAGATTAATCAAATCTTGATCTTGTTTTAAGGATTTTTAAATATTTTTACAGGAAAACAATAAAAAAATTATCAAGAATATGAGTTTTGCCCTAATATCAAACGCCTTACTAGAAAAAAGAAATTATGATCCAACGTCAATTTTCTTGATAAAATTTTTTACACAAGGTTTATTTCTATTTCTTATACTCCAAACTTACTTCAAACTTACTTCTCTGTCTGCTCGTATGAATAAGAAAGTGTTTCACTGCTGTTCAAATGCACTTTGGATCGCATCATTTATATGTATAAATGTTTTTCATCTGAAAGGACTAAATATTAAATTAAACAAATGCAAAGTAATCTCTTCAGTAATCAAAATATTTTTCAATGTAACTATTGTAATTACCATTGATTTCAATTGTAACTGTAGTGGAATAGTTACTAGTTTTGTATTTTAAAAATGTAATCCCGTTACATGTATTCCGTTACTCCCCAACTCTGAACATAGGACACATCCAAACAACATCTAGGAAGAAGTTTTTGTCGATATTCAACAGATTTTTTTTTTTTTTTATCCTGTCACAACTGACTCTCACTAAGTGTAATATCAAAAATAAACAAAGGAATTTTGTTCAGTTGATTTTTTGCATTCTAAAATAAGCTATATCCAGTACAGCAGCTTGGCCCCACCCCTTTGATTACCCTCAGAAGAGCTCTGAAAACTGCTGACAGCTCCACAGACAGAAGCAGATGAAGGAAAAGCCTTAAACACTGTTTGCTGACCATAATCACAGTATCATAACCAACCTGATCTTTTGCACTGAAAATAGTCCTATATGGCACATCGCCTTCTGTCAACACTTCATCTTCACCACAAAAAGAGGCCTCTCCAAAGGCTGACAGATCTTGGTATTTGAAGATGCCGAACAAAATGATGAAGCAAGAATTTTGATTTTGAACCTGCATCAAAATGGCACTATTATGGTCCAGGGATCAGAGCCTGCTCTCAAAGTTTTCATAGAAGGTTTTGAACAAATGAAACACTGACACTGTCTGATGAAGATCCCATTCGAGATGGCAACAAAGAAAAGAATATTAATGCCTCTCCCAAACAATAGTTCAAAAGAAGATGATGACTGCAGTGACTATAATTTCATCTCCAATGTCGATAATGAAAGACAATTTTTCCCTTCTGGAGGTAGAGGTATTGGAGCTAAAATACAATAACAACATGGAACAGCTGACAAATTACATCATGAATTTATTACAAGAGATTGAATACCTAAAGAGATACAGAAAGGAGATTACAAAGGAATTTCAGCAAACTAAAGAAGACCCGAGAGAAGTAAAATAAACTTTTGGAAGACAATTAACCAGATTAAGGCAGAAAAGCAGAAGGAACTCTTTGCCTTGAAATCAGAAATCCACACCAAAGATTAACTCATCAATAATCTGAAAGTACAGCTCAACCCTGTTTCAGCACCCAAATAGTCTCCTGCTAAACCAGTATCCAGGGATGCTCACTGAAAATCCCCAACCTGAAGAATCACCAGTGCAGGAAGAACTTCACTCCTCAACTGATCCACCAGCCCAAATCCACAGTTCAGCTCCAGAGGATCCCAGAGAAACACAGGCTCTTATCCTGGCTGATTCAAATAGGAAATATATCAAGAGAACCTCTTGTTACCAAACATGAAAGTCCAGAAAATGTGATGGCCGAACACAAGAAGTGCTTTTCAGATCCTTTCTGATAAACATCTAAATGAAATATACAGGCACATTATAATCCACACAGGGACAAATGATTTGAGGGCCACCAAAGGGCATGTGGCTCCTGTGCTCAGAGAGGTGGCCATCAGAGCCACACAAAGGTTCCCAGAGGCAAAAATAATCCTGTCCATGTTACTAGAATGCAGTGATGTACCATTCCACATCATTCATAGAAATAATGTGGAACTCTCCAGAAACTGTGCACTTCTTCCAAATGTTCATATCACCCATCATGAAGATGTACGGGATGTACAATATTAGCAACAAAATACTTAAACTCTTTTGGAGGAGTACTGTCAGGAGTGGGCCCTTACAGTCAACCTGGAAAAATCTGAGTCATGGTATTCCAGAAGAAGGCCAGATCTAAGTTAAACAAATACCAGTTCTCAGAGGAGAGGTCGTACAGCACAGCACCAGCTACAGTTCCCTATCTGTCACTCACTCGAAGTTGTCGAAGAGTTTACACTAGGAGTCACCCTTGGGAGCCCAGACATATCTGGTATTTGAGAAAAGGCTAATTGGCGTGTTTTCTTCTTCAGAGCAGCAGATGCATTCACTGAGCTGAATGCTTCCTGTCGTTCCATTCACATTTCCCTCTCGCTAAAGCTGCTGGATCTACGGCGCATTACAGAGGTTCTCCCCCTCACACACTACGGTTGTGTCGAGCAACACCCCTGGGCGTGTTTGGGTGCTACCCACGCTGAGTCAGCGTGCGTGGATGGTTAGTGTCCTCATTGCGAGGACATGACCATGGCTATGTTGCTGTCACGGCTCGCCTTCGTAAGAGGGCAAGCCACCCCAGTGGCTCCCCGACTCGGTCCTTCTACCAGCGGGTATTAGGCGGGGTCAGTTAGCACTGGGGGTGATATGGGGACATCAATGGGAGCTTCCCCCACAGACCACCCATTCCCCGCTCGTATGCTCCGACCGAGATCTGGAGCGAGGTTGCCGGTCTGTCTCACTGCAGGCCCGCAATCTCGTTCAGAGCTCGCAACAAAGTTGAGTTATCAATTGCGGCATTGGAGAGGGGCTCTTCATGTCTGATGCTGAGGACTCGGCTGGACTCCCACCCTCGGGTGTGGCAGCTCAGTCGCAGGCCGACGCGGAGCGGACGGCCCTACTTGCCCGGGCATCTGCGAGTTTGGTAGACACCATCACTCAGGCCAGGGCCCCCTCAATGAGGCATCTCTATGGCCTGAAGTGGCATCTGTTTCCTAGGTGATGTTCTTCCCGAGGCGAAGACCCCCAGAGATGCGCAGTAGAATCAGTGCTTTCCTTCCTGCAAGAGAAGTTGGAGGGACGGCTGTCCCCCTCCACCTTGAGTGTTGCCACTATATCGGCGCATCACGATGCAGTGGACGGTAAGTATTTAGAGAAGAAACTAAATTTGATTATCAGGTTCCTGAGAGGCACGAGGTGGTTAAACCCTTCCAGGCCACACCTTGTTCCCTCATAGGACCTCTCCGTGGTCCTTCGGGTCTTTTGAGCCTCAACTCATTGTCAACTCATCGACACAACGTTGAGTGAGTGACAGATAGGGAACGTCATGATGGAGGGAATGTCATGATGGAGGGAACGAGACGTTGTGTCCCTCTTGCCACAACACTGAACCAACTGCTGAAATGGCCGGGTCTTTGGCTCGGCTCCTCAGTGCGAAACCTGAGTGTGTGTTTGCAAGTGGCACTCCTTTTATACCCATATGTCTGGGGAGTGGCATGCAAATTCCACACACCAATTGAGGGCTTGAGACGAAGAACCATATAAGTCCATATTTTCAAATTTTGAATAATAACATTTTTTTAATTTGGACTCTGAATATTATATTATTATTATTTTTTTGACTTGAAGATAGACAACAAAAGCTTCACAATTCTAATGAGATAAGATTTTTTAGTATCAATCTTAAAAATAAAAAGTTAGAGTAATTTACATTTCTGGAATGTGGAAGAACAGTATATGTCCAGTTAATGTGGAATAACAGTATAAGTCCAATTCATCATATCACTTTAAACCACTGGAGATTTGATTCCTTTATCTTAGTTTTAATACAGTAACAGAACCTTAAAGAAAATATTAAGCATTTCTTTCTTTCAATTTCTTTTATTTTTTTGCCAACGTAAATCACAGAACAAAAACACGGACAATACAGTACGAACAATGAACAATACATAGGCCTACTTATATTGCAGAAAATAGACATCAGTACAAACAATAAACCGTACATACAATCAACAATACATACAAACAATAAACAACAGTAATAACTGTAAACAATACATATTTACAATACAGACATACATCATCATCATTCCATGCTATGGTTCCATATGCTAGTTTACCATTTTATAATACATTTCATAAATCACCCCATTCATTCATTTACTAAATAAATAACTATATATTCCTATTATACAACATAAGATAAGGCATACAAGATAAGCTACAACTACTATTATGATTAATTTTACACAATATACACAATGTACCCCACCTTACCCTGCACATGACCTACACATACCAGGCTACTCTTCACATTCTAATGTCCCATAAAATGCTTGGGCCTCCGCTGGCATGTAGGCTAGCATTTTCATAAGATCCCGGTGCTTCTCCTTCTTGACGGGCAGAGGGTCCTCGTAAGCACGAGCATACGTGGTGGAGAACAAGGGAGCTGGAGGTGGTTGATTCTTCCTCTGTTTGGTGATCAGCCAGGTCTTCCATCCCTCGTAGAGGCTGTGGCTCCCTTTTGTGTGGACACACCATGGATCAGCAGCTGAAATCATTATTCAACAAGAAATTCAATAAAGATTCTTCTTTCACGCACATATCCCCAACACTGTTAATCTCAGAAAACCAACTCTTTAGTTTTTTACCTGTCACTTTCAACCACATCATGGATGTGATTAGCAAGCCAGGTGGACGCTTTAATGTTGCATCAGGGAGCTGCCTGAAGTCCGCACATTTCATCTCAATTACTTTGAATGGATGCTGCTGCCTTGCTCCACGGATCATCTCGGCGACATCGCTGGGGGTGTGGAGTGTGGACACCTTACGCCTCTTGTCCAGCGTGGCAAAGGAACGGTCACAGGGAAGGAAGGAGTGACCAGACACCATGAACTTCTGCTCTATCTGACTGAAGTACCCTCTAGATACTGAGCAGGGCCATGAGGTTTAGGACTCGCCAGTTGTTGTTCTGCCCACAGCATCGGTCACTATAGATGACGAGCTTCCGTTCCTTTGCCTGGACAAGGGGATCGAAAGATGTTTCTGCCCACTTCAAAAGACAGCTTGCCACCTCGATGGAACCTCTGTGAGCTGATGCCCTCATGCCAGAGGCACATTGTAGGAGGATTGTCAGTGCCCATCTCCTGGATACAGAGGTTGTAGTTGGCCAGCTGTCGTTGATAGTACACGTTGGAGTGTGTCAGGTTTGGCGTGAACACTACCCCCTGCATGTCGATACAAATGACATGGCAGTCATCATTGGCTTTGGCCCTCGCTGTGTCAGCCTGCAACTGGGTGTACGCTTTTTCAGCTTTCCGGTGGTGAAGCTCACTCTCGGCTGCGATCTTCAACCTCTCTCCATCTGTTGTAGCAGCTGTTAATTTTGAGAACAGGGCGTCACATTTCGTACAAGTGTCACTTCTTGGCTGCCCAAAACTGAGGTTCTGCTGCTTGAAGAGGTCCCTATAGAGCCAGAACTTTGCAGTGGATGTTGGATTGTTTTCCTTGTACAGGCGGAACATGCGGAGCAGGTTTAAATCAGGGCTCAGGTACTCCCTCTCCACATCTCCCTTCATCCGTGAGTAGTGGTTCGGTTGGCGTGGGAAGCTCAAGATATGCTCTCTTATCCCCTCTCTCACTGCAGGATGAATGCTATGAGGCCTAAAAAATAAACAATGAACAAGGGAAATATAATAAACTATGCTGGTCTGTTTTGCACAATTGCATTGTTTCTGTGACCATAAATGTATAATTCTAAACCTTCTTCTAAACTATAGGATTTTGTTTTTCACATACAGTCATTAAAGGGATACTTCAGGATATAGCATTAAGCTTTGTATCATTAGAAAACCGAATTATTTTTAGTATTTTCGAATTACCATGCTTTCCTCCCTCATATCCCCTGAGATGAGAGATTTATGTATTTTTTGTCTGGAAAAATCCTCCGATGACATAAAAATCATCATTGTTTACATGCACACATTTTGTTTCAATCTAACTGAATTTATTCCGATTTGTGAATCTGAATGTAGTGTTTACATGAATGCCAAGCATGTGATCGATTGATGTGTGCGTTTTAGCATTGCAATCTGGGAGTTGTTGTCTTTCATCCCCATAAATCAAAAATAAATTTTCTGGCTTTTCTCAGTCTAGAAGGCTCCAAATTCAAAAATAATTTCACATTTGTACTACATAAATGACCCATTTTAAATACATTAATCTTTCCAGAGCTGAAGTATCCCTTTAAGATCCACATGTTGTAATGATACAAAGAATAATCATACATTACATTTGCATAGCACTTTACCTCTGATATCGATCTCAAAGTGCAAAAATATGTTTCCTGACTGGGCAACAACAGTGAGCTGAATCCTAACCATTATGGTACGTGCACGCTGGCGTTATAGGGTGGAAAGGCACCCGACGCCTTATAATGCCAGCGTCCAGTGCACCATTAGACCAGGGAATGTTGTAGGGCAACGGATGCTGACAATGGTGCAGCTTTAAAAACTAACAGGACGAGAGCATGAGGTCCTTCAAGATTTTTTTTTTTACTTACCTGTTCTTATGTTTTCCTCTGAAGTCCTCTAATGGAGACCTGACTTTATCTACCTGCTCTGTTCCCTCAGACTGACTGCCTAACTTTTCTTGAATAACCTTTTCAAAGATAAGTAACTTTAAATAAATATGTTATGGACAATGTATCTAATTAAAATCATGCATGTAATACAATATTAACAAACGGAAAACGCTAGGCTATATAAAACTTGCCTGTAGGCTGACTGTTGGTCAGTTGAAAGACTGACATAAATGTGAGCTTACAAACAGCAAGTCTTTGGCCTCCTTGTTGCACATGGTACTTGAAGGTGTACTTCCTCTTAGTTATCTCAGTTTCAGGCCCACGTGGTCGTCTGCGACTCACCTTGTGCTAGAAGTAAAAAGACATGAAGTAAAAAGACATTTACCATAGCGTAGCAGGCTAGCCATAGTGTAGAGCTGTCAAGTTAAGGTCATTAAGTATGTGAGTAGGCTTTGGTTAGGAGAATGAATAAGCCATGTGTATGCCTTTTAGGGCACCAAAGCTGTGGTCTGTAATGCACTTGGTGGCCTACTTGATGCCGATCATCCTTCATCCATCCTCACAAAATTTAACATTTACAGTGATCAGGCACATGTGCAGTCTTAGTGAATTGAAGGCATACAGTAATATTCAATTCACTGGTTATTTCATGGGCCTACATTGTGATGCATTGCATACTGTTGACATGATATGGTCATGAATTGCTTAAGTTAGCCTACCTGCTCCAAACCAGAGAGAATGATAGCCTGCTGCCTCTCATAAGAGACAGCATAAAACTCTGTGAAGAGCTGGAGTTTTCTTTGTTCTGTTAGGCTTGAACACTGCCTGGGACACGTCTCATTGCACACCTTGCCCTTAACAAAAACAAAGTCACATTAGCTGGGTTTTTTTTTTTTAGCTATAGAACACTAGAGCTATTAGCAGCTATTAAGGTTACTAGCTAGAATATATAACAGCTTACACAATCAATGCATTTTTTTTATTATTACCTTTTATTTATTTATTGTATTTAATGAGTAACAAACATAGCATAGCATACAATATTACAAAACAAAGTGTTGAATTAAATGGTAACAGGGGATCCAAAAAATATATCAAAATATTTTAAACACGTCAATTACTTTTTTTTTTTTTTACCAATTTCAGTGAAGACATAAAGCAATCAAAGTCTAATTTTCTTAGCTTTCATTTCGACCTATTCATGACTTGATTCAGCTAAACAGTCCGAGCTGTATGAACATTAGTATAACGTTAGATGCCCATATGCCCCCTGACTGTAACCAGCTACGTTACAAAGTAACTGGCCAGCCAGCTAACATTAGGGACATCAAACGCAGCTAAAATGTTTCGATTAATTTATCCGTGGTTATAAGGAGTAGTCTACAGCATTCATTTCGACCCATTCATGAATTGATCCGTTAAACGGAGTGAGCTATATGAATAAACTGTAGTAGACGACGCCCAGTAGCCTACACGCCCCTCTGACTGTAACCGCAAAAGTTAGGTAGATACTTTGTATAGGGTTCTTTCACTCACCTCTTTCGGTGGACTTTTTCCTCGTTTTTGCTCTCCTCTCCGGTTCACATATGGTTTCCCAGCATCCCTCAAAGACTTCCTTGCTCTGTCCTTCCAGTCATTCATGTTCGCTCTCCTTTTTTTGCCGAGGTTTTGCCTTTTAATGTCCGCAGCGGACATGAAAGCAACCGGCGTCTCCATTTTTCGTTAGTGGACATAAACGGTTTTTCCGCGTGAGACTATTTTAAAATTTAAAATACAGAGTTTTGGTCGCGCGAACACCCCCCCAAAGTGATTATGTATACAAAGTGGCACACATACATTCAAGTCACATGGTTATCTCAATTTTTGTTTTTTTGGACTTATACGGTTGTTCGTCGCATGAACACAATTCTCATTGGCCTTTTCTCAAAGATCAGAGATGTCTGGGCTCCCAAGGATGACCCCTAGTGTCAACTCATCGACACAACGTCTTGTTCCCTGGAGGTTACATCAGTAACCATGACGTTATCTGGGCATGAGATCAGTGCATCTGGGGGTTTCGGTATTTCTGTAAAAGCATTTAGTGAAAAAGCTTGGAGGGCATTTTATGTAATTAAATCATGATTTGGCCATATGATATTACCAATTAAAACATGGATTAAACAATCATACAACTCAATCATTAAAGCAATTCTATTATTTGGATGAACTGCAGTAGAAGAAATTCAGCTGAAATTTTTTAATAATATTTTGGGGGTACATAGAGGCACTTCCAATACCAGCTGCAAAACTGAATTAGGCTTATATCCCCTAAACATTGAATTACAGAATAGATCTGTTCAATTCTGGCATCACCTCCATCAGTCTAATCCAGAATCTATAAAATATAAAGCCCTACTCACCAATAAGATCCCACCAGTGTCTCATTCTCTGAATACACTGGCTCTTAAACCAGTTAATGAAACTCAACCCGTTTAACTCCAGGTACAACTTTAAAATCATTATTGAAGACATTGACAAAAATCTAAAAGATACTCATGATAAAACATTAAAAACTCAATTTGACCTCTAAAACAAACTCCAATGTTATTCTGCCCTAAATAGAACCACAAAATTGGCAAACTACTTATCAATTAAACAATTTAAAGAGAAAAAACTCCTTTCAAAATACAGATTAAGTGATCATGATCTAGCAATAGTGAGAGGAAGACATAAGAAAGCCTGGAAACCAAGAGAGCAGAGAATATGCAGACACTGTGTCCAGAATCCAGAATCGGTCTGTCTTCGCCGGCCAAAGGTGGTCAGCGCAGACCACAATGATCTGCCCAGGTCTGTCAGTCCTGGGCGAGTCCCATCCAATTGTGTCCCAGATCTTGTCATAGCGAGTCGCGCCATCGTGTTGCAGGGCGCCCGCGTGGCCGCTTGATGTCGATCGGCAACCAGACGGTGACGTCGCGTGTCCATCTTTCGTCCGTCCGCCTCATCAGGTGCCCAGCCCAGCGCTTCTTGGCCTTGTTGGCCAGGTCCACCGCATCGGCCACCCTGGTCATGGCCCGCAGCTGCTCGTTGCGGACGTGGTTGATCCTTTTAACCCCGACCATGCGGCGCTCGATTGCGCGTTCAGTCACGGCCAGCTTTTGTCGGTCGGCCGCCGTCGTTGCCCAGGTCTCGGCCCCGTAGAGCATGGCCGGCAGGACGGTGCTGTTGAATAGGGCGGCCCTGATGTTCAGGTCGATGGCTCTGTTGGTGGCCGTCTCGGCAATTGAGCCAAAGCTGACCCAGGCGGCTCGGCGTCGTCGTACCAGTTCTCGACCAATCTTGTGGTCGGTAGTCAGCTCCTGGCCCAAGTAGATGTATCTACCGACTTGCTGGAGCTGGTGCCGGCCGACATGAAGGGTAGTGTCGGCCACCTGGTCGTTGCGCATCCACTTGGTTTTGGCCAGATTGATTTTGAGGCTGCACCGAGCGCCAGCCTGGTTGAGCTGGTCGAGCCGCTGCTGTACATCGACTGCCGAGCAACCTATTAGCACGATGTCGTCGGCAAAGCGCAGGTGATTGAGCCAGCGGCCGTTGATCTTGATGCTGACCTCGTCCCAGTTGAGCTGCCGGAAAATTTGCTCGAGGCAGGCGGTGAAAAGCTTGGGCGAGATGGTGTCGCCCTGCTTGACCCCGCGGCCGACCTCGATGTTAAGCGGCCGGTCGAACAGGGTGATGGTAGTGGCGCAGTTGCTGTTCAGCTCCTGCAGCAGGGCCACATGCTCGTCCCCGATGCCTTGTTGTTGGAGGGCGAGCAGCACGGCGTTGATCTCGACCGAGTCAAAGGCCTTCTCGTAGTCGACGAAGGCCAGGACCAGCAGCATCTTATACTCCCTGGCCCGCTCGAGCAGCTGGTTCAGTACCTGCACATGGTCCATGGTGCTAAAGCCAGATCTAAATCCGGCCTGCTCAACACAGCAGACACTGTGACCTAAAGCAAATAGAGGATGAGAAATATTTTCTTCTCATCTGTCTCAAGTACCACACTTTGAGAGAAATGTTTTCCACCAAATTTGAAAAACTGAATCCATCATTCCTTATACTCAGTTATACAGAGAAAGGCCACTATACTGTATACTTGGAGAGGACGACAGCACAGCCACACTAGCTGCTAAATATGTCTGCCATTCACACATTTAGACATGATTAATTCACTGTGTACATTTTATTCATATTGTATATATTCTCCTATTTTGCATATACTATATATCGTTTTATTCTATTTAATTATTCTTATATTTAAATGTTTAGACTGTCTTTTTTTATTACTACTAATTGTTGTATTAATTGTTGTAGTTCACATGTTGAATTACTCATCCCAAATGTAAAAATAGCTAATAGGCTTCTGTTTACAGCCACACTCACACTTTCCCCTTTTCACCATGCTACTCATGTCACAGCTGCATACTGGGGAATCTAGAGAAGCAATCTCAATACCAACCAGCTTTTCCAAAGACTTTAGTACCAAACGATGATCTGACAGCATTAATCCATAACCAGCCCACAAACACACAACACATTGCTGTCTTTGCTTACTTCGAGACTGGAGCTGTTGTGCTAGCCCAATGCAGATGAATGAGAATCAAGTGAGTACAAAATAATATATCTATGTTTTTAATCAAAATACACTAAGCATAAAGAATAAATAACACTATCACAAGCAGTATATCCGAAGAAACCTCCCGCTGCACAAAAAATATAAATATACTCTATTTACGTGTGGCTCCCGCATTGGCACGTCTCATTCAGAAGTCATCATCCCTATGCCTATTCCATTGGAAGACAATTACCCTCCACACTGAAAGCTTCAGGTGGCTGAAAGTTGATATAGGTCAGTCAGAACTTTTTTTAATGGAAATTTTGTTTGTAACGACCCTACAGCACGGATTGTGTTCCCTTCGAAATAACCTGCGAAGGCATGATCAGCGCCAGGGAGAACACATCCAGACGCACTGAACAGTTGTAGGGGTAGGGTGCATTCTCGTTCAAGAAAGCATTTGACTGGACAAGGTTTCTCAACCTCTATGTGACATCATGGAGTCTTTTTAGCCAGAAGACAGAGACTGCAGATTAAGAAATATGCTGTTCTTCGTTACATGATGATTCAGAACTCTGCTTTCTGCGATAGCCCTGGAATAAAAGTTTCAAAAGTGCATGTAAATTGGGTCTGTGTGTAGTTACACTGGTAAGTTATTATAATTGCAAAGTTAATCAAACTTGTCTTTGAGATAACTGAAAACAATAGTCAGTGAATTAATCTTTGTGAAGTACATTTTATGGCATTGTTCTATGTGGTTGAGGGAGTTTGATAGATGTCCACCTTTCCCCCTGTTCGAGTCTTTTTGCATTGATCTGGCACAACACATCTCCACTGTAAGCCATATTTCCCTCTCTCTCTCTCTCTCTCTCTCTCTCTCACTCTCTCTCTCTCTTTCTCTCTTGCTTGTTTTCTCCCCACCTCTCTCCTGCCCTTCACACCTTTCTGTCTACCTCACTATTCATTTTTAATATCAGGATTTTACAGCTTTCACATTATCCTTATGGACAGTAACTCGCTATCCACCATAATGAGTGAGTCTCAACAAAACACTCCTTCTTTAAATAACCTTTCTTTATGTTTATACAGGCAACACTTGTGAGGTTTAGGTTAGCCTAAGTCATCTCAGGAGTTGGTGCCCTGTTGAATGCATCTCTAACACCATAAGCAATCTACTCATTAGTACATTGTAATTTTAATTTCCAGTTCTTTTTTCTGTATTAATTTTTTTTTTTAGCTTGGCCTTTAAATGATGATGTACGGTCATGGTATTTCTTCCTTTAATTATTTTTCTGATGATTGCCAATGTGAGCATTTAAAAAGATGGGCTTATCCTGGGAAAACATTTACTGGCAAATCTTCCCTAGAACTTACCACTTCCTTGATGAAATGTGAAGACTGCTCCAGACCAACAAGCTGATGGACTTGGCAGAGATTGTTTTTAGTGGAGGCAGAACATATGGCTTTCCATGGGTTTTCCCATTATGCTGATCTTTTTATTTTTTGTTTCAGTTTGGGGGGTGTTGGGTTTTGAGTCATAGAGAATGTTGGACAGATTTGATATTTGATCAGAGAACAAAGTGCATTTTCATTCCTCTGTTTTCCTTCAGGGGGAATGCATTACAAGAAATCGTGCTGTTGTGTGTGTGTGTGTGTGTGTGTGTGTGTGTGTGTGTGTGTGTGTGTGTGTGTGTGTGTGTGTGTGTGTGTTGGGGTGCAGGTGTCATCAAAATATAATGATTTATTTTTGACCAAGTGCAAATTCTGTGGTGTTATTTGTCAGTGTGCAAAATTGCCTGTCCATGCACAATTGAATATGGCATGCATTGTTAGAGGTATCTTTTTTATTTAATTGAATTGGGTGGCATTGTAGAGTCTGTAAGACTGAATTTGACAATTACTCTTCCCAGTGGCTTTGCTTGAGTAAGTGAAAATGACAGGATTGTCGGTGTGTGTTGGAGGCTGTGGGTTCTGCAGTAGAGAGGATGACTCACCTCTCAACCATGTGACTCATGAATCACTGCTCCTCCGTGGGCTGTGGTCTCCTCATCAACCTTTACATAAACTGTTTTTTCTCTTTCTCTTTGCTACCCCCTCACTTTATTCATTAGCATTATTATTGACTACCTTTCACCACTTCTCATTTTTTCTAGCCCTTTTTGTTCATTAAAATTTCTCTAGTCATTTCACTAGTCTGTTATTTTCTATCTTCGTTCTCTCCTCGAGCTTCTCTATCTAAATTCCTATTTTTCTGTTTTTGTTACGCAAACCATCATCTTGTCTCTTTTTATTTAATTTATTAATGGGAAATTCAAACTGTCATTCTTTGTTTGTCTTTCAGATCTTTCTCCTTCAGTTGCTGTTTATACAGTAGCATTTTTAATTGGAATATAGTAGAGGAGTACTATCTAGTAGTAGAGGAGAGAGGGTTAAGATTTTTAATGATCTTTTTATTTAAGTTTTCCTTGTGGCAAGGAGAAATGAGTTATGACAAACACACCTAATTAAATATAATTATTTAATTAGGCAATACTATCCCACTGCTATCAAATTAAATGAGAAGAATGTGTCTAAAGGGCCATAAAAATATGACCTTTGAAAAAAAGTGACACAACATGCTCCATTCTGTCACAAGAATATGTATATGATTGCCCTTTTAAATACATGTTCACATAGAAAAACTGTGGTGACACAGCTTAACCACTGACACATATTTACCCACTCTCCCTTATATGAGTGCCCTGCATTTTTTACTTTCAAGAGATGGATGTTTAAACATGGATGTTAGTAGTCCAATAAGGTGAAGATGAATAAAGTGGTGTTCAAGTTCAAGTCATCAAGAAATGTAAGAAGGACTGGAAGGGAAAACGCAAGGATTTGCAAAAGTGACACTGTCATTTAATCAAAAGTTGGGAACATTTCAACAGTGAGGATTTTAAGGTGCTTCCACATTAGCGCTTTTGGTGTGCACCCGGGTAGGGTTGCTCCAATACCAAAAGTTTGGCTTTGGTATGAGACCAGCCCTGGTACCTCAGTATCGATACTAAATCAATACTTATGCCTCCTACACACTACATGACTTTCAAAGACCATTCATACTACCATTCATACACAACTGTCTGTCTTGTCATGGAAGTCGTGGGGTTTTCAGATTACACGACAAATCCGTGACATGAGTGAACACATTACAAGACATTTCACTATTGACGAATCCCCGACGACTCTGTCTGGACTCCAAATTATGTTTCACAACAGAGCACACGTGAGAAGAGATACGAGATATGAAAACAAATGCATGATCATATGTTATGTATTTCAGAATATGATGTGTATATTTTTAAATGCCTAAAGGCATCTGTGACACTCTTCTCCACGGAGGGAAGGAAGACACAGGAAAACAGGCTTCAACTTCACTGGTAAGCTTTTAATTCGTGCAGTTACAGCTTCACAATCAGCTTTACATAACAACTCATAAGTTACTCAGACAGGCTTGGTCCGACTCTCTCTGTCGCTGGAGGTTCTGTGCCTGCTTTTTTATGCCGCTCTCTCCGTGCTCACTGGAATTAGAGACAGGTGTTAGACATAATTTAGCTCAGGTGCAAGCGCCCTTACCGCTTCCTTTCCCAGACAGGCGCTTGACCACGCCCCTGCTGCAACATACCCCCACTGCCTGACTCAGGCCGGGGCGCCATCCAGCCAGCCTACCACTCCCCCCCCCCATTTCTGGAGAGGAAGTCAGCGACAGCCATGTGCACCCCCGGTCTGTGGACCACCTTGAACTTAAAGGGCTGGAGGGCCAGATACCAATGGGTGATCCGGGCATTAGTATCTTTCATGCGGTGGAGCCATTGAAGTGGGGGGTGATCCAAGCAGAGAGTGAAGGCCCGCCCCAGCAGGTAATATCGGAGCGTGAGGACTGCCCACTTGATTGCCAGACACTCCTTCTCCATGGTGCTGTACTTCGTTTCCCTTAAGGAGAGCTTATGGCTGATGTACAGCACCGGGCGCTCCTCCCCCTCCCCCACCTGTGAGAGTATGGCCCCCAGCCCTCTGTCTGAAGCATCCGTCTCCAATAAGAAAGGGAGAGAGAAGTTAGGTGCATGTAAAAGCAGCCCCCCACAAAGTGCGACTTTAACCTGCGTAAATGCCTGTTGGCACTGCTCCGACCATTGGACCGGGTCTGGAGCCCCCTTTTAGTGAGGTCAGTCAGCGGGCTGGTGACGTCCGAATAATTAGGTACAAACCTCCTATAATAGCCAGCCAGCCCCAGGAACTGCCTCACCCCCTTTTTGGTCTTAGGTCTTGGGCAAGTCGCAATCACCGCGGTCTTGTCAATTTGGGGACGCACCCGGCCATGACCCAAGTGAAACCCCAGATACCGTACCTCCACACGCCCAATCGCGCACTTCTTTCGGTTTGCCGTGAGCACTGCCCGCCGCAGCGACCTCAGGACCGCCCTCAGGTGTTGCATGTGCCACTGCCAATTATTACTATAAATAATGATGTCATCTAAATAAGCAGTGGCGTAAGCGGTGTGTGGTCTGAGGATCTGATCCATGAGGCGTTGAAACGTGGCCGGGGCCCCAAACAAACCGAATGGAAATGTCACGAATTGGTGTAATCCAAACGGCGTGGAGAAGGCTGTTTTCTAACGGGATATTTGTGTCAAGGGAATCTGCCAATAACCCTTCGTTAAATCCAAGGTCGAATAAAACGGAGCAGTACCCAACCGATCGAGCAACTCATCAACACGGGGCATTGGGTATGCGTCAAATTTAGACACCGCGTTGACTTATCTATAACCCACATAGAACCGTACAGCCCCATCACTGTGAGATTCCTCTATTACGCCCATATCAAGCATCGCATCCAATTCCTCCTGAACTATTTTCTTTTTATGTTCTGGCCAGCGATAGGGGCAGCTACATACCACCACTCCCGGCTCGGTCTGGATGTGGTGCTGGATGATGTTTGTACGACCCGGTAGAGGGGAAAACACATCTGCAAACTCCTTTTGCAGTTCGGAAACCTCTGTGAGTTGACACGGTGAGAGGTGGTCTCCACAAGTGACCGGGGTGTTATGTTTGCAGTTTTTATTTACCTCCGGTCCGAGCTCCGCCCTCTCCGGAACTACCATTGCCAACATCACAGGGACCTCTTCCCTCCACAATTTCAGGAGGTTGAGGTGATATCGGTTGCCAATGTTCCACAAATTTTTCTTTATAAGCTTTCTTGATATCGCAGCCATGCTAGATGATGTTCCATTGCAGGTACATCAGGAATCCTCCCAATGAAACTACCTCTGAACTTGAGAAAAGGCCAATGTCAAGATGGCAGACAGAATTTGCATGCCCCGCCCCCGGACATACGGGTATAAAGGGGAGCGGAGGAGCGAATGTCAGACAGGTTTTCACTGAGGAGCTGAGAATAAGGTTACGGCGCATTACAGTGGTTGGGATAGTGACGTGGCAAGGGGAACACAACGTCTCATTCCTTCCATCGGAGAACGGAGGTTACAACAGTAATCATGACGTTCTCCTTCTGTCACTCAGTCGACATTGTGTTGATTGTAGTGACACAAGGGGTCCAACTTCAAAACGCCATGCACTACCCGTGTTACGTGACTGCCGAGCCAGGTGCAAGCAGGCGGCTGAGTGCTAGAAGCAGATGGGTCGGCTGCACGTAACCCTCCCCAATGTCCCCAATGAAAGGTGTGGGTGTGATAGGCTAGGCTAGGGGATAGTATCAACAACCCAATGAGCTAACCTCTGTTTGGAGACGTGTTCCCTTTCCGCTGTCCGCCAAACCAGACAAAGAGCTGCTCAGAGCATCTAAAGCCCAGTGTGCGGTCCACATGGATATGCAAAGCACGTACCGGACACAGCAAAAAAGAGGCTGGGTCTGCCTCCTCCCTGGGCAGCTTCGTTGAAGGTTCACAACCTAAACCCTGAAGGGGGTTGTAGGAACCTAGGGTACATGGCCGGTCATGGTCTTAGGATGAGGTGAGCATCTGCCGGGCCGAACTCCAGGCAAGTGTCGCTGACGGAGAACGCTTGCAGGTCCCCAACCCTCTTGATGGAAGCGTGTGCGATCAGGAGGGCCGTCTTCAAGGAGATGGCTTTGACCTCGACTGAATCAAGTGGCTCGAAGGGGGTCTTTGAAGGCCTGAGAGGACCACTGAGAGATCCCGGGAGGGGAACAGGCTTGGCCAGGAAGGGTTCAATCTCCAGGCACCTCTTAAGGAACCTGATAGTCAAGTCATGCTTACAAAGGGACTTGCTGTCCAATGCGTCGTGATGGGCTGCGATAGCAGCAACATACACCTTCAAGGTGGAGGGGGACAGCCTCCCCTCCAACCTCTCCTGCAGGAATGAAAGCACTGACCAAACTGCACATCTCTGCGGGTCTTCAGATCCAGAAGAGCACCAATTTGCAAACAGATGCCACTTGAGGGCGTAAAGCTGCATGGGGGAGCTCTCGCTTGGTTGATTGTGTCTACGACTGTAGGTGGTAGACCGCTTAAGTCCTCCGCGTCCAGTCCAGGGGCCAGACATGGAGGGTACAGAGGTCTGAGCGGGGTGCCAGCGGGTGCCCCGTCCCTGAGAAAGGAGGTCCTTCCTCAGGGGCATTTGCCAGGGAGGTGCTGTCACGAGGAGTGTGAGATCCGAGAACCAGGTCCGAGTGGGCCCGTAAGTCAGAGTGGGCCTCGTCCTCCCTGACCTTGCACAGCACCAGTGCAAGAAGGCTCACTCGGGGAATGCGTACTTGCGCAACCCCCGGGGCCAGCTGTATGCCAGCGTGTCTGTACCGAGAGGGTCCTCAGTTAGGGAGTACCAGAGAAGTGGGAGTTGTCTTGTGAGGCAAAGAGATCTATCTGTGCCCTGCCGAAGCGGCTCCAAGTCAGCTGGACCACCTGGGGGTGGAACCTCCACTCTCCGCTGAGCGAGACATGTCACAACAGCGAGTCCGCTGTTGTGTTGTGGTTGCCCGGGAAATGAGTGGCGAGCAACGACCTGAGTCGCAGCAGACTCCAAAGGAGGAGATGGCGGGCGAGTTGTGACATGTGACAGGAGCATTCTCTGCCGTGCCGATTTATGTACACTACCGTGGTGGTGCTGTCTGAACGGATCAAGACGTGCTTACCCCGAATCAGCGGGAGAAACCCCCGCAGGGCAAGTAGTACAGCCAACAACTCGAGGCAGTTTATGTGCCAATGCAGGCAGGGCCCCGTCCAGGAGCTAGCGGCTGCTTGCAAAACAAATCCTCACTCTTCAAATCTATTAGTTGTATGTCTCATGTGGTGTGGCAGTGGGAATTCGCTCCCTAGAACATCCTTCCTTCTTGAATGTCTTTGATTGTGTGCTGCAGTCCTAGTGAGACTACCAATGTGCTCAGTCTCACATTAGCAGAGACCCCTGCACTTCTTGCTTCCTCGTAACATGCTTTACAATTTCCCCTGCCTGCTATCATAATCCTTTTTAAAAGTAAATCTGCCCCCTGACCATTTTTAACATACTTTTGTCTTTTCAAATACATGTCTGAGAGGTGTGTCTGTATTTGCTCACATAAGGCATATCAAAGCCAAGAGAAAACTTGAACTACCATGTAATTATGGGGACATTCTGTGGCATTGATTGACTCCAGGACTCACGCCATTTGTTAGACTAATTGTTGATCAAACAAGCTAATCAAAGAGATCATCTTTGAAGTGTGTTCACAAATAGACTGTGAGTGTTCTTATCTAACCACTTTTGCGTAATACCAGTAATTGTACACAGAACTCCGTATTGTTTTTGTGCATGTAAGTGCTGCCAATTTAGTTGTTTTAGGAGAATTTTAAGTTAGCTCATTTGAAGTAATATAATTTGTATAGGATATTCATAGAACATTGTAGTTATAAAAAAAAATATATATATATAAATCAAACCAAAATTTAACTAAAAGGTAATTTGTTGCATTAAGGCTAGTTTAAATGTGCTATAGATGCAGAAGGCAGCATGTAGACAAATGTATGTGTATATCTGCAGTACAAATCTCACAAGCATGGTGTTTTCAAGAAGGAATTAAAAAGCACTTTTGATAAAAAATAGTCAACTTTATTTCTCTCTGTGTAGCAAAACTAGTCATCAACATATGGTTATTTACATCCAGAAAACAGTTTATTATCATACGTACAAGACACATCTAGAAAGGACATAAACATGACTCAATGGCATTTTACTTAGGTACACTAATCATTCATATTTTTTTAAATACTTTTTCAATGCTCATAAATGTCTTCAAAGAAGCAACACATTTTAGATGCAAGTTTACAGTAACGTGCAGACACTCCTATGTTTCAGTTTTTCTTGTCCATTTTCTTCCCCTAGCATCTGTCTGTGTGGAATGGAGAATGCATCTCCAGTAAGATGGAAAAAAACATTGATGTAAATCTAGATCAGTACCTTCCAATATGAACCATGATCAGTTTTGATAAGTAAGTAGATTGTCTATGCTATTTTGATTGAGCTCTCATTGGCCCAGTGATTGATTTAGCTATGCAACTTATGTAGGGACACTTTAATAATCCATTAACATTTGACATCTTTAAAACCACAAACAGGAAATATATATATCTATAGAGTAAATTTATATTGATCTATTTAAATTTTTTTACTTACCAAAATGCTTATCACTACTTTCCAGATACATTAAATAATGGTTATCGCTTATGAGCCCGAGAAACCTTTCAGCAGTTTTTGATGCTTGTCCAAAAGGGGAAGAGAGTGTCTTAAGGCAATTAAAAGTTGTGTTCAAAACAGCTTCTATGAAATAACCTTTGATTCATAGACATTTTTGGAATGTATGAACAGCTTTGTACCACCTTGCTAACTTTTTTGCATGAAAAAAACAGTGGTATAAACCCACGCAGAAAAAAATTCAAAATGCAGACAACATTAACAAAATAATTTTATGTACAAGACTTAGTGTGTTCTCTTTGTTTCACAAGGGAACCCACAAATGGAAAATGATCAAGCAGAATACTTCAAAGTACAGATAAAACATAATACATTTGGTGTATAGAATAAACAAAATGTATATTTCCACCAGTATGGCACTGTGACGGTTTAATTTTTATAAAGAATAAGTCATCTGTGTTCAGAATATGCAATCTTTAAAGGTGCATTTCAAATATTTTTTGTCATCTTTCTATTTTATGATCCATGACATTGACAACTAGGTTTTGAAACTAAAAAAACCACAAACAGATCAAAAGTTACTATGAGGTAAGGCTTAGATAATGGAGTTGCTTCCATAGTAATTGCAAGTATCTAAAAGTGCAAAATGCACTGAGATTCCAACTTAAACATCGTTATCTGGGATGGAAATATATTGTGTCATGCTATCAGGTATCTGCTCCTTTCTAAAGTCCTTCTTGGGGTAGTCAGAGCTTGGAGTCTATGCTTGGTTTTTGAGATGTGGTGGGAAAAAGCACCCTTTCCTCTCCTTTGCTGGTCTTTCAGTCTCTCTAGGGGGAGGAGGGTGAAAGTGTGGTTAGATGGACATAATGATTCTGAATCCTTTCTGTCTTAAGTTCTGTTTAAGTGTAAGTTTAGTTGTTCAACTAAAATGAGCACTTGGGAAAATCTCATCTACTCTCAACTAAATCAGAACTAACAAATAAAGGAATGTGAGGGAATTTTTTTGGAAAGAAACAGGTTGGCTATGAACAGTCTTTAAATTGTCCCCTTTCTTCTCTTTGTCCTCCTACTCATTGCTCTGTTTTTTTGTACTCTGCTCACTGAAACATCTGGGGATGTTTCATGAGGACCCTCTCAATAAAGTTCTCAAGCTCCTCTTCACTGTCCTGTGGTGGCTGCCTCAGTGGATTGTAGTAATCATCCTCCTTGTTGACTACAGGAGCTCGGGCTTGGTAATAAAAGGATGGCCAGTGACGTGGAGGTGTTCGGGGTTTAGGCATTGGTACAGCTTTAAAGGCCCGGGGGTGAGGGACAATGTAGTTTTGGAAGTAGATTTTCCGATGAAAGGCTGGTGGGATCCTCGCATGAGACTGCGTCCAGGGACGGGACTTTCGTCTGGGGGAGTAATCAAAGTCATAGTCCAGTGAGTTTCCAAGGACATCATTGAAGGAGAAAGAGGGCTTGGAATTATAGTGAGATTTTGGTTTTTGAGGTGGGACGTAGATGGGGTAATACCCTCGATAGGGTTTTTGATAGAAGCTGTAGGAGGGGTAGGTACGAAAGGGCCACTGCTGCCTCGTCCAAATGTCTTGATTGCTTGGCTTGACTGAAACCCTGTCTTTGAACCAAGCTTTTAATGGGCTTGTGTTATGTTGGGGAGGCTTTGAGGGAGGATTACGCAACAGTGTAGAAGGTGCAGCAGGAGCTGGAGGCTGTAGAAGAGGACGTTGCCATGGTAGATTTTCAGGAGCATCTTTTTTCTTCTTCTCCACATCGCTAATTATGTCAACCACATCATCAGCTGGAAGATGCAACTTACTGGAGATTTCAATCAACTTATCAATGGTCTGTGGGTCAATGTCTTCTTCAACATCATTTGCATCTTCCTCATCAGAACGCTTATCTTCTGCACCATTGTTGTCCTGATAATTTTTCTTATCCTGTTTGACTATGTATTTCAGCAGCATGTCCGAAGCAATGTCTGCTAGATTTTCCTCCTCTACCTTTGCTCTTTGGGCTTCTGCTGCCTGTCTGCGTACCTCCTCTTGTTCTGCTTTGGCCTGAGCTTCCTCTTCTTCAGGGCTCAGTAATTCTTTATCCTCCTGATCCTCCTCATCTTCTTCCTCTGGGTCACTAAGGTTGTTGCTAAGGTCATCCATGAATTTTCCCCCTTTGTGTAAGGGCTGAATTTTCTTCTTCTCTTGTTCAAGCTGCCACTTCAGCTTCTTTTTAGACAGGTCTAGATCATTACCATTGGTTTTGGGCTTGATCTCATTGTTCATGATGCCATTACGGTCCAGGTAATCAAAATAGTCCCCACGGCTCTCCCTCTGGCCTGTGGAAGTGTCACGCTCTCTCTTAGTGGCTGTGCTGTAGCTCTGAAATTCCTCTAATATGGCCTCCATATTCTTCACTTCCTCTGGGCTCAGCTGCTCTTCCTCCTCCCCCAATCCTTTTTTCTTGACCTCCTGCCTATCCTCCTCCTTGTTCACCTCCTCTTTGGTGGCCCCATCCTGTGGTGCCACCTGTTCTTTTAATGGTAATGTTTGGCTGTTGGTGTGGCTTGTCACTTTCTCTGTTAGCTGTTCCTCCTCCTCAGCTCTTTTTTTCTCTTCTTCCTCCTCCCTTTCTTTCTCTTCTTTTCCTTGTGCGGCAGCAACTGCAATGGCCAGCTCCAGCTCTTGATGACCATCTCTGTCTCTGTCTACACCCTGAATATCTCTCTCCTTTTCCTCTTCTGTTCCTTTGTTTTCTCTTTGACTCATCTTTTCCCCCTGGGGCTTATTGAGGGCCTCAACGAGGACTGCTGCTAAGGTTTTGGGATCAACGTCTTTAAAAAGCTCATCTTCTTCATGTTCATCATGTGCCATGCCCTGCTCCTCAGCTCGAATAGATTGAGCCTGTTGCTGCGTAGAGGAGGATTCTGCATAGTTATCTCTTTCTGTGTTTCTCTCTGCCGTTACTGGACTGGAGGTTGCAGGCTTGAATGTAAAACTGATTAAAACTAAGAGGAAAATGACTGGGATATTTGAAGTTTGTTGGCACCAGGTCATGTTTGTGCATAGGGTGTTGAGCCTGAAAGAGAGAGGAGGTTGTCAAAGATCAAACTTGTTGTTATAGTTCCCTACAGCATTTAACTCAATGTGTGTTTAAGTGCTTGACTGAGCACAAACGTAAGTAAAAGTAATTTCAACAGTTATGTGCTTCACGTGTCTATCTGTGCTCAGCATTATGGCTCAGGTTAAATATTATAAATATTATATAAAATGGCTAATACATTTTGTTTGCCGACTGCTTGAATGCAATTAATACATTTTAATTACCAATTGCTGATACCTGTAATGAAAGAACTCTTAATTTTTTTTGTCATTTACATTGAGGATTTTGTATTTTACAGAGATAAAATTGACAAACCCTATATTTGTATGTCATAAATACAGAAAAAACGCAAACTGTTTATTCATTAGGGGTATCTTTTGTTAAGCTATCATTTATGTTTTATTGGCGTTCTAATTGGCTCTACGACTTGAGCTTGTGTGGATCGCGAGGACTCTGAATCTCTTTATGCATGTGATTGCTTGCACACGCGGCGTGGTGGTAGGATATAGGAGGGAAAACGCCTTAGCGGGAACCGGGAAGTCTTTCCGATGCGTGGGAGGTTAATGGATTAGCAATACAAACACGATCAGATCTCAAAATGACCATGAAAACCAAGTTTGACTTCCGAATTCAAAGAAAACCAAAAACTCAAAAAACAAGCCCGATATTAATGAAAACACTCAAAAATATTCCCCGTAAACTTCTATTTCCTATTATCAGCTTCGTTAAAAATGCTATTAGTTGTCAAAACAATGAAAGTCTATGAATCTGTTTAGTGGTGCCACACAGATGAAACATCCCAGATTCCTAACCATTGCCTCTAATGACCTCTTGGGAAGTCTCATCAACAAAGCACGTTTGTAATCCGGCTCTAAGAAGCCTTGTCCTCACGTAGGCCTATAATCTTCTGCTCTATTAGATATTCGCTGCACAAATTGATCTCAAACATTCGACAGCCATAAAAATAAAATAAAAATACGACGTTGAATGCTGTTGTAAAATGTATGTTAATATTTCTCTCCAAATGAACATGGAGCCTAAGTATGAAAGACTGAAATAGGCAAAAGTCGAATTCAAATAGTCAAAAGTCAAGGCAAAGGCAAAACAACATGGCTGTATCCCAGTGTCTCTTGTGCGCATTTGTGAGTGGACTAAACGTAGTTATTTTTGGTATCTGACGGTGATGATAAAGCTGAAATAATGAGAAAGGGCGTGGTAATAATCATTATGAGAATCGTGCTATTGATCACGTCACCATTTTTATGAATTGTAAAATCCATGGTCACTATCGCATATGCGCTTAATCTCACTAAAGTGGTTAATAAGTTGCATTAGTTCCGACTACTTCTAGAAAAATTTCTAATTAAATGCTATACTTAAACCGCTATATTACCCTTTCTATATGTATACTGTATTTTAAAGTAGGCTACCTTTACAGTCCACTTCAGCTTAACATATTTGTGTAGGCCTATACCAGAATATCCTGCTCTTTCCGCCTTTTAAAAAGTAAACAAAGTCTTCACACATCAAAGAGCGATTGTATTTTTTCTTTTTATCCACATTAGCTATAATTTATAGTCTATATTTTTTAATTCCCCGACTTTTGACACTACTGTGGGCTGTTACTATAAAAAGAGTGCCGAGACTTACCGGGAATCCTGTCCAGTGTTGCGCAGTCCGGCGCACTTATTGTGTCCTCTTCAAACTTTGTATTCAAGTTGGTCTTGTGATTTAGGCTACGTGTATGAATCCACTTCAAAAATAAGTGTTTTGTTTGAATGCTGCTGTTTTCTTTGTACGAGGATGTCGTTTGTATATGCCGTATGGTTGGGGTATCTTTCACGGTGGTATGGGCATATTTTCAGCACCACGGTCAGCTCTCCGTGATTTTATTTCGGCCCCGCAGCGCCCACGTGATTATACGTCACTCTGGCTCATTGACGTCACCCTCTTCATTGATAAGATTGTGTGCTCATCGAACCTCGAGTGTCCGCTACGCTGCAGTGCCCTGATGAATGGAAGGAAACGGGATGAATGAAGTAGGCTAGTACTTTTTCCGCCGAATAGAGAGGGCTAGCCAACACATGGGGAGGAAAGCTGATCCCTTACAGATGCAGATTAACATTGACAGCGCATCACAAAGAACAGACAATATTGTCATCATGATGTGTCCCACGACCATAACGTACAAATGCAACACATCAATCACAGCTGACTCCTGAATCGTTAATAACAGGTGCAAAATCGGCCCCAAATGTAGGGGCTTCAAATGTAGGGCTATTTAAGTGCTCTGTCTGATAGGCTCTGATTTACTGCGATACGAAATAATTCCTCCTCCGCAATGAAACGGTTTCTCACCTTTCTACAGGTCGTGACATTATACAGGATGTTTTGCTGAGCGTTTGAACTGTTGTACTTCATTGTTATTGTTATCAGCTGTTGCAACGTTCAAAACATGATTCTGGAATGGTTTCGGTAGTAATCGACTGTGGCTATCTAATTAAATGGGAGGATCTAAAAAAGCTATCATGTTGTCATGTTATTGCACAAAAATGAACATCGAACACTGGCAGTGTGATAAAGACCGTCAAAGAGGCTGGGTAGTGAGTGCAGCGGGCGAGGACATGTAGCCTAGGAGGAGATACTGTAGCAATGGAGTATGAAAAGATGCAGCATTAGAGCATCTTAGTAAATATTATTAGACAAAAATGTAATTTCTCTGCATGTAATTTCTTATCTATTTTAACAAACTGAACTCAGACTTTAAGCAATTTAAAAATAAAATGTAATTTTAAATGCATAGGATATACTGTATATATTCTCCTCTATCACTACTTAAAAAAAAATTATTATCTTCCTTATTATCATAATACAAATCAGACTATTTCATAGAAATTGTGTACTCGAGTTTGGACTCGGACTAGAGTCCTTGTCACAAGTCCCATTTTAATGAACTTGTTGTCATGGACTCGGATGCATTTTTACATGGACTTGACTCGGACACGACCATTGGGAATCTGGAGTTTTCCGAGTCCAGCCGAGTCCATGACATTTGTGATGCAATGAAAAAAAAAACACACAAAAATAAAACTAAACACATAACTTTCTGCATGCTGTATTAGCCCCTGAATTCGTTGACGTAGCTAGATATATTTCACTGTGTTTAAGCAAACATATGCACACACACACACATACGCTCGTGCACAGGCACACTCATCAGTCAATCAATGCTTGAATGTTACTACAGAGACTACTGTATAACATCAACTACCGAGGTGGCTGACATGACAAAAACAAAGATGGGTATGTATCCAATGTAATGGAAACTATACAAGGCAGTTTCACACGACATGGGACCTGACAGCTGCGTAAAATTGCATGTGGCGTTTGCGCAGCCAAGACGATGCTCGCAATATGGTTTTATCGTGGATAAATACATAAATTCAAGAACTTCATTGAGTCAAGTCACCCACATCATGTCTTTCACAGTTCACAAAAACAGCATATCTAAATAAAAATACATAAAATTAGCAGGCTTTTTAGGTGTAATGTATCTACACATGTAGGCTTCTGTAGTCTCGTGTGGTCCATACAGTGTTGTCAGCCTGAACTGGTCCACAATAGCTTGATGAATTAACTGTGTAACTTTTTAAATAGTCAGGGAAAAAGTGTTATTGCTAAAGCAGACAGCAACTCTTACAGATAAACACCACCTATTTGTTATTGATTGACTTGAAATTAACAAGAAAATCACATCCGTGACGACATGGCCCCTATATCAGTGGGCTTTTCCAGTGTTTGTGGACGTAGCATTTGTAGTCAATTCATGAGACGTAACTTCTCAGCGAGTGCTAATTACTACTCTGTTGACTCATTTGTATGTTCTGTATTTTCCCAAATCAGTCAGCAGGTAGAGAAAAAAGATTCAGAATGAAATCTCAGTATAGACTATTACGTCTTTAGATAGGGATAATTTTAAAGAAAAACTCAATTAAAAGTTGAAATAATAATAACTCTGGTTGAAATGACCAGTGTTGCGGAGTAACGGAATACAAGTAATGGGATTACGTATTTAAAATACAAAATATAAGTAACTGTATTCCATTACAGTTACAATTTAAATAATTGTTATTTAGAATAGTTACATCCAAAAAGTATTTTGATTACTGAAGGAATACTTTGCATTTTATTGTCATTTGTTTCATTTAATATTTAGTCCTTTCAGATGGAAAACATTTATACATATAAATGATGTGATCCAAAGTGCATTTGAACAGTGGTGAAACACTTTCTTATGATGTGTTACATTCATACGAGGAGACAGAGAAGTAAGGAGACAGGTTTAAAGTAAGTTTGGAGTAGAAGAAATAGAAATAATCCTTGTGTAAATTGTCAGCTTTATGCTCAGCTAAAATGCTATTTCTAGCCATTTTACATGCACGTTATCAGGCACGATCATATTTTTAACAAGAAAATTCACATTGGATCATCATTTTGTTTTTCTAGTAAGACCTTTGATATTAGGGCAAAAATAATATTCTTGATAATCATTTTTGTATTGTTTTCCTGTAAACAACACTGTATTAGATATTTTGGTTTTTCAGAGAATGTATTTTTAACATGTTTATTTTGTCTTACTGTACTGGCAGTTTTTATAGTGAAAACAATTGTAAAAATCTACCAGTGCTGAAAAAGTAACCCAAAGTATTTAGAATATGTTACTGACCTTGAGTAATCTAACGGAATATGTAACAAATACCATTTTTCAGCATGTATTCTGTAATCTGTAGTGGAATACATTGAATAAGTAACCCTCCCAATGACTAACGGAGCTTGCACTTTCTTTGGTGTATGTTTGAGTGGAGGGGAAAAAGCCACAAATAATTGAAATTTCAACAGAACACAATAAGAAGTGTTTTGAAGGACCGTTTTGGCTTCATACACCTAAAGTATATGCTTTCATTCTGAAAGCACTTTTAAATATGTTCAGCAGTATACCAATCATAATATATATATATATATATATATATATATATATATGAAATGCAACAGAAGTGTTTTTGTTACATTTATATTGACAAACTGTTTTTCTTAGTTGTGAAGTTTAAAATGATTAATTTTCAATTATTTAAGTCATGTTGCAGATCTGAACATAGGCTACTACTTGTAAAATTGCTTTACAGAAATAGGCTGTCTAAACTAACCAACTAACCAATGTGATGGGAATTTAGCTGGGTGTTACTATAGTGTTTTTCCCCGTACTCTCTATTTGGTGCATTTATAGACCAATCCTTTGTTCAATGTCACATTTTACATTACACGCGGAACTGGTGGCAGAAATCGTCTGCAAACAGTAAACTTTTATCAGATTCTGTTGTTGAAAAATGATTTTCGAGGGTTCTCGTAGACAGCTGTGGCTTCAAGCTATTAACAGAGCTTACTGGAATGAGGAGATCACTTCAACTCAATGCTTTGCAGCAAACATATAAAGTAAAAAGATATGCTATTAAATCATATCATAATAATAATTGTATAGCTAAAATTATTTGAGTATATATGATGGTTCTGTGTCATACTTTCCCTTAATTGTTTAATCTGTAAAATCTAACACAACAGTCTTTCAGCTTTCTGCCACCACGGACTGCGCATGTGCTGAAATTTTTGTAAAGAAAAAGATTGGTCTATAAGCATGCAGGCAGACTGTAAAATAACTGTTACATTTAAGGTAAATTAACATTTACCATAAAAAATACGGTGATGTTTCAGGCTTTACGGGATGTAATTTTGATGCCTGAATATTTTATGGTTCATTACGTTTATATTATTAAATTATATAAACTTGATACACTAACATTCGTAACTATAAACATTTTCTTTTCACTTTATAATGTATTGTTAATCACTGTAGTAATTTGCAGAAAGGCTCATGAAGTTCATCAATAGTGGCCCTTCTAGGAGCAATTATTAATGCACATGTAAAGAATATGTGCACAGCTTCACTAACACAAACAAAAAACACCATCAGGGTAGCACAGGTGAAATTAAAATAATGCACTAAATATTAACTAAACTTAATATAGAATAACCCAAAGTACATAACTGATATTAAAAATAAGAAGCAACATAACTATTCCCATAACAAATTATTAAATGTGTCACAGAGAGAATTTTGGGATGCCTGATTATTGTTTTTTAACAATAATTTAATCACTTGTTAAACATAATATATATTTTTTACATTATTTATACAGTAAAAGTATACTTTTTTTACATCTAAAAAACTTAATTACACAACATTTTACTGTAAAATTACATCTTGTCAAAATTCTTATAATTTTTTACTGTGTATTTTAAGGTAACTACCCATTAACCAATTAAAGATTATTTTCTCTAGCATTTTTACAGTCTTTTACTGTTAAAATTACAAAAAAAATTGTTGTCAGTGAAGCTCAGTGCAAGATGAACATGCAGTTAGTGCGCTTATCAGCATACATGAAGGAATGTGGAATCTCTGGAGTTTCAAAACTGTGATGCGCTCACTTCCTGGCAATGACAAATAATCAAATTAACCAAATAACCTTGGACTGCAATCTGTCCAAGCTTTGTACTGTTCACATACCATTTTTCCCCCATCAGACAAGGGATAGAGTGACCAAGCTCTGGTTTATTCACAAAAACCACGGGATGAACCTGGCACTGGCCCTTAATTCTTAATCATTTATATTATTGCAATTAGTTAAATTATTTTAAAAGTGCTTTAAACCCCTTCATGTCCTTTTATAATGAAAGAAGCGCTCACATTGATCTAAAGTTTTACTCTATTTCTACCTATTGTTTTGGTCATTAATAGCCTACAAAAGGAATGCATGCAAAATAATTTGACAGTGAGAGTCAGTTTAAGCTGTTTGAAAGTTTGGCTCTTCGTGCTTTGGGTGCGTGCAGGTCATTGTCCGTAGTATTACCATGATAAAAGAAAAGATAATACTGCCATGCTGAACCTTTCAAAACATTTATAGTGTTAAGCATGAATGAATTGGATTATCTCATGCTGAAAATGAGTTGACAATGGCTTTACATGGCTGTCGGAGGAGATATTGTGTCTGCAACTAGCTGTCTGTTTACATTAACTTCACACAGGAGCAGACCAAATTAAATTTGTTCTGCCTCAGAGAATTAACAGCACTCTGTTGACAAATGACCTATCCAACCATGATCTCTTGTCGCTGAAAAATAATGTCTTTTAAACCTCCGTTATTTCCACCCTGTGCTGCGTTGCGGAATGGGAAACGCCGCACTGGTGTTCTTTGCATAGGTGGTGTGGTGGTGCAGACTTATTGTTTCTTCTTCTGGCTCTGACTAGGAGTTAATGAGGCGGCATCCATCATATCTCAGATCAATCTCTCTTGCTACAGCAACCACTATTTCAACCCACGAAGCCTTCCTAGAACACTTTTTAAAATTAATGCTTTTATAATCGATTCAGACAACAAATAGTGGGAGGGTTGCCCTTAGATTGGAAATCCAACCAAAGGCCTCCCACCCACGCTTACATACAAACAAAGTGAAGCGAGTCATGCTAAAACAAAAGATCCACAGAGGATTCCCCCTCAGTTTGACAAGACGTGAGCGCCACCTCCCAATTTCAAATAGGCCTACAAAGGCAAACCTTTGCAAAAATGTTCTAACCTAACATTCTCTGGTGGCACAAATTTAATTAAAGGTGCTAATGAAGTGAATAGCTTGAAATAAATTCAGTGACATTATTTAACACCTTTACATATCACCTAACTGTCATAGTAAGCATTTGAACAGCTCTCACTCCATTGCTTCCCCCGTCCCTCGAGGACCTGGGGAATGATGATGCTCAAGGTGAGGATATGGAGCAAACAGATTGTGAGCCAACACCCTCACACTCTTCTTCCCCCATCCTGTTCACTAAAAATCATCGCCTGCCTGATGACGCTTCCACCCTCGTGCAGTTTGGCAGCTGTAAACATGGAGAAGAAGAGGAGAATGACACTATCACCTCATCCACATCAATGGAGGATGCTTCTTCTCCCCCCTAAGAGGCAGAGACTGTTCTTCGACGGTGATAGTGGACCATGTGTGCATTCTCACTAAGGCTACAGACAAGCTGGAGCTCAAACGGTCACCTCCGCTAGAGCCAACTCATTTTCAGCTGGACCAGTGCTTTTTGCCGGGCCGCCAAACTAAGCCCGTCCCACTTAGACCTGGCCCATTCTTCCCCGAGGTCCATGCTGAACTCTCCAAATCATGGAGTTCACCATACTCTGTGAGGCTGCAACTCTCCCATTCATATTCAGGAGATTGTTCACAATTGTTCATCTGTACCAATAAAGTGTATAAAAAATGTGCACTCTGCCCGCCTTGCTGGCAGTGCGAAAAGAAAAAAATACACAAACTCTCACAAAAAGAGCTATGTTCTTCTTCACGAACCCACACACATCCTTCAAGCAGTCAGCCCCACCCCTGGGCCGGGCACCGTGTTAAGCTCGTCAGTGATCCTATCCCCACTGTCCGAGTGAATAAAAGCATGGGAATCCCTTCCCGGCATATCAAATTGGGTGTTAACAACTCTTAAGCACAGTTACACACTTCAGTTTGCAAGACGGCTGCCACGATTCAATGGTGTAATATTCTGATTTGCACCGATTACAAGTAGGTAGTGGCATACATCAACCACCAGGACGGTGTGCAATCTCCAGCAATGATGACACTCGCACAGCAGCTCTTCAAATGGAGTGGCGAGCGCTTCCTGTCGTTACGGGCAATCCATGTGCCTGGAGCCCTGAATTTCAGAGTGGACATGCTCTCTCGACAGTGATCCCAGGGGAGTAGAAACTCCACCCAGACTATCGATCTTCTAAAACAGCTCTCTTACTTGCCCTGGCGAGTTCTTTCCCTGAATTGTGGACTCAGAGGGCTAGGGAGGAGTCATCCAGGGAGCCGAGTGAGTGGGATCACCTGGGAGAAAAAAAAAACGGTTTTACCTCAAACGAGGAAAAGGGCTCTAGGTGCAAGCGATCCACCCGGTCAGTCCATCAGCATGTTACCGAGTTCTACTGGCTCGGACCTGAGAAAACACGGGACGAAACTAACTCTACCCTGAGATTGTAAAATCTCGCAAAGGTATTAGGTGTTGCCCAACCCGCTGCTCTGAATATTCGTCCAGGGGCCAGACATGGAGGAACCAGCGGGAGAACCCTCCGCAGGGCAAAGAATACAGTCAACAACTCTAGGCAATTGATGTGCCAGCACAGCGGGTCCCCTTTCCAATGACCGTTGCACACGGCACCCCAACTGAATTTGGAGGCATTGGTCATGACCTGGATGCGTTGGGACACCTGCTGCAAGGGGACTCTTGCCGCAGAAAGCAGAGTTCTGTCCAGGGTTTGAATGTTTGGCAGCAGGCGGGGGTGACCATCACAAGGTGCGTGACGCGGCACCATGCTCATCTCGGGACTTGAGTCTGGAGCCAGAGCTGAAGCGGTCTCATATGCATCAACCCCAGTGGCGCGACCACCGCAGGGGACGCCATATGCCCCAGGAGCCACTGGAAAAGTTTTAAAGGGACCGTAGTGCCTGGCCTGAAGGCAGCGAGGCATACCAGCACTGACTGCGCGCGCTCGTTGGTGAGGCGCGCTAACATTGAAACCGAGTCTAACTCCATGCCGAGAAAAGAGATGCTCTGAACCGGGGAGAGCTTGCTCTTTTCCCAGTTGAACTGAACCTAAAAAGCTGAGGTGCCTGAGCACCTGGTCCCTGTGGGTGCATAGTAACTCTCGGGAGTGGGCCAGGATGAGCCAGTCATCGAGGTAGTTGAGTATGTGGATGCCGGCTTCTCGGGCTGCCTCTGCGACCTTCGTAAAGACGGGAGGGGACAGGGACATGCTGAAGGGGAGGACCTTGTACTGATACGCCTGGCCGTCGAACGCGAACCGTAGAAATGTCGATGTCGAGGCAATATTGAGACGTGGAAGTACACGTCCTTCAGGTCTACCGCTGCGAACCAATCTAGATCCTGGACGCAAGTTAATATGTGTTTTTGCGTGAGCATTTTGAACGGAGTTTGTGTAAAGCCCGGTTGAAAACTAGCAAGTCCAAGATCGGTCATAATCCGCTGCCTTTCTTGGGTACGATGAAGTAAGGGCTGTAGAAATCCTTCTTCATCTTGGTTGGAGGGACAGGCTCTATGCGTAGGGACCGTTAAAGCCCCTAGTACGGAGCTTGGATGCATGGCTTTCACTTCCCAACCCATCTTACTCGTTGACTCTATGAACTGGAGGAAATAATTGAAAACTGATATTTGCGATACACTATCTGCTTCAGAGCTCTCACATCAGGACACTTATGAAGGCTTATTTCCTCAATAGCTATTCTTCTTTTAAACAATAAGCCATTTACTGCCTCCCTGCAGATTTTAAATATCACAGCCTGACATGATTTATAAGCATTTATATTCTTTGGTAAATGGCCTAGGCCTACATCACGTTAATGTTCAAAGATTAAGAACATGGATTTTGACAAACCTGAGAAGCCACTATCATCACCCTTGCATTTAACTACAAACTGAAAATAATCAAATTGAAAGATTTCAAAATGCTTTTGCATTTTTGCGAGGCAGAGAGAAAACTCTATTGACATTTATTCTGGCTTTATCCATATAAGATAAGCTTTATCAGAGTCTGAGGTGCACAATTTAAACATTGATTGAAAAGCTTATGTATTATGAATGTAAATAGAGGAAAAATGGACGAGTCTGAAATATAAAGTTCTCTGGGAGGAAGAAGAGAACGATGAAAGGGAAGAGAGGGGGTTCTGTGGGGTGTAACAGAAGCATCTAGCAAGGAGAGGGTGGGGAGAGAGGGGAGGAGTAGAAAAGATGAATGAAAACTGAAGTGTAATTCAGTTAACAAGATAAAACAAATATATATATATATATATATATATATATATATATATATATATATATATACCTGCATGATGTTTTCGTGATGTTCATGCACAAATGCATTCAGACGCTTCACACTTAATAAATCGGAAATGTACAACATTTTTCAAATGGAATAAAATTGTCAGATTCCTCTTTTGACATAAAGAATGCCTATGAATACAGTTTAAGATCAGAACTGCAAATATACATTTTCAAAGAAGTAAATATAAATATATTTCCAATTTTCATCTCTGATTGCCAGTAATGTCAATATGCATTAGCCTGATGACCCAACCCCTTTTGATTTTTCTCTTCCTCTCTCTTTCTCTGGTTTTGTTGTGCTATGGAGCTGATGTTATTGAACCTGATGATTTACCGCCTTGTTTGGTACTGGACTCTCTCCCACTTTCACCCCCCACTGCACACATGTGGGGGAGGAGAGAGAGCGATACAGGCCACTGCAGTTCCAGTCGCTTCCAGGAGATGTCTACACAGTTTTTCAATGTCATCTGTCTAGCCCATTCACTCCCTTTCACACACATGCACTAACTCAAACCTTAAGATTAATTAAACACTGTGATGATGGATGGACAGATAGACACACACACACACACACACACACACACACACACACACACACACATGTTGTGTTTCCATGTTTTATGGGGACTTTCCATAGACATAATGGTTTTTATACTGTACAAACTTTATATTCTATCCCCTAAACCTAACCCTACCCCTAAACCTAACCCTTACAGAAAACATTCTGCATTTTTACATTTTCAAAAAACATAATTTAGTATGATTTATAAGCTGTTTTCTTCATGGGGACCGACAAAATGTCCCCACAAGGTCAAAAATTTCGGGTTTTACTATCCTTATGGGGACATTTGGTACCCACAAAGTGATAAATACAAGCTCACACACACACACACACACACACACACACACACACACACACACACACACACACACACACACACACACACACAGCAGTCAAAATAATGTTACAACTACAGTTGCTTCATCACAGTTTTATTCACCAAATCCAAAATGATTTATGAACATCACAGAAACTCTGCGGCTTTCCAATGAGAAAGTTGCAAACAAGGCCCCAGATGATGTGTATCACACCAGATCATCTGCTGATGTAGTTTGCCTGGTATTACACAACAAACACATACTTCTCACACTGCATATTGCCACATCGACCTTCAATAAAATGTCAATGAGTCTCTGAGAATTTCTTGCTTAATGGCGAGGAAGGGAATCTGGCTTACAGTATGTGATGCTGGCAAAATTGCCCCCTCAGTATATTCAATATAGAAGAGCTAGTTGACTTAGCAGGGGATACAAATTCCATAACAGAGCTCATTAATACAATGAGACGCCTTCTGGCTGTTCCATTGAGCCTGGTGGGATGTAAGCACAGGTCAATGGTTTGTCTAATCCGGGTTAGGCATCATCAGGTATGTGTGTGTTTGTGTGTGTGCATGTTGGTATGTAAAAAAGATAAAAAGACCAACAAAAAATGGGAGATCAAACAAGTAGTTACAAAGAGAAAATGAGTGAGCAGAACTACAAGGCACAGACAAAGATTGCTGTCTGAAAGAAAAGCAAGGTGATGAATGGATGAGCATCTTTAAAGAATCATCAAATGCTAAAGTGAGTGAAAGGACAACAGAGAAAAAGGACAAGGGAAAAAATGAAAACAACAGGAATGAATGAGAGGGATAGAGAGGCAGAGAAAGATAGAGAAAGGAGGGGTGCGCCTCCCCGAGGGCTGTATGACTCACTCTCTTACTGCCAGCTCGTGCGTCACTGGCGCGGTGCTGGAGGAGAAGATAGTGGAGAGGTCTGTGCATTTAATTATGGCCTGCCAATTTATATGCACTGTAGTGATACACACACACACACACACACACACACACAATCAATGAACAGATGTGGAGATTGACACAAAAAGGTCAAACATGCCCTCTTTTTTGCACACACACAAACATCAGCTATACTGACACATCGACTGCCAATGCACATACAAACACAATCACATGTTTGTATGTGCACACATGCACTCATTAAAACCTACAACTGTACACTTTTTAGATGGATATTGAATGGATTGTTAAAGACGTCCACAGCAAGAACCAAGAATTAGTTTGTGTGTTTTGTTTACCTGAGCTGCCTGCTAGAATGCAGAACTCAGAATGTAGAGACATGGTGGGGAAGGATGGGTTAGATGGGTTAGATGATTTGCATGCCTCCTGATCCAGTGGCGGCTGCTGGTCTTTCAAAGAGGGGAAGCTCATTTTCGGCCTACATTATAAACTTATTTACCCTATTTTTTGCACTAAATCAATCATAGGTGTTGATCTGCCCTGCTGTTTAATTCTAATTTTTTCCTCGTAAGGAAGACTTTCAAATGGCTTCGCCAAAATCAGGTCGACAATATTAGCACCGCCTGCCATCGTAGCGCAGTTTCACCCGTACGACGCTAGCCTAGCCTACTGTATGAATGAATGAATGAACGAACGAACGAACTAACGCTCTAAAACAAAATGTATTAAACTTGGTAAAACTGAAACAAGGAATGTGGTGTATAATTGTGTGAAATGTATTATGCAAATTGACTAGCAATTTCGCCAAACAAATATAAAGAAATAGGTTGCAGCAGTTTGTCTTTCGACTACACTTGAGAAATCCGCGATGGGACTGAGCGTAAATAGCTTCAGTGACTTCTTATAGTACAGATTCGCTGTCAATCAAAAAGGAGATGCAGTCTTTCGACAGATCCTCCAATCATCACGCTGAAGCCCGGAGTCCGGGCCAGCCCACTCCTCATTCACCCCCAGAGACGCTGAGCGTCCGTGGGCGGACATAATCGCAGCATTTATCCAATGACCATCTATTTTCGAGCACTGAAAAAACTGTTCATAGCAGCCCCATTGAAGTCAATGGACGCTCGGCTTCAACAGGGAAATGCACTGTGACGCTACGGGAATGTATGAGAAGTAAATCGAGTCAGCCGACCTGCTATATGTAATGTAGCTGATTCTGAATGAACTCGTCTTCGAGATGAACGTGTTCTAACGCATTTTTAGTCAATAAATTGTTTACACAATAGTACATATTTGACCATTATTTTTTTTACATTATAGGGGAAGCTGAGCTTCCCTTGCAGTCTTAAAGAAATCCCCACTGGTTTAAATACACAAAAGGTAATGAGACTAAACGACAAACAGTTGAAAACAATGAGTGACTGCTGGCAGTGATGAGGGCAGGGAACTATGGGAAATGTAGTTTGTGATGGTGACATGTGAAACGCGGGGCAGACAACAGGGAATCGTAACAGAATCCCCCCTCAAAGGAGCGGCTTCCAGACGCTCCTAAAATAAAAAAAAGGAATACCCCAAAAAAAACAAAAAATCATCCAAGGAGTGAGGGGGGGCAGGCAGACCAAAGAGGGCACAAGGGGCAAACAGACAGTCCAAGGGAGCACAAGGGGCAAACAGACAGTCCAAGGAGGCACAAGGGGCAGACAGACAGTCCAAGGGGGCACAAGGGACAAACGGACAGTCCAAGGGGGCACAGAGGGCAAGAAGGCAGTCCAAGGGGCCACAGGGGGCAGACAGGAAGTCCAAGGGGCACAGAGGGCAAGAAGGCAGTCCAAGGGGCCACAGGGGGCAGACAGGAAGTCCAAGGGGCCACAGGACAGGGACAGGTTCAGGGTTGTTCACACAACAACCAACCTTCTGCTGGGTCTTAAAGGTTTAGTTTACCCAAACATGTTTTAATTCTCTCACGATTGTCTAACCTTTAAGCCATCCCAGATGTGTATGTCTTTCCCTCTCCAGCAGAACCGAAATTAATATTTTTATAAACATATTTCAGCTCTGTATGTCCTTAAAATTAAAGTGAATCGGTGCCATGAGGCTGCTGGCTGTTTGGTGTCCAAAGATTAATAAAGTTTTAATTATCAATTTCTTTTTACACAAACCTATCGATTTGCTTCAAAAGACATGGTGATTGACTGGTGTCATGTGGATGACTTTTATGCTCCCTAAATATGCCTTTTGGACCATCAAACAGCTAGCAGCCTCATGGCACCCATTCACTTTAATTGTAGTTAATTTAGTCACAGAGCTGAAATGTGCTTATAAAAATCTTCATTTCAGTTCTGCTGAATAAAGAAAGACATACACATCTGTGATGGCTTAAAGGTGAGTAAATAATGAGAGAATTTTCTTTTTTTGGCGAACTAATCCTTTAAAGAACTCACATGGTCCGTCCACACTGAGGCCGTTGTGAAGAAGGCTCACCAGCGCCTCTTCTTCCTGAGATGGCTGAGGAAGTTTGGAATGAACCACCACATCCTCACACGGTTCTACACCAGCACTGTAGAGAGCATTCTGGTACGGCAATAGCACCGCCCACAACCGCAAATCCCTGCAAAGGGTGGTGCGAACTGCCAGAAACATCATCGGAGGTGAGCTTCCCTCCCTCCAGGACATATATACCAGGCAGTGTGAAAAAAGCTTGGAGGACCATCAGAGACTCCAGCCACCCGAGTCATGGTCTGTTCTCACTGCTACCTTCAGGCAGGTGGTATCGCAGCATCAGGACCCGCACCAGCCGACTACATGACAGCTTCTTCCCCCAAGCAGTCGGACTGTTGAACAATTGATCTATCAGGATCAATAATTAGCACTGCACTTTATTAATGTCTGTCAACATTTTCTCCTCAATACAACTACTTTATATATATACAGGTGAAACTCGAAAAATTAGAATATCGTGCAAAAGTTCATTAATTTCAGTAATTCAACTTAAAAGGTGAAACTAATATATTATATAGACTCATTACAAGCAAAGTAAGATATTTCAAGCCTTTATTTGATATAATTTTTATGATTATGGCTTACAGCTTATGAAAACCCCAAATTCAGAATCTCAGAAAATTAGAATATTGTGAAAAGGTTCAGTATTGTAGGCTCAAAGTGTCACACTCTAATCAGCTAATTAATCCAAAACACCTGCAAAGGGTTCCTGAGCCTTTAAATGGTCTCTCAGTCTGGTTCAGTTGAATTCACAATCATGGGGAAGACTGCTGACCTGACATTTGTGCAGAAAACCATCATTGACACCCTCCACAAGGAGGGAAAGCCTCAAAAGGTAATTGCAAAAGATGTTGGATGTTCTCAAAGTGCTGTATCAAAGCACATTAATAGAAAGTTAAGTGGAAGGGAAAGTGTGGAAGAAAAAGGTGCACAAGCAGCAGGGATGACCGTAGCCTGGAGAGGATTGTCAGGAAAAGGCCATTCAAATGTGTGGGGGAGCTTCACAAGGAGTGGACTGAGGCTGGAGTTACTGCATCAAGAGCCACCACACACAGACGGGTCCTGGACATGGGCTTCAAATGTCGTATTCCTCTTGTCAAACCGCTCCTGAACAACAAACAACGTCTGTTTTCTGATGAGAGCAAATTTTGCATCTCATTTGAAAACCAAGGTCCCAGAGTCTGGAGGAAGAATGGAGAGGCACACAATCCAAGATGCTTGAAGTCCAGTGTGAAGTTTCCACAGTCTGTGTTGGTTTGGGGAGCCATGTCATCGGCTGGTGTTGGTCCACTGTGCTTTATTAAGTCCAGAGTCAACGCAGCCGTCTACCGGGACATTTTAGAGCACTTCATGCTTCCTTCAGCAGACAAGCTTTATGGAGATGCTGACTTCATTTTCCAGCAGGACTTGGCACCTGCCCACACTGCCAAAAGTACCAAAACCTGGTTCAATGACCATGGTATTACTGTGCTTGATTGGCCAGCAAACTCGCTTGACCTGAACCCCATAGAGAATCTATGGGGCATTGCCAAGAGAAAGATGAGAGACATGAGACCAAACAATGCAGAAGAGCTGAAGGCCGCTATTGAAGCATCTTGGTCTTCCATAACACCTCAGCAGTGCCACAGGCTGATAGCATCCATGCCACGCCGCATTGAGGCAGTAATTAATGCAAAAGGGGCCCAAACCAAGTACTGAGTACATATGCATGATTATACTTTTCAGAGGGCCGACATTTCTGTATTTAAAATCCTTTTTTTTAAATTGATTTCATGTAATATTCTAATTTTCTGAGATTCTGAATTTTGGATTTTCATAAGCTGTAAGCCATAATCATAATCATATCTTACTTTGCTTGTAATGAGTCTATATAATATATTAGTTTCACCTTTTAAGTTGAATTACTGAAATTAATGAACTTTTGCACGATATTCTAATTTTTAGAGTTTCACCTGTGTATATATATATATATATATCATATACTCTTTACTTATTGTATTGTATATTGTGTATTCTATATTGCGTGTATATTGTGTATTCTATATTGCGTGTATCGTTTACTGTACATTGTATATAATTATTGTGTTGTGTAAGTATGTGTACATTTGATATGTAAATTGTGTTGTGTAAGTATGTTGTTTACTGTAATTGGTATATGTCTCGTCACTGTCATGACTGCTATGTTGCTCGGAACTGCACACAAGAATTTCACCTACTGTTGCACTTGTGTACATGGTAGTGTGACAATAAAGTGATTTGATTTTGATTTGATTGAAGGCTAAATTTTAGGTGAACGGCTGCACTTTTTTCCCTTGCACTACAATTAATCAAAATAAAGGAATTAAAGTGTAATTATTATTTCTCAAAAAGTGGGGTGGGGGATTTTTAGTTATTTCTAAAAGTGAGGTGGACATTCCCCTTGGTCTGTGTATGCTACTATGGCTCATGCTTGCCCTGTCTGTGTGTGTGAGAGAGAGATGCACATTGCATTGGCCACCTTTGGTGTTAAATGAGTAAACTGCCATTGGACCAGATGAAGGAACAGCTTGTTGCAGTGACAGTGACGCTCCCTGTTTGCTTTTCTCCAAGCGGATCCCACAACTGCCACCATGCTAACGCAATGAGTACTAACATGATTAATAATGACAGCATGATGAAGTGCATCATCATAATCTCAATAACTGTCATATAACACCTTACAAGAGCCTGTTGCTGCCAACATGTAGCAAATTTAATCAGTGCTACAGAAGAGGAAGGCAGGATTGATGATGCACATTTGGTTGTCAGGCTTAAAAAAGAGATGGTGTTCATCTAGGGCCACAAAGTGGATGCTTAATGACTAAACTCCAAACCCAACTAAAGGTTCTCGCATTAACAGACTTAACAAAATGTCCCTATGTTTAAAACTAACTAACTTATCTTACTTGTACCTAGGTGGTGTGATTCATCTAATACATAGCCCTTCTAGACAGGGCACTACATCTGTCCTTTCTCAGCAAAGGACTTTTTAGCATGGTGATGCATTTATGCAGGGCCATGACAGATGAGCTAGACAGAAAGGGTTTCAGAGGTAGATGTCTGGAAACAACTTCAAACTGAATTGTAGCTTTAGCAGACGGATTGTTCATCAGATGACAGTGAAAGATACTGTGCATATTTCATTATTGCAAGTCAGATGGTTTTATACTGTAAATGAGCCTCAGATACAAATCCATTGCATCTGTGTTTGTTAAAATGGGACAAATATTTGTCTTGCCCAAAGTTTTTCTGACATCGACAGAAAGGCAGTGGGAGGCTGATGCCCTGTTTTACGGAGTGCACATCATCGGACAGAAAGTTTAAATGCATTACTTTATGTGTGTGCCCTTTTTCTAGTGGGGGGACACAGAGTTGAGGGAAAATAGTAGGTGTCATAGTTGAGGCAGACACATTGTTTTCTATTTGTGATTAAAGGTGAACTCAGTAATTTGTTCTTCACTAAAATATTCTATTCCTAAAGAAATGAGTAGTACTTCTGGAATTTTTTTTATAAACATTTAATGAGATTAAGACTCAAATGAGATGAAGAATCCATGCAGTTGAGGCCTGACACTAATGTCACTTTACTGCTATTTTGGCAGGCCAATGGTATTAAACTGTTTCGGTGATGTCACTTTTTCCTCGCAGGTGCCATATTTGTGGCCATCAGTTGGAAACAGCCGTGAAACGATATCAAGATAAACATAAAAAAAAATCGTTTTGATCCATGCTAATTCAGAGACAAAGTGTATTTTCCTCTGCAGCACCCCCATTTTCACCTACAGTCACCAAAATTGGTATATATATAGTTCTCATCATGCCGTACAACTTTCCTAATTTTCATAATAGAGTCGTTGGCCATTAGTTCGGGGCAAAAGTTCATGCATGGGCGTGTATGGGGGCTCTGTATGTACCCTTTAAATACCGTTTAAAATGGGTATCTAAGATGGCCTATGTAGCACCCCCATTTTCACCTACAGTCACCAAATTTGGTACATATATAGTTCTCATCAAGCCAGACAACTTTCATAATTATAGTCATTAGGTCCTCCCAACAGTCCATTTTGGATTTTTATGAATATTGCAGTTTCTGAACTTTTAAGTACTCCTCCTAGGTGACTGCGACTGTCATCACATTTAGACAACATTTTACGATAGATAGATTAGAGTGAGTTTATCTATCTATCTATCTATCTATCTATCTATCTATCTATCTATCTATCTATCTATCTATATATCTATCTATCTATCTATCTATCTATCTATCTATCTATCTATCTATCTATCTATCTATCTGAACTCATAGGTGACTGCGACTGTCACCACATTTAGACAACATGCCAAGAAATCGAAGATGCTAAATTGAGAACAGATCTTTAAATATAAAATGGTGTTGCCATGACTATGCACAAAATTTATGGCAAAAATAAGGATTCATGAAAAATCATCTAGGTTACGTATGTAAACTCCGTTCCCTGATGGAGGGAACGAGACGTTGTGTCGAAGAAGCGACACTAGGGGTCTCTCGTGAGCGCCGAATATGAATCTGATCTTTGAAAAAAGGCCAATGAGAAGTAGTCAGACAGTATTTGCATACCCCGCCCCCGGACATACGGGTATAAAAGCGGGGAAATACATCGAGTGCGTACAGGATTTTTCTGAGGAGCCGGAAATGGTCCAGCCAACACAGTAGCTCAGCGACGTGGCCGGGAGGACATGAATGTCGAAGAATCTTCGGGGCGGAGCAGGTAGTACGGTGTTGGAAGGCGAGGACTCGTCCCGAGGATCTGGTGCTGAGAAAGGACTCAAAGCACTTACTTTGCTCCGTGCTCCCAGCAGGGGGCGGGTAAGTGACTGAGGAGGAGTTCCGGCAGAGGCGTCCTCTGGACTCATCAGAACCGGCCGGCCGGGGCACAATCGTAGGGCTGAGGGCGGAGGGTCCGTGTCCAGCGTGCCGGGACTGTTGAGGTGTGGCGACAGAGTGCCGTGAGAATGGCCAGGTGACCCAGGGACAAAGGAAATAGCGCTTTTACTGAGAACGTGGGCACGCCCTAGACAGGGCTGCGGCAAATGAAATGAATTCAACAAAAGATTCTCCTCCCGGCCCTCCACCGGGGGACTGAGTGGTCTGCTTACCCGCTCCGGAGCTGACATCATGGTCCCTGGGTCGATCGTCTCAGGGAGCCTTCCAGGTCCTCCAGGGGGTCCGTGAGATGGGGGGGCATCTGCTTCCTGCAGGGTTCTCGACGCACGGATTGAGAGCTGGGCCCGGGTTGAGGTGGAGCAGGGCGTTTCTTCGCTGCAGGAGGACGCCCTCGGCGAGCAGACGGGTTTGTGGCGGGGCAGGATGTGCGAGATGGCCACCGTCTGCTTCTTCATCGTGGAGAACTGCTGGGCAAAGTCCTCGACAGTGGACCTCGTGCATCTCGACCAAGTTCAACCACAGATGATGTTCCTGGACCACGAGTGTGGCCATCGCCTGCCCGAGTGACTACACTGTGACCTTCGTGGCTCTGAGGGCGAGGGCGGTTGCTGAGCGCAGTTCCTGCAGCACATCGGGATCAGGGCTACCCCCGTGCAGATCTTTAAGTGCCTTGGCCTGGTGGACTTGCAGGAGGACCATGGCATGCAGGGCGGAAGCAGCACGTCCGGTGGCGCTGTAGGCTTTGGCAGTCAGTGAAGGCGTTGTCCTATAGGCCTTGGAGGGGAGCACAGGGTGACCCCGCCAGGTGGTAAGGTTCTCGGGGAACAGGTGGAGCGCAACGGCTCTGTCCACCTGGGGAATTGCCATGTACCCATGGGCCGCTCCGCCATCGAGGGTAGCGAGAGCGGAATAGCGTCTGGCTTTGTGACACGTGGAGAGGGGTGCCCTCCATGGCTGTGAGCGGTCTGGAGGCCCCAGGAGCCAGTGATCCAACCGCGATGGCTGTGGGAAGGATGGAGCCTCAGCCTGGGCGTGCTGGCCCGAAAGCTGCAGCCCAGGGGAGTCAGATGCCGCGCTCTCCGATGCAGCAGCGAGCTCATCCACCTCGAGCTCCAGAGGATAGGCAGGCTGGCTGTGAGGCGAGCCGCTGTTGCCTCGAGCACGGACAGGAGTCAACGAGCGTACCGGGGGGCGGGTGGTCAGAGGGGGCGTACCCGGCGGAGCTGCACCAGCTGCCGTCCCCAGATCGCATCCATCGCCAGCCGCATCGTCCTCAATCCCGTGGGAAGAAGGAGCAATGCGGGGGCGGCTGGAGTGGCATGCTTTCTGTTGAAAGCAAGCCGCGACCGCAACGTTGCCATGGTCATGCTCTCGCAGTGAGAACATGAACTATCCACAAATGCTGCCTCGGTGTGATTGCAGCCCAGACACACGAGACAATGCCTGTGGCCGTCTGAATCGGAGAGCACTCTACCGCATCCAGGAACTACACAGGGGTGGAAAGGCGCTTCCTGAAAAGGACATTCAACGCCACTGTGTAATGCTCTTTTAGAGGAAAATACTCTTTTACAGAGAAAATCACTCTTTTAAATAAACTCTTTTAAGTTTTTTGCGCTGTTGAAGCGCCCAGGGGCAAACTGCACTGCCGTGCAGAGAAGGAGAAAAGTCACTGAAGCGCGCCGTAGATCCAACAGCAGGCAAAGCGTCAGAGGAACAGGAACAGGTGTGTGACTCGCGGCTGACTGCATGCACGATCATCGGCTCAGAAGAAAATTTCTGAATGAACTCGACGTATTTCCCCGCATTTATACCCGTATGTCCGGGGGCGGGTATGCAAATACTGTCTGCCTACTTCTCATTGGCCTTTTTTCATAGATCAGCGGCATATTCGGCACTCAAGAGAGACCCCTAGTGTCGCTTCTTCGACACAACATCGAAGTGAGTGACAGACGGGAAACTCATATCTTCTGCATGCAATGTGTGATTTAGATATAAATTGAGCTGTATGTTTTTTCTTGGGGGCTAATCACATGGATGTGGCTATGGTGGGTCACAGTCATAGCGCCACCAACTGGCAGCAGGAAATGTGGCACTTGCAACAGACTTAGTCCTATATACATATACCCAAATTGCTTCAAAATTGTTTAGACACTGTTGATGGAATATTTTGAAGGGAAGCTTGATAGCTTTAATTGTTGTCAAGGCAACAGATTAAATTACATGAAGTAGTAGTAGTCAAACTGGAATGGTGTCATACATTTTACACGTTGTATGATTAGTGTCCAAGTTTACATTAATGTTGATTTGTCGCTGTGTCAATCATGTATTGTTTTCCGATAGCCATTGATTGGAAATGGACCCATGGTGCTTGGGCCTGTCAGCTATATTTATTATTATTCTTTTCAAGGTTTTTGGTACTTTTGTGGTACAAAATTTTGCACACTCATCAGAGTCGTCAGCCATTAGGGCTTGGCAAAGATGCAGGGGGGGGGGGGGTTACGAATGGATTTTTGATATATTGAATGATGTTTCCATGGCTACATGATAAAATAACTTGGAAGTGTCTCATATCTTCTGCATGCATTGTGTCATTTACACAGCCAAATGTTTGGCCTTGCAGGCTAATTACATGTACGTATGTGGCTATTGTGTATCACAGTCGTAGCGCCACTAATTGGTGGAAGGAAGTTTGGCACTTTTAACAATTAGTTAATGGTCTGCACTTATATAGTGCCTTTTTAACTTTAGCTGTATTCAAAGCACTTTACACTGTGTCTCATTCATCCATTCACACACATTCACACACCAATGATGGCAGAGCTGCCATGCAAGGCGCTAGCCTTGCACCCTTATCAGACTTTAAGATATCCCCCTTAAGTTTACCTGAATTGCTTAAAAACATTTTTGATTAATGTCAAGACAGTGAAGATTAAAAATTCTGAAGGGATTCTTGATTTCTTACACAGTGTTGCCATGTCAACGCATTAAATGTCATTATTCCTTTTTATGTATATTCACATGTTTGTAAGGTACTTGGCATGCTTGAATTCTCATGATATTTTGCACACACATCAGAGTAATTGGCCATTTGTCCTGGGCAAAAGTTAACATATAGGGAGCTCTTAGCACCACCTTTTGACAAAAGTGGTTGGGTCAGTTTGTTCTACGGTCACCAAACTTGGTAAATATATTGTTCTCATCAAGCTGGACAACTTTCAAAATTACAGTATTAGCTTCACCCAGCATGAAGTCAGCTATTTTGGATTGAATGTGCATTATTTAAAAAATTGCAGACCCTGAAATTTGAATAGACCTCCTAGGGGATTATTGTGACTGGCACCAAACTTAGGAAATAGTATGCCAATAGATTGAAGAGGCTAAATTGTGAACAGATTTTTATATATCGAACAGTGTTGCCATGGCAAGGCATTAATAAATGTCTCATATCTTCTGTGTGCAATGTGTGATTTAGATAAAAACTGAGATCAAATCAAATCACTTTATTGTCACACTACCATGTACAACAGTAGGTGAAATTCTTGTGTGCAGTTCCGAGCAACATAGCAGTCATGACAGTGACGAGACATATACCAATTACAGTAAACAACATACTTGCACAACACAATTTACATATCAAATGTACACATACTTACACAACACAATAATTATATACAATGTACAGTAGACAATACACACAATATAGAATACACAATATACAATAAGTAAAGAGTATATTAAATATATATATATATAAGTAGTTGTATTGAGGAGAATATGTTGAGAGTCCAGTGTGAGATTATAGATGAATAAGCTTTGGGGGAAGAAGCTGTCATGTAGTCGGCTGGTGCGGGTCCTGATGCTGCGATACCACCTGCCTGATGGTAGCAGTGAGAACAGACCATGACTCGGGTGGCTGGAGTCTCTGATGATCCTCCGAGCTTTTTTCACACTGCCTGGTATATATGTCCTGGAGGAAGGGAAGCTCACCTCCGATGATGTTTCTGGCAGTTCGCACCACCCTTTGCAGGGCTTTGCAGTTGTGGGCGGTGCTATTGCCGTACCAGGCGGTAATTCAGCCAGTCAGGATGCTCTCTACAGTACTAGTGTAGAACCGTGTGAGGATGTGGTGGTTCATTCCAAACTTCCTCATCCGTCTCAGGAAGAAGAGGCGCTGGTGAGCCTTCTTCACAACGGCCTCAGTGTGGACGGACCATGTGAGTTCCTCAGTAATGTGGACACAGAGGAACTTGAAGCTGCTGACTCTCTCCACCAGTGCTCCATTAATAGTGATGGGGCTGTGTTCTCCTTCTTTCTTCCTGAAGTCCACTACAAGCTCCTTGGTTTTACTGACGTTGAGGGAGAGGTTGTGCTCCTGACACCAGCATGTCAGAGTGTGCACCTCCTCTCTGTAGGCTCTTTCATCATTGTGAGTGATCAGACCTACCACTGTCGTATCGTCAGCAAACTTAATGATGGTACTGGAGCTATGTGTTGCCACACAGTCATGTGTGTATAGGGAATACAGGAGTGGGCTGAGAACACAGCTCTGTGGGGCTCCAGTGTTGAGGGTCAGTGATGAGGAGATGTTGCTGCCCATTCTAACCACCTGACGTCTGCCTGACAGGAAATCCAGGATCCATCTGCACAGCGAGCTGTTTAAGCCCAGAGCCCGGAGTTTCTCATCAAGCTTGGAGGGCACTATGGTGTTGAATGCTGAGCTGTAGTCTACAAACAGCATTCTCACATATGTGTTCCTTTTTTCCAGATGGGAGAGAGCAGTGTGTAGTGTAGATGCAATGGCATCATCAGTGGAGCGGTTGTTGCGGTAGGCAAACTGCAATGGGTCCAAAGAGGTGGGCAGAACAGAGCAGATGTAATCTCTGATTAACCTCTCGAAGCATTTGCTGATGATGGGGGTCAGAGCAACAGGACGCCAATCATTTAAGCAAGTGATTATAGCTTGCTTCGGTACAGGCACAATGGTTGATGTTTTGAAGCATGTGGGGACTATAGACAGGAAGAGGGACAGATTGAAAATGTCCGTTAAAAACACCAGCCAGTTGATTCGCGCACGCTCTGATGACGCGGCCCGGAATGCCATCTGGACCCACGGCTTTATGGATGTTCACCCGTCGGAAGGAACGGGTTACATCCACAACAGAGACGGAGAGTGAACCAACCTCAGCGTCAGCCGTGAGTGCTCTCTCCGCAAGGGCGGTGTTATTGTCCTCGAAACGAGCATAAAATGTATAAGTTCATCCGGGAGAGATGCAGCGGTGTTCATGGTGGAGTCTTTATTCCGTTTGTAGTCCGTGATGGTGTTAATTCCCTGCCACATACTTCTGGAGTCAGTGGTGTTGAACTGACCTTCAAGCTTGTGCCTGTACTGGCGTTTGGCTGCACTGATAGTGTTACGGAGGGCATAACTTGCTTGTTTACGCTCCTCCATGTTAGAAGAATTAAAAGCGCAGGTCCGCGCAATGAGTGCCGCGCAAACATCGCCGTTAACCCATGGTTTCTGGTTGGGGTATATCCGTATTGTTTTGATCGGAACAACGTCCTCTACGCACTTCCTGATGAAACACGTTACGCTGTCAACGTAAACCTCGATGTCGTCATCAGAGGCGGACCGGAACATCTACCAGTCCGCGTGATCAAAACAGTCTTGTAGCGCAGAGTCTGATTGGTCCGACCAGCACTGGATCGATCTGAGGGTGGGTGCTTCCCGTTTCAGTTTCTGCCTGTAAGCGGGCAGAAGCAGAACGGAAGACTGGTCCGATTTGCCAAATGGGGGGTGGGGGAGGGATTTGTAGCCATCCCGGAAAGGAGAGTAACAATGATCTAAAACCCGGTCCCCTCGTGTGTTGAACTTTATGTGTTGGTGGTATTTTGGAGCGATTGTTTTGAAGTTGGCTTTGTTAAAGTCCCCGGTAACAATGAATGCAGCCTCAGGGTGCGCGGTTTCCTGCTCCCTTATACTCCCATACAGTTCCCTGAGTGCCCGGTCTGTGTCGGCTTGTGGGGGGATGTACACAGCTGTGATGATGACCGGTGTGAATTCCCTCGGTAGCCAGAATGGTCGACACAGAAGCATGACATATTCCAGATCAGGAGAGCAGAAAGACTTGATGAAATGTATGTTCCTCTGATCACACCATGATTTGTTGATCATTAAACATACACCACCACCTCTGCTTTTACCTGAGAGGTCTTTCGCTCTGTCCGCTCGGTGCACGGAAAAGCCTGTGATTTCGATGGCCGAGTCTGGAATCTCCGCAGACATCCAGGTTTCTGTAAGGCAGATAACACAGCAATCTCTCGTCTAGTTGGAAAGAGATCTGCGCTCTCAGCTCGCAGAGCTTGTTGTCCAGAGACTGAACATTTGCCAGTAGTATACTGGGTAGCGGGGGTCGATTTGTCTTACTCTGATGAGAACGCCAGCTCTTTTTCCCCTGTTCCTGCTGCGTTTCCGCGGCCGAGCAGCCCAGACAAAGGGCTCCGCCGGCGTGTTTGTAAACAGCGGGTCGGCATTAAGGAATTTGAAGTCCGGTTTTCGATGTGTAATTGTAGAACCAATGTCCAAAAGCATTTGTCTGTCGTAAACAATAAGGCAGACAACATCCAAGACAAAAAAACAAAGAACTGTAAACAAAACAAATAATAAACCGCAGTGTTGTGTCGGAGCTCGCAACGTAGCAGCCATACTCGGCACCATCTTGAGTAAAGTCTGTATGTTTAGTCTTGGGGACTAATTACATATTTTTGGGTGACTATTTTGAGTCACAGTCATAGTGTCACCACCTGGCAGCAGGAATTGTGTCTCTTACAACAGACTTTAAAATAGTCCACTTATATTTACCTAAATTGCTTCAAAATTGTTTAGAACAATGTCAAATGCCAAATGCATGTGTCCACCTTGCTTTCCGAATTTTACTGCTGGAAATGGGTGGAAATGGACCCATAGTGCTAAGGCCCATCAGTGCTGCTTGCAGCTATATTTTATTATATTTTTTGTTGTTATAAAATGATTAAAAAAAAGTGTTAAAATACAAAAGAAGGCAATTTCCATTTTAAGCAGTTCCATTTGACTCATTCACTCATGAACAGACTTTCTTCCATCCTCGTTTTCTCCTTTCTCTCTCTATCTCTCTCTCTCTCTCTCTCTCTCTCTCTCTCTCTCTCTCACTTACACACACACACACACACACACACACACACATACACTCTGTGAGTGAGAATTACGCTAATTTAATGTTTCTCTAATAGCTGCTTCTTTACCCAGCATGCTCTGGGCCTAATGGCACTCATCATCCTCTATTCTTAGGCCTATTTCCTGTGATTAAGAACTGCCATGGCATCATGGTTGCTCATGTTTAATTTTGTCCCAGTGTTTATCAATTAAAGCATTTCCTCTATCTACAAGCAGCAGACTAATTAGTCAAGCACTAAACTAATATGAAAGTGAAGCAAGACTGATGGATGCATTGTTTAGAAAATTATGTAGACTATGTGTGTTGTATTTAGCGCCACATTGTCTAATTACTAGAGGCCTTCGCTGCTTGGACAATCTGAATCTGAGTAAACAGTTTGAGGAAGACATTTGGACACCCACTGGAATGGTGAGTCATGATGGAGGAAGAGTTAAATTAATGGCTGCTTTTAAATGCTTTGTTTGGGATCTGGAAACCAACCGAAAGTGCAAGAAACAGTATTCTGCAAAACAAATAAAAAGAACAATTTATAATAGCAGTGAAAAGTAGTTTTGTTACCAGTAACGTAATAATTATAATACTTTATCTTATAATAAGTTATTGGAGAACTTAAAGGAATAGTTGTCAAAAATGGCAATTCTCTTATTGCACAATCAAATATATTTTAAAGGATGTATTAGGAGTTTTTGTCCATACAGTGCTAGTCAATGGGGTTCAAAACTTTCCAGCTCCATAAAGGACATAAAGGCATCATATAAGCTATCCATATGACTCAAGTGGTTTAATCTATGTCGTCTGAAGCAATAGCATTGCCTTGGTGAGAAAGGGTCCTTCATATCTACAAGTCTTGACATTTGCAGTCTCCTTTGCATGTTCATTCACACATGCTTGACATATGAGTAGACCACTGTACACAAACAAAACAAAAACGTAACCCATCAGGGAACGAGACGTTATGTTGATGTAGTGACACTAAGGGTCTCTCTTGAGAGCCTTGGTTACCTCTTATCTTTGAGAAAAGGCCAATAAGAATTGGCAAACAGAATTTGACGTAACTAGCATGGGAGCAGGCTGCACTAGCCGCAGCTTTTTCTCTCTCTATGTTTTCTTTCCATAAAGTGTTAGATGTGGCTGGGGCTATGACAGGCTTTGGGGAAGGTTATTTTCCTTTCATATTCTTTCAGGTGGAAAAGGCCCTGTGGAGACCACATCCTGCCCTGAAGGGGAAGTTAACATGTGGCAAATACGTCACATGGGCTTACCAGCCACATTTGGAGGTGGTGCGGTGGTAGGTCCTGCCTCGACGGAGAGGAGTTCTACAAACACAGCGACCAGGGGGCATTGGGAACTCTGCCCAAGGGAGACGCTGATTCCATCGTGCTGCAATCCAATAACGATCGTCACGTTGCCACCATGAACAAGCACGTGCAGCGGATATCTGAACCAGCGAAGGTGAAGCTCTTACTGTAACAGACCCCGCCCGATTGATGGACCAAGCTTTACTGATGTTTATAAAGTTTATTGAGTCCGTTTTCACTCCAAAAATCACCGTAAGAGCTGAACAAAGAAAGTACAGAAGCGTGCATTAACGACTCGTCCAAAACTCTCTCTTTCTCCGTTACATTATCACTAACATACAGCGAATTACACAAACAATAATTACAACAAACAGTAAACAAATATATATATATATATATATATATATACCTTATGCCTTTTCGGGGGGTGTTTAACAAAGTGCAAAGTTTATAGCCTGCGAAACAACTCTGATGAACTGCGTGCTCTCCCTTTCATTGCCCGTCTAGCTCCCTAGACTATAATACCCGTCAAAATAAAAGTCCCTCCTTAGTAAGACAGATAATGCATCTCTTAAACCTATTTAAACTCACAGAACTATCAAAAAAGTATACAAAACAAATTAGAAGATTTATCACAGCAAAGTCTGTTACACTCCCACCAAATTATCAATGTTATTTCAACATGCATAATTTTCAAGCATAAGTAATTTTCACTTATAATGACCCTTGTGTGTGTATGTATGTAAAGTCCTTTTGAAGATGTGTTCACTCCGCTTCCAATAATAAAACCAACTTCTGAGCTGGTCTCTCTACTACTGAGACCTTGTTTAACCGTTCTCCTTTCTTGTTTAGTTTTTTTGTCACCAAGTATTATTGTGACCTTCCTTACTAGTACATCTTGGCTAGTTACAGTGTCTATGATACGACCTAGTCTCCATTCATTTCTTGGAAGGTTCTCATCTGTATCCATGACGACATCACCAATCTGAAAATTCCTTTTTGGAGTATGCCAGCATTGTCTAGCAGCGATGTTGTGGAGATACTCTTTTTTCCATCTACTCCAAAACTGTTCAGTAAGGTACTGCACCCGTCTCCATCTCTTTTTCCCATAGATGTCTTCTCTTATGAACTTTCCTGGTGGTGGTAGGACTGTAGTGGCTTTCATGGTAATCAGATGGTTAGGTGTGAGTGGTTCTAAGCTCTTGGGATCGTTCAGGTTGTCCACTGTAAGAGGACGACTATTAACTATTGCCATGGCTTCATAAAACAAAGTGCGCAGTGAAGCATCACTGAGCCTGCCAGATGCGAGGGAAGCTGTAGCATTAAGAACACTCCTTACAGTTTTGATTTGACGCTCCCATACACCACCTGCATGACTGGAATGAGGGGGATTCAAAACAAAATCACACTGTTTATCTGCAAGAAAAGCAGTAAGCCTTTCTGGATCAAGTTGCTGTAATGCTGAGTTCAGTTCGTTCTTAGCACCGACGAAATTGGTACCTTGGTCGCATCTGATCTGCCGTACTGTGCCTCTGATAGCAATGAAGCATCGTAAACTGTTGATGAAAGCATCCGTGGACATATCTTCCAACATTTCTATATGAACGGCTCTCGAACAAAAGCAAGTTAGAAGCAGACCATACCTTTTGTGCTGTTTTCTTCCTTCTGTAGTCATGAAAGGACCAAAGCAATCCATACCACAATACACAAACGGTGGGGAAGACTCTACACGTTCTACAGGAAGATCACTCATTCGTTGTCCTTCAACAGATTTTCTCAACTTTCTACAAGGTACACAGTTGTGAATGTAAGATGTGACAGCTCTGTTCATTCCAGGTATCCAATAGCCTGAAGATCTGATAGCATTAATCGTGAAACCTTTCCCTTGATGCTTAACACTTTCATGATGGTGTGCAATTATCAGCTTAGTTACATGATGTTCTTTGGGAAGAATCAGTGGGTACTTGAACGCATGAGTGCATGACGAGTGACTTAATCTTCCTCCCACCTTAATCAAACCATCCGTATCTATGAAGGTATGTAGATGATGAAGTCTGTTATGACCTGGAAGTTGTTTACCTTGACTCAGGACATCCATTTCTTTCTGATAAACTTGTTTCTGCACTCCTTTTAGAATCAAACATTTTGCATGTTCTTGTTCACTTACAGATGCTGGTGAATTAGATTTAGCCTTCTTAATCCGCCTCAGAAGGCGTGCAATGGCCTTGACAGCATTAGACCAAGATGAGAACTTTGACAAATGGTCTACAAGATCTTTACTTTCTGTGGTTTCGGTTTGAAACGTCTGAATCTTTTTAACTTCTGGATCACCTACTGGAAGCTCAGGTATAACATTTGAGGTATCTATTTCTTTCTTCCACAGGAATGAAGGACCTGAGAACCAGTTGGATGAGAGCAATTCATTTATTGTTCTTCCTCTAGAAGCATTGTCTGCTGGGTTATCATCTGTTGGGACGTACAGCCATTGTTTGGGTACTGTGCTTTGGCGTATTTTTTGGATTATGTTGGCTACAAACGTATTAAAAAGATGGGCATCGTTATTTATGTATCCCAAGACCACTTTTGAGTCAGTCCAAAAGAATTCATTGACATTGGTGAGGTCAAGCTCTTCTCTGAGCATATTGCTCATTTTGACTGATACCACAGCTGCCATCAACTCTAATCTTGGTATTGTAGTAATCTTTACAGGAGTAACCCGGGCTTTGCCAATGAGGAAAGTGCAATGAATCTCATCCTTCTCATTGATCATTCTCAGATAAGAACACTGACCATAACCACAGGTACTTGCATCAGAGAAATTATGTATTTCTGTTTTTACAGTCTTACCGAAATCAGCAGGTACATAGCATCGTGGCATGTCCACCTTTTCCAGATTGACAAAGTCATTTTGCCATTTCTCCCACCATGGGCTAAGAGCAAGGGACTGTGGATCATCCCAGCCTGTACCCTGGTGACACATTTCTTGTAGGATCCTCTTACCATTGAGAACATAGGGAGCTACAAAGCCCAAAGGATCATATATGGAGGCAACAGTAGACAATATGCCACGACGTGTTGTAGGTTGACCTTTTAGTGGGATATGGAATTTGAAGCTATCACTCTGTATGTTCCAATGAATTCCCAGAGCTCTCTCAAGTGGCATGTCATTGAAGGTAAGATCCTTTGTTTCAAAGTTTACAGCACGTTCTGATGCTGGTATGCTCTGCAGAACAGTGTTGTCATTTGATACAAACTTGTGAAGTCGAAGACCTCCTTTTGCACATAACTCCCGTGCTTCTTTTGCTAGCTGAATTGCCTTTTCCACTGTCTCTACACTTGCGACTCCATCATCAACATAAAAGTCTCTTATGATGAACTGGGCGGCTAATGAGTGTGATTGACTATGCTCACTGGCTAGATATCTTAGTCCATAGTTTGCGCAGCCAGGCGAAGAAACTGCACCGAAAAGATGCACTTTCATTCGGTAATCTTGAGGCGTTGAATTTGTGTCTCCGTTTTGCCACCATAAGAAGCGCAGATAATCTCGGTCGTTTTCCTGGACATGAAACTGGTGAAACATTTTTTCTATGTCACATATTACAGCTATAGTATGTCTTCTGAACCTGACAAGGACTCCTGTGAGATTGTTTATCATGTCTGGTCCTGGTAACAAATGTTCATTGAGACTTGTGCCTTTAAATTTCGCAGAACAATCAAAAACAACACGTAACTTGTCTGGCTTTTTTGGATGGTAGATGCCATGATGAGGTATGTACCACTTTTCAACATAAGTTCCATAATCATTCACTGTTTCTACATCACCTCTTTCAATTATGTCATTCATGTAAGTAATGTAGTCTGTCTTGTATTTCTCGTTTCTACAGAACTTCTTATTGTGACTTTGGCAAGCTCTCTGTTATCAGATAAGTATGGACGTTGTTTGAACGGAAGAGGCATTTCATAATGTCCTTGAGCATTTTTCTTTATGCCTTCTTTGAGTTTGTCTAGGAACACAATATCATCCTGAGAAATTGTCTTGTCATCTACCGTGACATCCTTAAAGTCCGACTCAAGTACACGTATGGCATCCACAGGTGTCAAAGCTGGAATCTCCTTTGTGGTTATTCTGTGACAAAGACTGACTGCTGTTGATCCATTGATGCCTGGTGTGAAGCTGCCCACAATACTCCAACCTAAGTCAGTTAGAATAGCATAAGGTTCATCATCTTTACCTAGTATGACTTGCCTGGGAGCTAGCACTCTGGGGCAGTTGTAACCAATTAGTAAACCTACTTCACAGCTGAGAAGAGGTGACATTTCATCTGTAATTACCTTCAAGTGACTCCAGCTCTTAGCCGTTCCCTGCGTTGGTATGTGATTACGATTGACAGGAATACACTCCTTGGTGTATAATGGAGGCAGATTGATATGTATTGAGGAATTGTACCCTCTCACACGAAGATCAGATACTCTTTTACTTTTAATGATCATATTGTCTCCCATCAAGGTGGTAAGTTTGAGTTTAATTGGTTGAGTATCCACTTGCAGTACATTACTCACTTCTTCATCAATGAAAGTGGTGTCACTCTGAGTGTCTAACAAAGCATAGACAAGCTGTTCATTGGATGGATTTTTGACGGACGACACCCATACAGGTACAATCATAGATGTAATGACCGAATGACCTTCTCTTGTGATATTGAGTGACATGGCATCTGTAATCTCATGCTCACGTGCACGCTCATTGCTTACCGTTGGTTGCTTTCGGTTTCCGTTATACTCATAGTTGTAATCATGAAGACATGTGGGATGTCGCAATTTGCATACATCACATGTGTGGCGACAGCGACATTCCTTAACACAGTGGCCTGGTTTTATACATCCAAAACAGAGTTTGTTGTCTTTGACGTAGGACCTTCTGTCTTTCAGAGACTTCTCCATGAATTTTGGGCACTTATTAAGTTGATGGTTGACATCTTGACACAACATGCATGGCGTTTTTAACTGTCCTTTAGCCATTGTCTGTTTATCACCGTTTACTGTTGTTTGTGTTTTATAGACAATTGCCTTGTTTCTTTTGGTTTCATTTGAGATTCTTCTCTCATGAGGTGACTCACGTGAATGAAGTGCATGTAAAGAAGTGATAGGATTACACACTATTTCTGCTTCAGTTGACAGGAATTTTACAAAGTCTTGAAAGCTTGGAAATTCCTTGCCGTCCATGAGTGTTGTTGTGACCTGGCGGTTCCACCTGGAGGCTGCCCAGTCAGGAAGTTTCTGTACCAGCTTTTGATTCTCCTCACAGTCGTTTAATATTTCCAGGCCTTTAACATGAGGTATGGCTTGCAGGCAGGCATTTAAGAAGTCTGAAAATTTTCTCAGACCTTCTGCATCTTTGGACTGTATTCTAGGCCACTTTGACAGCTTTTCACGGAATGCTCTTTGAATGACAAAAGGCTGGCCGTATCTTTGGTTAAGCCTGTTCCAAGCATCTTTGTAAGCTTCTTCATCATTTCGATAAAAGGTGCCTTCAAGATATTTGTGTGCTGAGCCACTGACATACTTTTTCAAATAATAGAGTTTATCCGCTGCTGAGATGCCTTTTCTATCTATAAGTGACATAAATGAGGCTTTCCAGTCCACAAACTGAATTGGGTCTCCATTGAACACTGAAGGCTCGGGTATGGGTAACCTGTTGATGGCTATACTGTCCTGAACTGCCTGAGCAAGGTGAGACACTTCACTGAGAGTTGTTGACTGGATAACATTGTATCGCTGTTGTGTCGAAGGGAAGATTTTGTTTTTCCGACTTTCATGTTCATTCTGTGTTGACTGACTCTTTGTTTCCTGCTTTATTTCTTCATTATAGGATTTTACTCTGGCCCGAGCAACCTCTAAATCCTTTTCTATCTGCAGCCGTTCTAATTCAAACCTTTGAGTTTCTAGCTCTTGTCTGAGCTGCTCTTCTAGAGTTCTTATTTTTTCCTTTTGTTGTCTTTCCGTTTGCATCATCTTGTATTCAGCCTCTTTCGCAGCCAGCTCTGCCGCAGCATCTGCTCGTTTGCTTGTTGTACAAGAAGATCTAGAATGGCTGCTGACACTTGTTTGTGAAGCACTGGAACCATATATGGAATGGGCATAACTATGAGCTAAAAGTTCATGTAGACGGCCCCTTTCCTGTTCTGCATCAAACTCACCATCTACTGTTGCCAACCTTTCCAGCACAATTTTGACAATGTCATTGGTCACGGCTTCACATGCATCAATTTTACGTCTTAAATCAGCAGCGGGTGTGATATGTTCCCTTATTTCACTAAAGATTTTCATAATACTGTTCTTTTTATCCTCAAGAGAGTCAGCAATTTCAGCAAGCTCCTTATCAGAGATGTCTGATTTTAAGTCATGTCTTGCTTTACGAGCATCTTTCCATTGGTCATACAAAGTGCTTAACCTTTTGTCTTTCTTACAGCACTCATCTTTCTGGTATGCAAGTATTTTCTCTGAAGGAATATGTGGACGTTCTGAACGCCGAGGGAGTCCTGCACTGTCTTGTGGAAGACACTGAAGTTCAGATGTATTTTTATCTTTACATTTAACTGCTCCTTTTCCTTGCCTTTCCTTTTTACCTTCTGATTCCGTCTGCAGCAGGCTTTCCGAATCTGGATCTACCGTATCAATTTCCATAGTCAACTCACTTTTATGGCATTTCAGCTCCTTAGACCATCACGCTGATTCCATCGTGCTGCAATCCAATAACGATCGTCACGTTGCCACCATGAACAAGCACGTGTAGCGGATATCTGAACCAGCGAAGGTGAAGCTCTTACTGTAACGGACCCCGCCCGATTGATGGACCAAGCTTTACTGATGTTTATGAAGTTTATTGAGTCCGTTTTCACTCCAAAAATCACCGTAAGAGCTGAACAAAGAAAGTACAGAAGCGCGCATTAACGACTCGTCCAAAACTCTCTCTTTCTCCGTTACATTATCACTAACATACAGCGAATTACACAAACAATAATTACAACAAACAGTAAACAAATATATATATATATATATATATACCTTATGCCTTTTCGGGGGGTGCTTAACAAAGTGCAAAGTTTATAGCCTGCGAAACAACTCTGATGAACTGCGTGCTCTCCCTTTCATTGCCCGTCTAGCTCCCTAGACTATAATACCCGTCAAAATAAAAGTCCCTCCTTAGTAAGACAGATAATGCATCTCTTAAACCTATTTAAACTCACAGAACTATCAAAAAAGTATACAAAACAAATTAGAAGATTTATCACAGCAAAGTCTGTTACATTACCAGAGTAATCAATACCTGTGGAGCACCTGTTCCATTACAGGCAACTTGGTACCTGAAGTGGGTCTGGCTGCGAACTCCTCCGCTGAATTCGGAGCCAGAGGGCTAGGGGGGAAAGACATCCATGGTCCATGACTTGTGGACTTGACTGAGGGAGTAAAGTGCACGTCTTCGCCTCAGGAGAGGGGAAAGGCACTATGCACAAGCAGTACACCCGAGTATGTTGTTGAGTAGTTGAGTATGCGAATGCTCACTTCCCTAAACGGGGCAAGAGCTGCATCTGCGACCTTCGTGAAGATGCGAGGGGACAGGGACAGACCAAGGGGAGGACCTTGTACTGATAAGCCTGGCCATCAAATGCAAACCGTAGAAAGGGTCTGTGACGGGGTATTGAGACATGAAAGTATGTGTCCTTCAGGTCTATGCCACGAACTAATCTTGATGCCAGATGCATGTCAGAATATGTTTCTGTGTCAGCATCTTGAACGGATGTCTATGTAAGGCCCGGTTCAGAACTCGCAGGTACAAGATTGGCCGCAACTCACCACCTTTCTTGGGTATGATGAAGTAGGGGCTGCAGAACCCCTTCGTCCTGCACCAAGGTGAAGCGGACGCCACTGAGCACTGGGCAGGAGCCTGGCGAACTGAATCCCGTAGCTGAATCAGATGGTCCTGGCCAGCCACCTCGACGGGTTGGAAAGCGTAAGCCATGCGTCCAAGCTCCGAATGAGGGGCACTAAGGGGACGATCACGTGTGACATACCTGGAGGTGAGGCCTCGCGGTGGGGGGGGGGGAGATCGAGGGCCCATCAGACTGGCCGTAACATCAGACATCAGACTGGCCGTAATGCGAGCCGATCTCATCTTGGAACCGGACAGGGGCAGAAGAGCGTCCTGGGGAACGGGTGATCTGCGGGGATTTACCCGGCAAGACCACGCCCGTTAAACTCCCGAAAGAAGAGAAAAGCCTCTGAAAATGCGCCGTATCTCCAACAGTGTATGCTCTTATAGAGGTGAGTGGAACAGCAGTGGGTTTACTCAGCTCGCTGAAACACAACCGCTTCCTCTTTCCGAAGAAACAATCTGTCTGAACAGACGTGCTTGCCTCCTTTTATACCCGTATGTCCGGTGGAGGGGCATGCAAATTGTGTTTGCCAATAATCATTGGCCTTTTCTCAAAGATAAGAGGTAACCAAGGTTCTCAAGAGAGACCCCTAGTGTCACTACATCGACACGATGTGGATTGAGTGACAGAAGTGGAACCATAGTTGTACACAAACCAGAGTTTTTGTAACTCTTGTAAAAAAACGTGTGAGGTGGTTCAAATATAAAAAATATATATACAGCTCTGGAAAAAATTAAGAGACCACTGCAAAATTATCAGTTTCTTTTGATATACTATTTATAGGTATGTGTTTGAGTAAATAAAGGTTTTTGTTTTATTCTATAAATTACTGACAACATTTCTCCCAAATAAGAATATTGTAATTTAGAGCATTTATTTGCAGAAAATGACAACTGGTCAAAATAACAAAAAAGATGCAGTGTTTTCAGACCTCTAATAATGCATAGGAAACAAGTCCATATTCATATTTAAACAACACAATGCTAATGTTTTAACTTAGGAAGAGTTCAGAACTTAATATTTGGTGGAATAACCCTGATTTCAATCTCAGTTTTCATGGGTCTTGGCATGCTCTCTACTAGTCTTTCACATTGCTGTTGGATGACTTTGGCTGGCTGTGTGGCATGGAGCATTGTCCTGCTTGAAAACCCCATCCTCAGAGTTGGGGAAAATTGTCAGAGCAGAAGGAAGCAAGTTTTCTTCCAGGATAGCCTTGTATGTTGCTTGATTCATGCATCCTTTACAAAGACAAATCTGCATACATAACTTATCTGAATGTCAAAATGTGAAAGCAGTACTTCATAACATCTAATCACATCTGCAGTAAGCCAGTGCAGATCACTTTTCATTAGCCCATGAGAAGTGATATTTTGTAGACCCATGTTGGCTGATAGTGACCCACAGACTCTAATGAGAAGTCAAATTACAAAAAGTATAAATTAACATTCGAAGCAATGTACATATTAAATGTAAAATGTTGCCAGGATTGAACAGTATATTTTTTTTATGAAAAAAAAAAAAACCCAACAACAACCTGTACGCAGTAAAAAAAAAAAATAGTATAGTACTGTTGTTACGATTCCCTGTTGTCTGCCCTGCGTTTCACATGTCACAGTCACAAACTACATTTCCCATAGTTCCCTGCCCTCATCACTGCCAGCAGTCACTCATTGTTTTCACCTGTTTGTCGTTTAGTCTCATTACCTTTTGTGTATTTAAACCCTGTTTGTTCTCCAGTGAATGTTGATCATTGAATGTTTCTCATGTTTTTGATGTTTTTGATGTTTTTGATGTTTTTGATGTTTTTGATGTTTTTGATGTTTTTGATGTTTTTGATGTTTTTGATGTTACCCGTGTTCATCCTGCTGTGTTTTCCCAGTTCCGTGTTCCTCCGATGTGTTCATGTTTTAGTTTCAGTTTTCCCCCCGTGGATGTTTCTTTTGTTCCTGCTTGTTTGTTTCCACTTTGATTAAAATAAAGAACCCACACTTAGATCCCACTCCTTGTCTGCCCTCATCTGCATTCATAACAGAACGATCGACCACTATGGATCTAGCGGTTCTTCAAGCAAACTGCCGTTTGCTGAATTTGAGGCAAGAAAGCAGTCTGGTGGAGGATCATGTCTGAGATTTTCTGGAGCTAGCGTGTGCTAGACTCGGACTTCCCAGACTCCTCCCTGGTGGTTTTCTTCCGGGATAACCTGACCAGTTCGCTCAAGGATCGGTTGCCACCGGCGACGCGCGGCTGGACGCTCCGCGATTTTGTGGAGGAGACTCTGCTGGCATGCGGCTTGCCGTTCACTGTGGGTGTTGTTGAGGAGGACCCTGCCTCAGGTGACCCTCCAGTAGTCCATGACCCTTCCTTTTACGCCTGCCCCACCTGCCAGCAAGCCAACCCCCACGCCTGCCTTGATCAACGAGCCAGCGCTGCCAACTTCGTCCGTCCGGAGGAGGAGGAGAATAAAGGCTTTCGCTCCCCAGCTCATGCCTGCCACGGTCTGCGAGCCAGAGCCAATGCCTGCCACGGTCTGCGAGCCAAAGCCCGCGCCTGCCACGGTCTGCGAGCCAGAGCCCACGCTTGCCACAGTCTGCGAGCCAGAGCCCGCGCCAGCCACGGTCAGCGAGCCAGAACCCGCGCCAGCCACGGTCAGCGAGCCTGAGCCCGCGCCAGCCACGGTCAGCGAGCCTGAGCCCACGCCAGCATAATATATGATCCTACCTTGCTAATGGCACTATATAAGGCACTAGTGATGCATTACACATATAAGCTAAAACAGTAAAGATTATTTCAGCAAAATTATATAAGCAAATTTAGTGTTTGATGTTTTTCATGAACTTACAGCATAATACATGTTGTTGACAAGACACACATATAAATCATCTCTCAGCATACAAAATGCAAAAGTGGTGACAATTAACAAACATACTTGAATGTAAAACAAAGTAAAAACTGAACATTAAAATACAAGTAACTTAAACCAACATCAGAATAAACCAGTAAATAGTAAAAAATCAAAGTAAATTCTTTATGCTGCAGTGCGTGCTGTAAATTTTAACAACAGTAGATAGTATGTAATTTGATGGCTATATGCTGCTAAATTACAGTTGTATACTGTAGCTTTAAAAACAGTATATAGCTGTTCATTTCAACAACAGAAAGAACATTAATTTTACAGTAACTTGCTGTCAACCCTACTGCCAGTTCTTTACTGTTTTTTAACAGAAAAATATTTAACAGTGTAGGGATAATCTAGCGGAAGCTTGGCAAAGACCAAATTTCCTGCAGAGAGTTATCATCATAATCATTATAAATATAATGATCTGTTCCAGCTTTCTGTCTTCCTCTTACATTTCTGGGATTTGTCATATGGCTAGGTCAAATCTACACAATTGCCAAGAAGCAAAGATAAGAAAAATGAGAAGACAAAATGTGTGAGGGAGAGAAAGAAAAAATATAAAGCATTGAATCATTCTAGCAGTTTCATAACTACCATCAAGGGAGTACTTCATTTTAAATTTTGTCCTTACAGTCAAGGTCGTAACAATGTCTTGAACATTGTGCAGTGCCTGAAAAAGGACAGTACAGAAATTCATAAAATTTATTATTTAAATGTTATTTACATTTTACAGCCAGATCAGTGGTTGCCAAAGTTTTTCTGACTCTGTATCCCTTTTCAGATTTACTGGCTCTCTCTGCACCAAATCAAATCACTTTATTGTCACTCAACCATATACACAAGTGCAACAGTGGGTTAAATTCTTGGGTGCAGTTCCGAGCAACATAGCAGTCTTGACAGCGATGAGACATATACCAATTTTCAATAAACATCAATTTACGTATCTAATATACACATAATTACACATAATACAATATACAAACAATAATATACAATGTACAGAATACAATACACACAATATAGAATATACAATATACAATAAAAAATAGTATATATAAAATATACAGTAGGTTGTATTGTGCTGTATTGACATTCAGTCTGTCGGTTGATAGTCAGTTGCCAGTGTGCTTTTAAGAGAGAATATAATTTATGACAGTCTAGTGTGAGATAATAGATTAATAAAGTGCAGTGCTGATGTATATTGATCGTGAGTGATCAAGAGTTCAAAAGTCTGATTGCTTGGGGGAAGAAGCTGTCATTGAGACAGCTGTTGCGGGTCCTGATGCTGCGATACCACCTGCCTGATGGTAGCAGTGAGAGCAGCCCATGACTTGGGTGGCTGGAATCGCTGATGATCCTCCAAGCTTTTTTCACACACCACCTGGTACAGATGTTCTTGAGGGAGGGAAACTCATCTCCATTGGTGTGTCTGGCAGTTCGCACCACCCTTTGCAGGGCTTTGAGGTTGTGGGCGGTGCTGCTGCCATACCAGGCGGTGATTCAGCCAGTCAGGATGCTCTCTACAGTGCTGGTGTAGAACCGTGTGAAGATGTGGTGGTTCATTCCTAACTTCCTCAACCGTCTCAGGAAGAAGAGGCGCTGGTGAGCCTTTTCACAATGGCCTCAGTGTGGACGGACCTTGTGAGTTCCTCTGTGATGTGGACACCGAGGAACTTGAAGCTGCTGACTCTCTCCACTGGTGCTCCATTGATGGTTCTCTGTCTTTTCTCTTGAAGTCCACCACAAGCTCCTTGGTCTTACTGACATTGAGGGAGAGGTTGTGCTCCAGACACCAGCATGTCATAGTGTGCACCGCCTCTCTGTAGGCTGTTTGCTCAGACCTACCACCATCGTGTCATCAGCAAACTTAATGAAGGCATTGGAGCTATGTGTTGCCACACAATCATGTGTGTATAGGGAATACAGGAGTGGGCTGAATAAACACAGCCCTGCAGGGCTCCAGTGTTGAGGGTCAGTGATGAGGAGATGTTGCTGCCCATTCTAACCACCTAGCGTCTGCCTGACAGGAAGTCCAGTATCCAGCTGCACAGCGAGCTGTTTAAGCCCAGAGCCCGGAGTTTCACATCAAGCTTGGAGGGAACTATGGTGTTGAATGCTGAGTTGTAGTATACAAACAGCATTCTCACATATGTGTTCCTTTTTTCCAGGTGGGAGAGAGCAGTGTGTAGTGTAGATGCAATTGCATCAACATAGCACCAGGGAGGACTTTTGTATTATTTTGTACATATACAATGAATAATATAGAAAAGATTATTGGATATGGTTAGGAATAACATAAGGGTAAATATATGAGTATTTGATTTTTTCATTTGAAAGTGAACTACTCCTTTAACTGGTGGGTTTTGAGGACAGACCTGACAAGGACATACCCAAAATAACATAGTTGCAGTTCATGAACCCTGGTCTCTTTTTAAAGAAAAAACATATGAGATTGTTGTCCAAAGGTCATAATTATTTAAAATCACAAATATCCATCAAATATATTGTAAATTATTTGCAAATAATATTTGTATTAAAAATATATGAATCGATCCTTAAAAGCCACAGGTCTTACCATGTAGTTCAAATCTGAGGGTGATATCTTTCCTATTTACTAATTCATTGTCAAATGATTTTTTTAAAAGACCGCTTCAAAAGCTACACAGATAAGCACATTCATTCACAATATGCACACATGCGCTCTTTGTCTAATGCCTGATATGCTGAGCAGTTTGGCCATACTTGATTATTAGCAGGGACATGTCAATCCTTTATGTTTATTGTGGTTACATCCCTGCTTGCAGTAGTTTTAAACACCACAGCATTGCTTACATAGATATCAAATGCCGTGACAAAACCACTAAATGCCAATGTACTACTGTTCCACAAATCTTTACCAGCAAAACCACTTTTGTCTCCTGGAATTCATGTACTCTAACTGTGTGCCTCCCTACACCCCACCCCTGCTCTTCCAGTCTCAAAACAGCCACACTCAATTCTCCGATAATGGCTCTGACTAACAGAGTTTCATCATAGACTTGGAAGGTAGCTCAGTGCTACCTACTTTTGGTGTAAAATTGGAACTGCAGTCTTTTCTACTCTACTTCTCTCATCCATCGCTGCAGATATAGCCCTCATTCATTTACAAAAACAAATGTAAATGAATGAGGAGGACTAAATATACCCATGAATTACCCCTTCTGTTAATATTAGATATTACCATCTGCAGTTGAAACCTATTTTTGGTTTGTACTTGTTCTGCTGAACTAGAAAGGGAAAGTCAATTACTTTAGAAGGCTTGCAGATCCTCCTGAGAAATGCTGTAGTCATAAAGCAATCAATGATCTATTTGACTCAAGGTCAATACATTTTTATTTTTTTTGTGCAAACTCAATATATATATTTAAATAATAATCATGTCATGAAACAACAAATGCTGCTTTGAAAATTAACATTTCATAATAGATTAATAAAAAGCTGAGAGGCATATAATTGCTTGGTTTATTGAATATATAATCTAAACAAGACTGAATTTATTACATTTTATAATGTTTGCCTTTCCTGTATTTCCTATTGATTACTAGTTATTTTCTTTCTTGCTCTCCTGGAGTAGTATTTTCTGTCATCCACCTTATCAGAGTTTTGTTTTACTGCACATTTTCCTGTGTATGGGGTCTGTAAGATAAGTTTTCCATTATGTTGGATGGCGCATCCATTTCATTCATAGATGTTTTTCAAAAGATATCTAATTTGTTACTGCATGTACAATAAAAGTGATACACAAATGAATTTTTCCCAGATTCTGTCAAATCCAGGATTACATTTCACTTACGGTAGTTGTAGCTCTAGTTAAGGTCTTGGTTTGATCTGTATCTGGGAAATTGGCCCAACAAGCATTCCTCATGTGAATATAAAATGTATCCATAGTCACACTTCTGGTTATTGTAATCAACTTTTGTTTGACATCATTAGAACATCCACAAGTTATAGAACTATACTATTTGGAGTTGGGGAAAAAACAAACATTACAAAATATGTTAGTCCCAATATATTTACAGGTAGGCTATAAAATAATGTACAAATAAATTATTAAAACATTTCACTCTACGTTCTTTCTAAGGTTTTGAAAAGGCTGCCTGTTAAAACCTCAACAGATATGCCCCATTTAGTAATCAGACTATGTTCAAACAAAAATTAAGTTAAAGTATCATTAGTAGGCTAATGCATGTCAGTATGAATGTGAGAGATTAAATATGGATGTGCTTCAGATTATTTGGATGTCTGAGGAAATCTGGTTAAATAAAGGTAAAATAAGCTTTTCATAAATAAATATATATATATATATATATATATATATATATATATATATTTTTTTTTTTTTTTTTTTATCAAGCATGAAATATGCACCTCTACTGCACATCCTGTCCTTGCATGGGGATGTCTCCATTTATTCCATCATAATGAAGTTAAAAGTGTGTGGGGGCAGGTTTGGGTGGTTTATGAGGACATCTCGTAATTACAAGGATACTATGCTATAAATGTTGTTTATGAGGACATTTCTAGTGTCCCCATAACTCAAAGCACTTAAAAAATCATACTAAACAATGATTTTTTGAAAATGTAAAAATGCAGAACGTTTTTTTGAAGGTTAGGTTTAGGGGATAGAATCTATAGTTCGTACAGTATAAAAATCTTTATGTCTATGGATTGTCCTCATAAGGATAGCCACAATGTGTGTGCGTGTGTGTGTGTGTGTGTGTGTGTGTGTGTGTGTGTGTGTGTGTGTGTGTGTGTGTGTGTGTGTGTACATGTTTATACTACATTGTGGGGACAAGAGGATGACAAAACCTGAGATCCCCTACAATGCATCCGGAAAGTATTCATAGCGATTCACTTTTTCCACATTTTGTTATGTTACAGCCGTATTCCAAAATGGATTAAATTCAGATGTACATGTGATTTTTTTATTTTTTTATAAATTTGCAAAGATTTCAAACAAACTTCTTACACATTGTCATTATGGCGTACTGTTTGTAGAATTTTGAGGAAAATCCATTTTGGAATAAGGCTGTAACATAACAAAATGTGGAAAAAGTGAGGCGCTGTGAATACTTTCCGGATGCACTGTACCTTGTGGGGCCAAGTCAGCGGTCCCCACAAGGGAAATGGCTTATTAAACATAATAAATTATGTGTTTTTTTGAAAATGTAAAAATGCAAGAGTTTCTGTGAGGGTTAGATTTAGGGGTGGGGTCAGGGTATAGAAATTATCATTAGATCTGTACTAAATCCATAAAATGCATGGAATTCTATGGAGAGTCCGCACAATTATATAAAAACAAGTTTGTGTGTGTGTGTGTGTGTGTGTGTGTGTCTGGCAATAATGTGTAAATTGCACTGGGCATTTTTTGTGAATGAAGCGCAATCATTAATAGACCTAATTTACATAGAAAGGAGGTGGGTTTGTGCCCGAAAAGAAATGACAATGCCTTAATTTAAATAGGCCTACAAGACGCAGTGCAATTTCAGCACTGATTGTGCCTCAAAGGGGGATCTCTGGAGGCACGTGAGGACCACCGTTGCACACGGCGCCCCAACCCAGTTTGGAGGCATCGGTTGTGACCAGGATGCGTCGGGACAAGTGTACTCATGCCCGTAGAAAGCAGAGGTCTGTCCAGGGTTTGAAGGTTTGGCGGCAGATGGTGGTGACTCTCACACGGTGCGTGCCGTGGCCACCGCGGAGGATGCCATATGCCCCAGGAGCTTTTGGAAACGTTTTAAAGGGACCATGGTGCCTGGCTTGAAGGAAGCGAGGCATTTCAGCACCGACTGTGCACGCTGGTTGGAGAGACGTGCTGACATTGAGACTGAGTCTAACTCCATGCCGAGAAAAGAGATGCTCTGAACTGGGACCTGAAGCCCCCAAACGGCTGAGGTGCCTGAGCACCTGGTCTCTGTGCACACATAGTAACTCTCGCGAAGGGGCCAGGATGAGCCAATCATCGAGGTAATTGAGTATGCGTATGCTGGCTTCTCGGAGCGGGGCAAGGGCTGCCTCTGTGACTTTCGTGAAGACGCGAGGGGACAGAGACAGGCTGAAGGGGAGGACTTTGTACTGATACGCCTGACTGTCGAAAGGGTCGGTGTCGTGGCAGGATCGAGACGTGAAAGTACGCGTCCTTCAGGTCTACCACTGCGAACCAATCTAGATGCCGGACGCCAGACAGAATTTGTTTCTGGGTGAGCATTTTGAACGGGAGTTTGGACAGAGCCCGGTTGAAACTCGCAGGTCCAAGATCAGTTGTAAGCCGCCGCCTTTCTTGGGTACAACGAAGTAAGGGCTGTAGAAACCCTTCTTCGTTTCGGTTGGAGGGACAGGCTCTATCGCGTCTTTGAGTAAAAGAGATGCGATTTCCTTGTGCAGGGACTTGGCATGTTCGCAGTGTACTGCGGAAAAATGGATGCCTGGGAAGGGGGGCAGAGGCCTGGCAAACTGAATTGCGTAACCGAGTAGAATGGTCTGGTGCAGCCAGCATGATGGTTTGGGCAGTGAAAGCCACACCTCTAAACTCCGTGCTAGGGGCACCAAGGGGACGAGTATTTTGGACGTACCCGGCGGGGCTTCGCAGCGGGGCGGAACAGGTAATACAGCATCGGGAGGAAGTGACGCATCTCGACCATGTTCAGCCACAGTTGACGTTCCTGGACCACGAGCGTGGCCATCGCCTGCCCGAGCGCCTGCACTGTGACCTTCGTCGCTCTCAGGGTGAGGTCTGTCGCTGAGCGCAGTTCCTGCAGCGTGTTGGGATCAGGGCCACCCCCATGCATGTTTCTGAGTGCCTTGGCCTGGTGGACTTCCAGGAGAGCCATGGCATGCAGGGCGGAAGCAGCGCGTCCAGCGGCGCTGTAGGCCTTCGCGGTCAGCGAGGATGTTGCTCTACAGGGCCGGGAGGGGAGTACAGGGCGGCCCTGCCAGGTGGTAGGGTTTCCGGGGAATACCAGGATGCGTCGGGACAAGTGTACTCATGCCCGTAGAAAGCAGAGGTCTGTCCAGGGTTTGAAGGTTTGGCGGCAGATGGTGGTGACTCTCACACGGTGCGTGCCGCGGCCACCGCAGAGGATGCCATATGCCCCAGGAGCTTTTGGAAACGTTTTAAAGGGACCATGGTGCCTGGCTTGAAGGAAGCGAGGCATTTCAGCACCGACTGTGCACGCTGGATGGAGAGACGTGCTGAAATTGAGACTGAGTCTAACTCCATGCCGAGAAAAGAGATGCTCTGAACTGGGACCTGAAGCCCCCAAACGGCTGAGGTGCCTGAGCACCTGGTCTCTGTGCGCGCATAGTAACTCTCGCGAGGGGGCCAGGATGAGCCAATCATCGAGGTAATTGAGTATGCGTATGCCGGCTTCTCGGAGCGGGGCAAGGGCTGCCTCTGTGACTTTCGTGAAGACGCGAGGGGACAGAGACAGGCTGAAGGGGAGGACTTTGTACTGATACGCCTGACTGTTGAAAGGGTCGGTGTCGTATCAGGATCGAGACGTGAAAGTACGCGTCCTTCAGGTCTACCGCTGCGAACCAATCTAGATGCCGGACGCCAGACAGAATTTGTTTCTGGGTGAGCATTTTGAACGGGAGTTTGGACAGAGCCCGGTTGAAACTCGCAGGTCCAAGATCAGTTGTAAGCCGCCGCCTTTCTTGGGTACAACGAAGTAAGGGCTGTAGAAACCCTTCTTCGTTTCGGTTGGAGGGACAGGCTCTATCGCATCTTTGAGTAAAAGAGATGCGATTTCCTTGTGCAGGGACTTGGCATGTTCGCAGTGTACTGCTGAAAAATGGATGCCCGCGAAGGGGGGCAGAGGCCTGGCAAACTGAATTGCGTAACCGAGTAGAATGGTCCGGTGCAGCCAGCATGATGGTTTGGCAGTGAAAGCCACACCTCTAAACTCCGTGCTAGGGGCACCAAGGGGACGAGTATTTTGGACGTACCCGGCGGGGCTTCGCAGCGGGGCGGAACAGGTAATACGGCATCGGGAGGAAGTGACGCATATCGACCATGTTCAGCCACAGTTGACGTTCCTGGACCACGAGCGTGGCCATCGCCTGCCCGAGTGCCTGCACTGTGACCTTCGTCGCTCTCAGGGTGAGGTCTGTTGCTGAGCGCAGTTCCTGCAGTGTGTTGGGATCAGGGCAACCCCCATGCATGTTTCTGAGTGCCTTGGCCTGGTGGACTTGCAGGAGAGCCATGGCATGCAGGGCGGAAGCAGCGCGTCCAGCGGCGCTGTAGGCCTTCGCGGTCAGCGAGGATGTTGCTCTACAGGGCCGGGAGGGGAGTACAGAGCGGCCCTGCCAGGTGGTAGGGTTTCCGGGGAATAAGTGGAGCGCAACTGCCCTATCCATCTGGGGAATCGCCGTGTATCCGTGACACGTTCCGCCGTCGAGGGTGGCGAGAGTGGATGAGCAGGTGGCGGTGTGACGAGTGGAGAGGGGTGCTCTCCACGATGACGTCAGCTCATCGAAAAACGGGACCGGGGGGGCGAAGCTGTGAGCGGCGCCCGGACCCCAGGAACCCGTCGTCCAGCAGTGATGGCTGTGGGGAGGATGGAGGGTTCCAATCCTAGCCCACGCTAGCGGCGGCCTGGGAAAGCATGTCGGTCATCTGCGTGTCGGCCTCAGCCTGGGCGTGCAGGCCTGAAAGTGGCAGCCCAGGGGAGTCCTCAGCGTCAGATACCGCGCTCTCCGATGCAGCGGCGAGCTCATCCACTTCGGTCTCAAGAGGATAGGCAGACTGGCTGTGAGGCAAGCCGCTGTTACCTCGAGCACAAACGGGAGTCAACGAGCGTGCCGGGGGGCGGGTAGTCTGAGGGGACGTACCCGGTGTACCCACTGCCATCCCCAAATCGCCTCCATCGCCAACCGCATCGTCCTCAATCCAGTGGGAAGAAGGAGCAATGCGGGGGGCGGCTGGAGTGGCTTGCTTGCATGAACGTTGTCATGGTCATGTTCTCGCAGTGAGAACATGAGCCATGCACAAATGCAGCCTCGGTGTGATCGCTGCCCTCTACCGCATCCAGGAACAACACTTAAAAGGATGTTTTTTTCTAACATAGGGGCACCAGGGGTATTTGCCCAGGGCGCCATACAAGTTAGAACCACTACTGTGTCCAAGAAAGTAAATAGGAGTAAAAACAAAATGCTAATTTAAAAGTACTCAAGAGTTGTTCAAACGTTGGTTCTTGGAGTGGAAGAGAGGAGAACACAGGAATAACTACAGACTTTTAATTAGAGACGTTGGATTGGAAACAAATATCATTCAAGGGATCAATCTAGGAAACAATACCATAAAGAAACAACACAGCACTGCAATACAGATAATGTTAAAGAGGTGTGCAAATTTGCAAAAACGATGTCAGACACTGTAATATGCTCTGGTCCCCTCCCTGCTCGTCGTGGTGACGAGGTTTATAGTAGATTAGTGTCACTGAATGTCTGGATGTCTGAGTGGTGTCTGCAGAATAAAATAGGATTTATAGACAATTGGAAAAGTTTTTGGGGTAGACCTGACCTGCTAAAGAGAGACGGACTCCATCCCTCCAGGGAAGGTGCCGCTCTCCTCTCTAGTAATTTGGCTCACAGACTTAATAATGATATTAATTGACTAAATGGGGCCCAGGTCAGGAAGCAGACAAACTGGTTAATCCGAACGTCTGCTAGCTGCCATGAGACGTCACACAGGTCACATAAACTACAACACATAGAGACTGTATCACCTAGATATCTCATAGAGACTGTGTCTGTTCCCCGAACTACCAAACACAATACCCTCACTAATTCATTTAGAAAAAATTTGATTAAGGTCAAACTTGAACAAAACAAACAAATTAAAAATAAACATCATATAAAAATAGGGCTACTAAACATTAGATCTCTTGCTACCAAAGCACTAATTGTCAATGAAATGATTACAGATCATAGATTGGATGCGCTCTGTTTGACTGAAACCTGGCTTAAACCGGATTAATATATTAGTTTAAATGAAACTACTCCCCCAGGTTATTGTTATAAACATGAACCTCGTCTGAAGGGTCGAGGAGGAGGTGTTGCTACAATTTACAGTGAAGTTTTTGGTGTTACTCAGAGGACAGGATATAAATGTAAGTCTTTTGAACTGATAATGCTTAATGTGACACCGTCAAATACAAATATAAATAAAAAATCTCTGTCGTCCTTTACCCTTGCTACAGTGTATAGATCACCCGGGCCTTATTCAGATTTCCTTAGTGAATTTGCAAATTTTTTATCAGATCTTGTAGTTACTTTAGATAGAGCCTTAATTGTTGGTGACTTCAACATTCACATAGATAATGAAAATGATACATTGGGATTAGCATTTATTGATATTCTCAACTCTCTTGGAGTCAGACAAATTGTAACAGGACCAACTCATCGCCATAATCATACGCTAGATTTAATTCTTTCATATGGAGTTGATGTTGATAATATAGAAATTCTGCAGCAGAGCGATGACATCTCGGATCATTACCTCGTCTCTTGCATGCTGCAATCAGCTAATGTTACTCAATCTACACCACGCTATCGTTCAGGTAGAACTATTCTTTCGACCACTAAAGATAACCTCACTAATACTCTTCCAGATCTATCTCATATACTCAATAAACCCCAAAGCCCAGAAGAACTTGATGAAATAACAAAAAATTTAAATGCAGTGTTCTCTAGCACCCTTGATGTTGTCGCCCCACTTCGATTAAAAGAAAATTAAAGAAATAAGCCCTGCACCATGGTACAATGATCACACTCATGCTCTCAAGAGAGCAGCTCGGAAAATGGAGCGCATGTGGAAAAATACAAAATTAGAAGTATTTCAGGGTGCATGGAAGGATAGTGTCTGTAGCTACAAACACGCACTCAACGCTGCCAGGTCAGCATATTTTAGTAAACTCATAGAAAATAACCACAACAATCCTAGATGTTTATTCAGTACTGTGGCTAAATTGGTTAGGAATAAAGCCTCAACCGAACCAGATATTACGTCACAGCTCAAGAGTAATGACTTCATGAATTTCATTACAGATAAAATTGAAATAATCAGAAATAAAATTGGAATTATGCAATCATCTGTCATAGCACCTCAGAAAACAGTGTCGAATAATTTCCCTCATGTGCAACTTCAATCCTTCAGCTATCATAGGTCATGAAGAGCTAACAAAACTTATCGAAACATCAAAAGCCACAACTTGTTTGTTAGATCCTATACCAACTAAGCTCTTAAAAGAGGTATCTCCTGTAATATCAGAACCTCTTCTTAATATCATTAACACCTCGCTACGCTTAGGACATGTCCCAAGAAACTTTAAAATGGCAATTATCAAACCGCAAATTAAGAAGCCACAACTTGATCCTGGAGAACTGGCTAATTATAGACCGATTTCAAATCTCCCGTTTATGTCAAAAATACTAGAAAAGTTAGTATCCTCCCAAATATGTTCATTTCTACAGAGAAATAGTATATATGAAGAATTTCAATCAGGATTTAGGCCTCATCACAGTACAGAGACTGCACTTATCAGAGTTACAAATGACTTGCTCTTATCATCTGATCGCGGCTGCATTTCTCTTCTAGTGCTTTTAGATCTTAGTGCTGCATTCGACACGATAGATCACAACATTCTCTTGAATAGGCTGGAGAATTATGTTGGAATTTGTGGAGTGGCATTAGCATGGTTTAGGTCATATTTAGCAGACCGCTACCACTTTGTCTATTTAAATGAGGAATTGTCAAACCAAACAAAAGTAAAGTATGGAGTGCCACAGGGATCAGTTTTAGGGCCTCTGCTTTTCTCCATGTATATGCTTCCCCTGGGAGATATTATCAGGAATCGTGGAATAAGTTTCCACTGCTATGCTGACGATACACAACTTTATATTTCTTCAAAACCTGATGAGATTTCACAATTCTCAAAAATAGCAGAGTGTATCAATGAAATAAAAGATTGGATGGCCAGAAATTTCCTTCTACTCAATTCTGACAAAACAGAGGTTCTAATTATTGGACAAAAAAACTCTAAAAATAAGCCACTAAAATATAATTTGACTCTAGATGGATATACTGTTACATCATCTTCAACAGCAAAGAACTTAGGTGTTATATTTGATACCAATCTGTCCTTTGAAAATCAAATTACAAATGTTTGTAGAACAGCATTCTTCCACCTAAGAAATATTGCTAAATTAAGGCATATGCTCTCGGTTGCTGATGCCGAAAAACTAATTCATGCGTTCATGACCTCAAGACTAGATTATTGTAATGCATTACTGGGAGGATGTCCAGCAAGATCAATAAATAAACTTCAATTGGTTCAAAATGCAGCAGCCAGATTGCTGACGAGAACCAAGAAATATGATCATATTAGCCCCATTTTATCATCGTTACATTGGCTACCTGTTAAATTCCGTATTGATTTTAAAATTCTGTTAACTACGTACAAAGCTTTGAATGGTCTAGCTCCACAGTACTTAAGTGATCTTCTAACACGCTATATTCCAACACGTTCATTAAGATCGCAAAATTCTGGCCTATTAATAGTTCCTAGAATATCAAAATCCACTAAAGGAGGAAGATCCTTTTCATATTTGGCTCCTAAACTATGGAATAGTCTCCCAAACACTGTTTGAGATGCAGACACACTCTCTCAGTTTAAGTCTAGACTAAAGACTCATCTATTTAGCCAGGCATACACCTAATTTATCCCACAATTAGGCTGCTTTAGTTGGGTCTGCCGGAACCAGAAACCAGAAACACTGAGCATGATCTCTAACTCTGCAATAAATTCAATGGCATCTACGCTTACATCTTTTTATTTGTTTCCCTGTCTCAACCTCGGGACTCCTATCCTGAGGTCACCAGAACCGGCTGGATCCAGCACCATTCCTGCTTCATGTTGGACTCCACTGCTACATGTCGCAGAATGATGATGACTAAATGCAGCCGGTGCCAGCCAAACATCACTTAAATCTATTATGACGGACTTCAGAGGATGAAATTATGCCAACTCCAACCTGCATCACCTCTGTCTATTTATGGACTACGATCCTGAAATGAAATGCTTAGACTAACAATTGCCAACAAAAGCCTTCATCAGCCAATTAACAAGGACAATTGCATCTATGTGAACTTCTGCAATTAATCAAGATGGACTTCAAAGACTTTGGTCATTAATCTTACAGTTCAAACACAATCTATGTTTAATCAATGACCCTTATCACTTAGTTTAATAATTTTAAACCATGATTTTACCTATACATAATTAATATTTACATTACATTCATAATGTTAGCCAGAGGGGAACTGGCCCCCACAGTGAGTATGGTTTCTCCCAAGGTTATTTTTCTCCATTAATCTACATCTTATGGAGTTTTGTGTTCCTTGCCACAGTCGCCTACAGCTTGCTCACTGGGGTTATTAATACAATTATAATTTAATTATTTACAAACACTATTAAAATTCGTATTTTATCTAAATTACACAATGATGATTAATCGACTTTATAGACATTACAGTTCTTATCGTCTGTTAATGCTAATATTCTGTAAAGCTGCTTTGAAACGATGTGTGTTGTGAAAGGCGCTATACAAATAAAATTGACTTGACTTGACTTGACAAGAACTGACAAAGGAATGGACAAAAATGGAGGATATTTATACAAAATCTGCTAATGAAGAAATGGAGGAAAGGTGAGGGAGAGCAGGAACAGATGCTAATGAGGAGGGCAGTAAATTCTGGGAGATGTAGTCCGGGGAAACCCATAGATGGATGAGTAGAGTAGAATGATGCAGAAGGTGAATAAGGATCCAAGGAAGATGAACAGGATGCCTGGGGGGCAGCTTGAGGGCTGGGAATGGATCTGGGGTCCTGGGAGGCTGCCACAGAGTGGGGACAAGAGGTCTCTATGGCGGAGCCGGAGATGGGTACGGAGAAGGAGCCACAGGAGGATGGAGGATTTGGGTCTCAAGAGGAGGAACTGGAGGAGGAGCTGATGTAGCCACAGGAGGATCGGGGAGTTGAGACATACGTGGTGGAGACCGTGGTGGAATTCGCAGAGCTGTTGGAGATTCAGGGATTGAGGGTTGAGCTGTATGAGACACAGAGGGCGGAGCCAAGGAAGGGTCGACGGAGGCAAGTTGAGCTGAGAGAGGCTTGACGAAGGCAGGCGGAGCCTGGAGAGGCTCGACAAAGGCAGGCGGAGCCGTGGAAGACCCAGGGGTTGGACCCATGGAACGCAGAGCCATGAGAGGCACGAGGGGCAGAGCCATGGAGGGCAGAGCTGTGGGAGGCTCGAGGGGCGAAACCATGGAAGGCAGAGCCATGGGAGGCTCGAGAGGCAGAATCACGGAAGGCGGAGCGTTGGAGGTGGCACCATGGAAGGCTTGAGGGGCGGGGTCACGGAAGGTGGAGCCAAGGAAGGTGGAGCTGCGGAAGGTTAGAGGGACGAGGCTGCAGAAGGCTCGAGGAACGAGGCCTTAGAGGGCTCGAGGTACGAGGCCGAAGAGGGCTCGAGGTACGAGGCCGAAGAGGGCTCGAGGGACAAGGCCGTAGAGGGCTCGAGGGATGAGGCCGTGAAAGGCTCGAGGGATAAAAGCAGAGTCTTGGGGGGATCGAAGGCAGAGTCCGTGGCAGGCTTGTGGCTAAGAGTCGAGGAAGGCTCGGGGCGAAGCGCAAAGGAAGGCTTGGGGCTAATAGCCGTGGAAGGCTCGGGGCTGAGAGCCGTAGATGACTGGGAACTGACTCCCATGGTAGAAAGTTCAGGCAGAGACTGGGGATCGACCTATGTGGTTGTGAGCATGGGCAGAGACTGGAGATTGACCTCCGTGGTCGTGAGCATGGGCAGAGACTGGGGAACGACTTCCATGGTCATGAGCACAGGCAGAGACTGGGGAATAACCTCCATGGTAATGAGCTCAGGCAGAGACTGGGGAATGACCTCCGTGGTCGTGAGCACAGGCAGAGACTGGGGAACGACCTCCGTGGTCATGAGCACTGGCAGAAACTGGGAATGACCTCCGTGGTCATGAACACAGGCAGAGACTGGGGAACGACCTCCGTGGTTGTGAGCACAGGCAGAGACTTGGGAACGACCTCTGTGGTAGTGAGCACAGGCAGAGACTGGGGAATGACCTCGGTGGTCATGAGCACTGGCAGCGACTGGAGAGAAGGTGTTCTTTTCCTTCTCCTCTTCCGTCCAGCAGGCAACATGGTTACGGGGATGGTCGAGGATACAGGCATTGGCTTCAAGATGGTCGAGGTTACAGGCCTTGGCTCTGGGATGCTCGAGGCTACAGGCATTGGCTCTGGTATGGCCGAGACTACAGGCACTGGCTCTGGGACGTCGAGACTACAGGCATTGGCTTTGGCTCGTAAACAGTGTCAGGCAGGGGCACTGGCTAGTTAACCGTGGCAGGCATGGGCACTGGCTCATTAACCATGGCAGGCAGGAAGCAAGGAGCCGTGGAAGGCGTGGAGCAAGGAGGCGGCATGGGTTTCCCGCCATAACCCACAATGTGATGGGAGAAAGCTGGGAGAGGAGTCACCTTCTCTGTCATACATGTTGATGCAGGTGAGGGGTAATGGAGGTTGAGCTTGACTGGGATATAGTCCGCAAATCTCACCTCTCCCAATTTTTCAGGTGGGCTGTTAGTGCTTTTTTTGCAAAGGAAGCGTCTGTCCCGTTCAAGTCAATATTAAAGCATACAGACCCTCCATTAAATGGAACAGGATATGAAGATGTGTGAAAGCTTATAAACAAGGGTTTATCACTGGAACCATCCACAAACCATATCAAGTTTCATCTTGCCAAGACCTTAAGTTTACTCTCTGTGGGTTTCAAGGCTGCCAATCCTGGATTATAGTACCCCCTGGAAGATGAAGTCTGGAGGACAGGTCTGAATCTAAGAGAAGCATTTTAAGGGCATCCGGGTCCACTGCGACTAGAGGATGCCTGGTGATGGACAAATCTGACATATCCAGTTTTGCCTTGAGACTTGAGACAAAGTCATCAAAACTCTAAGAAGTCCCACAAAGAGACAGAACAACTAAACAGTTAAATAGCATTATAGTAAAGCTAAAAAGGTGATGAAGGGGAGTCAAGGACTAAGGACGAGAATGAGACTGAATTTGTCACAGTGAGACATAGGTAGACCTCCATGGAGACAACTAGTGTAGGTTAAATGGAAAGGATAAATAAGTGACAGCACAACTTAAACATCATAGTAGTCTTTCTCATTTTATAAATGGTGCCACATCACTAATATGGCCTTGACCATAAATGGTGCAATGGAATATACAAGAACTTTTTAGCATGCAAAGAAAAGGCACCAAAGCCTAGATTACATTACTTTAGTGGAGCAAAGAATCCTTTTCAAGACAAAAATTAGCTTAGCTTTTATGTATGAAATCCTTTGAAACATTATATTCAAGTTTTATTAATATGGTTTGAAAATCTGGAAAGCTTTCCGAGGTTCAAAGTGCAGTAAATCAAATGACTAATTAAATAAGTAGAGACTTATGCACAAGCCCTGCCACAGCTTTGTTACATTATGTATAGAATAAGGGAGTGTGTCAGCAAAATAACAAAATATAAGAAACACAGAGGTTAGAAATGCAGATCATTGGAAAATTATCGCTCATGAACACACTATGCTGATTATTAGATTTTCTCTAATATCTTTTCAACTTTATTTTCAAATTTAAATCTGGAAAAAGTCTAAAGTTACTTGTATATGTTGTCAAAAAACAATTTCAGAATGTTTTTGTCAGAAGAATATTCTCAAAAATTAAATTAAATGCAATCTTTTCCAAATTTAACTTACCCTTCTTGCGAACAGTGTGAACTAGCTCAGTTTTTCAGGCCCTGGGTCATCTCCTCTGGGTGAGGCGCTTAGTCTTCACATTAGGGTAGATCAGGGGCGTCACTAGACGCCTTTTACTGGGGTATGTGCCCCAGTATAAATCTGCTGTGCCCCAGAAAAATCTCAAGTTTGAGTTTTATCTATTTACTTTATTTGTCAGTGCATTCATGTAGATTGATAATCCTGGAAAAAAGAAATAGATCTATCTAAATGCAACGCAGTAACCCACCCAATAAACGTTTGTAAAAGTAACGCAGTTTAACCGAAAGCACAAATCTGATGCATGCGTGCAGAAATCCATGTCCGTGCGGCGTGCGCCTGTGCACTTGCTATAACCAAAGCTACTGCAGTGCGCACATCCACACACACAAGACATGGGGTCAGTTGCACCAGCTATACATACGTTACAACTTAGCCTAGTTGTGGTGTAAATGGGCACTAAGTCACAACTTAAGCACTATTAAATATTTGAGCATTGCACCATTAAACTTAGGTAGAATGTAACCCTACATATGAACAAAATATTTAATATTTAATATTTAAACCTCCGACCAGGAGTAATGGTTGGAATAAAAAAAAGCAGACTCATTTAATGACATCAATGAGTTCATGTTTTGCATGATAGTCATCAATAATTTGGACATATAATGACCGGCTCTTCAGCATGAAACTGTTCAAACGGTGCAGTTTTCAGGGTGCATCGTCTGGTATCAAGTGTCAACATATACAAAATATATAAGCTATTAAAATGAATAAATGTCTATTTTTCCAGCCTTTGTATTAGCCTTTATTTATCACCCCTTATTTATTTTAGATACAGTTCCTATATATAGTTATTTGCAAAGTGCAAATATACTATTTATTAAATCTTGTTTTATTATGCATCATCTTTTAATGGGGATATAATGTATTACAGCTGACAGTTATGTGAGCAAACAAGGTTTGAACATCAACAGTAGCGAGATATAACTGAAAGTCACAGCTTTTTAACACTTCGGTGTACAAATTTGAAGGCTGTTTATTGTATCAATACAGGTAAACGTCCTATTATGCGAGTACACATTACTTTATGGAGAGTTTACAACCTACTAGTTAACTCTTGCCTTAAGAACAGGTGGCGCAATCAAATTAAGCACCGACTTAGTTACAAAATAACTAATAAGCCCTTAGTGTGAACTTAACGTCCTAACTTACGCACAGCTGGTTCAACCCTACCCAGGTGTCGGCACGCAAGTCAGCATATATGTCCATCTACATTTGTTTGACAGAAACACACATGTCTGTGTATAAACAAGACTTTCACCATTGCACTTATGTACAATTTGAATTTTCTTCAAATCCAACTGCTTGATTTGTGTTACATTTTCTAATCATTTTCAATCTGAATCTTTGTGTAATCTGTTTTATTTATCTTCTATTCATTAATGTTAGATGTTATTTTAAGAAATGCATCAACAGTGTGAATAATATATCACATCAACAGCTAACCTAATTATTTATTAAACTGTAACAACAAAAATAAGTTTGGCAATATTGTTTGATTTGAACTTCTTGATTCAGAAGGCCTTTTGTGGAATTCCAGCTACCTTTTACATCCCTTTACATAATATTACACATAAGCTTATAATACAGTGTGTTTGTGTGAGTGTGTGTGTATACGATAGTGTTTGTACATTTACTTGAGCTTGACATAAAACTTAAGAAGATAAAGCTACAGCTGATGTGTGTAGTTTTTTCTAAGATAGATGAGTATTCTGGGGTCTGTTTGAAAGTGATTATTATTTTAGTAATTCTGTTTGGTGAACCTAGTGGCACAGATATAATATAATTTTGCCTTAAAAGAATAGCTCACCCTAAAATGAAATATCTGGCATAATTTACTCACCTTCATGTTGTTCCAAATTTCTATGACTTTCTTTATGTGAAACACAAAAGAAGTTGTATTAATGAATACCGTGGAATATCTTTTTGATGCAATGGCAGTGTATATTGCCTCACTTTAATGCTTAAAATGAATCAAAATTATCATTGAATTTGTCCTTGTGAATTCTGTCATATTGCTAATTTTCTAAAGGCATACAATAGGTATTGGTGAGAAACAGCCCAAAATTTAAGTAATTTTTCTGGGAAAATCGAAATGTCTGTTAATGAGCACCAAGAGAAGCTTGTTCACAGTTCTCCCAATTCTTACCTATTGTACAGTATGTCTTCCGAATACCTGGAATATGATGCAAGGGCCGCCGCATGGACTACTTTTTTAATACTTTTGGGTCATTTTAAATCTTTAAAGTGAGACATCCATTGCAATTATAACTAAAAGATGGTCCGCAATATTCATTCAAACGTCTCCTTTTGTGTTCCATATAAAAAGTTAAATCATACAGGTTTCAAACGCCATGATCATGAGTAAATTATGACCGCATTTTCCTCTTTGGGTAAGATTTTTCACCATAAGATTCACGCCATTGGTGTCTGAATGTGAACGTGAATGTGTGTGTGAATGGGACACAGTGTAAAGCATTTTGGTAACCTCTATGATTAAAAAAGGTGCTATATAAGTGCAGACCATTTAACATTTACCATGTTACATTAAAGGAATAACCTTTAATGATTATACTGGAAATTACATGTTAATATAACAAAACATGCATGTAACACAACTTGCAAAATATATCAATGCTAATAGAATTCCCTGATTCTTCTGACATAAGTTACACACAAGATAAAGCTCAAATTCAGAAGTCACATGCAGTCTACCAAACCTTTTTATTATTGTATATTGTATATATTACCAGCTTTGTATGTCTTCTTGCTATAATTACTACTCTAGCTGGCTTAGTCAACCAGGAGTGATAGTGATCAGGAAGGTAGTCATTGCCCTTATATATGTCTTCTAACATAGCCATCACGTCATCATAGTCCTCTGGTCTGGCCAGGCAGAATGTCAGGCCATCACTCACACCCACACAAAGAGATTCTGTTGTTACTTCTGCACAGGTTGACTGCTGATTTAAAGCACAAGTCTTTCTGTGTGCAAATCTTGTTGCCATAGCGGAAAAAATTTAGTAAAGCATTTAACAAATTACAATAAAACAGATGATACAAGTAATTATATTCTGCTGCAATCATAAATATTGTAATAGGACACAGTGCAATCTATGTAACATTAGAACTAAGCCTACATGTGACCAAATTTATTTAGCAGCTCATAAGTGTTTTTGGAGTTACTTCAACTATGAAAATGTTGGCAACACGGAGTAGGTTTACGAGTAAAAAACAAACAATGTAATTCTGGATGATTTGCTATTGAAGAGGACAGGAAGAGTCCTTCATATGAACTACTTGATACTGCTTCGTGTAGTGGTCTAAAGCACATAACTGGTAAACTGGTAATCAGAAGGTCGCTGGTTCGATCCCCACAGCCACAACCATTGTGTCCTTGAGCAAGGCACTTAACTCCAGGTTGCTCCTGGGAGATTGTCCCTGTAATAAGTGTACTATAAGTCGCTTTGGATAAAAGCGTCTGCCAAATGCATAAATGTAAATGTAAATTAATCAGTAACGCAAATTAGGTGAAATACGTTTGCAAGTTATGTCGCACAATAATCTCCACACAAACTAAAAGCAACTTGCATTGTCAACCTTCCTTGTCAACTTTAATACGTTTAAGATTCATTCTGTCATGTAGTGTTTGTTACGCAAATGTGTTTGATAGCAGTAAACAATACTTAAATCGTGACTTGTGTGAATCTGACGTTCTTTTCCAGAAGACAGTCAGGTTCCGTGTGACAAATTCCATCTCGACCGAACATGGACTTCACTCTAGAAGGCTTGTAACACTTTAGAGTAAGAATCATTCAATCTTTACATAGTCTGAACGTCGTTTTCTTGCGTTACGTCTTAGGTCAAAAACAATTTCAACAAACGCATAAAGGGGGTATAGTTCAATAGTGGACACATTGTTCTTCTTTGTGACGTCCCCTGTCCATTTGGTGAAACCCATATAAATAATATAACACTTCATTTTCTTTGCAATATAAACACCGAAACAAATGAAGAAGACTCCTTGTTTCAAAATAGTATCGTGTCCCCACCAAGCGGATAAAACGCGGAATTACTATTGTATGTTTAATTCTGTGTAATGTACCTAAATGAATGGTCAACTTGTGCAACAATATGACTACAAAGAGTTTTATGTTCAAAGAATAAAAGAAAGCCTACAACCTCAGGCAGGAAATACAGAACCCAATAAGAGATACAATAAAATAAGTCAATTCTTACATTGTTGTTAATATGGAAGTGCCAAACATGTCTCTTGCAATACATATTAATGATCACAAAAAGTTCGATTCCCTTCGAGTTTACTTATATTGAATGTTATGTTTTACATACAAGATGCAAGTGTTTTTCTTAAAAGGAACACAAAATAGAGCCTAGAAAATGAAAGTAATCCTTTTATATATTTTATATATATAAGGATTATATTCATATATATATATATATATATATATATATATATATATATATATATATATATATATATATATACATATATATATATATATATATATATATATATATATAATACAGTCTTCTTTACACCATTTACTTTACCTCAATGACTCAAAGTCTGGAATATAGAACTTAATATTAGCAAACTATAGATTTGGCAAGTCGTTTAGGACATCTACTTTGTACATGACATGAGTATTTTTTCCAACAATTGTTTACAGACAGATTGTTTAACTTTTAATTGACTATATCACAATTCCAGTGGGTCAGAAGTTTACATACACTAAGTTAACTGTGCCTTTAAGCAGCTTGGAAAATTCCAGAAAATAATGTCAAGTCTTTAGACAAATACCCAATCAGCTTCTGATATGAGGTGTACTGAATTGGAGGTGTACCTTTGGATGTATTTTAAGGCCTACCTTCAAACTCAGTGCATCTTTGCTTGGCATTATGGGAAAATCAAAAGAAAAACTATTTGTTCATCCTTGGGAGCAATTTCCAAATGCCTAAAGGTGATACGTTCATCTGTACAAACAATAGCACGCAAGTATAAACACCATGGGACCACGCAGCCATCATGCTATTCAAGAAGGAAATGCATTCTGTCTCCTAGTGGTGAATGTAGTTTGGTGCGAAAAGTGCAAATCAATCCCAGAACAACAGCAAAGGACCTTATGAAGATGCTGGAGAAAACATGAAGACAAGTATATATATATCCACAGTAAAACGAGTCCTATATCGACATAACCTGAAAGGCTGCTCAGCAAGGAAGATGCCGATGCTCCAAAACGGCAATAAAAAAGCCAGACTACAGTTTGCAAGTGCACATGGGGACAAATATTTTATTTTTGGAGAAAAGTCCTAAGGTCTGATGAAATTTTTTTTTAACTGTTTGGCCATAATGACCATTGTTATGTTTGAAGGAATAAGGGTGAAGCTTGCAAGCCGAAGAACACCATCCCAACCATGAATTATGGGAGTGGCAACATTATGTTGTGGGGGTGCTTTACTACAGGAGGGACTGGAGCACTTCACAAAATAGATGGCATCATGAGGAAGGAAAATTATGTGAATATATTGAAGTAACATCTCAAGACATCAGCCAGGAAGTTAAAGTTCAGTTATAAATGGGTGTTCCAAATGGTCCCCAAACATACATGTACCTTCAGTGTTGTGGCAAAATGGTTTAAAGACAACAAAATCAAGGTTTATGTAAACTTCTAACTTCAACTATATATATATATATATATATATATATATATATATATATATATATATATATATATAAAATAGTAATTTTTGCTACTTAAAGATAATCATTTTGGTGTGTCTGGCCCCAAGGTGCTGCCCTCCACATTTCTCTGTGGTAAAAGACTTTGTCCAAGCTGATAATAAACATGTCCCTTATCTGTCATGGTACCTTGAGTCCATGCCTTATTAGGTTGGCCTTGGTAAGACTTCCACAACCGGCCGTAGAAAAGGTCTTCTTTAATCTTGGCATAAAGTTTAGAGGGGTCAAAACCATTTGGAGAACTTTGAGGAGTTGGTGCATCATTTGATTCTTCTGCAAATGTCTGAAGTGAGAGATTTGTATACATGGTATATATTATTTAAAAATAAATTGGCAAAATGCAATATATTAAACTACTACAGTTTTCCTCACACAGTTTCGTAATTTTGTTGCAATCAAGGCCCGTGAGAAAGTGCTTTGCAGAGTAACAGCCACACTTTAACCACAACCATGCATGTTCTTTAGAAAATAACAGGAAACCGAGAGACCTTTAACATAATCACTTATACAATAAAGTGAATTTGAGACTGAAAGGAAATGGCACAGATTAAAACAAAAAGACCATGTTTCCATGTTGCACTGTGCGCATTTCAACTGTAATTCTGTTTGTACTGTATGTACTATATAAAATACATATTGGTACTGAATGTACAGTATCGTTTTAAGGTTTGTATATGTTTCAGTTTATTATTTTAGAAAAATATTAATGATTAACATCACTGATCTACAATGCATGAAAAGTTTAATTATAAGATTAATTAATTTTATAAATTTGTATTCTTTCTTACCTCGGCTGGTAAGTCCGTTGGGTACATGCATATTTCAAAGGACTGCCCCCTGCAAAATGTAGTTTCCCATTACAGTTTAAGAAATGTTTTTGTAAATATTTTTTCAAATGTTTGTAAAATGATACATGAAAAATCATAACATTATTTAATATACAGCTTTTTGCTTTGTTTTTGCTATTCATTGTATAATTTTTATCAAAGATTTTTATAATTGTTTTTGCGTAAATATCTGTGAAATGTGGCATATACCTCTTACAGTTGTTCTTTCTGCATAAATAGAATAGGATTGCCAAGATAAAAAGGGAAAGAATAGAGCCAATGATCATAGCACCTAAACGTCCAAATAATCCCAGTCCCAGTTCTGTTTGTACATAAGTAAAATCTATGACAAAATATATAAACAACATAATTAAGTCAAGAGTCTCAAAGAGATGACAGAATATGCATAGGACTACAAGTGTAAGTTTTACAGTACCTTTTATCATGGAGTGATTGGCATCTTTCTTACTGATATTTGTGCACCGCTCCAGTTTACCCGAAGGAAAGGTTATGAACGCACAACAGATTTGCACACTCTCATTTGAGGCCAATTTAATGAGCAGGGATGATAATGGATGTGGAGGTGATTTACCCTTGATATTTACTTCCTTCTTATTATCATACGATATGTGAATCCCAAAATTTGGATGGAACATGCCCAGTTTTGTGCGATTTGGGCCTCTTTGCATCTCCCAGTTGATCTGAATCATATTCTCTTCCCCTGTAAGGACACATGTAATGTTCTGGTGATCTTCATCTCGAATGTGTCTGATAGATACTTCACTTTTTGATTTGCCTGTTAAAGGACAGGAAAGAAGGACAGGTGCGACAGATGAGAAGTATAATTGAGGATTGAAGGAACTCCTAAAATGATTAAGTAATGAAAATATGGAATACTAAACAAAGCTTCAGGGAATGCCAAATGCTTACATTAAATAGGTTATATTGTGGGGGAAACAAATATTAATTTTTGTGTTGTTACTGAAAAAAAAACTATATTTAATAAAAATGAGTGTAACTGGTAAATCTGTGTGATTGTAAGATTTACTGATAAAATAATACTTCACCTTCTTTGGGTGTCTGAAGCCTTGATACAGTCATTTATTTTATTTTTATTTCAGAATAATTATGGTTGCCATAATTCAAATTCTACTCTTAACAATTTTTTAAAGAGAAGAATTATCAAAGCATGTTGATACCACAAGCTATATTTAGGGAAAGAAACATAGCCAACTCTCTTGGTCTGAAGATGTGAACCATTATTTGATTTTGTATTTTTAGTCTCTTTGTAACAGAGAAGTAAGTTTATTACTCCTTTGATAAATAAAAGGATCAATTCATAAATAAATTGTAGAAAAATAAATTAATGCATTCGAAAATTGGTGGATACAGTAAAATATTAAATTAATCATTAACATTGATAAAACTCATTAAATAAAATAAATCAAAATATGCTACAAAATGAACTAATGAATACAAAGATATAATACAACTGAAAAGTATTGTAATAAAATCATTATAAATATATTTTGGTCACACTTAGGTTACAATAAGGTTCTATTTGTTAACATTAGTTAATGGATTAGGTTTCATGAACTAACAAGTAACAATGTTTTTTTACAGCATTTATTAATCTTTGTTAATGGTAGTTAATAAAAACTGTTCATGGTTGGTTCATGTTCATTCATAGTGCAATAACTAATGATAACATATACTGTACAACTATTGATTAGGATTAGGGTACAACGGAGCTAAAGGCCTCCGGGGGTAAAAGGTACATTTTATTTTATTTTCTCCCAAAACAAAACAACCAAAATATTTCCCTGTTACTTTGCACTGCAAATTTTTCATGAACCATGAGATATTGCATGCAGTGTCTAGCATTTGATTTTGAGGTCATAATATCAGATCTAATATTATTATCATTTAATCATGCAAATATATTTAGCTAATTAAAATCCCAAATATACTTATTTGTCATTTTCAGTTTTGTTCAAGGTGATTATATAAAACATTTCCAATAAGTGATAGGACAGTGTTTGGTCCATTCTGTTGAATGTGTCGGACCAGACAGCTCAAAATATTATTTTCAAAATAATAAAAATTTAATGTTTGAATGTTTTAAAAAGCCCCTCTGTTACAGTGGCTAAAAGCCTCTGTGAAACACATTGTTTTTCTTAAGTGGTGGGAATAGATAAAGGGGCTCACATCAACTAATCCAATCCAATCACAATGGAGATTAATTTGTTTATAGAATACTTGAGATGTTATGTAATGCCAAATGTGATTGAAATTAACAGAAAATGGTTAACCCTTTTCTGAAGAAGGTATTTTGAATAAGCATTATATTAATTTGCTACTCAAAAAAAGCATCTTGCTGTTTTAAAAGTATTTGCCTAAATTGACAAATTTTGCCTTGTAACTATTGCCCCTGTATTTACCCTGTATCACTATAACCTCCCTGAGGACCTTTTACCCATTTTTTTTTTAATCTTTAAACAATCTTTAAAAAAAATTAAATCTTGTTTTAAATCTTAAAACCTTTAGTTATCATTTCCTTTCACACAAATGATGTTTCTCTATCATTAATCACTTTGTGACCATAAAAAAGCTAATTTTCCAAGTGTGCCTTTAGCCCCATTGTACCCTACTGTATGTTGAAATTAACATGAACAAAAATTAATAAATGCTGAAAAATTATTGGTCATCGTGTGTTCATGTTAACTAATGTTATGAACAAATGTTTACAAATGGAACATTATTGTAAAGTGTTACCATTTTTATTTGTGCTTTATTATGTGCTATCGACCAGCACAAATAAGGGTCCAAAAGTGAAACAAAAACCAACTTCAAACAAATGAGGCAGATATAGAATTCAACAAACAGCGATATTGATGGCATGTATCTGTGTATGCAGGATGTTATCAATGTAACTGGCATTTGTTGAAGTGTGGAAATGTGGTGAATGCTTGTTTGAGCATTTTTTTGTTTACAGAATCTGAAAACCTGTTATCAGATTAAAGAAATCAAATATTTTGCAATCTATGGTTCGAAATGTAAATTATAAAATGTTTAGCATCCTCTGCTCAAACTGATCCTTAATAATTTTTTGACAATCCATGCAGTTTTCAAATGTACAAATATAAAAAAATTATGTAGAAGTTATTTCTTACTGTTAACAATTACCTGTTTTCAGGAAGACAAGGATTAGAAGAGCACGAAGAAAGTTGGTTCTCATGGCTGCTGAGCTAAACCAACATGGTCTCTCTCTTCTGCATTGTCCTGCTTTGACTTACTTTTTGTTGTATTGTGTGGTTTTACTTGTTTCCTTTTCACACCCGTCCTCTCTTGCTGTCAATATTACCATCAACCATTTTGAATTTGCCTTTTTTCTTCTTCTTCTTTCGTTTTACTTTTCTAGCCAGCTCAGTCAGATCTTTGATCCCCGTAGAAAGGATATGATGGTAAGTGAACTTGAACGTGGGAGTTTCCATCAAGAATGTCTGTCTACTTAGAAATGTGTTGTCACCACATTCAAGTTTAACAGAATAACACTGGTAGTTTCTAAAAACTGTCTGTAAAATTATGCTTACCACGTAAACTGACATGAAACATGAAAAACACTACTAGTGGTAAATTTAAATATCATGAAATTGGAGGGGGAAATTAAAATGTCGAATGGAAACTTTGATGAGTGTCCAAAATAATGGAAATACCTCACAAATATGGTAAAATCAAATACATTAAAAGAATTATGACTGCAAGGGCAGATTCAATCCAGTTTGAAGTGTTGCCATAATAGTCTTCAATTGTAAGTGATTTCTTGCCCACCCAGAAATGGAACACAGAAGTTAAAGAATATTACTAGAAGGTGACAGCTGAGTAACACTCACAGTCACTTCAGGCTAGGAGTGTAGTGACATTCTAGAGTGGCTATTTATACTGCAGCTCAGTGTTATAATGACAGAGATAGGTCAGAGAGCCAACTAGAAACAAAAGGAAACAATCAAGAAAATGAGAAAACCAGGCAAGTTTGTGATTGGATGTTATTAATTGTTCTTTTTCTCATCTATTTTGTAAGTACAATTGACAAGGAAACAAGTTTGTTGACTGAACTGATTTGCATGGACTTGATTAAGAGAAAAGTTGGATGGATTTTAAATGCAATTTTTGGTTGTAAACGTTGTTCCTATGATATTGTGCTTCATGTAATATTGTCATCACTTACTGACACATTTAAATACATCATAAAATTCAGACAACATTTAAGCCCCCTGATAATGACACTCTATTCTGGGCAACTGGTAATCATTAAGAATCTTGTGTCCAAACCAACCACCTGAGTACAGCTCATCCAGGAATCTGTGTGTAATTTTTCATCCAAACACTAGCTGGCAGTAATGTTTATTTTTTAGTTCAAACACTTACTTGTCAAAATGAACTTCCATGATGGCATTCTTTAAGCTGGTTAGTGCTAGTTTGGTGCTGGTAAAGATGTTTGACAGGCTCAGCCATGCTGTTCACCAAAAAAGTGTCTTTCTGGTTAAGCTACTGTAGTTGACAAAGGAATTGTTGCTGGTTAAGATAGTTAAGAAGGCTGCTGGAGACACTAGCACACCAGCATTCAAAACACAACTTGGTCTTTTGAACAGGGGTGTCATGGTTTGGCAGGTTAGCATGGGTAATTTAACGTGCGGCTAGATACTATAACTGCTCCATTTTTTGGGTGAAAAAACACCTTTCTCTGACGGAATCTTTAAGTTTTGGCAAACAACATATAAATGGCAAAAAAAAAAAAAAAATTCTATATGCTGTATTATGTTTTGACATTTACAGATTTTTGGAACAATCTTAATAGAATAAAATGTAATTCCCCGCCCTACCATCAGCCAATCAGCATTGTCAGCCTGTCAGGATGCAATTTTCCTGTGGCTCCAGGGTGATTAGTCACATGGCATTTATTTTCCATGTTGGGTTTGCTTGTATACTTTTCAATAATTATATAGCACTATATATTGGGCATGTGTTGTACATTAAATGAGACATGGGAAGTTAACTCTGTTGCTCAGTATGACTGAAAATCAGAAAATGAGGCATGATGTATGGTGAAAAGGCTTGTGGATCACCCTGACGATTTCTGTTTAGTAGTCATGTGACTCCATATCCAAAATACTGGGATTGCAGGTTTTCGTTGACATGACAATGAAGTTGTAATATTGGAAAAAATCTTTACACAGATAAGGTAAGTAATAACTTTTATCACACTAAAATCACATATATAATGTTTACGTTTTGTGGCTATACTATTTAAATGGTATGTATTTTAATGTTTATGGACTGGTCCTGTTCACTTCCATTGTAAGTGCCTCACTGTTACTGCGATTTTTGCTTTTTTGAAATAAAGGATGGACGAGTCAAAATACTTTTTGTGGGAATCAGCATTATACCCACATGCTCTTAATTAAGCTTAACTTGTACTGAACCCGGAATATTCCTTTAAATCTTTATCCCTGTCTTTCTGCTGAATGGGATTTTCACTCTCAGTAGTTCCTACAACATCAGCAGACATAAAATCACTCAGACAATTTCAATGAATCAAACAACCATTCACATTTTCATTCAGGGATAGCATGGCATTTTATAAGCTGAATTTTAAAAATTTCATTGTAAGTCCATAAACACTTACTTGTCAACATTTTTGTCAATAGCTCCCTTCAATTTGAGCTTTTCAGTACTTGAGAGGCTGTCCATAAGTAAGCCGTAGTGCTTCTGCACAGGTCTGGTCAGTGGCTACAGAAGGCATTGGTTTAGGTTATTGCCAATAATCAAGCTTATATTACTTAATGCAAATATTCAAATACTTTCAGTTCATAGATCTGACTGTTTAAATGATTTGTTCAATAATGTTTTAGCACTGTAAAATGTTGCATATGTTGCCGGTTTATTATGATGAGTCAAATAAAGATTGTGTGAGCCACTCAAAACATTATGTGCATCTCATTTGCTTGCTCACTTCCAAAGAAAATCATAAACTAATTTTAGGATCAACTAGACAGTACACATACAGCTATATTTCCACAATGTATTCAAGATTTGTAAATGTGTGAATTGAGTTCATATATGCATACTAGAAAAGTTTGGACATTTTAAAATGTACAGCAACGGCAAGTAAAACAGACATTTTAGAAGGTCATTTTTGTAAGTGTGTAGGTCGCACTGCCCTCTTTCTACAAAACCACCCTCCATCTTTCTATAAATGGCTATGACCCTAACTTACACCCAGTATACCATGTGTTCATTTGCTCACTCTATATAGCTCTCTTTCACACACATACATACACAAACCTCTACCCTGGTCTGACCCTCAACTAATCCATTTGATTTATTTATGAGCCAATAACATCTGCTCCCCTCAATGACCATTCAGAGCTTTTGAAAGAAATCTTTGGAACCCAGTTGCCTATTCAATTCGTGCTCCTGGAGATCCAACTTCCTGCAGCATGCAGGAACAGTGATCTTAAATATACATATACCCATACATAAATAATTTATTCAGTCAGAGCTTTCTGGCTGAATAAAATCTCACAAATCTATGGAAGGAGAACTTGCTACCATGTTTCTTATGCAGCGGGTACAGTTGCATAAGAAAAGAAGAAAAAAAATTATCTGATAATTTCTCATCAATGTGGACTATATTCTTCAAATTTCCAACAGATATAGAAAGGGTGCTAATATGAATGTGCACACTGAAAAATAGCTCCAACTTGCATGAGAAGGTAAAATAGTCAGAGTTACAACTGTACTCTGTCTACCTATAAAATTGTGTTTGGTGTTTAAAGTGTCATATTGTGTCCCTTATTCTCTTCTGTGTATTCAAAATGCTTCTAAAATTCATTGTTGTTATGAGATTGTGATTTATCAGCTCATCAAGATTTTTTGGTCTTGCATGTTTTGTAATATATCAGCTTTAAGTAATATCTAGAATTAACATTGTCCGTGTTCCTTTGTAGCTTTAATCTAAAATCCTTTCTGCTTGATTATTTCCCTTTCTGTTTTTATTAGACATGTGCATCCTTTATCTGTCTTCCTCTGACCCATTTTCTGTCCCACTGTCTCTCTCTTATGATCTCTCTCTCTCTCCACCCCTCCCCCTTGCCCATCTGTCCGATGGACAGGTGTACATACAGTGTGTGGCATGTGTTTTGTGTGAGTGTTGACTAGCACTGCTTAATGCAGATATATCATAAAAAGAGTATATGCACTGCGCACACACAAACACACATGCAAATGAATTACTTTATTCTTAAAACAGTCTTTCAAACCTCTCTTGACATATTTGTGGAAGTAAGCATGTGGAGGTATAGTTTGTCCAGCAATGCCTCATGCACTGCAGTAGACTGCACTGTAAGACCTCTATTGTCTCTTTGTCATGCTGTTCTATTTACAGTATGATGTTTTGAGCTAGAGATGGCATAAAGCATGTGTATGTGTTTGTTTATATCCGCTCACAACAGCGGCATACAGTAGAGGGCTGAGGGGAGATGTCAGGAAGTGTTGCATAATGCATTTGTACAGCAAAATATCCATCACCCTGCTTTTCTACTTTCTGGATGACATGTGTTTGGTATGTCTACTAAGGGAAAGATGAAGCCACATAGTGTGTATGATCCAGTTTCTCCCACCTCTCCACCTTTAACCTCGCAGCCTTTCCTTTAATATCCCCCTGGAATCAGATCAGGATTGACTTGAATCCCAACCCCCACCCCAACACACACATTCTGACCCCCAAGTCCCCCTCTGCACTGCAGTTTATTATGCTGCACTACACTAGGCTTTCCCATCCCCCTTCCGAATTCTGCATAGCAAGGGATGGAGTTTGGGTAAATTCCACTCTGATGTTGAGATCAGTGCCATTATATAACACACTAAAGACTTCATGTCTTGTTTTATTTGTATCAAGTACATTTTTATTTTTTTAAACCCCATTAGTATTATGTGGGACTATTTTACTTTTCTTTGGATTCACTGATATAATACCTCATCAATGACTCTGTGAAATAATTTTCTTTATAAAATTGACATTTCTGGATGCTGATTGGTCAATTGCCATGCTTTATTCGTGATAAAGCAGTTATGACCTCTTCACCATGCTTCTATTTGTATCTCTGTGCAGCACCCAGAGCTGATCACTATTTTTGTTGCATAGCAACTATTTGTTACTGATAACTGTCAGGGAATACATCTTCTAATGGAAGGGTGGTTTTTAATGATTTTACTTTAAAATAAATAGCCTTTTAAGATGTGTACCCTTAATATTTTTACTGGTAACCATTTTTTTTTAAAAGCAGGCACTAAAGGCTGTGCCATATTGTGAATATAGTCAAGGCTGAAGAAATTGCATGCACTTCAATTTGCGTCATGCCTAACAGCACCTAAATTCACAATATGCAGTAGCATGGCCTGTTGTACCTTATAACTGCAAGGGAATATTTAAAAAAGAAACATTTACCACACTCCTTCAGACAAATCTTTTAGCATTCCTCTCCCAACCCAGCTCTCACCTTTCTTTGGCCATGTCTACACTAATCTGTTTAAGTTTGAGAAGTCCTTTTTCAGGGGCCTGGGTAGCAAGTAAAGATGCTGACTACCACCCCTGGATTCACAAGTTCGAATCAAGGCTGTGCTAAGTGACTCCAGCCAGGTCTCCTAAGCAACCAAATTGGCCCAGTTGCTAGGGAGGGTAGAGTCACATGGGGTAACCTCCTCATGGTCGCTATAATGTGGTTCTAGCTCTCAGTGGGGTGCGTGGTGAGTTGTGTGTGGATGCCACGGAGAATAGTGTGAAGCCTCCACATGTGCTGTGTCTCCACGTAGCGGACTCAACAAGCTATGTGATAAGATGCGTGGATTGACTGCCTCAGACGCAGATGCAACTGAGAATCATCCTCTGCCACCCGGATTGAGGCGAGTCCTCCACCACAAGGAACTAGAGCGCATTGGGAATTGGGGAGAAAATACATTTAAAAAACCCCTCCTTTTTCACTTTCCAAACATCTTTGTTTTCCAAAGTATGTGGTAATGCAGAGCATTTTTGAAAATCTAAAATTTTCAGTGGAGGCTATTGTGGTGTGGATGAGAGGAATAAATGTAGCAAAATCAAAGTGTTTCAAATGAAAATTTATTAAAATGTATTAGTGTGGATGTGGCCTTTGTTATATTTTAGGGTGGAACACTAAGCTTGATTAGTGCAATGCAGTCCAATACAACAAAAAAAAGGCATGTCTATATATATGTGGTTGACTCCCTTCATTAAAAAATGCAAACATTGATTGAAGTGACTGAATAGTCACATAAATGTGCCTCTTCTCAACTTTATGATTCAATTCAGCATAATTAATGATTAAATCTTACTGAGAATTGTATTAGCTGACTTCTATAATATGTCACCAGGGACTAAAAATACAATGTTTTTAATTTTGGTTTGTTCTGAGCAAAAACTGTATTTTTTTGTTATGGTTCAAAAGTTCTGCAGTATCCTTTCCAAATGGTTACCGTTTAGAACAAAATAAAAGAATGGTTAATAATGTTCTTTTAAAATGACAGAACTCTGTGTGAAGGGTTGGTTGAAATACCAATTGCAGTGTTGCCAGATCTCAAAAGAGATGCAAGCAATCTGGTCTGGAAAAACAAGTTCAAAATAAGTCACTTGCCTCAAAATAAACAAAACATTTGCTTTTTTATCTTTATTAATTTATCACAATATAAATCATGATAAGGATACAGTTAATTTAGTTAAGTAAAATTTTAATTAAAAGATTTGCTTCTGAGTCAAATCCCGCAGCATCAAATCTGTGTTAATGCATCATATCGAACAATAATTCAGTGAAGATTCAAAAGCAACTGAGAAAAATACTTTTACATCTAATAATGTTTTCCTTGTATCTGAATTAGCTGTGCAGTATATGTAGTAATTATACATAGATGTAAATGTCTTCATTCACAGAATACGACATCCACAATGGATAAATAGACAAAGAAATGTGTGATCAGCAGTTTCCTTCAGGTTCCAAGCACATGTTTAATTTTTTTGGGCAACATGAAGTGGTGTAGTTCCAAAAATATACTGTGATAAACCCTTTAGTTTCATGAAAAAAAACTATCAGAACAAAATTAACTGGTTATAACCAGTTCCCAGCATTAAAAAATCACTTTGCTCTGGTTTTCAGTTACATTCTGCTAAAAATGTTGTTTGTTTTCATGCCTTGAACTGTTTTTTTTTTTTTTTTGTCCCTGTATGCACTGCCAAAAACCACCAGGTTCTTACATTATGTTGATTTGAATTTGAGGACAAATGACGTTTAATTTTTTCAAACCCATCTTTAGTGGCTCTCCCCATCTATTTGCATAAAGTGGGCAACCATCACCTTAACTGAACATTTAAGATGTTCAAAATAACTGCTGGTCCATAAGAAACATGTATTGTTCTTTTGCATTAGAGCTCGGGAGGTTGAAGTGACAGCTGCTCCTCACATCAGCATAGTTTAGCAAAGCAGCTTCTCACATTCTCCATTTGTTGCTGCCTGATATATATATATATATATATATATATATATATATATATATATATATATATATATATATATATATATATATATATACACATATATACATATACATACACATACATAGCTTTGCCCAGCTGCCATTGTGCTGTTTTTCTTTGCGTAACTCACTCTTTACCATCTTATATCACTCTTCCCCATTTCTGCATATTTGTTGCATAACATTATGTTCTGCCCTGTGCATGTGTTCTCTAGAATACTATGGTGCAATATTTTTTGAGTAATAATGCCCATACTAAAAAATACATTAAATTAAAAATGTTTTTACTTAATTGGTAATATCTTGCCAAGCAAAAAAAAAAAAAAAAAAAAAATGTTAAGTTGCATTGTGCAGTTGTAAGGAGTTTCTACTAGGTGATTAAGGCCTAGCCTAGCAAGTCTTGTCTTGGTATTTGTCAGTAATGTGATTTGTGTACTATTTTCTATTGTAAGTCACTTTTGAAAGCATCTGCTGACTTTCTGCTATTACACATTATTATATATTGTAAAAAATGAAGTGGAAATATACCATTGACCTTTATCCATTTGTAAGAACTAATAATTAAAACAAAACATCTTATCTGAATAACTGTCCTTTAAACTTTAGTTTTTTTTTAATACTTTTGAAAACAACTCACATTGCCCATTAGTAACAATGACTAGATTTTTTAAGGGCTGTAGTAGGGGTTCTTTTTTTTTTTTTTTTTTTGCTTGTTTTTTTTGTTTGTTTATTGCTAAATAGCAGTACAATATACAGTTAGATAGACACACACAGATATCTCTAACACTAGGTTTAGATTAACCATTGGAAAATAAAGCATACTTATTATACTAATACATCAATTCAAAACATCATAGCAAAGATAACACATCTAACTATACTATTTGGAAACATTTTGTTCATCCTGATACTGCATTATAACTACAACAAATAGCTAAAAACTTACCAGTCCCTTAACAAATCCATTTGATCAAAAATATTAGCCACATGTCTTCATATTGAGTTGTAATCTGCTATCTTTTCTCCTTGCAAAGCAATTATTGTTTAGCATATATTGCTATTTAAGTATTCATTACTGTTGTGTTACAATAATAATTACATACACTCTGACAAATTAAACACTATTTTAAAAGGCTAAATGAATGGTAAATTAATACCAGCAAAAATACAACAACAGGGTAACATATACCAAGAAACTTTGCACTTTTGCAGTATAGCAACTATATATTGCAGCCATAACAACCGAGCTGGATTAAAGTAAAAAAAAAAAAAAAAATCCAGTACTTATGAAGGACCTCAATGAAAGATATATAGAATAGAAATACAGATTTCTAAAACCTAACATTCATTATTAGAATTCAAACTTTTGGGAAAAGTCTTGTCAAAGACACTGTCTGCTGAGCTTGTAGTTTTGGTCATGTTTAAAAGGCAAGATGGAAACATGACGAGTGTGTTTTCATAGGGGATTATCGATTTCACTAATGACAGCAGAGGCAAAGCTCTGAAATTTTTACTTTTTTTAATGTAAATTATTTACAAACTGTATAATATTAGACATAAAACATTTGTGCAGTCATTTTGTCTCCAATACATATTCAATATACACAATATTTCAATATTGTATTTTAATGTAACTATATATCTGCACATAGCCTAGTTAAATGGCCATTGGCACATCGGTTACTTCTGTAAGAACGTAAGATTACTTCCTATCATAAGTCTAATTACACTTGGATATGCTTCAGGATATCATTGACAATTTCTTACTAACATTTGTTTGTAAATTGAACATGTAGTAAAGTCAATGAAAAGAAATCTGCAAATAATTTCTGAAAACATTTTTACCACCCAGAGTTCGAACTAATGATTCATTTGAATATTTTGTTTTAGTCCTGTAAATGTTTGTCATCTTTGTCATCCATGCCATAAGATTACTACAAAAAAAAAAAGATAACAAAATTCAAATAAAACAACAAAAACAAAAAGAGCGACTCTGACTTAGACAATTAGCAAACCTGAGTTGCTATTTTTTAAGTTATACTTCTGACAAGAGTTCACACACATGATATGACTGCTGCTGTTGTGCTGATTTGAAGTGACAATTTTTAGTTTTGGATCTATTTTTAAATATATACTTTATGTTAAGATGCTCAAGGTAAGCTATTTGTATACAAAGAAAGAGAGGTATTTAGAGATGCACACAACTACAACAACAACAATATATTGCAAGCAAAAAGATTTTCTTTTTAAATCTTTTTATACAATTAACAAAGTATATAGTCTCTGAAAATGTATATCATATATTTATATGGCTAAACCTACCATTTTGCTTAAATACTCTGTATAAACTTAAACCATTAACTCTTTCATTACAACCCCTTCCAATTTGATTGGTTCTAAATGTCAATGTATCAGTACAAGATTACTGTGCGCAGTGTAAACTCGGCCACATCTTCATTGTAAAGCCTTTCCCCACCCACTCATACAACATGCACATTTCAAAAACCTCTCATGGATAAGGTTTTTAAAAAAATTACTGTATTTAAAATAGTTCTGTAAATCTCACTATTTCTGATAAAAGAAACAGATAAAGTTAACAAAACACTAAAATACGTTTTCCATTAGTCGTCACTGCTTGAGAATAAGCAGCCATATTGGGTAATAAAAAAATCTTAAAAACAAAAAATGAAAATGTAATTGAATAACATTGAAACTTTATTCACCCTCTTGATTAACAGTTGGCCATGAGTTTTCTAGAAAAATATTTTCTGGTGTATACACCACTAACATTAATTTCCCATCATAGGTTATTTTCAAATATTCCTCACAAATCATGGAACCCAGTGTGTATCTAGGGCTAATGGGAAGACTTGAGTGAAAACAAACTCAACAGCCACTGCTGCATCAAGAGAATGGGTGACATTCAATCATCCACTTTCTTGAGATCTGTTGAAATCATGGTCCCTGCTTTGCTGATAGTGGTTAATAATGTATGTCCATCAGGCCAACGCAATGGTTTCAGACATGTACAGTGTGGTTCATTCAGACCATGGTCATTAAGTAGGAGCTGTATTACCACTATAAATATCAAGTGAGGAGCACACCAATAAAAATATCTTTATATTTAAAAACATTATACAGACAGGCCTATGCTCATTTTCAAAGGAACCATTACAAAAAATATATACTGATCCACTGATTGACCATGACTGGTACAGCAACACACAATGTTTCTTGAAGATCCCCCACTGTGCTTTGGAATATCTACAGTATAAAGTGCAGGACATCAGAATAGTTAGATGAATGGTAAATTCAATATACTAGACAATCCAATCTGAGTTAGATATTTCTGACATGGCATGACATACAATACACTTTGCATTGGAATCAACTTCTATTTTCTCCCTAAATACAGCAGAAGATTAATAAAACAGCATTGTGCGCCAAAGGTGAACATTCCTATGTGATTTAGGTATTTGAGAAGAGTCTGTGAATAGCCATTAGGGGTTGCACAGACTAGTCGACTACAACTTACGTAGTCGACACAGTCAGCCTGAAGTCGACTGGTCGCTCATCACATGATTTATAAGAACAGTCTGTAGGAAATACTACAGGTGTAAACCCGGTGGCTCTGCACTGAAAAGGCGAAGTGGCTCAAATATATGGATGTTCTATTAGACTCACAGATGCACACACATAACGCACTTCAGTACTGGTTTTGTTTACGGTGTTGCTCTGCTCAAAATCGCAAAGCATCAACATGTCAACAACAATCTTTCACATTTTCCATATCTGTACAACACATGCGCATTTGCTCATCGTATCAAAATTGTTCATGTTCAAAACTGATAACATTATATAGGATACTCTGATAAAGATGAAAAAACTGCTACAGTAAACTTCAATATATGCAAATTGGCATTCAAATATAATAGGGTTATGCTAACCTGGATGCTGTTCACTCCTCGAAAAGTGCTTCAAGTTGGAGTCTGATGACCTGATGGAATAAATCCAGAATATCTAATGCCTGACCACATATAGCTAAAGTACATTGATATTTTTGTAAATACAAATAATTAGCTAAAACCCATTACATTGTTGCGAATGTAGATCTATCTATTGTGCAATGATTGAACATGTAGGGTAGTGGGATTTCTGTAGGTGTGTGGTTGGGGGTGGAATGACGTCACAACTAGTTGAATTCAACTCGACTAAAAATCAGTAGTTGTGCAACCCCTAATAGCCACTATTTGTTGTCTTAGGAAAACAGCAAAGGGAGAAGCAGAGTTCGAGCTCTGATAGTGCAAATCAGCAATTCAACTCATGTAACATATTTACGGCTTTCAGTTTAGTTTAGTTTTTTTTTTACTTTTGAAATGTTTGAAAGATGACTTGGAATAGAAAATCTTCCTGGTGGATTTCCCTTTATCTTTGTTCACCAAACATACATTGCTGCTTCCAAGTTCCAATACATATATAAAGCTCTTCAAAACATTACAAAGCAGTCAGTAAAATGAAAAACAAAAGAAGCTTTCAAATATAGTCAAATAAACAGAATATAAAAATCAGGTATAGGTACAAAGCAGCACAGGACAGTGCATTAGTATGACAAGACTGGAACCCAGCCTTTTTAATTTAACCTCTCCTGCTCATTCTTTCCATGTGGCCCTCTACTGTGTCATGCTGAAGGGGATCAGGTGGAAATTAAGGGAGTCTGGGGTCAACACTTGTTCTACGCAAGATGACCCTCCCTGTCTCAAGTTTTACTTACTTGGAGACAAGCCCTGAAACTTTAACTGGCCCACAGTCATACAGGATAACAAGTCTCGTGGATATATTTGCTTTCCTATGTCTCAGCAACCATGGTATTACTTCAGTGCTGAGTCTGATAAACCAGGCAATGTGCAACTACAATATCATAGAGTATGGGACAGAAAGGAAATATGCAGGTCAGGATTGGACACTCTTCTTTGGTCTACCCATGTTATCCTAAATAAGACACATTGTATGCAGCTAATTATGAACAAATATTTCCTTGTCTACCAGGCCAAATCAGCTCTTGTGCTAATGATGATTTCCCTTTTTTTGTCACAAATAAAGCAGTCAAGCAATCTTTTGTCTTTGCCATTTCACAATACAAAATTAGTGTTTAATCTTTCTTTTAAAAGGTAACATGATCTGTAGCACGTGTCTTCACCTTACTTATCCAAGCATAGTCATGAATCTCTCATCTCCCTCTGCAACATGTCTAACTTTCCATTCCAGAAAAAGAAAGTGAAAAGCCACTTTACAATTGAAGGAATGGGTTTAAACTTCACCTTGTGTGTGTAAGTGAAACAGTGGGGCAGCGTATCCTTTACATCTCTACAACATCAGATGGTCACATTCTTCTAACCTTTTATAGTCTTATGGCCCTGGCCTGACATTGGGACCTGTGTAACATATAGGGTAAAAATACCCAGAAAGGCAATTCAACATTGAATGTGCAAAAAGAGATAGTGGAGTTTAAAGATTAAACAAAACAAAAAAAAAAAAATGTCCTTCACATTAATGTTTAGAAAAAGTGACAAAAAGAGAGTGACAACTAAATATAGACAGTGACCAAATCCTCTACCACAACACAAAGCACTTAAATCTAAACACACTGCACTATGTACAACAAAACCTGCAAACCATATACATTTTGGGATTGTAATCCATCATTTCTAATTATGATGTGAGCTTTTAAGAAGGATAATTTAAAGGCCATTTAAATTAGCATATAAGAGACAAAAGCTTGGGTCTCATGTAATCTGAAGATCACTTGGACACTTTTGAGTTAATACCAAGGGTTTACTTTAAGTGTTAAATGCACTTTATGGAAACTGTATAAATATATCAATGAAATCTAGGAGGGGAGGGTCACGTCCGATCTCGCCTAGGGCACCAAGTAAGTCAGAACCGCCACTGGCAGAAATGAAAGATTTTGAGATTGCAGCCATGCAAGAAGTTTAACAAAAGATCTCCTGTTACTTACAACCCTTACATATATGTGTATATGTGCATATGCCAGGATAAAAAAAGGCTTCCTGCTTGCCCTTTTTATACACTGACTGCAATACAAGTCCCACATGCAGCTGTCCAAATGAAGGAGGCCTCCTTTTCATCAGTGGATACTGATAAAACAGCTCTTGAGTCCAGCAAAATTAATTAAAACATCTCTGAGTCCAGTAAATTAAGTTTAAACAGATACATCATTTGTCATAAGAACTGAGAAATTCAGGATATTGGCTGTTTAGTGGACACTAATTAAACATTTTCAGACCTAGCTCTTATATTAGGAATATATTTTATGTTCAATTTAAGTTATTCAATTAATTAATAATTTATATATATATATATATATATCTCATTTAATTTGTTGTATAACCTATGTTGTTAGGCAAATGGAAATAAATGCTGCATGAAGAACCTAATGGGAAACCATCTTGTTTTAGATCATACTATAATTGTGTTTCATTACAATTTTCCCATTAGAGGAACAGTGGGGGATGAATTTGCTAGTGTGGACTGTATCTCTCTTTTTCTCTCTCATTCTGGCATAGTACATCAGGGATTGATCATGTAGCAATCTGGGTTTGGGGCAAAGGAATTAAATATGTATCTGGGGATGTTTGAAGGCTTTTTTCTGCTCCTCTTTTCTGGGTTATATTGTGGGCAATATTGTGATATTTCTTTCCTTCCTTCTCTACAAAGACAAGGTCAGGAGAACGAGATGGTATGTCCATCATCTTCAGTATCTTGAAAAGAAGCATTGGTAACTTCATTTATTCTTTTCCAATGGATAGCTGGTCACTGTAATCTTTCAGAAGGAAAATATACTTCCCTTTTCTTTTTCCATTTTTTGGTTCCCCAAATGGATGAGTGGTTGATTCTTGTTTAGCTGAGGTTTTCAACTGTCCAGAATAGAAGAATTTGGTTTTCCAGATTGCAAGTTTGTATCTCCCGAGTTGTAAAAGTCAAGTCTTCACTAAAATAATGTGTGTGTGTGTGTGTGTGTGTGTGTGTGTGTGTGCGCGTGTGTGCGCGCGCGTACTGTAAATATCCCTAATAATATTTCCTGTAATTTGTATTTAAACATCATCCTATCACTCAAACAGTATCAGTCAGTTTATAATTATTTTATAAATACATATTGAATCATATTGAAAAAATATGTTTGTTTCATTAATAGCTATTAATGATATCTAGCTGAATATACAACGAAAAATATTCCAGTGTTTTTGCACTTTGCATCTACAATTAGGAAAATTACTGACAACATATTTTGAGGCAAATAAGTTCAAGTACATAACAAAAAATAAATTCTAATAATTCAGACTGTAAGCTAAATGTTTAAGCAAAGTTCTCAGCCAAACATATTTATATTCTAAGTTATAAGCACTGAAAATTACTTTTAGGAAATATGATTTAAAGATAATGAGTTTCAGCATTTTTTAAGGAGCATTTAAAACAAATATAAAAGCAATACTGTTTAAAATGAGATTACTTTTAATAACACTGTACTAAAACTGAGAAATTAGTTCTGAACAAGGGATAGCTTATGATAAAGTCTCCAATTAAAAATATTTTTTTCCTCTATATATTAACAGCTACAGTGCCAAATTCCTGAAAAAGTAACAGACACTAAAGTGAGATCCAATTTTTGATCATAAAGTGCCCTAAAGATTGTGCAGTTTTCTTCGCATCTCAGCACGAGGAAATATGCATTCACTGCAAGTGACCAACAGAAATAGAAGAGACTAGGACAAACATTGTCACTTGGGTCCCCATTATTTTTTAATCTGCTACTGCTCTTGTCTCGTCCAGAGCACATTACAATGTCCCTAGTTGTCCCAACCATCATTGCCGCTGTTTACGGTGCTGCATACTAAAATAAATTAGGTACTCTAAACAAGCTTCAATTTATTTTATTTTTTTTTTCATTCAATTCGTAAATTTTAATTGTTGTTAAATTAAAATAAATTCTACAAGAAAGTTATATTATCAAGAGGAATCAAATTAAAGTATCTTTCGTCCCATTTGAGTATATCATTTAGATTGATTGATAGTTTTTATGGATTTATGAATTTTCTTTTAAGTGTTATATTTGAAGGAGGTTTTGCTGTTTATGTAAGTTTGTTGTCTAATTTTAAGGGAAGGGGGTTCTGAGGCTCCTCGTCCTTTCCTGTCATCCCTTTACTAAACAACATCAGACTCCACAACGCACTGCTCTGTGTATTCTTTCACCAACTCCACCTTAAGCGTCTCCCTAAAGAAGCCTTCCATTGTCTTCCAGAGTGCTGGGTCCAGGAACACCTGACACATCACATAACCCTTTAGAGTGCCAGTGTGGCACCTCAGGTGGCACAAAAGCTGCTGTATGGCCAGCACCAGGTCTTTGCCAAACATGTCGATGTTAAGGTAGTACCAGTCATCACCGATTGGCACACGGAATGGAAAGGTGCACAGGCTGACCATGGTTGGATGTATGGCATCATCAACCATCCAATCAATGTCCTTCTTCAGAAGAATGGCCATGTTGCTAGAAAGAGGCTTGAAGGGTTGCCAATCTTGAACGATGGTGGCATTGGGGAGGACACCCTGCATTAGAACATCACTTAAGAAGAGCTGGTGCACCTCTGCAGGCTCCAAATGTACCGGGATGTTTGTTGAGGACAGACCCATCCCAGCAATACTGATATTAGGCCCGAGATCAGCAAGGCGTAATTTTAAGTCTTCAGCGCGGAAGCGCACCAGGAGGATTCCCTTTATATATGAATTAAGTAACAGAATAAAGACAATGTGGCTTTATTGATTTTTATTCAAGATAAATCACCCAAACCTTATCTGAGCAAAATGCTTACATTTGGTGGTTCTTACCTGTTTGGTGATGAGCCGGTACTTCTGGAAGTCTTTTGGTCCCAGTTGGTCATCTCTGGTCAATCTGCTGACTTTAACGTCAGGATACTTGGACTTAACCAGCTGAGAGCAATATCGGAGTAGTACCCCAGCCACACCTTTCCCCCTCTCCTGTGGGGCAACACGAAGCCCTTCCACCAGCATGGTCTCCCCATCATCAATAACACATACTGACTCCAGAGCAATCTGGAAAATGCAGTTGCATAAAGAGCAAACAGTGCATTTGTTTTATATCTACAGGAGAGGAAGGGGACAGTCTTTGGTTTATGTTTAATTCTGCATGTATCTTCTCTCCGTTTGATTGGTCTGAACCTATTATCCAATAGTGTGCCTCCTTACTGCTGCTTGGAACAAGAAAAACTGAATCTTCAAGATGAAATAATGGAATGAGCCTTGAACATGCACTACAAAACCTACATAATATTAATGCATTTTCTTACCACTTTGCCTTGTTTGCGAGCCAAAATAACAGTGCGGTTGCTCTCCTGCAGCCAGTCTTGATAGCGAGAGGGAAGGTAGTCCAGGCCACCATAGATATCCTTGCTCATAGCCATGATGTCATCAAAGTCCTCTTCTGTTGCCACTGTAAACTGTAGCCCAGTCTGCGGTGGGGCCTCAGGGAGCTGAGAGCATGGCAGGCTGTTTTCAATCTTCATCCTTACAGCTGGAGACACAGTCAATCATGAAAAGAGATTTATTATGATATTCCAACTCCAGCAACACATTATTACGGAGTTAAGTTTGCTATAAAAGAGGTTCCAAAAAGAGGTTACATGGTATTGTTTCCTATCAAATTATTCCCTATCCCCCTTTAACAGAAAGTGTTAGATGTGCTATTTTACAAGTCTGCTAGTGTTAAATATGAAAAATTACGAAACACGTTGGTTCCTTATCAGCTCAGTATAGAACAGTTACTTCCAAGGCAATGCAAGGTTTTGTGCTAAATGTTGCAGTGTTTGTCTTCCTATGCCAAAATGCCAGCAGGTTGTAACCGTACCCAAATTCTAGACAGTCACCCCCCTGCCAACACACATACACAGACATCTCCACCTCCTATTGCCAGAACCCTAAATCCTTTTTTAAATTCTCACTGAACAGCATTGCCCTGGTTCCCAGTGGAAAATAAACACATATTTTGAAGGGACTTGGGAAATAACAGTGTGAGACATCCAGCCAGGGGAAGGTGGAGCAGATCAGTGGTGTAGTCTGGGCCATATGCACGTATACGGCGTATGCATACTTTTTCCTCAGGGCTGTTTGCATATAACGACTTCAAAAGGAGACCCTGAGACCCTGAATGGAGTCCTGAATAGGGCCCCAGTAGGGGACTCCATAGTGATGCTGGGTGACTTCAACGCACACGTGGGAAATGACAGGGACACCTGGAAAGGCGTGATTGGGAGGAACGGCCTCCCTGATCTGAACTCAAGTGGATGTTTGTTATTGGATTTCTGTGCTAGTCATGGATTATCTATAACAAACACCATGTTCGAACATAAGGATGCTCATAAGTGTACGTGGTACCAGAGCACCCTAGGCCGAAGGTCGATGATCGATTTTGTAATCGTGTCGTCGGATCTGAGGCCATATGTTTTGGACACTCGGGTAAAGAGAGGGGCAGAGCTGTCAACCGATCACCATCTGGTGGTGAGTTGGGTCAGGGGTGGGGAAAGACTCTAGACAGACCTGGGAAGCCCAAGCGAGTAGTGCGGGTGAACTGGGAACGTTTGGAGGAGGTCCCTGTCCACGAGATCTTCAACTCACACCTCCGGCGGAGCTTTTCAGGCATCCCTGCGGAGGTTGGGGACATTGAACCGAGTGGGCAATGTTCAAAGCTTCCATTGCCGGCCGCGGTGGAGAGCTGCGGCCTCAAGGTTTTAGGTGCCGCAAGGGGTGGTAACCCTCGAACACCATGGTGGACACTGGTGGTCAGGGAAGCCGTCCGACTGAAGAAAGAGGCCTTCCGGGATTTGTTGTCCCGGAGGTCTCCGGAGGCAGTTGCAAGGTACCGACAGGCCCGAAGGGCTGCGGCCTCGGCCGTGAGGGAGGCAAAGCAGTGGGTGTGGGAAAAGTTTGGAGAAGCCATGGAGAAGGACTTTCGGTCCGCACCAAAGTGCTTCTGGAAAACCGTCCGCCACCTTAGGAGGGGAAACGCTGAACCATTCAAGCTGTATACAGCAAAGATGGGACGCTGTTGACCTCAACCGAGGAGGTTATTGGGCGGTGGAAGGAACACTTTGAAGAACTCCTAAATCCCAACACGCCCTCTATGGTAGAGGCAGAGCCGGAGGATGATGGGGGATCAGATTCTATTTCCCTGGGGAGGTCACTGAGGTAGTCAAACAACTCCGCAGTGGCAAAGCCCCGGGATTGATGAGATCCGACCAGAAATGCTGAAAGCTCTGGATGTGGAGGGGTGTCATGGATGACACGCCTCTTCAACATTAGCGTGGAAATCTGGGACAGTGCCTAAGGAGTGGCAGAACGGGGTGGTGGTTCCCCTCTTCAAAAGGGGGATCAGAGAGTGTGTGCCAACTACAGGGGTATCACACTTCTCAGCCTCCCTGGTAAAGTTTACTCCAAGGTGCTGGAGAGGAGGGTTCGGCCGATTGTCGAACCTCAGATTGAAGAGGAACAATGCGGTTTTCGTCCTGGCCGTGGAACGACGGACCAGATCTTTACTCTCGCAAGGATCCTGGAGGGGGCCTGGGAGTATGCCCATCCGGTCTACATGTGTTTTGTGGATCTGGAGAAGGCGTATGACCGGGTCCCCCGGAGAGACTGTGGGAGGTGCTGCGGAGTACGGGGTGGGGGGTCCCTTCTTAGGGCTGATCCAATCCCTGTACGTCCAAAGCGAGGGCTGTGTCCGGGTCCTCGGCACAAAGTCGAGTTCATTCCATGTGGGGGTTGGTCTCCGCCAAGGCTGCGCTTTGTCACCAATCCTGTTTGTGATATTCATGGACAGGATATCGAGGTGTAGTCGGGGTGGGGATGGTGTGCGGTTCGGTGGGCTGGGGATCTCATCGCTGCTTTTTGCAGATGATGTTGTCTTCATGTCATCATCGGTCCGTGACCTTCAGCTCTCACTGGATCGCTTGGCAGTCGAGTGTGAAGCAGCTGGGATGAGGATTAGCACCTCTAAATCTGAGGCCATGGTTCTCAGCAGGAAACCGATGGAGTGCGTACTCCAGGTAGGGAATGAGGTTTTGCCCCAAGTGAAGGAGTTCAAGTACCTCGGGGTCTTGTTCACGAGTGAGGGGACAATGGAGCGGGAGGTTGGCCGGAGAGTCGGGGCAGCAGGGGCGGTATTGCACTCGCTCTATCGCACCGTTGTCACGAAAAGAGAGCTGAGCCGAAGGCAAAGCTCTCGATCTACCGGTCAATTTTTGTTCCTACCCTCACCTATGGTCATGAAGGTTGGGTCATGACCGAAAGAACTAGGTCGCGAGTACAAGCGGCCGAAATGGGCTTCCTCAGAAGGGTGGCGGGCTTCTCCCTTAGAGATAGGGTGAGGAGCTCAGTCATCCGTGAGGAGCTCGGAGTAGAGCCGCTGCTCCTTTGCGTTGAAAGGAGTCAGTTGAGGTGGTTTGGGCATCTGGTAAGGGTGCCCCCCTGGCCGCCTCCCTAGGGAGGTGTTTCAGGCACGTCCAGCTGGGAGGAGGCCTCGGGGAAGACCCAGGACTAGGTGGAGAGATTACATCTCCACACTGGCCTGGGAACGCCTCGGGGTCGCCCAGTCAGAGCTGGTTAATGTGGCTCGGGATAGGGAAGTTTGGGGCCCCCTGCTGGAGCAGCTGCCCCCGCGACCCGAATTCGGATAAGCGTTTGAAGATGGATGGATGGATGGATGGACTTCAAAAGGATCAATATTTGTTTATACCCAAGGTATACCCATTTGTTTTGCTACTTCAGAAGTCCATAATCTGCTGTCATTAGTTTCCCTTTAACTGTACTGGATGCTGTTTTGTGAAACTGCTAAAAACAGCTAAAATGCTTTCAATGCAAATGTCCCCTACTAAACATAAAATGAAAAATGCAATAATACAACGACCAGGAAGAGAGAAAAGGAGAGGAAATGTAAGAAAATGATCTTAAGTGTTTTAACTACACCTGTTCTACTGTAATTTTATTTTGAATTAATGAAGTAATGCAGTTCTCCTTCGGTCACTCATTCGATGTTGTGTCGATGTAGTGACACTAGGGGGTCGCTCTTGGGAGCCCGATCCACCTTCAGATCTTTGAGAAAAGGCCAATGAGAAATTGGCAAGTTGAATTTGCATGCCACTCCCCCCCGACATACCGGTATAAAAGGGAGACCGGAATGCGGATTCATTCAGACTTATTCTTCGGAGTCGAGCGGTCGTATTACAGCCAGCTGAATACCACTGCCGTTCCCATTCACCTAGACTCTTCAAGAGCTGCTGCTGTTGGATATACAGCACATTCCAGCAGTTCTCTCTCCACTCTGCACTCCGCTGCAGATTACACCCCTGGGGGCTTCGAAAGTGCTTCTAAAAGAGATTTTCTCTAAAAGAGTGCGTTTCCTCTTTTAGAGCAAGGCACAGTGACGTTGACAGTCTTTTTAAAGATGCCTTTCGGTCTCTGTGCCATTCCTGGATGTGGTCGTTACCTCTCCGCCTCTGCCGGTCACGATCACTACCTCACGTGCCTGGGCAGTAAGCACGTTGAGGAAGTGTTCGTGATAGCTCATGTTCTCTCTGCGAGAACATGACCATGGCAATGTTGTGATCACGGCTTTCCTTCTTCCGAGGGAAAGCCACTTCAGCTCTCCCCCTCGCGGCTCCTCCTACCTACGGGTAAAAGACTGCCTCGGCTTACACCAGAGGCGATTTGTGGGCTTCAGTAAGTACGGCTCCACCGGGTAAATCCCCAAGGACCACCCACTCCCCAATATGCTAATTTACCACCAGCCTTGCTCTTCAGGCACTTGCAAGATGGATGAGATGTCGACCGCTGCATAGGAGGGTGCCTTGGTGATGTCAGACCTTCGGGTGTGGCAGCCCAGTCTGAGGCCTATGAGGAGCTGACCACCATGCTTTCCCGGTCTGCCATGAGCATTGGGCTGGACTGGAATATTCCACCCGCCTCCCAACAATCGCAGCTGGATGACTGGTTCCTGGGTTTGACATGCCCCCTCCCCCCCAGTCTGCATACTGATCTACCTTGACGACTGGCTTATTCTAGCAATAAGAGAAGGGAGAGTTACTGTGTGCACACATGGACCTGGTGCTCATGCACCTCAGGCATTTAGGGCTTTGGGTCAACTGGGAAAAGAGCAAGCTCTCCCCAGTTCAGAGCATCTCTTTTCTCGGCATGGAGTTAGACTCTGTGTCAATGATAGCGCACAAACGAGTGCACGCAGTCGGTGCTGAACTGCCAGAACTTATCCAGGCGGCAAATGTCTGTCCCACTGAAATATTTTCAGAGGCTCCGGGGGCATATGGCATCCTCAGCAGCGGTCACGCCACCAAGACCGGCTGGGGTGCTGTGTGCAATAGGCACGCAGCTGCTGGCTCCTGCACAGGCCCTCACCTGGGTTGGTACATCAACTTGCTGGCAGTACTGCTCACCCTGTGGGGGCTACGGCTGTTGATTCAGGAAAAGCATGTTTTGGTCCAGACGGACAACAGGTCGACGGTGACCTACATAAACCGCCATGGTTTACGCTCCCATCTCATGTCGCAACTCGCCCGTCGCTGCCTCCTCTGGAGTCAGCCGTGACTCAGGTCGGGCCACCTTAACGTCATAGCAGATGCTCTGTCACGGAAGGTAACGCTCAGGGGAGAGTGGAGACTCCACCCTCGGGCGGTCCAGCTGATTTGGAGTCGATTTGGAAAGGCACAGGTAGACCTGTTTGCCTCCCTGGAATCCTCCCACTGCCAGCTCTGGTATGCCCTGACAGGAGCTCCCCTCAGTACAGATGCGCTGGCGCACAGCTGTCCCCGAGGGCTACGCAAGTATGCGTTCACCCAGTGAGCCTACTTGCACAGTTTCTGTGCAAAGTTAGGGAGGATGAGGAGCAGGTCACCCTCGTGGCTCCATACTGGCCCACTCAGACCTGGTTCTCGGACCTCACACTCCTCGCGACAGCTCCTCCCTGGCAAATTCCCCTGAGGAAGGACCTTCTTTCTCAGGGACGGGGCACCCTCTGGTACCTACGCCCAGACCTCTGGAATCTCTATGTCTGGTCCCTGGACATGACGCGGTACACCTAACAGGTTTATGTAGCTGCCATAGCAACTTATTACGACAACGTCATTTATCTCACGTGATCCTGAGACCCTGACTGGGCTATGTGCCCAAGGTTCCCACAACCCCTTTTAGGGATCAGTTGGTGAACCTGCAAGAGCAGCCCCCGGAAGAGGCAGATCTAGCCTTATCGTTGCTATGTCCAGTGCGTGCTTTGCACATCTACTTGGACCATACGCAGAGCTTTAGACACTCTGAGGTGTCGCTGACAGATAACACCTGCAGGTCCCCAACCCTCTTGATGGACATGAGTGCAGTCAGGAGGGTATTCTCCAATGAGAGAGTCTTCAGCTCTCTAACGGACTCTAGGGGCTCAAATAGGGCTCTCTGCAGGCCCAGCAGGACCACGGATGGATCCCACAAGTGAATGAGGTGTGGCCTAGGAGGATTCAACCTCCTCGTGCCTCTAAGGAACCTGATGATCAGGTCGTGCTTCCCGAGGGACATACTGTCCACTGCATCGTGGTGCACCACTACAGTGGCCACATTCACCTTCAAGGTTGAAGTGCCCAGGGCGTTCTCTGCACTTTATCCATGCACGAGGGGGAGAAACTGCTGAAATGTGAAGTAAATCCTATAGCTTACATTCTCGAGGTTAATAGAATGGCAGTGGAAATCAGTGAATCAACACAGCTCGGCTCTGAATAAAAAAATCTGAATGAGTGTTTGCAAGCCAGCTCCTTTTATACTCATATGTCCAGGGGTGTGGCAAGAAAATTCTACTCTCCAATTCCCACTGGCCTTTTCTCAAAGACCAGAGGTGTTTGGGGTTCCCAAGAGCGAAAAATTCAAACTTCATTAATTCAAAATAAAATTACAGTAGACCAGGTGTAGTTAAAACACTTAATATAATTTTCTCACATTTCCTCTCCTGTTCTCTCTTCTTTCTGGTCATTGTATTAAAGCATTTTTCATTTTATGTTTAGTAGGGGACGTTTGCACTGAATGCGTTTTTGCTTCCGCCCGAGCTGTTTTTCAATGTAAAGCAACATCTCGCAAAGGATCGCCTGTAAATATGGGTAATTCCTACAATTCTGTGTCACTTAAGTCCCCTTTACAAGTGTATGTGTGGTATTTATATTGTTTAATTTCACTTGATTACAATTTTATAGGCTTGTTAAAAAGAATACATTTTTATATTTTACACTTCTGTGTGCAATTATTTCAAATGTAACTTTTAAGCCCAGAGTAGACTGTGACTCTCCGCTTACCTACAGTAATAGTGAAGCTGCAGTCATGATTTGCATCAGGGCAGCAATGCCAGCATCAAATGCCATTTTGAACTCACCATGTACCTTACATAGAAATCAAGTATTTCAGCCTTTCACAAGTCCCATCTGGGCTTATTTTGTACATCATGTTACAAATTCCATCAGGCTAGTAGACTCTTTTGAGACTGGATAATAAAATAATAATATCTGACAGCACTTTTTTGTCAGATATTATTTTATTTAATTAGATAACAACCTCCCGTGGAGGTTATATAATAGGAAAGAGCATAACGGCACTGTGCCATTTTCTATGACCTTTCATTGAAGATATACATTTGGTAGGAAATTACATCACACACACTAGAGGTGTACACTACCCATTCTGAAAAATTACTTTGAGTTATTTGAAGTGTATAAATCTATTGTTTTATTTATGTTTTCCTTTATTTTGTGGTGTAATTCAAATGTGGTCAAACATAACATGTCCACCCTATTATGGAAGATATGTGGGAAATTATATATATATATATATATTTTAAATATACAGTATTTATGTTAATAGAAATAAAATCATAAATATTAGTTTACAAATATGTTTCCTATGTATCAATCATAGACCATGTTGACTAATTTATCCACTGAATATCCATCCTGTTATTGTACACCCTGATGCTGCCCATTTAACTGGATGGATATCAATTTTTTTTAGGAATTTAGCTTGACCAGTATGACTAATACAATCTTTAATATGTCCCTGTAATGATGACACATGAAGTTACTTGTAAAAGTAGGTTTTATTTTTCAAAACTTTTAAATGACATGTTTTCAAGAATAAACTCACGCTGCTATATGCATGAATTTGTGAATTAATTTTGAGATAATATCTTTTAGGTGATCCATTTGATCCATTGCTGGTAACGTACAGATTAAAATGGAGAATAACAGTCTGATCAGAAAAAAGTATGCATACACATGCATAAGAACTTCACAGTTCTTCTTCAGTATGCCTGATGTCAACATGCAGTGACATAGATGAGAACCCTGATAGCACACGTAAATAAACCAGATGTCTATTTGATGTGTTTGCGCTCGCACTATTTTTCCTGTTGTTTGCTCATATGCAACACATCTATAAGATGTTTGTCAATAAGTGTGTCGCGGATGTCAATAAGACATTAAGCATATGTCTTTGAGATGTCTAGTATGTTTGTAAATCTGATCTTCTTAAGATGTTAGATTGTGATCCTTTCCAGATGAAAAAAATCTTAAACAGAGCTATCTGGAAAGTACATATGGCAGTTAATACAAGAATTCCACTAAAATAACTCAGAATTATGCTCTAAACGTCATGTTTGTGCTTAGATTAAATGCAAGTGTAAAGTTTCTTCTTTTATTTTTTGTGCATTATTATCATTCAGCATACACTGATTATGCCATTGACTTATGCCATCATGAAATCAGAGACTCTCCCCTCAAAATCCGAACACAAGCATTCAAAAGAGACAACCAAGTGTAAACCGGGCTTCAGTCAACTAATGTTGACACAAATTGATAGTGTGTGCACCACCATGACCAAAAACAAAATACTTTATTAAGGGTGTGCAGGGCACCGACTGCAAGTCATGCAGTATGCGCTTGGCTTAAGCAGATGTGTGCAGGCACGCATGTATAGGAAGTGAGTGTCAGAGGGATTGAAAGGCTGAAAATCTGTGCAGTGGGAGCATCACTGTTAACAAGTCACAGAGAAAACATTGTTTGCACCCCTTTGGGCCCATGCTGGTCGAGAAATCCCTGGTACTTTTCCACTGATGGACTACTCTAGCGGGAAACCCATCCATCTCTGAAAGCTTATTTGGTTTTGGCATACAAGTATTGGCAGCACTTTGTAAGCCTCTGACAAAAACGGTTCATTCATGGTTCATTTGCCAATTGCTATACAATATTTGATTTCTAAATTTCCATGTGACTGTCTCTCTTAGTCTTTCATTTGTCCTTCCATTTGCAATGGAACAGTTTGCTTAAACTGAACAGATGCTGATATTTCCACTGGGCTGAATCAATGTCTTACCCTAGTTCTAACCTAACCAATGTCCTGTCTATGTGTGGGTAACCCTTATTAACCCCAAATTAATTTAGCTCTGAAAATAAGAGCATGCAATATCAAGGGACCAATTAGTAAATTCCATCAGGTTAGTAGACTCTTTTGAGACTGGATAACTGTCCCTTAATGAGGTCCAGATGATTGTTTTAAATTCTTTAGACCATTTAAAGATGCATGGAAATATACATAAAACCTGTACAATCTCTCACTGGGCATTACCACCAATAATTGGTGTTTGTAAAAATAGAACATATGTTGTGCACAGAATTCACAAATAATCTTTGTAATATAATTGCAAAAGAAGTCCTTCTCTGCTGTAATATCACAGTGCTTGCCACCTCTCCATGGGATAGACTTTAAAGTGGCCTTAGGTAGAGTTATTACAATTACATCACAATGAACCAACAACATCAGGATTGTTCATGGCACTTTTCTATTTCATTGAAGATGCATCCTGCATGTGAAAAAGTAGAACATCAAAAAATTTGTGGATTCAGTGGTTCAGTGGATAATAATACTTCTTGGCAGAACTTATCAGAACATTGGTGGCATCTTCCTGTTGTATCGCTCACTCTATCAGGTTACAAGTCCCATAACACAGCCCAGGAGCGTGGCACTCTCGTGGGCACCGTCCACTGGCGCCTCTCTAATAGATATGGGTAGAGCAGCAGGCTGGGCAACACCCAATACCTTTATGAGATCAATAACCTCTGACGGTTGAGTCGAACCTGGCCCGTGTTTCTTTAGGTTCGAGCATGTAGAACTCAGTAGTATGGGACAGCTGACCGGGTTCCCCTCTTCCGAACCCATGCACTTTTACCCCCAGGTGAGTCCACAAAAGCTTGCGCTCCCTGGATGTTTTTCCTCCATAGCCCTCTGGTTTGTGAATTCAGCGAAGGAATTCCCAACCAGATCCACCACGGGTACTAATTATTCTGTACTGGAATAGGTGCTCCATATGTATCGGTCATTACGATTACCCTGTGTTGTATTTTCCCCTGTCGGCGGACCCACGTCTCCCTTGGGCAGCTCCCTCTTCCCCCGGTCGCTGTGTTTGTAGAGCTCCTCCCTCACCAGGTAGGACCTACCACTGCGTCACTTCCATGTATGGCTCGTTAGCCCATGTGATATATTTGCGTGGATGTGATCTCTGCGGGGTCTTTTGCCCCTGAAAGAATAGGAGTCGGAAAAGAACACCTTCCCCGATACGTGTTATAGTGTTAGATGGCCCCAGCCATTTCTAACAGCCCTATGGTGAACATAGAGAGAGAAAAGGCCACGGCTTGTATGCTTGGCATGTTGCTTTGTTCCCCCCCTCAAGAGAAATAGTGAAATAATGTATAAATTCTTTATGGGGCATTGCAACGCAATGGCACGCAACAGCTTGCTTGCACCCGCATCAGCAGTTCACGTAACACGGTTCAGTGTCGTGGCGTTATTGGATAGGGACCCCTAGTATCACTTCACCCACACAATGTCGAGTGAGTGACAGAAGGGGAATGTCTAGGTTACTGTCGTAATTCCCGTTCCCTGATGGAGGGAACGAGACGTTGTGTCCCTCTTGCCACAACACCATACCAACCACTGTAGCGGCCAAACCTTGTTCTCGGCTCCTCAGTGTAAAACCTGACTAAACAGATGGACGATTCCCTCCTTTTATACCCGTATGTCCGGGGGAGGGACATGGAAATTCTGTTCGCCAGTTCTCATTGGCATTTAATTTTAATTAAATGGACAAACATTTAGGTCATTCATTAACACGGCTTAAATAAAGAAGATTATAACTGATTCTAGGTCAATCGTTAAATAAATGTATTTCTCCACAGACAACTATTTAAATGACCCCATATGTCCCTTTTGGCCAAGGAAACTTAGATAATTCATAGGTAAGAATTATGGGTATTCCACATAGCCTCATTTTTGTACTCAATAGTTAAAATTAACACTTAAAATCTATGTATATATATATTAAAAGTCTATTGATGTTTAAGAAAAAGATGTTCAAGGAACATATTGTAGATATTTGAGTAATAAGCACAAACCTTATCATTTCAACTAATGTTTAATTAAGACTTAAAACTTGATTTTTTCAGTAATATTGTGATGCTCTGCTGTGCACCACTGTATTTAGCAAATAAATAAATACATTTATAACTCCAATATTGTGTTTTGGATTGTGCAGTGAAGATCTGTATAGAAGCACTTAATTTGTAAAATAAATAAATAAATAAATGTAATCGCATGTTGGAAAATAATTGTTTTGTTTTTCATTTGATTAAAATTCTATAAATGCATTTAAATTAGACAGTTTTTTTTTTATCAAATTTAATCAAACTTTTAAACACAAATTTTTTTTAAATGTAAATAAATAAAACTGATTTCATAGAGCTCTGTTTATCCCAAAAGCGATTTTAAGAGCGATCTCATAAGACCAAACAGACCTGTTACTCTAAAAAGTGCTGATGAGGAAAAGACAAATAAACATAGTGTGTGCCATTACTGTAGTAACAGGTTTGATTTGACAGAAATGTTATAGATTCAAACAGGGATGTCCCAAGCAAAGGGCAGGGCTCATGGCAGTGTAGAATGTGCAGGAACCTTTTGCCCTCCGATTGGGGGGAGGTGGGGGGTTATGTGTAACTGTCCCTCTCTGTCGTAATTGCGTTCAGGGGTCCCCTTCAATACTGATCGCCTTACGGAGTGGGGCGTAGCACGGGGCCTGGTGTGACTGCACTGGTTGCACTACTCTAGGGACGGCCCTCGATTTATAATAAAACTATAAAAGGGGAAGAAATCTACTTTGTTTTATTAAATCATATTTCAAATGTTTAGGCAAATGTTTTTATCCAAAATGCTAGTTTGTTTGATAGAAACCATAGTTACATTAACCTTCTCAATGATTAGCCAAAACTGTGGTAATTCTAACAAATGAAAAAAGTTAAATCAAGTTTAATTTAATTATAATTCTCGTTTTGTTTGCCTTTAGATATTAAGAAGAGATTACTTAAATCAACATTTAAAACATAAAAAATCTATTTCTATTATTTCCATTTAGGAGCATTGTCCCAACTCACTAAAATGGTGTTAATTTGTCTGTGCTTTTGCTTAATTTCATTGTGTTTGGTTTATTTCTATTGTGCTATGGCTTTCCCATTGTGTAGTGGCTTTATTTTGTTGTGTTGTGGCTTATTTCTGTAGTTTTTATTTTTTTCAGCTTTAATTTGCTTTGCTAATTTGGCTGTGTTGTGCACTTCTTGGCCACCAAACTACAAGGTTTCAGTGGCACATTAACATAACTTGAACGGGTCAAATCCCATTCAATGAAAACTGTTTTTTCATTCGAATACTTTTCCTACAGTACTTTGCTGTTTGAACCTCATTAACTCATTTGAGCTTCAAACCTAAATAGAAATCAAGTTTAAATAAAAAAATAGGATATTATCGAGAAGAATACTAGACTTGATAAACAAGCTTTAAGAACAGAATAGATCCCAAATGCTATGGATATTTAATTCCAAATAATTTCTCACCCTATCACTTCTGTCCTTTTATTTCTCTCTCCTTCTGTGTCCTCGCCTCCTTCTGTCTCACTGCCACAATCTATCTTTATCTAGAGGACAAGCCATTGTATTGCAGTAGGCTCCCCTGCTCTATTTATTTATATAAATTCATTATAGCAGATTATGGGAGCTCAGAGGGAAACCTTCAAGCAAAATAATGTCTCTTTCACCATCCCTTTCAACTCAATGCCTTTATGCTTAAAATCTACTTTTTTTATGTAGTCCTGTTTTGTGGTCTCATGTCAGCATAAAATCACAAAAGGTTTTAAAAAGGTTTAAAGGTTTATACCATTAAAATATCAGTATGTTATACACAAGCTCTGACCTGTCATATGTGATAATGTAGTGGTGTCTATTAATACCTACAGCAATCTCTATTTGTCATTTTATCAGCTGTGGGGGAAATGGTGCAAGACAGCATGAGAAACCAGACAAGAGAACCTAAATTAATCAATTGTTTTTTTCACTGTGATGAATAAAAAACAACTTGAAATGTTGATAATAAGACAGGTACAAAGGTGTTTAATTTAATTAAGATTAACAGGACTGGACTGCATACATCTCTGCTAGACTTACTGGCATAATTAAAATGTACTTAATTGAGTTAATTGTTGGAGCAACATCAAAAACCAAATGCCGCATCATAAAATGGGCCAAACATAATATGCTACATGCCTACACCACTGCAGCAGTTTTCCTGGACCACACAAATATCAGGGCATGCCATATGCTTCTCTGCATCTTGCAGTTTTTCATGTAGCTAGTTGAGGTATGGTATGTCACCATGGGCATTCATGCACCAATGGAAAATAGTGATGATATGCCTCACTTCTTTACCCCCAAATCCCGGCATGAACATATGAACACACACAGAAGGATATAAGTACAATGTTTTCTTTTATTTAATAAAAACATAAAATATCAAGTGTAGACCTATATATTCGAAATCAAGTCCTACAGCTGCCTGATGTATTTTAGCTATATAGCATCTTTACCGTACTTGAATCATATTGTCAGGAATTAAGTTTCATTTTCTATAAATATTATTTACGATAAAGGCCTAAAAATAACGAAATAATGATGTTTCAATGTAGATTCAGCAAGGCAATGCTGTAACGTGTTCTCAGCATCATTGCAACACGAGCCTTCATTCGCCCCGCCCCATTCGAAAAGTCAAAATGCAAAACTAGCACTGCGCTCTACCATCATTCCCTTATAAAGACTGTTGAAATTAGGCTATCTAACAAGAAACCTAGTCTTTAAGTAGCATGTATATTCATATGATTCTCTAGTTTAGTTTAATATAAATATAAAGTGTGTGTGTGTAATATATATATATATATATTTATATATATATGTTTTATTGTACATTGTGTACAATGTTTTGACACGTCAAGCTGGACAACAATAGAAAGCATTTCAAATTCTCTATTTAGACATTTTTACAATCATTTATTTATTTTTCTACTTTTTAAATGATGCAGTCCCAGCATCCTGGATAAATTGGAAAACGTCGCACGTACAGAGAGACAAAACGTCAATAGGCAACTGGACTTGAATGCCAACATAGGCGAACACAAAATATAATACAGAGTCTCGGTCGGATTGCTTAAATTTAGCAATTCGTTGCCTATTCCGTCTCTTGAAGGTATTCCTTAATTTGAGCCGTACAAAATGGCCGGGAGATGCAAAAGGGACAATACACGGCAAATGCGTGATGTTGTTGCGTGATAATTTGAGAACATGAAATCAACGAAGGTTTAAACGTGTCGGACACTCACCATACATAGTCTGCACGAGCAAAACCCTTTCTTAATAAAAGCTGCACGGATTGGAATTTTACCTACCTCTACGTCGGTTATCGGACCCGTAAAGAATGCAGAGGTCAAGTTGGCAGATGCTGAGTTGATGTAAGAATTTGTTGTATTGCGGTTGGACAAAAAGGAGAATATTTAGTAAATGCCGGTTCAGACATCCAATATATGTAGTATGAGGTCACTGTTAAACTCCTCCCAGAATTGACATCCCATCCCCCAGTAGTGAGCAGTGAGCTATGCCAGCCCCTCAACCATCACCCAATCATGATCAATCTCTCTCGCTTCTATTCTCTCTCTCTCCTGTGTCTGTGCGCATGTGCGGAGTGACTGGGAAGAGCGCGTGAGTGTTTGAGTGAGTTTTATCCCTTTTTTCCCCTTTTTCCTATTTCTTTAATAATTTAGTTTTGTTTTGTAGTTAGGGTTTGTGGAAATGTCGGCAGACTCTGACGGGTTTGCTGCCTTAACAGCCCGGAACGGCTGTAAATGTATACCAGATGACTCGATCACAGTCGAAGACTGCTTGACAGCTGTTAGTAGTGAAATAGGTGCGCGCAACATTCTGTCAGCATCTAGAATGAATAAAGCTGTCTTTGTGTTTTTGAAAGAAGAGTCTATGGTTCATCATTTAGTAGAAGTTGGCTTATCTGTTGGTGTTGTTTTTCTGCCTGTTTTACCACTGTCGAGCCCTTCTAAAAAGGTAACTCTTTCCAATGTGCCGCCTTTTATTTCTATGATTCACTTGAGCGTTTAATTGGCAGCTATGGCATAATAGCCTACTGATGCCGATTAAAATGATCCCCCTCGGTGTGAAAAATCCAAAATTGAAACATGTGACGTCCTTCAGACGTCAAACTTTTATGATTTAGAATGCTGAATTTCAAAATGTAGATGTTTCCGTGAAATTGACTATGTCAGGAAAAGATTATACAATTTTTATCAGCACGGAAACATTCAATTAAATGTTTCTCTTGAGGAATTTTTGGTCACACAAAACAAAAATGTCCATCTAATAAGGTGACTGATCAAAACGAGACTGAACCTAATACCTTTGGAGCAAGTGGCTTCTACTTCGGAAAATATTAATCAGGATGTAGGCTAGGTAACAAAACTGATCTGGCTGTATCGGATTCCTTGTCTAAAGACGAAGAAAATCCGAAAGTGCACGCAGTTAACAGTCATGTTGTGGATGCTGAAAAGTGTTTAGTGAATACTTAAGTGAGTGTGATAATGTCAGCAGTGGGGCTGAGATCGCCGCTGTGGGAACCAGTGACCCAGCGCGCCCGCGGGAGCCAGATGAGCTCGCGGAGGCCGGAGAGTCGCGGGATTCGCGAGCGTCTGTTGGCCTGTCACTGAGTGACGTAGACCAGCTCACCGAGAGAGGTGAGACTCAGTCTGAAAATATAGATTCTGATAGCGAGGAATCTGATATTGTAGATTATCACACTGATGTTAGTTCACAAGGAAGTTCTGCAGAAAAACAATCCAGCCTTCAAATGAAGCCACCTTATTATACAGTGCAACAAATTAATGATTTCCTTGATAGCACTTTGAATCAGCGAAAACCAAGATTAGAGAAGTATTTCTCTGATTTGCAACTTTTTGTTGATTCTTGTGTTATGTTTATGAGAAAAGCTTCATTGGAGGAGCTTGATCAGCCAAAATGGTATAGACTCAAGAAACATGTGAGGGCTATTAAAAAAAAGACTAAAAAGTTGTTACAATACATACTAATAGAGCCATATTTATTAACAGGGTGATATTTTGGGATGTTTTTTGTTTTTTCTTTCCTTTCCTCATGACAACCTTAAACATTGGAACTTTTAATATTAATGGTTGTCGGGGTATAGAAAAGAGAGTGGCTTTATTTGATTATTTGCACTTAAAGAAAGCAGATGTGATCTTATTACAGGAAACACATTCAGACCAGCAGAATCAGACACAGTGGACTAGTGATTGGAAAGGAAATGTTTTGTTAAGTCATGGAACAAACCTCAGTGCTGGTGTTGCCATTCTTTTTTCGCCATCTGTTAGTAGCCAACCAGATATGGTTGAGGTCGTGCCTGGTCGGATTTTGAGAGCTGATATTGCTATGGGTGATGCACACTTTTCCTTTTTTAATGTGTATGCTCCAAAAATTGGTCAAGAGCGTATGTTTTTTTAAAATACTTTCTAATGCTTTATCACAGTGTCCTCAGGAAAATATTCTTGTACTTGGCAGTGATTTTAATTGTACTGTTAATCCAGATCTGGATAGAAATCATGATGAACCTCATCCACCTTCTGCTGAGAGTTTAAAGAAATTACTTAACGATCACAATTTAGTAGATCTATGGAGGGAGGCCTTTCCTGGGGTTAGACAGTACTCATGGTTGAAAGCTAATTCAAATAATATGTCTGGAGCTAGACTTGACCATTTCTATGTTGCAAAAGGCAATAGTGGAGGGTTCTTTAATAGCTTAATTTCGCCATCTTTTTTATCAGATCATCACCATGTATCTATTAAAGTTTCTGTATCATTTCCTAGATTCTCTAAATCACATTGGCACTTTAATAATAGATTATTGCAGGATTGCACCTTTATTCACTCTTTTAATCTTTTCTGGAAAACTTGGAGAGAGGAGAGATGCAGTTTTCAGTCATTGAGTCAATGGTGGGACATCGGTAAAGCTCAAATTAAGACTTTTTGCCAACAGTACACTGCACATAGTACTAGAGCCCTTAAAGAAAAAATGAAGTCTCTGGAAAAAGATATTCTTGGGCAAAGCAGTGTTTCTACCCATAATAATTCATCTTTTATTGACTCTGTTGCAAGAGATAAGATCCTTTTAAAGAACTTATTGGAGGAACGAGGAAAAACAGCCCTTCTAAGGACCAGGTTTGCCCAGCTGAATGACATGGATGCTCCAACAGTTTTCTTTTTTGGACTTGAAAAAAAGTCAAGAGAACAGAAGATCTTTCATCAATTGAAGATGCCATGTGGTGGAGTTACAACTGATCAACGGGAAATTCAAGCATATGCTCTTTCCTTTTATGAGGATTTACTGTTCCGAGAAATGTGATTTGTAGCTGATGAATTTTTATATGATTTATCTAAACTATCTGAAGAGGATCATGATGACTTGGACAGTCCTTTATCATTTGGAGAACTTCCTCAAGCGGTTCAGGAGATGTGTTCTGGGAAATCACCTGGGTTGGATGGACTTTCAGCAGAGTTTTTCAAGTCTTTCTGGAATTTAATTGGACAAGACCTATATGGTGTTTTTCTTGAATGTATTGAGCAAGGAACTCTTCCTTTGAGTTGTCGAAGGGCAATTTTAACATTAATCCCAAAAAAGGGTGATCTTGGGTGTCTAAAGAACTGGTGTTCGGTATCATTGATTTGTGCTGATTTTAAGATATTGTCAAAAGCATTGACTAATCGACTTAAAAAAATGTATGGCATCAGTCATTCATAATGATCAAACATTTTGTATTCCTAAAAGGTCGATTTTTGACAATCTGTTTTTGTTGAGAGATACTATTACTGTTGAAAAATGCATAATTTGGATACTGGGTTTCTTTCACTAGACCAAGAAAAGGTGTTTGACAGGGTGGACCATCAATATTTATTTAATACCCTGGAAGCTTTTGGTTTTGGTCCTTATTTTGTTTCTCTCATTAAAATGTTATATAATGAAATTTACAGCATGTTAAGACTTAATGGTTCCCTAACTAGGCCTTTTTCTGTAACCTGGGGAATAAGGCAGGGGTGCCCTCTTTCAGGTCTCCTGTATGCAATATCTATTGAGCCTCTCCTAGCTTCACTTAGGAGGCAACTACTTGGTGTTAATATTCCCAGTTTCCCCAGAGTAGATCCAGTTAAACTTACAGCTTACGCAGATGACATAACACTATAAAAGACTCGGAAGATGTTTCAAAATTGATATCTTCTTTAGATAGATTTTGAAAAGCTTCATCTGCATGTATTAACTGGGGGAAATGTGCATCCTTGCTGTTGGGAGAATGGCAGGGTGGAGGACCTCCCCAGCTCCCACCGCAATGTAGATAGGCCCGAGATGGCTTTAGAGTCCTTGGTCATTACTTTGGGACTAATGGTTACACAGAAAAGAATTGGGAAGGGCTTTTTGATCGGGTGAGTCTTAGAATTCAGTAGTGGCGATGGATTCTTCCACAACTCTCTTATAGAGGGAGATGTTTGGTTATAAACAACTTGGCAGCTTCAATGCTATGGCATAAATGTACTGTGTTGGATCCTCCCAAAGAATTACTTTTTGGTGTTCAAAAAGCATTTGTTAATTTTTTGGGTGATGGTTGCCATTGCCTTCCTCCAGGTGTCCTGTATCTCCCTGTGGCAGAGGGAGGGCAGGGACTAATACATTTAGAATCTAAGATTATGGCAATGAGATTGAATACACAGTAAAAACTCTTGTACTGTTCAGATCATGTGCCTTGGGTTGCTATTGGTCTTCATATACTCAAGAGTCTTGGAGGAATTGGTCTTGACAAGCAGTTGTTCCTAATGCAGAAATCCTTTGTGGAGAAGACGCATTTTTTGCCTTTCAGTTGTTATGGATCAGTGTTTAAATCATGGGATTGTTTTAAACTGCTAAGAAAAGAGGATGAGCATTATGGTATTGCAGAACCTCTTTTTTTAATCCTCTTTTTGAAGTGCCTTATAATATGTCCTCATCTTTAACCACCAAATTATTGAATGCTGGCATAACGAAAGTAATGGACTTGATTGATTTAAGAAAAGGTCAGTGGCGAACTGAACATGAACTTGCTAATCAAGTTGGGTCAACTTCGGTTAGAATTGTGGAGGGATTAGTTAGGAATCTTAAGGCCTCTTTTCCTCCGATGTTGACTTCTTTTATAAATAATATTCTTCTGAATGGTTTTATTCCTCAGACATTTCCTGAATTTAAGGTGGTTCTTAAAGATTGGGAATCAGTTGATGATACAAGCCTAACAAATTTACTGAAAGGGTACGGGGATTTGGATTTTTCTTGTATTGAGAAATTTTGTTTATATCATATTTGTGTGAAGTGTGTACATCTTGGGCAATTGAAACAGAGACTGGACACCAGGGGCTAAAATTTCATCAAAATGTTGGGGGGGACAATAAACATAACAATTCTCAAGAGCAATTTTTGAAGGGAACACCAAGGGTTTTTTTGTTGTTGCCCCGTTTGCATTTCTATTTTTTTATTTTTTAAACGATTATTTTAAGAATTTATCATTATATTATTTACAATACACATATTTGAATGATATTTTAGGAGGGGACAACCCTCAGATGGGGGTCCTGACCCCCGACCTCCCCCACGATTTCCGCCTATGCTGGACACTAAATGGAGGACTTGGCTTTCTATTTCTGATGAGGTATATCCATCCTGGAGATTACTGTACAAACCCCCTATCTCTAAGAGATGTGGGGACCTTCAGTGGAGGTTATTGCATTGTATTATTGCCTCAAACTCTTTTATTTCAAAGCTTAATGAGACTGTTTTACCAAAATGTCCTTTTTGTAATTCAATTGACACTGTTTTTCATATGTTTTGTGAGTGTCTTAGACACTGTTCATTGTTTGAGTTGTTGGGAGAAATCATTGTAAAATTGGGTTTCTCATATGCCAATAGTCTATTTATATTGGGATGCCGATATAGGAAGTCTTGGCAGCAACAGTGTACACTTGCCAATTTTTTAATAGGGCAAGCTAAACTACCAATTTTTAAGACACTTTAGTGCAAAAATGCTGGAGAGGATGTAAGCATGGTGCCCCTTTTTAAGTATTTGGTGAAGTCAAGAGTGGTCATTGAATATACCGTCGGAACACTAACAATATCTCTTATTTTGAATGGAGATGGGGTGTTGGAGCGGTTCTGGTGACTATAAGTGAATCAGGGAATCTGATATTTAATTGGTGATAAGAATTGTATTTTGTTTGTTTCTTTTGGATTGTTCTCTTAGTGTTTTTGTAAATTATATTGTGTTAAAAGTCAAAAGTCTCTCTCTCTTTCTTTCTTTCTTTCTTTCTTTCTTTCTTTCTCTCTCGCTCTCTCTCTCTCTGTCTCTCTTAGCTCTTAGTGTGTCTTACACAGAACAGTGCTGTTCTGTTGACTCAGTAATGCTTTGCTCCCCTTGACTTTTCAAAATAAATAGCTACTGTACATACGCTGCTGAATTTGAGTGCTTCTCAAATTCAAACAAACAAAAGCAAATTTTGACCTTCGCGCACAGGTGCACGTACAGGTGCAGGAGTCTGGTGACATTTGTAACCAGAAGTCACTGATGACTGATGTTGGCTTCTTCAATAAAGTCCACTGTTTATATTGTAAATTAAAAACCATTAAATCTGACTTACTTAGTCATAATAATAGAAACAACACCGGTCAATGACACAAATGAAGCAAAATACTGTATATAATATGAAGTATCAAAAAGTCATAAGAAATATTCTTATCTTTTTGACACCAATTCAAGTAAGTGCAATTCTACAGCACTCAAAATTTTGCTGGGTTGTTTTTTGAACCCATTCTGGGTTGAGTCTGCTGGGTCATTTTGTTGGGTTGTTTTCAGTGTTGGGTAGTTTTTAACCAAATTTTGCTGGGTTAATGGCTGGGTCATTGTCACTGACAATAAAATTCACCTTAGCCAACCCAAGCTGCTGGGTCAAAATAATCCACTGCTGGTTTATCTATGCCAGTGGCGGATTATGACTAGCAAAGTACCCGGGGCCAATTTTCTTTTAGGGCCCTCCGGTCCAGTTATCTTTTAATGTTGAGATCTACGCAATCTATTTTCACTGAGTTAAGTCTCTTTTAATTCCTGATTTATCATCAGATGAATTCAAACACACAGCCAGGGTTGGGAGGGTTACTTTTAAAATGTATTCCACTACAGATTTCAAAATACATGCTGTAAAATGTCATTTGTAACATAGTCCATTAGATTACTCAAGGTCAACATTGTAATCTAAATACTTTGGATTACTTTCAGCACTGGTAGATTTTTTTCACTTGTTTTGACTGTAAAAACTCTGCCAGCACAGTAAAACAAAATACACATGTTAAAAATACATTCTTTGAATAATGTAAATATCTTATGCAATGTTGTTTCTAAAACAAGGTCAGTCAAACTGATCTTGTTTTAAGGATTTTTAGAAAACAATACAAAAATTATTATCAAGAATATGACTTTTGCCATAATATCAAAGTTCTTAATAGAAATAAATTAATTATGATCCAACGTGAATTTTCTTGATGAAAAAAAATTATCTTGCCTGGTAACGTGCATGTAATATTGTTAGAAATAGCATTTAAGCTTGGTGTAAAGTTGACAATTTACACAAGGTTTATTTCTATTTCTTCTACTCCAAACTTACTTCAAATTTACTTCTCTGTCTGCTCGTATGAATGTAACGCATCATAAGAAAGTTAAAGCCACTTTTGTTAAAGAGACCGTACCATTTAAACGTTTATGATGCATCATGTAAACTCCATGTAAATACTACAAATTATGCATCCAAAATGCATATATTTAAAGAGGCCACAAGAACTTATTAAATATTTAACTTAAAACACTTTAAATACTAGTGAATTTAACAAATGGCTCCTACAGTATCTATGCAAGGGTTTGGTGAAATTCGGGAAAGAGTTCAGGCAGTTCTGGCTCGCACTGCTCTATCTTTTCTAACTCATCTGAATGATGGGGTGCATTCCATCCAGAAGTGGTCATCCCTACATCCTTCAAAGACTTAACCGTCCATTGTGAGTGCTTTGAAGGGCTGAAAATTGTGGGGCTCAAAAATAGTGTTCATTTGGTAATGTTTGGTCCGAACCTACTTGGCTACTATTATCATTCTTCCATCGAAAAGCCCTACTAAAGCATAATTGAAGCCATTTCAAAGTGTTCAAAAATTCCCTAGTCTACATTACACTGACAGAATATTGAAATGAGCTACGAGTCTGTTTTTGAATATTCGTAGTTTCAAACTTCAGCTGTCAAAACTTACACACAAGCCCTTTAATCTGCTTTAAGATGCTCCCTTCTTTATTTCTTTCTTACTGTAAAACCAATAAAAATGTACTTCAAGCATTTAAAACTATTTTAAACATTCAGACAAGGTTTTGTCAGACCAACATTTTAGTTTGTCTCAATAATCTAGTTTAATCAGTACTTTTTAACCACACAAATTAAAATATCAGTATTATCTTTTTCCCAACCACCATTTGTTTAGTTTTTTGTAATGTAGGGAAAATGTGCAGTTATAGCAATGAATAGACAGCCCTTTTATACAAAGAATAAAGCCTAACATGAAATAATAGAATATGAAATAAATAATAGAATGATATATATATATATATATATATATATATATATATATATATATATATATATATATATATATATATTTTGAAACCTTACTTTTTATAAAATGATGACATTTTTAGCACATGTAGCTTGAATTCAATAAATACTAATGAAATATCATGTATCAAATGTGATTCTTGCGGAATTAGATGATTAACGAGTTGCTCAAAATGTTTTATTAGAATCAGGAAGGCATAAGTGTCCTATAAGAGGGCTGGAGGTCCTCATAGTCACAGGGCCCTGTTGCGGGGGCCTTGTCTAAACTCTGAGGCCCACATATTTAAGCATAAACATTTGTTTTCAAGGTTGATGGGACGTGAGACCTTGCAGCCCTGAGGTTGCTCCTTTTGTCTCTGCCACCTCCTAAAATGTAATATATAATGTTTTTTTTTCCTTAAAGGAATATTTCACCCAAGAATAAATATTCTCTCATCATTTATCCTTGTGCCATCCCAGATGTATATGACTTTCTTTCTTCTGCAGAGCACAGATTAAGATTTTAGAAGAAAATCTCAGGTCTGTTGGTCCATACAATGCAAGTAAATGGGTGCCAAAATGTTGAAGCTCCAAAAAGCAGAAAATGGCACCATAAAAGTCATCTTTCAGACTCCAGGGGTTTAATTCGTGTCTTCTGAAGTGATCCAGTTGGTTTTGAGTGAGAACAAACCAAAATTTATCTCCTTTTTCAATGTGCATTTTGCCATTGCTGTCTTTAGGCTTGATCATGATTTCAAGTTTGATTACACTTCCTAGTGCTTGATGCATGCAAAGAGCTGCTGGATGGCGCTGTCTAGCGGCTCTGTGCATGCATCAAGCACTAGGAAGTGTAATCGACCTTGAAATCATTATAGTGCAAAATTTCAACATTTTACCACCAATTGTATGGACCTACAGATATTAAATATTCTTCTAAAAATCTTAATTTGTGTTCTGCTGAAGAAAGAATGTCATACACATCTGGGATGAATGATGAGAGAATTTTCATTTCATTTTTGGTTGAACTATCCCTTTAAACATTTTATGAATGAATGTACAGTATGATGACTTTATGGATCTTAATAAAATTTTCATAACTTTTACGTACTGACTTGTCCTCAAATAAAAACTAAATATGTTAATTTAAACTGTTCTTGAGTTTATTTCATTCTTATATATTATTATTTATATATTTTTCATAACTTTTACATACTTACTTGGCCTCAAATAATAAAAGATATGTTAATCTAAACTGTTCTTGAGTTTATTTATTTATTATCATATACAACGATCAGCCACATTAAAACCACCTGCCTAATAGTGTGTAGGTCCCCCTCATGCCACCAAAACAGCACCAATTCGCATCACAGAATAGCAATCTGAGATGCTATTCTACTCACTACAATTGTACAGAGCAGTTATCTGAGTTACCATAGACTTTGTCAGTTTGAACCTGTCTGGACTTTCTCTGTTGACTTCTCTCATCAACAAAGCATTTCCAACTGCAGAACTGCCACTCACTGAATGTTTTTTGTTTTTGGCACCATTCAGAGTAAATTCTAGAGACTATTGTGTGTGAACATCCCAGGAGATCAGCAGTTACAGAAATACTCAAACCAACTCGTCTGGCACCAACAATCATCCATGCGATTATATAATCAGCCAATTGTGTGGTAGCAGTGCAGTACATAAAATCCTGCAGATATGATTCAGGAGATTCAGTTAATGTTCAGATCAACCCTCAGAATGGGGAAAAATGTGATCTCAGTGATTTGGACCATAGCATGATTGTTGGTGCCAGATGGGCTGACTAGAGTATTTATGTAACTGCCGATCTCCTGGGATATCTGGCTTTTACGGCTGTTTTGGAGCAGTGGCTTCTTCCTTGCTGAGCTGCCTTTCAGGTTATGTCAATATAGGACTTGTTTTACTGTAGATATAGACACAGTTAACTTACTGAAATTAAACTTCTGACCCACTGGATGACTTCAACCTAAGTGTATATGACTGACTTCAACTGTGTGTGTGTGTGTGTGTGTGTGTGTGTGTGTGTGTGTGTGTGTATATATATATATATATATATATATATATTAGTACTGTGTAAAAGCACTTGTGAAAAATGTTGCATAGTGAGGATGTCTTCAAAAATTATTAAATAAATATTTTTAATTTATCACTTAATGTCATACAAAGTCCAGTAAAGGAAAAGCTAAATCAATATTTGGTGTGTAGTGCTCTGTTTAGGAGCAGGTTTGGTTATTAGCAATAATTAATAATTATCATAGATAATTCTCAATTATTAAAATCATTATAACACTGATTAGAATCAATGTTAGCTTTTTAATCCTTTAAATCAACAATCATCAAAGACAACAATTAATTATCAAATTCAATATAATATTAATTATTATCAATGATAATCATTAATTATTAAAATAAATGGAACACTGATTAGAATTAACAGTAGCTTTTTGTCCATCAAATTCAACAATCATCGAAGATAATTGTCAATTATCAAAATCAATAGAATAGGGATTAATATCGCCGGGGCACCATCCTGGAATCGGGGACTAATAACCAGACAGTTTAACAGTCTTAATATTAGGTTGTTTTCTTAGGAAAATCGACGTCCGGAGAATCAATATTCAAAAGGAAACAACGAAGGCTTGAATCCGGCACTGGCATCCCTTGCCAGCCGTTGACACAGGTGTATGCAAAACAAACCAAAACACTTCTCTTTGAAATATAACAAAGTTTATTGATGCAGTAATATCAATAAAAATCAATTCAATGCAGTCAATAAACTTCCGACTTACAACTACAAACTAAACCGTGACGTGATTGGATATGGTAACCAATATGGGATTGTTTTTCTTAGGAGTGGCTCTTGCTCAGTATGTAAGACCTTACTGACACTTTATTAATTTAGCTTCTTATGTTTTTCTCATATCACGTAGCACAAAGATTTTGTCATAGTTGTATTGTTTATTATCTCTTTGTTTTTCCTTCATTATCTATGTCTCTCATTTTCATTTAAGGTGACACTTTATTATTTTTCTATATCTGTGTTGTTTGTGATGCCTGCCGATGCAGTAGATCATTTGAGGAATGATTTCACCTGGAGCGTGTATGTGTGACAATATCTGGCGAAGTGGTTGATGGGCTTTGTATTTCCAACGCTCTAGTTTAGCAGCATCTCACGCGTGTATGTATTGTTGTTGTGTTGCTCTGTTGCTTTTTAGCAGATATGTCATTGTAATCGAGGATTTCTTCATATTTCCTTCGATAATATTATTGGAGAAATGTACGAGAAGAGCTGTTACAGATTTCTGAGTGCTTTGATATGGAGGTAACAAGTGATAAGAAGCTCAAAGAAACTCTGATGAAAACTGTGAAAAGCACACTTTTCGAGCAGGGTGTTTTAGAGGTTAGAGCTCAAATTATTCATTCTGAAGAGTCTTTAGTCTCTCCTCTTTATGATACTGACAGGAATGTAAAGTTTAGTGAGATGTCTTTGCAAGAGAAACGTCTCGGGTTACATGTGTAACCCTTGTTCCCTGAAAAAGGCGGAACGAGATGTTGCGCTGCTAAGCGCTACGGGGAACAGCTTTCGCTGTGAGCCGAGCTGAAATAATGTGTGGAACACGTCAACGAACATTGACCGGAATTTATAGCCTCGGTTGATGTAATCATTAGATGCACCTGAGGCCAGGCTATAAATGTATACGTCACCAGGTGTCGTCAGATACTTCTTTTTGAAGAGCAGTCCTGGGACGTCCCAGTGCGGCAAAGCAGCGCAACATCTCGTTCCACCTTTTTCAGGGAACAAGGGTTACACATGTAACCCGAGACGTTCCCTTTACAAAAGGCTTCACTTTGATGTTGCGCTGCTAAGCGCTACGGGGAACGCAATACCCACGCCGCCGCACTTGGGGTTGTCCGGACCCCTATGGTTGTGCAGTGTACTCACAAAAACGCGAGAGGTCTCAGACATGAGCTTGAGATGTCGACTCAAGGGCATAAGAGCCCGGAGTAGCATAAACATCTAAACCATTCAATTTTGATGAATGTGTGTGGAGAGGACCAGCCTGCCGCATCACAAACTTGTTCAGGCATGAGCTGAGATGTCGACTCAAGGGCATGAGGGCCCGGAGTGCAGAACATCCAAACTAAAAAAGTCCAATGAATGTGTGCGGCGAGGACAACCTGCCGCATCACAAACTTGTTTAGGCATGGGCTGAGATGTCGACTCAAGGACATAAGAGTCCGGAGTAGCAAAGCATCTAGCCCATAAAGTTCGATGAATGTGTGCGAAGAGAACCCTATCGCAACACAAACTTGCCATAAAACTGATGAATGTGAGCGGAGAGGACCAGCCTGCCGCATCACAAACTTGCTCAGGCATGAGCTGAGATGTCGACTCAAGGGCATAAGAGCCCGGAGTAGCAAAGCATCTAACCCATAAAGTTCGATGAATGTGTGCGAAGAGAACCCTATCGCAACACAAACTTGTCATGAAAACTGATGAATGTGAGCGGAGAGGATCAGCCTGCCGCATCACAATCTTGTTCAGGTATGAGCTGAGATGTCAACTCAAGGGCATAAGAGCCCGGAGTGGCAAAACATCGAAACTAAAAAAGTCCAACGAATGTGTGCGGAGGGGACAACCTGCCGCATCACAAACTTGTTTAGGCATGGGCTGAGATGTCGACTCAAGGGCATAAGAGCCCGGAGTAGCAAAGCATCTAGCCCACAAAGTTCGATGAATGTGTGTGAAGAGAACCCTATCGCAACACAAACTTGTCATAAAGACTGATGAATGTGAGCGGAGAGGACCAGCCTGCCGCATCACAAACTTGTCCAGACATGAGCTTGAGATGTCGACTCAAGGGCATAAGAGCCCGGAGTGGCAAAACATCCAAACTAAAAAATCTAATGAATGTGTGCGGAGAGGACAACCTGCCGCATCACAAACTTGCTGCAGAGGGAGACCTCTAGCCAAGGTTTTAGAGGAGGAGTGCCCTCTGGTAGAGTGCGCCCTGAAACCTACTGGCGAAGCTTGACTGCGCGCCTCGTGAGGCCCGGGCAATAATGAGGATGCCTCTTTGAGGGCACCCCGCCCACCAAGCCGTGGGCAAACCGCAGTGGCCAAATACAGCCTGGCAGTGGCGAGGCAAGTGCCCGCTGACAGTTCTTTCTACAGAAAATCCAGAACTGAAGCAAACTGGCAGTTAGCTGGTTCTGTAATAAGAACTTTAGCAGAAGGAAACGCATGCAGGCGATTTGCGCTTCTACGCTCAGCCCTCCCGAGGGGAGGGGGACTGGGCGACTCGGGAGAAGTAGAGGAGACATTGCGCTATCAACAGAGGCTGAAGAGGTCCTCTTCTGCCCTGTAAAATCTACCCAGATCAGTTCCAAGTGGAGGGAGCCCTAGCACTTGAAATGCTCTCGATGACCTCAAGGATGAGAAGGTCCTCCCTGTTCGGAATCGCCCAAGGCGAGCCGCCGAGGAGAGGAATTAACTCCGAGAAACATATCCTGTTCGGCCAGCGTAGCTCATTATTAGGAGGCAAGACCCTTGCTGGTGAACATTGCCAAGACTCCCGGAGCAGAGAAACCGGGAGAGAAACACATACAGACGCATTCTGGGTCATGTATGTGTCTTAACGCCCAGACCCAAGGGGCTGGGTGATTTCAGGGAGAAGTAGAGGAGACATTGCGCTATTCATAGAGGCGAAGAGGTCCTCTTCTGCCCTAAGATCTCACCCAAACTTGTTCCAAGTGGAAAAAGCCCGGCATTTAAAAAGGTCTCGATAACCTCAGGAGAGAGCCCTGTGTCCCTCAGTTGGTACCCTTAGGGGCCAAACATGAAAGATTCCACAATTTGGGGCAGGGATGAAATATTGCCCTGTGCCTGAGATAGAAGATCCTTCCTGTTCGGAATCGCCTAAGGCGAGCCGCCGAGGGAAGAGATTAGCTCCGAGAACCAAGCCCTGTTTGGCCAGCTGGTGCTATCAGTAAGAGGCAAAAACCCTTGCTGGCTGAACTCTGGGCAACTACTACCTTAGGGTGGAGTTCTTAACTCCCCCGTTGGTATTTCCTGTCTGGACCGTAAATCTGCTCCCGTATATGGGCATCCAGGGATATAACTGGCCTGAGTGACAGGAACTTACCCTGGGCCCTAAGGAGAATCCGACGTGTCAGAAATACAGCTGACAAGAACGTGGGTCTCCTTGAAGATTTATGTAAGAGGCTACCGCTGTATTGTCCACCAAGCACCAAGACATGGCAGCCTCAGGAGGAGGTATTTCAGGGCCAGAAATACAGCCATCAACCCGAGACAGAGACTGTGACAACCGAGCTGATGACCCTCCTATCCCCTTAAGCTGGATCGACCACTTAAGGCCGCTACCCCGCCCATCAGGGAGGCGCCTGTCGTTAGCAGTCTGCGACAACAAGACGCACCTAGAGTGGGACCCAAGGCAGAAAACCGGGTCTGAACCACATAGGAAGGGAACGAAGCCTGAGGCGCCAGAACCCTATTTAGCCCAGGGGTTTTGGCCCTTGGAAGAAATCCCCTGGCTTTTGGCCACAACAAAAACGGTCTCATGAGCAGAAGGTCCAGAGGGATCACCGTGGACACGTTCACCCTGAAACCTGGAAATCGTTGGTACTGATAACAGTGCAACCTTGACCTAGCCTGACTTTGCTCAGGGTGATCTGAATGGACTCAATCCTAGCGGGAGACAGTTGTGCCCGCATTGAGATTGAACTCCATACGATGCCCCGATAGACAGTGTTCTGAGTGGGAGAGAGGACGCTTTTCTTGGCGTTGAGCCTCAACCCCAGAGAAACAGATGAGCTAAGACGATGTCCCTGTGCTGAACTGCCAGTTCCTGGAACTGCGCTAGGATCAGCCAGTCGCTCTACGTAATTCAGAATGCAGATGCCCCGAGTCGCAAGGAGCCAGCCTACATCATGCATTGTGAATGTGCGGGTAAAAAGGGCTAGGCTGAGTGAAAGAACCTGACCCTGGAAGACTTCGCCCCGAAGTGAACCTCAGGAACTTTCCATGTTGTGGCAGAACTTCTAAATGAAGTATAGAAGTGCATCATAAGATCGATGGTGACCAGCCAAATGAGTTGTAGGGCTTGAGACACGACCGTCTTGACAGGCATCATCTTGGACTTGAACACCCACGGGTAGTTCAAGCTTTAAGATCTAAGTCAGACGCCACCCCTCACCCTCCATGGGAAACGGGAAGTATTTAGTGTAATAACCTAACTCTCTCTCTGGAAGGGGAACACATACCATGGCCCCTTTAACCAGGAGATTGAGTTTTTTTTGTTTTTACAAAAAAGAAATCCGGTTTACGGTAGTGAGAACACGCCGTTGAAATTCGGAAAAGCGGCGAGCGAATTAAATCCTGACGCCCTTATAAGACCCACAGAAAAGAATATATCCGGCAGAGGTTTCCCATGCTGCCAGGATCTCTGAGATGGGTATTATATTTTAACACTTCCTGTTGAGGGGTTGTCGGGTGTTTCGCGTCCTGAATAAAATGCAGGAACAGCGAAAACACCCGATTTTGACGGAAGCCTCTGCAACCCGAAACACCAAGAGGTGGCGGGAATGGAGGGGCTTCGAGGGGGTACTGGGAGGGGTGAAGTGAAGCACGCCCCGGTCCCGAGGGGAGCTACCCCTAATCTAGGCGCAAGACCGTCAGGGTTTTCGCTACTAGAATTTATAGTCCTGAGGTCTTGCTTCGGGGCTGGCGAGGGCGGCGAGACTGTCCCCAATCCCTGGGAGGAGGAGCACGACTCGCCACGCTTTGCTTTTGAGCCTCCCTTCAGTCAGGACCGAGGTGGGTCTGAGGCTTGCTTGTCAAGCGCAGAACCCACACTCAGGTCGCCCAGGAGGTCAGCCTGGTACGCCTGAAAAACAGCATAATGTGCAGAGCAGCACCAGCCTGACCTGCTGCTTGATAAGCCCTTCCCACTAAAGTGGAGGTTGTCCTACAAGGCTTTGAGCGAGAGAGGGCTTCTAAGTGACGATGCCGAGCCCGGCAGAGATAGCCCTCAAGCGCCTCTTCGACCGGCGGCATCACTGAATACCCCCGTGCCTCAGCACCCACGATAGTCGAATATAATGACGTCGAGGGTATGTGAACACGGAAGAAAATATATATATATTTCTATATATATATATTTCTAATATATATATATATATATATATATATATATATATATTTTCTTCCGTGTTCACATACCCTCGACGTCATTATGCTGTTTTTCAGGCGTACCAGGCTGACCTCCTGGACGACCTGAGTGTGGGTTCTCTACATATATATATATATATATATATATATATATATATATATATATATATATATATATATATATATATATATATATATATATATATATATTATTATTATTATTATTATTATTATTATTATTATTATTATTATTTTTTTTTTTTTTTTAGGGGTTCTCCATGAGAGAAAAAGCTCTTCATGGAGGTTATCAAAGAAAGGGAAGGGACCCATGAGGAGTTCCCTTTCTTAGACTGGAAGATAAAATCTATCCCCTAATTTGGAGCGCTTGGGGTCTCTTTTTCGCGTGGCCAGTCCAATCTGGCAACCGCACGAGTAACAACATCGAGCAATTCCTCCGTATATTTTTTTATCGTGGACGGAAATCTCGGAGGCGGGAAGAGAATTGCGATCCACCTCATGATCCGAAGAAGCGTCGGAACGCGCTTCGAGATCATGTGAAGGACCAGCTGGGTTTGGGGAGAGAGTGAGAGAAAGGGATCAACCCGTCTCTTGCTCCTCAGCCAAATCCATGCACGATCTTTTCGTGAGTGCTGACTCCCGGAAGCAAGCGAGGCGAGCACGACGCACTCTGCAAAGCAAATCGCAGTGCTCGAACCCGCCCTGCTGCAACGCCAGAGCAGCGTGCTCTTACCCCCAAACAAACAGCAAAAACTGATGTGTGCCGTCTTCAGCTATAGAGCGAGAAGAGAGGAACACGCACCATTTGCTTTCAGTCATTCTCTCTTTTTTTTTTTTAAATATATATATAATATTTTCTAAACAGAAGAGAAAAATAGAACAACTTTCACTGCACACTGCCTAACTGATTCTATCTCCTAACAGAGGAAAGAAAGTTTTGACAGGGTGTGTGATACACACAGAAACAGAATCGCTCTGAAAAAAGAGTTTCTGACGACACCTGGTGACGTATACATTTATAGCCTGGCCTCAGGTGCATCTAATGATTACATCAACCGAGGCTATAAATTCCGGTCAATGTTCATTGACGTGTTCCACACATCATTTCAGCTCGGCTCACAGCGAAAGCTGTTCTCCGTAGCGCTTAGCAGCGCAACATCAAAGTGAAGCCTTTTGTAAAGGGAACAGTTATGTGTTGACGCAGATAACCTTCGTGCTGAGTTTTATGCTTGTGCACTGAAAGAGAAAGTGATAGAAAATGATTTTGAGATAACAAAATTACAACAGAAATTAGATTTATGTAAACTAGAGTTACAGTTTGAAAAAGAAAGGGAGGAAAGAGAGTTTCAGCTGAGGAAACTTGAGTTAGAGCTGATTGCACAAACAGTTGAAATTCCACCTCACATGCCATCTGTTGAACCCTGCACCTGTTTTTTATGTTTATAAAAACAATACACTAGTGCCGCCGTTTTTAGAGAAGGGAGTAGAGAAGTATTTCCAACATTGAGCACATTGTAGAGTCTTTGAAATGGCCTAAAGAGTTTTGGACCTTACTCTTGCAGTGTGTTTTAGTAGGGAGAGCAAAGGAGGTGTATTCAGCGCTCACTATGGAACAAAGTGGTTACTATGAAATCGTTAAGTCTGCTATTTTGCATGCTTATGAATTAGCACCAGAGGCATACCACCAGAAATTAAGAAGTAATTTTAAATCTGAGAAGTGTACTTATCTTGAGTTTGCTAGAGAGAAAGAGAACCTGTTTGACCGCTGGTGTACCTCAGTAAAAGTAAAAGAGCTGATTCTTTTGGAAGAGTTCACAAACTGTGTTCCAAGAATCATTGCTAAGTATCTTAATGAGAATAAAGTGACTAAATTGTCAGATGCTGCTCTTATGGCAGATTAATTTGTTCTTAATCATCACATTTTTGTTAGTTACTCGATCTGAGTAGATCTAAATTGAGTGTCTCTGTTCAAAATAAAAACATGGTTGTACGGCAGAATGTTGTGTCAAATTCTGCTGACAATACCTCATTTACACGCACAAAAGGTGAGATGGTTTGCTTTTATTGCAGAAAGCCAGGAAATACAATTTCAGACTGTATTTTTCTCAAAAAGAAAGAGAAAGTTGTTAAACCTGTTGTTTTAATTTCTACATCAAGTGATTTCTACATCCTGCTATATTTAGTAAGGAGATTGAACAGGTGGATATCACTGAGAAGGAGAGTGTTAAAATAGTGCTGATTTTTCACCATTTCTCACAGAAGGGACTGTGGCTTTGCCTAATTTTGAGGAGACTGTGCCTTTAAGTATTCTTTGAGATACTGGTGCGGGGCAATCCATTTTGCTGGAAGGACTTTTGCCCTTGTCTCAACGCACTGCTACAGGAACATATGTACTGGTCAGAGGGCTTGAGATGGGGTTCCTGGAAGTTCCTCTACACCACATTTATCATATTTTCAAACTTGTGTCAGGTGATGTGGTAGTTGGAGTTCATGTTATGCTTCCTGTCCCTGATGTCACTTTCATACACGGCAATGATTTAGCCAGGGGAAATGTCTGGGAAATGTCAGATGGAGGTATTCCACCTATAGTAGTTTCTGCTGTAGAGAAATTGGATGGGTCTTCTGACTGTCCTAATTTATTTCCTGCATGTACAATAACTCGAGTGATGGCTAAGAAGAGTATGTCAGATGAAACAAAGTGTTCTTAGTGATACTTTTATTGTTTCTACAAATTACTCTCAGCCAGGACCTAGTGTTGTGTGTACTGAACTTGAAGATGCGATCGTTGTGCGCGAGTTCCAGTCTGTTGATGATCATAAAACGGATAAGTCTGATTCCGTGTCTAAAAGTTAATTTATTTGTGATGACCATGTTGATACTTGTTCTTTATCTCCACTTTATAATGGGACTCGAGATGACCTTATTAAAGCGCAGCAGGCGGATGATACTCTTCAAGAATTGTTCTCTTTAGCTCATGAAGTGGGAGACAAGACTTTGTCTTCCTACTACTTCTTCCAAGATGGATTGCTTTATAAATGAAAACCTATGAGCTGTGACTTTTTACTTGATCCAATAATCCAAATTGTGGTTCCTCTTAATTTTTGTCAAGCCAATTTACAGCTATCACATCAGGGCTTTGCTAGCCATATGAGGGTACGATAGACATATGATCGTGTTCTGAGGACATTTTATTGTCCTAGAATCAAGCGAGATGTGATTAACTATATACGGTCCTGCCATACTTGTCAAATGACTAAAAAGTTAAATCAAAAAGTTCCACTGGTTCCTTTACAGCCTATTGTTGCAGTTACCACCCCTTTTGAACACCTGATTGTCGACTGAGTTGGTCCTTTACCGCGATCTAAGGCTGGACATGCTTATTATTCACTGTAATGTGTCAGTCTACTCATTATCCTGCAGTTTATCCTCTGAGATCAATTACTACCAAAGCTATTTTAAAGGCTTTTATGTCAATTTTCGGCATCCCAAAATCCATTCAGTCTGATCAGGGCTCGAACTTTGTCTTGACATGTCTCTAAAGTCATGCGGCAACTTAAAGTTAAACCCAATATCTCAAGTGCTTATCACCCTCAGTGTCAGGGAGGGCTGGAAAGATTCCATCAGACTCTTAAGTCACTTTTGAGGTCTTATTGTGTTGAACTTGATTGTAACTGGGAGGAAGAACTTCCTTGGATGTTGCTAGCTATTCGTGAGGTCGTACAAGAGAGCATAGGCTTTAGCCCTAATGATTTAGTGTTTGGACACACTGTTAGAGGCCCTATTACTGGCCTGGCAGATGAGTGGACAACTTCTGAGCCTCCTGAGAATGTTTTAGATTATGTAAGTAGTTTCTGTTATCGACTCTATGAAGCCAGAGCTACTGTATTGCTCTATGAAAATTAGGTAAGTCTCAGGGAAGGAATGCAGAGTTTTTTTGATCGCAAAGATATTTTCAAATTGGTAATCAAGTGCTGGCATTGTTATCTGTTTTGACTAGTCCCTTTCAGGTTAGGTTTGCTGGATCTTATATGATTGTGAAAAGTGTTTTTCTAATAATAACTATTTAGTAAACACACCTGATCATCGAAGGGAAATACAGGTTTGTCATGTTAATTTACTGAAACATTATGTGACTCCTGTATCCTATTTGTCTGTTGATGTTGTGAGGATCAAGAGGAGATGAAAGGTCCTTCTCGAGGAGAAATGGAATAGTGACTTAATAATTCTGAAGTTCTTGCTAATTTGGCTACCATTTGTCTCATCTGTCTAAGTCAGAGAAGACCAATATAATTAAGTTGGTAAGTTAGTTTCACTCTCTCTTTTCAGATGTTCCAACTCAAACTCATGTCATTGAGTATGACATTGATGTTGGTGTGGCTTAACCAGTGAAACAACGTGCATCAAGTAAATCCTATAAAAAGAAAATTACATCAGAAAAAGGTGGAGTATTTACTTGCTCATAACTTGGCAGAACCCAGTTTTAGTTCTTGGAGCTCTCCATGTGTTTTAGTGAGTAAACCCGATAATTTGTTTAGTTTTTGCATTTAACTACAGGAAGCTCAATACCTTGACAAAACCTAATCGTTACACTTTGCCTAGAATTGATGATTGTGTTGACCTTGTTGGCTCTGCACAATTCATCTGCAAATTTTACATCCTGAAAGGTTATTGGCAAGTGCCATTGACATCTTGTGCTAAATAATGATCTGCTTTTGTTACACCTGGTTTCTGCAGTACACAGTTATGCCTTTTGGGATCAGAAATGCTCCCACTACATTTCAGCGGTTAGTCAATCAGGTGTTGTCTGGGCTGACAGTGTGTGTGAGGCTTACCTGGACAAAGTCGTTCTGTATAGTTCTTCTTGGTCTGAACACCTTGATCAAATTAGAGAACTTTTTGTGCGTCTGGTTAAAGTCAACTTAACGATAAACTTTGCCAAGTGTGAATTTGGAAAGGACACTGTGACCTATTTGGGTAAGGTTGGCCGGGGTTGTGTAAAATCTATCCATGCTAAAGTTGATGCTATCTGTAGTTTCCCCTAACTAGCTACCCGTTGTGAGTTATGATGATTTCTCAGGATGGTGGGTTACTATAGATTGTTTTGTCAGAACTTTGTAGAATGAATGTAGTTGCCCCTTTGACCGATTTGTTAAGCCTAAAGAGACCCTTTAAATGGTCAGAACAATGTCAGTGTTCCTTTGATAATGCCACATATTTGTTGGCTAATGCTCCTGTATTGGTTACTCCTAATTTTAAATAATTATAGTATAATAATTTATTATAAATAATAAAGACTTTTCTACTTAAAGTTGATGCAAATGCTTATGGTGCTAGTGCTGTTATTTTACAAGAGGATTCTAATGGAATTGAACGTCCGGTCTGTTATTTAAAAAAAAAAAAACATTTAAATCATCACCAGCAAGGGTGGAAAAAGAGGCTCAACATTTTGAGATCTATTTGAGTTCGGTCTGTGGTCCTATTATTGTATATACTGACCATAATCCGTTGACTTTCTTAGATTGAATGTGCGGTAAGAATCAAAGAATTATGAGTTGGAACCTTGTTTTACAACCTTTCTATTTACAGATTAAACACATAAGTGGCAAGATAAAATAATTGCTGATGCTCGCTCACGTGTGTAAGATGTCCCATTAGTTTTGGGCATCTTTTCTTTTTTTCTCTTTTCTCTATTTATTTTTTCTCCTTTCTATCTTCTTTTCCTCTCTCTGATGTCCTAGGGCCTAGGATTCCAAGAGCGAAATGGAGTGGGATTTATGGAGGAAACCTACTTTTGGAGTGGGAGGAGTCTCCTCCTGATTCTATTGGAGCAGAGCGTTGGAGTTTTTGATTGGTTTCCTCATGATAATTATTTAGAGTATATAAGAGTTGTGTGTATTATTTGGGTGAGACATTCTCTGTGGAATAGATTTTCTTAGGAGTGGCTCTTGCTCAGTATGTAAGAACTTACTGATACTATATTCATTTAGCTTCTTATGTTTTTCTTATATCGTGTTGCACAAAGAATTTGTCAAAGTTGTTTTGTTTATTATCGCTTTGTTTTTCCTTCATTATCTCTAGACTTATATTTACTAATTATTGGTTGTTGTGGTATTTTTTTAATTAAAATAAAACCATTTGTGTTGATTAGACTTTGTTGTCTGATCCCTCTTTTATGTTACGGTTTGAAACGAGCTGGTTGTGCAGTGTCGCAATGAATGATAGGGTACCTTCAATCTGAGCCAGCACTTAAGTGGTCTCATCTGAAGTAGTCCCAGGGATTGTTGAAAATTTTTCAACGGAAAAGTTTTTCCCAGCTTGAAAATGTTCAAACACCAGTGAATGGAATGAACACATTCTTCCGACAGATGTGCCATCATAGATACTGAGTTGAGATTCATGCCCAGTAATGAAATCAGATGGCGTTGACATTCAGTGCCAAATGCTCCAAATGCTCCAAATGTGCAAGTAAAAGGTCTCTGTGTTGCAAGCTTGTTCCTTTGACTGTGCTAAGAGCAACCAGTCGTCAAGGTAATTCATAATGTGAATGCCTCAGAAGTGTGAGATCTGCATCAACACATTTTGTGAAATTGCGACGAGCCAGGGATAAGCCAAATGGCAGGACTTTGAACTGGTAAGCACTTGAAGGCGAATCTAAAGAAAGGCTTGTGATGAGGGGCAATGTGGATGTGAAAATATGCATCCACACATCCACATTATGAGTCAGATGACACCTCTCTGTGTCTGGCTGTGTGTCGCTTGCACTCAGGGAGCGGTCACGATGTGTGTACTGTGTTGAAGCATGAATTGGATTCTTAATTGTTTGTGTCTCAAGCAATTGAATTGGGGCTTGTATTCTTTATTGGTTCATGACACACTCTTGGCACAAAGCCAACAACATTGGAAAAATGAACACAATTTTCTTGTCAGTCCTGGGAACTGTCGGAAGAACGACTGAAGCTCTGCGGGGCTCAGCAGGACTATCCGGGTCCTCTTGGCGGCCGGAACGAATACATCAGTGGGTTCTGGTCCCAGTTTCTAACATCAGGAATGCTGCTCTGGTTTGGCAGGCGTCCTCCTACCGGTACGAGGGCGCCTCAGAACCGCGTCCTTGTACTTGGGACGACTGTGTCCAGGGCTCACCTTCCGACACCATATCGTGCTTATCCTCGGAGTGAGTGTCGAACGTAATGGAGTCTTCATGGGAGAAAATGTTGTGGATGAGGTGAGGAGACACGTGAGGCTTGTGCCGGCAAATCTCCTCCTCAAACTCATCCAACTCATCCCGCGCTCGAATGCCTCCCTCATGTGGTCCCTCAGGAGCCACAGAAGGAGCATGGTGAGAAGGGAAGGGACCGAACTCATCCCTCAGAAAGAGGGAAAGCCGAGAATGCAGTGTTTTAAGTTTCATGCGGTCCCAGAGAGCGCAGTCTGACCCACCTAGCACCACCTCTGCGTGAGCTTGACCCAGGCAGAGGACACAGTGCTCATGCCCATCGGATAAGGGGATATACTGTTCACACATTTATGAAATGCCATCTTTAAAAAGACGTTGTTAAGTAAACTGCTCTTTTAGATTGTGCACAGTATACACATACACACACAAACATAATAAGGCTGTAGCACTTATGTTACATGTTACAGAAAACAATACAACACAATTTAATACATTAATAATCCAAAAGATACTTTCATTTGAGGCCCACAGGCCGTAGATTAATGATACGGATACGGTAGAAGAGGTGAAGATGTCCCCCACTGTCCACAGGAGGAAAAAGGTTTAGTAGTCGTTTAGTAGCACAAATCACTATCTGCCAATTCAAATTGGCAACATTTTAAAGAGTTTCAGTGATTGGCTATGCCTGTGGGGATAATCCCATAGCATCAGCATTCACTGAATTGATAGGGAACCCGGAACTCCTTGTATAAGGTGAAACCTTTACCATGAATCCAATTAGTAAATATGACTTATCCAAATGTATTTATCCACTGACAAACAAAATCCCAGTCCTGACAGTTATTAAATTAATTATGTGAAATATTTATTGGAGTGCTTAAATTGGTCATCAAGAATGTAAAAAAAAATTAAGATTATCTGACATTATCGGCAGAGATAATTATAAGATAATTTATATTTATTTTGTTTGTTTCGCCACTCTGTTTACACAGGGTCCAATATTAACTTAAAAATATTATTTAACTAATCATAACTATTATAATAAAAATATGTATTAAACTAATTCTTACAATCCATGTATTTTTAATTATTTTTATTCAAATGTATTTTTGTCCCTATGACACTGGAATTATTTAGCTGTTTTTTCCATGCATACCAAACAACACATTTTTTTCATTATGTCAGAGTAACTACACCTCTCAGAAAAAAATTTAATAAATACATTGTCATGATTTTGTTCCTCACATATTCTTTTGGTGGCTTAATATAAGGAATATTTTGCATTTATCTCATGGAGTTCTGGAGAAAAAGAATTTAGGAGGATTATTGGGGAACTCCCCAGTCTTACTATGTTTTAGTTCTACCAACAGAGGAGGTTTGTAACGTGCTACATTCTCCGTTATATTTACTTGAGTAACTTTTTTTGAAAGAAAAAAAACTTTTATGAGTATGTTTAATTGTGGGAACTTTTTACTCTTCCTCAAATACATTTCTAATGAAAAACCCAATGTATATTTTACCTTATTACAATGGGCGATGTTCCTGTCCTTACATTACTGGTTTTAGTTAAAGTCATGTTTTTAAATAAGTAATTTATTGAAACTTTTTTGAATGGGACATTTACAACAGTGGAAATTTACAGCGGTGCTCTGCTACTCTAGTCGAACTCGACACTTTCTTTCATCACGCAATGCCTTCATTTTACGTAGGGCTGAGATAAACGATTATTTTTTAAACGATTAATCTAGCGATTTATTTTTTCGATGCATCGATTAATCTAACTATTCTTTTTTTTTTCAGTTTGATTTAGATTCGATTGATCGACTTGTGACAACACCGGTAATACCGGTTTCATCGGGGGTGGGGGTGTATAAAATGTTAAAAAAAAAACATTTGCCGGGAGTTTGATTGACTGGCGATCTGATCAATCAATCATAATACGCCATTTTTGTCCGACAAAGTAGTCAGGAGGGAGAAGATTAACGTCGGTTTGAATTTGAATAATGGATTGTAGGCTACTGTACTGACATCTTTCCGCGGTTAAAATAACAGTCCTTCTGATGTAGGCTACATTCATGTTTAGCATATTTGATGCTATAAATTAACCAAGGAAAAGATGATCGGTTCACGAGCAGCTTTAACTGAGGCAATTTGTCATGACACATTAAAGAGCCACAAAATAGTAGGCCTATTTATGGTTTAATTTTCTTTGAATGACCAAATTTGAAAGTTGAGACTTTATTAAATGATACCTGCTTGGTCCTGTCTGTCAGCGCGTTGTCAGTGCCCTCTATGTATTTTTCACGACATTCATAGCTATAAGCGCATTATTAATAGCTATAAGCGAAAACTTTAGGTCGACAACGTATTATAGCCTACTCCAACATCGAGTGCAAAGTGGGGAGTTGAAAAAAAACTTACGGTGCTCTGTCATCTGCAGCTGCAACCGGGTGGCGCCTCTTCAGATGCTGGTGCATTGCCGTGGTGCTAGAATGGAAGGCCATCTCCATTTTGCAAAGACGACATATCACGGAATTGTTTCCTTTTAAAATAAAGAATTCTGAAAAACCGAAATAACCGACATGGGAAAATTACGTCGGTTAGAGCTTCTGAATTTCGGTTTCAATTATTTTTCGATTAATCGTCCAGCCCTAGAAGACAGGGCCAGCTGGTTAGCCCAGGAATTTAGACAAGTGGGTGAAATATCATCTGGGCCCTGTATTTGTATTGCTTGTATTTGTTAAAGCCTTTCAGACCTCTCCACACTGATGCAGGGTTGTTAACTGAAAACTGTTTCAGTTAACGACCTTGCACTTTTTACAGTCTTTACTACAGGTTAAGCTGGTTTTAATTTCTGCCTGTAGGTCGGAAAAAGATTAACCAGACAGTGAGAGAGTCCTAAAGCTGCTTGTGGGACAATTATTTATTGTTGTGTTGAGCTGATCCAGTGTATTTCTGTCTCTGGTGTGGCATGTAATGTGCTGTCTGTATTTGGGCAGTTCACGTGTGAGATTTGCCTTGTTAAAATCTCCAAGAATAATAATAATAAGTGAGTCTGGGTGTTGTTGCTCCATATCTGTGATCTGATCAGCCAACTGATGCAGCGCTGCATTCACACGTGCATGTGGAGGAATATAAACAATCACAAGAATACACTACGAAAACTCCCGTGGCAAGTAGAAATGCTTACAGTTTATGAAGAGTGCCTCAAGGCGCCAGTCTCTTTGGGGACGAGTGTTTGAATCCCACCGCTGCCAGTACTTTTGAACACACAAACATTTAGCTTTTCATACGTTCTTTAAATTCCTCATAACAAAATGATTTGCTTAATAATCCAGGATCATATAAATACATTTTCATAGTATATAGCTATAGATTATAATTTTAGGACTTGTGCAGTTGAATATAAATGAAGACAGGTGTAATAGACAAACACATAAAATGTTCTGGTAAAATTTACACTTGAAATTAATTTAATGTTAGCCAAGATTTTTTTAACAATTATTCAGTTTGTAATGTCTCTCAATAATTTTCTGATTTAAAAAAAAAAAAAATAATCCTTGACTCTGTTGACTTCATTGTTTTGAATAATTTACTTCTATCTGCATATTGAAGTGTGGTGCTGAGGTACAGTGAGAGGAAAAATTACATGGATATGCAAAAATACCTGTTCCAGCCAATTTTGCATAACTTTAGCAATGGACATTGCATCTTCCATATTAATTTAATCATTCTTATTATGTGTGATTATATTTTTAACTTATTTAATTGATTAATGGAAACAATGGATCAGAGCAAGACGTATTTTTTACACACAGTAGGGTTTCAGAAATTATATCAGAATATACAGGTTAGGAGAACATTAGGGGAACGTTAGGTGATTCTTGGTGGAACTTTCTCCAAACCTATAGGGAATGTTCTAGTTCCGTAAAAAAAAAAAAACGTTCCTGTCTAACCAAGATAGAACGTTAGAATGTTCATTATGGGGACCAAAACTTGTTAGCTGGACACAAGTGACAAGTAAATTAAAACTTAAATATGTTTAAAGAATGAATAGATAAATGTAAATGTTGTGTGTATCGCAAAATGAATAGAAAGTGCTGCAGAATCCGAGTATCACAGCACAAATCTGATTCATTAAACTAATGAGAGCTTCCGCGAAGTAAAACTCATTAGCTGTGGCTGAAATCGCTCCTTATCCACTATATAGTGCACTATTTTGGGTGTCGGCTATTTTGTAGTAGTGTTCGAATTCGTTACCTACATTTGTTCCCTCCTTCTTACCCACAATGCATACGGATTTCGAGCGTACAACCAATGTAATTAATAAATTACATTAATTTAATTTAAATTAACTTAATTTCATTCTTGCAATGTTTTTGTTTGCTGTAGTGTTTTTCTTATTTTAATTATATTAATACGTTATTGAAAAAAGCACAATAAAATAGCGATCCAAAATCATACAGATGCATTTTTATTTTCCCATTAAAATGCAAGTTGATTTATATCTGCACTGGTTCAATGGTGATGCTTGTTAACTCAGAAGACTGCACAGTGGAAATAATTCAAATATTCAGTTATCACGTAGTTATTCGTCTAATACATGGATGTTATTTATAACGTACTGTATTACAGTCGCATGAGGGCGCTATGCGCACATGTCATCTTTGCTGAGTTTGAGTGTCGAGATGGAAAAAGAAATATTTTTTATTCTTGTTGGTATTTTGTATTAATATTTTGATCAATAAGAAATATATATTAATTGTTTAAACGTGACAAACATAATGAAGGTTTATATTATATACCATTTTATAAGAATAAAAATAATTATATGTGTTGTTATTATGATTGTTATTATTATCCTATGATGAAGTTGTTATTGTGTCATCTCCAGCGCTCTCTCCGACGCTCCGTATGTGTCAGTGTCCGAATTCACTCACTCAATTCATTTACTCAGACATCCACTATATATAATAAATATTGAATGAGTGAACAACTGAGTGATTTCGGACACTAATTTGTATTTACTATTACATTTTAATAGTGTAGCGAATTAATCGGAATGACATCTGGGAAAAGGGCAAACGCATTTTAGCGTCGAACTTTATAAACATTTTGAGATACGGGCACCTCGAAGGTCCAACCAAATAAGAGAGAGACCGTCGGCCTAGTGTTACAAAGCTAGTATGTTTGTGTTGTATTGAACTTTTATCTGACTTTATTCCTTATGTTTTCACTGCCTTGCACTTATGGTCTTGACAGATTTGTATTAATAAAGCTGTAGTTTAGGAGTGAAGCAATACACATGGTCTCTCCTGCTTATTTTGTAAGTATCTTTTGGTATGTAAAGTGTAAGTGGCATTCTAGTCACAGTGAGTCCTAAGATGTTTTTATGGGGTCAATTGTGTATGTTACTGCTATGTCTGTAATCTGTTTTAACGTTCAATGAATCACATTTTTTTTAAATAACAACACCTCTTAAATAATTAATAGTTTATCAGGTACAACATTTAGCTGTGTGTCACACTCCTGGGATACGTCTCATCTCTAAAACCGCATAGATGTTTCATCGAAGCAAAATGTATTTGCAAAAGGGAATGTCTTTGGTTCCTTAAAGTTTTGCTGCTTTTCATCTATATCTATTACCTTTTAAGGTAATCTATTTGCTAGTATACTTCTAAACATAAAAAAAAAAAAAAAAAATATTTTTTTAAAAATGTTTTCATAAGATACAAGCATTTAAAATCTGCAGTCTCTCTCATCTGCCAATACAGATAAGCATCTTTATGATTCATTCTACACTTCATACTCTCATCAAACTTTAGGTCCAATCAAATTGATTTTTTGGGGGGGTGATAACACACCCTACCCTTACATCATGCTGTGTTCTAACAGGTGGTGATCAAGCCTTCGCCGGGCAGTTTGAAGGGAGCAAAATACATGAAATATGGTCGTTCCGAATAGATTTTCTGATAAGAATCGCTTAAAAAGGGAGTTCTGACTGTTGGTTATCAACTTTCACCTCTCTGAAGCTCTCACAGTGGAGGGTAATTATCTTCAAAGGAAATGGGTGATCGTTTCTGAACAGGATGTACCAACAATGGAGATAGATGCGAGGACAAGTGGCAGGAGTTATTCTTTTTTTTTTTTTGCAGCCGGAGGGCTCCTGGGATGTGCAGTTCTAGTAAGTTTTCTCTAATTATTATACTTGGTGTATTGTAACATGGATATATGATCTTTGTTTTTCATTCATCTCTATTGCACAGTGGCTTCCGCCTCGTTGTAAACAAAGACTATGATTTACTGTGTGTTTGTGGGCAGTTTATGTCATAATGGTGACAAAGTTAGATCATCATTCGGTTTTCAAATATTTGGAAAAGCTGTCCAATATTGAGATTACCTCTCAAGTTTCCCATGTAAGAGTGCCTTAGCTTGATCAGCATGTTGGAAAGGGGTTTGTGTCAGTGTGTGGTTACAAACCAAAATGGGGCGAGTAGTTTGACATGTCCCGCCCCCACTTCCTGTTTCAGTAGGAAATATGTTAAAACTGCATATCCAACCTCGCTTGTCGAGGCATTTCAGTGCGACTTTAAGCGTAATTTTTTGAACGCTTTCTTTGCACTGTTGCATTACATCAGAGCCCTTGCAGTTATGTTGAAACTAGATTGATTAATATGTTCATAATAAATACAAAAAACTGTTGTGGCAGATGTAAAGGGGGAGAGAATTCACCTGACAGGTGTGTATGAACTACAGGGTTGTAAACAACTCTGCAGTATGTGGTCCTCCTGATTTAAAGAGTTATGTAGTATAGCGCTCCATGGCCTAAATTAATTGTCAGATGAGGGAGACATCCAAAATGTTGGGAATACTCAGGATCAGAGAACACTGTTCATTCATAATAAGGTATCAATATTCCAGGATAATAATGATGCCATACACCCTGCTAAAGCAATTAAAATGGCTCAACCAATTCAGCTTAAAATGTATTCTCATAGCAAAGTGTAGTCTTAGTATTTTTAGGTCCTTGATGTCACTATAATTCTGTGTTTTTATGTATGTGTGTTTCTTCAGCTTTAAGCATGATCATGTTCAAAGAGTTTATTTTAATTTAAACAAACTTTTTTCTTTTTGGTAACCTTATATGAAGGTTTAATTAACTCATTTGGGAATGTTTTACTAGGCCTTTTTCAATTAGCCTATTTTTGGTACTTTTCATTTCCATTCACATCCATTTCTATATTTGTGTGAAGATTAATTAAAAAACATTTTATATATATATATATATATATATATATATATATAAATAAATTTATTACCAACTGATTTCTGATTGAGCACTTGAGAAAAACACTGTAGTCCTGTGTGGTGCAGAGGGTGTTTCTACAGGTCCAAAGTCAGAGGAGGGCAGGGCTAAAGTTCCTATTGAAACCTGGGCAGAGCTGGTACAGAAAATCTCTGGATACCATGAGCAGTCTAATTCCATCTGCCTTTTCCCAGGTATGCCTTTTCCCAGGTATGCGGGGGCAGTGCTGGCTCAGTGGTTGAGGCTCAGGGTTACTGACCAGAAGGTTGGGGGTTCAAGCCCCAGCACCACCAAGATGCCACTATTGGGCCCTTGAGCAAGGCACTTAACTCCAAGTTGCTCCGGGGGGATTGTCCCTGTAATAACTGCACTGTAAGTCGCTTTGGATAAAAGTGTCTGCCAAATGCATAAATGCATAAATGTAAATGTATGTATGAGATATTTCAATGAGAATTCAGTCACTCCACAAAGAATTAAAAATTTAGTCTAGGAGGAAAAACGGATGGACCAACAGCGATTACGAACTCAAAATAAAGAAGATAAAAACAATGTATTGTTTTCCAATAGAATACTTTGGGTTTCTAAATAAATGGTTTGGTTTTAGGCAAACTTTGACCAAAGGATGAGCCACAATGCTTATCTTCGCAAAATAAAGAGATTTTGTTGTTAAATTAATCTTCTTTTGTTGTCTCCACATTGTGATAATCATAATTGCACCACACTAGTTTGTAATTCTCAAGACTTCTTGTTTTAGCACATGATCAAATATAGCACACCTAACCAACAAACTACTTCAAACATGGTGTACAATATTTTACTTTATTGCCTTGATTATCTTTATGACTCTCATAGCAAATAAAATCAGATGTTTATTGTAATTGTCATACTGCTACATTGCTTGGAACCGCACCCAATACTTACACCCACTGTTGCACTTGTACATATGGTTGAGTGACAATAAAAATATTTTTTTATTTTGAAATATTATAGCTTATGTAATACTCTATCAGGTAATCATTGTTCTTGATTTATTATGCTGTCATCAGATGTTTGTGATTACTGCCACAGAGCCCTGCAGCCTGATGCATTCAGACTCTCCACACTCCATCACCATTCAAAAACCGGCTTACTCCAGTTTTCGCCATGTTCTAATCTGGCCAAATCCTGATGCACAACTTTGGTCTTCCCTTCTGTCTAACACTCCTGAAGTCACAGTCTTGCCAAGTCAGACCCCTAAAACCCCCTTTCAGCCTTCTGTCTCAGGCATAATCCCAAATCTCAGCTCTTTTACTACCTTAGTAGACTCTTCTGACTCCAGTTCCAATGCTGTTGATCATACTGTTGAATTCCAGCTTGATAATACTTCAAGCAGTTCACTTTTAGAGCCTAACACATCTAAAACACCTACACGAATATCCTCACTGGTGACAAGAAGCCCAAATCAGCTGGACTCAGAGCAAAATCTAAAAGAATTCAGTCTGGTTCCACTGGTGCAGTATCACCATCAGCTTCCTTGCCACCGAAAAAGGACAGTCCAGCTTAGTCTGAACCGTCAGACCAAGATTGTCTACACAGACCGAGAGTTCTGAAGTGTATTAGAAAAGATTTATACATTTATAAGTGACACTGACTCTAATACTTGCAAGTCAGTCCTTGCTTCAATGGGTATGTATTGTTATGATATATATTGCATGTTTTTTACTTGAAGTATTTAAATATATAGTAGTCTCCTAAGGCATTTAACACAATGCGCCAGGAATGTAGAAGTTAGGTGAGCCTAATATTTGAGCTCTTTATCATAATTTTTTCTCTGATTTTGGACACTAAATTCCCCAATTTGTTTTCACAGAGAGTGCTGTGCTTTTGGATATGCTAATCGGTTTGCCTGAGGAGCTCCCCTTATTACACTGCAAGGAACTTCAACATCACCTGCTTCATCACCTGCTTCATTACGCTCCAAACCTGTGAAAATGCCAGCCTCCTCTTCCAGCACTGACAGGACCTGCTTCTCACATGCTAAAATAGTTGATTCTACTGAATTAAAAAAGCAACATAGGACATCTACCGGATCATGTTGTCCCTCTGATCTTTCCAGTCAGTCACCTGTCACAGAACAAGCAAAAGACAAAGAAGATTGGGCTGCTGCTGGAATGTGTCCTCTCAATCCTTTGTTGGTTTCAGTCAACTTGCTGAAAAGAAATTATATGCACATGGGCAACTGCTCTTATTTTCTGTTCTCAATGTGTGTGCAAAGAACATGCAGGTTTCATTGCACTTGAAGTGACAAAATAAATTCCATTAATATAAGTTTATTGTTATTACAAATTACAATATAAATAGCTTAGACATAAAAAAAAAAATTAATTATGTTAAATAACCCACATTAAATATTTAATCAAAAATAGAACATGGATGTTTAAAGTGCAAGTGATAACAAATATGTTCATTTTACAACAATATACATTTTCAAATGGAGGTATAAATAAACATTTATTTTGTCACTTGTATATTTACTTTAATTTTAATATCTGATAAATGTGAGGGTATGATAGTTATTTGTTCATCACAAAGGTAAGCTTGTTCTTCATTGTTCTATCATAATACAATTATGAATGGACATGTCTAGTTCAAATATCATTTTGGTGTGTAACTAGATCTCTGTATAATCTCTGAGCTGGGGCTGTCTAGTCTTTATCTGTGGGAGGAAAAAAGCAGAACACTGTTGAATATTCTCATTTAGAACTCAATTAAATGTAAATAGATAACCATTACTGTTAGTTTAGAAAAAGGTTAAGTTTATGTAATTTTTTTTACAGAACAATTATAAACTGATATGTATTTTTTATTTTGTACATTGTCTCTTCTCACACCTACATTAAAGTGTCTGTCTGTGTATGGCCTGTTGGGTTGTAGTTCGCCAAGCGATGTTTCTATCCCCCTTGTCATTCTTCCATTCAGCTCGTCATGTGATCTGTTGTCATAATAGATTGTGTCTGGCCTTGTTTGAACTTGTCTTGTCTGAGGACCATAGTAAGGTGATGGTAGGTCTGAATTGGAAGTGCTAGCAGCCGTGCCACCATTTAAATCCAAACCAAACAGGCCACCACCATCAGAGGTATTATTATCCCCTGTTGATGAGAGTAATACAACGTCATGGATAAATTATGCACATCCACACAACTCCACAAAAAGTGTGCACAATGCAGCAAAGAGAAAAATAAATGTTCAAATATTTTATTGAACAACAGCAACTACTTTTATTTTTTTTAGATGATAACCTAGAACTTGACATTTTGCAGTTTTTCAGTAAAATAAAATAAAAACGTTCTCAAATATATTATCATTCATGTTTGAAATTGTACATATTTCGCAAGACAAGACCATCGCCGACATCCTGCTACATCTTGTTACCATAGTCATAAGCTTTCTTCACTAATGTACTTAATGCACATGCTCTGTGCTTCTTTGTAGTGTTTGGTTCGAGCCCATCTTCGTCGAGTCCGAGCGTTTAAACAATCGAGTCAAGTCAGAGTCCGAATGAATCTGTTCAAGAATCTGAATTACAAATCCTTTTCGCCTCACTTGTGTCCTTTTTTGCCATTGAAATGCAAGTGCCAGCATTACAGGTAACAAACAGAGGTTGCACTACAAATATGTGACCGCCTGAGTTGTACAATGTCCTTCATGGTCTATTTCATTCACCATATTAGTTTAAATGTCCCTGATACGTAGTAAATTTGATTTTGGGTCGTTTTAAAGTGTAAGTATGTTATTAGTATTTCTAGATGAGAGCGGCAGAGCACGTGAGGATCTCTTTCCCGCCGCACACACGGACGAGAGAGTAAAAAAAAAAGTCCTTTGAAACTGATGCGCAGTATCAAATACACAGAATATATGATAGCACTAACTGTAGAGAGCATATCAATATTAAGACAACCAAATCTCGGACATTTAGGGGCAATTTTGAAATTCAGGTCTGAAAAATAGGAGACGTCTGGGGAAAAGAGGACGTATGTCCTATGTTACGTTATGTTTTTTTATCATTGCATCACAAATGCCATTAACTCAGCCGGACTCTGAAAACAATCCCAAGTCCGAAAGGCTCGAGTCCGAGTAAAAATGCATCCGTGACATGTCCAGCAGCAGGCCTAATTTCTGCATAGTACTCCGCCAAGTTTTGCTATTGTTTTGTAATACAGCAGTCATTCGTATAATATAATTTATATTATATTTATAGTATATTTTACATTTACCTGTTAAATGAACAGATGAAGCATACCCCCCTTCTCGTGAGGGCCATTCTAATTCTTCATCCAACCACTGATTTACTTGATCAACTTTACAATCTTTCATTCTAGAGAAAAAATAAAGAGAAAAGAACAATTGCATTTTATTGGTGTCACAGAATCATCTTTTAAAACATCAGTATTTGCAAGCCCCAATATCAATGACACAGACAGCGAAAGTCTTGAAATGTTGTTGTAATACAATTGTTGTTACCTTCGTGTCTTCCGGCTTTGCCAGATCGCATATAGACCACATGATACAAGTAAGCACACCACACATACAACCACAGTTCCCACACCAGCATAAACATCCCTTTTCCTGATTTTTCCACTGCATTCTGACCCACTATACCAGTATGCATCTTCACATCTATAACATTCAACAAAAATACAAGCAAGTGATCACATTCATAATACAGCAAACACAAAGCATTTTAATACTTTTAAGCATTAATTTATTTCAGATTAAAAACTGTTTTCTTTTGTCAATGTGTAAGTTTCTTACATGCAGATCGGACCACTTATTCCTATTTCACATCTTCCATTGTTACAGCTCTTTGGCCTTGGATATCTGGTATCACAAGCTGAAATGCACAATATCTCTCCTCCTTCGTTCACCAGTGGTGTGTAGTAAATACCAAAGTCCTTGATTTCTCCAGTACATACCACTGTTATGAAAAATAAAACATTTAAAAAGAAGAGAGAGAAGAAGAAGAAAGAGAGAAGGTTAAGAAAACTCTGGACAATTCAACAATTTAATGTAATATATCTACATTATGGCCTTTTTTTATCTAAAGGTTTGAATGTATCTACTCACAGCTTAGATCAATTTCTGGTTCGGAATACTCTGGGTCATTTATAATTGAAAGCTGAGGACAGCCATCAGCTCCTATTAATTAAGGAACAGACTAAATGTTAAATGCTGCACTCCTTAACATTAGGCTGAGTGGTACTTCTTTGATAAATGTAAAAAAAAAAAAAAACATTTTATGTAAATTACAAATCTATTAATAATATATAATAATAATAATAATATTTGTTTACTTCACCTGTTTTTGAACAGTTTTTGAGTTTATCAAGAGCTTCTTTGATTTGCTTGAAGCTCTCAATTACCATCATTGTGAGATTTTTATCATTCCGAACTGTCACAAAAACTTGATGCTCCACTACCACACTGCCTGGCCTGTGATGAACAAATTAATATTATATTCATGGAGTTGATATTTCAAATGCTTTATACAATTTTATTATAGCCTAGAAAAGTTGTGAATGATCCTAAACTAGTATTGTTTGAAATGTTATTGAAACAGGCAATGAATAAGAAAAAAAAGAAGAAAAGAATGCGAGAATCACTTGAGAAGATTAAATAAATTCATATGCTATAATATTTAGTGTTGCTAACAATCACACATGTCTCTGCACTTTTAACATGTTACAGTAAACATTTTGAAAGTGCTCCAGGAATTGACGGAATCCCAATGAAGATGCTTCAACAAACGGATGCAACAGTGGAAGCATTTACTCACTTACACTACTGGTCAAAATTTTTGAAACACTTATTCATTCTTTATTATAATTATTATAATTTTTTTGTTCTTCACATTTTCGAATAATAGTAAAGTCATCAAAACGTCTAGGTTACGGATGTAACCTCCATTCCCTGATGGATGGAACGAGACGTTGTGTCGGAGATGCGACACTAGGGGTCTCCCTTGAGTGCCGAATAAGCCTCTGATCTATGAAAAAAGGCCAATGAGAAGTTTGCAGATAGTATTTGCATACCCCGCCCCCAGACATACGGGTATAAAGGTAAGGAAATACTATGAGTTCATTCAGGATTTTTCTGAGGAGCCGGAAATGGTCCGGCCACTACAGTGGCTCGGCTCAGCGACGTGGCCGGGAAGACACAACGTCTCATTCCCTCCATCAGGGAACAGAGGTTACATCCATAACCTAGATGTTCCCCATCTGTCACTCTCTCGACATTGTGTCAGAGAAGCGACACTAGGGGTCCAATTTAAATCACGCCATGCACTGAGCCATGTACGTGTTCTGTTGACACAGGAGTGGGCAGATATTTTACGTGCACAGGAGACCAGCTGTGTCAGACTGCACGTACCCTTCCCCAATGCCCCAAAAAAGTCATCAGAATCCTACTGGTTACCCTAGACAGGGGAACAAGGTGACGCTTGCCAACCTGGGAATGGGCCGAGCCTGGCTGGGCCACTTTTCTCTCTTACATGCTTCAAGGGAAGGGGGTCTTACCCAGTTTCCTATTCTTTCAGGGGGAAAAGACCCTGCGGAGAACACACCTGCCCGGCAGGGGAGGTAAGAGTGGTGAATACATCACATGGGTTTTTAGGCGACATGTGGAAAGTGGCGCAGTGGTAGATCCAGCCTCAAGGAGGGGGGAGTTGCTACAACACGGCGACCAGAGGGCAGCTGGGACTGCCTAAGGGAGTCGCGGGTCCACTTTTCTAAGGGGACCATATCGCGGATAATACACACAGGAAATACACGCGAAGCGTCCGCACTCATCCCGAGCTCGGACGGAAGCAAGCAAGCGTGCCGGGTAGGTGGGTGGTTCAAGGGGATTTACCCGGCAAATGCAGCCTGTCATTATCCCCAAATTGCCTTCATCGCCCACGGTGCCTGCCCCAATCCCGTAGGAAGGAGGCGAGGCGAGGCGAGGGGGGCGGCTGAAGTGGCTTTCTTTCATGACAAAAGAAAGCCGCGACCGCAATGCTGTCATAGCTATGTTCTCGCACTGAGAACATAGACCATTCGTAATCGCAGCCCAGGCACGCAAGGCAGCTTTTTTGACCCTCAGAGGTGGGGAGAAATCAACCGCATCCAGAAACTATACAGAGGCGGAAACACGTCTTTAAAAAGACGCGTCCTGAAAAGGACATTCAATGCCAGCAGTGAATTTGCTCTTTTAGAGAAAATAACTCTTAACTGTGCTGTTGAAGCACCCAGGGGCAAACTGCACTGCTGTGCAAAGTAGTCACCCTTTGTCTAGAATTTGCAGATATGTACTCTTGACATTTTCTCAACCAACTTCTTGAAGTATCACCCTGGGATGCTTTTTAAACAGTATTGAAGGAGTTCGCATCTATGTTGGGCACTTATTGGCTGCTTTTCTTTATTATTTGGTTCAAGTCATTCATTTCAAAAACTTAATTTTTTTTTTATTACATTTTTGTTTTACAATTAAATAAATTAATATGGTGGTACAACTATATTTTTGTCTACAAAACTAATTTCAAACATTTAAGCATACGCCTTCAGATCAAAAGATTTTTATAATCATGAGAAACATTTCAGTCAAGTGTTTCAAAACTTTTGACTGGTAGTGTATGTCAATAAGTCTGGAAGATAGCCAATTGGCCAAATGATTGGAAAAGATCTATAATTGTGCCCATCCCTAAGAAAGGCGATCTAACGGAATGCGGAAATTATCGAAAATTGTAATTAATATTGCATGCTAGCAAAAATGTACTGATGATAATTCAACAGCAATTGTAGCCTTACATCAACAGGGAACTTTCAGAAGTTCAAGGCAGTTTCAGAAGAGGACGTGGAATGAGGGAGACAATTGCCGATGCCAGATGGATCCTGGCCGAAAGCAAGGAATTCCAGAAAGAAGTATACCTGTGTTTTAACGATTACGCAAATGCTTTTGAATGTTTGGATCATAACAAATTATGGATAACGTTACGAAGAATGGGAATTCCAGAAAACGTAATTGTGCTAATGCTATACCGGTACACAGATCAAGAGGCAGGCGTTCGAACAGAACAAGGGGATGCTACGTGGTTTGAAATTGGAAATGGTTTGTGGCAGGGCTGAATTATTTCACCTTACTTATTCAGTCTGTATGCTAAACAAATATTCAGAGAAGCTGGACTATGTGAAGAAGAACGTGGCATCAGAAATGGAGGAAGACAAATTAACAAACTGCAATATGTAGACGACAACCTTGCTTGCTGAAAATGATGATTTGAAGCGCTTAATTATGAAGATCAAAGACTAAATCCTCCAGTATAGACTATACCTAAATGTGATGATGACGAAAATCCTATCTCAAGTTTTCAAAAGCAAAGACAACACTTTGAAGATGAACAGTGCTGGCTGCCTTATTAAGCGACATATGTGGCTGCATAGGGCCCCCATGGCCACCCGGGGCCCCCCACCATGGTTTCAGTATAGTGTAAATAGCACTGGGCACAAAGCCCAGCTATATGCATGCCAAAAGGTAGATGGAATGAAACCTATCAAAACTATTACAAATATTGCTTATACTTTGAAAAAAAACCATGTAGTGTTAAGTATGTGAATTTCACCTCCTTTGTAGATTCTTATTAATCAAGAATTTTTTTGCTGTGTATAGTGACAAACTGGTGTTAAGGAGAATACTGTTGCAGTTTTTGTTGATATTTAGTGTTTTAGGAGAAAATTAAATCAAAAGTGCCTTTTAAACCGGGGGTCTTTTTGCCCATAGTACCCTATTCTCAGAGCCAAGCTCTCGTTCATGCAATTCACCAAAATTTGCAACTTTGCATTTTGCCTGCATTTTCAAGGGAGATAGAACGCTTACCTCAGCTGCAAAACAGTGATGTTTTTAAAATGTTTCACTGTGGCTCGGTACACTGTCTCCATCTATAAACCATATTTGGATATAAAATTGGTTTTCTTGTGTTTGTAGAAAATATGAGACTGACATGACCAAAACAATAATATGGAATATTAGACAGACGTATAACATAATTGACATAATTATAAGGGGTCTTACTTCTGTTGTGAAGTTTTTAATAAATTCTTTATACTCGTAAGAACTTGAGTTTTTGAATTCTTCTATGAAGTCAGCATCAGTTTCGACAACAATATCTGTGGTCATATCAACAAAATCTATATGCCATGAAAGAAAGAAATATAAAAGTAAAGGTGTCATCCTTAATTAATACAAACAGTAAAGTGACATAAAATTATAAGGCAGGATCTTAAAAATAATCTTATTACTTTAATCATTATTCTCAATTACTCTCAAAAGATAGATTTGTTATAGTAGTAATTTAATGAATTGTTTAATAATGTTTGAAACATATATTAGAAAACATCACAATATTTTATTAGTGTAGATTCTAATTTAAAAAAATGTATCACTTACCCACAGATATAGCTGTGTTAGGAATTTCACATGTTTTGCCAATCCAGTTTTTTGGGCAGGTACAACCAAATGTAAGATTTCCTGTTCCACCATTTTTACAATAAACATCTGGGGTACTTGTAGGAATTAGTATATTGGATGTTGTGGGTAAGCCTGATGTGCTTTGGGAAAGACCAGATGTGCTGCTCTGCTTTGTTGGTGAGAAAACATTAAGGCCAGTTGTTAATGTTAATGAAAGAGTAGTTAGAGTTTATTGAGTATTTGAGGAAATTGTACTTACTAATCCAGAAGAAGAAACTAGGGTAGCGATGGAAGTTTGTTTTTCTGTTGTTGATGAAAAAGTTTCAGATGTAGGTATCAGGTCAAGAGTAACTGTAACTTGTGTTGCGGTTCTTTTTTCAGGAGTGGTGCTTATAAATGTCTCTACTGTGTTTGCTGAGGAGTCAGTGCTATTTTGTATAATCGCGGTTGTGATTGCCTTTCCTGAAGTGGATGTATCACTTTGTCCAATAGTTGTTACCATAGATGATTTGGAGGTAGAACCAGTGTCAGGAGTGATTGTGAATTGGCTTTCAGTTGTCTCCTGAGTGGTTGATCTAGGTGATTTGTTAACTGAAGTTGCAAAAGAGTTGGGGCTTGTATGTGAAATGGGAGTTGTCACAATTTCTCCAGAGGTTGTTTTATCAGTCGACTGCATAGTTGTTTGTATTGATGCATCAGTTGAGTCAGGTGAAATTGCTGTACTAAAATATGATGATTCCGTAAATGAGGATGTGGCTAATGACAAAGTAACAACTGGAAGGCCTGTTGGTTCTGATTCGGAAGTAACATCTGTTATGCACATAGAATTTGTTAAAGATACAATAGTAGTAGTTTCAGTTGTTGTTGTTGTTGGGGCTTCAGTTGTTGCAGTGGATGAAACAGGTTCAGTAATGGTTGTCTCTGATGTTGTACTTGTTTGCAGGGCAGATGTGCTCACTAACCTATCAGTTATACTGGTTACTCTTGTTGTTGGTGCTTGAGTTGTTGCTGTGGAAGAAACAGTTTCAGTAATGGCTGTCCCCTGTAAAGAACTTGTCTCAGATGTTGCACTTGTTTTCTCAGCAGATGTGCTCACTGGTCCACTAGCTGTACCAGAAATTGTGTTCATGCTTGACATGGTAGCTGTCATTGTCTCTCCTGCTGAGGAGGAAGTATCAGTTGGTCCATCTGTAGTTAGGGTTGATTCAACAATGGTCCAAGTTGATTTTCCTGAGGTCAGCTCCTCTGTAATTTCTGAGATGGAGGTACTGTAAGTGGTTTGAGTGGTAGATCCATAACTTGATTCTGGGGATGGTGACTCTCTTGGAGTGGATATTTCAGTTGGCCCACCAGTTGTAAAGGTTGATCCTATGGTGTTTGGCATTGTGCTTGAAATGGTGGCTGTTGTTTTCTCTCCTGCCATAGTGGATGTGTCCTTTGGCTCACCAGTTGTAAGTGCTTCTGACATTGCAGTGAAAGAAACAGTTTCAGTAATGGTTGTCCACTGTGAAGAACTTGTTTCTGATGTTGCACTTGTTTCATGAAAAGATGTGCTCACTGGTCTATCAGTTGTACTGGTCATTGTGTCTGGTATTGTGCTTGAAATGGTGGCTGTTGTTTTCTCTCCTGCCGTAGTGGATGTGTCCTTTGGCTCACCAGTTGTAAGTGTTGATCCTATGGTGGTCCGAGCTGTTGTGACTGAGTTTAACCCCTCTGTAGATCCTGAAACATAGGAAGTGTGAGTGATTTGGGTTGTTGTTGCCAAGCTTGTCTCAGGTGTCTCAGTTGTCTGCTGTGCCCTTGTTATTTCCGTTGTCTCAGCTGTGCTAACTGTTTTGTCAGGGCTCGTGTTTGAAGTGAGAGGTGTTGTTGTCAAGGTGGATGTATAAGTTGGGCCACCAGTTGTAAATGTCGAAGCTTCAGTGGAAGAAGATCCAATGGTTGCACTTGTTGTTAGTGCTTCTGACATTGCAGTGAAAGAAACTGTTTCAGTAATGGTTGTCCACGGTGTAGAACTTGTTTCTGATGTTGCACTTGTTTCATGAAAAGATGTGCTCACTGGTCTATCAGCTGTACTGGTCATTGTGTCCGGCATTGTGCTTGAAATGGTGGCTGTTGTTTTCTCTCCTGCCGTAGTGGATGTGTCCTTTGGCTCACCAGTTGTAAGGGTTGATCCTGCTTCAGTGGTCCAAGCTGTTGTTTCTAAGGTCAGCCCATCGGTAGATTTAGAGATAGGGGTAATGTAAGTGGTTTGAGATGTTGCTGCTGAACTTGTCTCTGGTGTTGTTGACTTTTCTGGGGTGGATATTTCAGTTGGCCCACCAGTTGTAAAGGATGATCCTTTGGTGGTCCGAGCTGTTGTGACTGAGGTTAACCCCTCTGTAGATCCTGAAACATAGGAAGTGTGAGTGGTTTGGGTTGTTGTTGCCAAGCTTGTCTCAGGTGTCTCAGTAGTCTGCTGTGCCCTTGTTATTTCCGTTGTCTCAGCTGTGCTATCTGTTTTGTCAGGGCTCGTGTTTGAATTGAGAGGTGTTGTTGTCAAGGTGGATGTATAAGTTGGGCCACTAGTTGTAAATGTCGAAGCTTCAGTGGAAGAAGATCCAATGGTTGCACTTGTTGTTTGTGCTTCTGACATTGCAGTGAAAGAAACTGTTTCAGTAATGGTTGTCCACTGTGAAGAACTTGTTTCTGATGTTGCACTTGTTTCATGAAAAGATGTGCTCACTGGTTTATCAGTTGTACTGGTCATTGTGTCTGGCATTGTGCTTGAAATGGTGGCTGTTGTTTTATCTCCTGCCATAGTGGATGTGTCCTTTGGCTCACCAGATGTAAGGGTTGATCCTGCTTCAGTGGTCCAAGCTGTTGTTTCTAAGGTCAGCCCATCGGTAGATTTAGAGATAGGGGTAATGTAAGTGGTTTGAGATGTTGCTGCTGAACTTGTCTCTGGTGTTGTTGACTTTTCTGGGGTGGATATTTCAGTTGGCCCACCAGTTGTAAAGGTTGATCCTATGGTGTTTGGCATTGTGCTTGAAATGGTGGCTGTTGTTTTCTCTCCTGCCATAGTGGATGTGTCCTTTGGCTCACCAGTTGTAAGTGCTTCTGACATTGCAGTGAAAGAAACAGTTTCAGTAATGGTTGTCCACTGTGAAGAACTTGTTTCTGATGTTGCACTTGTTTCATGAAAAGATGTGCTCACTGGTCTATCAGTTGTACTGGTCATTGTGTCTGGTATTGTGCTTGAAATGGTGGCTGTTGTTTTCTCTCCTGCCGTAGTGGATGTGTCCTTTGGCTCACCAGTTGTAAGTGTTGATCCTATGGTGGTCCGAGCTGTTGTGACTGAGTTTAACCCCTCTGTAGATCCTGAAACATAGGAAGTGTGAGTGATTTGGGTTGTTGTTGCCAAGCTTGTCTCAGGTGTCTCAGTTGTCTGCTGTGCCCTTGTTATTTCCGTTGTCTCAGCTGTGCTAACTGTTTTGTCAGGGCTCGTGTTTGAAGTGAGAGGTGTTGTTGTCAAGGTGGATGTATAAGTTGGGCCACCAGTTGTAAATGTCGAAGCTTCAGTGGAAGAAGATCCAATGGTTGCACTTGTTGTTAGTGCTTCTGACATTGCAGTGAAAGAAACTGTTTCAGTAATGGTTGTCCACAGTGTAGAACTTGTTTCTGATGTTGCACTTGTTTCATGAAAAGATGTGCTCACTGGTCTATCAGCTGTACTGGTCATTGTGTCCGGCATTGTGCTTGAAATGGTGGCTGTTGTTTTCTCTCCTGCCGTAGTGGATGTGTCCTTTGGCTCACCAGTTGTAAGGGTTGATCCTGCTTCAGTGGTCCAAGCTGTTGTTTCTAAGGTCAGCCCATCGGTAGATTTAGAGATAGGGGTAATGTAAGTGGTTTGAGATGTTGCTGCTGAACTTGTCTCTGGTGTTGTTGACTTTTCTGGGGTGGATATTTCAGTTGGCCCACCAGTTGTAAAGGATGATCCTTTGGTGGTCCGAGCTGTTGTGACTGAGGTTAACCCCTCTGTAGATCCTGAAACATAGGAAGTGTGAGTGGTTTGGGTTGTTGTTGCCAAGCTTGTCTCAGGTGTCTCAGTAGTCTGCTGTGCCCTTGTTATTTCCGTTGTCTCAGCTGTGCTATCTGTTTTGTCAGGGCTCGTGTTTGAATTGAGAGGTGTTGTTGTCAAGGTGGATGTATAAGTTGGGCCACTAGTTGTAAATGTCGAAGCTTCAGTGGAAGAAGATCCAATGGTTGCACTTGTTGTTTGTGCTTCTGACATTGCAGTGAAAGAAACTGTTTCAGTAATGGTTGTCCACTGTGAAGAACTTGTTTCTGATGTTGCACTTGTTTCATGAAAAGATGTGCTCACTGGTTTATCAGTTGTACTGGTCATTGTGTCTGGCATTGTGCTTGAAATGGTGGCTGTTGTTTTATCTCCTGCCATAGTGGATGTGTCCTTTGGCTCACCAGATGTAAGGGTTGATCCTGCTTCAGTGGTCCAAGCTGTTGTTTCTAAGGTCAGCCCATCGGTAGATTTAGAGATAGGGGTAATGTAAGTGGTTTGAGATGTTGCTGCTGAACTTGTCTCTGGTGTTGTTGACTTTTCTGGGGTGGATATTTCAGTTGGCCCACCAGTTGTAAAGGTTGATCCTATGGTGTTTGGCATTGTGCTTGAAATGGTGGCTGTTGTTTTCTCTCCTGCCATAGTGGATGTGTCCTTTGGCTCACCAGTTGTAAGTGCTTCTGACATTGCAGTGAAAGAAACAGTTTCAGTAATGGTTGTCCACTGTGAAGAACTTGTTTCTGATGTTGCACTTGTTTCATGAAAAGATGTGCTCACTGGTCTATCAGTTGTACTGGTCATTGTGTCTGGTATTGTGCTTGAAATGGTGGCTGTTGTTTTCTCTCCTGCCGTAGTGGATGTGTCCTTTGGCTCACCAGTTGTAAGTGTTGATCCTATGGTGGTCCGAGCTGTTGTGACTGAGTTTAACCCCTCTGTAGATCCTGAAACATAGGAAGTGTGAGTGATTTGGGTTGTTGTTGCCAAGCTTGTCTCAGGTGTCTCAGTTGTCTGCTGTGCCCTTGTTATTTCCGTTGTCTCAGCTGTGCTAACTGTTTTGTCAGGGCTCGTGTTTGAAGTGAGAGGTGTTGTTGTCAAGGTGGATGTATAAGTTGGGCCACCAGTTGTAAATGTCGAAGCTTCAGTGGAAGAAGATCCAATGGTTGCACTTGTTGTTAGTGCTTCTGACATTGCAGTGAAAGAAACTGTTTCAGTAATGGTTGTCCACGGTGTAGAACTTGTTTCTGATGTTGCACTTGTTTCATGAAAAGATGTGCTCACTGGTCTATCAGCTGTACTGGTCATTGTGTCCGGCATTGTGCTTGAAATGGTGGCTGTTGTTTTCTCTCCTGCCGTAGTGGATGTGTCCTTTGGCTCACCAGTTGTAAGGGTTGATCCTGCTTCAGTGGTCCAAGCTGTTGTTTCTAAGGTCAGCCCATCGGTAGATTTAGAGATAGGGGTAATGTAAGTGGTTTGAGATGTTGCTGCTGAACTTGTCTCTGGTGTTGTTGACTTTTCTGGGGTGGATATTTCAGTTGGCCCACCAGTTGTAAAGGATGATCCTTTGGTGGTCCGAGCTGTTGTGACTGAGGTTAACCCCTCTGTAGATCCTGAAACATAGGAAGTGTGAGTGGTTTGGGTTGTTGTTGCCAAGCTTGTCTCAGGTGTCTCAGTAGTCTGCTGTGCCCTTGTTATTTCCGTTGTCTCAGCTGTGCTATCTGTTTTGTCAGGGCTCGTGTTTGAATTGAGAGGTGTTGTTGTCAAGGTGGATGTATAAGTTGGGCCACTAGTTGTAAATGTCGAAGCTTCAGTGGAAGAAGATCCAATGGTTGCACTTGTTGTTTGTGCTTCTGACATTGCAGTGAAAGAAACTGTTTCAGTAATGGTTGTCCACTGTGAAGAACTTGTTTCTGATGTTGCACTTGTTTCATGAAAAGATGTGCTCACTGGTTTATCAGTTGTACTGGTCATTGTGTCTGGCATTGTGCTTGAAATGGTGGCTGTTGTTTTATCTCCTGCCATAGTGGATGTGTCCTTTGGCTCACCAGATGTAAGGGTTGATCCTGCTTCAGTGGTCCAAGCTGTTGTTTCTAAGGTCAGCCCATCGGTAGATTTAGAGATAGGGGTAATGTAAGTGGTTTGAGATGTTGCTGCTGAACTTGTCTCTGGTGTTGTTGACTTTTCTGGGGTGGATATTTCAGTTGGCCCACCAGTTGTAAAGGTTGACCCTATGGTGGTCCGAGTTGTTGTGACTGAGGTTAACCCCTCTGTAGATCCTGAAACATAGGAAGTGTGAGTGGATTGGGTTGTTGTTGCCAAGCTTGTCTCAGGTGTCTCAGTCGTCTGCTGTGCCCTTGTTATTTCCGTTGTCTCAGCTGTGCTAACTGTTTTGTCAGGATTCGTGTTTGAAGTGAGAGGTGTTGTTGTCAAGGTGGATGTATAAGTTGGGCCACCAGTTCTAAATGTCAAAGCTTCAGTGGAAGAAGATCCAATGGTTGCACTTGTTGTTAGTGCTTCTGACATTGCAGTGAAAGAAACTGTTTCAGTAATGGTTGTCCACAGTGAAGAACTTGTTTCTGATGTTGCACTTGTTTCATGAAAAGATGTGCTCACTGGTCTATCAGTTGTACTGGTCATTGTGTCTGGCATTGTGCTTGAAATGGTGGCTGTTGTTTTATCTCCTGCCATAGTGGATGTGTCCTTTGGCTCACCAGTTGTAAGGGTTGATCCTGCTTCAGTGGTCCAAGCTGTTGTTTCTAAGGTCAGCCCATTGGTAGATTTAGAGATAGGGGTAATGTAAGTGGTTTGAGATGGTACTGCTGAACTTGTCTCTGGTGTTGTTGACTTTTCTGGGGTGGATATTTCAGTTGGCCCACCAGTTGTAAAGGTTGACCCTATGGTGGTCCGAGCTGTTGTGACTGAGGTTAACCCCTCTGTAGATCCTGAAACATAGGAAGTGTGAGTGGTTTGGGTTGTTGTTGCCAAGCTTGTCTCAGGTGTCTCAGTAGTCTGCTGTGCCCTTGTTATTTCCGTTGTCTCAGCTGTGCTATCTGTTTTGTCAGGGCTCGTGTTTGAAGTGAGAGGTGTTGTTGTCAAGGTGGATGTATAAGTTGGGCCACCAGTTGTAAATGTCGAAGCTTCAGTGGAAGAAGATCCAATGGTTGCACTTGTTGTTAGTGCTTCTGATATTGCAGTGAAAGAAACTGTTTCAGTAATGGTTGTCCACAGTGAAGAACTTGTTTCTGATGTTGCACTTGTTTCATGAAAAGATGTGCTCACTGGTCTATCAGTTGTACTGGTCATTGTGTCTGGCATTGTGCTTGAAATGGTGGCTGTTGTTTTATCTCCTGCCATAGTGGATGTGTCCTTTGGCTCACCAGTTGTAAGGGTTGATCCTGCTTCAGTGGTCCAAGCTGTTGTTTCTAAGGTCAGCCCATTGGTAGATTTAGAGATAGGGGTAATGTAAGTGGTTTGAGATGTTGCTGCTGAACTTGTCTCTGGTGTTGTTGACTTTTCTGGGGTGGATATTTCAGTTGGCCCACCAGTTGTAAAGGTTGACCCTATGGTGGTCCGAGCTGTTGTGACTGAGGTTAACCCCTCTGTAGATCCTGAAACATAGGAAGTGTGAGTGGTTTGGGTTGTTGTTGCCAAGCTTGTCTCAGGTGTCTCAGTAGTCTGCTGTGCCCTTGTTATTTCCGTTGTCTCAGCTGTGCTATCTGTTTTGTCAGGGCTCGTGTTTGAAGTGAGAGGTGTTGTTGTCAAGGTGGATGTATAAGTTGGGCCACCAGTTGTAAATGTCGAAGCTTCAGTGGAAGAAGATCCAATGGTTGCACTTGTTGTTAGTGCTTCTGATATTGCAGTGAAAGAAACTGTTTCAGTAATGGTTGTCCACAGTGAAGAACTTGTTTCTGATGTTGCACTTGTTTCATGAAAAGATGTGCTCACTGGTCTATCAGTTGTACTGGTCATTCTGTCTGGCATTGTGCTTGAAATGGTGGCTGTTGTTTTATCTCCTGCCATTGTGGATGTGTCCTTTGGCTCACCAGTTGTAAGGGTTGATCCTGCTTCAGTGGTCCAAGCTGTTGTTTCTAAGGTCAGCCCATTGGTAGATTTAGAGATAGGGGTAATGTAATTGGTTTGAGATGTTGCTGCTGAACTTGTCTCTGGTGTTGTTGACCTTTCTGGGGTGGATATTTCAGTTGGCCCACCAGTTGTAAAGGTTGACCCTATGGTGGTCCGAGCTGTTGTGACTGAGGTTAACCCCTCTGTAGATCCTGAAACATAGGAAGTGTGAGTGGTTTGGGTTGTTGTTGCCAAGCTTGTCTCAGGTGTCTCAGTCGTCTGCTGTGCCCTTGTTATTTCCGTTGTCTCAGCTGTGCTATCTGTTTTGTCAGGGCTCGTGTTTGAATTGAGAGGTGTTGTTGTCAAGGTGGATGTATAAGTTGGGCCACCAGTTGTAAATGTCGACGCTTCAGTGGAAGAAGATCCAATGGTTGCACTTGTTGTTAGTGCTTCTGACATTGCAGTGAAAGAAACCGTTTCAGTAATGGTTGTCCACAGTGAAGAACTTGTTTCTGATGTTGCACTTGTTTCATGAAAAGATGTGCTCACTGGTCTATCAGTTGTACTGGTCATTGTGTCTGGCACTGTGCTTGAAATGGTGGCTGTTGTTTTCTCTCCTGCTGTAGTGGATGTGTCCTTTGGCTCACCAGTTGTAAGGGTTGATCCTGCTTCAGTGGTCCAAGCTGTCGTTTCTAAGGTCAGCCCATCGGTAGATTTAGAGATAAGGGTAATGTAAGTGGTTTGAGATGTTGCTGCTGAACTTGTCTCTGGTGTTGTTGACTTTTCTGGTGTGGATATTTCAGTTGGCCCACCAGTTGTAAAGGTTGATCCTATGGTGGTCCGAGCTGTTGTGACTGAGGTTAACCCCTCTGTAGATCCTGAAACATAGGAAGTGTGAGGTGTTTGGGTTGTTGTTGCCAAGCTTGTCTCAGGTGTCTCAGTTGTCAGCTCTGCCCTTGTTATTTCCGTTGTCTCAGCTGTGCTAACTGTTTTGTCAGGGCTTGTGTTTGAAGTGAGAGGTGTTGTTGTCAAAGTGGATGTATAAGTTGGGCCACCAGTTGTAATTGTCGAAACGTCAGTGGAAGAAGATCCAATGGTTGCACTTGTTGTTAGTGCTTCTGACATTGCAGTGAAAGAAACCGTTTCAGTAATGGTTGTCCACTGTGAAGAACTTGTTTCTAATGTTGCATTTGTTTCATGAAAAGATGTGCTCACTGGTCTATCAGTTGTACTGGTCATTATGTCTGGCATTGTGCTTGAAATGGTGGCTGTTGTTTTCTCTCCTGCCATAGTGGATGTGTCTTTTGGCTCACCAGTTGTAAGGGTTGATCCTGCTTCAGTGGTCCAAGCTATTGTTTCTAAGGTCAGCCCATCGGTGGATTTAGAGATAGGGGTAATGTAAGTGGTTTGAGATGTTGCTGCTGAACTTGTCTCTGGTGTTGTTGACTTTTCTGGGGTGGATAATTCAGTTGGCCCACCAGTTGTAAAGGTTGATCCTATGGTGGTCCGAGCTGTTGTGACTGAGTTTAACCCCTCTGTAGATCCTGAAACACAGAAAGTGTGAGTGGTTTGGGTTGTTGTTGCCAAGCTTGTCTCAGGTGTCTCAGTCGTCTGCTGTGCCCTTGTTATTTCCGTTGTCTCACCTGTGCTAACTGTTTTGTCAGGGCTTGTGTTTGAATTGAGAGGTGTTGTTGTCAAGGTGGATGTATAAGTTGGCCCACCAGTTGTAAAGGTTGATCCTGTGGTGGTCCAAGCTGTTTTGACTGAGGTTGACTCCTCTGCAGATCCTGAAACATAGGCAGTGTAAGTGATTTGGGATTTTGTTGCTAAGCTTGTCTCAGTTGTGTCACTTGTCTCATGTGCCCTTGTTATTTCCATTATCTCAGCTGTGCTCCCTGTTTTATCAGGTCTTATGTTTGAAGTGAGAGGTGTCATTTTCTCTGCTGCCGAGGTGGATGTATAAGTTTGTTAGCTCTTTTTTTTTTTTGTCATTTTACTTTTTCATCATTTCACATATCATCAATATATAAAGTATTATAGCATATAGATAATACTGTGCTTAATTATCATATTTTGTAGATGCTGTCCATTATAAGTATTTTTGATTGCACATAGCTTTACAGTCAAAATCCCTCTTTTATGAATATTTCTTTTATTTCTAAAAACATGACTTCACATGCCTCCCACGACTTTACTTTCATTATTCTTTTATTATCATAATTGATATTTTAAATGATAGCTGCTTTATTGTCTGACAAATAGTTATCAGAATATTCTTTTTTGTTTGTTTGTTTGTTTTCTAGAAATAATGGTGTGATTTTTGCAGAGGGCAACTATATTATATAGTATAACCAGTTTTTTTAATAGTTGTAAATAGCATTCTAATAGGTTCTGTATAATATATATTTTAGGATGATTATTATGTATTTATTCATTTTAGTTTTAATGAGAGACCTTATTCACTGCTTAAAATATATGTGATTTTTAAATAGTCACTTGGCACATTAGTACTTCCAGTATAATAGTAATTATAAGAACAAAGATAACACTGAGGTTTTTGTCCCAAATTTGTCCCTTTCCATTAATTGACTCTTAAACAGTGGCCTATATATGAAAGACCTGATAGTACCATTCAGAGAACAAATGAACAAAATTTCCTCTCCAGAGCTCTGGAAAAGGTACAGAATGGTACAGGTACAGAATTTAAACTCAAAGTGCACTCATATTTATGGACTGCATTACAAATTCATCAGAAGCTGAAATAAATTGATGTATTGTTATTTTTTATATTAATTTGTACCAAAAATTACAATTGTATTTAAATTAAATTAGGTAAATTTTTGCTCATTAAAGGTGCTGTATTTGAGCTATTCTGGAATTTCCAGCAGACCTAAGCCAACCTCACACTACATAACTTGCAGTCATTTACAAACTCACCCACATATTAGCAACAACAGAGTTTTATTTGTGATAACATGCAAGTATGTACAACTATCTTTCTAAGGATTTTGTTTTTGCCCACCCAAATTGAGTGATGTTATGTAGCATTGAGGCATCAGAACAAAGAGTAGAAGGGCTGTAGCTAGTGGAGTGAAATTTTGTTCACGATTCAAGGGGCCCAAAACAAATTCTAAACTGTAATTGTTTAATAGGAAACGGGCCCAGAGAATATACAGTCAGATGGTCTAGATGACCTTGCTATGGGAGCAGCGGAGTGCTAAAGTGAAGACAGGACGGGAAAGATAGACAGTACGACTAAGCTGAGCAACCAATTACAATGTTTGTTTTCAGACATTAATGAATATTTGATAAACTCCATTTCAGTAAGGGCCGTGACATTTCTAGTGCACAGTGAAATGTTGATGCGCTATATTCACTTTAATTTGCGCTGTATATTTAAGTGAATTTAATATTTTTCTTAATAAACAAATCCTCAGAATTATGCAAAAGCACATTTTTCCAAACTAAGTGTTGTAGTATAACCATTCAGTGTGAACTGAATTTGGCGACACTACAATGTGTAATAGTGAAGTTATTGAATATTTTTGTAGTTTTGCACTATACAGATAGTCCCTGCAGACTTGTATCTCAGCCGGCTGGGCTTCGAGATCAATGTAATTTGTCCAGCTCGGAGGAAGGCTCGTTTTGATGAAAATTAGGTTGTAGCTCGTTTTCTACATTATTACAGTTGAAAAGAGGTGTCGTTTGTATTTTCACAACTTTTCTGTAATTTATTATTGATCTGGGAAGTTCAAATCTGTGAATATATTTCCAACTTTACCATATGTATATTTAGTAGTACACCATGCCAGCAAGAAATGGTCTTACACTGATATAAATTTGTTAAGTTTAGAGCATTATTTTTTTTTTTTCATGAAAACACTTTGTAGGAAAAAAATACATATTTAGAGACCTTGTGTGTGTTTTTTTTATTATTTTTTATTTTATGGGGTCTATTTCTTGGTTTATTTTTCTTGAAAAAAGACACTCCTGTAGATTCTCCTTCTTGCCCTTCTTAACTTCATTATTTTGTTTATGAATATGCACCCTCCACGGGGAAGCACCCTCAATTGCAGACCAGGACAAACTACTGACCGTGGGTCGATTTATCATGGTTTTTAATATGCTCAGGTTTGCCAGGTAAGAGATGCAACACCCAAATAAGAGACGTATACTTGCACAAATTGGAAATATTTCACGTTATGTCATGCTTAATTTATGCAATCTGGCAACCATGCATCACGCTCTCTCCTCTTCAAATCGTTTTTGCGTTCAATATTGCAATATGCTCAAAGAAACGACTAATGCAGTCACTCGGTGTCCATTCGTGAGAATGTGTGTGCTGTTTAGTGCCATCTCTGTGAGCAAACCTTTTCAGTGATGAACTTTAGTAAATCCAAATAGATCTTCACATCATTCACACGTGGAGGGGACATGCGAGCAAAACCAAGTGAGAGAGGAAAATGTTTGTTTAACTGTCAAATGCTGAAGTGCCTCACACCTGTCTGTGAATGTTACTCTGGCAGTAATCATTTATCAGTGTCATGCAGCATGATTTTTTCAGTTGCGTGCTGAATGGGATGCCAAAAAAACATTGACAAGTCCCACATCATGACCCATGAGCGTGTTAAAAGGTTGATAATGTTTTGAGAATAAAACAATTTTTTTCACTTTGCGGCAAATATTAAAATAAGATTTTACAATGAATAATTATAGAATATTTTATTTTACTATTAAACCAAACTCCTGGTGAATTGTTAAATTGAATACTAAATTACCACTGCATTGAACTATGGTCAAATAAACACTTAATAATTATTAGCCTTTATTCAGTTTTACTAACACATGATAGAAAAGTAGCAGCAAAACTTCAAGCAATCACAGAATGGTCCCATCCGTATACACTTCAGAAAATTGTGCATCATTCGTGGAGTGCATGAGTGCACTAGTACTTCTGGGCTTAAAAGATACAACTATGCAGAACACTTTATCTTCTCTCTTCCACGTTCTATTTAACGGCTGATGTGGCACACCCCTGCTCAACTGAATATGTAAAGACTATTACTGTAAATTGGCAAGAAGATTTCCTTGAATCCCAGGAAACACACAAAAATCCCTGCAATGTGAATGCACAAAATGCTGCATCAAAACGTATAAACGTGTATGATTGTGCAAATCACTATGTCCTAATCTGCAGGCGCAGCAATTTGCTGTCATTTTCAGATACAGATCATGTGGGAAAAAAATTTCAGCGACAGATCATGTGAAAAAAAAAAAAAAGAAGCAATAAATGTTTAAACATAAAAATAAAAAAAAGATATTTACATTTAGTAGCATTTAAATCTATTAAAATATGTGCAAGACGATACATATCCAATTTATACAGAGCACCACCATTTTCAGAAGCACCATCAGTGATTTTGATTTGGAACCGTGCCTGAATTAAAACATTTTTCAATAAACCTACATATTTGGGTTCTTTCTTGGGTGAACATCACCTTCCAAACTCCAGATTATGCATACTTCGTTTGCTATTTCCCTGCACTTTACACCGCTGTTGGCATTTCATAACATGAAAATAAAAAATTATTTATAAATTTACCCTTTGTGGTGAGTAGCACTACACAAGTGAGTAAGATGTTGATACAGTGGCCTGTGAGTCCCATTGCACTACAGAGGTAGCAAGGTACATCCAAATGCTATTCCGTTAAGTGGAGTGATAATACGAAATGCAACATTTCCCAATATTAACTGAGGAACTGATGATCAGTTTCTTTTTCCTACTAATCTGTTTGAGTGCGACACCCCACCCAGCATGACGTGTATGACTAACAAAAGCTGATAATATGAGGTATCCAAGATAAAGCAACCTGTTTTGTGAAACATTGTCACTAGGCTGTAAAATCAGATTAGTCTAATAGCAGTAAATGTATGTACAACGTGATTAAGTTTTATTGTCCAAAAACTGGTCTGTCGAAAGACTGAGCATTCTCTTCTAATGTTTTTTCAAGAGTAATCAAGCAAAACTTGTATTAATTACAAAAATTATTTAGCAAAGTTACAGTGTATAATACAACAGAATGAGATTTTAAAGATTTGTGTTGTACAAATTTTTTAGAACTATATAAACTATATATAAGTCAGAAGTTTACATACACTTAGGTTGGAGTCAATAAAACAAATGTTTTTAACCATTCCACAGATTTCATATCAGCAAACTATAGTTTTGGCAAGTCATTTAGCACATCTAATTTGTGCATGACATGAGTCATTTTTCCAACATTTGTTTACATAGTCATTTTGAATTGATTATATCACAATTCTATTGGGTCAGAAATGTATACACTAAGATAACCTTTAAGCAGCTTGGAAAATTCCAGAAAATTATGTCAAGCCTAATTGGAGGTAAGTGGATGTGTACCTGTGGATGTATTTTAAGGCCTACCTTCAAACTCAGTGCCTCTGCTTAAAATTGTGGGAAAATCGAAAGAAATTAGTCAAGACCTCAGAAAGAATTGTGGGCCTCCACAAAGGTTCATCCTTGGGAGCAATTTCAAAATGCCTGAAGGTACCACATTCATCTGTAAAAAAAAATATTATTCAAATATAAAAACCATAGGACCATGTAGCCATCATAATGCTCAGAAAGCAGACGCATTATTTGAGATTAACGTAGTTTGGTGCGAAAAGTGTAAATCTATCCCAGAACAACAGCAAAGGACCTGGAGGAAACAGGTAGACAAGTATCTATATCCACAGTAAAACGAGTCCTATATCAACATAACCTGAAAGACTGCTCAGCAAGGAAGAAACAACTGCTCCAAAACTGCCATAAAAAGCCAGACTACAGTTTGCAAGTGCACATGGAGACAAAGATCTTACTTTTTGGAGAAATGTCCTCTGGTCTGATGAATCAAAAATGCAGCTGTTTGGCCATAACGACCATCGTTATGTTTGAAGGAAAAGGGTGAGGCTTGTAAGCCAAATTACCCCATCCCAACCATGAAGCATGGGAGTGGCAACATTATGTTGTGGGGGTGCTTTGCTGCAGGAGGGACTGGAGCACTTCACAAAATAGATGACATCATGAGGAAGGAAAATTATGTGGATATATTGAAGTAACATCTCAAGACATCAGCCAGGAAGTTAAAGCTCAGTCGCAAATGGGTCTTCCAAATAGACAATGACCCCAATGGCTTAAGGACTGCAGAGTCAATGTATTGGAGTGGCATCACAAAGCCCTGACCTCAATCCGAAATTTGTGGGCAGAACTGAAAAAGCATGTGCGAGCAAGGAGGAGAATTATTCTGAAAAGCTTGTGGAAGGCTACCCAAAATGTTTGACCCAAATTAAAAAAAATTTAAAGGCAATGATACCAAATACTAACAAAGTGTATGTAAACTTCTGACCCACTTGGAATATGATGAAAGAAATAAAAGAATAAATAATTCTCTCTACAATTATTCTGACATTTCACATTCTTAAAATAAAGTAGTGATCCTAACTGACCTAAGACAGGGAATGTTTTCTACAATTACATTTCAAGACTTGTGAAAAACTGAGTTTAAATGTATTTGGTTAAGGTGTATGTAAACTTCTGACTTCAACTGTATATATACTGTTTATATACACAATTATATTTTTAAAAAAAATTGTTGCACTGTTATCTCTGTATTGGCTAGTACTTTTCTGAAACAATTGAAACTTTGTATTGCAGCACATTTCGCATTACTGTCTCCTTAGGATAAATCACTTATGCTCTATCCTTACTTATTTTGTAAGTCGCTCTGGATCAAAGTAATTGCTAAATTAATAAATGTAAATGTGAAGACCACTGACTTTTCCATAATGCATACCTTGCTTCACAATAACTACTCATCTTTTGCATTAAAAATCTGCCACAATATTAAGATGTGTGAAAGTAATTGGGAAAGCTGTTTTTATGTGAAAATGACCTGTCACTATAAGCATATGATGTGGTTTAAGTTTGATCATCGTCTCGGTCAGTTTTTTGTTTGTTTGTTTGCATTTGATTGCATTTACAACTTATACAACAAAGACAAGGACAGTTGAGAATGTAGATACTTCATTAACATTTCAACATAAGCAAGTGTCCATTTCAATGATAATACATAATTTGAGGTTAATATATGATTACAAATTGACTCACATAACTCATTTTGAAGCAGTTCATCTGAAGGTCCACAGACATATTTAAAAATAAACACTGCAAAAATAACTTACTACAATGTATTCTTATTTTACTAGATTCATTATTTTTATTGACATATCTGAAGGTTTTTAGAACATCTTTAAAATTTCACTGCATCCCTTCATTATGTAATCAAACATGTATTGAAGTTTATAACACATCTGAGAAAATAGCCATGATTGTACCATTGGTAAGATTATAAATAGGTCCTTCTCTCACACTTTCTTTCTATATTCAAATACATTGATTATTTTTTAAATAAGGATGAAATTCTAGAAATGTCTTGTTTATCATCCTTGTTCTGTCACTCTAGTTTTATATTTAGACTACAAACAAAGGTGAGTACAAAATAATGAACATAATCATAGTGCTGAGTGAGTGAGTGAGTGAGTGAGTGAGTGAGTGAGTGAGTGAGTGAGTGAGTGAGTGAGTGAGTGAGTGAGTGAGTGAGTGAGTGAGTTTTGATTAATATATTTGATTAATGTCAACAAATACATTCAGTATGTCAAACAGAGCTGTGCAAATGCTTCTTGTGTTTCCACACACTTATTCTTGACCGGATCTGAGACCTGTCAATTTGCCCCTGTTAAGAGAAAAACAAAGAATGATAAATTATTCTAAAATTGTAATAGTGCTGTCACAATGCTACCCTTCTATTGAAACCTAATATAAACAAATAAAGAAATGAATTGCTATTTGAAAAAATATTGATTTCAGGTGTAGAAAAGTGCTCATTCTAGTCAATTATGAAAACATGCCCTTCATTAATCAGATTTAAAGCTTTACTTGTTGCTGGACTCATGGATCGCAGAAGGGGTTAGTTTATAAAATAAAATGTATTTAATGACATTGCAGATGATTAATTATATTGCTACTGCTTTAATTGTAGGTTATATGCAGTAAACAAACATAGATATCCAAGTTTTTAAACCAATACAACCACATTTGTAACAAAAAAAATTTACCTATCACCAGCACACATTTTCTCTAGACTGCATAAAGACGCTATAACGTTTCAGTAATGTATGTAACCTCGGGTCCCTGAGACAAAGGAAATGACACAACGCATATGGGAGTGCCTTCTTACACAACCTAGTTGAAAACTCAACAATAACACCAATATTCTAATATTGGCTATGGTGTTTGAGCCCCACCTGTTTTGGTGCAGAGCGGTCCGCTACAAAAGCAGGTGCACAAACATCATTTCCTCAGAATTTCTGACTAAGAACACAGAGCGCATCGCTTGTACCTCAAGAACTTTGAGTCTTGCAGTGCAGCTGGGTTTCACAATGTCTCATTCCCTTCATCTCAGGGAACCGAGGTTACGTACGTAACCAAGATGTTCCCTTATGACTCAGTACACTTGACATTGCATTTATTAATGCATATGGGGAACAGAATCCCATCACACCGCACTACACGACAGGAAACATGATGTTACAGTCTCATGGGACGGCGACCAACATGAGTATGCCACAGTGAGTGACCCTCGTGTTAGTCCAAGAGGGGAGCACTCCTGGACTAACTAGAATTAATATATTAATTATAGTCATGCAGTATGAATTAACTCCTTCATGAACCCAGTCAGGAGGGTAGTTTATTTATAATGTAAGTGCTTTTGACTTATGGTAAATTACAATGGCCTGAATGCAGGCAGTTGTGTAAAAAGATTGAGAGCTCGTCCTAAAAGGGAGGAGCATAAGTATATATTTTTGGCCAATGAAATAACAAGCGCTCTTTGAATAGAGAGACGTTACGTCTAGGTTGTAAAACCTTGCAAATGTGTTTTGAGAAGACCATTCTGCTGCAATACTATGTCTTGTAAGGACACACCATTTGTCCATGCCCATGAGGAGGTCATACCTCTAGTTGAGTGTGCTTTAACACCAATTGGGCAAGTCTTACCCTGTGACTCATAAGCTAGGGCAATTGCATCAACAATCCAGTGAGAAAGTCTTTGCTTGGAGACAGATATTCCTTTTGTGCATCCTCCATAGCATACAAAGAACTGATCAGACAGTCTGAACTGGCGTGTACGCTCAACAAGTTCAAGATGCACATGCCACTCAGTTTCAGAGGGGCGAGGAGCCAGAGAAAGTCCAAAGGGCAGGACTTTGAATTGATAAGCTGCATGGGAGGTTTGTTCTGCCGGCGCAAGTCAGGCGCTTATACTGCTGCTTCCGTGTGGGCCATGGCTTGAGTGCTGAGGCAGCAGGTATGGGGTTTTAGTTGGCTGCTGGCTCAAAACAGAGCGAGGGCGAACCGCTGTGAAGCCGCTCCGTTTTGGCTTAAATGGTTTCATAGCCTGTGATTCCTGCTGAGGCGTGAAGTAACACTTAGCAACTTAATCACAGAGATCCCAAAGAGGCCGGCTGAAGACACTGGAGCATCCAACAGAGTGGCTTTTTCAGGGTCAGCCATACATGTCGATCCAGAACTACCAGGTTGCCCATGAACTTGCCAATAGCCTGCGCAGTGACATTCGTGGCATGCAGCGCTAAGTCTGTAGCAATGCAGAGCTCTTTTAATGTCTCTGGATCTAAGCCTTGCTCGTCCATTTGCATGTGGAGCTTTGCTTGAAATACCTGGAGCACCGCCATTGCGTGGAGTGCTGATCCAGCTTGTCCTGCTGCTGAGTAAGCTTTTCCAGCCAGTAAGGACGTTTGTTGACATGGCTTGGAAGGATGTATGGGGAATGATTTCCACACCCTATTAATCACTGGGCAGAGGTGTGCCGCTACCGTCTCCTCCACAGGGGGTAGTGGGCATAATTGCTCTCTTTCCTGTGATCCACATTAGAGAAGGTGGTGTCACTGCGCGAGTGTGCTGAGAAGGGTGTGCGCCAGGACTTCGTTATGAACTTTGGGGAAGAATGGGGCAGATTTGAGAAACGCAGCCACTTGACGGCGTCCGGACTGCAGGAACCATTAATCCAGGTGAGATTGTTCAGGTTCCTCTGGGGGAAACCACTTAAGGTTAAGCTCTTTGACTGCCCTTGTAAGGACACACAGCATCTCCCTGTTAGTGGCGTGTGCACGCTCCTCGTCCTCACTGGCTGGAGGGGCAGCAGCATCCTCCATTGACCACTCGCCTGATGCAGCATGAGACATTACATAATTATCATCCCCAGCGTTAGAACCACTGAAGGAGACAAAGCCATGCCCTCTTTCAGAGGGCCAGAGCTCATCTTGCACATAACATATCGGCAAAGATGCATCATGTGGAGATTGAGGCCTCATGGGGCATGTGCCGGCATGAGGACCACCTAAAATTCATCCTGCTCGAACTCGAGGTCCTGCTGTGCCTCCTTGTGTGAATCCTTGGGTATCACAGAAGAGGCGGATGGGAGGGTTTGTGAGGCTGAATTATCCCTCAGGAGGAGGGCAATTCATGAGTGAAGCATCTTGAGACTCATGCCCTCACAGTGAGGGCAGTCTGTCTCCATGAGAGCTGATTCTGCAGCCCAGACAGTAAATGTTGCTCTCATGCTGGTCTGACAGTGGGATGCGCCTCTCGCACAAGAAACACTTACGGAACGTCATCTTTAAAAACATGCGAACACGTAAGTGACAATTATATATATATATATATATATATATATATATATATATATATATATATATATATATATATATATATATATATATATATATATATATATATATACACACACACACACACATACATACATATATCAAACACCATAGCCAACATTAGAATATTGGTATTATTGTAGAGAAATTTCAACTAGTTGCCCCTGCCCCAAAACAGCCTCTTTGCACACCCTGCATAAGGGTGTGACTCAATGTAAACTTGCAGATGCTATATTGCACATAGTACAATGGAGAGAGGACTGCTGAGTAAAAAAGATAAGATTAATGATTTATTTATTCCTGTAATCTTTACTTTGTGTTGTTTTTTTTATTATTATTATTTAAATCTGTATTTAAATGTAATGAGTATTTTTTTTTTCAGTGTTAAAATACCTTCTGTCATCCAAGCTTAATATGCAAAGTCAACTATAAATAAGTTATTCATAGGATGATTGCTCCAAAATGAATAAACACTGTGGCTCTGTGGTGCTATCAAAACATTGCTCGGTTTGTTTGATCCTCCCGAACAGTGGTGCGTTTCTCATACAATGATGTAACTCACTGCTTAACTACTGAAAATCATTGGAGAAAACACAATGGCAAAAACAAAATAACAATTCAGAGACACAAAAACAGATCATAAAACACTTTGGCAAATCAGAAAACAAAATAACAAATCTGAAAATGCAATGCCAAATCCTGAAACACAACAGCAAGTCAGAAAACACAAGGACAAGACAGAAAACACAACAACAAGTCAGTCGAAATAGTAAGGGAAGGTACCATAGCTTCTCACCTGATTGGCTGTGTGAATAGTATTTGGCCCATTCTTCATGATTGGTTCACTGCCTACTTGCATAATTATTGCAAAATCCATGCCAAAAGCTCACTGATTGAAAAATTGATTATTTGTAAGGGTTTCTCACTCAGTAAAACAGTAAATGGACACTTTATAACACAGAGAGCAAAAACAGCAACCAGGATAAACTTACATAATTGCACATACTGAGAAAATCTCACCTAAAGTAAGTCAGCCTTTCCACTAACAGCCTACTACAACCTTTAGAATATGACAATAATATCTTGGTGAATTTCAGTATTGATTTTGTTTTTATGAACACTGTGTACATGTAATTGGACATGCTGGCAAAATTTTATATGCAGTAAGTCAGCCAGCACTCTGGCAGCCTACTGCAACTTTTAGAATGTGAAAATATGTGGGTTTTTTTTTTTTTTTTTTTTTATTATAACAGTGTTTTCATGTTAAAACCTGCAAGTCAATTGAATGAATGCTTGGACACCAGCAACGTTTTAGCACAAGTAGTGGAATTTTTAGATGTTCCCTTACAATCATAGGTGGATATTGCTATTGTACCTAAAATTTTATCCTGGTCGCTGTTCTAAAGTGTCTCGTTACTGTTCTACTGAGTGAGAAACCACTCCAAATGATTCCGTTTTTCAATCGGGGGGCTTTTGGCAAGGATTTTGAAATAATTGCGCAAGTAGGCAGTTAACCAATCATGAAGAAAGGGTTAGATACCATTTACACAGCCAATCAGGTGAGAAGCTATGGTTGGTACCTAACCTTTCCGTTTCGACTGAATTGTTGTTGTGTTGTTGCTGTTGTGTGTTCTGGCTTGCAGACACACTGTGTTTTCTGACTTGCTGTTGTGTTTCAGGATTTGTAAATATTTTTTGATTTGTTGTTGTGTCTCCGAATTGTTATTTTGTTTTTGGATTTGCATTGTGTTTTCAGATTTGTTGTTTTGTTTGGCAATTAATGGCTTCCATAGTATGTCAAGGGATATTTGATTTTTACCCATTTAGTCCAGTCTCTGTGTTTTCTAAATAGCACTTGTGTCTCATGGTGAATTTTGTGCATGTGAATGGTCAAATGCATTTCTTGGTAAAAAAAATACCCTGTCATGACAAGGTATTCAAATGTTATATCTTGTAGTTATGTAATATCAATGTAATGTATTGGTCCAGTACGTGTGTATGAGATCTCTGATTGAGAACATAACCTTCTAAAAAGCAAAAAGCAGGTTAGCCATATAACGCATGACACTATATTCATGAACCCCATTTAAGTGCTCAATGTGCCTTACTGGTACAGAGAATTCAGAATTGGCTCAAACTTTTATATTTATTCAAATTTAAAACTAAATATCATTGAATAATATAAAACATTTATATACAAACTATATATTAGTAATATACTTGATAGTATTCAATGATATTAAGCTTTTCAATAAAATTATTATAAAAAAATATATAAATCAAATAAATTTTGAAAGTTAAATATACAGCAAACGTTTTCAATATACATTTTTTTAATTTTTCACTTATTTTTATATTTTATATTCAAATATCTTTATATTTGAATCACATTCTGACTTTTATTCACAAGCTCGTGAAATAGCCATAAAGTCAGGATCAAACTCTGAGTTGAAAGAGAAAGCGGATAACTAACACTTTGGAACTATTTAACCCTAGTGAACCCAGATTGGATATTTTGGGTTGTCAAATTACTGTAAAACAAATCCTTGAGTTTGTTCAGCTTTCTTTGTGATAGGGCATGCATGCCACTTCTCTTACTGAAAAATGTTTATCGATGTTCTTAATTTTATGCTTGAGTGTTTACTTGAATAATTACTTTAAAATCTTCAAGCAATGTTTACTGAATTAAGAAAAACTTGAAGGCTACATGCCACTGTTTTAATGTTATTTGTTAATATCTGTATCAAAATGTACGTTTGCGAATAATGGAGTGTGATCAAACATGTATTCGTTTGGTTGGAGCAGCATAAAAAAATCACTATAAAGGGAAATCTTTATAACGGCAAAGGTGAATCTTGCGGGGATTTCATAAATAATGTATGTACACAATAAGTACATAGTATCATAATTTAGTTTAAGTACAATGTAGTCAAAGACATGGTGCAAATTTCAGGGGTCAAGGGAAGTCTCAGACCCCCTGAATGCAACAGGAGACCCCCTGGAAAGCTAATTTGCGCATTCTTGGGGGTTCTCATTTAAAATCATGAGATTAATTAAATACGACTTTTAACTCAGTTATTTTTGAATACTGTAGTAATGAATATATTAAATTTGACATCAAAATGTTTAATTCTGTTTGGTGTGATTTTCTAAAACCTTAATGGAATCGGAGCTGATCAAGATCGGAACGCCCTGCTACCTTCCTCCCTTTTTCATACTCACTCAGACATACGTGGGACGTTTAACATGTAATTTGCACTCTATGTAAAATGAAATTTAATAATCATCAAGAATCAACAAGAAAAGAATCACCCACAAGTGCTATAAGGGCATGAAAAGCAGACAACAGCGAAGTGTTAGACCTACTGCAGTTAGCAGCATCTAAACATTTAGAAAAGAACGAGAGAAAGAAAAGTCCAGTCCAACACTTGTGGATGCACGTATATAGATGTAAGCAAAAAACCTGTCATCTTTCCGTTAATATTCCAAATACCTGAAAAAACGTATTACATATTGTTATGTATAATAATATATTCAATTATAAAATATAACGGTATTGGTACCTGAATATGATGTACTCTTTTGTGGTGGCCACTCAAAGTCATCCTCTAACCACTCATTCACTAGCTCTAGCTTAATGTCCTTATTCCTGAAGAACAAAAAAAGAGTTAGGGGCAGAAAGACATACAGACACTCCATGTCCTAACAACTCTCTCTTCTTTTCCCACACAAATATCACAGTATATTCATTCACATTTAAAAAAAAAAAAAAAAAATGGAATGATCTCTTGTAGTTCATAAATCTATTCATGGACATTCGTGAATTACAATTTTTGTGGTAGAGGTCTAGAACACCAGATTCGGGTTTGGTTTTCCATAATAACCCCTTTCAGATGGCTATATTCTGTTTCACAAGCAAACATCTAACTATTTCTGTGAATTTGGAACACAAAGATTGAGTAGATCGTAATTATGAACTTGGATGTTACTGTAGCTGCTTACAGGTTCTTGACAGCATTACAGCAGATTTTGTGACATGATTACAGCCTTTAAGCATTAAAATAATAGTATCGAACCAACAGCAGTGTCCAAGGAACAAATGTATGTTCTTGAGAGTGTCTGTTGGATTGTTCGGTTCAGAGCAGTCACAGAGCAAATCCAGTGTTACTATAGGTTAAGTTATTAAATATGATGTCCTTGCATTGAGTTTGTGTTCATTGTTTGTTGTTTTTTTTTTTTTGTTCTCTTTACAAATAATGATTTAATAAAATATCATTATATACCATATATTGTATGCTTATTACTTACTTCTTCACCTTCCGTTTGTTTATTGACAGGTAAATTGCCAGGACTGCTACGGTTACTACTGCTATGAGGGCCACTGCTGCCAATCCTGCATATAATCCAACTTTGTGCACTTGTTGATTGCAGTCCTCTCCAAAGTACCAGTTAACATCAGTATGGAGGCAACTAGAGAATATATGAAGTATTTATCAATTTACAGAAAAAATTTAATAACAACAACTTCTTTGCATTGTATTGTAAAAATGATACTAGTTCTTTTGGATTGAATTCTCTAAGTGAAAGTAAATTCATAACAAGGACAGTCTGGGGTTATGGATTCAGTGGTGAACTCATTGATTGCCCCTAGCAGTGCTTAAACCTATATCAGCCCATATCTTTAATCACTACATAACACCACCTTAAACTACCAGCATACCATCTAAAGGGAGATGTAGAATCTTGAAATCGATGATTGCTAAAAAAAATGGTATAAGTGAAAATACGTACTAGCAAAAAGGACCTTGGCTAGAGACTTGACAGGTGCCTTCATTCATACACTTTTTTGGATGAGGATGAGATTGATGGCATTGATTCACACATGTCACTTTGCCTGACAATATAACTGGAGCAAAATAGGCCGTGTAGTTTTCAGAAAGCATTGCTATAGTGCGGTCACACACCTCTTGGTCTTTGAAAAGAAAAAGAGTAACAGTCATTTGCAAGTCCTTCAATAAATACAGTACCTTGCAATTACATGTCATAATGTTAGAAATATACAGAAAGCAGAACTAATTTATTTATTACCATTTTCTACTGTCTCTCTGCCCCTTAAGGCTCTGTCACATTTACCTTTACACTGCGAAATTTCTTAAGCGAAATGGTCATCTCAATGTAATCTATGCGATAAGGAATTTCCCTCTGTGAAATTCACGTGGGATTCAAGTTTGGTAAGGTTTGATATGCCGCATTTATCAATAGGAAGTTGCTTGGTTGGTTTGGCAGTGACCTCTTAGTGGGCAGAGCTTTGTACATAGCTACACTGAACATTCACAATGGATGAGGAAATTTAGCAGTGAGATAACATTTCACCCTTCCAGAGTATAAAGTGGAGCATAAACAAGAACCTGCATGCTTGGCAAGTAGTTTTTGTGGGTTTCACACTCCCTTAACATCCTCTCATACCTTCTTCACCTGCACAATTTTGCTGTGCATAGGTAAACGTGACCATGCCTTTAGATTGTTTGGTTTTGGCTGCTGTACCTTTAAGACTTCTACAAAAATGCCTTGTGCAAAGTGAAATGAGATTCACCATTCCAAGCTGCAAGTTTGGGGTTGGCTCCAATATAATTTTTAACTGCACCATTCTTCAATAATAGGCTACTTGTACAGCTTGCATTACATTATGACAGGTTCACAAAAGCATCTGTGGTGAAATGTGCCACTCTGTCTCAATAAAATTACATTGGGATGTTGTTAAAAATAAACTTCAGTCGCTTGTTTGTAACATTGTGATCTTTTGGATCACATTGTAATACGTTAGCTGACTGTTACACTCTCTACTATGGTAGAGCCGCAGAGGTTATCTCTATAGATAAAATAATCTCTTACAGCGCTTCCCTGTCAGTGATAAAATGATGGAGAAAGGAACTCTTAGCGCTATATGATGAACACGTACATAAAAAAAAGTCCAGATGGGACTTTTGATAGAAATCAAGTATTTTACAGCCAACATGTATGTAAGATACATTTTAATGATCACAGATGCACACCAAATCTAATTATCACCAAAAATCCCACTTAGACTTTGGGAAACATTTATTGTTGCTTGAATTGGTGTTATTTTAGTGCATTTCCATCTTTATATTGTGGAAGGCTTTGTTTGGAAAATGTTAATAAAGCATTATTTTTCTACATATTGTTTTTTTTTTTCCTTCTTAAGATGTAAATAAATGCATTTTGACAAGAATAGAAGAATATATAGTGTCAAATTTCATCACTTTTAAAATTTGCGATTAATCACGATTAATTACAAATATTATGCGGTTAATCACGATAATAAAAACATCGGCTGACAGCACTAATATCTATTATACAGTATATACACTGTCATGCAAATACTTATTATTATGTAAATATCTTATTGAGTCCAATTTTTTACTAAGTAAATTATGTTAAATTATGTTATGTTAAATTATATATCTCACTGTTCATCTTGCCCCAACATATAACATAAAAATCAAAGTCTTACCATTGAGTTCAGTCCTTGTTGTATTTAATGAAATAATATCTAAATAGAAAAATAGGGTTCAACAAACATAGATTATTAATGCATCAAAATCATAGTTCATCTGGAAAATGCATTCATACATGACAACCCACCAGTATTGTTTATAAGAGCCGTTTCCACAGCACTGAGGAGTGTATCATAAGTATCATTCATACTGCTGTCGTTTGGAACCTCGAAAATAACATCATGCTGAACATTCACACTAGCATTACTTTAATAAGAAAGGGAAAGGCAAAGGTAAAAATTCAGTTCTTATTTTTTACATGTGTATTATTAAATAAAAGCTTTTAGTTCCTAGATTTTGTATTTATATGTATTATGTATTATATATGTATATTTTGCTATGGTTTATTATTTTATCTATAGTTTACCTTTGTGGAGGTGAAGTTTCATCCAAAAGCAAACTTCTCTTTCTTCTCTTGTCAGTTCCCAGTAGTGCACCCTTACTTTGATAGTAAAAAATAAACAAGATTCTCTTAAGACACCTTGACATTCAGACATTATTAGGGTATAAAACATTTTTAAGTTCAGTCATAACTACATGGTTCAAGCTGAAAGGTCCTTGACAAGCAATCTGTAAGCCAATCAACTCCCATTTTTCCTTTTAAATTGTCTTGCCTCACTGTGGCACGCTCTGAGAGACCTCTTACTGACACAAATATTTGCTCAGGTGGTTGCTGTTTTTGTTTGTTTGTTTCTCAGCTTGCTATGTGGCATCCTATCTGGCACACATACAGCAGAAGTATGTTTCTAACTATTTAAGCCTAGCCAAATATGACCCACACACATAACTAGCTTAGGTCATCAGATTTAGGAAAGTTTCAAGTTAGTTCACCCAAAAATTATGATTCTGTCATTCCTGTCTTCTGTCTATTCACTCTCATGTCATTCCAAACCCTTGTAAATTTCTTTCTTTCTTTCTTTCTTTTGCTGATATGGACACACAAGGAGGTAATTTAATTATAGTTTAATCCAGTCCTGTTCAATACAATAGCAGCACATAGGGACTCACTTTAACAATTTATAAAGCACCCAAATGTGTCATATAAGTAGTCCATGTAACTCCAAGTCTTCTCAAGACATTCAATCACTTGTATTATGAACAGACTGTATTTTTATGACATTTGTGCTGCCATTGTATTTAGCTAGCAGGACTGGATTAAAGTATCATTACAATATCTCCTCTTTTGTTTTGCAGAATAAAGAAAGAAATAGAAAGTCATAAAGGTTTTTTAAAAAAAGCATAAGGTTGAGTCAGTTATTTTTTATTATTATTCACTTAATTACTTTGATTGAATTACATTACTGTGCATCAGTTTTCATGTGTTTACACGTTCTTACATGATCTTTCTGAGAGCAGCAGAGCGGGCCCTCTCTCAGCCAGAAGAATCAATAACTTAAGTACACTTTTAAAAGCAAGTTCACCAACTCTTTATTATATACAACACCTGTTTTGTCAGAATCACGTTTTCTACTCATTGTAATTTTTTAACAGAAAATGTTGACTTTGTTGAGACATCAAATATACTGTACATTTCATGCACATTGAAAAAAATATGTCCGATAAAAACAGACCATGAAGAAAATTTTACAACTCAGCCATATATTTGTAGAGCAACCTCTGGATGTGACCTGTTAAGCTGCACTTGTGTGTCAATGGCATGTGAGGGGAGAAACAAGCCATGTGTCTTTATCCACATACTATTTACACAAGATATTATGTAACAATTACAAAACATTAGTCAAAGGAGAGTATTTTATCTTCAGGGAAGTACACCTGGGCACAGCAGGGGAACTAAAAAGTGTAGTAGAAGAAAACTGATATTTGTTAATGGCATCTTAACTTTTCTGTGTTTATTTTATATTGTTGTATTTAAATTTATGGCAATTATTAAATATATTAATGTTACTA